>NC_089503.1:222665182-223918932 GCF_036850995.1 Saccopteryx leptura
AGACAGCTGCAGAGGTTAAGAATCATTGTTTAAAGAGAGATTTGGCATGAATCGAGCCAATGAAAAGGTGAACGGAAGAGCGCCTGAAAATGTGGGGTGGATTAGTGATGCTCTGTGCTTCGATCTCCTCTTCCTTCAGAGGGCGCCTGCATGAGCGGGCTGGTCCCGAGACAGTGGAGTACTGCAAAGCATCGACATTAACTTATTAACTATTCCAAAGTATAAATTAATGTTATTAATGTGATAATAGTAAAAGATGGACAATTATTTTACTAGCAATTAATTATTTCAGACAAAAAAAAGTAGCAGGATGTTGAAATTAAGGAGTATAGTCATCTTAAACTATAGACAGTATGGGGACGAATCCTAGCTTGGTAATGAAATACAAAAAGACCATCAATATAGTGAAGTATAATTTTGTCTCATTTTGACATAGAGAAAGGAAGAGATGGGAATTAGAAACAAATCTACCAACCTAATATTTTTAAACTGAGGATTTACAAATAAACTTTAAAAGAAATCTAAGCAGGTGTCAGAGCAACTTTAGAAAAATAAATATGGAGGTAAATAAATGCCAAACAAAGAGAACAGGGAAATCCTGGAAGCCTCTATTAGCCTGCGTCACTTCCTTCCCAGTCACACTCATGGAAGATGTATTAGTGGAACAATTTGTAAACAGCTTTGATAGATTCCAAATCTGACCAATCATAAATAGCATTTTTTAAAGCCAGGTCATCATTGTCCTCACCACAGATACTAGTACCTCTATGTGAGAGATTTCCAATGACTGTGAAGATGGAATTCTCTGGCAAAATCAGCCGGCTGCCTTCCATGAGAGTACATCCTCTCCAGACTGACTCAATTGTCTCATTTAAGTGAACTGAAAATGAGTTTCAGTATGAAATGGATCTCTGGTGTGCAGTTAACAGTAAGTTGTTAAATAAAATTTTGTCTTCTTGAGAGTTTTAGCTGTCTACTGAAAGAAATGGGCAAGAAATATATATACATAAAAATACTTGGGGTAGAAACATCTTAGAACTGTGTGTATAAGCAATAACAGACACATACACATAGCACAATACTAGTTGTTTCACTGCTTTTGAAAAGAAAAATAGAAAGTTGGAGTGAAGACTAAGAATAAATTGTAGAAATTAGGACATTTGGAATATATGCTCTCCCATCTCTGCAGATGTAACTAATTATGAGAAATAAACTGATCCTGGAGATCAGTTCACCTGTTCTAGTTGGAAGGCACCTTACTACATGAGACTGAATGAGGAAAGTGAGCTATATAGTCTGTACTCCATGAAGTCATGGTGTGCTGAAATATCCTGGATGCCACCCAGAATGTGATTTTAAATGCTACTTTCTAGACAGATTTAGCTACTGAATTCATAAATATTGATACCATTAGTACATGGCTGATTAGACAGATTCTGGATTTTTTGATAGCTGGGATTTCTCAAAAATTTGTTGTTTTCCTTTGTGCAAATTGTCCTTAATCCTAATATAAAACCTGTAATTTACGTCTTTTTATGTTCTATTCTTGTGTACTAAGTAACAAAGAATCTCACAGGCTCTCTGTGCAGTTAATTCTTATAAGGAAGTTAAAATCATAATATTAAAAAGAAATCCTTGTCATTTAGAAAATGATAGGAAAATGTCACTTATGTATGTGTAAAATTTACTTGTGGAGATAAAAAACATTTACATACAAAATACTGTCCCATCTAATCTTAAAAGTGTGTGAAAATCAAAATCTTTTTCATTTATCAACCTGCCTATTACCTTTATCTGTATTTTAAGTATTGCCAAAATTGTATGCCCATCACAGGACTCAACTAGAAAACAAGAACTACCCTATAGTGGAGCCCTGAATGCATTTTGTGAGATGTTAAAGCAGTTCAGTGGATCGGACAAACAGATTCAGGAAGGATAATTGTACCTGAAAGGTTTCCTCTTTTTCTTTTTCTTTTGAGTACCATGCCCATTCCCATATGGAAGGAATCTGCACAAGAAATTTACAATGCTTTGAAAAATACTTTAACACCCAACCACTTTACCCTAAAACATATTTTACAGAAGCATAAGTCTCTTGCTCTGATGTTATACACACACTATTTCTAACAGGTATTTGTTACTGGGCTCTTTTTTTTTTTGCATTTAGAATAGTTTTCTACTGTCAGTAGAATTCAAATAAGTGGTCCATATATTAACAAACTGGTAAACTGGAAATTGGCAAATATAATGTAATTAAAAATTAAATATTTGAGGCCCTGGCCGGTTTGCTCAGTCGTAGACTGTCGTTGAGGTGTGTGGAAGTCCCCTGTTCGATTCCCAGCCAGGGCACACAGGAGAAGCACCCATCTGCTTCTCCACCCTTCCTCCTCTCCCTTCTCTCTGTCTCTCTCTTTCCCTCTCACAGCCAAGGCTCCATTGGAGCAAAGTTGGCCTGGGTGCTGAGGATGGCTCCATGACCTCTGCCTTAGGCACTAGAATGACTCCAGTTGCAATGCCCCACATGGGCCCAGCATCACCCCCTAGTGGGCATGCCGGGTGTATCCCGGCCGGGCACATGTGGGAGTCTGTCTCTCTGTCTCCCTGCTTCTCACTTCAGAAAAATACAAAAAAAAAAAAAAAAAAGAAAAGAAAAAAAATTGAATATTTGAAATGGAACTTAATGAAAACATAAAGGATTTATTTTTAATGAAGGTAAATTAGACCACCAATGATGGGATAAAACCAGAGTGAAGGACTTAGGGGCATGTAATGAAAAATGAAGGCATGAGTAGGTGCGACCAGAGAGAGCAGAACAGCCTCATTTTATTTTAATTTAGCTAAAAAAAAAAAAAAAGAGGCAATACTGCTTAATTAAATTTACAGTTTACAAATTTATTAATTAAATTCACAAATTATACTGAATTAAGAGGTTTTGAAAATCCCAGAAGTTTGCAGCTTGATTTCCTCACAAACTAACTTTGCGGACAGATTAAAAGGGCTATTTTAATAATATGTACATATCTGACTAATTTAATATCTGAAAACTGAGAAACCCTTTATTGCCACAGCCATTCCCAATTCTATAGATTTCCTTTGCTATATCTGCAATAGATCTTAGAAAGTTTTCTCAAATTATGTGCAAATAGCCAAACCAGGAGACTTCTTTTGTGAGCACCTTGGATAAGCAAACATAAATCTAAGACCACAGAAGTTACAAGAATGTATCTGAATCGAAACCAAATATAGATAGAAATTTAGATTCATTCGGAGAGATACAAATTCAATGTAGGCTCTAATCTAAATTATGTGTAAACATCTGTAAGTAAAGAAACTTTAACTAAGTGCTTATTAGCCTAAGCTTAAATTCACATAAGACATTCAGCAGCTAGTCAACATCAACTACAATACAAAAACAGTCACCTAATGCAGATTACACAGAAGACCTCTCAGGCAGACTAACGGTGTGTTTAGATAGGTGCAGCTGGAGGTTTATTCCCATTTTTGGCTGGATCACATTCCCAAACACCAAAGGAAACTGCATGTCATCAGAGAGATTTGAAACCATCGTTTCACAAGAAAATCTCTATCAGAAACTCAATTTTCCCCAAACCTAAGTTTAGTATCACATACAGCATCGTTGTCAAGTCAGGATGAGCCCAAGCAGAATGGTTCACAATAAATTTTAAGTATCCCTACATTCTTGTCCTTGATTGGTCAAAATCTAGTGATACTGATTCTACTAAATCAATGTATTTAGCAAAGAAAGCAAATCCCAAACAAATATTGACAAAAACAAAACAAAACAAAAGAAGACTTATTTTGAAACAGAGACTTCATTACTGCTAACAACAAATGCAGTGTTTTTGAGTACTGTTAATGTTTGCACTTGCTGAAGGCAAGCTTTGCCATATAAAACAACAAAAAGTAATGTCAAAGCTCAGTGATCAGATACCTTGACATTTCTAACTCAGTTACCATCATCTAAGTCATTTCCAGGCTTAAAGAATCATAGCTTTTCTTTAACTTATCTTTGGATTAATGAGAAGTTTTATCAAGCCATAAAATAAATTGATCTCCCATCCAAACTTACAAACTTTAGTTTAAAAGGGCTTTACCAAGAGGGATTGAAGAAAGGCATTTTTAAAATTGTCAGAGATCTAGTTATCGGTAACTCTAAGGGAGTTGGCTTTCTATTTCCTCCCCTGGGCAGCCTGCTGTCTCAGTATCCCATTCATTCATCTGCTCCTGGTTCCTAGAAACTTTCAATCTCCCAGCAAGCTTTCTGATCAGTTCACCCTCTTCAAAATAAACCAAACCCGTTCCCCATTTCCCTAGGGACCATCTCTCTTCACTTCCTGGAGATGACTAGTTAATTCAATATGCATATTTGTACTAACTAGATATATTTGCATGTAAAGAGTCACACTGGTATGCAATGTTTTAACCCAAAAGATGGAGAGAGTATGTGCTGCCAGGACTCTTGGTTGCAAGCTGATCTGTCAGTGTTTTTCAAATTTTAACTTTCAGTCTGTCTACTAAGGGTCACCACTCTTTAAAATGAGTTCCAACAGCATGTCCTAAAGCAAAATACCATTGAAATATAATGAAGGTAAGTTTTATTTCTACTGCTTGCACTAATAGAATCACTATGAGGAACTCAAATGGATTTCATATGATAGACACTTACGTAGAAAGTTATTTCACAGGATGTTTAAAAAAATCTTCCTTGTTCAAAAATTAAATCACAAGCCCTGGCTGAATAGCTCAGTTGGTTGAAGCATTGTCCTGACACACCAAGATTGCAGGCTCTGTTCCCAGTCAGGGCACATACAAGAAGCAATTTATGAATGCATAAATAAATCGATGTTTCTCTCTCTGTCCCCCTTCCTCTGTCTTTAAAAGCAATCAATAAATAAACATTAATTGCATCACTATTGCTTTTGTTACATGTGACAGATTTACTCTCTGTTCTCCCCCCTCCCCACCCCCCAGCTTTGGCACCCTGGCTATTTTCATGCTGTTTTACATAATTGGTCTCTGAGTAGATGAAGCTGCCACCTGTTCACAAATATAACAAATCACTCTCCTTAGAGAGCACGATTTAACTGAATCATGATGGGATAATGAGTTTGGACAGCAGTTTCACATCTGTATAAAGATATATTCACCTCCTACACTCAATCTGATTAATTTCTCATAATAAGAGTTATATTTAAAATGATAGCAATGTAATTATTATCTTAATTTTATTTTAAGTATCCTTTCCACTTCTCTGCTCTGCCCACTTTTCCTCACACTGAGATTATGCTGAGTCCAGATTATCCAATCAAAATCAAGCACAACTCTGCTCACAGACATCTTCCGATATGGGATTGAATAATCAGGATATCATATTTCTGACATTAGTTGTCTTTCCTAACTCAAAGAATTCAGAGCTCACAAAATAATATTTTTTTCATTTTTAATATAGTGAGAGTCATCTAAAAGTTTTTGAGCAATGGGGGTAATCAGCATTAGTACATAACTAGAAATATACTATGCCTTTTCATTTTAAAGTGCTTTAAAAGATTTAAAAGGATTAACTGCCATTATATTATACAACCAGATTAATTGGTAAAAAAAAGTTTCATAGCTATAGGGCTATTTCTAATCATTTTCATGGGTTCACAGTAAACACTACTTCTGCAATTTAAACAAATTTACTAAATTTCTTCAGATTGAGGACTTGGTGACATATGTAATGTTTACTGCTAACTATCCAATATAAAGTGATTTAAGAACTAATCCAACCCCACTGTATCAGAATATGACTGTATTTGCTATTGGAAACTCCCAGTGCTATTTGTAATCTACATGTTAGAAAAAATTAAACTTTAACATGATGGTAAAGTGGATACGTAGAAAGATTACAGACATATAACAAAATATATATATGGTATAATACACAGATTTCTACATGTTCTACATCATCCTAATTCTTGACTTCCAAAAGGAGGAAAGACAGTATTTTTGTCCAAAATCTCAAAAAGGTGGAGGAAGTGTCTAATAACTTGTTTGACTACCATAGCTAATTAACAAATGTCAATTCATTTCTCCTCCCCCCATCCAACTTTTTATAATGAGTGTGTTGTTTTTATAACATTAGTACTTATGAAATAGACATGTATATGTATTATAAACATATATAATGCATGTTAGTTGATGCCTGTAATGTACATATATAATCTTACAAAGTATGTTCCATTTATGAATTGCTATAGTTTTAAAATTGGAAGGATCCCATGAGATTATATCATCTCAACCTTTCATTTTGTAGACAAGGAAACTGAAATACCATGAAAACCATAAATCCAAAGGTGGTGGTCCGTGAGAGCAGGGACCAAGGCTGTTTTGCTATCTCTTACATTCCCTGCTTTACCGAGTGGCAGTCAGGTGCTCCTGTTTGTTAGATGTATGCATGAGGGGAAACCAAGATAAAACCAAGACAAGAAAACCAGAAGCCCTCTCTATCCCTTTAGCACTTGGGTTTTCATAAGCAAGGTCTATTTGGTCCTTAGCAAATTCATTCAATAATTATTGAGTACTTTCTGTCTATAAGGGATGTAAGATATTATAGAGATATAATTTGTTAAAATAAATAATATAACACCTGCCCTATATATAGTTTAGTCTAATATTGTTGCATGCAATAAGGTCATTGCTAAAAGATAGTTATAGAAAACTGAGAAGGGAGGAGATATTTTCACTGGTGGTATTTGTAAAATTTTCATGAATGAAGTGGTATTCGGCCCTGAAATATTGTCAGAAAATCAATTAACAGAACTTTTAGGAAGGTCCCAAGAATGTTCTAGGGAGGACAGGTTTAAACAAAAACACAAAAGCAGGAAAAGGCATCACTGTTATAGTGGTTGGCAGGAAAGTAGAAAATGAAAGTACTTAGAAATAAGCCAAACTGTAAAGGGCTTCAAATATCTGTCCTTGATCCGTTAGGCCATGGGAAAGCAGGTTTGACCCAGGGCATAACATGCTAAGGAGCGACCACGGTTGTTATGTGGCGCAGCGTCCCGAGAAAGGAAAAATCAGACTTTCCTTTAGGATCCTATGTAAGAAGCTGAAGTATACGGTGGATTGTACAGACAATAAACGCTTCCTTTAAAAAATTCAAATGTGGTATCTGGACATAATTCTTTTATTCACTATGACTTGACTGCTCGCAGCATGGATGTAGAAGAGAGACATATGTGGGTGGATCTGGGCGAAGAAAAGGAAAGAAATGGAGAGAAATCACTTTTGTATTGTGAGAACATTTATTGTTTTGAGAAAAATTGTTATACTTTCTATAAATGCTTTCAGCATTGAAGATTTTTTGAGATATAAATGCAGTCTCTCTGGGAGGCCAAGGGAAATTATAGAAAATTTAAATCGACGTGAAGCAAAGAAGCTGATGTATATATAGAGGCAGGTGACCCCTCTCCTTCTGAGCACCTCTACCAACCCCTGCCATTGCTCCCCTAAAGCTGTGTCAGAGACTAGTCTAGATAGCACCAGATGCCAACATCTGCCTGGTCATTTCAAACATACAAATATACGTATAAAAGTATATTTGTTTAGTTTTGATTCAGTACTAAAGCAACTTTAGCCTGAATATGAACTCATAACTTACGCCATTGCCAAACATTAAGGAAAAAAGTAAGATTATATTTGATGGAACTTGTAAATACTTTCAAATATCATCCACCAACTTCAGTTCAAGCACTGCTGTCAGGATTCAAGAGCATTAATGGTTAGATCAACTACAACAGAGCAGGCATAATAGTTGACATCTTCTTTATGTGGTTAGAACGTCCCAAACATTGTAAGCTAAAATTGAAACATATTGGGTAAGTTAAAATGGATCTCAATTTTCAATGAAATGTTAATTTGCTTAATATTAGTGTATGGGTGTAATATTAACCTTTCTTATAAACAAAGGTATGCAGTAATCATTATTCATTAGCATAAAGAAAACAAAATGTACAAATTACCTTTCCCTTTCCCCTGGCTTCCTGCAGCAGTCTCCCATTGAGATTTAAACTCGGGACCTCCAGAGAACAGATGGTGAAGACCTTATCATCTTGTTGATCACAGCGTGGGGCAGTGTAACTTGGTCTGATGATGCAGTCACTTGAAATACAATGCTGCTTTTAGTCTTCCATTTGCCTCTGGTTTTCAGATAAATACTTTATTTTTATCAACAATAAATATTTCATTTCTATTTGGCCTGCCTTCACCATCCCACCTGAAGCAAACAAAACCAACAGAAATAATCTCTTCTGTTAGGTGTGGGTCTGGCTGGTACTATATAATCAGTACTTCACATTTCTTCTTCTGGGTATTTTGTTGTTGTTGTTGGACAGACTTATTTCAAGTTGCAAGTATTCATTTTGCCGAGGACAAAACAAGTCCATTGGAGAAGGAAGATGGAAAAGGACAAGATAGGTGCTCTGATCTAAATAATTCCTCCTTTTCAACAGATAAATAATGACCTTGATAAGATGCTGTATTGGACTTTTCCCTCCCATTTCTGTCCTCACACTTAGAAGGATATCTCATGCTGTTTTGGAAGAGCATGGCTATATAAATTATATTAGCACCTGTCTGTCTTCTTTCTTTCTCAAACACATGTCTCTACATGCATATATACACGTACAGATTTTAAATTTCATGACAGAAACTACCTACAAAAGTCAGGGGATTTCAGAACACAATAAAAACAAAGAACTATAACAAAAATTATTATATTACCTTATTATCATTGGATTTTACTAATGTTTGGCTTAGTTTTCCACCTATTTATAGTATGATTAGAAGGAAGTCTTAAGATATAAAAAGATGAGAGAGGAAAATATTGAAAGGAAGTCTTGGGGCATATCACTTGATTTATATTTTTTAAATGACAGTAAATTTAGTATGTAAAAAAAATTCTACTAGAAATTACATTATTTCCAGTCATGGTGCAATGGGTACCATGCTACAAATGCTCTGTCAAAGATAGGAAACAAATATAAAAGTAAGCATTTAAATAACAATCCTCATTAAACCAATTGAAAGACTTGATAGATCAGAAAGTGTTTTCAAATATGTTAGAGCATGCTCAAGAATGTGGCATATGACTAGAATCCTGTGTTGGAGGAATATTGTGTTCAGGGAAAAAGCAGAATTGATGTACAAAGAAAATATGGAGAATAGGGAGCAATAGACAAATGGAATGAATAAAAAAAACGCACTACTTTTGATTTGTTCAATCTTACAACATTTAAGGAGACTACCCAGGTCTCCATTAGCTATTTCTAAAAGAGGCGATGTAGGCAATACCTTGCTCCTTTGAGAAAGGAAAATGTGTTTTAAGTCTGCTTTATTGTGCACTATTGTGGTAAGCACTGGTCAAGTGACCTTTGTGACATACATTTTATTCATGATGTATTGGAAATAATTTACAGAGTCAAATCCAGAGAGAATGATTATTATAGGACAACTACCATTCTTTCTTTTTTTTCAGTTCCTCTTTTAGTAATTAAGAAAATCAATAGATGACTGGATAAAGAACATATGGCACATATACACTATGGAATACTACTCAGCCATAAGAAATGATGACATCGGATCACTTACAACAAAATGGTTGGATCTTGATAACATTATATGGCGTGAAATAAGTAAATCAGAAAAAACTAAGAACTGCATGATTCCGTACATAGGTGGGACATAAAAACAAGAATAAGAGACATGGACAAGAGTGTGGTGGTTATCGAGGGTGGGGCGGGGGAAGGGAGGGGGAGGGGCACAAAGAAAACCAGATAGGAGGTGATGGAGGACAATCTGACTTTGGGTGATGGGTATGCAACATAATTGAATGACAAGATAACCTGGAGATGTTTTCTTTGAACATATGTACCCTGATTTATTGATGTCACCCCATTAAAATTAATAAAAATTTATAAAAAAAAGAAAATCAAACATACCTATTAGACACTTTTGTTAAAAGGGCTGTTGGGCAAACAAATCAGAAAATTTTCTAAATTAATAAAGACCAGATGCCATCATATGGTAGAGAAACTGTGTTTCACAGCAAGTAACGTTTACCAGAAATAATGATTTTTAAGGCTTTTGAAGTGTTAAATTTTAGGTTCATAAGTTTTATGAATTTTAAATTAACTTTTACATTAAATGAATAGTTTAATACCTTAATAATAACTATAGCAGCTTTGGAAATTTCTGTTCTTATATTATTCTCCTACTCCTAAAACTGAGCTTTGTAAAACTTACAATTGCCTTACAATTAATTCACATATCACATGAAACTGTTGCAAGTAAAAATTCTGTTTTCAAAATTGGTATATGAAAATTGTACTGGAATTTTAGCTTAAGAAAAAGCTATAAATATTGATGACATCAGGATAGGAAGCAATGGTAAAGCAGATAATTTTGTTTAAGAAGTAACACGGGTCAAAATGATTTATACAGATAGCATATAACAGATAACGCTGGGCATAGCTCCTGTATAAAACAAATGCCTGCTGTTGTCACAGCTGGGAGAGTGACCTTTTCAACTTTTTAAGGCTCCACCTTTGTGAATTATTGGCGATTTCCTCACCATTGGGAAGCCATCCCCTTCCTCAGCACCATATTCTTTCTCCCTTTATATCTGTGTACACAGTAACTCAAAAACAAGACTATTGGCAAGTTGAATGTTTTTGTTGCACAAACCACAGTTTTTGCCAGAACTCCTTTTTAACTAAAATCTGGAATCTTTGAGTGGCAGTTGTAACCTGAGAGTACCTTCTAGGAAGTGCCCTGGAAATGCTCTTGTTACATCGTCCTTGTTCAAGGACCATTTTGGATGAGCATGGGAAAGGGTTGAGAACAAAGGACATTGGACCAAACTATGCAGTGTGGGACAAGAAATAGTAGTCATTACTTTGTTCTTATCATTTTTAGGAATAACTCCTAAATGTATTCATTTTAACACTCCCAATTCACTGGGAGAGGCAACAGAAAAGCAAGGACGATTGGAAGCTCTTCAGATGAGGGGCTGTTGCCCTGGCAGAAGTCCCCAGGCACCTGCACTGGCTCAAATAGTCTCAAGAGCAATCAAAATAGGGGAAAAATAGTCTCAAGGGGGTCCGTTTACATTCATAAAAAGTCTTGTGTTATTTTACGTGTGTTTGGCACATTTTCCCCTTCCAAAGTAATTTTAATCTATTCTTCTGTTTGCTCCTTGTAACAGCTCACAGGTACAAAAGAAGAAACCAAGGCAAACTGATTTTTTATTTTTTCTGTTTGAGATCATTCCAAAAAGGCCCCACGGTATCAGAACTCTGCTTCTAAGTCCACTGTGTTTTCCATTAACCAGTTCTGCATCCTTGGAGCTCTCATTGGTTCCAGGGATTTCCTGTTTTTAATGAGAACCTCAGAAATATACTGAGGCTCTTAGAGAATCACGTGTACCACGGGCCTTCTTAAGTCCTGATGAATTGGCAAGTAACTGGAAGAACTACCAGGTTAAATTCTCTGAGTTAGTGTTTTCAGGAATAGTATCTCTATTATTTGCCTATTGTTGGGCTCCTTATAGTTATAAGTCAACATTTTATCAAAATCACATTTTGGAGACTCAATTATTTGGGGAGACCAATACTGCTGTTTGATTAAGAAAAAAAAACCCACTTAATGAGGACTGCCAAATCTAGCAATAAGAAAAATTCATTCCTAAAAACCTTGTCACCAAAACCCCTAAAAATTCTAGTTAGAATTTTTTTTTAATTATTAAAAATAAAGATGGCCCACTTATTTACTAAACATTACATATCCTATATAAATAAAACTGAACAGATGAAGAAGAGCGAATGTAATGTATATTGGTACAAATACCTCCATATGCCTTTCCTGTAGTTGCATAGATAATTGCAACTACAAAATTGTAGGACATCATGGGAAACAGACACAAGAACCGTGCTAATTTTTAGAGTAGCGTGTGTTTCTATGGTTGGATTACAGTGCTGAAATGGATTTCAACTGAAATCTGGGCAAGAGAATCATTCCTGAAGCTAAAGTCTGAGAGAATGTGGCTGGCAGGGTGAGGGGAGGTGGGGAGGAACATTAGGTTAAATAATAGATACAATAACAAATTCTTAAAATCTCCACGGGACTTGTTTTCTCTTCTCTATTAGCACCTGCACCTCCACTCCTCCTCACCATCCTCTCTCCACCTTGGCAGACCCAACAACACAGGGCTGACAGAACGCAAGTGTGGGGACTGGCAGGGACACAGGCTTTGTCATGGCTCCCAGAGTTGTGCCTTACATCCAGGTAGGCAATTTGGAAACTTTCCCAGGAATAAAGCTTGTTTTAATATTAGGAAATTAATCAATAATAAATTAATAAATTAACTACACTAATACATTCGAAGAGTATGACTTTATAATTACCTCAACAGTCCAAATATGTGTTTATTAAAATCAAATCTATTTATGATTAAAAAAAAACTTGTTCAGAGAATTTGTAATAAAAGGATATTTTCTAAGTCTTAGAAAATGTTATCAGTGAAAATCTATAGAAATCATCGTTTAGTATAAATCTTTAAAGTAATTCTCTTTGTCAAAAATAGGTATATCTACCATTACTACATTAATATTAAAGTAGACAATAGCCAAATAAATCATTAATAAAAAGGAAGTTTTTAAAAAATAGAAAATAAAAGTGCAAAATTGTTATTATTTGCTAAATTAATCTATAGATTAAATGTAACTATAATCAGTCTTCTAGTAAGTTATTTCTGAAAATTGATTATAATATTTTATGGAGAATAAAAGCTCAATAATCAAGAAACTCCTAAATATGAATAATAAGATAAGGGAATTCACCCTAGCAAATATCAAATCATATTATAAAGCTAAGTTACCATAATTAACATTTTGTGATACTAGCACAGGCTAATTTATATAAATTTAATATAAGAAAAATTGTCATTACAGGTTTTTGGGGAAAGAGATGACTTTTAATAATTGGTATGGGACAACTTGTTATACTAATGGAGAAAAAGTGGATCACTGGCTTTGTCATATACAGAAATCAACCTTAGGAGTATTTAAAGCCTAAATGGCAAAGATAAATTTATGACATTTTTCGGAATAATACAGGCGAATATCATTATAACATTGGAATAAAGAAGGATTTTTAACACACAAAAAAACCCACAAAACTACTCACAAAAAAATACACCAAAATTTTTTTAAAAAGCAACCCACAAATGGGGGAAGGCAGTTTCAACACATAATTGGTGATAATTGGTGGTACATTAATAATTTTACAATATTAATACTATAAAAAGAACTTCAAATTGTTTTTCAAAACCAACACCATAAAGATTGACAAAGATCACATTAGGGAATCAGAAAAGCAGAACATCTGAGCAAAATGAAAGCAAAACAACTCCCAGTATTCAGATAGCACTCTCTCTTTTTTTTTTTTTTTTTACCCTAAAACATTAGCTTTATTGAGATACAATTCTCATAAAATTCACAAATACACAAATAGCACAAATACATCCACAGACAATACATAAACAAATGGACATGACTGGCCCACATTTACAGTCACCCCCTCAATTAAAGTAGAGGTTACAGCTTTCCATTATTCTACTGTGCTGATTGGGCCTTCCATTTGCCTCTCCAGAGTTTTTACTGAGATTGTACAGGCCAGTAGTCACCCTCCCCTTTTCTCTAAGCCATCAGTGAATCCCTGCAAAGCTCTGTGAAAGAAGGGCCTATTGAGCAGGCGGCTTTGCTCCAGGAAGTTGCGTAGGTGATAAGGTAATTAAAAACAAGATGCTGCTGGGGCCAGGTCAGACATCTTCTGGAACATACCATTTCATTTGACTAGCAAGCCCTGTTGGGCCCTTCCACTATTATGTTCGTCATAAAATTTGATTGAACCATCCCAGTGTGGTTCTGGAAAATCACGAGACCACCATGGGTCCATCAGATAGCACTCTCTTAAGGGAAGGAGGTGTCTACATATCTTATAAACATTATCCAAGAAACCTATTTACTCTAATGGATCAATGTCACCCTGTTAAATTTAATTTTCTAAATAAAATTGTTAAAAATTAAAAACAACACCACCACAACATTATCCACCACAACAATAGCCAACACGATTGTTCTTTATATATGTTTTCTTTTGACAAAACTCTAAAAGAGATACAGGAAAACTGGACATGGCTCTGGAATAATCAATCAAGGTGGTTAAATTGATGGAAAGAAAGTAGATCTTATAAAGAAACATTTTAAAAACCAAAATATTTTAAGTTAAAAAATTATGGAGATCAGATTCACTGTGAACGGCCAGGTTGAGCTAGAATCTAGCCTGCCTTTTTCTCTACGTAACCTTTTGTTTGGTTGTTTTGTCCTGTTGAGTTCTTTATTCTCCTTCCTTTGCTCAGTTCTATAGGAAAACCAGGGTTTGTCATTTTTTAGTGATATCTTTCTATCACTAGTCTTGACACATGAAAACCAAGGAGGTTTAGGACTTTTTTTTTTTTTTTTTGCTTCTCTACTTTGCCTAGGTACTTTCTAGTTAAGGGAGAATGAAAAGGAAAATTAAGTTGTAAAGAAATAAAATAGATAGAATTTTGTATTTACACTCTTCAAAAAAAAAGTGGGAAAAACGTTCTTTTTTAATTATCAGCTAAGTCTTAGATGAGACACTTCCAATATGAAAGCTAGTATTGATTGTGTATATAAGGCCAATTTTAAAATGTTTGATAGGTAGTAATGATAAAACAAAATGAAAACTGCGTTCTGAGCCACACCAAATTTTGTCAGTTTTAGTTTTACAAGTATTTTCTGTTGCCATACAAGTCTTACTGAAGAGGTCAAGAAAACTAACTCAGATTCTGTATTCATTGAGAATAAAGCGGTTTCCTGGTGACTCTTTCTGATTCAGTAATTAGTAACCCTGAAATCCAAGTTGTCTTCGGCAGTGACCTAGATATGGTTGGACAGTGTAATACCTTAATGTTTGGCATTAAGGATTGATCATTTCTCATTTTGTCTCACATTATTCTAGAAATATTCCTGGTGGCATCTAAATTCAATACTTAAAGACTGTATTGAGGTCAGTGCAGTAGAGATCCGGAGGAAAGGCAGTTACAATTAGACTTTTGAGACCAGATAATTTGAGTTTCTTATTGGCTATGCAATCTAGGGCATGTTACTCATCCAAGATCATCTTGACTCAGTTTCTCAGTGTGTGGTGAGGACATAATGAAATGATATTAAAGAACTCAGTACATGGTAGTATTCTAGCATTAAATAATAACAACCTGACATTCAGAATCAGCCAGGTTCTAGGTTCTATCTAGGAAGATGAAGAAGGTACAGAGGACTTAACTTATAGGAAAAGCTTAGACCCTGTTTTTGTAGGTTTAGTTCTTTATTATTGTCAACTTCCATTCTATCAGGATACTAATAATAAGGTCAAACAGTAATCATTTGTGGTGTTAAAGAGCTCAGCAGAGGTCACAAAGTACAGCCGGCGAACTGGCTGCTGGTTTTTATAAATAAAATTTTATTGGAACAAAAACTCACTCATTCATATATGTATTGGGTAGCCTGCATTTGAGCTACAAGGACACAGTGGAGCAGTTGTTACAGCAACAGCATACCCTGTCACCCTAAAATGTTTACTATTTGTCCATTTAAGAAGTTTGGACAACCTTTTTCTTCCCAACTCCCAAAATAGCATTTTCCTCCTCCCTTGACTCTGAGATCCAATTTATTCTTCAAGATCAAGTTCAAGTTGCTTCTTACAAAACCCATCAAGAACTAAAGTTCTTTCTCTTTTCCATTTCCCTGACCATTGGAAAATATTTAAGTTAGCCCATATAATGGGTAGCCTGTGCTATCCAATAAAAGATAGTACTTTATATTATTGGGATGCTGGGGCAGTTTAGAATTAGAATTACTTAAAGAACACTGATAGATTAGTCAAACATTGTCTCTTAAATGAACAATAGGTATTTTCTGAAACATTTATGAAGAGTATTATATGTATTCTCTGTGTATTCCTTATTCATTCTGAAATAATTAGATGGTTAATTCTGGGGATAAGGTGCAGAGTAGAATAAAAAAGGCTAAAATGGCATGCAAGATAAAAGAGTGTGGGGGAGATTAACTAGCATAGATATGAATCACAGTTGTGAAGGTAGCATCTCAGTTCTGTAAGATCACCAGACATATGGCAGCCATAGTGTGGCAGCTGCCAAATTATTGCCTGAATTATTCCAAGGTGACAAAGCTATATGGCATCTGGTGTGATTTGGGTGTTCTCAAATGTTTTTCTTTTTATCATGTAGAGATGACTTCTTAAGCTGCACCTAATTATATCCCATAATATTTCATCAATTCTTCATATTCCCAAAAGTTTATCACTTTGACAACAAACTTTGTCCATGACCCAGTTGTCATAGTGATTTGTCTAGAGCACTAAATAGTAAAATCTATTAATTTTTTAAAACATGTTTGTATCATGCCAGTCTTTCAGATGGTACAGAGCCCAGTAAGTGAAGCCACAGAGCAAAGAATTTAAACTTTGAGTTCTAACTTTGACAGATATTTACTGGACTTCAAGTTCTTTTGACACTCAAGGATGTAGTAATAAAAGTAACAATATATAAAGTGGTCATAAAGTATGTGAGTTCAAAATAATCAATTAATTGAAAAATCAGAGATGAAAACAAGTTTTATGAGAGTCAAAAACATGACCATGGAATCTGAAGACCAGAGTTTGTTCATTATCTCAATGCCATTTACATACATTTCTGAGACATGTGATGTTTGATACAGGAGATAGTGAGATTAAAATGGTAAAATATCAAATAAGAGCTACATTAGTTTAAAATATAGCCTGACCCATGGTGGCACGGTGGGTAAGGTGTCAACCTAGAATGCTGAGGTTGCTGGTTTGAGACCCTGAGCTTGCCCAGTCAAGGCACATTCAATAAACACTCAATGAACAACTGAAGTGAAGCAACTATGAGTTGATACTTCTCACTAACCCCCCACTCTGTAAAATTGATAAATAAAATCTTATAAAATAAATTTGTCTTTTTAATAAATTTGTAATGTTATTAATCAACTCAACTGTGAAATGTGAATGTCAGACTTCTCAGTCTTTCAAAGGCAAATTTCTTCATGAATTCTAAATGTGACAAGGAGAGAATACAGTATCTAAATTTCTTAAACTTATTTGATTGTGAAATTCTTTCTACTGCGAATCTGAGAGCTGGGTCCCAAGAAGTTTATGTTAGAAGTGCCAGTATAAACTGAACCCTCTCTTTTATGTGTTAAAACTAAAGTCCAGAGGGATTAGGTGGCTGAGTAATGGCAGAGACAGGATTAGGAATTGTAAATCTTGCTTTTGTCCAGTAATTTTTTCTTATCTTCTTTTCTGACAATTTATATAATATGATGGCTAACTAATGTTCCCTTATGAGACAGTTTTGACTTCACATTTTCCTATCTCACAAATTATTGTTCGTGATATAGCTAGAAGCTTATTAAAGCTCTTTGCTATTTAGGCTACCCTGGCACACACACACAGCATAAATATTACTTTATAACTTAATTTCCTTTACCTAATTGTAGCTAGTCTTAAAGCAAGAAAAAAAAGAGGGTTTGTTTGCTTAGTGCAAGTACTTAGAGCACAACCCATTGCATCACATTTTATTCTTATTTAATGTTTTTAATTGCATCTGAAAAGTGCAGCATGCCCGCTGACATGGAAAGGGATTGCACACCGCAGTGCACATCACCATCTGCCCAGGCAAAATCGCCCTTTCTGTTGAGTAGAAAGGTTAGTTTCAGCTTAGCTGTATGTGTGGTTAGGCAGTTCCCAACTGAAAACAAAACAAAACAAAAGAGCATGATGAAATGTTTACCATGAGCATGTGTGGCTGACGTGTGCTGGATTAATTTTCTATGTGTGTAAATTTTTCCTGAGTGAAGGTTCAGGAGGTTGGGAGAAAGGTGGGATCTCCTCTTACAGCTACTGAGGGGCCCGTAGCAAGGAACGATTCATGGCTTATTTTGTAGTAAATGTTGACACAGGAATTGCGAACAGTTTGTCATACAAAAATACCAAGAGACATTTCACCTGCTTTGGAAATTAATCTAAACCGGAATCCACTGAAGTAACTAAGAAAAGCCAATCCATTTGTCTGGTAGGGGTCGTCAAACTTTTTATAAAAACCGCCCACTTTTGCAGTGCTGGTCAACCTGGTCCCTACCGCCTACTAGTGGGCATTTCAGCTTTCATGGTGGGCGGTAACAGAGCAACCAAACGGCGCCACGATTGGCCCAACATGAAAGCTGGAACGCCCACTAGTGGGCGGTAGAGACCAGGTTGACCAGCACTGCAAAAGTGGGCGGTTTTTATAAAAAGTTTGACGACCCGTGGCCGGAGCATATAGTCTGGAGGAAATGAACAGGATCTCAGTCTTGGAGTTGTCAAGTGGAACAGCATTACATATTCTAGTATGTTTACACAAAACCAGTCTGGATGCTGACATCGATGTTGACTGATGATATTCTTGAACAGTTTATTTTTGACAGAACCACAGGCCATGCTTTACATGTGTACATAAAATTCATATGGCATGTGCTAGTCTGTCAGTAAAACATCATTTAAAACCAGAGCTGAAGTTCTAAGTGTTCTCAGAAAGAGGTGAGGATTTCACAGTCTGGTGATAGATATAGAATATGAAATTACAGCATCTGTTTGCTTAACAGAATTCACTCTTTATTTGTTTATCTTTCAGTGTAAGAAAAGGCATACAATGATATGTCTCTAGGCACATTTTCAACAATGGATAATCGTAATGAATTAAGGAAAGATCTGAGCTTTTGAAGAATTGAAGTCAAAATGTGATTAAGATAAATTGGGCCTTTCCATGCATCCTTTGTACATAATTCACAGACTGTAAAGGAAAATGAGAAAACCTTTTTTTTTTTTTAAAGAATATATAACCTCCATGCGTTCCAATATATATATATAAAACAGATCAGGCAGCACAAATTTCTGCTAGATGTTCAGTATTCTGAGAGTTCACTGGTAATTACTAAGACAGCTAGACTTGAGAACAAAGATGTAAAGTTACCAAAAACTGCTCATTTCTTGTACCTGGACACAAAGCAAAATGAGATGCCCACGTTCTGGAGTTTATTTATCTATAAACTTATAGTTTCTTTCTATCACATTCTTCATTCTGAGTGCAAAGTGAAGGAGAAATAAACTGATTACAATAATTATACAACTATATTTCTTGAGATTTAAGAAAAATGAAGGAACAATATGAAAAGAGGAAGAAAATCTGAGATAGCTCAGTGGTGGGGAAAATAACCTCAATTAATGGTTTCCTGAATTTGGTCTGGTAAGAGTTCAAAAATCTTACATGACCTCTATTATTCTACCCCTTATATGGAGTATACTGTATAATTCTGTTGCAAAATCTAGAAGAAACCAAGAGAAAGAAAAATTTTAAATATAATCAAAGAAAGCAAGAAAATTGGTACATTAATATCTCATCTTGAAAGTGGTGAGAAGAAGACTTCAAATTTTTTAGCTATATTTCAATTACAATTAACCCTTGAATAACACAGGTTGGAACTGCACAAGAACACATATATGTGGATTTTTTTTCAAAAAATACATATATTACCATGGATGTATTTTCTTCTCATTATTTTCTTAAGATTTTTTCTCTAGCTTAAACTTACTTTATTATAAGAATATAATATAAACTATGTGTTGATCAACTGTTCATCTTATGCTTACAGTCAACAGCAGGCTACTAGTAAATTTGGGGGAAGTCAAAAGTTATATGCAGATTATTGACTGCACAATGTAGAAGTGTGTCATATTCCTAACCCCATGCATTATTTAAGGGTCAACTGTATTGACAAATACAAGGTAATACTTTTCTTCTGTATCTTTTTCTAGAAAATCAGGCTAATACTTTATGACATCACTGTAAAGATCAAATGAGATAGTTTAAGAATATATGTGTACATATAGTTATATAACATATATACTATACATTATATATAGCATAACAGATGCATACATGTAACATGTAACATATATGAACACTATATATAAAGTCTTTATATATTACATGTATTAAACATGTGTACCTCATTCAAGGTAATACTTGAGCAAATGAAATAATACTTTTATTATATGAAGTGTATTTTGTTTTAGGCATGAGCAATTTTAAATAAGATATTATCAGCATGGAATTATTGCATTAATTTCTTCCCATATAGCAGTCCTACTAAATAATATCTAAAGTCAATATAGCAAAGGACCAAGATATCTTCTAGTTGAGTTTAATATACTCAATCATTCATTCATCATTTGCTCGTTCATTCATTTGAAAATTATTTATTAAGTACTTACACTATGCCAGGCTTTGTGATAGATGTTGCCTATTTATTTATTTATTTATTTATTTTTTAGTGACAAGAGGGCAGGCAGAAAGACAAACTCCCACATGAGCCCCGACCAGGATCCACCCAGCAAGCCAACTAAGGAGGGTGATGCTCTGTTCATCTGGGGCATTGCTCCATTGCTCAGCAACTGAGCTCTTTTTAGCACCTGAGGCAGAGGCCATAGAGCGAACCTCAGCACCTGGGGCCAACTCACTCAAACCAATCAAGCCATGGCTGCAGGAGGGGAAGAAAGAGAGAGAGAGAGAAGCAAGAGGGGGAGGAGTGGAGAAGCAGATGGTTACTTATCCTGTGTGCCCTGACTAGGAATCGAACCCAGGCCCTGGCTGTTGGCTCAGCAGTAGAGCATTGGCCCAGCATGTGAATGGTTCCTTGGTCTCTGCCTTAGGCACTAAGGGGAGCTCTGTTGCTGAGCAATGGAGCAATGCCCCAGATGGGCAAAGCATCATCCCCTAGTGGTCTTGCTGGGTGGATCCCAGTCAGGGCTCATGCCGAGTCTGTCTCTGCCTCTCTTCCTCTCTCTGAACAACAACAACAAAAATTTAAAAGCAGTATACAAAATAGTCCCTCAGCAAATATTTAATCCTTTTGTTATGTTGCCAGTTAAAGGAAATATTACACAAAATCAGAAGGTTTTATAGCTAGGCTTCTTCATCTTTTAAACCAATGACAACTAGGTCTTCCAAAATGTTTTTACAGTAATAAGCAAAGATTCATATTAGACACAATCAGAAACAACTAAAAACTTGTAAATTTAGAGTTTTATGACAAATAGTTTAAAATGGTGTTTGTTTCACAAAGATGACATTTTGTTAGAAAATGGAAAAAAACAAATGGATAAACTCCACTAAATGACTTCGCCAGCTTCTTAAAGCATAACCCATTTCTTACTTAGCAAAATATTTGAGGAGTTAATTGTAAATGAATAAGAAATATATAGATTACATTTATTCTGAAATTGTATGTGATTTCAACATTAAATAAAAAACATCCTTTGCAAAATGCGTTTTAGATTTTATTTTACCCAAAATGTTTGAATAGTAGTTCAAGATGTTCAATGGAACCAAAACACAGCTGGGTTCCTCATGCTTAATAATTATATAATTACTGGGCATAAGATAAAGCCATATCTTTAGACAAGCATGCATGCAACTATCCAGTGAGAATACAAAAGTCAAATAATGACTAGATTAAGCAGTTTTTAGAAAAAAAATTATTTTATGCTTGAAGTACCATGATTTCAGATTGATTTCAAAAGATCAATGACACACAATATTCAGGAAATTTGTTAGCTAAAGTATTTTATATTTATGTAATCATGTATTGAATAGGCCCTTTTTTCTTCCCAGTCATTAGTGTCAGAACACAAAAGGAAGGGTTAAACAGACAAATGCAAATATTCATAAATTATCATAGATGTTCATCAACACGGGAATTTAAATAAACCTGCTTTGAAGGAAGTGGTATTACGGTGCAATTGAAAGAGCCCTGACTAAAAAGTACAGATTGGTAGTTATAGAATAGTCACAGGGATGTAAAGTACAGCACAGGGAATATGGTCAATAATACTGAAATAACTCTGTATGGGCCCAGGTAGGCACCGGAAATCCTGGGGATCACTTTGAAATGTACACAATTATCTAACCACCTGAAACCAATACAAAATAAAATGTGAAGTTCTTCTCAAAAAAAAAAAAAAAGAATAAATTGTAATAAAAATATAAATGGCAAGGGGCGGGGTGCTAATTGGGATCTGACTTGCCTGAGTTCCCATCTTTTCCTGCTGGCTTGGTCAGAATTGTTTTCCTAAGGTACTTCCGAGCTCCAATATTTTGAGACTTTAGAAATAAAGAATGTCATTTTCAATGCATGTATTTTTACCACAGACATAACTGCATCAAATATTCGTTGTCATCATCAAGGTTCTGAAAGAACAGCAGGTGACAGAGAGAGTTGAGTGAGTTTTTAAGGACAGCCATTTGGAAAACGTCTTCTTTTCCCCAGCCTGCAACTGGTTTCACCGGCAAGATTTGCTGTCCAAGTGTCCAGAATAATTACTTATTTTTCCATTAGCTGTCTAAATGCAACTAAAGTTCATCTGGTGGATAAATCCCATGATGTTAGCTATGACAGGATACTTTAAAGGCAGCTTAGGTGCTTTCTTAAATAAGCACCATACAAATAAATGGAAGAAGAGAATGGAGGAACTCATCCTAATATATTTTTAAATGTGTGGCATTTCTTGTTGTGAGGGTTGAAGAATAAATTCTGTATCTACTTTAAACACAGCCAAATGTGCTAGGAAATATTATTTATGTTCTTGACAAATTCCCAAGTATAGCATCAGCCTTGCTAAAATACCGATTGGCACGACATTGCATTTCCAAATATAGCATTATGGCTGACAGCATTTTTCTGGTTTCTCAAAAAATGACCAGCTAAAATTTCACAGCATTTATTTCCAAAGGATCTGGTACTTATTTTTGTTTTTTTAGAAAGTAAGTGTCCTGAGTGTGAAACTAATTAACTTATATGACCTTTAACCTT
Organism: Saccopteryx leptura; assembly: GCF_036850995.1. Taxonomy (NCBI): domain Eukaryota; kingdom Metazoa; phylum Chordata; class Mammalia; order Chiroptera; family Emballonuridae; genus Saccopteryx; species Saccopteryx leptura. The sequence goes on from NC_089503.1 coordinate 222,688,276, forward strand.
ATTAGGTTTTAGTACAGGAAAAAATATGTATGTGAATATTATATAGTTACATGTTAAAATAATGAGGCCACTTGGAGGGATTAAACTGAGATAAGATTTAGCTTGAAAAAGAAATTAGATATTGATAGCTAAATCATAAGAGCAATTCAGAAATCAAAATAGCCTCGTTAGTTTTATGAAATGATAGCTAATACACCCTTACTTGAAACAGGCTATTATATATAACTATTCCACTCAAACTTTGTTTGTTTTCCACTCAGACATTTAATGAAGAGAAAGGATGAGTAGAGAAAACTATTTAAATAGTATAATTTTAAAGGATATATTAAAAAAAAAGTCCTTAAGAAGCAACTAAAATTAAAGCACTTATGATTATTCACTGTAAGGGGAATAAATTGGTATTGATCAGTGTAGTAGCAACCCAGAGTTTTAAAGTAAATCTTATAAGTCATACAGTGGATAAAAATGTGAGCAGGAGAATCCATTGACATTTGAATGTCAGCTTCTTACTTCTAATTGTATCCAAACTTTGTTTTGGCTGTTTCCATTTCAGTATCTACACTGTCACGCTTATTTTTAAAAATAGTAACATAATGCTATGCCAAGAAGCAAGGGCAATGCCAAACCTAGAAAAATCTATAAAACCATGTTTGGGAGAGAGAACTGAATTGCTTGTAAATTTCAAAAGCTGTGTGAGGAATAGTAATTAAAATATAATCACAACAGATCTACTGCTTTGCTCATAAGATCTCAAATACTATACCCTGAATTCAATGTGGCAGAGAAATGAAGGTTTATAGCTGAAAATCAAAACATCCATCTTCACTCACATTTATAAGCAAATAATTGCCTATGATCTGAGGTAGTGTTTCACTGTATGCATGGTCATGTGATTTTAGGTGTCGTAATCAACACTACACCAGTCATTAGTTTTATGCAGCTCATGGACTGGTACTTTTGTCTCACAGCACAGCCTCAAGAGGGCACCTGAGCATTTGTCATCTTGTGGGAGTTGTGTCTAGTACCTATTTCTGAGCCTAAAGCAAGTTATTAAGTCCTTTGGCAACTTTAGTTATCACTATAGTAAGAGAAATGCTGTTCTGAATTCCAACCCTAAAACAGACCAGGAAAATTCCTACTTGAAAGTGTGAATACAAAAGGCTTAGTTTACCACAGAATATGACAAACATCCATTTGCTAATGAAATTAATTCAATTTTGATATTTGTATTACATAATAAGAATGATAATTCATAATATTAACTACTGAGTATATGTTATGTGCCAAGCGTTGTGCTAAATGCTTGATATAAAATACTTCATGTTAATCCTTATAAGCCTCTTTCATTCTAAAGAGCTCAGGTTCAGGGTGGTTAAGCTATTCACCCAAGTTCCCATTACTAGTGAATGATAAAATTATGATTCCAAACCAATCTGGTTCCAATAAATACTATGAAGTGTCTTCTGCTATATTTTTGCTATATGTCTATAGCATCAAGTGAGATCTTCTCTGCTAAGTTTCTTTTTTCCCCCAAGTTATATTGAGATATTATTTACATATAACATTATATTAATTTAAGGTGTACAATATAATGATTTGTTACATGCATATATTGCAAAATGATTACCACAATAAATTTTGTTAACATCCATCACCTCACACAGTTACAAAATTTTTTTCTTATGATGAAAACTCATAAGATCTACTCTCTTAGCAACTTTCAAATATACGATACAGTATTGGTAACTACAGTCACCATGTTGTACATTACATCGCCAGCACTTATTTATTTTATAACTGCAAGTTTGTACTGATCGACCACCTTCACCCATTTTTTCTATCCCCTGCCTCTAGCAACCATCAATCTATTCTGTTTCTATGCCCAGTTTTAATAGATTCAACATATAAGTGATGGCATACAGCTTGTCTTTCTCTATCTAACTTATTCCATTTAGCCTAATGCCCTGAATTGGCTTGTGTTATTAGTTAGTCCACACGATTATTACCTGGTTAGTAACTGAACAAATGGACAATACTAGTGCCTTGTGCATATGTCTGATTAATAATTGCAAATCAGTATTTATCATTGTAAGGGACTGAACTGTGTCTCTCAGCATGTAGATGTTGACATTGTAACCTGCAATAGGACTATATTTGGAGACAGGGCCTATTAGGAGGTAATTAAGGTTAGTGAGGACATAATCTGATAGGAATGGTATTATAAGAAGAAGAAAAGACACCACATATCTCTCTCTCTCCCTCTCTCTCTCTCTCTCTCTTCGTTCCCTTTCTCTCCAAAAGTAGGCTAGGAGAAAGGGCATGTGAAGATACAGTAAGAAGGTGGCCATCGGCAAGCCAGAAGACAGCCCTTACCAGGAACCTAATCTGCTGGTTCCTTGATCTTGTATTTTTAGTCTCCAAAATCATGAGAAAATATAATTCTGTTGTTTAAGCCATCCAGTCAGTGCCATTTTGTTATAGCAGTTAAAGCTTACTAATACCTCATTCTTGATGGGAATTTGATGATATCCAAGAACAATGATCTTACATGTGCAAAATTGGGAAAAGAAAGCTTTGCATCTATAGGGCAGAACTTAGAGCTCTCTTCTAAAGGTATAGTTAACCTACAACTGTTATTTGCATTCCTCAAAAATGACTGGAAAAGACTGGTATGACTTTCTGATCAAATTAGACATACTTTTTTATGGCTCATCTCTGAACTACTTTGTCCTAGGTTGACAATAGCAAGATATGTGTGATTTAAATATATATATATATTTTTTTCTTTCTTTTTTTTTAATGGACTCATTTCTAATGGGGAAACTGAATTTCAGGAAAACTGAGCGTTCATCAATAGATAAATGGGTAGCCTGACCAGGTGGTGGTGCTGGCCTGGGACACAGAGGACCCAGGTTCTAAACCCCAAGGTTGCCAGCTTGAGCACGGGCTCATCCGGTTTGAGTGCTGGCTCATATGGCTTGAGTGTGAGCTCACCAGTTTGACTACAGGGTCACTGGCTTCAGCATGCGATCATAAACACGACACCATGGTCACTGGCTTGAGCCCAAAGGTCACTGGCTTAAAGCCCAAGGTCACTGGCTTGAGCAAGAGGTCACTGGCCCACTTGGTCAAGGCACATATGAGAAAGCAATCAATGAACAACTACCATGAATTGATGCTTCTCATCTCTCTCCCTTCCTGTCTGTTCTGATCTGTTCCTCTCTGTCTCTCTCGCTAAAATAAATAAATAAATAAATAAATAAATAAATAAATAAATAAATAAATAAATATGAGTAAAGATGAAGTGGTGCAAAAGTACAATGAAATATGACTCAGCCATAAAAAGAATGAAATCTTGCCATCTGCAACAACATGGATGGACCTAGATGGTATTGTGCTGAGTGAAATAAGTCAGACAGAAAGAGCCAAATGCCATATGATTCCATTTATATGTGGAATCTAAAAATAAACAAAATAAATGAACATACAGAACAGATGCAGACTCATAGATACAGAGAACAATTTGACAGTTGCCGATGAAATGAGGGTTGTGGGATGGGTGAAAAAGATGAAAGGAATACAAAGTACAAATTGGTAGTTATAGAATAGTCGTGGGGCCACTTCTCAGCTTTTTGGCTACGATCAAGCATAGGTATCAGACTAGTCATGGGGATGTAAAGTAAAGCACAGGAAATACAGTAAATAATGCACTAATAACTATGTGTGATGTCAGATGGGTACTAGATTTATCAGGGTAATCACATTTATAGGTTATGTAAATGTCTAATCACTTGGTTATACACCTGAAACTAATATAACAGTGTATACCAACTGTAATTAAAAAATTAAAAAGTGCTAAAAAAGAAAAACTAGCTGCTAAGAAGGAGAGACTACAACTAACCAATAATTTCATGTTTTTCTTTTAACTCTATGTTCCCTTCCACGTTCAACTTCAGCTAATTACCTCATTAAGAATGTGGAAACATCATGACCCCTAAGCAGAAGGTGGGCCTAGGGAAATGTGTGTGGCCAAGAGCCACTGCCCAGAGCTACCTTGTCAGAATTCAGCTTCTTATAGGAAGAGTTTTCATGAGGGGAAATTTTATGAGACTAAGTATGTTTCACCCTACCACTGTATCTGTTTTCTTGTATCATACAGTAACACTAATAGTCTTAAAAATGAGGTTGAGCTGGGTAATTTGTGTTTTAAAATACCAGAAGGTTTTGTTAGCTTTTGTACTTCTAAAACACTTGGGATCTCTGGAGGACCACTTAACTATTTCCAATGCTTGATAACGTGTGCGAGAAGCATTTCTCTTCCCCAGCTCCTATTGCGGGATATCTATCTTTTCAACATCACTAATCTCTGGAACATTTTTTTTTCTCTCTCTCTGCCAACTGTAGAAGTCAAGGATAGTACAAAAACATTCGAGTTGGTCAGCTGCCAGTGAATTCTGCTGCTAGGGTTGTTCTGCCACTGGGCTGTTTATGGAGTATCACTGTGCCCAAGAACTGTCATTCACTTTAGAGGGCACAGACAATTTCTTGTCATTATGCACCTCATGATTTTAATGGTGTTAACATAGGGTTCCAAGGTTTGTGACATTTTTCTTATTCTGTTATTATAACAATAGGAAATAAATTTGTTTTATACATTAGCATTCTGGTTCTTTTTGGGGGGGGGCTCTTATGCTCTATTTTGTTACTGATGTTTAGATTTAAACTTGATTTTGTGTAGCATAGGCAACACCGAAGAATCAGCTACTACAGAATGAATTTAATTTACAGAAATCTTAGATAAATTCACATAATATTTTTAAAATCTCATGCTTTACAAAACAATGCACCAAATAATCCCCTTACAACAAACTTGGTTTTTAGAAGTACATCATGGAAATTTAGACCTGCTCTATGCCTTTTGACTCACTTATATGTTCATAGAAGATGCCCAACGCCTATTTGTTGGTGACAAGGATAATTTTGAATGTATTCTGTGCCAAAGAAATCCCAGTGAAGTGTGGATATTTCCCAAGGTACTACATATCTGGCTCCAGTTTTAAATAAGCAATGGTTAGTTTTATTGAGGGGACTAGACAGAGGTCACTGGAGGAGTCAGCCAGGATTTGGAAGTGAAATACTGCTGGCTCCCAGCCTTGTTTCTAGTAACTGCCCCACCCTGTTGTTCCTAAGAGAACCCATGTACATTTGATAGGTGTGCAGGTGGCATGTGCTGCAGTAATAAACAGCTCCTTTCCTGTAAGGGAGCTGTGGACTGGGTTTATGGATCCATGAGCTTTCCTGTGGAGAAGCTATTATGTTCAGTTAAAATGGTAACTAAAAACATCCGTCTTTAGCAACTTCTCAGTAATTCTACTCACCTAGTCCAAAGTCCCTGAGCACTGATCCCCTTATCAATTCATTTGAGCACATAGACAACCAACATCTGGGTTGAAAGATAGCATGGGGACAACTAAAGTTATGTCGTTTGTTCGTGTGTAATGAGAAGTGGCTGTGGACTTAGTCCACCTGCAAATTAATGTTGGGGAAAGGAAGCCAGTTGGGATTCAATGGGTCTCTTTCCCTGTTTTTCATGTGTTTACTTCCTCTGCTTCCCTAATGAACTCCATAGCTTTGGAATTCCAAACCATTAAATGGAATTACACACAAGCTCATTATTTAGAGCCAAAAGGTTACAATGAACTCCCCTCTGACAATCAACCAATATCCTTTTGTTTACTTGAAATATAACAGGAAAACACTACCTTGTGCCTAAATTACTTAGATAGTTATTTTCATAATTGCTTGATGATTTTTCCTAATTAATCAGAAGTCTTTGGAACAAAAAGTCCAACTGTTGAGACTTGAGACATAAGGCTGGCAGAAAATTTGTCAGCAGAAATTGTCTTTTGTACAATCTATGTGCTACCTGGCACAAAAAGTACTTTGTAAATTTTGATTATGATTATAACACAATGGTTAATTAGCAAGGCTTTTCTTTGTCCTTACAAACTTCTTTAGACTCTTTGACATTAATGAATTGAGAAATAAGAGTTTCTCTACCGTTGTATGCAAAGAGAGAGAGAGAGAGAGAACGAGTTTGAGTTATTTTCCAAAGGATATCCCTTGTGCTGACAGTATTCCATGGCGCGAGTCCCACAGTACCCCAGCCAAAGATTCAAGCCAGCCAAAGAAAACGCTGACCCTACTGGACTTGAGTGGGTCAAGGAGTTTTCTGGTGAATGGAGAGTGACTGCAAAGTTAATCTCTTATTTATGTTACACTGTGATAATCCTGCCTTAGTGTAACAGTGGCCACAAAAGGTAGGAAGTTAAAAAGAACTAACAAAAATAATCTTCATAGACCAGCCTTTTGTTTTGACAGTTATTGGTCTAATCTTGATGGATGGTTTATTAAAAAGCATTTTTATAAGTTATTTTATAATCACATATATTTAAATGGACACATATAGGACAGTCTGAATTATAGAACTGTAAATTAAGAAAAATGAATTTACATAATTTTAAATATTGAATCTTAAATGGGAGCCTGATTTGGAAAGCATTCAGAGCATCTCTGAAATGATTCAGAATGTGTTTTTCCTTTTCGTTTCTTTTTTTCTTTAAAGACTTGAGTTAGATTAAAGAAAGTTGGCAAGGAGTAACTTAAAATATGGTTTTCCAGTTTAGAAACATTCCTTCCCAGAGATTTTCAGTGAAGACATAGTGAAAGAAAATATTTAAGCGTATTGTGAGATACTCTGGTTAGCTGAGAAATCATTTCTGTGGGGATTTAGTCACTGGAATAAGTCACAAAAAGTTAAATTCTAAAATCTTTTTCTCTAATGGTCTTTAAAACATGATACATTTTATCTCTCCAGGATAGCACTGTATGTGAGATGGGTAATTACAGTAGCTGATTTCAGGGAGAATATGAATTTTTTGACTAAGGATATTTTTTTCTATAAAATTACTTAAGACAGGAAGACCCATTAATGAGATTCCAATAGAATAAGTGGAAAAACAAACAGTTTTACAGAAGCTTTTGTTGCTTCACAGAAAATAAATATTTCTCGGTATATGTGCTATTGCAGCAGGCTCTATAAAATCATTAGCTTAGGTTTGGGCTCTTTTTCCACATGAACATAATAACAGTCCATGAACTCATGCTTGGAAACCAAAGCAATTATTACATAACTTATTAAATCTTGCCAAGATCAATACTATTCCTTGTTGTTGAGTATTGTTTCTTTATGAAAAAGTAATCATATATCACACCAGAAAGGGCCCTAGCAAATGAGGTTAGATAGTAAAATATCATGGGACAATTTTTAGAACAATTTCACCAATGAGATGATTTTTCTTTAAAGGATAAAGACATAGTTAACTTCCATGATATAATTTTATACTGATCTCAGAGATGCACTCATGTCTCCTGAAGGATTTATGTACCAATAGCCATGCCACTGTTTCCTGGTGAAATAGATCGAAGTAACTCACAGATCCATTGTTCATTCCTCTATACAACTTCGAAAGAGATGGATATGAGTGACAAAGAATATAATGTCTGAAAAATAAGAGAAAAGAAGGATAAAGAGAATGTAAGGCACAAGTGCATGTAAGAGAAGGGAAAATAAGGAAATGCTAATTCAAGGAGTAATCCAAGCAGTGTGAGAGACAAAACATAGTGCCCCATGAACCAAGTGAGGGAAAGTTTTAGTAAGAACAGGGATGCACATATGGGTCAAGACCTAAAAATAAATCCAGAAGATAAGGCCTAAGAGGCCTTCGGATTAGATAGTGAGGACATTATCAGAGACTTTCCTGATCAGAGACTAAAATGGATAGGAGAGAAAAAGATGCCAGGTGAGGAAGTAAAGAGAGAAGTAATCTGGATATTTTGCTAGATCAATTATAGTTTATGGGGGGGGGGAGTACTGGAAGTATTTTCTTTTTTTTGTGACAGAGAGAGAGACAGATAGGGACAGACAGACAGGAAGGGAGAGAGATGAGAAGCATCAATTCTTTGTTGCTGCACCTTAGTTGTTCATTGATTGCTTTCTCATATGTGCCTTGACTGCAGGCTACAGCAGACCAAGTGACGCTTGCTCAAGCCAGAGACCTTGGGCTCAAGCCAACAACCTTGGGCTTCAAGCCAGTGACACTGCGCTCAAGCTGATGAGCACGTGCTCAAGCTGGCAACCTCGGGGTTTCAAACCTGGATCCTCTGCGTCCCAGTCCAATGCTCTATCCACTGCAGCACCACCTGGTCAGGCTCAATGATTTCTAACAACAGAGGTTTATGTCTTGTCTATCTTATAGGTATACTCCACATGTATTCTTAATTCATGGATGTAAATGACAAATGGCCCCTACCTGGACATGGTATGTTCTAAGCAGAAGAAGGAGAGCAGTGTCAAAGGCTCACAGTAGCTCTGAAGCTTCTGCTCAGACATGGCAGACATCACTCCATCTACATTTAATTGATCAAAACAAGTCATCTGCCTAAGAGATGGTTGCAAAGGCATACTTCTTTGACAGAGAGGGCAGAGAACACTTGGTAACAATACCATCTATCACAGCTTTGAAATTTTGCAAACCATAAATGCAACAGAAAAAAATAAAATTGCCTATATCTTTCCAATTAGTTTACTGATAGGATCAAAATATATTTGTACTTTGTATCTTAATTTTAATTAATATTACATTATACATTTTCTTTTACATTATTTAGTACTCCTAAAAATGTGATTTTATAGCTGTACATTATTTTACTGTCTGTACTCTTTTTTTAGCCATTCCTTGACTTTTCTGCTTTAATGTTTTGGTTACTATATTGTCATTCTGTAGGGTAAAGCACTTTCAAAGCTATTTTCTAATGCACACTGTGAGGAACGTTAATGACCTGAAACAAATCCCACCACACCTTTAAAAATGGCTACTTTATTCTCTCCTCCAGAATAATTAATACTCTAGTTAGAAAATAAGGTTGTTTTTAGTTTCAGTTGCATCTGAACACTTGGCTGGACAATAAAAGCAATGTTCAGGAGTGCTGAAAGTTTTCAGGTTCACTCTCATGATGGATTCATTGCCTGGGTGACCAATTAACCCTCTTCGTTAGCCATAAGAATTCTTTTTCAATTATATAGCAAGAGAGATAGCAGTTCAGGTACTGTCCCTTTCCAAATCTTTATTAAGAATATAATCAGAAGTTTTAATTTAGAGTTTAAATTTGTTTCTTATAAAAATCTCAAATTTAAAGAAATAAAATATTTTAGTGTTGTAGTTGAAACTTGTTTGCCTACTCATAATCTATTTCTCCCTTTTTCTTGCCCAAGTTTTCCCACTGCTTTGAAAGAGAAAGAGGAAAGGGTAAGGGGAGAGAGAGAAAGAGGAAGGGAGAGAAGCAGCAACTTGTTGTTCCACATATTAGCTGCTTCTCGTATGTGCCCGGACTGGGATTGAACCTGTTACATTGGCAGGCTGGGACAACATTCTATCCTCTGAGCCACCAGACCAGTGGCCTTTTCCCTTTATAATAGAACCTTCCTACAGTCATCCAAGTGCTTCAGTGGAGACCAACCCCGCCCTCTGTTTTAAGAGTGAGCCCGACTGATCTAAGGTTAATCTTGATTTCCTTGCCAATGGCTGACTCAGGAAAGGGCAGTTTGCTTCATCCTACCAGTAAGACAAGACGGACGTCAGCCTTCTAAGAAATGTTCCCTCTCTTTCTCCTCAGAGAAGGCCACATAAAAAGTTATTCCTTGACTTCCTCCTAATATTTTCATATTCTAAAGTGACACCTAGAATAGCTGCAGACAGTTCCCCAGCACTTTTGGAGAAAGTTAAACATGAAGATATATATATATATAAGAAGAGAAAGAACCTTGGTCTCTAAGGGACCTTGGTGAGCACTGAATCAAGTATACTGGGAATTTGCCTGACCTTTTGAAGTCCTGTTATATAAAAGCTAGTGCATTTTCTTATTGTTTAGCTAGAAGTGAAACTTCAAGATACCTGTAGGAAAAGGCATTGTAACTCATCAAGGCGGGCAGAGATGCAAAGGCATGTTCAAAAGTGTCAATCAAAGAGGCCAAATTGATCATTGGCTTTCTAAAGCATCATTCTCTTTGATATCTACACATATACACACAACACAGATCTATATATTGAAAGGGCTATATGTCATGCTCACATGTGCTGTGATTAATAAAATAGAGAGCAAGTTACATTTAATATTCAAATTTTGAAATGAAGAGGAAAGGACAAGATGATTTTATTCTTAAAGTGTAAATACATGTACTTTAAATTAAATACAATACATTCAAGTTCTCACACTCGCAAATTGGTTTCAGAGATCCCCACAATTGACAGTCACAAAAGATCATAGCCTACGTAAAAAGGGTGGTGCTGACAACTTTAATGGGTTTCCCCCAGGCCAATTAAATAGAGCTAGAGAGTCACACTTAAGAATTAGTCATACAGTCAATTGATGTAAAATGCAAGCAATTCGACCTTATTTGTGAGAAAAGATATATAAAGAGCTTGGATTGGTGAAAGTCACCAGTAATAAAATCCAATTTCCATCATTGACTTGAAAGTCCTTCCAAGTCTCTCATCCAAGTTTGTGATGGCAAAATTCATTGACCTGTGTTGCCCTTCACAAATTTACTTCCCATTCTCTAAATCTCATGGAAACATACATAAAAACAGCTGATTAAAGTTGAATAAATAGTTATCTGTAATTTACACAACCAAGTCCTACAGAATTAAATTTTAACTAGAAAGATTTGTCAGCATACACAAGATCCCTCAGTAAATTCTACACAGGGTCAAAATTTTCTGATTTTCTAATTCATTAAAGCTTTCCTTTTGACATATGTAATCATGTTATACATAAGGATTATCATCCATAATCTTGTTTACATGAACATTTCAATTGCAGAAAAAAAGAATTTTGTTTTTACCCTATTACAATGTGAAAACAGAAGCAGGGAGTTAAAAATATTTTTAAATGATATAAAGTGTGCCCGTAAAGTCATGCTGCACTTTTGACTGGTCACAGGAAAGCAACAAAAGACGATAGAAATGTGAAATCTGCACCAAATAAAAGGAAAACCCTCCCAGTTTCTATAGGATGATGTGGCAGCATGTGCGCATGCGCAGATGATGACGTAACACCGTGTATACAGTGGAGCAGCCCACGGCCATGCCAGTCCAGGTGTGGACAGTACAGGGGAAAGTTCAGTGTGTTCTGTGGCTCGCTAAATTTGAATCCGTGATCAAAGTGCAACGTGAATATTGGTACATTTATAATGAAGCGCCACCACATAGGAATAACATTACTCGGTGGGATAAGCAGTTAAAGGAAACTGGCAGTTTGGTGGAGAAACCCCGTTCTGGTAGGCCATCAGTCAGTGACGAGTCTGTAGAGGCTATACGGGATAGCTACCTAAGGAGCCCTAAAAAATCTGCGTGAGTCCACATCGAACTGCACTGAATAGGTATGAAACTGGAAGAGTTTTCCTTTTATTTGGTGCAGATTTCACATTTCTATCGTCTTTTGTATTTTTCCGAAGCCAGAAACCGGGAGGCAGTCAGACAGACTCCCGCATGCGCCCGACCGGGATCCACCCGGCACGCCCACTAGGGGGCAACGCTCTGCCCATCTGGGGAGTCGCTCTGTTGCGACCAGAGCCATTCTAGCGCCTGAGGCAGAGACCACAGAGCCATCCTCAGTGCCCGGGCAAACTTTGCTCTAATGGAGCCTCAGCTGCGGGAGGGGAAGAGACAGACAGAGAGGAAGGAGAGAGGGAGGGGTGGAGAAGCAGATGGGCGCTTTTCCTGTGTGCCCTGGCCGGGAATCGAACCCGGGCCTCCTGCATGCCAGGCCGACGCTCTACCACTGAACCAACCCGCCAGGGCCTCTATCGTCTTTTGTTGCATTCCTGTGACCAGTCAAAAGTGCACCATGACTTTACGGGCACACTGTATATGTATATTATTTTATCTTTAAATTAAACAAATATTTGATAACTGTACCTACCTGCATTTTAAAAATTAATTATCCAGAGAATTAAATTAATTTCCAGGTTTCTGTTGCCCCAGACCCCTGGTAGAGTTAGAGAAATCTATTCCCAGTGAGGCCCACAGAATTCCTACCAATTAAGATCAATAAAATATAAGTTCAAAATGAAAGAATCATCAGGAATAAAGGAAGTAAGCTATAAGAGTAATAGCCAGCAGATACAGAAACAATTGACTTTGACTCTTTTTTTTTAATTGTTATTTTATTTATTTTCTTATTATTTTTAATTTATTGTGTTAACATGGATTCAAGTGTCCCACTGAATATAACACCCTCCCCCCCTCCCCTGTATCCCTATTTACACCCCTTTTGCCCCCCTCACGCTTACTTCCACCCTTCTTCCCTCTGGGATTTGCTGTCCTGTTATCTGTATCTCAGTGTTATGTATATATAATTTCAATAATCCCTTCACCTCCTCTGATCCCGTCCCCTCATCACCCTTCCCTCTGACAGCTGTCCCTATGCCCCCTGTGATTCCGCCTCTATCTCTATTCCGTTACTCGGTTCACTTTGTTCATTAGATTGCTGAGGCTGTGTTCTTTTTTTTGGTTTCATATAAATTTTTCAAATATTTGTTCTATATCTTTGAAGTATGCCATTCGTATTTTGATAGGAATTGTATTGAATTTATAGATTGCTTTGGGTAATGTAGACATTTTAATGATGTTTATTTTTCCTATCTATGAGTACGGTGTATGCTTCCACTGGTTTGTATCTTTCTTTACTCCTTTTTTCAATGTTTTATAATTTTCTGAGTACAATTCTTTTACCTCCTTGGTTAAATTTACTTCCAGGTACTTTATTTTTTTGTCGCAATAATGAGGGGGATGGTTTCCTTAATTTCTTTTTCTGACAGTTTATTGTTGGTGTATAAAAATGCTACTGATTTCTGAATATTAATTTTACATTCTGCCACCTTGCTGAATTCTTTTATCAGGCCTAGTGGTTTTTTGACTGAAACTTTGGGGTTTTCTATGTACAGTATCATGTCATTAGCAATTTTACTTCTTTTCCAATTTGGATGCCTTTTATTTCTTTTTATTATCTGATTGCTGTGTCTAGGACTTCCAGAACTACGTTGAATGAGAATGTTGTTCCTAATCTTAAGGGGATTGCTTTTCATTTTTGCCCATTGATTATGATGTTGGGTGTCGGTTTGTCATAAATGGCCTTTATTATGTTGAGGTATGTTCCCTGTATTCCCACTTTGCTCAGAGTTTTTATCAAAAATGGGTGCTGGATTTTATCAAATGCTTTTTCTGCATCTGTTGATATTGTCATGTGATTTCTACCTTTCATTTTGTTTATGTGAAGATTCACATTTATTGATTTGCAAATACTGTACCAGCCTTGCCTCTCCAAAATACCACTTGATCATGACGTATGATTTTTTTAATGTATTGCTGAATCTGGTTTGGTAATATTTTGTTGAGAATTTTAGCATCTATATTCATCAGGGATATTGTTCTATAGTTTTCTTTCTTTGTAGTGACTTTACTTGGTTTTGGAATAAGGATAATGCTTGCCTCATTAAAGGAGCTTAGAAGTCTTCCCTCCTCTTGAATATTTTGAAATAGCTTGAGAAAGATAGGTGTTAGTTCTTTTTTGAATGTTTGGTAAAATTCACCTGTGAAGCCATCTGGTTCAGGACTCTTGTTTGCTGAGTTTTTTGATAACTTTTTTATTTTATTTGTTGTAATCGGTCTATTTATGTTTTCTGATTCTTCCAGATTGAGTTTTGGAAGATTGTATGTTTCTAGAAATTTATACATTTCACCTAGGTTGTCCAATTTTTTGGCATATAGATCTTCATAGTATTTTCTTACAATCCTTTGTTTTTCTGTGTTGTCAGTTGTTACTTCTTCACTTTTATTTCTAATTTTATTTATTTGGGTTCTCTCTTTTTTTCTTTATGATTCTGATTAAAGGTTCATCAATCTTATTAACCTTTTCAAAAAATCAACTCTTAGTTTTATTGATCTTTTTTATTTTTATTTTTAGCCTCTATGTAATTTTTTTTTTGCTCTGATCTTTATTATTTCCTTCCTTCTACTTCCTCTGGACTTTATTTGTTGCTCTTTTTCTAGTTCTTTTAGGTACAGGGTGAGATTGTTTATTTGAGATTTTTCTTGTTTCTTTAGGAATGCCTGTAATGCTGTGAACTTCCCTCTCAGGACTGCTTTTGCTTTGTCTCATAGATTTGGGGTTGTTGTATGTTCATTTTCATTTGTTTCAAGGAAATTTTTTATTTCTTCCTTGATCTCCTTGTTAACTCATTTGTTATTTGATAACATGCTATTTAACTTCCAAGTGTTTGAATGCTATTCTGTTTTTCTATTGTAGTTGATTTCTATATAGTTTCATGCCTTTGTGATGCTTGATATGATTTCAATATTCTAAAATTAATTGAGATTTGCTTTGAGTTCTAACATGTCATCTATCCTAGAAAATTTACTATGAGCACTTGAAAAGAATGTATATTCTGTTGTTTAGGGGTGAAAGGTTCTGAACTTATCAATTAAATACAGTTGACCTAGTGTGTCATTTAAAGCTGCTGTTTCTTTGTTAATTTTCTGTCTGGAGGATCTATCCATTGAGGTTAGTGGGGTATTAAAATCCCTCACTGTTATAGTATTGATGTCGATCTCTCTCTTTATGTCCATCAAAATCTGCTTTACATATTTAAGTGCACCTATATTAGGTGCATAGATATTTATAATGGTTATATCGTCCTGTTGAATTACTCCTTCTATCATTATGTAGTGACCTTTTTTTACCCCTTACTATAGCCTTTGTTTTAAAGGCTATTTTTTCAGATATACATATTGCTAACCCAGCTTTTTTTCATTTACATTTGCATGAAATACCTTTTTCCATCTCTACAGTTCCAGTCTATGTGTATCTTTTGTTCTGAAGTGGGTCACTTGTAGACAGCATATGTAAAGGTCCTGTTTTCTTATCCATGCAGCTAACCTATGTCTTTTGATTGGAGCATTTAATTCATTTACCTTTAAAGTTATTATTGATATGTACATACTGCCATTTTATTCTTTAATCCTGTAATCCTCTTTCTCTCGATTTATTTATTTATTTATTTATTTATTTATTTATTTATTTATTTATTTATGCCTTTGCTCTTTTTATAACAGGCCCCTTAACATTTCTTGCAGTACTGGTTTGGTTGTAATGAATTCCTTGAGTCCTTTTCTATCTGGGTAACTTTTTATTTCTCTTTCTATTTTAAACAAAAGCCTTGCTGGATAAAGAATTCTTGGTTGTATGTTCTTGCTTTGCATCACTTTGAATATTTCTTGCCCATCCCTCTGGGCTCAAGTGTTTCTGTTGAGAAATCAGATGTCATTCTTTTGGGGGCTCCTCTTTAGATAATTAACTCCTTTTATCTTGCAGCTTTTAGTATACTTTTTTTGTCTCTTAACTTTGGCATTTTAATTATGATGTATCTTGGTGTTGGCCTCTTTGGGTTCCTCTTTAATGGGACTCTCTGTGCTTCTTGAACTTGTGTTACTTTTTCTTTCTTCAACTTAGAGAAATTTTCAGCTATGATTTCTCAAACATGTTCTCTATTGCTTGTTCATTCTCTTCTCTTTCAGGAACCCCAGTGATGTGGATGTTGTTTCTCTTCATGTTGTCACAGAGGTCTCTTAGAGTTTCTCCGATCTTTTTGAGCTTATTTTTTTGTTGCTGCTCTGCTTCTTTGCTTATGTTTATCTTGTCCTCTAAATTTCTAATTCAATCCTCTGCTTCATTCAACCTGCTGTTGATTCCTTTTAATGCAATCTTCATTTCTGATATTGTATTTGTCATTTCTGATTGGTTCTGTTTTATGATTTTAATGTCCTCTTTGATGCTTGCTATCTTTAATTTCTCATTGTGATCATCCATTATTGCTCTAAGATCCTTGAGCATTCTAAAAATTATTACTTTAAACTCTGTGTTTGGTAGTTTGGTTACTTCCATTTCATTTAGTTCTTTTTTGGGGGATTTTTTTTGTTGATTCATTTGGGCCATATTTTTTTGCCCATTTTGTCTGTGTATGAGGTAGCACTGTCTGACTTTGAAATTTGTTGTCTTTTTGAAGAAGATGGGTTCAGTGGTACTGACCTCTAGGCCACCTGAGTGTCTTGCTCTAGGAATGCTTCCTGAGGGTGGTATTTACCCTCCTATTGTAAGAAAGTGTTGAATGCAGTTGGTCCTTTCATGGGTGTGGTTATTCCTTCAAGTTGGCTGGCTCTAAGGGTCAACCTTGATCATGTATATTAGACAATGTGCAGTGTCTTTCCTGTTGGATGTATTTATTTTCCACAGTGTCTGGCATCTACTGGACTCCTCTTTGGGCATGCTGTTTGTGTAGCTAGCTGAGTCTAGCATTGGCGCTATCTACCACCCACTACTAATTGTATTGGTTCTAGGTCTTCTTGGGTTGATGTAAGCCATTGTTTGTAACCTGCCATGGGCTACCTTTCTGGAACTACTGCTCTGTTCACTGTTTGTGTCTCCATTCTCTGTGCCTGGGTAGTGTGGTAGGGACCAACCTGTGTATAAGGATCAGCTTCCTCCTACTTAGAGGTGACCATAGCTCCATAGAAGCCCTAGGCTCCATAAGATTTGCATCCACTTTTCAGCTGCTCCACCTCCTCTTACAGCTGCCTGGTCTTCCCACAGTCTTCCCACAGAGACTGTGGTGGGGGCTCAAACTGGCCTCAAACCCCTGCACTGCTCTACAGGTTGCAAGCTTGATGGGTTAGGGCAGCTGAGGTTGAGAATATAATGTTTGTGAGACCCCACCCCACTTCAGGGATGTCTTGGTCAGGAGTTCAGTACAGGCAAAGTGACTCCTACTTCTGAGTCTAATCCCTCAGACTCTGCTGGATACTCTAATTCTGTTTCTCCCCAGCGACATGAGCAGCAGGTTAAGATTGGGTGGGGCCAACAGTGCTCTCTGCAGAAGTTCTTACAGCTGGTGAGACCCTCTTCTTAGGGAGGAAGACTGAGGGAGTCCTCTCCTGGGACTGACTGTGCCCCTCCTGAAAGTGGCTAAGCCCCTTGACTAGACCCAACAATAGGCTCATAGGACCCACACTTTAAATATCCATTCTGCAGGCCTCTCTCCCTTCCCCCTATGGAATCTAGCTCTACTGGACAGGATATCCAGCACAGGCCAGCTGACTGCGAAGCTCCACCCTGTCCAATGCACAGGAGCCACTGTGCTGGTGTTAACCACAGGGAGTGTAACTCCTCTCCTGCTTCAGTAGACTTCCTACATTACTTGAATCAGACCCTTTTTGTCCATCTTGAAACCAGCCATGTTGTGTTTCTCTGATCCTGCTTTCATTGCCACACTTTGTTTCTCTAACCTACTTCTTCTGCCACCCTTTCCTGATTTTAATGATCCTTGTGATCATATTGGGACCACATAAATAATCCAGAGTAATCTTCCTATTTGCTGATTAGCAATCTTAATTCCATCCGCAATGTTATTTCCCCTTTGCACATGGCATAACATTCACAGGTTCTGGTGATTAAAACATGGATACCTTTGTGAACCATTATTCTACATACTACAAACTATATAATAAATACTTTAAAATGAAATATGGAATCACAAATATGAGTAAGCAATACACAACCAAAAATAATGGTCAAAAACATCTTAAAAAAACAAGATGGAATTTCTTGATATAAAAATTTTTGAAACAAAAATATACATAAACCAATTAAAATTTTCTAAATATGACTGAAGAAACAATTAGTGAACTGAATATGTATTTGATTAAATTACTTCACATGTAGTACAGAAATAAAAAAGAAAATATAAAAAAGAAATTAATATATGTAGAAGATAAAATAAGAAGTTCTGATATGTATGGTTGGAAGGCAAAAAGGAGAGAATAGATATAATAAAAGTGAGGAAATATGTCAACATAATTCCTGAAAAGTTGCAAAGTAAATGAAATTTCCAACAGTATAAAAAAAGGAAATCCAAACATAGATGTGTTTTAGCAAAGTTACAGAATACCCAAATCAAAGAGATGTTCTTAAAAGCATCAAGAAAATAAAAACCTATCGCTTAATAAAAACAGAAATTAGACATACAAAAGAATTCTCAATAGTAAGTGTTAAACTATTAAAGTTGTAATAAAAATGTTTTTATTTCAAGAACTATTTTTTTTAAAGTGAAATAGAAACTTTTTCAGATAAACAAAAAAGTGTTGACCACTAATATTTTTTTACTCAAGGAACTTCTAAAAGATATAGTTCCACAAAATAGAAAATTCTCATTGAGGATAATTAGAGATAGAAGAAAAAAAATAGTGATAAAATAGTGACATGTATCTTAATTTAAACAATAGTGTCTACATAAAATAATAAAAATAGTGTCTAATTATTTGTAGTTTTATTTAAAAGGACAACTTTAAAATGTTGGGCAAAATGCTGGGTAAATCAGAAGGGGGAGTAGTCAGGGTTACTGTGTTCTTACAGCTTGATAATATTTTTTCAGTACTTTAGGTTCCTTTGGAAATCTTAAATTAAATATAAATGGCAAAATTTTTCATAATACACAGCAAGTAAAAAGCAATATAATATAAATACAAACATTAGAGGGGAAAATGAACTAAAAAAGAACTCAAACAATTAATTAAAAAGGGGGAAGGCAAGAAAAGAAGTATAAAAAAAGTGGGCCAGTTAAAAAAAAATAGAATGGTAGAAATAAGACAAACTTTATCAGTAATTATAGTAAAACAATAAAGTCTTCAGTGAAAAGACAGATTATTGAATTGGATTTTAAAATATAACTATGTGTTATTTATCCCTAATGGACCAACATGGAAAGGCTAAGGTAAAAGGATGCAATTAGATTGTAACTTACAATATATATTTTTTATCAACATGTATTTATTGTTACATTACAAATTATCTCAAATCTTAATGGCTTAAAACAAACATGCTTTATTCCACATATTCTATAGATCAGGAATTCAGAAGTGGCTTCACTTCATGATTCACATTTGGGTCTCCCAGGAGATTGTAGTCAAGAGGTAGCCTGGGCCAGCACCTATCTTGAGGCCTGACTGGGGCTGAAGGACCTCTTACAGGCCTAGTATTTCACAAGATGCCATCTCTTACAGTAGGGAACCCAAGAAGCCATGGTGTTTTTGGTAACCTGTGCCTGAAGCTACACACTGATTTTTATGCAACATCCTAGTGATAATACAAGTCAACCCTATTCATTAGGGGAAGACATTATTCATGGAATTGATTACCGCAAGTTGGAGACTACAGAGCACCATCTTGAATACTGGCTACAACAAAAATACACCAAAATAATACTATTCAAAAAAAGATGGGGTAACTAGGTTCATATGAGACAAAATTGATTTAAAAAATCAAATTATTGTTAAAGATTAGGAGATATCATTAAATAATGATAAAAGTTTAAATTGACAGAAAATATTTAACAAATCTAAACTCAGATCCCTGTGGAAAAGAATCAGTTTTAAAATATAAAAAGTAAGAATATATTGAAAAAAGGGAAGAATTATTAATCCACCATTGGGGGAGAAATTTCAACACATTTCACTCATTTACTGACAGTTAAAAGAGAAATGAATTAATAAAGACAAGAAGATCTGAACAACAGGATTAGCAAATTTGAGTTCTGCATGCAACAATCAGAGATTATACATTATCTAATGTATAAAAACATAGAGCATTTATAACATTAACCATAATTTAAGCCAAAATCGGGTCTAAGGTAATTTTAAAAATCATTTTATTAGACCGTGTTCTCTGGACACTGTGCAATTAAAAAACAATATTAAAAAACTACATATATTTATAATATAAAAACACATTTTTAAATAATTTATGGGTTAAAAAGAGACCATAATGGGAACTGTGAGGTACTTGAAACTGAACAATTGTACAAATATTACATGTCAAATAAACCCGGTAAATTGCTTTGAAAGCAGTACTTTGGATATAGCTGTTTATACTTGTAAATGCTATATTCAAAGAAAAACAAAAATTAATGGGTTAATCATCCAATATGTGAAAACAAAAGAACAACAAAATAAATAAAAGAATTTATAAGTTAGAATGTACTTTCTTTAAAGGCAGAAATAACTGACCTAATGAGAATCACCTAAGGTAAATGATGAACTTCTAGAGAGACTGTTAAGAAAAAGGTGGGAAGCCTTGGCTGGGTTGTTCAGTGGATAGAGTCTCTTCCTGGCACACTGAAGTCACAGGTTCAATCCCTGCTCAGGGTACATACATGAAACAACCAATGAGTACACAACTAAATGGAACAACTAAGTGGAACAAGAGTTGATGGTTCTCTTTCTCTTCCTCTCTTCCTCTCTCCTCAAATCAATGAAAAAATTAAAAATATATATATGGGAAAGCACAACCAATGAATCACAGGATTTAAAATGATAAAGATGACAGTTACAGTAGAGATTCAAATTAAAAGAGAGTAAGAAAATGCCAAGAAACAATTTATATTACTAAAAATATATGTAGAAGGAGAAAATTCTGAGAAAAATATCACTTATAAAACTGATTCAAAAAGGAGGAATACCCTTACTATACACTAATAATTGAATCAGTAGTTAAAATATAAATATAATAAACACTAGGTCAAAATAGGTTTACAGACGAATTAGACAAAGCTTTCAAGGTACCAGTTGTTTTGGTCTTTATGCACTTTTTAAAAGATGATTGAAGAGGAAGAAATACTCTCCAACTCTACCTTTGAAGTCAATATAATTTTTTTTAATAATTTTATTTTTTTAATGGGGTGACATCAATAAATCAGGATACATATATTCAAAGATAACATGTCCAGGTTATCTTGTCATTCAATTATGTTGTATACCCATCACCCAAAGTCAGATTGTCCTCTGTCACCTTCTATCTAGTTTTCTTTGTGCCCCTCCCCCTCCCCCTTTCCCTCTCCCTCTCCCCCCCTCCCCCCGTAACCACCACACTCTTATCAATATCTCTTAGTCTCACTTTTATGTCTCACCTACGTATGGAATAATGCAGTTCCTGGTTTTTTCTGATTTACTTATTTCACTCCATATAATGTTATAAAGATCCCACCATTTTGCTGTAAATGATCTGATGTCATCATTTCTTATGGCTGAGTAGTATTCCATAGTGTATATGTGCCACATCTTCTTTATCCAGTCATCTATTGATGGGCTTTTTTGGTTGTTTCCATGTCCTGGCCACTGTGAACAGTGCTGCAATGAACATGGGGCTGCATGTGTCTTTACGTATCAATGTTTCTGAGTTTTTGGGGTATATACCCAGTAGAGGGATTGCTGGGTCATAAGGTAGTTCTATTTTCAGTTTTTTGAGGAACCACCATACTTTCTTCCATAATGGTTGTACTACTTTACATTCCCACCAACAGTATATGAGGGTTCTTTTTTCTCCACAGCCTCTCCAACATTTGCTATTACCTGTCTTGTTAATAATAGCTAGTCTAACAGGTGTGAGGTGGTATCTCATTGCCGTTTTGATTTGCATTTCTCTAATAGCTAAAGAAGATGAGCATCTTTTCATATATCTGTTGGCCATTTGTATTTCTTCCTGGGAGAAGTGTCTGTTCATATCCTCTTCCCATTTTTTTTATTGGATTGTTTGTTTGTTGTTGAGTTTTATGAGTTCTTTGTATATTTTAGATATTAGGCCCTTATCTGAGCTGTTGTTTGAAAATATCATTTCCCATTTAGTTGGCTGTCTGTTTATTTTGTTATCAGTTTCTCTTGCTGAGCAAAAACTTCTTAGTCTGATGTAGTCCCATTCATTAATTTTTGCCTTCACTTCTCTTGCCTTTGGAGTCAAATTCATAAAATGTTCTTTAAAACCCAGGTCCATGAGTTGAGTACCTATGTCTTCTTCTATGTACTTAATTGTTTCAGGTCTTATGTTTAGATCTTTGATCCATTTTGAGTTAATTTTAGTACAGGGGGACAAACTGTAGTCCAGTTTCATTCTTTTGCATGTGGATTTCCAGTTTTCCCAGCACCATTTGTTGAAGAGGCTTTCTTTTCTCCATTGTGTGTTGTTGGCCCCTTTATCAAAAATTATTTGACTATATATATATGTAGTTTTATTTCTGGGTTTTCTATTCTGTTTCATTGGTCTGAATGTCTATTTTTCTGCCGATACCATGCTGTTTTGATTGTTGTGGCCCTATAATATAGTTTGAAGTCAGGTATTGTAATGCCCCCAGCTTCATTCTTTTTCTTTAGGATTGCTTTGGCTATTTGGGGTTTTTTATAGTTCCATATAAATCTGATGATTTTTTGCTCCATTTCTTTAAAAAATGTCATTGGAATTTTGATGGGAATTGCATTAAATTTGTATATTGCTTTGGGTAATAAGGCCATCTTGATTATATTTATTCTTCCTAACCAAGAACAAGGAATATTCTTCCATCTCATTATATCTTTGGATTTCCCTTAACAATGGTTTATAGTTTTTATTATATAAGTTCTTTACATTCTTTGTTATGTTTATTCCTAGGTATTTTATTATTTTTTTTGTTGCAATTGTGAAGGGGATTATTCTTTTGAGTTTATTCTCAAATGTTTCATTGTTGGCATATAGAAAGGCTATTGGAAGTCAATATAATTTTGATACCAAAATTAGACAACAATTTTATGGGAGGAAAATTATAGGCCTGTTTTAGTCATGGATAAAAATGCAATAGACCCAAAATAAATACTTCAGTGGATTAAAAAAAATTCACAAATGACCAAGTGGTATTTATCCCAGGAATCCAAGAGTAGTTCAACATTTAAAAATCTATGAATATTATTCACCACATTAAAGATGAAATACATTCAAAACTCAGCATGACAAATGATAAAAAATTTTAGCAAATTAGAAATGATAGAAAACTTTTTAACCCAATAACAAGTTTCTACCAAAAGACTGAAGGAAATATCATTGCTAATGGTTAAACATAAGATTAAACATAATCCCACTATGCCATTAAACACAATACTGGAAGTCTTAGCCAGCATAGTAATACAGAAGAAGAAATAGAAGCCATACAAACTAAAAAGAAAGAAGCAAAATTATCATTATTCTTAAATGATATAATTGTTTGTAAAACAACACAAAATACAACTTCAACACAAATGTACAGACCATTAAGACACAAATTTAGCAAGCTGGCTAGTGATATGATCAATAGTAAAATGCCCATTGAATCTCTGTTTATCATCACCAAATATAAGAAAATCGGTATTTATCTCTCTCTCTTCTCTAAAATCAATAATTTAAATCTTTAAAAAAAATCAGTACTTAAGACTTAGCATTTTCTGTATAAACAAATTGTATATCTAAGAATAATTCTTTTTTCTCTTTTTTTTTTTTTATTAAGTGAGAGGCAGGGAGGCAGATAGACAGACTCCTGCATACACCTGACTGGGATCCACCGGGAAAGCCCCCTACTAGCCATACTCTGCCCATCTTGGGGCACTACTCTGTTGCTTAGCAACTGAGCTATTTTAGCACCTGAGGTGAGGTCATGAAGCCATCCACAGTGCCTGGGGCCAACTTGCTAGAACCATTAGAGCCATGGATGTGGGAGAAGAGAGAGAGAGAGAGAGATTGAGAGAGAAGGGGAAGGAGTGGAGAAGTAGATGATTGCTTCTCCTGTGTGATCTGACTGGGAATCGAACCCAGGACTTGAACCTGGGACTTCCACTCACCAGCCCGACCTCTACCACTGAGCAAACCAGCCAGGGCCAGAATAATTCTTAAAAAACTTGTATAAGGTGATACTGAATCCCATTGTCTCAACAGGTATTAAAATAATTATCAGGTAAATAAAAAATTTAACAGTAAAGACAAACATAATACTTTTGGGGCAAAAAATAGAAAAGCATAATCATGGGAAAATCCAATCTCTCAAAGTCTTAAAGAATTTCTTAAAGTGGACAGGAAAGGAATACAATAAAAGTAAAGACTGATAATTTACACTAGATTAAAAATTAAGAATTTTCAGCAGAAGACACCATAAATACAGTGGGGGGGGGGAAGCCACACTCTAGAAGAATGTATTTGCAGCAAATAATGAATAACCATTTAGTGTGCAGAACATATAAAGAATTCCTACAAATCAGTAAAAGATAGATAATGTGATAGAAAAATATAGAAAGAAAATAATATCTACAGGCATTTCTCCAAAGAGAAAGCAAGAATAGTGAAGAGGTAGGTATCCAACCTCATTAACGTTAAAGGAAATACATATTAAGAGTATTACAAGATTCTATTTTATGCCTCCAAATTGAGGAAAATTAAGTTTGATAATATCACCTATTGATGATCATGTGTAAGCAGAAGATTTAGAAAAAATAATTAACATTTTCTGCTAAAGTTGAAGATGTTCATACATTACAATTCAGGAATTCTTCTAGGTCCTTACTTTAGAGAAAGCCTGATACATATACAACAGAAGTAAAAGAATGTTCATAATATCAGTTCACAGTATCAGAAATCTGGGAGATCCCAAATGTTCAACAGCAGGATAATGGATAAAGTATGCTATATGCATGCAACATAACATTGTAAATCAGCTTTATACAATAAAGATGAATCTGAACGATACGTGGTGTTGAGTGAAAACAGTAAATCCCAGAAGACTGTGTTATAACATTCTTAAAGAGATGAAGAATAAACAATATGGTGTTTATGAGTACAAACATATGCAATAAAACTTAAATAAAAAAGTTGGGGAGGATGGCAAACACAAAATTCTGAACAGTGATGAGGCCGGAGGGTGGGGTAGGAAGAGAGCATAGAGATGTTGGGTTCATGGTCATTCCTTTTATTAGTATTCCTTGTAAATTAAATCTATGTCGCATATAATAGTCTTTAGACATAGCAAATATTGCATTAAAAAAAAAGACAACAGTGGTAAGAGCTGATTAAAAGCATCAGAAAGAATTTAACACAGAGAAGAAAAATAATTTTGAGTCTTTCTTTGGAGGTTTTCATAAATATTCTTAGAAATCTCAAGGAAAACAAATCGTGTCATTATTACCCACATTATAAACTAGATATCTAAGTCAGTATTTTTTGTTTTGTTTTTTGCAACAGAGACAGAGAGAGGGACAGATAGGGACAGACAGACAGGAAGGGAGAGAGATGAGAAACATCAAGTCTTTCTTGCGACACCTCAGTTGTTCTTTGATTACTCTCTCATATGTGCCTTGACCGTGGTACTACAGCAGAATGAGTGATCTTGCTCAAGCCAGTGACCCTGCACTCAAACTGGTGAGCTCACGCTCAAGCCAGTGACCTTGGAGTTTTGAACCTGGGACCTCTGCATCCCAGTCCAACACTTTTTCCACTGTGCCACCACCTGGTCAGGTAGTATTAGGTATTTTAAAGTGAACTTTTCTGTAAACTACATATTGTTCAAGATTGTGCATGCTTTTCTCTATTTTTAATATATATTAGAAGTGGAAGTCCTTTTTAATTTTTATGAATAAAGTGCAAATAAACAATGTGTATCTACAAATAAAAAATTTACAAATATGTACACACAGACATAGATCGTTGCAAAACATGTACAAAATATTCTAGAAAACTAGTAATAAAAATTATTGAAAAGGTATATGTTTTAAAGGTAATTTTAACTTTCTAACTAGAAAAGTTGAAGACTTGAAATTTAAAGTCTTAGGTCTTTTAGTATAAGAGGTGATTCTATAGTTGATTTCATAAATCTTAGCAATGACTTCTACAGACTCAGGGACACTTGCCATATGACACATCATCAAAAAGTTGGCTGGGTTTCTAGAGTCTGGTTCTCTCTTGTTCTCTCTGTAGATGAACGTATATACCAACAAATCCCTTTCTCGCTCTTGCTTCTTTTATAAACCACCCACCCTGTTTATTCAACAACCACCAACTGAAGACTTTAAGTCATATAGTATGTGGACAATTATAAGGAGTGTTTTTTGGGTTTTTTTTTTTTTTTTTTTGCTTTGGGGAAAATAACAGAGAACCTATTTGTTCTCTGATCCCCCATACATTGTGCCTGCTGTAAAAAGAAAATGCCTTTTTCTTTTTAAGTGAAAGGAGGAGAGACAGACAGACTCCCACTTGTGCCTGGACCATGATTTACCTGGCAAACTCCCTCTGGGGCCGATGCTCTCAACAGAGCTATTTTTAGTGCCTAAGGTGGAGGCTCAACAGACCAATCCTCAACACTTATGCATTCTAACCAATTGAGCCATGACTGTGGGAGAGGGAAAGAGAGAGAGAGAGAGAGAGAGAGAGAGAAGGGTGAGGAGGGGGAAGGTGGAGAAGCAGATGGTTGCTTCTCCTGTGTGCTCTGATGGGGAATCATACATGGGACATCTACATGCCAGGCCGATGCCCTACCACTGAGTCTACTGGCCAGGGCTGCTTTTGTTTTTTTAAACTATGTATCCAACCCTGCCACAAGCCCAGTATTCCTAAATTATCTGTTTACAGGGTCTGGCTGGAGTGGGTTGCCATCACAGGACATGTTAAAATACTACCCCAAGAAATATTATCACTGGCAATCATTTCTTCTGAGTTTTCAAGAATATTCTGTTTTGAAAATCCTGTATAAAATATATTACTAAGGATGATACAATTTAAGTTACCAGCCAACACCTTTTCCAGGCTCTTTAATAACCAGCTCAGGGTGACGTCCTTTGGCTCAAGATGTCTGGAGGGCTGGGGCCAAACAGATGGGAAAGACAGAGGGATGGGACCAAGGTCAAGTTTTACCTGCTATAATTTCATAAATGTTCTCAAAGTTATTTCAAAATCAATTATTTCATAGTTATTATAACCAGGAAACAAGAAGGAGTATATTAAAAAATTATTTCAGGAAGTCACATTTGTAGATAAGAATGAAAAGTATATTTCTAAAAGAAAAATATTTCAAGCATTTCATAAAGTAGTCTTGGAAATCTTATATAGTATTAAAATAAGAAATTTCCATAATAGTATCTTTTTGAGAAAATAAAAAATGTCTCCTATGATGACAGCTCTTAGGATCTACTACTCTAACAACTTGTCTGTGTACATCATACAACAGTGTTAGCTATAGTCACCATGTTGTACATTCCATCCTAAGGCTATTTATTTTTTTAAATACATCAATATGTTTACTTGCATTTCCTAATTAAATTCCTAAATGTATTCCTGACTATATTAGATGATCAGGGTTAAATTGTTTTTTGTTTTCTTTTCCTATTTAACTCCAGGTAAGTCAAATTGTAATTTGAAATACCCATTCAGCTGCTTTTTTTTAAAAAAGTTTTCAGCTATAGTTTCAATTTGGTGGGAAGAGGAAGGCTGAAATAAATATATCCTGACGAGTATATGGAAAATGTTCCTCCTGTATATTTTGTTCTGATTTTAATGAGGCACTCATGAATCAGAATGCTGGGAACTCGCTGTGACAAACCAAGGTTAAGAATATTCTGCGTAGTTAAATCAACCTTACAACATAGGAAATTAGGATTTCCCAGCATGAGGTTTTAAAATACAGGACATGAACATGAATCAGAGGAGAAATACATGAACGTGAATCAGAGGAGAAATAAATATATTCTGAAAAAGTAGAAACTGCTCTCAAGGAGGGAAAAAAAAGGCTAGTAATAGTGTGAGAAAATAGAGAAAATCCAATGGCTATTCATTCATTCACTCACTCATTTAACAAATACTAATGAACACATGTCATGTGCCAAGCAAGAGACTCAAAGATGCTTAAAGCATGGTACCTAATTTCTAATCTAGCATGTATAAAAAAAAATAGACCTAATTTTGTATTAAAAACAGTAGAACTAATACATTATGGGTTACACCTGTGAGCATTCTGTATAAATCTAGGTGCTCTTATAGACATGAGCTGTAACTGGCCTTGCAGAAAATGTTAAGAGTCATGAGTTTTTGTTTGTTTTTTTTCCTCTGAGTTTAAAGTGTAAAATGATCAAAACCATATGCTTTGGATTTCACAAAGGATAACATTACTTGACCAGAAAATATAAGCTGGTCCTTTTAACCAAAACAAAGTCAGGCGTTCAGCCCAAGTCCAGCCTTTGATGAGGGAATTGGGAGTTGAGAACAGGGCAGTGAATGGTGGCATATATCCTGGCTCTAAAGGTTTAGAAGCATAACTAGATCTCATCCAAGTTTCCCTGAGTCTGCTTTTATTTTTGACCATGGGCCAATAAACTAGAGGAAAGCAACTGTAAAAAGAGGGTCTTCTGGGGGCTGGGTGAAAAAAGTGAAGAGACTACGCAAAAACAAAAAATGAACAAAAAACTCCAAAACAACTCATAGACACAGACAACGGTATGGTGATTGCCAGAGGGAAAGGGGGTGGGGGAGGGAGAAGAAGGCATAGGGGGGGAAATAAGGACAGAAGGAGACTTGACTTGCGGTGGTGAACACACAATTCAATATACAGATGATGTGTTAGAGAATTGTACACCTGAAACCTATATCAACCAATGTCACCCAGATAAATTCAATAAAACTTTTCAAAGAATGGTCTTCATGTGACCTTTAGCGTTCCTGTTCTTCACTGCAACCTCAATGTCAGCTGACAATCTAATTTATGATTTTAAAAAATTCATTTATTCATCCACTAAATAAATATTTATGAAGCACGTAAGTATGTCAGGAACTGTGTTAAACATTAGAGATATGATAGTGAACAAAATGGTCACAGCCCTGTCCTCATGAAATAATAGTAGTTCAGTATTGGATATATCAAATATTTAAGTCTCTTGTGTTTCTTGTTATTTAGAGGTTAGAAAAGCATGACAATGCCTCTGTCCTCTAGGAGTTAATAGTTTGCAGATACATATACATCAAGTGTAAAACTATAAGGCAGTAGATAATTAACAGCAAAACTGAACACAATGAAGTGCTCAAATGTACAATTATATAACAATTGCTACTTCCCTGGTGACAGCTACTGCTTCTCAGCATGATATTCAGAGCACCAACCAGGTAGAGTCTTTGTCAGACAGGTGGTGTCTTCCTCTGCCATCTGTCCCTGGAATGCATGTGACAGAGAAGCTGAGGTCCTGGAACTTGCAAAATGAAAGAAAAACCACACTAGTGTGGATAACTGCAAGAAAATCAGAAATTTCCACTTAGCCAAAAGTGGTTCAACTGGCATTCGACTAGTAAGGAAACAGAATGAATGGTGAGTTTCATACATCAACCAGCGAACAATCCATGAATAAACAAAAATACAATAATAATATAAAAAGCAATTTGAAGACAACCGTGCAACCGATATATTTTCTCCCCTGTCACCCATACTCAAGGGCTTAATTGGAACTAAAACAAAACATAAGACATCTTTCCTTCAGGCCTCCATTTACTTTCATTTATTGTCTTCTCTTTTCTTATAGCACATAGTTTCCTAGAGTTGAACATGCTCAGAGACTTGTGTCCAGACCCTCTCTCTAGGGGAGAGCCAGTCTTTGCTTCTGTCAAAACTATGTTAATGGACCCGTGTGGGAATCCAGCCCTGATAATGCATATTGCCAAATATTTTACATTGGCTATGTTAAGGACATTCTTCACTACACAACTGTATAAAGTGATTGGATCATTTTACCTCTTGATTCAAGAAGTGATTTTTTTTTTTTGCTTTCCCTGATGCAACTATCAGTTGATTTTATTGCTCATAAAGATAGCTTTCTCCACACAGACCAGGAAACGAGGTCTGAAGCCGAAGGGGAAGGAACTCACTTAAAAGATAGTAATGACAACACAATACAGACCTTTTCAGAAAGAAGCAGTCACTGCCTACTCCTCCATTCCAATCCCCCACCCCCAAACACATGGAAGTGGCTTCCACCTCCTGTCATTCCAATCAAAACAGGTTGTCTACTGCTAAATACTGAGAGCTCAGAGTCCTAATCCTTCACACCTTGGTCATTAGCCAGCCTAATAATACTGTGAGAAATCCAAAGGGCGAGGATGATTGTCACACTTCCAAGCAGCTGCGCTAACTGTCCTCTGGTCACCCTGAACAGTTCAAGTCTTCCTATTTTAACATTTATATCTGGGGTCTTGTTTACCTTCTTTTACATGTTGCTATGCTTATTTTTCCCAACATGCTTAAAATAATGACAATTATCTTTTCAAAAATAAAATGATGAGGAAGCAAAATGACTTATAAAATTTATTCTAAAAGAACATAAGTTTGTGAACACAAATTTGTAGGTGGATATCTGAAAAATATCGCCTTATAGTTCTAATTAATACAATGGACTTCTTAAAAAATTAGTTCTTTTCCATAAGCTAATCAACATACATTGCTTACTAGGTTCTCGTGAGTCCCCATATTACAAGGGTTACACTCAGATTTTAATAGCTCACCAACTCTGTGCCTTCTCAAGGACTGTGTGCTGGACAGAGCCTGCAAATTCTTGAATGAAGCATAATATGCAGAGTGAGAAATTAATTGATTTTGCAGTGGGTGAATCTTTGGAAAACACCATATATATTTTTATATGTACTTTGATGATTTTTAACAAAAAACAAATTACAGAAAATTTTCATGTTGGTTTTTTAAAAGAGAAAAAAAAATAATATTTTGAAACCAAACAAAATAAAAACGGCTTTATCTTCCAAAGCCAGAAGTGTGGAGTTAGCGGCATAGTGGCTGACCCCAGTTTTCAGTATATTCTCTGTTCTAAGGACATTGACAGGAAATGGTCAGCCTGGAGATACAATGAAAGGAAACTCAGCAGTGAAGGTTTCACTGATAACATGTGATTTGAAGTCAGTGAACGGCCCTAACGCTCATTCACTCCCTTAGGCCAAAGTGTATAATAATCCAAAGGCTCCAGTAAAATCTTGTCATAAAAAGCAGAGGGTGGGATTTGACACAAGTGGCAGGACAGGATATTTTCCTGCAAATAGGCGGGTTGCAATCATTGGTATCAATATTAAGGTATTATTTTACCACATTCTGTTATCTAATCTATATTTGTCTTAAAATTTATTATATTATACAATAAAAATGACTCATTTTTGAAGTAAGCTCCTTTCTAATAAAATTTTGATGAACCAGAACATACGCTTATTTTTGTCATTTCCTACTATTTTTCTCCACCTGTTATCCCATTTATCTCAGGAGAATAGCTGTCTTTAATAGACAAAAATCAACAGATTTCAATGTTTTACCTTCATAATTTTGTACAGAACTCATCCTGTTTTCTTAAATGGAGAATGCCCTATGGTCAATCATTTAACTTTTTCTAACATCAATAGCTGGACTGAACTATTGTACATTGGAAAGTTCTCCAAGTCTACAGAGGCTGTAACACTCATTCTTACACAAAGCAC
This sequence comes from Saccopteryx leptura, assembly GCF_036850995.1. Lineage (NCBI taxonomy): Eukaryota > Metazoa > Chordata > Mammalia > Chiroptera > Emballonuridae > Saccopteryx > Saccopteryx leptura. The sequence continues at coordinate 222,719,767 of NC_089503.1, forward strand.
ATTATATTTGTTGTTTTGTCTTCCTTTCATAATAATAATAATATTACCTTCCTTTTTACCTGGTTGACAGCCAAACATGATGTGTAGGAGTATGAGTTTGAATCCTTAGATATATATGTGCTTACTAATGGTTACTTTTTTATTTCTTTGACTTTAAAAAGTGAATAGGTAATAAATGTATTTACTTACAGGTAAAATAAGAGATAATAAATGTTCACTGGCAATTTGAAGGCTTCCATGTGTAAACTTTAGTACTTAGATTTTTATTACTCAAATATTTCTTCTGCAGAATTCTGAGTTTGCAATTTTAAAAATAGGCAATAAATAGGCATAGAGCTGATTTTAGCTAAGTGAAGATTTTCTATCTATGTGTTATAATAAAGAGCAGCACCATTCAATTAAAATATATTGTGAGTCATATACTTAATTGTAAATTTTTTACCAGTCCCAATAAAAAGTATTTTTAAAAGGGTGAAATACATTTTAATATATTTTATTTAAACCAATATAGCCAAAATACAATTTCAAAAAATATGTCATTTCAATATATAAAAATTCTTCATATTTTTTACCTTTTTTTTCATCTTGACTCTGAAATTCTGTGCTTAATTTACTCATATAGCACATCTCAGTTTTGACTAATCATCTTTCAACTGTTCCACACATGTGCCTGGTGACTGTCACATTGAACTGCAGAGGTACAGGGGATTATTTATCTTTAATCCTTAGGTCTTTGTGGGTCTAAATCAAGAGCCTTTTAAAAAGTTACGAGGTTACCGATTGGTAGTTACAAAATAGTCATGGGATATGTACAGCCAGTAATCGCAGCTGCCATCAAAGCCACCTGGCCAACACAGGTTCAGGTTTGATTCCGACCGATGGTTATGAAGCAACAGAGCCAAAAACTGGTGGTCCATTTTTCTTTAATTCTAGCTCACAATGGGCGGGCAAGAAAATACACACAGTGGGAAACACTTCCCTTTCCATTTAGGGCTCCCAAATCCACTGACTGATCCGAGTTTTCCTAGAATCAAAGACTTCCACCTCACCAGTCTTATTCACCTCTGTTCCCCATCTCCTCTTGCGCAAACTGGCTTCTCCTTCCCCATTCCGCCATTTTGACTGCGTCCTCCACATGGCTTCCCTGCCCTGCTACACCATGGGCAGCTCTTTCTTTTACAAGAACGTAATCATTCTCTCCCCAAAATGGCCTCTTAACTCCTCCTTGTAAAACGTTTTGGCAGAGAAAACCTCCCCTAACACATATTAGCATAACCACGCCCCTTCTAAGCAAGAAGGGCATTCAGCTGCCCCACGTGGGCAGTAGCATCTTTAACAAAGTGAGCATAATATATTTTATCCGCCCAACAGGATATAAGTACAGCATAGGAAATATACTCAATAATATTATCATAACTATGCATGGGCCACTATGCTATACACCTAAAACTAATACAAAATAATATTGAATGTAAACTGTATTTTTTATTTTAATGAAAAAATTTAAAAATACCATTTAAAAAGACAAAAAATGTTATGAGGAATTTAATAGAAAACCATGCTACCTAAACAGACCTTGCTTAGCTAGAACTCTAGGAAGAAAAATGGTGTTTTGCTCTTTTGGGGCACTCAAATGTCCATTTTGCTGATAAATAATGATCTTCCAAATTTAGACTTTTCTATTTAATAATATCTGAAGTGGCTCTTCAAATCACCACTTTATGAAAATATCAAATGCATTCATGGAGAATGGCTGAACTCACTCTATGGATGTTAATTATAAATCACAATGCATGTTTTTCTACCATCCATTTACCTAGCAAATCTTAGTCATGTATCTCCTATGTGTTGGGTTGAGAGTAGAGAGGTGATGAGTTGCAAACACAGTTTAGACAGTTTCTGCCCTCAAGGAGTATCCATTATAGAGAGAAAGGGATATGAATCAAATCATCAGGTAAGCAAATGTAGAATCACAGCAGTGAGAAACTGCAAAGGAGACCGCTGTCTAATGAACTTAAAAAAATGGAGGTCTGACCTAGAGGGCAAGGTCAGGGAGAACTTCCTTGAGGAAGTGGTGCTTGTGCTGAGATCTGAAGGATGAGTAACCCTGAGCAGGCGGAGAGGAACTGGGAAGGATATACTGCAAAGTTTGATATCAAGCTCTAGTTTGGTCTCCTGAAGAAACCATGGTGAGGAGAGACCTTTTCCCCTGTGGCCCAGGGACGAGTTTTCACCCAGGTTTACACCCTGGCTCTCTTCCTGACAGTCTCCTGTGAGCTTAGCGCTGTCTTTTCCTGCACCTTTGATGTCCAGCTGGGAGAGTCTCTTTTGCTCCAGAGATTTGCAGGCTCTTGTTTGGGCTTAAGCATTCAGCATGCTGCAAGACTCCTTTGGCTGTGCGCTTTAGCTTTTCTTTAGCATCCGATTCATACACAATGTACACGTGAATAGGAATTTCTGTATAATTAACTCATCAACTGGTCAAGACATGTTAAAAATAAGATGAAGAACTTTTACAAATCAGTAAAAAAAAATTCAATAAATAAAATGGTCAAAAGACAGAAAGAGGAAATTCGCAGTAGAAACACAAATGACAAAAGCACATGAAGCTCAGTGGTTATCAAAGAAATAAAAAATAATGCCACAGATTTTGTTTAGCTCATCTTATTGAGGAAGATCATAAAGAACCTGGTGCGTCTCTAGGAAACAGGTATTCTAGATACTTCAGGGCAGAGAGTTTTTTAGAACTGCCGTTCAGGAGGATGTTTAATTAATATGCACTAGAAGACTGAGCAGATACATCCATTGACCCAGCAGTTCAACTCCTGGAACTTATACTGAGGAATTAATTAAACAAGTGATTGAAACAAATACATAAAATTTGAGCTCTTATAGTTATAGAATGGAACCCACCTAGATATTTACATAAAGGACTGATTAAAAATTATAGTATGTTAAAACAAATAAATACAGGGATGGGCAAAAGTAGGTTTACAGTTGAGTACACAAAAGTTTATTCTTGTGTTGTATTATTTTCCATACAAACAACTATAAAACTACAACCCCTTTTTACAACCCCATTTACAGTAAAGTATGATATAAAAGTATACTTATTTATAGAGGAAGATATTCAGTTTTCTTTTCTTTTCTTTTCTTTTTTTTTTTTTTTTTTGTATTTTTCTGAAGCTGGAAACGGGGAGAGACAGTCAGACAGACTCCCGCATGCGCCCAACCGGGATCCACCCGGCACGCCCACCAGGGGGCGACGCTCTGCCCACCAGGGGGCGACGCTCTGCCCACCAGGGGGCGATGCTCTGCCCCTCCGGGGCGTCACTCTGTTGCGACAAGAGCCACTCTAGCGCCTGGGACAGAGGCCAAGGAGCCATCCCCAGCGCCCGGGCCATCCTTGCTCCAATGGAGCCTCGCTGCGGGAGGGGAAGAGAGAGACAGAGAGGAAGGAGAGGGGGAGGGGTGGAGAAGCAGATGGGCGCTTCTCCTGTGTGCCCTGGCCGGGAATCGAACCCGGGACTTCTGCACGCCAGGCCGACGCTCTACCACTGAGCCAACCGGCCAGGGCCCAGTTTTCTGATAAATGAAAAGAAAAACGGAGTATGAAGCCATATGAACGAACTAATTCTATTTTTGTAAAACATTCTGGACACACCTGCAGTATATGAGTGTCCTTACATTGGAAAAAGTCTGGAAAAAGTAGCAAGTATAATTCCTTCTCTAACTGCTTAATAGTAATTTTCTTTCATACTTAAGAAATAAATATTCTTTTTAAAATAATGCTTTCACATTTAGAAGAAATCAGAAAAAAATGTTTTAAAAAAGGAAAAGAAATAAAATTTACCGACAATGTTACCAAAGACAACTGCATTAATGTTGTGAAGTATTTCCCTTCAATCTTATACACACACACACATACACACACACACACACACACACACACACACAACTATGTTTTCTTTTTAAAAAAAAGTTTTGATCATATTTAATTGGACTTCTGAGACTAGAGCTAAACCTTCCCTGAGGGACAAGCTTTCACAGAAGGTTTTCTTGTATCCAATTACAGAGCTTTTCCATAATAGGGGGTTAAGAGTTTATAATTGGGGTAACTGAATTTAAGTGTCATCCAGACAACCTTGTGAAAGGAGACACCACGTCTCCTCATTCTTGTTGTGTTCAATTCAGTCAGATGTGGCTTTTCTGAGCCAATGATTCTCCCTAGGAATTTTGGCTGAACTAGGTTAGGTGCTTGTTAATAATCTCACAAGACAGTCCTGCCAATACCGAGAATTAGCACTAAGAATAAGATAGTTAGTAGTCTTATTAAAGAAACTCAGCAACAACAGCTAAGAGGACAGACTCTAGCACCAAATGACCTGGATTCAAATCCTAGCTCTGCCTCTTTCTAGCTATATCACCTAGGATTAGTTACTTAACTTTCTGTGCCTTCATTTCCTCTTTGGAAAAATAGGAAAAAGAAAAGCATCTACCTTATAAATTGTTGGAAGTATGAAATGAGTTAATACAGGCAAACGCTTATAGTTAGACTGACTGACTATAAGCTTTATTAGAAGCCCTTGCGAAGAAACAAATATAAATACTCAATGAATGTTAGTTTATAATATTATCCAGAAACCATATCTACTTGGAAATGATGTCAGATGCACAGTGTTTGAAGGGCGTGGACATGTATATTGTGATTTCAACAGTATACTCCACTGAACAAATGTTACCATAGAGGGTGTTTTGCATGTATCATCTTCCTAGCTCTTACAATAACACATAAATAAGCATTGTTTCTATTTTTAGAACTATGAAACTAAGGTTCCTAAAGTTAACTAACTTCTTGAAATCACACATAGTTAAAAAGAGGTGGAACGTGGAAGACATAATTGTTAGAGATATTCCTTGGTTTATACCTTTCCTTTGTTGGAATAATTTCTAGACTAGGAAAATCTAAAAGGCAGACATAAGGATGCCATACTTTTTTCATATTGTACCCCCTTCCTTCAATAACAGGGAGTTTCTCTCATTAATTCGACAATATTTATGGAGTACCTGCCATGAGCCAGGCAATGTTATACAAACTGAAGCTGCCCTGCCTTATAAGAGTTGATTTTCTAGATGGAGAAACATGCAATAAATGAAGAATGAGCCAGTTATGAAGTTATGAAGCGACCGTCCCTCATCCCCAAACCACCCTTCCATATTCAGCTTTGCAATGGTGGAGCACACTCACCCACCTAACCAGCGCCCCCCCCTCGCGCACCCCGGGTACCTGCTGTCCAGCGCGTTAGCCAGGGTGGTACTTGCTCACTGCAGTTAGTTGTACACAGGCTCCGGCTCAGCCCTGCAGCTTCAGGGAGCACTGCCCAGCCCACCCACCCCAATTCACTCTTCATTTTCCAGAAGCCATAGGAGCTGATGAGGGAGAGGGTGAGCACAGAGATGGGCGGAGCACAACTGACAGATCTCCCTTTGGTATGAGGGTATGAGCGCAGGTCAGGGCTGAAGGCATATCCGCTTTGCCCTCTTGTTCCCTGTTTAATTCAGCCAAGAGGGACCAGTACAAGGAGAGTGGAAGGTTAGAGCAGGAGAAAGCCCTTCTTGGGAGCATCCTATCTGGGATTGTGCCGGGAGCATCACTGTAGGAATGCTTCTTCACCCTGCAAGTAACAGTTCCCTCCCACAGCAGCAGGGAAATCCAATTTTCAGCTGTTTTCAACAAAGAGAAAACCAGTGTCATTGTGCTCTACTTGAAAAATGTCAGCATCTGTGGGCTGGGCTGCCTTTTCAGAGGTCTGGGCTTCAAGTTAGGAGGTACCAAGGTACTAAGTTCAGTGAATTCAATCACTCCTTTTGTTCTCTCGGCCCCAGGGATCACAGCTGCTCCCAGCAGTTGGTACCTCTGTGACACCTTAGCATTTTTCTAACCATTTCGTACATTTTCAGTTACCTGGTTAACCAAACATATTAGTTACCTAGTTATTATCCTGTGTTCAACAGCTACTACTATTTCCAATTTTTACTTTTAAACACTGCTGCCATGAAGAGTGTGCATAAATCTTTTTTTCCTTAAGTATTTGGCATTATTTCTTTAGAATAAATTTCCCGAAATAGAAGTACTATGGCTATTTTAATTGTCTCTATATATTTATACACACTCACATATGGCTAAATATGCATATATGTGTGCATATATTTTCTAATTTTGTTGATTCCTCTTTTTCAAGTAATGAAAGGGAATGTTTATATCATTTTCTTAACTTGTTCTCCATAAAATTCTATATTAAATTCTATCTTGTTTTTGTTTAATTTATTTGCACTGTATTATTAGTGTGGTCTAGCACATTTTCATGTTTATTATATAAATTAAAAATTTTTTTTCTTTTCTAAGTGAGAGCAGGGGAGACAAGAGACAGATTCCTGCATGTGCCCCAACCTGGATTCACCTGGCAATCTCCTTCTGGGGCCAATGTTCAACCCATCTTGGGCCATGCTTTCAACCAAGCTATTTTTAGCACCTGAGGTGGAGGCTCCACTGAGCCATCCTAAGCCCCTGGGGTCAACGCACTCAAACCATGGCTGCAGGAGGGGAAGACACACACACACAGAGAGAGAGAGAGAGAGAGAGAAGGGGAGGAAGAGGGATAGAGAAGCAGATGATCACTTATACTGTGTGCCTTGACTGGAAATCGAACCTGGGACTTCCACATGTAAGGCCAATGCTTTACCATTGAGCCAATTGGCCAGGGCCTATTACATAAATTTTACAAAAGTTTTAAAATTGTGAACTAATGTTATTTTCAATAATTTGCTCTTGTTCTAAATGTTTGATGTCAATAACCTAATAAATTTAAATTTTTAAATCATGCTCATGATAGAAATGAACAAAACTCCAGAGTCCAGACAATTATTTAATTCCTTCTCACTGTCAGAATTTCAGGAAACAATAGTCATAATTTAAACATAGTTCCATAATGGTCTCAAGATAATTTCAGAAAGTGATCCCTATAAAGGAAGAACATAACTTCTTTAATCAATAATTTATTGAATGAGATAAAAATTATAGCTTTTATTTTCTACTAAAAATAATTAATGTAAGCTTTTTATTAGTTAACAAACAGTGCTACAAACTTCTTATAGAGAAAATTGCATTTAACCAAACTCTCTACTCCTCACCAGACTTCTAAGTAAATCACCATGCACCCAATGACTACTAATAATTTCACATTTTCTAATTCTAGTTCATTTTTTTTACTGCCATCATATAGTCTTTTGAACCAGGGTAGATAATTTTCCATTTTCAACTTTTACTTACTAAACTTACTAAACTCAATTTGTTTTCTCTGATTACTTTTTAATCAGAGGATTCAATTAATCAAGAATGTTTTTAAATCTGTTAGCTGGGCATTTTTTTATATGTGGGATGATAGTTTGGAGGACCAAACAGATTCTGTCTATAAATATAAAAAAATTCTGCTCTGGCCATGTGGCTCAGTGGACAAAGAGTCATCCAGGCACAATGAAGTCACAGGTTCGATCCCTGGTCAAGGCACGTAAGAGAAACAATCAATAAGTGCAAAACTAAGTAGAATGAGTTAATGCTTCCCCCGCTCTCTCTCTCGCTCTCTCTCTCTCTCTCAAATCAATGGGAAAAAAATGTTTTAAGTAGGAAAATCCTATGTTTTTTTATGGATGAGTGACAAAAACAGCAAATTATCTGCCCCAATCCATATTTCTTTGGTAACATATCTCTAGTTTATCCCTGCAGCGTCAGGCCAGCCAAGAGCCCACCTTTTCCAGCCCCTCCGGCAACTAGGATGAACTGTGAGATTATAGGTGGAATAACCGGGTGGGACTTCTGGAAAAACTTCTTGGCCTTTCTTTCTCTTTATTCCTGTGTCCCAACAGAAATGGTGATATGATGGCTGGAAGTGCAGAAGCCACCCTATTCCCCTAGAAATGAAAAACATGTGCTGAGTACAGCAGAGCAAGAAGCAAGAGCATAGTTTCCTGGCATACAGTGCTACACTATATGATATAGATAGCACACTTCCCTTACCCACATGAAGCTTCCTAGCTTCAGATGCCTTGAACTGAGGCAGAGCCCCAGGGCTTTTGTTGAGCCTGTTGTCACTAAAAGCCAAATACAATTCTTAACAACATCCTTTCAATGATGAAAGAACAGTATTACATGTGAACACGTAAATTAGAATTATTATTATTTCTCCTCTTACCATAACTGCTTTACAATAATAAATTGAAGACATTTATTTTATTATGCAAGTATGTGGTCATTTATTAAAAATAACTCAGATAGTCTAAGGTTTTTGGATTTTTAGATTTCACCTGAACATCTTTGGATAATGTCTGCAAAAGCAATCACCAAACATTTGTGAAATGGGGATAAGAACATTACCTACTTTGTGAGATAATATATATGTAAGCACTCAAATACTAAAGGAACATATAAATATTACTGTTATTCTGTCAGATAGACCCCGTGAAGCCAGGGTGAACTCATGATAGCAAAGAATAATTACATGAACGATAAACCAGTAAAGGTAATTCTGAGATAAAAAGTCAGTGTATTATTATACATATATATTATTATATTATACATATATATATTATACATATATTATACATATATATATACAATATGTAGTATTTCAAACAAATTTTCTTGTATTTTTATAGCCCTACAATTACATATGAAGGGTTTCATTTTTTCTTTTTTTTATTGATTTTAATTTATTGTGTTTACATAGATTCTAGTGTCCCCCGAATGCATCCCCTCCCCCATGTTCCCCTCAACATCCAAAGGGTTTCTTTTTCTTTTTCTTTTTTTTCATCAGCAGTGTACTTTGTAAGGATTAGACACTCAGTACTGGCTCATATTAAGAGAAGTGTGTGTGGAAATACAGTTTATGCAGTCTCATAGGGCTGCATGCTGTGCTGTGAAAACAGCAGGGAAGTTTTATAAAAAGTCACTGCACTCATAGTTTCCAATAAAAAAAAAAGAAAGAAGAAAAGGCTTGGTTTCACTAACCTCAACCTGTACTCCAGCTGTTTGTGCATATTTCTGTGTGACTCTGCATTTTCCTTGGAGATTAAGATGGTCTCATAAAGAAATCACCCTTTTCCAAAATAGGCAATTTGCTTTTCAATCCATTGCATATCGTATGCTCCAAAGGAAGCAAGGGGGAGAAGCACGAGCCAGAGCACAAGGCAGCCCTGCAAAGTCGTAGCCCAGGGTCTGCAGGGGAGAAGCTAGTGGTAGGAAATGCTCATGCATGCATTTATATTCAGACATATTTATATAAACGGGACAAGCAATTTATATTTTGTTTTAAAAAAAGCAAGCATTGTTTTGAAAATTATCAAAACCCCTCTTTTCAGTTTAGCTTGAACCATTAAACACATGTACACACACTCACTCCCAAGAGCTGTGATATGAACCTAGCTCATTGCATAGAACATCACATTTTACATAACTGGTAAATCTGAGCATTCATCCTTTGCATTAAATCTCAAGATGTACATTATGTTTCATAAGTTTTGTTGATGTTAGTACAGTTGTTTCATTTACTTCTCTTTTTGTCCAGTTTTTAAATTAATTAAATAAACAAATTTCAGTAGCTAGCCTGTAAAAAGCCTTCTGTGGGACATAAAGTGAATCAAACCTACCCTCCCAGTCACTACAGTCTGCTAAGAGAAGGCACACCTATCCAACTACCAGCTTGGCATAAGCAACGCTAAAAGGATAAGGTGGTTCAGAATCAAGAGAAACAAAACAGGCAGGCATGATGAATTGTTATCCAGATTCTTGTTACATTTTATTCTCCCAGTTTAGACTATTTCCACCCATTCATTTCTAAAAGTATGCAGCTTCTACAGAGAAAGGGGTTTGGACAATGCAAAAGAGGACATATTACTGTATTTTAGAAACCAGTGAAGAGTTGATAGGAATTTTGTTAAACAACTATTCCCTTTAGACCTTTAAAAAACTAAACCCAATATAAAATACACATTCATATTTTATGACATAGAGCACTTTTGATTTTTACTTGAATGCCTTTATCCTAAGTGAGATTTTATGATGTCTCATTCCCAAGGAATTTTCCAAAGGAATGAATATTCAATGTACTATAAACTTCTTTGAAAAAAAAATTCAAATATTTGAATTTGACACAGATGCTTGATCATAGGCAACATTTCAAGACCATAACCTTTGAGTTATATAAGATATACAATATCCCACCCTGGCCAGTTGCTGAGTGGTAGAGCATTGGCCTTGTGTAAGGATGTCCTAGGTTCGATCCCCAGTCAGGGCACAAAGGAAAAACAACCATCTGCTTCTCCCCCACCTCCCCCTTCCCTTCTCTCCCTCTTCCCCTCCAGCAGCCAGTGGCTCCATTGATTGGTTTGAGCACAGCTTCATAGGAGCGCATCAGCCTCAGATGCCAAAAAGAGCTTGGTACTCCAGCTCCAGCATAGGCTCCAGATGGGGTTGCCTAGTGGATCCCAGTTGGGGTGCCTGTGGGACTCTGCCTGACTATCTCCCCTCCTCTCACCTAAAATATATATCCCCATCTTGTGTCTCCATAACAAAGACTAGATTAAGAATGATCCATTTGATTTCTGTGTTGTAGAAAGCCAAATTAGGTAATAAGATACTTTACAAAGATTTATAAATGAGATAATTAGAACCACAAGTCAAGTAAAAAAACAAACAAACCAGTCGATAAAGCTGCCATATGTAGAAATTCTTCATGATCTATTCTAAATGATGAAAGAAACTGTAAATGATCAAAGTTTACCTAAGTAAGTCAATTTTAGATATAGGGCCATGATTGAAGCAATGAAGTAGGGATATAATTATAGATAATACAGGATTCTTATCCTCCAGCTGCTTAGAATAGTCTAATATATAATTAATTTTTAAGGATCAGTAATAGCAGCAGCATTGAAAATGGACTGACAGAGGTAAGAATGGACAAAGAGACAGAGGACTATTGAATGTTACCAAGTGAGAGTTAACTAGGACTAGGGTTCTGTTAGTGGATGCCCATTCATTCAAGAGAATATCTACTGAATGTCAACCAGGTGTCAGGCATTGTTTTTTCACTGAGAATTCAGGCCATGAGCAAAACAAACAAAAGTCTTGGCCCCATGGAATTAAAATTCTACTGGAGAAGATAGTCACGACAGATACGGAAAAAATTTAATAAAAATATAAATAGTGCCTTATAGAATGGTAAGTACAGAGGGAAAAAAGAAATCAAGGAAGAGAAATTTGAAATGTCATTGTGAATTGAAATTTTCATTAGAGCATCCAGGGAAGAGCTCCTGAGAAAGTAACTACTGAGTGGATGGAAACGAGGGACCTAGCCACGAAGTGCTCAGGGAGCGCCTGTCATGCAGAGTGCACAGGACAGGTGAAGGTTGTGAGATGAGCACAGACACAGTGTCATCAAGAATGAACAGGAAGTCTGCAGGGTAAGGCCAGAAGGAGTAGGGAGAAAAGAGCAAAATATGAAGTCAAGAGGTAACAAGCTCCCAGGTAATGCAGAATCTATGGATCATTGTAGGTCTTCAGTATTTACTCTGGCTGAGATGAGTATTTACCTATTTTCCCTCAAAGTTAAATGCATCATCTCCAAGGTTTTACCAACAGCAATTTGGGACCCATTATCTGAGGTCTGAGGACCAATGCAAGGAAGCTTCTCCTTTAACCTTCTGGGTCCTGGTAACTTCCTCACTTACTCCCAGTCCCAAAGATCAAGAATGGGTGCTCCTTTCTGAGTTATTAATACAGGGTAACTGTAATGTTCCCTTTTGTTCCTGCACCTTCAAATACCGATTTTACCAATTTTCTGTTTAAATACCCTTGGTTCAAAATGCCTAATATGGTTTCTGTTCTCTTGATGGTTACAGTGTCAGGTACCAAGAATAATCCAAGGAAACCCTCAAAGACGGAATTATGGAATTGTTCCAGATGTGTCCTTGATCTTGAACTTAATTAATGCTAAGTTCCTTGTCAGTAGAAAATGGGATGCTGATATCACCATGGCATGCTACTTAATTAAATAACCGCCTGCAGTGGCTTAGGATAAAGTGCTTATTGGAATAAACATCTTATGGGACCAAGTGGCTGCTGCTGTTGACTGATATGTTGATAATGATAATTAAGATGACTAAAGGTTAGAATGGGTATTTCTGACTGTACTGGGGACCAAACAAAAGGACAATGATATGCTCTGGAGTTTAACAATCCCAAAGCTTCTCTTGAGATCCTAAAAGAATCTTTCTTTTTGAATATACTTAGTTTTTATATTGCAGGGCAGTTATGGCTAAAAATTAAACTCAACATTGAAATATTTGGGTTAGACATAGAATTGCAGTGGAATGTGTATTTGTAGACTTTCCAAGTGTCCTCGGTGACAATGAGGACATTGATTGAGGAGTGGGGATATCTGGGTGGCCACAAATAGAACTAAACGTCTTGAATCTACCCTGAGCCTTTCTTTCTTTTTTAAAAATTTTATTTTTCAATTATAGTTTATATTCAATATTATTTTGTATTAGTGTCAGGTCTACAGCATAGTAGTTAAACAATCATATACTTTACAAAATGGTCCGCCTCGATTTCAAGTACCCACTTGGCAGTGTATGTAGTTATTACAATATTATTGACTACATTCCCTATGCTGTACTTTACATTCCCAGGGACTATTTTGTGACTACCAATTTGTATTCTTAATTCCTTCACCTTTTTCACCCAGTCCCTCAAACCTCCTTTCCTCTGGCAACCGTCAGTCTGTTCTCTGTATCTATGAGTCTGTTTCTGTTTCATGTGTTTATTAATTTGCTCTTTAGATTCCACATATAAGTGAAATCATATGGTATTTGTTTTTTCTGTCTTTTTCACTTAGTCTAATACCTTGAAGGGTCACCCATGCTGTCGCAAATGGTAATATTTCATTCTTTTTTTATAGCCAAATAATATTCCACTGCATACATGTATCATTGCTTTCTTATCCACTCATCTACTGATGATCACTTGGGTTGCTTCCATAGCTTGGCTATTATATGAGCAGATTTCTAGAGTATTACTTAGCATACAGAGATGGGCAAAAGTGAGTTTACAGTTGTAAATACACAAAACACAGAGTTTATTCTTTTATGTATTTGATTTATTTATTTATCATTATAAACCTACTTTATTAATTACTATGAACCTACTTTTGTCCACCCTTATAATAGGAAAACTCTGGACCTGATGGGCAGAAATCTGGCTTGAGTACAGAGTCTCACTCACTTCCCAAACCTAATCCAATTCAGTGACCTGAAATTTTTGGATGCAAAAGGAGCTGAATACCTTTGAGAAAGAACCCTGCAGTATTGCCACAATTATGTACTGTAAAACTTTTCTAAGCCTTCTTGAAAAATGCCTGCACTCGTTTAATAGGTGATGATGTACTAGACTTAAATTGACGTTAATCCAAGAAACTCAAAAATTATTTTGGATCACTGGTCAAAGTGGGTGCCTATGCAATGGGAAAAAGATTCCACCTCACAGTGGGCCAACTGAGGAGAGAAATACAGTGAGAAAAAAAGAACTATATAAATTTTCTTTCTTGCTTATACAGAATACTGCAAATAAACAATTTTTACAGTGCCTTCTTTTAAGAGTTAGAATCCATTTTTCCACACCTTAAAACTGTCTGCCCTTGTGACTTGTTTTGGCCAATAGAATATGGCAGAAGTGATTGTGTGAATTCTAAGCCTGGGTCTTAAGAGACTTTGTATCCTTCTGCTCTCTCTTTTGGAACTCTGCAACTGCCTATCCTTGCCATCTGGAAAATGAAAAACCACATGGAACAGAGACAAACCATTACAGCCAAGATTCTAGACACACAAGGGAGCCCATAGACCAGCATAGCCATCCCAGCAACTGACTACAGACAGATGAGTGAGTGCATCTGAGCCCAGAGGAATCACTGATTTTTTTCATTCTTCATTTTACCCCTATTACTTTGTGTAACAATTTTTAGTGAGATTGTGACTGAACAAGAAAATTTAACATCCCCCAGAGCTGGGACATCATAAATGTTAGGACTCTGAGCTTCCTCTTTATGGGGAAAAATGTGAAAGTGACTTCACTTATATAAAAGAGAGTTGGATCCTGCTGGTAGAAGCATGAGTTGTTATTTTTGTTGCATGGAAGTTACAATATGTGTAGAGGAGTTTTTATGAGTGCTGAGTAGCCAAAGTGGGTGGCTTTATGATGCTGAGACTGGGGCTGGGACTTCGTAAATTACATTTCCCACTTACATTTGCCAGCTGGCTTCCTTTGAGAGTCTACCTACAGGATATATAGAGATAAGGCAGAGGAAGGGACTTCCTTCTTGTTTTCCCTGCCTTTGCCAGCATTGACCAGATGCAGCAGTGGGATCCAGCCTCCAGCATTTTATGACATTTCCAGCACAGCCTTGGGGCACACTCTCAGAGGAGCCAATAGCATCTTGGCTGTGGCTCTTCCTCTTAGAAATACGAAGAACAAGCCCTACAGAAACTTTCTAAGCTCCTAGTTTCTGGTAACCTACTGTTTCCCTTTAGTTCCCTCATCTAGTGCCAACAGTTGTTGCGCATAGTTATTAATCTCTGTGTTTACCCTTTGACTCCTTAAGTCATCCAACACCTATGAAAGAAGCCCCTCAGTTTCAAATATTTAGTGTTGTTTTCTGTTTTCTTGACTATACTCTGATACAGAGCCAAAAAGTGGAAGGTTTTGAGATATGGAATAATTTGTTTGCTTTTTAATGGGATCATCCTGGCTGCTGTGTTGAAAAAGACAAAGTAGAAATCAGTTAGAAAATTATTTCAGTTTAAATAGATGAAGAGAGTTCAGACTCTTAAGTGAAGGAGTGATTAAATTCTATGTTAATTTTGAAGATATTGATTAATGGGATTTGTAGATAGACCAGATCTGAATTTTGAGGAAAGAGAAAGAGTATGGATTATTATCCAGGAGAGGAAGAGACTGAATGGAGTAGGGAAAGTTAGTATTAATGTTAGACAATAATTAAGAGAAGTGATTATGGATTTAAAAGTGAGACCAATTGGTATAGTTGTATCTTTTCTACAGATGTAGTTCCACAGAGGTTCTATTTGTTAAGGTAATGCTATCTGCTGTGACAGGTTAACTCTAAAATTTTAGTGAGCTAACACAATGTAAATTTATACCTTAGTAACCTAAAGTATAATAGGTTGTGGGACATGGTAGTGGAGGTCAAACCCAAGGTACCATGTTTCCCCCCAAATAAGACAATGTCTTATATTAATTTTTGCTCCTAAAGACGTACTAGGTCTTATTTTCAGGGGATGTCTTATCTTTCTATGAACAAGAATTCACATTTATTGTTGAACAAAAAATCAACATTTAGTAATATACTGTAGTCATGTCATCACAAACATCAGCATAACCAGCCAAACTCTGAATTCCATCAAGAATTTCTCATGATTCTATTTCCGTGTACAACAATCTACCCTGTTTCCCCAAAAACACGACAGTGTCTTATATTAATTTTTGCTCTTAAAGATTCGCTAGGTCTTGGCCCTGGCCGGTTGGCTCAGTGGTAGAACATCGGCCTGGCATGCAGAAGTCCCAGGTTCAATTTCCGGCCAGGGCACACAGGAGAAGCACCTATTTGTTTCTCCACCCCTCCCCCTCTCCTTCCTCTCTGTCTCTCTCTTCCCCTCCCGCAGCCGAGGCTCCATTGGAGCAAAGATGGCCCGGGCGCTGGGGATGGCTCCTTGGCCACTGCCCCAGGTACTGGAGTGGCTCTGATCACAACAGAGCTACGCCCCGGAGGGGCGGAGCATCGCCCCCTAGTGGGCAGAGCGTCGCCCCCTGGTGGGCGTGCTGAGTGGATCCCGGTGGGGTGCATGCGGGAGTCTGTCTGACTGTCTCTCCCCGTTTCCAGCTTCAGAAAAAAAAAAAAAAAGATTCGCTAGGTCTTATTTTCAGGGGAGGCCTTATATTTCTAAGCTTGAAAAAAATTGCACTAGGTCTTATTTTCGGGGCATGTCTTATTTTCAGGGAAACAGGGTAGTACAACTACATCTTCCAATGATCCTGGCTGACAGAAGCTCAACATGTATTTCTCAAGGTTATCCTACACATTGACACCCAGTTGCAGATTGAGGAAGAGAGAAAATGGAGAATATTAGCAGGCAAAATAGGAGAAGCTTGTTAGATAATACGTATTTGAAATGGAATATTTGGAAGAATTACAGTGTTGCCATTTACAAAGACAAGTTAGCATCTAAAATAAGGGGCAAGAAAGATCATCATTGGAAGAGAAACTGTTAAGAAATACAGAGTCGATAATACTGACAGATAACCTACAAAGATACTGAAATGTTCAAGAGAGTAATAGCAAACAAGGCACTGAAATTCATGAGGAAAGAGAAAATGTAAAGGTAAGAACAGCGAAAGATTTAGAAAGCTACTTAGCAAATAAAAACACAAGACTTGGTGATTGGCAATAGAGATGAAGGAAGTGTCAAGAGTCAACCCCAGCTTTCTCACTTAAACAAATGGGTAGATAGTCTAGCCATATATAGAGGAGCAACACTGTAGTATAACTATCACCAGGAGATAAATTATGAATATTTGGATATAGAGAATTTGAAATTTCTCATTTCAAATAACCAAATGGAAATTGTAGGAGATTATTTGAAATCTAAAGGTCTAGGGCTTGGAGAAAAAAAAAAAGGTATGAAATATATATTTGAGAGTTGTTGGAAAATAAACAGTATTTTTTTATTATTATTTATTTATTTATTCATTTTAGAAAGGGGAGAGAGAGAGAAGAGAGAGAGAAGGGGGGGGAGGAGCAGGAAGCATCAACTCCCATATGTGCCTTGACCAGGCAAGCCCAGGGTTTCGAACCGGCGACCTCAGCATTTCCAGGTTGACGCTTTATCCACTGCGCCACCACAGGTCAGGCCAATAAACAGTATTTAAAACCATATATTAATAATATCATCTGGGAGCTACTAGGAAGCAGAACTAAGCTCTGATACATGTAGAAAATATGAGGTACTAACTGAACACTTTCATTTGTTCGACCTACCACATTAAGTCAGAAATAAGTACTCTCACTTGATTAACTTGGCTTGATTCCATGCCATATTTCATCCTCACATATATGCCCTAGGTTTATGCCAGTATAACTTAGAAAAAAACAAACTCATTTCTTTCTATGTTGAGTTTTTCACTTGTACCTATTGGAATATATTCAAATCCCTCTATGGATCTAGACATGACAGGGGTGGTAGGAATTGGACTGGAGAGAAATAAGCACCCCATTAGAAGAAAGCTTAAAGTAGATTTAAGGTTTTCATCTTTATTCATGCCTACTTAATTATTCCCACTTTTTCTAATCAATGTCCTAATTTTCACTTAGGATACTTGTATAGTCCACAAATTTACCTTATGTTTTGATTCCATAACTAAGATAGATACTTAAATGTTGAGTTTAATTTTCAGCTATTTCTTCCCTGCCATCTACAAATATATCAAATACACACACACACACACACACACACACACACACACACACACACACACACGTATAAGTTTATTTCCCAGTATCACAGGGAAGATCTTTATTTGAATTGATATTGTTAAACCCTGAGCAGGTCATTTTCCTTTTGTATGGTCTCCAGGGAAGACATAAATAGCCATTCTACCAAAAACAAGGAAGAATGAAGTTTAGGAGCCAAAAAAATAGTGTTATTCAAGAAGGAAACAATGGTCAATTGATTTTAATAATAACATTTCTTGAGAACTTACTGGGTGCCAGGCTATATTCTAAGAACTTCATAAATAATTATTTACTTTATTTGTACAAAATTCCAATGTAGTAATTACTATTTTTATTTCTATTTTACGGAGAAGGAAACTGAGGCAAGACTTTTTTTTAACTAATTGTGTTAAGTCCCAGTTAGTAATTGGCAAACCTAGGAATCTATCTGCCTGACTCCAGAGTCCACAGCTTAACAACTTCTTTATATTAACTTCTATCCAGCCAAAAGTGGTCAACACTATTCAGAGAAAAGTTATCCATGGAACAAGAAATTTGGTTTTGGGGTTTAGTGGCATGGAGGTCATCACTGATGGAAGTGAGAGCTGTTTTTGAAGAGCAATAGTATATGAGGCTTATCAGAGTATGTTGAGGAGAGAGTGGGGAGGTAAGAAGAAGACACTGAGGGTTCTCAACTTTGTCAAGAAATTAGACTGTCCAGATCAGGACAGGAAAAGAGAGATAAGATGACAGAAGTAAAACTGGAGTCAAGGAAAGTTTTATTTTCATGTTTTTGGCATTGTTCTGTGTTTAAGATAAAAAACACTCTTTAAATGCTTATGGACAGTATCTGTTTGAGAAAGAATGAGGTTAATTACATAGAAGAGCAATGTAATACTAGACAGTGCATGCTGCCTAGGAGGGTGGGAGGGGTTTGAATCTAGGACACTGGCTGAAGGACTGGCCTTAAAGAGAGCCAGCAACAATGATTCTTCTCTTTAAACAAAAAGGAAAGAAAATAGGATAGGTGCAGATGCAATGAGGTTTATAGGTTGAGTGATTGGGAATTAAGGGTGTGCCCATCTGATAGTTTCTGCTTTTCTCTTTTAGGAAGTAAATGCACCTGGACCTGAAAAATGATGGTCTGGTGTGGTGTAAAGTGAGGCTGAAGAAAGTATAGAATGTGTGAACATTTGAGGCCAGTGATATGAGAGATTTGTTAATGACCTAGAATGGATCTGCGAAGATAAATATTTAGTGTTACTTTGTTCATTTTGTTATTTTCTCCCGTATCATACACTGCCCAAGGCATAGAGAGTAGATTCCTTTAGAATTTAGGTTTTGTTAAATGAATGTAATGAAGAAAACAGAAGAAATTGAATTTACAATAGACATAGAGTCTAAAATGATCAGGAAGAAAATCAAGGATTATGGTCATGGTCAGGTTATAGTTAGAGTTAGGGTTCAGGTTAGGGTAAGAAGGACATAGAATGTGGACAGGTCAAAGGACTAAAAATCCAGAGAAGGTCAAAGAATAGTTATCATGGAATTATCTGAAAAAATAAATTCATCATGGACAGATGATGATTTGTACTTGATTAACTTCAGGTTATGGCCAGGTCCAGATGATGACCTTAAGAATGAGTGTGAGAATGAAGTAAATGAGAACACTGGGAAAAAAGTGATTAGAGTCCTGAATAGGTTGTCCATGGACCTGGAAATCTTACAGGATAATATCAGGAGTCTGAGATGAAGAGGAAGCTTGTGACTTTGGTGTCAAGGTGTTCAGTGAATATGGTGGAGCTATAAGTGCTTGGTAGGTGCCACCTGTAAGGGATAGATGGAGTGATAGGATGAAGGGCAACCTCACAGTAGTGAGAGTGCTCATTGAACAGTAGGGAAGCAACCGTCTGAAATCTGCTAACCTTACTACTGTTTGACGCTTAATATATTGAGGTGACAGGAAAAATAAAAGCTACTTCTTGAGACCTACAAGTGAAACTGGGCTCTCAAGACTAAGTTGGGCCAGTTGAGGCAGAGGAGGAAGGAATGTTTTGAATAGAAGTTGATGGTATAGAGGAATTTTTCCATTGTGGAATAGATCTTGTAGGGGGCATTGTTGTTTGAGGTGGGAGAAAGGAGAAGGAGGAGGGGCTGGTGAAGTTGTCTAAGAAGGTAAACAGCATAACGCAGTAGAAAATAGATTTTCTTTGCACAAGATTATACTAATTTTTAAAGAGGTCATGGAGATTTTAGATATTGGCTGAATTAAACAGGAATTAAAGTCCTAGAGAATTCATAAATCCAGTCCTTCTGACAATCTCTTTGAAGGAGGTAGAAATGAGGGAATGATTGATAGTTCTTGGCTCACCCAAATTGAGGTGATGTTGGTTTGGCTACATAAATCTCAGAGCAGAACACAAGCCATTGAGTGGTGTAATGGTCACATCTGTGTTGGCCCAGTGTGTTTACTATTTGTCTGAATGTTTACTACTTTGGTTATGATCTGTTATTGCATGTATTGCTCTGTGTTGCTTTTGTTTATTTACAAATCTCTCCTACTAAACTCCAAATTCCCAAAGGGCAAAAACTGAGTCTTGTCTTTTTATTCTTAGCACTGGCTTACTGCTTATTCAATAAATATTTGATCCAAGTGTACTGCACTGTCTACAACTCAATATACTTTATCAATGCTGGGCATTGCTTTGTTAGTTCGTAATTACTTCCAAAAATTGTTCAAGTCTAGATATATAGAGAGGTTGGATACAAACAAGAGGAAGAATGTGGAAGCATTAGTTTGTGTAGGGATCAGTGATAAGAGAGAAAGGAAACCAATTAGCATTCTTTTCATTATCAGTTGTTTTCAATTGTGTTATGATGACCTGGATAGGATTTCCCATAAGAACTGAGTAGTGAAAAATATAAGAGGAATAAGTCAATTGCTTAACTGCATCTGTTACTTAAATAATCAATCTGAAAAGATTGTTTCAAGAATAAATGGCTTAATGACTCTAGCTGATTGTTTGTAGCTGACATTTTATAATACAACATCCTCCCTCATTTGCATCAGCCGATAATAAGGCCAAACTTTCTTAAAAGTAAATTTCATTCACTATATCAAAATACAATCAGAACCTTAATTTTTTAATGAGCCCCAATTACAATTAACATATCTCCTATTGAGTGGAATTTTTTTTCTCCTGTTAAACTCTGAATTTTTTTTACACTAGTTACATTATAATTTCTGACTACGTGCTTTGTAGAGGAAGTTGTAAAAGAGTAGACGATGTGAGGTTTCATCAAACATTTTATCAAATGTACCTCTTGCCAAATTCCAGTGGTGAAAACGTTAAGTCTTACAGGGAGAAGCAGAACATTTTCACAGGGCGAGTGTTGGTCAAATAAGTTTGTAAATATGACATATATGTTTACTCGCTTTGGGTGTGGGAGAGAGACTGTAAACTGGCAAAGTCATTATAGCCTAAGGCTTAGTTTGAAAACTAAGCTTTTCCCCACACCCTTGACTGTTGCATGATATGGGGTGGTGCACTCTCATGAGGAATCCCATTATGCCTCAGATAAGTGACTTTGTATCAGAGATTTCCTTGTTTGTATATTGGATTAAAGGCTTTGATTTCTACACTATAAAATGGGGCAAAGGAGCTCATGCTGGAAGAGAGCAGAGAAAGGCAACATGGAGGAGAGGAGAAGCAGCCAAGATGGCAGAGTGCTGAAGTAGAAGCCAGTTTGTGCAGAGAGAAGGAGATGGGGAACAGAGGTGAGTAAGTCTGGTGAGCTAGAAACCTTTGATTCTAGGAAACCCGGATAAGTCAGTGGCTTTGGGAGCCCTGAATGGAAAGGGAAGTGTTTTCCCACTGTGTGTATTTCTTGCCCGCCGGGTGCAAGATAGGATTAAAGGTAATGGCCCACCAGTTCTTGGCTCCCTTGTTTCATTATTGTCTATCTGAATCAAATGCGAACCTGCATGGGCCAGGCGGCTGTGATGGTGGCTGTGGCAACTGGCTTTACAGCGAGGTTTGAAGCTGATCTCTAACACAAACTTTCCTTTTCAATCAATCATATATTTCTCTGTTAAGGTTTTAATAATACCATAATAAATTTATTACAATTACAACTTATCAAGTGCCTCTCCTGGTGCTGGATGATTGACATTATCTCATGTTACCCTAAGAACAATCTGGAAAAGTTTGATTTATAGCTCCCAAATTACAGTTGAACAAAACTTAGGTTCAGAAAAGCTCAAGTATCTTCAGTCACAAGGTTTTTAAGAGCAGACTGAGAATTTAAGACCAGATATTACTGAGTCCCATCTCCACGCTGTTTGTACTATATCACATCACCTCCACGTGATATCATATTTACAAGTGTTATCTTAGGAATGGAGGAAAATATGAACACATACACACACACACACACACACACACATACTCACATGCACATACTGACCAGAAAAAAGGAAAAAGCAGGCTTAATTGAATGAGAACTAAGCAATGAGGGTAATAAAAAATTGATTATGTCTTCAATTCCATGTTGAGATTTGGTTCATTTAGTGGGAACCTGCATTTTCTATAGAAAGATTCCTCATTTATTGCAATTTTGTGACATGGGTACACATTGTAAGATGAAAATAGAGTAGAAGAATGTTTCTTTCATTCAAGTAAAATAAAAAAAGTATTAATTCATCCTCACAGTAAATCCAATAAAACCAGAAATTTTCTCTTTGGCTGGGATTATATTTCCTCATTGAAAGAACGGTGCCATGAATTTAATGTTGGCTGAAATGCCCACACTTGACAAAAGTACCAGTTCATCACAACTACTTATATATCCTTGAAACACAGCAAGTATATTCTTTGTTGAGCCATTTTAGTAATTATTGGGAAATTGAACTTTTGATATATAGTACCTAACCTGCAATTCTGAAACCCAAAAACATTTAGAAACTAAAAGTTTGGGCTAAGTGTCATGCTAGATCTCATTTGGCTTAAAAAACATGTCATGCAATGACATGAGGTTATATATATATAGTCTTTATCTTATTTTGTGTACATTTTCATGTGTTTTACTACCAAAATATTAGTATTTTCACTAAGGAAAGAGGCAGCTGGTGTGTAATAGAATGTATGTGCACCACCTTACTTTTCTATAATCCAGACAGATCTGAATACAAAAACATGTCTGACCAGCCCTGGCCGGTTGGCTCAGCGGTAGAGCATTGGCCTGGCATGCAGAAGTCCCGGGTTCGATTCCCGGCCAGGGCACACAGGAGAAGCGCCCATCTGCTTCTCCACCCCTCCCCCTCTCCTTCCTCTCTGTCTCTCTCTTCTCCTCTAGCAGCCAAGGCTCCATTGGAGCAAAGATGGCCCAGGCACTGGGGATGGCTCTGTGGCCTCTGCCTCAGGCGCTAGAGTGGCTCTGGTCGCAACATAGCGACGCTCCGGATGGGCAGAGCATCGCCCCCTGGTGGGCAGAGCATTGCCCCCTGGTGGGCGTGCCGGGTGGATCCCGGTCGGGCGCATGCAGGAGTCTGCCTGACTGTCTCTCCCCGTTTCCGGCTTCAGAAAAATACAGAAAGAAAAACAAAACAAAATAAACAACAACAACAACAAAAACATGTCTGACCTAAGCGTTTTGGAAAATGAACTCTAAAACTGTACATTTTGCTTTTATATTTAGCTCTTTTGCAATAATACAAAAGCTACCCTAAATTTGTACAGTAAAGTTTTACTAATTTAATATATTTAAAATTAATTTGAAAGAATAAGACGTATTTCATAAAGAATTTATTACTGTTTAAATAAGGCTCCCAAGAGGAGAGCATTCATCCTTTGTAGAGGTGAATGTGGCCTTTTTTCTTTTACGCTGTGAAATCTGAAGAGTTCAACAATCAGGGTGGAGGGCACTATCACTCCAAAAAGTTTCTTCAAACCCTTTTGCAGCTATTTTTTTTTTATTGTCATCATGGTAGCCATTTTTGCCACTATGAAATGGAATCATACAATATGTATTCTTCTCTGTCTCGCTTCCTTCAATCAGGTTAATAATTTATCCAGCTTCTCTTTTTCTCAGTTCTTTGTTTCTTTTTACTGTTGAGTAATATTTTATTGTCTGAACATTTCATGATGTGTTAATCTCTTTACCTGTTTACGGTCTTTTGATTTGTTTTTGTATTGGGGCTATTATGAGTAAATTTGCTATAAACACTCATGTACAAGTCTTTTTGTGAGCACAAATTTTCACTTTTTCTCAGGTAAATACCCAGCAAGAAAATAAATGAGTCCATACAGAGTGTACAGTTAAGCACAAGAAACTGGCAAGCTGTTTTGCAAAGTGGTTTACCACTCTACACCCCCAACCCCCCGCTGACAGTGTGTGAGAGTTTCAATTGCTCTTACTCAATACAGATGGTATTGTCAGGGTGCTGTTTTGTTTATAAATAATTTTAGCTAGCCGAATGGGTATGTAGTAGTGCTTTGTGGTGGCTTCAATTTGCATTTTCCTAATTACTAATGAAGTTTAAAATCTGGCTTTGAGCTTATCAGCCATTTATATCCTTTTTGTGAAGTGTTTGTTCAAATGTCCACCAGCCCCTAAATTTTGTGGTCATCTTGTTGTTGAATTGTGAGACTTCTTACTGTAGCCTGTATTTAAATCCTTTATCAGATATGTGTTTTGTGAATATTTCTTTCAGCCTATGGCTTGACTTTCCATTTTCTTCATATTGCTTTAGTTTTTAATTTTAATTAAGCCCGATTAAATTTTTTTTTCTGTATGGTTCATGCTTTTGTCTTAAGAGATCTTTGCTTACCTTAGAGCTGCCAAAATGGTTTTTTTATTACAACTGTTCAAAAGTCAGACCAGCTTCTCCTTTATTGAGTGAGAAGTTGGGCCAGATAAATGATAACTTCTTTCTTAACTAGTTAGTGGTTTTTAAATTAGCTCCTAAGAGATGTTGAAGGGAATATGGGGGGATGGGGATGCTTTCGGGGCAACACTAGAATCTATGTAAACATAATAAATTAAAATTTAAAAAATACAAAGTAAATAAATAAATAAATAATCACATATTGGCAAAAAAAAGTTAGCTACTAAGAGTTTCAGTAGCAAAAGCTGTACTAGGTATATTTCTAAATAATAGGGGTGAATCAGAGGTTGGTATTTCTAGTTCTCAGGGAACATAAACTATATTAAGAGAAATAAAAGAAGTATAGTTCAAAGGCAAATGTGTTAAGTGCCTTAAGAACAATGTGGCCATGTTTCTAAAGGTATTCCAGCCACGAGATGATCTCTCCTGGCTGAGCCAGAAAAGCTTTATGAAAAAGGCAGTACTCGACTTGGGCTGGGAATGATGGCAGAATTTTGACAGACAGGGAGAACATAGCATAGCATAAATAGAACATGGAGGCAAATTTGTAAAAATAGGTGTGTCCATTCAGACAGTGGTGGGTCATGCAGTCTAGCTAGAGATTAGTTCCATTTTAGGTGAATAATGAGACCTAGCTCTGCAAAATAAATTTGGAGGATGGGTGGCGGGTAGATTAATAAGGTGTTTAGTGCTATGTACCTGAGGAGTTCTACTTTCTTTTTTAAGGGACACCCGTTGGTGATTTCATGCAGAGAAAGACTGGAGTTCAAAGAGGTGCTCTAAAAAGTTTTCACGCTGCCTTAATGACAGTGGTTCAAGGGGCAAGTATTGGAGAAAGGGACACCAGTAGGACTCAGCTGGAAGGGACTGCAGTCCGCTGCTTAGTACTGCATTTCCGCTTTGCTTTGTTTTATGCACTCATGTCCTATCTCTCCATCATGATTGTGAGGGTTTTTAAAGGGTGGGGTTGTACTTTATTCCTCTTTTCATAATCTCCAGCTCCTAGAGTAAACCACACAATGCTGATTGATATATGTACAGTCCAAAGAGAGTATAAAAGAATGGCAGAGAGAGAATAAAAATAAGCAATCCCAGTCTCAGAATTAGAATTGCCTTACAGGACATACATATATCATGTTGTATCAGACTCTCAACTCATTTAGAGACCAGTTTTGTTTTTGGCCTTGTGAATATAGGGAAGTCACATTTGCCCTAACTTCTCCCAAATTAACATCCACTATCTATAAAATGAGACATTTAAATTAAATAATTCTAAGGTGACTTTTGTCTCTGAA
The DNA here is from genome assembly GCF_036850995.1 of Saccopteryx leptura. Classification (NCBI taxonomy): domain Eukaryota; kingdom Metazoa; phylum Chordata; class Mammalia; order Chiroptera; family Emballonuridae; genus Saccopteryx; species Saccopteryx leptura. The sequence goes on from NC_089503.1 coordinate 222,745,560, forward strand.
CTTTAAACAGCAGTACTAAACCAACATTTTGTGTCTTTTTTAGGTATCAATTAGTGTGAGATGATTTATACAGGGGTCTTAAAAGTAGTCATTTTGTTTATTAAAAAATGAGTTACCCTAATATTAGCAGCTAGAGTGAACAAGATAATGAATTACTGAATATAGAATTTACAGGGTATTGAATCTGTGCAATCATTTCCTAAGGAGTTATATCTAACTTTCTTTATAGAGTCTGTTACATAAAATTATTGGCTTCTGATGGAGCCCTTACCTATATTTGGTGAGAAAATGATCTCTGTAAGCATTTCTCAGCCTTCATTACATATTAACTTTTATCACTTCAAAATTGACTTAATGTAATACAGTCATTGTAACATGGTTTCAAATTATCCATTTTTCTTTTACTATAAGTACCTAAATACATGTATCTGGCTTGTGGGTTTAGAAGATAACATTTATCACATACTACTTTTCCACAGTAATCCCTCAACCATCAACCTGAAGGAAAAGAAGAAAAAAAGGGAAGGAGGAAGGAAAAAAGGAAGGAAAATAGAGGAGACTACTGGTTCCCAGAGTGCTTTTTGGGTTGAGAAAGAGAAATAACAAAAGAGAGAACCTTGTTGGAGCCCTGGCTCAGTGGTAGAGTGCGGGAGTCCCGGGTTCGATTCCCGGCCAGGGCACACAGGAGAAGCGCCCATCTGCTTCTCCATCTCTCCCCCTCTCCTTCCTCTCTGTCTCTCTCTTCCCCTCCCGCAGCCAAGGCTCCATTGGAGCAAAGTTTGCCCGGGTGCTGAGGATGGCTCTGTGGCCTCTGCCTCAGGCGCTAGAATGGCTCTGATTGTGGCAGAGCAATGCCCCAGATGGGCGGAGCATCGCCCCCTGGTGGGCATGCCGGGTGGATCCCGGTCGGGCGCATGTGGGAGTCTGTCTGACTGCCTTCCCATTTCCAACTTAAGCAAAATACAAAAAATTAAAATTAAAAAAAACTGAAAAAAAAAACTACAATTAAAATTTTTTTTTAATTATTGAATTTAGAGAGAGGAAAAAAAGAGAAAGAAAGAAACAGAAACATTGATCTGTTCCTGTATATGCCCTGACTGGGGATGATTATTAAAAGTTAACTTTTATCTTAAATTCTAAACTTTCAACATTTCAAACATTTCATTTTGCTTTTTATGTAGAAAGAGAAATAAGAACCTCTCTAGAGAAAATTTCTGCGCAAGCAAAATGTGTTCCAAAAAGGCTTGTGAAACTCTATTTGATATTGTTATCTACTAAGAGAGAGAATGAAATTATCATTTGATAAAGCCTAAAGAAAACTTGATGGTCTCAGATAAAATGAGTGATCTTTGCAAAGGAAAAGTACTTCACAGAAGCCGGAAACGGGGATACCAAAGGGAGGAAACTGGTACTAGAATATTTCTCTTAATGACTGTATGACAAGTCCATCACGGGTCATTATTTATAGGTCATTTTCCTGTCAATTGTAGGAATCCTGGCCTTAATCATTTGTGTCAACACACACTTCCGTATAAAAACTTCCAACGTGATGCAGATAATTCTGAGGAACACGATATGTGTTCTGACAATTTTGTGCTTTCCTTTTGACTCTGAATTTGCCAAGATATTTCCTGTTAACTCCTTGGCATGGGTGTTTTTAAGTGTCTGTTACTGATGCCAGCACTGGGTGTCATGCTGGGAAAAAGCAGTTTTTCAAAGGAAAATTACAAAGCATTGTGGTCAGCATTAAATTTAAAGGGACATACATTACTACGACTTTTGAATATATTTCAGTTAGGTATTTCATTATTTTAGACAGAATTTCCTTTTTTAAACATTTTTACTGGGGTATAATTGATATACAAAAAAACTGCACATAGTTAATGTATACAATTTGATGAACTTATGCAAACACACATGATACTATCACCACGATAAAGGGGATAGATAATGAACACCTGTCCAGCTTTCTTTGTGTCCCTTCGTTTTGCTTTTGTGTTAGTTTTGGTGGTAAGAACCCTTAACATGAATTCTATCCTCAATATCTTTTAAGGGCACAATACTGTATTGTTAACTCTAGGCACTACACTGTATAGCAGGTCTCTAGAATTTATTCATCTACCGTAACTGAAACTTCATGCCTGTTGAGAACAACTCCTTTCTTCTACCCTCAGCCCTTTACAACCACTATTTATATTCTCTTCTTCCATGAGTTTGACTACTTTAAACACCTCATATGAGTGGAATTATGAAGTGAAGTCATGTCTTTCTACAGCTAGCTTATTTTACTTAGCATAATGTCCTCCAGGTTCATCCACGTTGTTATAAAGAGCAGAATTTCCTTCTTTCTTAAGGCTGAATAATATTCCATCATCTATATATGCCATATTTTCTTTACCCATTCATCTGTCAATGGACACTTGCATTGTTTCAGTATCTTTGCTATTATTGATAATGCTGCAATAAAATGGGAGTGAAGATATCTTTTCAAGAGCTTTATTTTAATTCTTTTGGAGATATACTATAAGTGGGATTGCTGGACCTAATGGTAGTTCTAGTATTAATTTTTGAGGAGCCTCCACAGTTTTTCATAGCTGCTTCACTATTTTACATTGCTAGGAACAGTGTAGAAGGGTTCCAACGCCTCCACATCCTTGCCAACTCTTATCTTTTGTTTTTATGATACTAGCCATCCTAACGGTGTGAGGCGATACCTCTGTAGTTTTATTAGCATTGTCCGACTAATTAGTGATGTTGAGCATCTTTTCATATACCTTTTGGCCATTTGTATGTCTTCTTCAGAGAAACGTCTCTTTAAGTGCACTGCCCATTTTGTAATCAGGTTACTTTCATAACTGAATGTCTTTGCTGGTATTATCATTATGAAAACTACTTTGGGAATTATAAAATATTAGGCAAAGGATCTTAAAAATCTCAGAACAGGAATTCAAATTCATTAAGCATGCATTGAACATATACTAAAGCATGTGCCAGTTGTAAAGTACGTGGGTGACTATGGTATGAGGATAATCATGGAGGAATTAATAGCATAGTTGAAGAACTAAATATTATGCAATAGGAAACTGTCACAGTAATAGCAAAGAGGAAGAATAAGGTGTGAAAGAATTTCCCAGGAAAAATTGACAAGTCTCAGTGACTTTGAATCAGTGTTTCTCAACTTTAAATCTTATGTTCTCATTCGGTTTCATTTGATAATTCCAAAAATATGAAATAACAAAAATTAAAGTAATGGCCATTTTAGACTTGCCTTACTCAAATTATACACATACTTTGAGATTTTGGTATACCTTCCTTAAGATGATGTCTTTTTCTCAAGAACCACTGCACTGGATTTAGAGTATATTTTAATAGATAAAGAATAATTAAGCTATAGAGTAGGCTTAAGCTAAAATTACATACTGAGGTAGATCTCTATTCACCTCAAAACCAGTCTGAAGGAGTTTTTCATGCCAAAACCTAGAAGGTAGGCCCCAGAATATTTAACAAGTAGGGCTCCCTTTCATTCTGGCATCTTTTTGCTGCAATAACCTCAAACCTACCACGTTTCTGAAGCTAGCTAGGTACTCAGTAACTTATTGAAGAGATAAATTAACATAATGTATTTATAAAACTGACATTCTAACTGCCACAGGGAAGCTTTTCCTGGCAACCCACCCAGACAGAGCAGTTTTTAGGTGACTATTAAACACACGTTTCACCCTAGCTTTGGTCAAGATAATGCAAGTATATTAGTTTCCTGTGGTTGCTGTAACAAATTACCACAAACTTAGTGACTTTAAAACAATACAAATTTATTCTCTTATAGCTCTGGAGGTCTGAAATCCAAAATGAGTCTTATGGGGCTAAAATCAAAGTGTCTACATGGCTGGTTACTTCAGGACACTTTAGAGGAAAATATGTGCATTGCCTTTTCCAGCTTCTAGAGGCTGCCAGCATTCCTTGGCTCATGGCCACATCACTGCAACCTCTGCTCATGTTGTCACATTGCCTTCTCTTCTGACTCCGACTCTTGCATCCTTCTGATCAGGTCCCTTATGGTTACACTGGGTCTCCTTGAATAATCAAGGATAACTTCCTTATACTAAGGTTCTTAAATCAATCACATCTGCAAAGTACATTTTACCATGTAAGTTAACATGTGCACAGGTCCAGGGTATTAGGACATGGACATTCTTGTGGGCTACTATTCCACCTACCAAAGTAAGTGAAGGTATGTTGCCCTTTGTAGGTTATCTTGGGGTGAAGATTCACTTCCTGTGTCTGAGAGAGGATCTTGCTTTTGAGAGAAGAAGGAAGCAGAGAAGTCATGCTGTGATTTGGTCCAGGCCACTTGAGTCCCCTAAAGATAAGTACTTCATCCTACCCATCATGCCCAAAATTCTCTGACCAAGAGAATTTCAGGCTAATTTCCAATTTTCTCTAATTCTGAATGTTCCTGAGAAATATCATTTAATATTTAGAGTGAATGTAAAATAGTCCTAACTTCTTACAAAACAAAAATAAAGGAACTCTCAGGTTTATTAGCTGGATATTTGATCAAATCCTTTTGTTAAATAAAATGTCAGTCAGGAAGTTCTCCTGCACATAAATGGCAGGACAGTGTCTATAGTTACTTAAAAGACTATTTTGAAATCTGAGGCTTGAATGCTCATGAACTTTGCTGTAACAATGGGCGAGGGTTTACTTTACAAAGGGCTTTGTGCTGTTGAGAAAGAGAACAGTGACAAGGTCCTCTGAATTATGTATTAAAGGCTGACTTCAATTTAAAAAGTCACAATTAATGTGTTTCAAATAAAAGGCAATCTTCAAAGAAACTCATTTAAGCCTGCTAATAATAAGAACAAAACCCAAGTTCTGCCTCTTTTGGTATTATCAGAATTTAGATTAACCTCCCCTGAGGAAATGGTGAAAACAGGTAGAATAAATGTTCCCAAGGAATGACTCATTGGGAAGTTTATAATTAAAATCTGTGCCAGCATATCAAACACTCTTACCTAAGTGATCTCAAAACCATAAGTTTTTACAGAGCAATTGACTGTATACCCTAGCCATGTCGAAAACAACTTTTCTTTAACGTGATGAATATAATGGTCTTTCTTTCACAATATCTTTAAGTATGGTCCCTATTTTTGGTTTATTATTAGATAGAAAAAGGAACCAAACCCACTGCAAAAGATGACAACAGAGTCCCTGAAGCCATCAGTTGGCCAGCATATAATAAATATCCGCATCAGTCATTAATGTAACAAACAATTACTGAGCACTTAATACATGCCAGGCCAGATTCTAGGTGCTAGAAATGTAAAGATAAACAAGAAAGGACTAACCCTCATGGAGCTTACACTGAATGGGGATTTTGACAATAATACCTGAATAGCAATTAATACCTAAATAACAAGTTAATAATTAAATCACTGTCTCATTAGATACTGTTACATGTCCAATGTTCTGTGTACACTGGGAAAAAAATAAAGCAAACTAAGCAATCAGTTTTTGACAGATGAGGTGAGGGTGTTTTAGGGAGGCTGGAAAGGCCCAACGATCTGAAGAAAGGGAAGCCACCAGCCATGTGAACATCAGGAGAAAGTATATTCCAAGTAAAGGGGACAACAACAAGGTAAAGCAAGGTCCTGATAGAAGGAGGAGGTTGACATGCTCTAGAAAGTGAAGCCAATGTGCCTGACCAGAGGAAGCAAGAGGGTGAAGGTCTGTGTAGCCTGGGGCCATGCACTTGAAGTTTATTAGGACAAAGGGAAATGTCAAAATTCACTCTCGCTGCTCTGTGGCGGGTTATGTAGGACCTACGGGTAGAATCACAGAGACAAGTGTTTCAGTGAGAGGTATTAGTTCTTTGGACTAGGAGGTAATGGTGGAGTGCGAGGAGGGATGGAAGTCTGAGAGCAGCACCTCCATGATTCTAATGGAATTCTTTCTCAGGGAAAACTTAAACATGAAAAGTTAATAGAACCAACTGTAGATCCCTTAGCTGGTCTCAAGTTGACATTAATCCTCATTGTCTCCGTCTTCTGTTCTTTCTAGATACGGCTCACCCACACCTATCAATTTTGCTGGCTAGGGTGGCTGACCTGTTGGCATGACGTCAACCCTCACCCCTGAGAGCCCAGTTGTCATGCTCTTACGCCATGCAGCACATACCCATTGACCATCAAAATTAGGCAAGGGATGCCCAAGTCAATCACCTGAGTGCACTTTCCTCCTTGCCCCTATTGTGTACCAACAGCTGTCCCTCTCCCCAGTGATCCTGGCCAGTTATCTCTGCCGTGATGGTAACTCCTCTCCTTGCCTGCTGGTCCCTTGCCCTGAGGATCCTGAAGTGCTAGGGTAGCCGTGTAGCTTTAAGTTTAGCAGGTGGCATGCATGCTGTGTCCCATGCTGGAAATACTCCCTTCTGGTAAACCACAGAGCTCAAGAGCAGGGGTCCCCAAACTTTTTACACAGGGCGCCAGTTCACTGTCCCTCAGACCGTTGGAGGGCCGGACTATAAAAAAAAACTATGAACAAATCCCTATGCACACTGCACATATCTTATTTTAAAGTAAAAAAAAAACAAAATGGGAACAAATACAATATTTAAAATAAAGAACAAGTAAATTTAAATCAACAAACTGACCAGTATTTCAATGGGAACTATGGGCCTGCTTTTGGCTAATGAGATGGTCAATGTCCAGTTCCATATTTGTCACTGCTATAGCCGTAACAAGTGATATGACGCATGCGTTCCCCGTCACCGGAAGTAGTACTGTATGTGAGCAATGCCACGTAAGCGACTAACCACCAATGAAAGAGATGCCCCTTCAGGAAGTGCAGCAGGCCGGATAAATGGCCTCAGGGGGTCGCATGTGGCCCGTGGGCCGAAGTTTGGGGACCCCTGCTTAAGAGATTTGGGGAAAGGAAACCTATATTTATCTAGAGGATAATAGAGACTGATGGCTCCCCAATTCTTGAATTCTATCCACTGAGGACACACCCACTTCAGGCACTATATAACCATCATCAATTAGAGCAAGTGCTGCATTTGAATGACTAGATCAGTGAGACACCTTCCTGGAGCCTCATCTGTGCCTTCAACAAGTTTTCTGATCACTCAGTGTGACAGCCTCTAGGGGGTATGGGATAGGATACAATCATTAAGATCTAGCCATGTGCCCACTGCCTTACTCGCTTTGCTGTTAAGTGGGTCCCCCCATTGGAGCTACAGAAATGAGTGGAGGGAGAGGCACTGGGGTATTAATAGTAGATGACATGGGGCTCCCAGGGTTCAGGACTATCTGATTGTGCAGCTTCCTTGTGCCCCCCAGCCCTGCATGTGCCTGTCACCAGATGTACCACTCCTATAGTCTCATATTGCTGAGAGTTACCATCAGCAGCACTCCCAGCAGCCAGGAAAAGAAGTCCTTCATTCAAAATGGGGTGCTAGGAAGTATATCACCTCATCCACTACATGCTCCAAAGACTTCAGGTGCTAATTAAATGTTTCTTCATTGTTCTTGGCACAAGGGTCAATATTATTATCCTCTTTCAGAGTAGAAAACAGAAATGCAGAAGAAAGTATTTTATGTTATTTTATGTTACTGCCTAACATCTCTGTGTTTCCACAAATGGAGCCACAGGACTCTACAGAATAAAGAATCCTTCTTCCATCTGACAATTTCATTTACTCTAAATCTTGTCTCCACTAAGCGGTATATTTCCAGGGGTTATTCATATTATTATTATTACACATTTCCCAAAGCATTTACCTTTCTCTACATAAACTCAAGTTCATCAATGTCCTTCCTTAAGTTTGATGTTGTTTCTCACAAGTATTTATAAAACAAATACTACCCAATTCTATATTTTGCAGCTGGTATTTCAAAATGGCATCTAATACTCCTAATTAAATTTCCACTTCTTAGATTTGATGTCCTGTTCAAGACTATGAAAGTATTTGAAATGCTGGTTCTGTGATCCACCTATTTAACTGAATCAACTGTAAAGAGTGCTCTGCTAGTATAAGAAATGTTCTTTTTTGTTTGTTTTCTTTCTTCTTTTCCAAATGAGAGGAGGGGAGAGAGAGAGGCAGACTCTCGCATGTGCCCTGATCAGTATCCACCCAGCAACCCCCATTTAGAAATGATGCTCTGCTCATCTGGAGCCATGTTTGCAACCAAGCTATTTTTAGTGCCTGAGGCAGAGGCTCTGTGGAGCCATCCTCAGTGCCCAGGCCGATGTGTTCAAACCAATCAAGCCATGGCTGCAGGAAGGGAAGAGAGAGAGAGAAAGAAGGGGTAGGGGTAGGGGGAGAAGTAGATGGGCACTACTCCTATGTACCCTGACCGGAAATCGAATCTAAGACATCCTCAGACCAGGCCGACGCTTTACTGCTGAGCCAACCAGCCAAGGTCAAGAAATGTTTTCAAATCTTGACTTTTACCACTCATTATTAGCTCTACTGTTCAAGAGAAGCATTTTAACATTGTTAAATCACTGGAATTCTATTAAGATTATGGAATCAAAGTCTTCATCAAACTTCAGTGTCATCCTAATTTTAGTTGATGCATACCAAATGTTAGCAATTATCAAAAATGCACTTTGGTTTTAATAGGTAATCTTCCATTAAACAAAAAATAGAAGTCCAAGGACTTTCAGACCACTTACTGGTGAGAACAAAAGAAACAACTTGCATGTCTGATACATTTTAACCCCTTCAGGTGAACTCCCACAACCCACTGGTGGGCCTTGAAGTGCATATTGAGACACCTCCTTCACAGCTGACTTCAGTCTATTAGTTCACATGTTTTGAGTGTACTTGACTTGTCATACAGCTCATGTTTTTTCATAAGATATCCCTTGCTTCCTTCTCTTTATCTCTGGCCAGAAAAGACTTGGTTCATGTCTGGATCTGAAAGGCAACTGGGATAGTCAAAAAGAAAGAGAAGAACTAACATGAGCATTCTCAGGAAACAACTGAAGGCTATGACACCACTGTGTGCTCTCATATGCCTGTCCTAGTGGGTAGGACAAGCCTTCAATTCTGAAGATTTACCATCTCAAACACTATGGCCAAACAAATGTTGATGAGCCATACAATATACATTATTCCCTCAAAGTTTTAATGATACCAAGTATCTAATTAACTTGTATAAACAGCTGATTTGTTCTGTAACTTTTTCAAAAAAGGAGCTACCATTTCTTCATAAATCATAGTCTGCTCCATGTTACCTCCTCAATCAGTCTTGGCCCAACTTAAACCTTGGTTGGAAAGCTTTTCATGCTTTGTCTTGGAGTTATAGAGGTGAACCACTGATCCTGAGCCTATACATTTACAGTGATGACGTTCAGGCTTGGAAATCTCAGAAAAGTTGGCAGCCTTTGTAATTGCTCCACAGTAGATTTTACTGTTTAGAGACTACATCTAATTACACCTAAAGCTAGAATATGTGTATATGCATATGTATTATGTGTGTGTATATATACATAATTTCAAAAGTTAGACTACTTTGTGTAGACTTTGTATTTCAGAAGAGGAAATTGATACAAAGGATGACAAAAGAAGACAGATTTTTCTTGGCCCCTTCACTGCTGATGATATAATTCCACAAGGAAGGAGTGTATCAGGGCTTCCCACTTCCTTCATTGCATCTTTGCTTCTTGCTCTTCCCTTAAAATAAATCCTGACAATCATGCCATAGCTTTGCAATTGAATTGCTTTACCCAAAGCAGATGTTTTCTAGGAGCATTTTCCCTTCTGTGGGTGGAGGCTCATAGTTTCTCTACTCGTTTGTCTTTTAACTGATAGCTAAGAGAACACATGCAAGTGACATGGCCAAAAAGAAATTGGAGACATAGAGAAATAGTTTAATTGTTGCTTTTAAAATAAATTATTAAACTGCAAGTCATCTGAAATAGCTAAAAGACTGAAAAAGACATAAATCAGCCACCACCTACACATTTTATTTTATTACCTTTTTTTTTTTACTGTTTTAGTACTTTGCTCAGCTTGAATAATGATACAATTAATTGGCTTCACTTTTAAAGCAATCTTATTATAAACATGTACTCAAACTTAATAAACTTCTGAAATAGATTTTATATACTAAAATATGTATTTTTAAAGCCACTCTTAATTTAACCCTGTCAGTGAAATCTCCTTTTCTATATACCTGAACGTATATTTTAGTATACTTTAACTTTCAATGAAATTATTTCCTAGAAGTCATTAAGTTTTAAAAATGCTTTCCTTTTTATATATTAAGAATCCAAAATTGTGACCTAGAACATAAAAATATTTTTAAGTATAACTAACATTCACATGAAAGTTAACTATGAAAACTTAATGCCTTAAAATATTTTAAACTTGGGCTATCTGAAATTAACTCATTTTGCTCTTGATATTTGGTAAGAAAATTTTTCTGAATGTGTAGTAAGATTTAAAAATATACCTTGACATTTTAGTTCTATGTAGAAATTTAAACTAAAGGTAATACATAACAAAAATAAAACAATTTTAAGAACTTTTATATAGTAAGACTATCTTACATTTTTATGGGACTTCAATTAACTGAAGACAGAGCAGTCTATATTTTGATCCTATTGCCACTGAAAGTTTTACGATTCACTTGGATTTACTAAGGGTGAAAATAGCGTATTTTATTTTTGAATCATTTCCAAGTTGCTGTTAACTAATATATATATTTTTTAAAGTTATTTATTTTTATGACAAATACTTTTTCCATCTGGAAAATAAAGTATGTATTACTGTCATATTCAAGGACGAATATATAAGACGGAAGTTTCCCAAAGCAGTACCATATGGGATTTTCAGGGGGGTCTGGTGTGGAGACTCAAAGAGAGGAGGAAAGAGTTCATCTGACCGTGGAAGCAAAGCACAAGGTTGGCGCACGGTCACTTTAAGATGGTCTCTTAAGTCCAAACCAGTATTTAACACCATTCTATTGGTGTGCTTCACTAGAAGAGAAAGGATCTACTTTCTAATGTCCTTGTGGGTGCAAGCAACTGCAACACCCTCTGACAAGTCTTGAGAGTGTTTGGAACTGAGTAGTCTAGCCTTCCGAGAGTTTACTATAACATTGTACCTTACTTATTGACAAAAGTTTGCTTTTCTTTTGAAATTTATCTAACATTAGCCATTAAGTAACTTTCTTTAAAGTTTAAGGTTTTCATGACAATAGTTATATGTTTCTCTAGAGGTAATGAGTACCTAGAGAATAAGAAAACAACCACATTATTTAATTGTTGTGTTCTAAGTACTCTGATTTAAAGATATATATACATACTGGGTAGTGGTTTTTAAAACTACATATTCTTCCATAACAATATTTATCTTTTTATAGATGTAGTAGAAGTAGCATTGCGTGACAGACAGACTGGGGATGGGGAACAGGAATACTCGTTAGCCTTCTTAGATTTGCCATTAACTTGCTACATAATCTTGTAAAAGTTACTGATCATCCCTGGGCCTCAGTTTCTGTATTTGTAAAACAAAGAGAACAGATTACATGATTTCTAAAGTTATTTCCAATTCCAGTAATTAAGGTCCCTCATTCCACTGCGATTCTTAAAGGCAAATTTTAAATTATTTTATAGCTCATTAGGCACTGGTTTTGAAATAAAGAGGATGTATTAACTAGCATACATGCTCATCCTTCACGTGGAAGTTTGCAATTATTTCCAAAATAGCTTTCTCAGAGGATGCTCTCTGCATGTGGTAAAAAACAGGGAGTAAAAAGTAAAAATAAAATATAATTACACTATATTAATCATGGAATTTGTTTAGGACACCCAACAACTTTTATGTTGTATCTCTAAGAATCTATTGCATCATAAACACTGATTATCAATTTTAAACATTTTAGGTGAGAATCTAAGCAAGGTTTTGAAAAGAAAAGGAAAGAACAAGATTTGGGAAAAGTATAGGAAATAGAGAAAACACTGAATGAGGCACAGACGGAATTTAAGAAAACCAAGCCCACAACAAAATAAGGGTCTGATTTTCTTATCACCTGTTTCTTTAATCCTCAGCATACAAACCTTACAGGATCCCAGCTTTTACTGAGATTCCTAGTTCTTTATGTACCTTTTGTCTTCTTATAAACATATTCTGATAAATTTATTTTTATGAACTTATTCTATCCTTAATGAGACTGGTAGTAAGTACTAAGCTGTACCTATCACAAGACAAAGCAGTTTTGTACGTATATACAGTGGTACCTTGAGATACGAACACACCAACACAAATTTTTAAGATACGAGCTGCGACTCGGTCCATATTTTTGTTCAAGATCCGAGCAAAATTCCGAGATCTGAGTCATGATTTGGGAAGCTGCCGCTAGTTGGCACTTTGGCGCACGGGTCCTGTATTGGCAGTTTGATATACGAATTGACTGACTTACAAGCTCAGTTACAGAACAAATTAAATTCGTATCTCAAGATACCACTGTAGTATTTGTACCCTAACACTAACTTTTTTTTACTTTATTTTGTTAAAATACTTATTCATTTTAGAGAGGAGACAGAAGAAGAGAAGGGAGGGGCAGTAAGCATCAATCCCATATATGCCTTGACCAGGAAAACCCAGGGTTTTGAACCAGCGGCCTCAGTGTTCCAGGTTGATGCTTTATCCACTGCGCCACCACAGGTCAGGCCCCTAACATTAACTTTATTGAAAGTATTCTGACTGTGCTAAAACAGACCAGATTTTCCCATGTTTAGCCAAAATTATTTGTCAAGTCTAGCTGACAGTTGCTAATAAAATTTTCACAAGGACTTTATCACCCAGTTCTCTAAAAATAACCTCGTTATTTTTATGTTTTTAGTTACCTAATAAAATTCAGTATTCTGTCATGTATTGAAGCTTAGTTCTTTTTAAAGGAGTACTCAACAATAAAATGTCTCACCAATAGTATAAAATAAGATTTTAAAACAATCTTTCATTTAGTTATAACAAAACTTCAGAGACAGTGAAGAACACAATCAAGTTGCAAGAATTCTTTAACTATCTTTTTTCTTCTGTTGGCTTATTAATCATGTTCATAATTTGCCCTTTTTCCCCTTCAAAAACACAAAGGGGAAGCTACCTTTTGAACTGCAAATATCAGCTCAATGTAATATGGAAAGTTACCTGTACAAATTGCATCTGATGTGTCTGTGACTAACAGCTTGAATTTTTCTCTAATTGTCTCAAATATTTTTCTCAGGTATTCTTTCCTGTTTTATTTCCTTGGAACCAACCACTGCAAATTTAAGTCATGCTTTGTAACTATTCTCCACCCCTGATAAACTGATAATTTGTTTTGTTCATGCTACTTAAAATGTACTATTAATGCAATACCAGATTTATGCAGAAGACCTTTTAACCACACAACAAAACAAATTGTAAGAGAGATAAATGGGGTTTAAAGAGCACATGCCAAATCAGAATGGAATTTATTTTCACAAAAGGGTCCCTATTTTCAGTTAGTTCCTTTCATAGTGTACTTTTGAGACTCTTATGAAAACATAAAGAAAAAAATCCTTTAAACTATCCTTTAAGAAATGTTTCCCACTTAGAATAAATATATCTTAAGACACTTAACGTCATATGCTTTTCCAAGGGTTTTGTTCCATACACACTTGAAGATTATATTCAAAATATTTTGGTCCGGGCACTGCACGCCAGAACCTGCCCAATTAGAAGTGACGATCAGGGCAGACCTCTGTTACCCCAGGCCTTCATTCTTCAGTGAACAGGTCATCCTATTAGTGACCGTTCTTTAGGGAGGTTGGAGGATGAGGGAGGGGAACTGGAGCAGTGGGGACAGGGGATTATTTCCCAACTTCTTTGAAAATATTATAATAATTTACCAGTGGTTCACCTAATCACAATTTAGCTTAACCAGTGCTCTATGTTAGCTAAATATGTATGTTTCAACATTATTCTCATCGTCCACATAATGGAAATTTAGAACATTGGTTATCTTGTTTATCAATCCAACAAATAGTTATTGAGAACAAGGTAGGTGCCAGGCACTAGACTAGACCCGGGAGTAAAAGAGACTTAATAGGGCAGTCTCAACAGAGAGAGGTACCCTGAGGGTAGAAATCTTACATAAAGTCTGACAACTACATTTCTGACTTTCTTCTGCCCATATTGTGTGTTTCTCTTACTCTGCATCTTCTGGGAATAAAAAAGAACTGATTAGACATTATCTGTCTTCTCACTCTAAAACAGAGCCAGTATAACTCTCCTATACAACACTAGAAAAAGTAATTTTTGAAGTTTTCTGCATTCCTTCCAGATGGATCTGCTGAGTTTGGGAAAGTTTAACCCAGGGGTCCCCAAACTTTTTACACAGGGGGCTAGTTCACTGTCCCTCAGACCGTTGGAGGGCCAGACTATAAAAAAAACTATGAACAAATCCCTATGCACACTGCACATATCTTATTTTAAAGTAAAAAAACAAAACAGGAACAAATACAATATTTAAAATGAAGAACAAGTAAATTTAAATCAACAAACTGACCAGTATTTCAATGGGAACTATGGGCCTGCTTTTGGCTAATGAGATGGTCAACGTGCTCCTCTCACTGACCACCAATGAAAGAGGTGCCCCTTCTGGAAGTGCGGCAGGGGCTGGATAAATGGCCTCAGGGGGCCGCATGTGGCCCACGGGCCGTAGTTTGGGGACCCCTGGTTTAACCCATAGTCCTTCTTCGATTCCTTTTCTGTTGTCTCTGTCCCATCAGAAGGATCCTCATAAACATTCAGGTGTCTAGTAGGCTGCCTTCTCTGACCAGGGAAGGGAACACACAGCCCTCCCTGGGACCATTCAAGTCTTCCCTGATCAGCTAGAGTTATAAGGAAATTGCATGACTCTCTTTTTAAAAATGTATTAAATTTGAGTTGGAATGCAATATTATCTTTGTTTTAGGTGTACCACACAGTAATTCACATTTCTATATCTTTGATGTAATCACCACAAGAAGTCTAGTAACCATCCATCACCATGCTAAGTTATTATATTACTGACTACATGCTCTGTTCTGTACACTACATTCCCGTGCATTATGTATTTTATAACTAGGATTTTGTACCTCTTATTCTCCTTCACCTTTTTCACCCATGAATTACTTCCTGTTTAAAGATAAGCATATTAGTTTATATATCATTCATTGTTTGTTTTGTTCTTTTATATGTTTGATGAAAAGCTGGGATATTTACACACACAATAGCATTGTCTGCTCTTATTGGGACTACTTTCTCCTACAGTTAGCGGGAGGACTCCCAGCCCACAGAGACCTGCATGTGAGAGGTAAGGCACTGCTCCCAGGTCTAGAGAAATGTCTCAGGGGTCAGGGTTGGAGCACTCCTTCAAAATGCTGTAAATTAAACACTAGTTAGTTATTAGTAAGTAACTTCAGAAATACTCTATTATATACTCATTTACATCAAAATTCTGCAGAGAATTATTAGTTTGTCCTAAAGTGAAGATCAGTGAAGAATTTTAAAAAAAAACTGGTGTAAAATAACTTAATTTATATGTTAATGCAGGGGATTAAAACAGAAATAAAGAGAGGAGTGTGAAACCAAGACAAATAATCATTTAAACCTGAGCAGCCCTAGGATGGAGGCAGACACTTCAGGGGCAATTGGTCCACACGCCACATAGTCTCAACAAACTTTTTTTTCTCTAAGTGACAGAAAGACACAGATTGTCCACCACCTGATTAATAGTACAACTGGTGGTAAAGCCAAAAGCCAATACAAACCCACCACTGTACTAGCAAGAGCGAGCGAAACCTAAAGAACACAGCTTCTTCTACCTCTCTGTTTTGTAGATTAAGTTGAGGAAAACCCTAATGAGTTATCTGGAGCAAATCTTAGCACTATGGGACAAAGGTGTGGCCCTTTGAATTGGTGAGAAATTCTCCCTGTGTAGGACTGGGAGTGGGTGAACAGGGACTTGGATAGGTAGAGAAGCAGACAGTTACCCACTTGGAAAAAAGCAAGAAATTAGAATCAGTCAGAGTCACAATCCATAGAAAATTATCTGATAGTACCTTTAGTGCATATCTTCAGTGATAAAGACAAAATTGTATAAGATTTAGAAAATCTTTTTATTCGAGGGAAATGTGTGATTCAAAGAAATCCCAGCAAATCTGAAGAAGAGAAACTCTCACTTCCAGGCCCTTTATTTAAGGCTGGTACCATTCAGTCCACCATGATGGTCATTGGCCACGAGTGATTATTAAGTACTTGGAATATAGCTGGACCAAACAGAAATGTGTTGTAAGTACAAAACACACAACAGATTTCAGAAACTTAGTACAAAGAAAGATGTAAACTATTTCATTACTAATTTTATATTGTTATGTAGTAATGATAATATTTTGGATATACTGAATCAAATAAAATATAGTATCAAAATTAATTTTACATTTAAAAATGGAGCTAGTAGAAAATTAAAAATCACATGTGTGGCTCACATATGTGCCTTTTACTATATTTCTATCAAGCAGCACTGATCTACATTTAGTTCATTCCAGCCCAGAGGGACTTAACTAATCAACAGCTGTTTACTGAAGAGATAGTGGTGGTTAATCTTACCAGACTATATATCAAAAGTCCCAAAGTAGGCAGTGATTTCTTCCTGAAAAATAGAGACATTTGCTTTACATCTTTAAAACTCTCTCTGGCTTTGGACCAGACACCATGTTAAAAATCAGCACATCTAACTTCTACTAGTCTCTCAGGGCAATATCAGATGACAGGCCCGGATGAGTTAATGGAAGAGATCAAAATCATTCTTAACACCATTCTTTGGAAGGGTCAACACTCATATTTTAAGAATGAAGACCTCATGCTTGAATTGTGTTTGAGGGAGAAATCTAAACTTTTAAAGGGAGTGAGGAGAGCAGGAGAGATCACTGGATTTGAACCAGAGCTGCCTGAAAGATGGAGCACATTCTTCTGGGCAGTCTTCTGGGATCTGGGACCAGGGCAGGGTAGACTTGGGAACAGGGCAAGTGGGGGCAAGGAGTGGTCTCTGGCTCTACAGCCTTTTTTACTCTCCATTTGCTCTTTTTACTTTTCAAATTTTATTCAGAAAATTAAATTTAATGGGGTGACATTGATCAATAAGATGACATAGATTGCAGGTAAACATCTCTATAGCATTTGAACCGTTGATTGCATTGTGTGCCCATCACCCAAAGTCAAATTATTTCCTATCATCATATATTTGTCTCTCTTTACTCTCCTTCACCCTAACTCCTCTCTCTCAACCTCTGACCCCGGTCACCACTTAACTTTTATCTGTGTCCATGAGTCTCATTTTTACATCTCACTTATATGTGAAATCATATAGTTCTTAGCTTTTTCTGATTTACTTAGTTAACTCAGTATAATGTTCTCAAGGTCCATCCATGTTGTTGTAAATGGCACTATGATTCCTATTCTGCATCCTTATGGAAGTTTCATTATAAGTAAAAGAAAGATTCTTGGCTATTGACCATAAATCACAGAAACAAGTTGCCTCCTACATTGGAGATAAACCTGACTTAAGGGAGGAAGTCAAGAGTGACACTGTTGGTGCTTCCCTCTGGAGATTGTTGGGAAAGTGCCTTAGAAAACAGTGACTTTTCTCTGACCCCTGCTCACACCGTCCTCAGTCCGCTTCACCTGTATTCCTGTTGTCAAGTTATATTGGAATTGACGCTAACCAGAGCCAGTGAGAAAAAGCAGTTGAGATTGGGGAAACTAATTGCTTCCAGTCCTTTGGCCTACTTTTGGTGCTGTGCACGTGTTCTTTCATTGAGTTGCTTGCTACTCTTTCCATGCCTGTGGACACCATGGTGGGAAACTATTCTATAGAGACTCTGGACTTTTGGTCTTTCTCATCTCCCTTAGTGACTTCTTGGATTTAATTATTTACCAGGTCATTGAACTATTTCTGCTCTGATACTTGTGTTTGGCCATCTCTGCTTTTCTTGTTCTGATACTACTTTTCCCCTTCAAATCACCGCCACCCATATCTTTACATTGTATAATTAGGTAAAATAGGCTCCTTTTGCTAATGGAAAAATGGACCTGCATGTTCAACATTTAATTGTCATTTCTCCTTGTCAGACAGGTAGCATAGAACTTCCTCACATCTGTTGTATCTGTACAAATATGCAGTTTATTATTAATTATAGAGCTTAAGACTTCAGTTGATGCTTTGGGACTTCAAAACCATGATTCCTGCTTCTTCATCTAAAGTTATAAATATTTAAACTTTGGCAACGAATCTTAAGGAAAACATAGAATGATTTACTCTCTTAGAAGGGGCCACTGTTAAAAAGTTTGGCATGATGCATTTTTCTTAGCATTTATAAGACAAGCCAACTTCTCAGTTCATGCACATTACTGGGATAAATGGCACAGAGCTATTGTGACTCTGCATAAAAGTATTACTATCCTCATAAATTTCAGAGAAGCAGGCCTATGAAGGAGTGAAATAAATGTATTAGCAACATCCAAAATTAAAAACAGAGCCTAGAGAAAGGTTCTGCCAACATGCCATATGATTTATTTTTGGATATAGTTCCCAAACCTGGAAAAAATATTTAAAATCTAAACTTGAGGTAAACTGAGGGCCTACTTAAATTGCTTAGTTACCATTAGAGTGAACTCGGTAAACTTATGACATTTTCTTATGTTGAGACAACTAATGTGTTATACAATATGTAATGTATACTACCATAAAATATGTACATAAAAATAAAACTGGGAACTGCCACATGGAGATGTGAGTGTATGTGATCTATCAAGCCCACTAACTAGTGAAGTGATTAATGTCCTGACTACCAGTCTCCAAAGACTACACTCAACACAATTATAAATTACTGTATTCCGTGGATCTTTAGGATCACTTATACACAATGTTAGAAAGTTAAATCCACAATTAAAATAAGCATTTTGCCATTTGTGAAGAATTAACCCAATGTGGGATAAACAGGCAGGCAAAGTCTTGGTTGTGGGTCAGAGCAGCAGGGAGAAGTATCATCCAGACCCCTTTCTTGCTTTACCAATATTGCTCTTGATATGAGCTGATACCATGGAACAGATCTTCAAAGCTATGAGTGATTACAAGATGGGCCTCCAAGTCTTTTCGTACAATATTGGGACTCATTGTCGGAAGGGACATTTACTACATGCTCCTAAGTGATGTTCTAGTTTACTGTTGGGAATGGGGTTGTTAGTGGGACCTCAAAAGAAGCAAGGAGCTCCTGATGGGGTTCCAAGAAATTACAAATTTAACTCACTGCAAACTCTTTGTAAACGTTTTTAAATGCCAAAAAAATATCTTACTTGTCCCGATTAATTTTAAGTTTTAAACCTCTATAGTGGGCGCAAGGTTGCAAACCCAAATATCTAAAGGCCAAAAGTAAAACTCTGCAGATGACAGAAGCATATTAGACTGGAGAACTAAGCTTGCAACAAGAGAGGAGACTCTCAGCAGCAGTATTGCCACGGGGTGCCCAATCTACTAAACTTCAAGGGAAGTCAAAACACTAGGTTTTTATGTGAAATTTCCCTATTATAGAAACATTTTCTTCAAGATAAACACACCCCATTATAAGTACATTATCTCTCTCAAGCCAGTCCCTAAACCTGTGGTCTACAGATCCTTAGACTTCCTAATCATCTACCTTCTCTCCTTGGTGTATTAAAGCATTCAAAGGTGATGCTCACTTAATCCCCAGGAACTGAGATCATGAACACTGTGGAGAGGAAAGCTCACTTTCACATTCTTGTGCCTCCGGGACTGGAGCCGTTCTCTCCAGCAGTACCTAAGCTTGCAGCTGTGGGCTTGGATGAGTTACAAAACAAGGGGCGGCAAAACCTCATTTAACTCAAAAAGTGTTTATGAAATTATTTCTCCGTGCTGGGCAGAAAGCAAGTAAGTATGGGGAAAGTGGGGAAATAGAATTTCATTTACACATTGAAGTTCACAACTTATATAGTCAATATGGAATTAAGATGCTAACAGTATTGTCAAATATATAACACAACTTGTCATAAAAACAGGCTAGATGAAAACTTATGTTTGTCCCAATATAGCAAGCACCCTGACAATTTGATTGAATTTGTGCCTTTTTCTCTCTCAGTTTCCCATGACCCGATAGAGGTTATACACGGACAGTGGGGAAACTCAAAAGCCTTACTGCAAGGCTGAAAAGGACAATAAGGACTGAGAAAAAATAAACTCAAGTAATGACCTCATTTGTACACACAGACTCATTAAGGTCTCATCGCCTTTACTGTAAGAGGAAAACAAAGATGTGATTGAATCACTCAGACCTTGGATTTTGCTAATTATTACAAGCTAGTGTTCAGCACTGAAATACCAACTTTCTCAATTTCTGGGTCTCTTCCAACTCTCTGCTTTACTATAAATAAAAATACCTGCATTTGTTAGTTTGGTTTTTTTTTCATCACTACTTGCAAACAATTCCTGGAAAAAAGCTCAAATTAAGTCTCTGATTACATAATAGTAATTCTATCAAATAAAATTCAAGTTCATGCTTACTGAATATTTAATTATTTCGACTTCCGATGATGTGTTCTCACAATTACAGAAGCACACAGAAGACTAGAAAACGCACTTGATGTTTACCTGTAAAAACTGTCACTCACTGAAAACTTGTTAGGGCGCTAGGCATTTCCTCACCTCTCTCTAGTGGAGTGAGACTTGCAGTATTCCCCAGCTATGAATGGTGATTGATTCAGAGTTAAACAGTGTGTTTTAGAATATCCTTTACCTCATTAGCATATTTGTAAAGATTTTGACAGGCAGCTAAAGAGGCAAGAGCATACTAATGTCAAGACTGTATTAATCCCGGAGAAAGAAAATTTGAGTATAACTGTTTGCCGAGTGCAAATTTCAAAAGGGGTTTCAAAAGCATGAAAACAAGAAATCGAATACAATCCTTTCAAAGAAACGTCTCATTGAGTAGAAAAGAGATTTTTTTTTCCAGTCACATAAATTGTGTTAGAACCAAAGTTGTGATATATATAACAGAGAAATATTCATCGAGGCATATGGACATTTTCCCTTTAATGTTAAGAGTAAAAACGTTCACAGTGTGGGTCAAGTGGTCTGAGTGTTCTCACACGTCTGTGAGCGGGCCGGGGCAGAAAAGAGGAAGAGGAGGACACTGGCACATCCGCTGGGGCTTCTCATCACCCACAGGGTGCCAGGTCCCAGGTCAACTCTAGACACTGTGGGCAGCAGCGAGGGCAGGGCCCAAGCAGCCCTGTCACACTGAAGATTCTTGACTCAAATGATTGACCAGGTGATAGTTCCAGCCTCCTGGTTCCTCAAGCCAAAACAGTCTCATTAGAACCCGTGCAATTCCCACAGAGGTTGCTAAAGCTGGGCCTCGTGAACGTGTTTTGTTTGGCCAGCGCAGTTTCTCACTTTTCTTCATTTGTCCACAGCACCAGATGGAAGACCTGGAGACTCAGAGCCCCTGCTCACCTCGTCCCCCCTGCAAAGGGAACCAACAAAAAAGAGGATTCAATGAATGACTCTTCAAACTATCAGATTTTGCTTCGATAACTGTACGCCGTGTGGAAGCAATACATTCCAAAACAAAGGTGAAAGAAATGTAGGACAATCTCCCACATTTTGATATTATCACCCATAATACATGTTACAGAGACCAAGCCAAGCTTTCCCTCAAAAACTTGGTTACTGTCATTTACGAGCATCCTAATTATACTGATTTAAAAACCAGTTTCCTATTTTAAACTGTGGTTGTCCTTTGACATAAAAATAAATGTGACCAGACAAGAACATTAATCACCTCCTCTGTTGGCAGGCATGGAGAGCTCCCTGGCGTGAAGGAGTGGTCCTCCAACCTTGGCCTGGGGAAGACGCACAAAAGAACTTGAAAAATGTTGATCACCAGGCCCATTCATAGCGATTCAGTGGGTTTGGGCTGTACCTCAAGAATCTTTTTAACAATGAAACCCAGGCCATGGATCTCTGAAAAACACTGGCTTAGAGAATGTGTTCTCAGAGGGTAATTAAGCTATTAAAACTCTATCATTATATAGCCTCGACAGATCTTACATATATATATGTATATATATGAGCCAAAACCCCTCAAGTGCTTTGCTTATAAATCCTCACAGTGCAACTCTGAGGTGGGCAGGGGACAGGAAATAATATTCTTTAGACAAGGTTAAGTAATTTTCTCAAAGTGGCTTAACAAATCTGTGTTTGAACAGCTGTTGGAATAGAGCCTCCAGCCTCTTGAGCCCTGTCCTCTTTGTATAAGGTCTGCATTTCCACAGTTACGGAATATGGACTGCATTTCATGCTATCCGCTCCTCTGAAATGTCATATGATATTTCTACTACATCTATTATGTAGATACACATAGCATATCAGCATCTCAAATGATAATCTAATTTGGAAATGTCTGGACCAGCTGCCATGGCTTCCATATCCACTACTCTGTCTTTAACCCTTGACAATCTGCATTCCTTTTACCACGTCATTGAACCTGCTCTCACCAAGGTCACTCACAATTTTCTTGTTGCAAAATCCAAAGGGCAGTATTTGGGTCAAGGTTTTGGAACAAACAAAATTTTCTACCTCATTTCCTGCAACATAATTCTTAAGATGACAGATTTTTAATAAAGGATACATCTACAATTTTATTAAGAAATGAGAAAGGGTAAAATAAGAAAATTAGAAAATTTGAGGAATTCCTGAAAGATTAACAGCAAGTTGATGGGACTGAGGGAGAACAAAAATGCCGAAACAGGGGCCAAAACACTACACGGATAAAAACTTCCAGAGCTCTTCCAGAGCTTTCAAGGATACTTTAAAAGCAAAGAATTAAGATTATCTAACAGCTTTGCCTCTATTGTCCCTCCTCATTCTTCTAATAAGCTGAACAGCACTGTTTATAGATAGATAGACCTGAGAATTGTTCTCTGAAACAAGTAGGTAATCTTCTTAGCAGAGTCTTTTTTTTTTTAAAGAATAATGGGGTCTGTGCCCTGGCTAGACAGCTCCGTTGGTTAGAGCATCACCCCAAAGTGTAGAGTTTGCCGGCTCGATCCTCAGTCAGGGCACATACAGGGGAAGATGTTCCTGTCTCTGTCCTGCTCTCTCCCTTCCTCTCTCTAAAATAAATGAAATAAACATTAAAAAAAGAAGAAGAATGGGATCTAACTTATGTTATTATTGAGATAATGTGCCAGGCCTTGTTCTAAGCAGCTTGTAAATATTAAGTGGTTTAATCTTCATATAAACTCTATAAGGTAGATTTTGCTACTTTCCCCATTTCAAGATAAAACAGAGACATCAAGTGAAATGCCCAAGGTCACACAGCTAATGCATATTAGAGTTGCAATACAAGCTGACAGAGCTGTGGAAGTCTGTATGTTTTCAGCTAGTATGTAGCTCTGAGTCTCAATAGCAATCACAGAAAGAAAAAAGGGCAAAGCAACTGTGCCCAGAAGAGAAGTATATGAGCTGCTGTATAGCATGAAACTTTTTATTTCAGCAATTGGGTGAGATAGTAGTTGGTTCAGTTTTACATTAGCATGTCTGAGAAAATTCATATCACTACTTAACCCTACTAGCCTAGTTCTTTGTGCTAAAATATAGACCATAAGGAACAATAGATATTTGAGAAAAAACAAAGGGAAAAACAAAGATCTTATTCCTAATAGTACTTTAAGTGATACGAAAGAATATGAAATCCATTAAAGAAGAAAAAAGAACAGTCAGAGAAGGAGGAAAAGTTCTTGGAAATTAAATATATGATTATTAAAATTGAAAAATTTAGCACATGAATCAAATTTTAGAATAGATATACCTACAGAACAGACTAACAACCTGGAAGATTATTTAAGAAAGTTCTCGAAAACCTAAAGAAAAAAGACAAAACAACTTGAAGAACTAGAGGACATGGAAAACTAATAAAAGTTCAACATCTGTTTAAAGACATTTCAGAAACATAAAATCAAAACTATAAAATATGGAATAATAAAAGAAAATTTATCTAAGTTAAATAAATGCACAAGAGTCAGATGGAAGGGTTCATCAAATGGAAAACAATAAAATAAATTCTGGTGATGGGGGAAAGACAGTAACAAGTAATGTTCAGGTACACTGGAATACATCCAGAAATCTGCTGTGTAAGATATAAAAAAATAATTTTGAAGGACACAAAAATAGTTCTACACAGAAAGTCCTAATGTCTAAAGTTATTGATTATCCTAAAATTGTTCCATAATTCAGTGCATTCCAATAAAAATCCTAGTAGAAATATGTGCAAAACTTCAAAAGACAGTGATAAAGCTCATATAGAAGAATAAAGAGTGAAGACTTACTAAGACCATTTTGAAGAAGAATAAGTTGCCTATTTGCTATCAAGACAATATATAAATACAGTAAATAAGACCAGGTGGTACTGGCACAGAAGTGGATGACCAAAGGAATGTAATAGAGAACCCAGAAATTTGGAAATTCAGTATACTGCAGAAGTGGGATAAAATCAGTGGAGAAAAGATAGACTAGCCAATAAATTTTTCTAAGACAATGATTTTCCATGTTGAACAAAATAATGATCCTTGTCTCACATAACACAGAAAGTTAACTTTAGATCAATTAAAAACTAAAATGTGCCTAGTGAACTTTAAGGTTCTTATTTATAAGGTAACATACTTGAAGATCTTTGGGACACAGTGAAGGTGACCTATGAAAAATGAGCTTTGACCAAGCAATTTCATTTCTAAGCATGAAACCTAAAAGAATTTGAACCTCTGTAACAAGGAGACATGTAAAAAAATTCTCATTTTAGCCTGACCTGTAGTAGTGCAGTGGATAAAGCATTGACGTGGAATGCTGAGGTCGCCAGTTCAAAACTCCAGGTTTGCCTGGTCAAGGCACATATGGAAGTTGATGCTTCCTGCTTCTCCCCATCTTCTCCCTCTCTCTCTGTTTCTCACCTCACTAAAATTGTTTTTTTTAATTCTCATTTTATAATTTTTTGAATAAAAAACTAGGAAAAAGTCTAAAATAAATAAATACATTGAAGTACATATATGCCTATATGAAAAAATAAAAGTATTATCGAGCTAGGTAAAGCTAAATACTTACTGTGCATAGAAATGTTTTAAACAGTGTTATGAAAAAATAAAGATTGATACACACAATATTATTCCATATATAGTTCCAAAATTCATCACTTCACATGAGTTATGGAAATATATGCATATAGTGAAAATACAAAATCATGTATAAGAAAGAAATAACCCAACATCAGGAACGTAGCTTCCTTTGAAAAAGGCAAGAAGAGAATAGAACCAGGAAGAGCTATACAGGATCTCTAATTAAATCTGTAATGTTTTAATGTATCTATAAACACAATGGATGTTTATTATATTATTCTCTGTACTTTTATGCATGTTTATCACATTCCGTGAGAAATTTAACTATCGAGACAAAAAGACACTTAACTCATTAATGTGAGTAATGTGTTTTCCCATAGCAAACAAGTCAGCTTCACTAGCACCTGGGAATGCCTCAGCCGGAAATGTCTAATAGTAATTGCTCACACAAATGCTTTAATATGCCCTGAACGAGAATATATCCTCTTCTAATGATTATGAGTAAGCACTTTATATTCCAAGGGCCTCCTGGGAGGAAATTCAAGTGGAAAGCCCCATCCAACTGTCCACTCCCAGTTCTCTGCGACTATCTGCTATGGTGAGCAGTAGTGAAGTAGTAATTCTCACACTCTCAAAGGATTTAGACATCTTTGGTCCTGTATTTCAATTAATTAATGGGACTATCTACTGCAGAGGGGACTACTACAGAGACTAGAGATAGTGAAAAAAAAGTGAAGTGGGTGAAAGCAGCATTCTGCTTTGAAGCCTACTACATCTTTTTTAATAATAATACACATGATGGAGTCATTATCACAAAGACACAGACAATATTGAGAACACAAACTAAGGTCCCAAATGATGGATGAATACCATAGATTGTCTCTAGGATCCATGAAAGCCCAGGACACCCTGGAATTAGACCTTTAAATAAACCGGTGTCACAGAACCCATGGAAAAGAAACCTGAAGGAACTCATGGCTAACCATCTTTAAAACAGCTCTGCTCTTGCCAATCAGTGAATGATCACACTACGGGTCCCAGAGAAAGCTAAGTATGAAACTCACAAATGCACATCTATGGAAGGACATTTGCTGCTGCTCTTTCATATCCGTTTGAATTTGAAATAATGCTTTGTTCTCTATATTTGCATATTCACAGTGTGGTTGGTAGTGTGTTGTGGGGAAAAGTCACAGAGTTTGCTGAGGGGCAAGAATGGAGTATGGTGCAGAAACAGAATTTACAGGGGCTGGGATGCTTCCTAGGGACATTGCTTGGCTTTCAGGTCAAGATCTCAGCCACCAGCATTTCTTTCTAATGCTCATCCCAAAAAATGGCTTGTTTCTCCAACCACAATCAAATGTTGCTTCAAAACTTAACTCAGAAATTAATTATTCATTCAATACAGACAGAAATAGCCTGACCAGGCAATAGTGCAGTGAATAGAGTGTAGGACTGGGGCACAGAGGACCCAGGTTCAAAACCCCCAGGTTGCGGGCTTGAGCACGGGCTCGAGTATGGGCTCACCTGATTGAGTGTAGAGTTGCTGGCTTGACAAGCGTGAGATCATAGACATGACCCCACGTTCTCTGACTTGAGCCCAAAGGTCACTGGCTTGAACGAAGGGTCAGTGGCTCAGCTGCCCTCCCCCTCTGTCAAGGCACATATGAGAAAGCCATCAACGATCAACTAAGGTGCTGCAAGGAAGAATTGATGCTTCTCATTTCTCTCCCTTTGTCTGTCTGTCCCTATCTGTCCCTCTCTTTGACTCTCTGTCTCTGTCAATAAATAAATAAACAAATACAGAAGGAAATAGTGTCACAACTTTTCCCCAGTTCTCTAGCAAAAGCAGCATAAAGTCAGCCCTGTTGAGGTTTTTCTAGCTGTTTTATACTGAAAGAGGAAGAGAAGACTTCTATCTCAATTTCTGCTTCCCTTATTGTGAGCCTATCAAGCAGTCCTAGGGAAAGCAGGACTACCGGGCTGGCTACCTCTCGATCTCTGTGGCCCTTGCTAAAATAGATGGATGCCCCCTACCACTAGGGATTCTGATTTAGTAGGTATGAGGCGGGCCTTAGCATCTAATTTTTTTTTCAACCTTCCATAGGTAATTCTCAGGAAGAGCTAATTTTGGGAATCAACATAGAAGGAAAAGACAAGATCACTATGAATTCTTAAAATAGAAATTTAGGGTACACACAGGACTGAAGGTGATCACAAAAATTTTGGCAAGGGCTTCCAAATAAAGGAACTTGAAAAGTAATATAGCCTTTCACACATTTTTATGTAGACATTCAATATTATATTATCAGCAGTGTGCTGGAGCTGACTTATACAGCTTTGTGAGGGCCAGTTATTAAGTTTTCAGGAATTTTGCCATTGAGTTGTAAAACTACTGGTAGCTTTAAATCAGCTATGGGGGAAACAGTGACACTATGGAAGTTAGGAAATGCTACAAATCAGGGGATTTTCTCTCCAGGGTACTTATTACTAATTTATCATCCACCCCGCTGGTTGTCAGGATGTAAAAAAAGAGTGTATTATAAATATAAACATTTTATACAGTTCTATTTCATCACTCTTTTAAATATATTCAGCTGACTCTAATACCAAGAATATTTGATACCCACCAACCATTATCCACTTGAAAAACATGGGCAATCTCTTCTTTAATGCAGCAAAATTTTACATTATCCCCTTTTCTGCTTGAACTCTCATTTCCTTTCCATATCCATTGGACAATTTTATTCAAATATAATATATTTTAAGCTTGAAAGCCTATTTCTGTTCATCCTATCACATTCTATGATAGAATATGTACCGAAACTGTAATCAGAGATTTTTAAATATTCTATGATCATAAGGCTCTAAGTTTTAAATGATTTTTTTCTGAATTGTTATCAGCACTACTATTAGTAGTAGACTACTGCTCAAAACAACATATAAATAATATATAAATAATAACTAATTATAAAAGAATTTTTTAGAAATGCATTCTTTAATAAAATGGATGGGACTGTTAAATTCAGTATATGTGTTTAAAGATGAATCTTTTCTATTGTTAGAATGAGACAGACTCCTGCCAAAGCTTTATTACTTTTTCCTTTTTTAATAGCAACACTAAAAAATAAATAAATAAAAGACTGTGTTACAAATTCGATAGAAAAAAATAGAATTCAGTAGTGTTCCTCAATTTTCTAAATTCTGCATCAGTTATAGGTCAAAAATTACACGGTGATCTAGTTATCAAAAATACCTCTTTGATGTAACAGAATAATTTGATCGGGTTCTCTTCCAGTTGTGTTGAAAGCAGATACTCGGGCAACTATTATATTTCAAAGGATTTGCCCATAAAATTGGTCATACCCTTTCCCACCATCAATTGCATTTTTCTGTTCTTCAGTTTCCCTCTGGAGGTTCCCCCACTCTGGGGCAAAGCAGTGTGGCCCCAATAGGAGAGGGTAAGAACCTTGACCCCTTTGCCTTTTTGGTAATGTGTAAAGGGGGACTTTGGAAAGAGAGGCAAGAAAGAAGAATACATTTATGAGATGAATTCTCAGACTCAACCCCATTAGCAATGATCTCCAAAAACTGTGGATACTCTCATGCTCCAGAGAGAGTCTTCAGGTACGTGCAGGAGTAATTAAATGCACCCCACTTTGGGGACTGCTGCTCTATATTCAATCATGCAGCTCAAATTGGCTGGATCTCAGCCCCCATGAGTGTGCCTGAGCCGTGCACTGCCCAGTTCTCTCCTGTCAGAGGCATCAAATAGGCTCATTTCTCCTTTGACTTCTTGAGTGTTGCACACAGCACTTTACAGTTAGGTGTAAACAGCTAACCCAGGTCTGACACTATATAAATTTTGAACTTGCTTTCTACTGAACAAAATAATTATACATAAGTTTAACTTTATCAGCCACAGAGATAAAGCCTAGTTTTCAGGATTTCCAAGTTAAATTGATTGATCTTGATATCTACTACAATCTTAAAATTTTTTCAGTTCTTCTACTGGTTTTTCTTTCCTCCTTCCCCAAATCTCCCTTCTTTATAATAGGATAAGGAGTAGGAAAATGTTACTCTAAGTTCTCTGAAGTAGTGGAGATATTTTGAAATAGCTCCCTTCATTATTAAGCAGTAAAATTTTCCAGCTATTTAGAATAATAACACTTAAACTTTTTCTCCTGAAAGCTATGATGAAAGAAACACTGGACATTTGGGCCCACGAAAAATGAATTTTTTAAATACACATAAAATATACCTTCAACTGCAGAGGGTGTTGTTGAGTATATAAAGCCCACCAATGGGCTCCAGTTAAGAAATGCTTTTTTGCAATACATTAGGAATATTAAAGATAGATTATCTCTTAGAACATATAGTGTACAATATTTTAAATAATTAAAATAGATAAGCAATGTTTTTAAACACAAAACAGTTTCAGTAATTATTCACAAAAAATAAAATGGGGTAGTATTTCTTAATATGGTCAATTTCTCCAGTGGGTTGCGTGTTTCAGTGTGCGGTGGCCACAGGCACAGAACTTGGTGTCAAACGCACTGAGATCCGGATTTTAGTGCCTCATTTTATCGCCTCCATAGCCTGAATCGCTTCTGTAGTTCCTGAGCCTCTCACATAACTTATTCACTAACTATAAATAATATCCCCATCTTGTCGGGCTGCTGTGAGGATGGAGTGAAGAAAATGGAATGTCCTGTGCTGTGTTTTGAAAGTGTAGCTCTCACTTTACCCCTTTAAGAAGTTTGGGGATTTTTTCATTTCATAAAGGGAGATGCACAAGTATCCAAAGCCTTAAGGACATGTAAGAGCTAAGTGGTAGAAAGAGGAGGATTTGGGGAATCTTCAAAGAGACCAATGGATTCCTTGGTCGATGTTTGGAATCTAGGTTGTTTATTCTGAATCTGATGTTGTCTTCATGGAACTGAAGCCACAAAGTACTGGTGAACTCAGTGAAATGAACGCACCAGGACTTACCCGTACACTCATGCAGCAGGATGCTTCTGCCAAACGTCTGCACTGTTTAATGGGAAACAGCAATATAACTCTTTTTATCAGATCAGTGAGAATAGTAGGCTTCCTGAAAGTCCTGGTCCTTAGGCAATGAGGAATGGATCTATTGTCAATTTAGGATTATGTAGTCAAGAATATAAACAAGGATTATATTTTAAAACCTTTAAACAGAACAGTACAGAGTGGCTTTAACTTTTTAAGAAAATCGACCTCTAGATCACTACTCATTCCCTCCAAGTGACACAATGACAAAATGTTTATAAACTTAATAATTTGAATCACACAGAAAAAGAAAATCTAAGTAAATCTTATTTCTTTTTCCCTTTGAAACCAATAAAGCATTATTCACTTCACCAAACCATATGTCTGAAAGTTTTGAACAATGTAAATTTTAATTTAAAAAGCCGAACACCTATGATGATGAATTTTAAGCCAGTGGAAAATTGAAAAGATCAACCTTCAAAACTCTCAGCAAGAAAGTTTTGAAAGGAGATGCTAACAGACCCACTGTGGGGTGCCCCTATGATAAGCCTTCCCAAATGTACCTTCATTCTAGTTACACCAATTGGCCAGAGCCATTATTGGCCAAATTCTAAGGCTTCAACCACTAGGAACTGAGGAGAAAGGTACCAGAAATAATAAGCTGGACCATAGGCAAAACCCAAGAGGAAACACTTGATGTTGGACATGCGCTTGTCATTGCTAAAGAAATATAGATGGAGGAGAGAGTAAATGCCTTTGTGTTTTAGACATGATGTATATATATGCTGACCATTAGAATCTTATTTTCCCTGGCTACTCACAATGGCCATGAGATCATCTTCTTCTCATATTTACTTTCATGGTGACATTCATTTCCAGGCTGCTATACAGCTATTCTAGTGTTAAGATTTTTTATCACAATTATATGAAATAATAAAACATTAAACATATGTTTATAAACATTAGCCAAGCTCGCTTCACATAAGTGTGACACTACATCCACATTTTGATGAAAGCGTTTTGCTAAATGGCACAAGTAACCTCAAATGCCTCCCATGCTATACTCAGTTTTTGCCATCCCTATTGTGTGGCAGGGAGGCAGCAGGAGAAAATCACAAAATACATGCACACCCATTCTCCTTATATGCCCCATGGCTGTTCCTATCAAGTTATCTCCAAAAAACATAGCTGAATCCTACAAAAAAGCATGAGACTAGTAGTTCCTTCTAACAACGAAAGCCATATAGACTTTGGAAAGCCCGTAAATGTCAACCTGACCTAGAATCACACAGTTTCTGGACTTGGCTTTTCCTATTTAGCAAGCCAAAAGGCAATTTAATTTGCCATTTATAAGACTCTGTACAATGGTGCCAATTCCATCTGAATTGTATCATAATATTTATATTCCCATAGTACCAATGACAACCAAAGAATTTTAGAGCCAAGGGGGACCCAAGAAATGTTAATAGTTGATAGTTACAATTGAACAAATGTTCAAAATTTATTAGTATATATCTATCTGTGCCAGACCCTGGAACTACAAAAATGAATGTCATTGTTTCTACCCTTAGGGAGCTCCCAGACTAGAAGGAAGATTTATACAGAACAAAATTACACTACATCGTGACTATGCTCACCAATAAAGATACAGACACAGGAACATAAAGGAGGTAATGACTGATGTTTTAAAGTCAATTACAGCTTTCCAGAGAAGGTAGATTTTTGTTCAGTTAGGAAGGATGTAATCTAGCAGAAAGGTGGAGGAGAAATAAACAGGAAAGAAGACCAGAGGGAAAAGCCATTTCAAGAATAAGAAACAGAACAGAACAAAGAAACAAGCACAGAGATATTAACATACATGTTGGATTTATGGAACATGAGTAAAACCTGGAGTACATGAGTCATAAGATGGGCAGCAGTGAAATGCTGCTTGACTGCTTCACTAAAGACAGACTCGATCCCGGGAACCACAGATGATTTTTACCAAAGGAGCAGCATAGTTATATGGTTATATGTGAGCTTTGAAACAGTAACTCTGATGGTAGCATAAAGGATGGGCTAAAAGGGAAAAGTGAGGGAGGGTTTCTGAGTATAACCAACAAGAATTCAAACTATACAAAATGTAGTGATCACTTCCAATTGAAGAAAGACTGACATTAGTAATGAGAGGCAAATGGGATCTCACGTTCTTTGTACCTTCATCCTCATGATTCATGTTTTCTGTCTGGTTCAACATACTGATAAAATTTAAGGTTAAAAAGTTACCCAAGGTCCAATAGTTGCCTCATTTTTATCCTGGTACCCCAGTTATCTGCAATGTTTGTGTTCAAGGCCTATAGTCAATAACAATGTGGGGGTGGGGGGTAAAGGGAAAGACTGTCATAGAAAACCAGAGGACAATGGCACTCAGCTGCTTATGAAAGACTGTTCTCAGCAGAGCTCTGTTCCTGTGAAAAGTTTGAATGTAACTGCAGCTCCACGAGCCGGACCAGAGATGGAGTAGTGGATAGAGCATTGACCTGGGACCCTGAGGTCATGCGCATGGTTACTGGTTTGAGCCCAAGGTCGCTGGCTTGAGCAAGGGGTCACTGAGGTGGCTGGAGCTCCCCCCAGTCACGGCATATACAAGAAGCAGTCAGTGAAGGAGCCGCAACTAAACTTGATGCTTCCCATCTCTCTCCCTTTCAGTCTGTCTCTGTCTCTCTCCCTTGCAGCAAAAAAAAAAAAAAAAAAGAAAGAAAGAAAAAGAAAAAAAAGAAATAGAGTCTTATGAATTTCTGGTATTAAACAATTTGTCAAATACCCAACAGCCAGCTCAGCTGGATCAATGACTGGGTGGTAGCTGGTAGGGCAACTGCCACGCAGCTCTTGCAATTTCTGCTCCCACTGATAAATTCCAACAAGAAAATTTCTTTGTGGAGGCAAAAGATTGCTTCATGATCGAGAGACTTTGGAGCTATCTCCTTGTACTTATTCTCTGATGGTTCTGCTCAGCGTCCTACCTGCCAGCCTGGCTTCTGTATATTTCTGGAATCCTAACCTGACCATGCCCAGTTAAGATCTCTGCCTTATCTACATCTGGCTCTCTCATTTGCAACTTTTTAGTCCAGACCCAAATCTAGAGTTATTCATGCATCTGGTACAAAAACAAAAATTGCTCAGAGATAAAAATTATATATATATATATATATAAAGTGGATTTATACTGGTATGATTTGAATTAAAAACACTTAAAGACACAAATATGACTGGTTTTTACTCTCTTTATTCAAGAATCATACTTAGAAAAGTTTCCAATTGTTCTGAAATTTACTATCACTATTATGAATGATGTCTGTCTAGACTTTTTTCCTTATTTTAATGAAATAAATAAAATAGGTTTGTCTGAAGAAAATAATAAATATCTAATTATTAAAGTACATAATAAAATCCTAGAATTGGAAGAGTAGAAGCTATCTTGTACGACCTGCCTCCCAATATATCACTGTCTTCTATGAAGTCTCTGACAGATACTTTCTCAGTTTCCACTTAGACACTAGCATTGATAATCTATTTAAAGAACCCCTTTCCATTTATTACCTTTGATGGGTAGAGAAGCCCAACTATATGGAGCTGAAACATCTGTCTTCTAACCATTGGTCCCGGTCTACCTTTTAAAGCCACAGAGAGTAAGGAGCTCTAACATACACAGAGAGAGATGATGTTGATTTAGATGTAAGTATAGACATAGATATAGATAGATATAGATATAAGTATAATACAAATACATATTTTATAAAAGTAGTAACAATCACCTAGGTTTATATTTTCTGAGTTCAGTATGTCCTAGTCCATCAACCAATTTTCATAAAATAAGGCTTATTAATTCCCCCCCTCACGGCTACCCCTCCTGTGAAAACATCATTCTGTCAATGTCCTTGTTAATATTTCCAGAGTATTGTGAGAACATCTGGAGATGATACTTCTGTTAATGTTATGTAAAATTTATTTCTTTCAACATCTGTGTCATGCTATTGACTCATTTTAAGCGTGGGGCCAAATGAAACCCTTGGGTCAATTATTTACCAAACTATCTGTTCTTAAACCATATGCTAAGTGTTTCCCCTGATGACAAACTAATGGGAAAGGAGGTGTAAGGACTGTGAAGGAATTAGTCTAGGCAAGACTCAGCAATTTCAGAGAAATGTATTTCCATTTGAAATTTTCTATTTTTAAGGCAATCTAGCCTTTTTCCTATTGGCAACATCATAAAGTTCAGTAAGATGGTATTATATGGAGTAGTTTGAGTTCTGAAAAACATTACAGTATGTATTATGAATATATAACTAATAATGCCCAAAATCTTTGTTTTGAATCATCTTTATCAGAAATTTTAATTAAAAATAGTTAAACAAATATCTACCGAATAAAACTGAAATGTGTGAAGTGCTCTTCCATTCACCAAAATACTGTTTATTTTGCTCAATTCATCATTGTCATAACAGGATCAGGGCCAAGGCTGCATGAGTTGTTGAATGAATCTGAGAGTAATTTCTGTCCACTGCTTGTGAGAACCCCAATATCACATTCTAATTTCCCTTCACGTCTCACCATGCTTGGAGTGTGCTCTTTGCGGGACAAATACACATTCTACTGTAGCTCTGTTCTTTAAATGCCAACACTTCAACAATATGAACAGGAGAAGAAACTCGTTTCTGTAATAGGGCCAAAATAATCATTTTACTCCAAAGAGATTGCATACTACACTTATAAACCTAAAAGTCAGAACTTATAGTTCTAAAAGGCAGTGCCGGAAAATGTCAGTTTCCAATTTAATATTCCAAAATTGTACTGAGTCATTACCCATGAAAGAGTTGTAGCTGCTGAGATCTGTGATTTCCATTATGACAAAGTATCCCATGGTGAAGGACAGATATATTTTTCACATATCTGATTCCCATCGCATCTGCTTTTAAAAAATCCATTAATTTAAGTGTTGAGGAAAGACTAAGATTTACCATTTGGCTGCATAATCTTAAGAACTTTGTTAAAACATTTGCCCCATTTTTTAAACAGAATCTTGTTGACTTCCTCCAGGAAAAAAATTTTTAAATTTTCCCCTCCCAATATTACTTTCCTTTTCTTTCTTTCTTTTTTTTTTAATATTTCCTTTGAGAACATAGAATCTCTGATGCTCTCATGCCCCTGATAAATTCCCTGTCCAATTACCTATCATCGCCCAGCTGTGATTCACACCCTGAATTTAGATTTAGTGACTAAAAAATTCACATCCAGAACAGTTCAAATGAAACAGGTCAAAGGGACAGAGAACGAATAATTCTGAGCACACAGATGTTCAACAGAGACAGTTGAGAAACCAGCACTGATACATCACTGCATTTGTAATCCCAGAGCACTGTAGCCATTAACAACAGAAAAGCCATTAAACAATGCTATGTTCACCTGTTTGTTCTGGCCGCAAACATTTCTGTTCACCGTGTAGTTGTTTTTCTAATTACACCACAGTTTTACCAAGTCATAACTACTATAGATTGTTTTTGAGACCCCCAAGGATCATCTTGAAAAGGAATTAGCTGAAGATTTAATAATAAAAGGAATGTAAAGAAGTTTCCATTAATGGGTCCTAGTGGTCACTAGTAATTTATTGTAAGGCTTTATAAAAATTTAAATTTGAAGATACCAGATCTCTTACCAAAAGTAAATTGCTGGAGAAGCCAAGGTTTCATCACAGTGCTGTGAGTTCTAGAGGCAAAAATGGCAAAAGGAGGAAATAGAACAAAGCAGCGGAAATATTCAAACTGGTTACAAAGGAAGGCCATGTCAAATGAGTGTGAAGTCAGAGTTCACCAGAGCCACTTGTGAACAGAAATCAAAGGTAACCTTTCCAGACTGAGGTCACCCATTTTATCTAAGGTCTGACCACACAGTGGAGACTCTGGGAGACCTACAACTGATGACACCTTCAGATTGTTAGCCTCTGTGGGAAGGCAGATTTCATATATCCAGCCACTGAGCAATAGTGATTGTATAAGTTACTATGTGAGGTGCTCTGAGAGAGGCAAAGGACAGCCAGACTTCCATTCCAAGTCCTACACTCAAAGTGTCTAGAAGAGTAGATAAAGCAGGTGTGTGAACGACAGTAATAGAGGGTAGGATCTGATGAGAGCTATGAAGGAGATATAATTTGCTGTGGAAATTGAGAAAGGACCATTGTAGCAGAGGCATGAAGGAAATCTATGAGAATGGTCAGAGATGGTGTAACGGAAGAGATGACATTTTCTAAATTTGGTGATTCACTAGTTCCTATGCATAAATACGATAACATCCTTCTCCAGGTTTTTCTGGAGGTCTTTTCATGGAAAGATGGATAAAAACAGAATATGGGCTTCATCAATGAAGAGTATCAACATTATAAAAACTGTACTTTGTCGCTGTGATTTTCAGGTATGTTCACATGAACAATTATTAAATGTCATAAATTATATTAAAATTAGTTATAAATACCACTAAGAATATGATGGAGGCCTAGAAAAATAACTAAAATGACACTGGATACATTCTGTAATATACTTTAAATGATAAAAAATGAAATGCTTTGAATCCTCAAAAATTTTCATTTACTTTTGCTGTTTTCAGGGAGGAAAATAAATATATCAGTATTCAAGAAGGAGAAGGGTCAGGACAGTGATCTGGAGTGGGGGTAAAGGCAACTAAAGGAAAAGTAAAATGGGTAAGCTGGGTACTATGAATTAGTAAACAGAAGAAAAGGGGCAATAAGAAACACAGTTAAGTGTGAGAGGTGATTTTTCTTAAACTGGAAGTGATAGAAACATAAATACTCTGGGGGTGGAGAAGAAATACATTCCGTGGCCATTATCCACATTGTCTAATTCTCTGGGTAATCTAAATCATCTACGGGAAGGCCACTTCCCCCCACAAAATTTGTCTTGTACAAAAGTACTTATTATAAATTCGTCTGTTTATTTTTTAATTAACGGATATCCACATGTAACTTTAATGCACTATTGAAATTAGTCTTTTAACCTTAACATTATAAATTACAGTTGTCAAGTGCCATGGGATTAAGATATTATGTCACAGATCAGTGGAAATTCTCTTAATGATTCATAGAAAAATATGATCACCTGAAAACTAACCAAAAGCGTCCTATTGGGAATTCAACGAAGGCATAAATAGTGTGCCTCATTTATATCTTTATCCTAATTAAAACAAACTTTGATTAAACAGTCTAAGATTAAAATATATTTTAAATAAACGATACTTCTATTCTGTACTTCTGACATTTGTGGAGACGAGGAATGTACACTTAAGCTTCTTTCGGAAACTTGTAAATTCTCTTTCTAAAAGAATGAACTAACTGTCCCACTTACTGAGAATTTAGGTTAAAGAAATTCAGGTTAAACCCAGGGCACATAAGCTTTAATAACATGCTCCATGCTTTTTAGTTAGTGAAAGTGAGACTTATTTAAAACAAGATCACAATTCTAAGCTGCTTGAATAAGTAAACATATAGTCTGATGTAAGGCATCATAAGTAATACAAAAAGCTTATGGTTTAAAATATGATTTAAGATCATTTACTACTTCTTAATGTATGTTCTCTTATAATAGGATGTTTTTACATTTAAAAGTAGCTCCATATGAATAATCGATTACAGAAACAGTATTTCATGAAAATTGGCTGGTAAAAGAGCAAATATTACAACTATTACATATTTTGTATTCAATAGGGCTTCCAAGTGTTCCAAGTTCTTTTTATATATTATTGCTTGCATTTACTCTTTACAACAATGATGAACTGGAAATTATTATTATCCTTTCTACAGATGGAGAAGCTAGGCTTAAAGGACCATGTAGATTGGTTCTTTCAGCTAACCCTCCCCAAACCAAAGCAAAAGTTTCTGAGCGGGAAGCCCAGCAGACTGAGCTCCCAATGGAAAAGTTGGGATTCTGAGTCAGGGTTCCAGATTGCCTTTTCATAACCCTATCATGCTAGGTTTCCAGCTTATCTCTTTCAGGAGCATGAAAGGACTACACTTCAAATATATTTTCAAAGCTTGACAGGGCCATGTACCTTCACTGACCAATGACACAGGAGCAGATGTGACATCACATCCTAGCAAAAGCATTTAATTGCCAAAGCAATACTCTCCAGCTCTCCATTCCCCTTCATGTGTTGATATACACATGCTACCCTGAGCCTTCCCATGGCTCAGGTCCTAGACCCAAAGTAGGAACTAACCATTCATTGTGTTGAGTCTCTGAGATATTTTCATTATATAGCATGGGGCAAAGTAGGTTTGCAGTTATTTGTATGTAAAATAATACAATAATTAAAATAAGAAGAAGAATAAATTCTGTGTTTTAGGTACTCAACAACTATAAACCTGATTCTGCTAATCCCTGTATATAACTGTTGCCTAACATAGCCCACCTGGCTGAAACATTTTTGTGCTATTCGAAACCTAAATGGACCTCAATTCTGTCACATATCTAAAATGCAGTTGTTTCTTTTTCAATTACTATTAAAAATGAGTAACGGATGCTTTGGTTCATGCAAAACACATATTTAAATCCTCTCTAATTTTTTATATTCCCTCTACTTTTCATAGCAACCCCATTTACCTCCATTCAATTTTAAGAGACCTTCTTTGCCCCAAACCACAAGCAGCCATGTCTTCCCTGTGTGGTAGACAGTGAGCGTTCTTAGGTTTTCCTTCCTTCTCTCCTACTATCTCTTTCTTCTTCCCTTTGCTAGAATATATACTTGGCTGTTCTGTAGCTACCAGCCCCTCATGTAAAAAAATAAAATTAAAAAAAAATCTGCCACTAAATTGTCTTATAGTGAGTGTTTTCAAAATAAAGCAAAACTGTGTCTGAGACCATATGGATGCTTTATTATCAGGACTCTAATTAAAACTAGTTTAGGCAAAGAGAGGAACCTTACTAGGTCACTGAGATCCAGAAAGAGCTGAAGAATAAGAAGGTGGCAAAGAGACATTATTTTCTCAGAAAACCCTGGAGCCAGGGATAAAATCCCAGCAGCTTCCCTTCCTTCTTCTTTATTTCTATGTCTCTCTCTGTTTCAGCTTCATTATCACCATAGACAATTGCTTTCACATGACAGTGACCGCTCACAATTTTATATCTTACACATTTCTCCACCTGGAAGACACGGATTCTGAAAAGTCCTAAGGAAGAGCTCAAGTTGGCTTACCTGGGGTCATACATTGTACCTGAACCAGCCGACTGTGGTAGACAGGAGACCCTCATTCTGGCAGGTGCTTCGGGACTCCCTCTAGCCATGTGAAAGCCATTTGGCGTGGGCTCAGAGATGACAGCAAAGCGGGTCAGTAATACCACACAGATGCCCACTATAGACCCAATTTTTAAAAATTGTCCTTTTTTTGGTAATTTAATTAGATTCTAGTCTGTATAATTAAGATGTTGAATATATATTTGTAGTACAGCTTAACTAAATTAGATTACAATGGGTTAATACAGCTATACTTCCACTACAACTGAAAATATACCCTAATTTGAAGGTACCTATTTACTATATTCTGGTTCACAATTGCCATATTTACTTTTAAACCAAAAATGAACAGTGAGATCTGAAAACTATGATCCTAACTTTGCATGAAAATCAGATGAAGAAAAGCTATTTGGGGTTTTTTGACCAAAATAATCCTGATCCCACCTACAGGTCAGATGTCCTACAGGAGGACTCTTGGTCTCACCTCTTCTGCTAATCATCCTGTTCCTTCTCCTATTTCAATTACCTCTATATTTCATTAGGTTGAAAAGAACCTCTCATTTCACACTGAGAGTCACTTGCTCAGGGGGGCTCTTCTATTCCCTATGAATGGAAATGTATAGAGAAGAATTCATTTGTCTTGCTCTTTATACAAAAATAATTTTTAAACTTTCTCATTGAACTGATTTATTAAGAATAAATTAAAAATTTAAGAACACAGGAGCCTCTTTGCTATGTTATTCATGTTATGAATTAGTTCCTAGAACCATGAAAGTTCCTGCGGGATTAGAAATGCTTTTCATTCAGGGGATACATTTCAAAAAGTTTATTTTTACACTTTCTTAAATCCTAACCTATTTTCCATGTAGCACCATTTTAAGATTTTGTGCCTACCTTAAAATCAAAGGGTACCTAGATGCTTAAAAATAGGATGATCATAGCATTTATTATCTAAACTTGCATAGTTCTGAGACTCAAGGGAGCAATATTAATAATTATGCCAAGACAGCACAGTTAACTGGAAAAGTCCAACCCAAACCAAGTCTTAAAATCACCTTACCTAAAAAATAAGTTGATCAATTTGGATTTCTATGGATCCATTTTCTAACGATATATTTTTTTAATTTTTAATTTTTCTTTGTCTTGCTTTTTTGCAAAATGGGGAATGCTACAATTGACTTATTTTTTGTGAAACAGTCACATGTAACTGACAAATTTTTTAAAA
The DNA here is from genome assembly GCF_036850995.1 of Saccopteryx leptura. Taxonomy (NCBI): domain Eukaryota; kingdom Metazoa; phylum Chordata; class Mammalia; order Chiroptera; family Emballonuridae; genus Saccopteryx; species Saccopteryx leptura. The sequence continues at coordinate 222,786,269 of NC_089503.1, forward strand.
AGTCTGGTTATTTATACAGTCTTAAATTATAGAGACACCATTTAAAATCCATACTTAGTTTCTTAATCCAGCTAGGGTTAATATAATAAGGCCCTAACAAACCATTAACATTTGGATTTGGTCAAAAGCAACCAAACCTTGGAACTGTCCAAGTGCAGTGGACCACAGCCTCTCCTCTTTCCCACAGCTCTGGACATTTTGAAGCCATAAATCAGACTTTCCTTGGAATCATGGTGAGAGGACTGGGACAGTTAATGGCCTATTTTTGTTCTCAACAAAGACCGCTCTATCCTGAGTGGTTGAGAGACAACACTTTCAGATTAGAACAGAAAGAAACACACCATCTAAGTGCTATATGCACTTACTGTGAAAAGAGAAGCAAAAATCATTTTGAAGTAATCATGTCTGCCAGAATTACTTATGCTTTGAACCTCCATTTCAACTCACTTTCAGTTTCTCACTCTAGGCTGACATTACCTAGTTCTGATATCAAAAAGATAGATATCTATACATGGTATTAATGGCAACGCAGATCCTGAGTGCTGTGTTTCTGCCCGTTAATTCCTGCATTTCCTTTACCCTCTATAACAATGTGAAGATCAAGTAACTCTTAGTATTGATGGTTATTTAAATCCTTTATGGATGTTGGAAAAAACTCTCTTCTTTATCAGCACCCCTTCCCCCTGCAAGTCTCTAACATTTCTTCATTATCTATTCATATAGATACATATTTCATTTATACAACTATGCAGCACATTCTTTACGAACTTTGTGGCCTGTAGCTCATAATTCTGAAGAATTCAAATGGAGACATTTGACTTTAGATGCATTTGGGTCTCTTCCTAAATAGAAGGCAAGGAGCATCAGGCAACATTTTAGAACAATGATTTACAAAAACCTTTGGCTGGTAACTGAGTGTTGAAATAAGAAGGCCAGTGGTACAATTTCACAGTATTAAGACTCCACGAGTGAGTAGGGATTCGTCCCTTTTTCTGCAGGGTCATCACAGTGCTAGATGAAGGCACCTAAATGTAAATTTTAATCTCACCTTGTGAAGGCCAATTTTCCAGTACCCTCAGTGTCTTTCAAAGTGTGATTTATTACCTCCAATAATACTTAAGTATAGGATGAAGTCATTTAGTCATTTTTTCAAATAAATTTGTCAGGAAGGTATAAATCATGGCTCAGTGAGGGAGAGGGAAGCCCATCATATCCTGCTCTGTATCCATTCAGGGTATGAATCGATCAATCATGCTCAGAATGAATTGAACAGCTTATGTGCCTCACATTATTAAAAATAGCTTTAATGGCTCAATCATGTAATTTTCTCATTGGTGTGCAATAGTTTTTTTAAGTTTGTGATATATGTGGCCCTGGCCAGTTGGCTCAGTGGTAGAGGATTGGCATAGTATGTGGATGTCCCAGGTTCAATTCCCAGTCAGGGCACAAAGAAGAGGCACCCATCTGCTTCTCCACCCCTCCCTCTCTTGCTTCACTCTCTCTCTCTCTCACTCTCTCTTTCTCTCCTGTAGCCATGGCTCAATTGGAACAAGTTGGCCCCAGGTGCTGAGGATGGCTCCATGGCCTCTGCTTCAGATACTAAAAAGAGCTTAGTTGCTCATTGCTGAGCAATGAGGTGAGCATACATCCTCACATATATACATGTATAGTATATACATCTATATATTTATATGTATATATATGCATGTGTGTATTTGCATATATGTATATGTACATATTTTTATACAGATATATTGAATGCATTGATATAGATATATAGAATTAATACACACAGAGAATAAATATATAAAAGTACATGAATAAATTAATCACAGACAATTATAAAAGGTATTCAGGGCTAAAACAATTATTTACCAGTGAATTATATGATGTAGTATTTAATGCATAACAACTAAGTAAATGAGCCTTTCTCTCCCTAGGTATGGATCTCTACAGTGCTAAATATATGAATTCAGTTTCCCACAACTGTAAAGGCTAACTAGGAGATGCCCAGTTAATTACCATGAGCACTTAACTTTATGAAATGTAAGGGACTAGTAGACACCTGAGATAAGCAACCTAAGTCACCTCTTCAATAATAAGAGTTGCTCAGTTTTCATTTTAGTTTTAAGGCCTTAGGAATTTTATGTGTTTAGAAAACTGTTCAAATAATAATAAAACTGAGACCAGAGCTACTTTTAACAGTTTGTGTCTCCTCTAAGCATCATGACTAATTGTGTCTAACATCCCAAATTAATTAAGTTCATAGAATGAAGCATCTCAAAAATACAGAACAAAATCATTTTCTTAAAGATGAGCTGAAGTCATGCATTCGCTGTTTCTGAACACTGTGAATTCATCTGGGGACAGTTAACATTCCGTAGTTCAACAACCCTAGCAAATTTTTATTTCTGGGGCATAGCAAACTTTCACTTTCCTTCTTAGAATATTTAATATCTAAATATAGCATATGCCTCAGTTTTTACTTTCTTGTCTTAAATAACTCACTTTTAAAAAGAAATAGAGAAAATGGACTTGAGTTGATTATAACAAAGAGGAACAGATACCAAAAGGGGCTCTTTATTTTTTTTCCATTTTAAATATTATGGGGGTTTTTTTTAGTCTCCTAATACCTTTACAGAATTTGGCTTATTATCTAGATATTAAAAAATTGATGAGAATTTATATTCCAAAGCATCATATATCCACATAGCAATGAAACTGGAAAATACATTCTTACTACTCTCTGACTCTACAATTTACCCTAAGCTACAAAAGCAAGTAAAATAAATTATGAGTAGCAAAGGACAAGGTAATAAATTCCCCATAATGTAATTATTATAATTAGATTACCTACTACAGAAAAATGCAAGTTCAAATACAGAAAGCTCCAGACGCTAAATTGATAAAAGTCTGAAAATTAGGTTTTAATAAAAACTGTTAGGGCCCTGGCCGGTTGGCTCAGCGGTAGAGCATCGGCCTGGCGTGCGGGGGACCCGGGTGCGATTCCCGGCCAGGGCACATAGGAGAAGCGCCCATTTGCTTCTCCACCCCCCCCCCCCTTCCTCTCTGTCTCTCTCTTCCCCTCCCGCAGCCAAGGCTCCATTGGAGCAAAGATGGCCCAGGTGCTGGGGATGGCTCCTTGGCCTCTGCCACAGGCGCTAGAGTGGCTCTGGTCGCGGCAGAGCGATGCCCCAGAGGGGCAGAACATCGCCCCCTGGTGGGCAGAGCGTTGCCCCTGGTGGGCATGCCAGGTGGATCCCTGTCTGGCACATGCGGAAGTCTGTCTGACTGGCTCTCCCTGTTTCCAGCTGCAGAAAAATACAAAAAAAAAACAACTGTTAGTAATTTAGCCCAAGGTAGGCCAATGAACTGAATGTACATTATTTAAACTTAGGGGAAAATGTTCTCTTGGAAAAGAATTCCTCAATTTTTCTAAAAAGTATTTTGCAAACATTTCTTTAAATGTTTTATAATTTGACTCATTATAGAGGCCCTTCAATACTCCTACCCCCCAAATTATAGCCAAAACTCAATGACAAAAAATAATTCCCTTTGGTTGCCAATGTTGAAATTACTTTTTTGTTCCAACTCCCTTACTATCTAAGTGGCTCCCTGAGGCAAACATTTAAATGCATGCAGGGAGGTTTCTTTTAGATGTGAGATTGTATTTGCCCATAAAAACTTAATTTCTCCCAGGTCCTTTCTAAGGAATTGTATTGTTTTTTTACATAATATGGGTAAGCTCACCTATCTTAATGAATTTTTCATTAATTGATTTGATGGTGTCTAGTTCCCCTATTACATTATGGTATCCTAACCCCTTACCTCCCTGAGGCTCACGAGTCACCATCCTGCAATTTGAGAATAGAGCATATCTAAATTCCACCAGGTGACCAGTAACCCCTACTGAATCAAGGTTCAGTAATAAAATGCATGTTTTATTAGCTAGTACCATCTAGCCGTAGGCAACAGCATTTTCTTTTCTTTTTCAGTTTACTAAACCATAGAAAACCAGGAAAGAAATAGTTCTTTCTTTGTCCTGAGCCCAGAAGGAGTTTCTAGATCCTTTGGATGTGAAGAGGAGATTTGACTCCACTGTCTAATAATGGTGATCATTATGTACTTAAGACTTTGCATTACTCAAATTATTTTATTTCTTGGCAGAAAATAGGGTTAAAAAATAACCAGAAGATAACATCATCACTATTAAAGAGGCATTAAGGAATGTGAATAAACAAATTTTCAGCTGTTTTCTGATTTTTACTATTCCTACAAGCATATCAAAAGCCGTATACGGATCCCACAACATATGAATAAATAGTATTATATTTCGAGTAACAGTTTAAAGAAGAATATGCTATTGGACTCTCCTCTACAACAAAGAAAAACCATGTAAATCTTTTTGTGTGTGTTTATCAACAGGGGTGAGGAATTCCTAAAAGTGAACTCCAGATAAGCAAATGCCTAAGAATCAAGACACATCCAGGTCTGACACAGACTAGTCAGACATCCCCCTATTGTCAGGTACCAAAAAGCTGAAAATTGATATTGATATTCTTGGAGGAAAGGTCAGGCTTTCCTATCAGGCTTTCCTGTCTCGTCCCTCCTTTAGGGAGAGGAGGGAGAAGAACGTAGAAGTTTCTGGCTTGCAAGAACAATGGGTCATTCAGTTTTAAATCTAAAATAAAGGTTAATGAAAAACTTCTCTTTCAATAGGAGGCAGCATTTACATACCACCTTGCATTGACTGTAGTTCCTCCCCCTTCCTGGAATCTTGAGAGTAAAATACCTCTAGGCTAGTGAGGGAAGATGAACCCTGAAAGATTTGTAAACATCTTTGATTGTGTTATCTTAAAAGTCTTAATGTTTCTGTGTATCCCCTAAACCAGGGGTCCCCAAACTTTTTACACAGGGGGCCAGTTCACTGTCCCTCAGACCACTGGAGGGCTGGACTATAAAAAAAACTATGAACAAATCCCTATGCATACTGCACATATCTTATTTTAAAGTAAAAAAAAAAAAAAACAAAAAACCAGGAACAAATACAATATTTAAAATAAAGAACAAGTAAATTTAAATCAACAAACTGACCAGTATTTCAATGGGAACAATGGACCTGCTTTTGGCTAATGAGATGGTCAATGTGCTCCTCTCACTGACCAACAATGAAAGAGGTGCCCCTTCCAGAAGTGCGGCAGGGGCCGGATAAATGGCCTCAGGGGGCCGGCCACATGTGGCCCGCGGGCCGTAGTTTGGGGACCCCTGCCCTAAACAAATGTTGTCAGCCCATGCCATGATGTCATGCTCTCCCCTGTCTGTGTGTGATCAAGGGTATATTAGCAGCCCCTGAACTATTTTTGGCACTGCATGATTTGGGCCTCAGATGCCCGTGTCAGCCATATGTGGCCGGCATATTTAAAATTTCCTCCTCTAATAAAACTCTTCATAATTCATCTGGACTGGGTGTTCCTACGTGAACTTGATGAAATGAGGTACAGTGCTTTCAGAATCTGGGGTGCAGTACTTTATAACACCCCTTCTGAAGGTTAGCATGCCCGCAGTTATGCCTTGGCTTTGACACTGAATTCGCTGTATGGTTGGGTCACACAAAGGGTATAAGTCAGAAGCCATGAGGACTAAGAGGAGCTCCTGGTGGCTATCTGGGCTCAATTAGGAAAAAAAAAAAAAAAAGTAAAACAACAGTAGCAACAACAAAAATAAACCACAGAGACTAGCAGCCATTTCTGCACAAGAGCCTCTCACACAAGGTACACTTCACAGAGAAGCCTCTGAACTAATAATGTACCAAACTGCCGGCTGAGCTACCCTTTATAAAGGAGGTCTTGGAGTCCTATTTCAACCAATGGAACTGAGGCTTTCCCTATCCAATTAAAGTTATGTAGCTCTGACCGATCAGAATGGCTCTATTCTGACCAATCAGGGACCAGGGGAAGCTCCCCTCTGCCTTGGGGCCAGTACTTCCCACCTAGATTGCATTCAGTCAGGCAGAGCAGAGACATTGAGGAGTAGAGCAGTGCAGCGGGGAGAGAGCGAGCTAGCTGAAGTGGGGTCTGGCCCCAGGGAGCCTCAGTCCATGCTGTTCTCACAGTTGCACTGTAGCTCTATCCAGCTGTTCCACAGCAGTGCTGTTCCCACAGCCATGCCGTATTACCCTTGAGCTGTTGGCACTAAATAATGTTTCCTTCTTCCCTGCACCCCAAAATTGTGAATTCCTGTTGGCATTGAATTGGTGCCAACAACCATCAGTTGATAGCTGATAGCAGAATTCCTTAGAAAAAAGACTCTTTTATAGAAAATAAACTTGATTCCTGACTTCAGTTGTAAAAAGACAACCATAGTTGTCCTAACTCTACCCCTAGTTAGGAAGATTGAAGGCTGAAAAAAAATTAACACTTACTGCATAAAAATAAATTTGAGTTTTCAACAGTAACCCAAGAAGGAGGGATTACTGGCAGCAATAAAGAGAAGGGCAGAGCGCTGCAGCCAAGAGAGGTGGGGGTGAAGACAGGCCAGCCAGAGAGCTAGGGCAGGGCCTGGGATCTAAAGAGAGGGACAGTCCTGCCTGACCAGGTGGTGGCGCAGTGGATAGAGCATTGGACTGGGATGAGGATGACCCAGGTTCGAAACCCCAAGGTTGCAGGCTTGAGCGCAGGCTCACCAGCTTGAGCATAGAGTTGCTGGCTTGACAAGCATGGAATCATAGACATGACCCCATGGTCTCTGACTTGAGCCCAAAGGTCACTGGCTTGAGCAAGGGGTCAGTGGCTCAGATGCCCCCCCTCATCAAGGCACATATGAGAAAGCAATCAATGAACACCTAAAGTGCGACAACAAAGAATTGATGCTTCTCATCTCTCCAGCCCTTCCTCTCTATCCCTGTCCCTCTCTCTGACTCTCGCTCTCTCTGTCTCTGTCAATAAAATAAAATAAAATAAAAATAAAAAGAAAGAACAGTCTTTAAGCATGCCCCCGGAAAAAGTCATGGCTGACAAAATTTTAGAAGGATGTTTAATATTACTGTTAAAATTTTTTTAAATGTGAGACAGTGGCTATACAATTTAACTAAATAACTTGGGGGGGGGGGGTAGCTCTGAACTTGCTGTCTTTGCTTTGAAATTTTATGGTTTTCTTTTTATGAGTATTTTTTTAAAATTTTATAAGGAATCACTGTTCTTAAATGTAGCTCCCCTGATGTGCCAAATGGCCTACAAGTCATCAGGAACATGCCTCTTATTATATTATCTGAGTGGTGTTTGAGGAAGCAAAAAGTGGCTACATTTCAATGACATGGAGAAGCAAGGAGGCCACTGTTGGTAGTGGCAAGACCCAAGGAAATGAAAACCTCAAGGACAAAGGAATCAAGAGGAAAAGATGACTAGGAGAAATTGCCATCAATTTTGTTGGGGACACATTGGAACTTCAAGCCATTTTTTTTTTCCTGAAGTTGGAAACAGGGAGGCAGTCAGACAGACTCCCGCATGCGCCCGACCGGGATCCGCCCGGCACGCCCACCAGGGGGTGATGCTCTGCCCATCTGGGGCGTCGCTCTGCCGCAATCAGAGCCATTCTAGCGCCTGAGGCAGAGGCCACAGAGCCATCCCCAGTGCCCGGGCCATCTCTTGCTCCAATGGAGCCTCGGCTGCGGGAGGGGAAGAGAGAGAGAGGAAGGAGAGGGGGAGGGGTGGAGAAGCAGATGGGCACTTCTCCTGTGTGCCCTGGTCGGGAATCAAACCCGGGACTCCTGCACGCCAGGCCGACGCTCTACCACTGAGCCAACCGGCCAGGGCCTCAAGCCATTTTTTATTTAAATATCAAGGGATCACATGTCCTCCACAGACTGAGACTTGAGGAAATCCAGGCAGCTGGGCTACAACATAAAATCACCAGTGTTGGGGTGTTGAGTCCAGTTAGCTAGCATTCAATGAACCAAGGAAAAGCCATAAGGGGGTACATGTTACTATTCTGCAGCTACTCTAGTAATGTTTACCTTGAAAGTATACCAGCTACATCTTTTCTGCGCCCACCTACAGTTGAAAGTATAGCTTAAAACAACAGCAGAGTCATCTGTGATCCAATAGAAAATAAGTGATAATTCAGCAACCACAAGCAAAATAATTTGCTTTGTTCAAACTCTATCTAGAAGGCAATATCTCTAAAAACCCTTTAAGTACTAGGTCAATGATAAACCAGACTCATAAGTTAATTAATAGAGACACAGCTTTCTCAGCTTATCATATATATATATATATATATATATATATATATATATATATATATTGCTAAATGTTTTGGTTTTTATAGTTGCATACTCTCTGCTTACAAGAACTTTAAAATAAAGGACATAATATTTTTCTAAAAAAAAAGGTAAATTCAATCCATAATGATTCCAAGTAGAAATAGTGGGAAAGTTATTTAAAGAGATGTAGCCCTGGCCGAATAGCTGAGTTAGTTGACGCATTGTCCCGAAGTACAGAGGTTGCCGGTTTGATCCTTGGTCAGGGCACATATAGGGGCAGCTTGATGTTCCTGTCTCCTGTCTCTCTCTCTGTCTTTCTCTCTCGCTAAATCAATAAATAAACATTAAAAATAAGAGAGAGAGAGATGTATAGAACATCTAAAAAAATAAAATGTTAGCCATGCAGCAAAGAAAAAAGTTTCAAAGACAAAAGTTGTGAGTACTTACTGGAGCATAAGCAGATGAAATGGTACTTGATCCTTCAGGGATCAACTTTGAATCAGTGGATATTGGGTGCATTAGGCTCCCTCAGTTGATATCTTAAAACATTCAAATCATGAACCTAACTCTGCAACTATTCACTAAGCAAACTTCTGGGTAGCATTTGGCTTTGCATGTAGCTTCCCTAGAAGGAGCTAAAATGTTACAGTAAGTTAATAAATTGGCCATTCACTTTATACACCAGGGTTTTGAGTTTGTGGTGTAAGTTTCTCCCTGAGACGCAAAACCACTTTCAGAGAGGTGAGAGCCACGGCTGCTAAGTCTAGAAAGCTGACGGCCAATTCCTGGATCATTACAAATCAACTCAAGTAATAACCACCCTGAGAAGCATCTTGGGAAATATCCAGAAAACCAACTCCAGGTGCTGCCCTCACTGTTCAAAGATCCACCTTGAAACTGAACAGGAAAACACCTCCCTAACAGTCATTATTATCCTACTCTATAATGACTCAAACTACTGCTATCAAATATTTTTGTCTAAAAGAATTAGAAAATAATAAAGGAACTGTATTTCATTTCATGCCACAAGTAAGTTGTCAAAAACAGCAGAAACTGAGTAGCTAGATTAAAATGCTCTAAAAAAAAAGCCTTCAGAAACTTAATTCACCACTTTGATTTAGTTTGAAAACTAATATTTCTTCACCTGTTACTGCAGTACAATTTAGCTACTTGTAATAATAGAGTACGTTTGGGTTCTTGGTTTCTTTTCATGTATTTGCTCAAAGATCTAGGTGGCATCTTTGTGATGTTTTTTTATTACTTCCTCAGTAGAGAAAAACTTTATCTGAGAATAACATTATTCTTGGCTTTGACTTTGCGCGGATGATTGTAATGATACATGCAGCTGTCAAAATGTAAATGAGAAATAGGTTAACCACATATGGAAATGACACTTTTTACTCTAGCCTCCTGCTCCTTGCTTTTAGCTTGATAAGCAGTACTTAAGCTTTATGTAAAATGGAATACTTTTAGGTATAAACAATTTAGCTTCATTTCTTTTATTTTATATTAATTCCTCTACTTTCATAGGGATAGAATTTGAAGACTATGTAATAAAATAGCTAAAATAAAATGTATCTTCCAAGATATCCATCGAAAAATATCCAAAGCATATTTTATTTCCTTATCTGGAAAAGTAAAGGTTACTCTATGTAGAATTTGTGTCACAAATACAGTCCATGTCACCCACTGACTGAAAGAATCAAGAACCAGTAACATGGGTTTGAGGCCAAAACCCACAGAGTTAAGCAAATCAAAGAGAAATACAACTTACAAATTTTCTATAAAAAATTGAAGGCACTTATGAATTCACCTATGTAATGAAGATTTATGGAGCACCTTCCATGTGCAAGACTTCATTTTGGTGCCGGAGATACAAAATCCCTGTCTTCCTGGAGCTTACATTCTAATAGGAGAGATAGACCTTTCAAAATAAATGTAAATGTATTGACTGTCGGAGAATAATAAAAGCTAAAGAGAAAAACAAAGCAAGGAAGTCCTAAAAGTTTGGGAGTGATGGGTTTTGCCATTTTCAATAGGATAGCAAGGTAAACTTTACTGAACAGTAGACTTTTGAGTAAACACCTGAAAAAATAAAGTTGTGAAGAAGTCATGCGAATTTGGGGAAGATCCCTGTCAGGAGAGAGAACACAAAGGTGCTGAGGTAGCGCATGCTCAGCCAGTTTAAGGAGTAACAGACAAGTTCCTGTGGCTGAAACCAGGTGGAGAAGTGAGGAATAGGAAGAGATGTACCAGTAGAGGAAACAGACCAGGCTGGGAGGAAGATCTGCAGGGCCATGTAGATTTACAAAAAAAAAAAGGCTTTGGCTTTCTGCATGAAATGGGGAGCCATGAAAAAATTTTGAGCATAGGAGTGTCATGATCTGAATTTCTTTTTTCTTTCTTTCTTTCTTTCTTTCTCTTCCTTCCTTTCTTTCTTTCTCTTTCTTTCTTTCATTCTTTCTTCCTCTCTCTCTCTCTCTTTCATTCTTTCTTTTGGAGAAAGGTGGGGGTTGGGGAGAGAGAGAGGAACATTGAGCTGTTTCTGTATATGCTCTGACCAGGGAATTGAACTGGCAACCTTAGCGCTCTGGGACGACACTCCAGACTTATCCAACCAGGGCTTAACTTTTACTGATTTTTAGAGAGACAGAGAGAGAAAGAGACAGAGACAGGAGGGGGAAGGAAAGCATTCATTTGTTGTTCCACTCAGTCATGCATTTTATGGTTGCTTCCCTTGTGTATCCTGACCAGGGATTGAACCCGCAACCTTGTTGCTTCAGGACGACTCTCTTAGCTGACTGAGCTAACCGGCCAGGGCCTCAATTATGTTTTAAGAAGATTTCTCTAGCTGTCCAAACTCTACCATTCAAGGATCTAATCACTACCATTGCATTTAGATTTCCTAGCTTGGTGTTCCCTGTTTCCACTGTAGGGTCTGTCTTATAGAGAAGAGCAATCATAGAGCTCTTACAAGATACTAGGGCTCCCCTCACAAATTCATTTCTCATAGTCATGACAGAAGGTGTGCATTCTGTACCCTCCCAAGGTGGACAAGTATGTCTTAAGTGATAAGTCCATTCTAACATTCTAATCTCTCTAAACCTTTGAAATTCTTCCTCCTCATTAAATAAAGATAGGTCAAGCATTTTAACTCACTGTGGTCCACCTTCCAGTCCCTGTTACAGTCAACCAACAAAACAAATTGTTTGAGCCCTTTCTAATTCCCTGAGCTGCAACATTAAATGTGGAATGTCTGCTTAGTGAGCCCATGTCAATAAATCCAACCTAATCCAACTTTATGTTCCTTCTACCATTATCCCACACCTTTAATATCCTTCCCCACATGTTCCCCAGATTTCAGTCTGTGTAAATTAAGAAACTGAAGTTTCTTATGGAGTATAGAGTACATCCTCATGTGTCAACTTTGCAACTCACCTTTAGGGGTCTGCAGGGACTTCTGTCTAGTTATGGGTTACACAGAGCAAGAGCAGAGCAAACTTTTTGGACACCTTTTGACAATCCAATACGGAGTCACTGTCAGCCATGACAGTTATGTCAAGTGCTATGTCAAGACTGAGGTAACGGGTATAAGGAGAATACCCCATTATACCCAAAATGCCTAAAACCACAAGTCTGGACACTCTGAAAAGGACTCCATCTGGACACCAATGGGCGTGGGACTGGCACAGTTGTGGGCTATAAAAACTCAGAGCTCTGAGCACCCAAAGCTGAAGCTTGGCTGTATCACAGGTCATGCTTGGAGCTCAGCGGGACTTGCACCCCAATGGACACGTGCCTCCACTGCAGCCACCTGACTTGAGACCTACGCCCTGCCTCTCCATCTGTGGATGCCTCCAGTAACGGGGACTTCAGGGCAGATGCCTGCTCTGCTCCTTTCAATAGCAGAAGCTGCCCCTCTGTTTGTAACCCGTGTGTTACTCTACTAGCTAATTGGGGAGGTCTCCCTAATAAACCTGTCATTGTGGAAAGACACAAACATATCTGAGTGACTCCTTTTGGGGATGCTCCCTTGCTCAGTACATGCATCTAGAAGCAAAGCAAAGAGGGGCAGAGGGGGAATCATTCATTGTCTTGCAAGGCAATCCTGTCAGGGGTGGCATTTACACTTTCCTCAGGCAATGCAGAGTTAATCCCCTCAGCCAGAGTGAGGGACCCTTTGCACTAGCAGGAGAGGCAGCAGCTCCCAGTGGAAGTGAAGAGGCCTCTTCTACTGGCAAAGACTCATCAGATTTCAGGGGTTCACTGTCCCCAGCCTCACCAGGATGTTCCTACATGGCCCATCCTAATGTTCAGGATCCCATTCTTTTTTCATCAATACCCTCCCTTTAACGGTAGACACCCTGCAAGACTGGAAGTTCAGCTTGCCCTGTAATCCAGTCAGCTGCAGGGTGAGATTCTGGGTTTGATTCAAGGGTCTCATCCCGGCAGCTACAGGAGATGGGAATTGCCTTCAGGGCACACAGAGACTTTCGGGTCACCTCTACAGTGCTCGAGCTGGGAACTTGAATCCCTGAGCTCATCCTTTTCTTTCACCACTTTGCCCAGAAACCTTATGAGCCACCAGCCAATGTCCTCATATTCATTAGTTTGACAAAAATGTTCAAAAGTATCATATACACAGTCACTCAGATCCGTGTTCTCTATCAGCATCTGGTTACCAGTATCAAATGATGATGTGTTACATGTCTCTATTGTCAGCTCCTGCTGTGGACTGTCAGTGTCCTCTTTACTCCTGGAAACAGTCATTAATATCTTTAATTAGAGATTAAGAGCCAACTCCAGAAACCCAAGAGCAATTCAGAAGACTCATCCTCAACATTCTGTTCCTTTGGAACCACTGTCACCAAAAACTGTATTAGTCAGGGATCTTCATAGAAACAAAACTAGCAGGATATATATATCATATTACATATAGTATTCTCTATATACTACATTTATGTATTTTTATAGATGTATATATATGTATATGTACATATAGATTGTAAAACATTTCCTTCCCATATATATACTACAAATACAATAAAAACTAATTCATAATCTGCCTATTAATAGGTGCATCCAGCCTGGCCTGTGGTGGCACAGTGGATAAAGCATTGACCTGGAACACTGAGGTTGCTGGTCCAAAACCCTGGCTTGCCTGGTCAAGGCATATACAGGAGTTATTGCTTCCTGCTCCTCCCCCCCTTCTCTCTCTCTCTCTCTCTCTCTCTCTCTCTTATCCCTCTCTAAAATGAATAAGAATTAAAATAAATAAATAAATAAATAAATAAATAAATTAGCTGCATTCAATTTAAAGTAAATATCTACTCTCATAGACACATATTATTCTCTCTTTCAGAGTATGACACTGATTTATGATAAAATAGTATTAAAAATGTTTATTATGCTTTTTCTCCAAGTTATGCTATTATCACTAACTCTGAGAATGATATCATAAAATTTTCAGCTAGAATGTATCTTTACATGTTTTTAGTGTAAGAACTAAACATTTTAACTTACCTTTAGCTTATTCTCCATTTTGGCAACAATTCATTAATCTTTTAATTTTTTTCTTTTAGTGGAAAGAATTCACTATATAATTCTCAAAATTACACAAAATCTTCTGTAGCTTCCTTCTACTATTTGAAAATGTTCATAACAGACAACTTGCTGGGGCCTAGGGTTGGATGACTCACTGATCTAAGAAAGTCCGGTTCTCAAATATTCATGAACATGCTGCCTAGTCTAACTTTTGCTTCTTGGCTCTTATAACATCATCACACTTGTGATTTCATTTGTCCCAACAGCAAAAGATTCACACTCCATAATAAATTTATTCATTCTTAATAATTAAAAAACTATTTTGAGTTGCAGCACTTACATTATTATTTTACCATTAATTTAATGCTTCAGTAAAATACATTTGAATTATTGATCTATTTTGTGAATTTGGGATATCTATAGCACTATAGTCACTACAATAAAACAGAATTATTAATTTAAAAAAATACACAAATAATATGAATATGCTATTTAATCAAATTGACTACCAAAGCTAGTATCTTATATTGAATGTTTACAAATATAATGATTTTTCAGAACAGAAAAGTATCTCTGTAGAAAAAGTCATTAGTATTCACATATTTTAAATTTATGTGAGCAAACAGATCATGTCCTTCTTCTAAATAACCTAAGCTGATGAACCACCCACGGACCATCAGGTGCCAACGGTGTTCCATGGACTGTGCCGGAGAACCGCTGCCCCGGGTTCATTGCAGACCCTCAGGGGACACACCAAAGACAAGAGGAAGGAGTGGCGGCAGAACCAAGGACCTCTCATCTCACACGATCCAGCTCTCATCTAATTTACACGTCGAGTTTCTAAGCAAAAATTTTACTTCAAGAAGTTTCTACTTGATAACATGATACGAAGTGAAATAAGTAAATCAGAAAAAAACAGGAACTGCATTATTCCATACGTAGGTGGGACATAAAAGTGAAACTAAGAGACATTGATAAGGGTGTGGTGGTTATGGGGGAGGGGGGAGAGGGAGAGGGAAAGAGGGAGGGGGAGGGGCACAAAGAAAACTAGATAGAAGGTGACAGAGGACAATCTGACTTTGGGTGATGGGTATGCAACAAAATTGAACGACAAGATAACCTGGACTTGTTATCTTTGAATATATGTATCCTGATTTATTGATGTCACCCCATTAAAAAAATAAAATTATTTAAAAAAAAAAAAAAAAAGAAGTTTCTACTTAAAGAAAAGTTTATTTATTTATTTATCTTAGTTTAAAAAGCATACTAAATTTTCCCAGGAGAGGAAATACTAAACAATTAAAGATCAATTACTCAAACAATATCATACTCTTAGCTAGTGGCACAGCTAGAATCAGAATCTAAGCTCTAACTCACCCTGGTCCCGTCACTGTATCTTCTTTAGATAAGAGAAGGAAAAAAGGGTAGGATCTTTTTAGAACAAAACATTATTAAAACTATAGAAAGAAGGCCCAAGGGATAGGCCTAAGATAAGTAATATGTAGCATATCTAGTAAAACTTCTGATGTGAGCGAGAGACAGGGAAGAGAAATATATACATGGGGTAGTTGTTATGCTACTTCATGCTCTGAGAAAATCAAGAAAGTTACTCATGTTAAACTATTTCAGGAGTTCAAGTGAATAAAACCTACTTAAGAGATTACCAAATGGGGGGGAGGGAGGAAAATATATCTGGGGGTATACTTGTAACTATGTAAACACAACAAGTTAAAATCAATAAAAAATAAAAAAAAGAGATTACCGAATGGATTAGCAGATTTTGGTATAGGAATACCTCAGAGACATTGCAGGTTGGTTCCAAACTACCACTGTATAGCAAATATTGCAAAAAACGAGTCACACAAATTTTTTTATTTTCCAGTACATATAAAAGTTATATTTTCACTCTACTGTAGTCTATTGAGTATGCATTAGCATTATGTCTTTAAAATATGTACATACTCTAATTAAAAATACTTCACTGCAAAAAAACCTTGCTGGCCCTTGCCGGTTGGCTCAGTGGTAGTGTCAGCCTGGTATGTGGATGTCCTGGTTTCAATTCCTAGTCAGGGCACATGGGAGAAGAAACCATCTGTTACTCCATCCCTGACCCTCTCCCTTCTCTCTCTATCTCTCTTTTCCCCTTTTCCACAGCCATAGCTCAGCTGGAGCAAGTTGGCCCTGGGCGCTAGGGACGGCTCCATGGCCTCACCTCAGGCACTAATATAGCTCAGTTGCTGAGGAACAGAGCAATGGCCTCAGATGGGCAGAGCATCTGCTATAGGGGGCTTGCCAGATAGGTCTTGGTCAGGACACATGCAGGAGTCTGTCTCTCTGCCTTCCCACTTCTACTTAAAAAATAAATAAATAAATAAATAAATAAATAGATAAATAAATAAATAAATAAAAATGCTAACCACCATCTGAGCCTTCAGAGAGTTGTAATCTCTTTGCTGGTGGTGGGTCTTTACCTTCAGTTTGTTAAAAAAAACACACACACACAATTTCTGTGAAGCACAATAGAACAAAGCACAATAAAACAAGGTATGCCCATATAACAAATGTATGATTTCATAAACATAATGGAGCCAGTATTTCTTTCCCCAGTTTTTTTTTGTTCTGATGTTATCTCTATGGAAGGCTTAGAATTCACTGTCAGAGTTCCATTCTCAGAACACATTACTCCCCAGCCAGAACTACACAAAAAACAAGCATCAACTGCTGACCTTTCCAATTCATCACTCTTTGTAATTCCAATCACAGAAAAATACTTAGGAAAATGTGGCCCTTTCATCTCCGTGTGGTGGTGGATGCGTAGCTCTTCCTACAGAAGCTGGCAACCCCCAGTTCCTCTTCTCACTTGTGAGAAATGCTTTGAAAAAGGCATTTCCAGCCAAAGTTCTCAGCCTTCTATTTCCTTCTTGACTTAAATGAGGAAATGATTTGTAGAATGGGGGAAAAAAAACAATAAAAAGATTCATTTATTGTCTACTTAGCTGGTCTGAATTATCGCCTAATCCACATCTTTGCTGACTTTGGGAACTCTGCAAGTCTACTCTCAGCACGTGACGGAGGCAGCTATTTTACAAATTTTTGTTCTCATAACCGACCTGGGGTTGGTAAAACATACATGCTAAACTTTCTTCAACATATGCCAGATGCTTAGGCTCAAAATTACTATATAGAAAAGAGCCAAGGTACAAATTAAAATCAAAATTATATACATTATATATGTACATTATGTAAGTATATATACATACTTATCTTACAACAAATTACCTTTGCAACCAGTTATTTGAGCTAACACTGGAGGGCCTTTGCATTCCCCAAGTAACCACAGATTAGAAAGAGCTAACATTTATTGAGCACTCGCTACATGTCAGTCACGGGACTGTGCATTTTGTATGTATTGTCTCAGCCTATCAAGTGGACACACGTTACAAATATGAAATGTGGGACATAAATAAGTTAACTAAGTCTGCTTAGGTCACAGATGTAGTCTTTAAAACAGAGCCTGGATTCAACTTTAGGTCTAACTAGACAACCCGTAACTGTACCTCATGCTCCTCAGAATAGGTAAGAATACTGCAAGGATATTACTCATGAAATTGCCATTTCTTCTTTATAAAGACTCATGGGTAAAACCATCGTCAGTCTCAGGACCAAGAGTCATTGAGCTTCTCCAGAGGACATGATTATTCTTATCCTTATATTGCTTACTAAAAACTGTACAGCCAAATGCACAGCCCTGTTGAAGCAATGAAAATAATCTTACAGCATTTACCCAGTAACACCATCCGTACATCTTCATTTTGTTCCTAGTCTCATTTCCTTTGAGCCCATTTTTTTAATTTCTGTAATTTGTATTTCTTTTTTATCTTGTTTTATTTTCTGTGGCCATAAAAACCATTTTAAAGGTTTTCCTGGAACAGAAAGGAAATAAATGTATAAACACGTCAACAAAAGTTGGGAGATTAGAGTCTAGAAATGTGAAAGATAATACTTTAGAAACAATATCACCCTATGACAAAAAAATTATTTCAGATAACCAGGATAGTGAATAATTCACTAGTGGCAAAGGGGGAATTTTTTTGTGAAAGACTAATATGTTACTTGTAGAGTTCTTTTTCAAGTGGTAGGACTTCAATTTTTCCCAAAAGGCTTTAACATCTCAATAACAAATTGAAATTTCCAGCCTTAGCTTTCCTTCTGACATTGTCTGGAAAGCATAAAAATGGAGGTCAGCGGTGAGGATGAGGAAAAACTGTTAAGAGATTATATTGCTGCTGATATTTTCTGAGTTTTTCCTTCAGTACACAAAACAAATGAATTTTTATTTTTTTTCTTTAAATCTTCATATTAGAGTATATTTCTTAGTATCCAAGTACACACTTTCATTACTCTTCAAAAAGATAAAATTAAATTCCAGAAAACCCCAGAACAAAGATGCCCTCCTCTTTCTACTTCCTTTGGCAGTCCCCAACAAAGCAAAACCAAGCACTATTTCTCCTGTATAAAAAATGTCATGTTTACTGACCAATTCCATAATGATAGCATTTATAATCATCTGATATTTGGAAATTGTCAATAATATAAAATTACAAGAATTACTATAATTTTCAATATTGTTCTTATTACCCAAAAGAAGACCACACAAATTATCAATGATTAACGACTTTTTATTTATTTATTTTTTTTACAGAGAGAGAGTCAGAGAGAGGTATAGACAGGGACAGACAGACAGGAACGGAGAGATGAGAAGTATCAATCATTAGTTTTTCGTTGCACATTGCAACACCTTAATTGTTCATTGATTGTTTTCTCATACATGCCTTGACTGTGGGCCTTCAGCAGACCGAGTAACCCCTTGCTCGAGCCAGTGAGCTTGGGCTCAAGCTGGTGAGCTTTTTGCTCAAACCAGATGAGCCCTCGCTCAAGCTGGCAACTTCCGGGTCTTGAATCTGGGTTTTCCGCATCCCAGTATGATGTTCTATCCACTGCGCCACCGCCCGGTCAGGCTAAAGCCTTTTTATTTTAATATTTTCTATAGTATTGCTATTAAAACCATTAAAGAATAGTGTATCTTTATGAACCAGCATCGAAATAAATTCCAAATATACATTTCTTATGATATGTTTTAATATTGGTATAATTTAGTGTTCTACTTTTCTGACAATCACAATATCCTTTTTGTAACTTTTATTTATTTAAAAAATGGCATTTTCACATATTGTGAATTATACATTGTGTTGATCAGACTATATCCTCATAAAAGAATTCACGCTGATTATGTTAGATTGAAGAATGCATAAGTGATGTTTAAGTTTTAAAGAAATTAGAAATTTTTGAAAATAGAATTATAATATACACATAGAAAAAATAATAATTGAATACAGCTAAAAGAACAATAAAAGTTCTGAAGGTGAGATATTGGTCTTTAGTACAGTACAATACTTCAATACTTGCCTTGGGTGGTTTACATCTGGATTCTAAACTTTATTTCCATATAATTAAATGGCTCAACTGAGAACATTTTCAGTAAATATGAAATAAAGAAAAATGTGTCTGAGGATTCCCTGACCATTTAATCATCCAACTTCTCCCAAATCCTTGGAATGAAAGTCAGTGAATTGCCTGAGAGCTTCCCATCATTTTGATTTTCTACCAAGATTAATTGATCCCAAGATTCTAGTAAAAAGAAGCAAGCATACACAGTGCAAACTAATTTGATCCACTGGAAGACATACTGAGTAGCCATCTTGAAATTCAGCCTGCTAAAACAAACACATAAAATTCAACAAAACCCACCTTAAACTCATCTTTCTTGCTTAAAGATAGATTGATTATTATTATTATTTACTGAAGATCTTCTATCAGAAACTTCCCTGAAAAGAATTCAAGGCTAAGCAATATGGCTGGCATGGACCTATAGAGAGATCACTTCACTGACCACTGAAACCAGTGCCACCTGTGGACTACCACACGGCAGTTTAATTAAACACAGCATCCCATGCAGAGCAATTTCTGATGAGAAATGAAGATCCCATTTGAAACTGCTAGAGGCATTGGACAAGCAACCTGTAATTATCTGAACTGAAATCCAGCTGATATCTCTGACAACGAATACCAGGGGATCTTTAAGGATCAGATGCTCCATCTGAGGTCCGTGCCTCTGGCTCCAGCGTCCTCTCCTCCCCATGGTGGACAGAACACCTTAGATGGAGTCACAGCAGCACTTAGTTTGGCTGCCAAGTCTTCTTGCTAGCACCGAGGAGGCCAAGTTAATTCTAGCAGAGTAACTGAAACAAGCTTCCAAATATTTTAGGCTATATGAATTTTGACTCTTTCCAAATTAAAAGGATTATATTTATAGAAGCTAGAATTCTGCCTTGCCCTGGTTCTAATTCTAGGCAAAATCAGTTTTCCATGCTTTTAGAGAGATAGGATATCTCAGATTGGCCTTTCTATGACACTTAATGAAGATGTTCATTTAAATTATGTAAATTATGTAAGTTAGTCTTTTAAGAAGAACTCTTGGGCCTTTTAGCCATAGACTCTGCTTTTTCCATGCAGAAACAGAGTAAACAGATTTAAACAAAAATATGATCTAAACTGTTCCAATATTTGATGTCAGGATTTTCAGCACCTCAAATGAGATTAGTGATCAGAAGTACTAAGAGAGCCCTTTGCCTTAAAAACAAAAAAGGAAAGAAGAAAAAAAGGAAGGAAGGAAAAAAGGAAGGAATGGAAGAGGGGGAAGAGAGGGGGAAGGGAGGGGGAGGAAGAGGGAAGGGAGGGGGAAGGGAGAGGGAAGGGGAGGGGATATGAGAAGAGAGGGATAGGAAAGGGATGGGTGGGGGAGGGGGATCAGTGGGGGGAGGGGAGGGGAAGGGAGGGAGAGAGGTGGGAGGGGGAGAAGGGGAAGGGGGGAGAGGGATGGGGAGGGTGAGAGAAAAAAAAGAATCTCTAAGACATTAAAAATTAGAGGTAGAAAAAAATCTCTTAGTTTAATTAGCTCTTCATGATGAAGGCATATTTCTTAAAGTATATATATCATGCCTGTTCTCCATTTTAATTTTCAATATTTCAGCTCACATTGACTAAAATACCTTGCCCTGGGAATATCTTTTATAATCAATCTTAGATGTTAGAAAATTTTCCTTGGTACTTTACTGAGCTCAATTTTTTCTTTCATTAGGACCATGCTGTTAGTGTTAATATAATATATCCTATTGTATTTAGCTAAATAATTCTTTGCCCCCTGATTTGTCATAGGAAAAATAATGTTGAGTTGCCATATTAATTTATCATTATCCTTCTCATCACTCTATTTACTTTGAATCCTCTCCCCATAGCCCCTTTAAAGCCAGTAACAATTGGTTATCTTTTGGGCCTGTTATCCCAGCACAATTAATTGACTTGAATGATAGATAATACAGTTTCCTTAATGTTAAAACACTGATTGGTCTGGTGCCTTCCTTTAAGAGAAAAATTACAGCAGCAGTGTACTTGAGTAGACAGCTCTCACAGTCATGTAGAAAGGTTATGAAATGGACCATAATGGTCACTCTTTTTATGTTCTTCATTTCATTCATCACAATGCTAATATACTTAGTATTAATGATCTAACTATTTGTTTAATATCTGATTCCTACTTTAGACTAAAGCTTCATGACAGCAGGGCCATATTTCTCTGCTTCTTCCCACTATCCTCAGGACCAGCACAGTAACCATCACAGTTAGGTGATCAACAAATATTTGATGAGTATAAATAAACAAAGCTGAAGCTCACAAAGCCTTGTGTAGCCAACAGTCTCTCTTATTATCTCGATATGCCTAGTCCTCTCAACAACCCCATCTTTCAGTTGGGTTTTATAATATTGTGTGTCTGCTGACTTGTGTTTGTGGGAATTTAGCTAATTATTAACAAATTCCCTTTCAACTTTCCTTAGTTCCTGAAATTAAACTCAAAGGAATTTATGTTTTTGGATTAGTATTTGTCAATTATTCAAAGGCATGAATCCATCTAGAAAACCCCAGATACTACTAGCAAAATTAATCTTTTTAAGTCCTATAATCCACCCATTCACAACACAGAATCCTAGGTTTTATTCTTCTTCAACTTCCAAGAGACAAGACGCTGCCTTGCGTTTATCCATCTCCACCAGCTTTTTCTATGCCCTTCTGCTGATCCTCCATCGATTCCATCCCAATCTAAGAAGTGTTTTTGCTAATTCTACTGCTCTCTTTAAGGACTGTGCTTTTTGTCTCTTTCTTTCATTGCCAGACTCTTTAAATAAATGACCTAACCTTTCATTGGAAATTGTATGCTGCCACCAGCTCACCCCAACAGTAGCAACACTGATTCATTCTCTTCTGGTTGCCCCGTCGCTTTCTTCTCTGTCAGTGGTATCAGGACAGAGTTCTCCCAATCCTTAAGACTCAAAACTTTAGGATGGTCTTTAGATCGGCCCTTCCTTCATCCTCTAAGTCTAATATAACAAGCCTTGCGTTCTTTTTCTGAATAGTTTCAGCTCTATTACTTTATTCCCACTGATAACACTCCAGCTCCAACTCTCATCTTTGACATCCAGAAACTATTGCCCAGAGTTCCCTAGAGAAACCTCAAAGCTTTTAGTCTACCTCACTTATTTAAATATTACCTTCATCCTGTACAAAGCACCATTCCTGATTTCTGTTCCTATACTTTTTCTTTCTCCATCGCAGTAGGCTGCCCTTTTGAACTCATTCTTCCATACTCACGGCATCTTGTTTTATTCTGGCCACAGTGGCAAAATTCTACCTCAAGATTGTGCACTTACTATCCCCTCTGCCTGGGATGCACTATTCCTTAATCCTTCATAGCTTGTGCTTAAATTTTCGGGTTTCTGCCCACCTTAGCAAATAGGCCTCTGTCTCCTCTGTCACTCTCCATCCCCTGACATTGCACTTTCTGCCCGACTGTGCTGAGTTTACATATTTACTGTTTCAGCAGCCCACTCAGTAGAATGAGAACTTGGAAAACAGTATTTTCTTCCTTATTAGTCTTTCTTTTCTGAATTATCTCCAGAAATTACAACAGAATTAAAGTTCAATAAATATTTGTTGCATGAATACATAAATGACATCTTGCTTTTGTTATTTTGTATATCACTTTACATATAAAAATAAAGTTTAATAGTCTCCCGTTCTGCCATATTCTTGAATCATCATTTCCTTTTCCTCCCTGTTGCAGAAAAGTGAGTACCTGCTGAATGGTTTTTTTTAAATCCAGAAAATTGATGTATGGGAGAAGGGAGGCTTTACTTTGCTTCTTTTCTTTTAATTTTTCCTTTTTGCACCAAATTGCTGCTCTGGGTTTCCTTTAATTGACCTTTGGCTGTCTTACACACCCCTCACTCATTCTCACTCTCTCAAATCGACTTCCCTAGAAAAGGTGCACTAACCTCCCAGATTCCCTTTCATGAACAAAGGGAAATTGAAGAGAGCCCCCAACTAAGCAAATGAATCTTGCTACCATCTCTGTATATTGCTAATGTCTGAAATTTTTCTTCCTGATAGAATACTGATTAAATACTGGTAACTCATATCGTGATAAACATCAAGTATTTACTAATTACCCAACACACATTTAGTACTCACAACAATTTAATAAAGTAGGCACTGTTATTAAAATTTCCCTTAAAATATAAGGAAAATTAGGCTTTGGATTTAACTAGCTAATGTCATGAAAAGGTTTGTGAAAGAGTCAGAAATCAAACCCAGGTTTGTCTAACTTTAAAGTCCCCTACCCTATACTACGTTCATCGTAAAGTATATTAAATCTCTTTTAGAACTCGGTGGGGGAGTGCATGAATGTATAAACAAATGATTAATTGCATCTATCTTCCATCTGACTAACGGCATTTAATAACCTATGTTAAGGGAAATCAATGGAAGGGCTGGTGTTCACCTGGGGAGAGCATGGGAACAGTGTCCAATAAGCCAACAGGGCCAGAGTGAGCCTTGCCAAAGACTTAGCAGAGGATATTTCTGTCCTACGTGGGAGACCTAACTCCATAACCTCTAAGGTCCCTTCCAGATAGAGTGATGTATTCTGTGGCTCCATGAGGTTTCTATAAAGTGGAAAATTTAGAATCATGAATGACTGGCTGTAATCTATTAAAAAGGAAGTAAAATTAATCTAACATGGTCCTTTATGTTCCACTGAAAAAGAATCATTTTCAGATTAGCCCAAGAGATAACAATCAGAATATCAACGTTTTGAACTCTATCAGCTTTAATTCATGTTTTCCTTTAAGTTGGCACTTTTGTAGCCCTGAATTTTCTGTAGAGTCAGAGAAAATAACAATGGTAAATAATGAGCACTTTGTGTTCCTGGAACAAACTAACTAGTGCTACAAACGCCACCGGCTTCAGCGTGTGCTGAGAAAGCCGCCAGATGTTAGCCAGCTGAAACAATATATCTCAGTGCATCTAAATAAAAAATGTATCTTCATTTAAAAATTGGAAATCAAAATGGAGTTCAGGATTCCCAGTCCCAGTCAAGAAACTGAGTGCTAATGAATCTCTAATCCTGCTCCTTGCCAGAGGTATCCACCTCCTTCCGAGAACACTGAGGGTGAAAACGTAAATAAAATGCTAGATACGACAGCTTACTGTCTCATTTCTGTGCATTGAGCTAACAATAGTAAAGATGCCTCATATTTATTTGGTTAATTATTTGTGATTTCTCACTTGCCAAATCCTGGGTAGAATGAGATCATAGCCTCCAGCTCTGGGAGGTGCGGGAGAGAGGAGGGGAGTGATGGAGGGAGTCGTGGTGCATATCATTGGGAGAGCTGCCTCTGGGAGAGGGGTCCTCCACCCACTCCCCGCTCAATGCCCGGAAGGGAAAATTAATAAAACAGGCGAACAGGACAAAGTGCTGAGGAGCCTTGAAACTTTAGAAAGCAGCACTGGTTCTCAGAATCAGTGAGAAGAAGAAAAAATAGGCTTAATTTCACAGAGATTAGTTAGAGGGAAAATGGAATTTCAGTTATAAATTGTGACACAAAGCATGGATACTTTGGTTTTTCCCCAGAACTTGTTGCCCTCAGAGGAGCCAGATGGATAGGCTAGAGCATATCTTCCTAAGTGTGCCCCATAGACCCTGCTGGCACTAGAATTACAGGGATGGCGGTTGATAAAAAGAACAAAAGCAAATGCCAATTTCTGAGCCTCATATCAGACCCAGCAAATAAAAATTCTTGAAGGGAAGACTCAAACAATTGCATTGTGTAATACTATTGACACATCAGCAATTCTCCCTATACTATAGTTTAAAATTTGGGAGACATCAATAATATTTTTAGGTAATCAATATTTTTTTAGAAAAACTAGAGCAAAAGCCATGATTAGTTTTAAGTACAGTCCAAGAATGGAAAAAAAAAATCTTAGCTTTAAGAAAATAAAAAGCAATTATATATATATATATATATATATATATATATATATATATATATATCCACAACCTTGTTGAAAAATAAAAAAGAGAGCTAGAACCAAGTTTCTCTTTTCTTATTTCCCTGTCTTTGTTTTTTGAACACAAAGGAGAGATATTACAGTAAGAGAAGTCGACTTCTTTGTTTACAGAACATTAATGTGTCTTGAAAAGTCCTTTCGTTAGATTATTATGCTTCTTCTACACCCAAGGTCACCCTCCTTATCTGTCTGTTTTGTCTTTTCATGGTGAGATATGTGTAAAATTGACAATCATCCAGAGCTAATCTTGGGCAAAAAAATGTGAACTAGGAAATGTTTTCCTAAATAAGTAATTAGGAGGCTGTATTAGTTTCCTCTGGCTGCCATAACAAATTGCCACAACGTGGGTGGCTTAAGGACAACCGAGACTTATTCTCTCACTGTTCCAGGGGCCAGAAGTTCAAAATCAAGGTGCTGACAGGACAGCGACCGCTGCCACGGCTCTGGAGAAGAGTCCGTTCCACGCTTCTCTCCCAGCTTCAGATAGTTGCCAGCTATTCCTGGTGTTCCTTCGACATATATCTCTCTACCCTCTGCCTCTGTCTTCACATGGCATCCTCCCCGTGTGTATCTGTCTTCACACGACATTTTCATCTGTGTCTGTGTCCAAATTTTCCTCCTTTTGTAAAATAGTAGACATTAGGTTAGGGGCCCACCCTAATCCAGTACCACCTCTTGTTAACTTGATTACATCTGTGAAGATCTTATTTCCAAATAAGATCACATTCACAGGTTCTAAGGATTAGGACATGGACATGGCCCTTTTGAGGGCCACCATTTAACTACAGAGGTGATGGAATTTAAAAACAGGGAAGATTTGCACCTGTCTGAAATGGTTTGAGTGTAGTCTTGCCTTAGGTGTAGTAGATTAAATTATTCCTCAAGGCCTTTCTAACTAATTTAACTCTATAATTTTATAATCAAGTCAGAGTTTGGGTTTCCAAAACCTTAGCTTAAGAGAAGAAAAAGTCTAAGCAAATCTACCAAAGGTAAGTAAATACAAGATATTCTATTTTCAACGGGTTTAAATTCATAAAAAATGTTTTATTTTTAAAAACAAAATACATTTACTACTTAACTTTTGAACAACCAGAATATTTAGGAATTTCTGAAATCGTATAGATCTCAAAGATGGGCCAATTCATAACCTGAATTGATATTTATTCAGCAACAATCTTCTCAAATCAAGTGATTTGTTATTCAGGTCAGACTTGGAGCATTAGAAATTTAAAAGACATAATAGGTGCTAACACTAAATCTTGGAGCAGATATTTCATCCTTTCTATATTTGTGCAACTGTCCCCTTTTCCTCTGGTACAAATTTGAAAATTTTGCACATGTTCTGAAAGACCTAATCTATTGAAGCCCTTGATTTAATCAAACTAGAAATGATTTCATCACTGTTTTTTTCTTATAAAAGTGTAGATTTTTTAAGTTTATAGTTTTCAGATATCTGAATTAGGTATGATATAAATTATATAATATATATCATATCCATTTTGATATAGGTATAAGTTATATGAAAGGTCTTAGGATATATCTTTTGGGTCATTGTAGGTTAATTCTGGGCCACATGCTCAGAGAGCAAACAATCCTATAGTATACTTACATAAAACCTTCCAACTTGTCGCATCTCTAATAAAATATCTTCCAACAATATCAACAATAAAATCATACTCTAACTATTTAGTTGTGGGTGGAGCACAGAGCACATTCCTAGCAGCTGTGACTGATGCAATGCTGTGAGAATACTCCAGCTCCCAGAACCCTCCTGGGCATACCCAGGAAGGGAGCTTGCCCGCTATAAGGAAGTGACTCAGTGCCAACCACGCAGCTCCCTGATCTTTTCAGCCATTGGCTTTGAGGAACATGCTGTAACACCCTATAGGCTGAACCTGTGTATATAAGCTAGCTTACTTCCTGAATAAAGTGGATCTGCGTCACTGAACCTGTTCCCTGGAGTCGGGTCTTTGTGTCTCCATCATCCTCACCCCCAGCAGGACTTGTCCACATTTAGTACTTTAGAAAGTATGGCAAAAAGAAAAAAGTAAAAGTGATGAAGTCAAGTTCAGTGATTTCTTCAGCCTTCATAAAAAGTAAGTATTTACTAAGGTTACATCTCGAACATCCTGCATTTTAAACATTGCAGTCTAAAACACAGGAGTTAATTGGATTCCATGTATGACCTAAATTCTTTTTCTCTCTTGACATTTCTAATTCAGTAGAGAAGCATGTGTATAACTTAGAGACTTTGACCAATATAAGAACTGACCAATGACTTTTATGAGCAGAAATTGTTTTTTACTGATTTTAAGCTTACTAAAATAACTATCCTCAGCAGTAATGTCAAGACAAATTGATGTGTCATGGTCATATCACTAGGAGTGTCACAAACATTTTCTTTCTAACAGTAGTTCAAATATAGAAGTTGGAGAAATGATCTGTGCTTTCTGCCTGCCATTATCTCTCTTCACTCTGTTAGTAGAAAATCCTTCTTTGCTTATAAAGTGCCTCCTGCTTTTCTTGGGTCTGCTGCTCATAAAAGGATTTGTTCTCCCCTCCCACAAGGGTGGGCACAGGACTCAGGCTGTTCAGAGTACTCCAAATGCCTAGACATATTAATTAGTCTAGGAATGGACAATTGGACAAACAAGGTCAGTAAGAGCCATTTGCAGGATTAAAATAAAATGCTAGAGGGATAAGAAAGATTTTTTTTTCTCCCAGGATCATTGATGCTAAGGGATTTTATACGCCTGCTGTTAACAGAGCCAGCTTTTGCCATGAGGGGAAGAATCTGCTTGAGAATTAGTCAACACAGATGAAACAAAGATGGAAGCAAAGAGGCAAAGAGAGTGTCCAGTTTTGCTCTTATAGTTTTCTATTGCATGGGGGCAATAAAATCTCATTCAAGATTTGATCTCTGTAGGTTCCAATTGAAAAAGTCCAGTTAACACCAGGGATGATATACAAGAATATATATATTCAGGTTATTACTGCATCACTCCTACTTTCTAGATATATTTTTTAAGTGGGAAATAATAAATCTCCAAATAGCCTGAAATCAGTCATATTGTTGTGGTTACACTCACTGTGTCAGTAACCATCATATATGTTTCTTAATTCACACACACACACAAGTGTCTCGAAGTTTTGCCCTAGTGTACCTTAAGAGAAAGAACTATATAGAGTTGTGTATCTAACAAGCATAACTGATTGATCAACAAAATAATGCTTGAATTTCCTCCAATAATATTTACCTATTAGGTAACCAGTTTATTTTTATTTTGCCATTATTTTATTTATCCCTTTCTAATTTTTATTGTCCAATATGGCAATTTCCAGATGATACAATGTTAAAAAAATAATGAACCCAATTTCACAATATATTGCAACTTGATGAGTTTCTACATGCTGAAACTCACAGAATGGAAATGATCATTGATTCAAAAAAAAAAAAAATCAAACATTTGTTCAAGCCTTAGTTGATTTGAAATATTTCGCTAAGTCAAGTAAATAAGCACTTTTCTTTGAAGAAAGCCAGCAAATGATTTCACCTTTTAGATTATCTATTAGTGGTACTTCTTCAAGAATAGGGTCTAAGGGGAGTCTTCCTTTAAAAGTGAAATAGAGTAAAATCTCAGATCTTTCTCAGTAGTAAAAGCTGATTCTTCTAGTAACCCCTTTCTCTCCACTATGATGTATTATTAAAAATGGAAAGACATGGTTGATGGCAGGTATTGTATCAATAGCATTGTGGGGTACCATTTATTTTACTTTAAGGAGAGTTTATTTCATCTTGGGCCAACTTGGAAAGCGTTTCAGAGGCCATCAGCACACTGCTTTCTTCATATTAGATAAAAGCAAGGACACTGAATGTACACATTGATCTGCAGTTATTCAAAGACTGGGCTGGGGAAGAGAGAATTTCCTTCCTCGGTACAGAGGAACTTTCATATCATATAAATGCATCCAAAATCTGCAAAGCCCTCTTTAAATTGAGCATGCCAGTAGAAAAATTTCATTTCTTTTGAGGTATAAACCAGAAATGTGGAGATGACATTTTATCAGAACAAAAATAAATAAGTGAAAATAAAATGTAATGTCAACTTTAAATGCTAATGTATTCTAAAGTGCAAATAGTAAAAAAAAAAACAACAACTGGATTTAAACTATAACAATTACTTTATATAATACTTATTTGTAATTCATAGATTGTAGGTTAATATACACTGTTTACGTAGAGAGAGCTAAGCATATGGCTCCCAAAGGACACTTTTTGGCAAACTTTTTATTTAAATAACCAGAAAATAAATATTTTAGGCTCTATGGAACATCCAGTCTCTTCTAAACTCTGCCACGTTGCATGAGCACCCCGAGATGATACCTAAATAAATACATAGATTGCAATAAAACTTTATTTACAAAATCAGCTGGGAGGCAATATTTGGTCCACATATTGTAGTTTGCCACTCCTGCTTTATGCCAAACTCTAAATTATGTAAGCTGTTAAGAAAATTCTTAATACATTTAATAAAGATAAAATTTCCCCTAAAATCAGATGAACTCTCTTCCTAAATTTATGGATAACACATCTTAATCTACTCTTTCTAAAAGGTGTTCCCCTAAAACCCTCTGTTTCTTAGGTAAAGAATTAAAGAAAATATTTTTGAAAAAAACAGTATGATTGGTCATGCTCTGATTTGAAGCAGATCAACTCTGCTTTTATCTACTTTATATATTTGAGTTGTGTAAAGTTTTCATTTAAAAAAAGATTCCAGTTGGAAGTATTGGGAATCTACTGTGCTAAATTATTAGTGTAAGTCATATCTAGTCTTATTAGCCACTCAAGATCATGTCTATATCTTAAAATCATAGGAGCAGATGCCTCAAGGATAGAGTAACTCGTGTATAAGAGATGATTATGTAAGATGAAATAAAGACCTATACACTTGTTCAGTGTCTCAATAGAGAATCTTAGAGAGCCAAGAAATGAAATCAGGAGGCAGATGCTAGCAGTGTCATGACAAGGACACAGTCACCTAGTGTTTGCAATCTCTGACTTGCGAGGAGGATGCCACCTTGAGATTTGCAGAAGCTGCTCCCCACTGACACAGATTTTAATAGGCATAATGAAGCAAAGGCTGCAGCTTCTCATCAGTGCTCAGATCACATGTGACAGCCATAACTGAGTAAGCAAAGTGGGTGCTGGGAAGAGGGTCATCGGTCATGCAGACAGAGGGAGAGCTGAGCAGGTAGAGATGATTCTCACTGACAATGATGTGAAACTGGTAGGTGTATATTGAGTTCCAAACATCCTTCTGATCCAGAGACGGAAGCTACTGTTATCACTTTGACAGGTAAAAAATGATATTGTCCAAAGGCCATAATACATCAAGAACTAGAATTTAAGATACAAATTCTCCCTTTTAAGGAAAATTCATATGTCAAAAGAACTGATATATTTGGTAGAATTAGGGGCAAACAAGATACTTTAATTACACTGCCTGTGAAATGGTTTATTGACTATCCAGCCCTGAGACTTAGGAATTTTGGAAAAGAATTATAAAACCAATGTTCTCAGTAAGCACAACTTAATGATCTTCCTAATTTTTACTTTCAGGCTCTCTGTTAATCTTGAGCTCTAGTATCCTACTCTCTAACCTAACCATTGTCTACTTCTGAGAGAAGATAAAAACATGAGGTCTCAAGGTAGGGCATTCCTAAATGTGATTCCCTTTAAACAGAGAGCATTCTATTCAATTGGACAAGTTTAAGCCTCTTTTAATCTCAAAACATAAATGAGAAAATCAAAGGAATACAAACAAGGTCATATTTCTGAGCCATAATAATGAGGAATTCTCTACAACTTTCATCCAAAGCACTAGATGTGTGCTTCAGTTAAGCTGCCACCAAGCAAGTGTAATGTTTAGTTTAAAGGCTTGTAATCTAAATGGAATGACCATCTCTCTGTAAATACAATTTATAGATGCAAAATGAATATAGTATAAGACCCTAAATCAACAATAATGTTTCTATAAAACTAAATATTAAAATAAATGTACAAATATTAATTACCACTAATAATACATTTGTATAATATATATTGTACATATAGTTTATGTATATATATTGTGTGTAGATAGATAGGTAAATAATGGGAGCAAAAGTTCCCAAATTCTCTCTGTTCATGGCATCCTTAGTGTTTCAGCAATTTTTTTTCATGGTACTCCTAGACCAAAATAAATGCCTAATGATTTTCACCTTCTAGAAATCATCAAAAACCCAGCTCCATAAAGATATGACATCAGCAAAAGGAATGTAGCATGATCTAATGTTGAAACTATGAACTACCCCAAGCTTCCTGGCAATCAACTGGTAGCATGTTGTGCTGTTTTTCCCTTGAAAATTTAAAATACCCCATGCTATTCTTGTGAGTTTATGTAGCACCCAGAGCTGCTTCAGCACATAGTTTAGAAACTACAAATTTAGAGCAACTCGAGGAACTATTTTTTATCTAATCTCTGATACCAATTTAGTCCCACAACATTAAAAGCTAGCACTTTAATGATCTCTGCTCAATTTTAAATTGACCATTCCTTCTTGTTAAAGAAAAATAAATAAATTGGAAATTGCCTTTATATTGAGGCTTCAAAGAAAAATCATGTTTTTCTTGAATACAATCTATTTAACCCTCTTTGCTTTTCAGTGGGAAAGTCACAACATATTTAGGAAAAAGCATTTGTCTTCATAAGGTTACAATCAAGAGTTCTCATTTTCCCCAGAGCAAAGCTGAAGAAAGAGACACAGAATATTTTCTTTACTCTGAATAAATTTCTTTATTGAAGGATCTTGATGACCATCTTTAGTTGATCAAGAATTTTCTGCCCTGGCCTGACCAGGCAATGGTGCAGTGGATAGAGTGTCGAACTGGGATGCTGAGGAACCAGGTTCGAGACCCCAAGGATGCCAGATTAAGAGTGGGCTCATTCAGCTTGAGCAGTGTCACCAGCTTGAGCATGGGATCTCTGGCTTGAGCGTGGGATCATAGACATGACCCAAAGGCCACTGGCTTGAGCCCAAGGTCATTGATTTGAGCAAGGGTCACTGGTTCTACTGTAGCCCCCCGGCCAAACATATGAGAAAGGAATCAATGAACAAGCAATCAATAAACAACTAAGATGCTGCAACAAAGAATTGATACTTCTCATCTCTCTCTCTTGTCTGTCCCTCTGACTCTGTCTCTGTCAATAATAATAATAATAATAATAATAATAATAATTTTCTTCTCTGACCAATTGGGTCAGTGGTAGAGCACCAGCCCAGCGTGTGGATGTCCTGGTTTCGATTCCTGGTCAGGGCACACAGAAGAAGTAACCATCTTCTTCTCTACCCCTCCACCTATCCCCTTCTCTCTTTTCCCTTCCTGCAGCCATGGCTCCTTGGTTGGAGCACTTTGGCCCTGGGCACTGAGGATGGCTCTGTAGAGCCTCCACCTCAGTTGCTAAAAATAGCTTGGTTCCAAGCATGGCCTCAGATGGGCAGAGCATCAGCCCAGATGGGAGTTACTGGGTGAATCCCTGTCAGGGCACATGCAGGAGTCTGTCTATCTCCTCTCCTCTCAACTTGGAAAAGAAGAAGAAGAAATGTTCTAAATTAATAAGCCTTCACCACACAAATAGCTTGTTATTCAAATGTGTTTTCATCAAGTTTTAACACATGTAAGATTTCAACAACCCTGACTAGCATACAGAAATAATAGTTTCCTCTAGATGTATGTTCCTAATCAACTTAGACTGCTGAAAAAAGTTTTAAATAGACTATATTAAAATGATTATGGTTCTCCACAAAGTATAAGGAAAGGCATCAAATAACATCCCTTATGTAGGGAAGAATCCTGCATACCTACAGAGAAAAGAAATGTAAGTCTGAGTTTGTGCATGCCTGCCTGCATTCATGCATGAGAGAGAGCAGAAAGAGAGAGGAAAAAGATAGAGGTTCATGTTCCTGCAGGTGTGTGAACATGAACATGTGACAATGTGAAGGTGACCGAATGAGTGCAGGCAAGCAGGGAGAAAGTAGGAGTCTACACGTGAAGGGTGAGCCAAAGAATTGCAGTAGGCCAGAAGATTTTCTCAGATCACTGGCAGTTTTCTGGATAGATCTAACATGATTCTATCCAAACACGTTAAATACCAATGATAACCAAGGGCAAATTCCAACATTCCAAAGCACTCTGTATTAAACCACATTATCCTTCCTCCACACATTCCTAGGGGCTTATCACAACAGCAACCTTGTACATTATAAACAGTAGCACCCTCAACTGGGCAGCTGGCTCCTACCTATAAGGTAATGTGATTTGAGACCATCCTTTGCTCCAATAATTGGTAAAAATGTTCTGCATTAACTTTTGCACTGTTGTGCTCTGAAGGCAAAGACAGGATCCTACTGCATTCACAATTAGCAAAAGTGCCAGAGACAACCACCTCTGACAAAGACCATAGCACTGCATAAGTCAGTGCTGATCATTTCTTGTTCGAGGCAGTTATGAGCGCATGGCCATCATCTATGAAACTTACCAGTGCCCAAAGATCAACAAATCATTCTATGAGGTTATGCAGATTAAAGTTTATTGAAACACAAACTTGAAAAGCTGAAACTTGGTAAAACTGTTAAATATGGTATTTATTACATCTAGAAAGATGTCTGAAATGCACGTAAAAATGCAACTAGATTTCAACTTAAACTTAAATCTCAATAATACCTACATTTAAAAGCCCATTATAATTATTAGATGTGTATTATAGCCTTAAAATAAATGAGACTAATGATGTACCATGCAATGAGTAAATACTGATATTGCATTATGCAGTTAGAAAACACTAATTATCTGTCAAAAGCAATTGTTCTGAGCCTTCTCACAGTGCAGTAAGACGTGTAACATATATTATATAAAGTGACTGATGAGGAGGTCTGGAAGATATAAAGCCAGATGTCAGTGAAATGTTCTGAGTGTGAGCTGTCTGTGTCTTTCCTGTTATTTCCCTATTACTATGTTATGGAGCTCCACATGGCAGAGAACCAGTATTTTACTCTGGTAGAAGGAACCACCCAAAATAAACAGAGTACTACATTTTTATTCTAATTCATTTGGAACTTCTTAGAAATAGTAGCAGTAGTATTATAATATATCCCAGAAGTTTTAACATGTAGGTATTCGTGGTAATCCCCTTTTTCCTTTAGTGAATCTAAAAACAGTCAGAAAGCCTGATGACACTTAAAAAAATTTTTATTCAAAGAATTTTCAAACCAGAAAATCGCAGGCTTTAAAACAGTCATTATTGGTAAATATTTGTTTGTTAACCTTTCTGTTTCAATTTATTTCTCATAAAATAGAGATAATGATAGTGCCAACCTCCTAAGGTAATGTGAGTATTAAATAAGTTAGTATATGACTGCAAATCCTCATAGGCAGGTGTATGTCAGAATTTAGTTATTCTTTGGGAGAGATCACATAGTTACATAACCATGGGTTATATAACTCTGCAATCAAACACAGTGCTTCTGCAGAGTCTATAGGATTCACCTTACGTGGGATAAATTAAAAACTGTCTATTTAGCACAGTTCTTGCCACTAGTGAGTTCAGATCAGACCTGGTCTTACTGCTAATTGACTTTTTAAAAAACTCTGAAATTTAGAATCTTAGACAAGAAATTACAGCCCTACATGTGTAGGACACTTTGCAGACTGGCATATAATAAGAAATAAGCATGTGTTTTTCAATTATTACATTTATTATTATTATTATTTAATTTGGAACTCAAGAAGGCAATGTCTCCTTCATTTCTTTCCTTTTGTCTTTCTTCCTTATTTCTCTTTCAACAAATAGGTATCCATGGCATTTTACTTACAAAGTACAAATCTACATGGTGAGATAATTTGCCAAGTTAGCACTTATATAAAATGTAATTACTTTCCCAGGATCAAGGACTAGTAAGATTCCTTAATATATTTATTTTTATCGCTGCATAAATTGTGTACCACTCAAAACAAAAATCATAGCCTTTTCATAGCCATACTCAGCAGTTACCACCATACATTAAAAAAGTCAATAACTGAATTAAATTAGCAATTAAATTGCAGCCATTTTAATTGTTACTATGATTATTGCCATAATTTTGATTACCAAGGTTTTCTCTAATCACCACTTGTAACAGAAAAAATGAAAAACCCAAGAGTCTTTATTAAACTATTCATCAAATGATTAACTAAACAATATTTATGTCTCACTTTTA
The DNA here is from genome assembly GCF_036850995.1 of Saccopteryx leptura. NCBI lineage: Eukaryota > Metazoa > Chordata > Mammalia > Chiroptera > Emballonuridae > Saccopteryx > Saccopteryx leptura. The sequence continues at coordinate 222,821,892 of NC_089503.1, forward strand.
ATTATTTTTCAAATAATTTTTCTCTTCTCCAAAATGAGATTTCCAACCTTATTTTTAATTCAACAACAGGACTTATTTTTAAAAAACTAGTATAATACTTTATACTTATCCAAAGAGTACTGCTCAAAACCAGAGCCTATCAAATAACATTTTAAAAGTTAAAAAAATACAAACTCCCATCTATAAAATAAGTATATCATGATGATATAATATACAACATGAGGATTATAGTTCATATCATTGCATTATATAGTTGAAAGCTGCTAAGATAGGAGATCTTAAAATTTTTTATTACAAGGAAAAAAATTGGCACCATGTATGATGATAGATAAATTTATTGTGGTGATCATTTCACAATATGTACAAATATCAAATTATTATGTTGTACACCTGAAACTAATATGTCAATTATATCTAAATTTAAAAAACCCAAATCCTTATTCAATAATATTTTACACTCGAGAGATGAAAATCTTCAAAGTATTCCCCATTAATTCCATAAGAAAGTTATTTATGTTTGGTCCAAATCTGTACAAAAATTGTTGTAGCAATATAAAAAGTATGCCTTTTAACATCATAACAATCAGCCATAGTGCTGGGGGGTTGGCTCAATGGTAGAGCTTCCACCAGCCTGTGGATGTCCTGCGATGGATTCCCAGTCAGGGAACACAGGAGAAATGACCATCTGCTTCTTCACCCCTTCCCCTCTTCTTACTCTTTCTCTCTCTCTCTTCCTCACCCACAGCCATGGCTCAATTGGTTTGAGCAAGTTGATCCAGAGCACTGAGGATGGTTCCATGGCCTCACCTCAGGCACTAAAATAGCTCAGTTGCTGAGCAACAGAGCAATAGTCCCAGATGGGCAGAGCATCACTGGGTAAGGGGTTTGCCAGGTGGATCCCAGTAGGGGTGCATGCGGAATTCTGTCCCTCTGCCTCCCCACCTCTCACTTAATTAAAAAAAAAAAAGTCAATTCTAAACAGGATAGACCCTTCTACTAAAAGTGTTTTTCCCATTTTCCCATTTGCCAAACTGTTGTACTAACATTGGGAAGATCTAATTAAAAGACTAATATGTTTTGGAGTTTTTTCCATTTATAACTAATTTTTCCTATTTTAAATACAATACTCTATAAAATGACTCTTACCTTCTAGAGTTACTGTGTGGATCCAATTCAATGTCAACAAACATTTAATTTCAACTAACTACTGTTTGCCCAATAAAGATATGCCAAGGATTGTGTAACCTGTTAAACAGCATAAATGGTAACATCGACTTTCTTAGTCTATTGCAAATAAAGAGAGAAAACAAAATACTGAGGAAGAGAATCACATTTATATATTTTTGATACTGAACTATAGGAGATTCGTCTTAAAATTCTTAAATTAAAAATTCACAAAACCCATTTATTATTATTTTCTTAATAGCTAGATACAGGTTATTTTGCATATATTACCTTGTTTTACTCCCCTAGCAACCCATAAAAAGAAAGTGCTTAAAGAGTTATAGGCCCTGGCCGGTTGGCTCAGCGGTAGAGCATCGGCCTGGCGTGTGGGGGACCCGAGTTCGATTCCCGGCCAGGGCACATAGGAGAAGCGCCCATTTGCTTCTCCACCCCCCCCCCTCCTTCCTCTCTGTCTCTCTCTTCCCCTCCTGCAGCCAAGGCTCCATTGGAGCAAAGATGGCCCGGGAGCTGGGGATGGCTCCTTGGCCTCTGCCCCAGGCACTAGAGTGGCTCTGGTCGCGGCAGAGCGACGCCCCTGAGGGGCAGAGCATCGCCCCCTGGTGGGCAGAGCGTCGCCCCTGGAGGGCGTGCCGGGTGGATCCCGGTCGGGCGCATGCGGGAGTCTGCCTGACTGTCTCTCCCCGTTTCCAGCTTCAGAAAAATACAAAAAAAAAAAAAAAAGAGTTATAAATAGTATCCTTGAACTCCAGAGTTATTGACAGACCAAATCATTCTTCATTAAAAGAGGCCATAGGTCTAAGTAGCAGTGACTTTCCTAGGTTGTCCTACTTGATGTAATATGCTTCGCTAAAGAAGAAGAGACCCAGATTCCTCTAAGGTCCCAAGATATCTCTAGAACAAGCAACTGGACTGAGTTTATCACTGGAGGTTAATCAGATTTTATCCTCAGGTGAAATTAGAGGATAAACCCAATCTACTCTGTTTTGCAATTGCATTATTACAGTGGAACATTCATATAATGCATAGTCTGAACAGAAATGCTGTAGAGGCCCTAGCTTTTTGGCTCAGTGGTATAGCCTTGACCCAGCATGTGGAAGTCTTGGGTTCGATTCCTGGTCAGGGCACACAGGAGAAGCGACCATCGGCTTCTCCACCTCTCCTCCCCCTTCTCTCTCTCTCTCTCTCTCTTTCTCTCTTTCTCCCGCAGCCATGGCTTGACTGATTCGAGTGCATCGGCCCGGGCGCTGAGGATGGCTCCATGGAGCTTCCATCTCAGGCACTAAAATTAGCTCAGTTACAAGCATGGCCCCAGATGAGCAGAGTATTCCCCTAAGATGAGGATTGCCAGGTGGATCCTAGTGGGGGCACATGTGGGAGTCCATCTCTCTATTTCTTCTCCTCTCACTTAAAATAAAATTAAAAATTAAAAAAAGAAATGCAGTAGAAAGTAACAGAACAGAGTAACATAATATGACACATGCAAAAATCCAACAAAAAATGTGAAAAAAAATGAAAAGTTGCAGAACATAAACAGTATATTATGTACATGCCACTTAAAATATGCAGAACAATATTTTATATAGATATATACAGTAAAATTATAAATATGTAAATGATAATGTTCAAGAATAAATTCAACATACTTGTATGTTGGGAAAGGGGGAAAGATGATTGACATCAGGGAAGGGACACAGAGGATTTTAACCAAATCTAAGATATTTTATTTCTTTAAATGAAGATCTGATATAATTATGGCAAAATGTAAAATTTGTTTGCACTAAGTGTGGATGATCATATGCATATCTTTGTTTTATTAATTATTATACTTTTAATATTTATTTCATAAATTTAATTTAAAAATAAATGGATATGTGCGTAATGGCAGGGAGACAAAGAAAACATGCTACTTAAACCACTTTCTCTTGGAAACTAGCAATTTATTGCACATCACTCTGATTTTCTAGTAATCTCTTTATCATCAGAACAATGTCAGATTTTCCTGAAGACTGAAAAAAATGTATAATATTGAACACTTAAAATGACTCCATTCTAGCCTGACCAGGCGGTGGCGCAGTGGATAGAGCATCGGACTGTGATGCAGAGGACCCAGGTTTGAGACCCCGAGGTCGCCAGCTTGAGCGCGGGCTCATCTGGTTTGAGCAAAAAGCCCACCAGCTTGAACCCAAGGTTGCTGGCTCCAGCAAGGGGTTACTCGGTCTGCTGAAGGCCCGCGGTCAAGGCACATATGAGAAAGCAATCAATGAACAACTAAGGTGTTGCAATGCGCAATGAAAAACTAATGATTGATGCTTCTCATCTCTCTCCGTTCCTGTCTGTCCCTGTCTATCCCTCTCTCTGACTCACTTTCTGTCTCTATAAAAAAATAAAAAATAAAAAATAAAAAAAAAATTAAAATGACTCCATTCTAAACTGTATGTTCTCATTTAATCATTCCAAAAGTTTCGTGATATAGTTAGCAATATCCCATTTTTCAGTACAGGAAACTCAGAGGCAAAGTAATTTGCTCAAGGTCAGACCAGTATGGCAGAACTGAGATTCAAACCAGCGCAAGTGTGGACCCAAAGCCCATTGTCTTTTGTTAGTACTATACTGGGAAACCATAAAAACCAGATAGAGGAGGAAGTAAACAACTCAAATGGGCAGATTAGAATGAGAAGAGCTGGAGGTATCACGAGACTCAGTCTGAGCCTGTTTAGGTGGAGAAATGCTTTGAAAAGATGAGATCTGAGTCATGCTTCAATTAAGATCTCATTACAGATTTAGGATTATAACATGGAACAGAGGTGGTGAAAGTTAGAAAGGGAGTGTGAATTCATGGAAAAGGAGGTTCACTTCCTCGAGCTAGAATGGAGAGTGAGAGAAAGAAAGAAAGAAAGAAAGAAAGAAAGAAAGAAAGAAAGAAAGAAAGAAAGAAAGAAAGAAAGAAAGAAAGAAAGTAAGGAAGGAAGGAAGGAAGGAAGGAAGGAATGAAGGAAGAAGGGAGGGAGGGAGGAAGGAAGGAAGAAGGGAGGGAGGGAGGGAGGGAGGAAGGAAGGAAGGAAGGAAGGAAGGAAGGAAGGAAGGAAGGAAGGAAGGAAAGAAAGAAAGGAGAGAATAGTCCTAACGGAAATTAAAAGAGAAGAGATCCAAATCAGAAAAAAAATTAAATGATAGAAAACATATGAAGGTTATAAAGATATAAAAATAAGGAAGATTGAAGAATCAAGCATTAGCTTCTGAAATTTGAATCAAGCCAAACTTTTGAGGCAGAAAGGAGAGCTGAAGCATCAGATTTCAAAGGTAGGAAAATTGGAACAAATAATTATATTAAGAAAAAATGGGGAGCAGAATTGCGGTTTATTTCTCGAGGTGAACTGGAATACTCTTTTGTAACATGTATTAAAAGACTCTATTCCACATAAGAAAACTTTGAAAAGTAGAACAGGGGAAAAACTTCTGCTTCTGTTTCCCAGGGCCTTCTGTAAGTACTTAGGTGGGTGTGTTTGGGTGAAAATATGAGCTTTTTTATTTAACACCTTCTGATCCTCTCCTACCCCCACCTGAAATCTTAATACTGTGTTTATGACAACACGATCATTTCTACAGTAACTAAAAAGCTGTCAGCAAAAGTGGACTATTACTTAAATTGAGGAATAAGCAATTTTAAAAAGAATAACTCTTTAACCACAAAGAACAGATTCCCATGCCAATATTCAAAGTGACAAAGCCGAAGCAATGCAAATATGGAAAATGTTATGCACTGGGCATCCCCATCTGACCTTCTAGTGATTGGTTTCCAAGCTTCATGGAAAGATTCCTACAATCTAACCCAATATAGTTAGACTTTAATGTATTTTGCTGACTCCTTGGACACAAATTTATCAATGTGTATTGAAACTTCAACTGAAGGCATCTGGGCTCTCTGTAATAAAAATTATGAGTTCCTTATAAAGGTTGAAGGCAGTCTCAACTCAATCAAAGAAGTAAATAAACTATTTGTTCAATGAATGTTTCCTAGGAGTTCTACGGAAAACCGTTATGTATTACTATTTTAAGAAAGCTATCAGACCATCTGCCAACGTGGTAATAAAAAAGCTACCACATGGTTTTCTGCAGAAAGCTCACTTTCCCTCTCTTTGCTAATTCAATTTCAGAGTGCTTCACCCCTCTCTTTTTCCCATTTGTTGCTACCAATAGGGAAGAGTATTAATATCATTTACAATAAATTATTTATATGCTCAGTAGGTTACAGATTAAGAAAACGAATCCTCTTATCAAGTATGTGGTTCAACAACAACAAAAAAGTACCATATTTCCCCATGTATAAGAGGCACTTTTTTCAAAAAATTTGGGGTCTAAATACTGAGTGTGTCTTATACAGTGGTTGTAGGTTTTCTTACTTGCATTTCCAGAGAGATGACGTCAGCGTAATGGCGCGGTAGGAAGCGATACCGATAAATCTCCCCCAAAACTCAACAAGATCTTCAACCAGAAACAGAAAAACCTATCCTTGGAGCCTCCAGATGTTTTGCAATACACCCGAAGGTATGGTCGAGCGAAAAATTGGCTAAATATATAATCAAACCCTGAAGGAAATAGGGAGTAAGAAATGCTCCGCTTTCCTCACTAACCTAAACAGAGCTGCTTTCACTGGGAACTGAGATTATAGAAACTGAGGTGAGCAAAGCGGGTGAATAGATCCAGGCCGTGGCACAAACAGCCGAACCAGGCTGTGGCACGGAGATCCAAGCCGAGGAAAAACTGTGCCTGTGGCAACACAATCAATAAAAGCTAACACTCGCACCAAACCCAGACAAAGAAAGACAAGTGGGGCAGCCATTTTCCCCAAACTCCTGCTTGGCACACACAGATAGTGGACGAGAGATTCCTCCCAGTGCCTCAGCAGTGGGCGCTCGTGTTACCGCACAGAGAGGCAGGGTCGGGGGCCTTTGTGTGGGCCGAAAGCGGAATCTCAGGCTGCCCCAGCGCCCTGAAAAAGCCACATATGGGGAGGGAGAGCCAATTCCAGCGCAGGAACTTTACTGTGCGGGAGGGGTTTTACCCAGAGGGTGAGGCGGCTGGCCTGATATCCTTGTCGGCGCGCACGGAGAGTGGGCAAGAGATTCCTCCCAGCACCTCAGGAGTGGGAGCCCGTGTTATCCCACAGAGGGGCAGAGTCAGGGGCCTTTGTGTGGGCCAAAAGCGGAATCTCGGGCCACCCCAGTGCACTAAAAAAAGACGCGCACAGGGAGGTAGCGAGAGCTAATTCCAATGCTGGAACTTTTCCGTGCGGGTGGGGGTTTCACTCAGAGTGTGAGACTTCCGGCCTGATATCCTGGTCTGCACACAGATACTGAGCAAGAGTTTCCTCCAAGCACCCCAAGAGTGGGCGCCCGCCCGTGTTACCGGACAGAGTGGCAGAGCCAGAGGTCTTTGAGTGGGTGGAAGCCCCGCCTGACTATGCTAGCAGCTCTGACTGACTGAGCCTTACCCAGAGCCCTGTGCTAAGTGGGAATAGAGTGGGGAGATGCCAGCTCCTTGAGCCTCTTACTATCCAGGCAGAGGCAGCAGCAACCCCATAGTTGGATTATCAGGCTACTAATTGAGGAAGGAAAGACTAGGAGAAAGGCTTCAGGAACACAGACTCCCTCACTGGCGGAGCCTATAAATGCTAATGAGCCTCGACTGCCAACGAGACTGAAGCACAATACATGACATCGCCATAGAGACTTATCAACTGCAAACCTCTACCTGAGCGTGCCAAAGGGGCAGAACCTGGGGTACAGAGTCACCGACCAGGAAGAGGGAGAGAAAAGAAAAAGCAAGAAGATAACCTCTCAAAATCAAGAATAATCTGCAGACTTTATAACCTATCCCATTTTATTATATTTGTTCATTTGTTTCTCTTATCTTCATTCTTGATTTTTTTTTCCTCCTCCAACTTGGTCGTTTAACTCTCTGCTGGTCTTACTCTCTCCTCTTCTTGAACTACACTACCCATAAGTGTTACATCTCCCATTATCTTTTCTTTCCTCTTCCTTTCTCTCTATGAGGGTTGCACTCCAAAACCCTTAACTCTCTCTCTCTCTCTCCTCTTTTTTCTTTTTTCTTCTTTTAGTGGGTCCCTCTTTTTTTTCTCTCTTTCTTTCTTTTCTCCCTCTATATTAGTTTCTTCCTTTCTCCTTTACGTCTCCTCTCATTCAAACCTCAATAACAAACAAATTATCTTATCTTGGACTCAAACTTATGTTTGTGGCATTTTGGGGGGTTTTTACTTCACCTTTTTAACTCACTAGCAGTGCTCCCATCCCTGGCTCTCCATTTTATCTAGTTCTTGTTCCACTAAATACAATAGTAATTTTTTAATTTGTCCCCCCCATTTTCCTGTTTCCCTCTTATTCCTCTCATCATAACTCTTAGTCAACCAACACCTAAAAGCAAATCATTTTATTCTTGAACCAAATTTTTTCCTTATTTGCTTTTTGTGGGTCCATACCCCCTTTTTTTTGCCCCTTTATTACTTCTCCCCAATTCAGGCCCTCCAGTACAGGCATTGTTTGTTCTATTTAGTACAATATAATTCACAGTTCACCACAAGATTTTCTCAAGAAAGAAGGGAGAGGAGAGGAGAGGAAAAAAGGAGGGGGGGAATAATTTCCTTTTTTATTTTTTATTTTATTTTATTTTTCTTTATTTCATTATTAATTTTTAAAAAAAAACCTCTTTTTTATTTTTTATTTTTATTTTTTTAACTTTTTATTCTTTATTAAATCTCATTAATACTATCAACAAAACCACCCTCAGATGCCATTAAGAAAGAGAAAATCGAATATCATGAATACAAAAGAAAGAGGTAACACAGATAGATGAGGAAAAATCTATGGAGAAAAAATTTAATATATTGGAAACCTTGGAGTCAAACAACAGAGAATTTAAAATAGAAATCCTAAAAATACTCAGAGATATACAAGAAAACACAGAAAGGCAATTTAGGGAGCTCAGAAAACAACTCAATGAACACAAAGAATATATTTCCAAGGAAATTGAAACTATAAAAACAAATCAAACAGAGCTGAAAAACTCAATACACGAGCTGAAAAACGAGGTAAGAAGCTTAGCTAATAGAACAGGCCAGATAGAAGAGAGGATTAGTGAAATAGAAGACAAGCAACTTGAGGCACAACAGAGAGAAGAAGAAAGAGACTCAAAAATTTAAAAAACTGAGATAGCCCTACAGGAATTATCTGACTCCATCAAAAAGAATAACATAAGAATAATAGGTATATCAGAGGGAGAAGAAAGAGAAAATGGAATGGAGAACATACTCAAACAAATAATAGATGAGAATTTCCCAAGCCTGTGGAAAGAACTAAAGCCTCAAATTCAAGAAGCAAACAGAACTCCGAGTTTTCTTAACCCCAACAAACCTACTCCAAGGCACATCATAATGAAATTGGCACAAACCAACGGCAAAGAAAAAATTCTCAAGGCAGCCAGGGAAAAGAAGAATACAACATATAAAGGAAGGCCCATTAGATTATCATCCGATTTCTCAACAGAAACTCTACAAGCTAGAAGAGAGTGGACCCCAATATTTAAAGTCCTGAAAGAGAGGAACTTTCAGCCACGAATACTATACCCATCAAAGCTATCCTTCAAATATGAAGGAGAAATAAAAACATTCACAGATACAGAAATGATGAGGGAATTTATCATCAGAAAAACCCCACTCCAGGAATTACTAAAGGGGGTTCTCCAATCAGATACAAAGAACAAAAAAAACAAAGCCACAAGTAAAAGCTCCAAGAACAACACAATAAAACCAAATTTAAACTGTGACAACAACAAAAAGAAAGAGGGAGGAGAGGACGGAGATTAACAGTAGCAAAGGACGACAGAGTGCAAAAGTACTCACAAAATAGTGCACTACAATGAACAGGGTAGGAACCCTTTCCATTACTTAAAGGTAACCACCATTGAAAAAACCACCACAGAAGCACATGATTTAAAAAAGACAGCAACAGAGCAAAGATGTATGGAATACAACCAATTAAAAACAAAAGATAGAAAAATGAAAGAGAAGGATCAAACAAAACACAAAACTAACAGAAAACAATCTATAAAATGGCAATAAGGGAACTCACAAGTGTCAATAATTACACTAAATGTAAACAGATTAAACTCACCAATAAAAAGGCACAGAGTAGCAGAATGATTAAAAAAGAAAATCCAACTGTATGCTGCCTACAAGAAACTCATCTAAGTAACAAGGATAAAAACAAATTCAAAGTGAAAGGCTGGAAAACAATACTCCAAGCAAATAACATCCAAAAAAAAGCAGGTGTAGCAATACTCATATCTGATAATGCATTTCTTGCTTTTTTTGCATTTGTCTTGGTGCTCATAGATGAGGACAAGGCAATGGATTTGAGTTTTGACAGTGATGAGGAGTTGTATGAATTTTATGATGAATAAAATTTGAGTTCAATAACTTTATGTAATGCATTTTTTTTTCAAATTTCAGGACCCAAAATTAAGGTGCGTCTTATACATGGGGAACATCTTATACATGGGGAAATACAGCAATTGGGAAAAAAATGGTTATCTATCTTAACTAAATATTTGTTCTAAATAAAAGAAAGCTACAAATTTCTTACTTTACATTTTTTAATCATGGAAACATGTCTTAGACCCTGTATTTTAATCTGCCAGAGAGCAAGCAATAAATTGACATGGGACATATTGACATTATGAAAGGCAAGTTATTTTAGTAACACTAGCTATGTTACTGGAGAATTCAAGTTTTCAAGGAATTTTTTTTCAAGAATTTTTATGCCATCATTTATGTAAATATATAATATATTAGGACTCTGGCCAATAGCTCAGTTGGTTAGAGTGTCATTCTGATACACCAAGATTGTGGGTTTGATCCCCAGTCAGGGCACACACAAGAATCAACCGATGAATGCATATGGGAGTGGAACAACAAATGGATGTTTCTCTCTTCCTTCTTCTCTCTCTAAAATCAATAAATTTCTTAATAAGTTAGGATTTTTCTAAAGCTGAATAAATGCAAATAAAATGTGAACCACAAAGTGGAAATCTTCCGTTCCTCAAATGTTGGCAACACAGGGAGCTGAGTTAACATAGTTTAGCCAGTACTGTCCATTTCACTACAGAGAAGTTCCTAAGCCATGGTAAAGAGTTAAAGGGGCTTCATTGAATGGTTCCTTCAAAAGCAGCTGCAGAAAAAGCTACCGTGGTCTTTTTAAGAACGTGGAATTTAAGTCAGAAGATTTAGAATTTCTTCTAACCCAAGCTATTTTTACCAGCCAGGTGACCTGGGTTAAATCAATCAGTACTTTTTTCTCCATCAGCAAATGAAATATATACCAACTATGCTTCTCTCACAAGATTATAAGAATCAAATTAAAAAGTCTATGTTTAGACAATTTCATATGCATATACATATATACTCCCTGCCTCGAATAGATTTGTGTGCAGATAGGTGGAGAAAACAAATTTAGAAATTAAGACAAAATGAGGAAAAGCCAGGTCAGCATGTAGAAATGCATGCCAAAAAATATGCAAAGCAGTGATTAGAAGGGGGCTGCATGATTGCTGGAAAGACGGTGGTATTCCAAGACACCAAAGCCGAGAGAGAAAAATAGGAGACACTACAGGGTTCACAGTATCTATAAAAACAGATCAGTTACTGAGACAAGGCCAAATTTTTTATGATAATGAAATATCAGAGAAATTTCTTTAATAAGATCTCAAAAAAGTGTGCACCATGTAAATATAAATCATCAACGTCCATCCAGCTTCCTGGGATCCACACAATGATGATGTGATGCCTTTCACAGGGCAGTTTATTCTCATAAATCTTGGCATAGGCCAACACATGGCTTATAGTGTCAAATCAACGTGTAACTTTTTGGTATATCAAAAAAGGTGGTGCAGGTTGACTGGTCGGTGTGAGCACTTTGTAAATGGGCCTAGAACAGTAGTTTCCAGGATCCCTTTTACATTATTGAAAATTATTATAGACCCAAAGGGCTTTGTGTACCTGGGTTATATATACAGAGTCGGCCAAAAGTAGGTTTATAGTTGTTTGTATGAAAAATATTACAATAATTAATAAATAATAATACAACAATAAACAGTTTCACTAACTCACAACTGTGAACCTATGTTTGCCCTACCCTGTAAAGAAATATATCAATATCATATTGAAAATTAAAACTGAGAAACTTTTAAAACACAAGACTATAGTAGAGTGATGATGTCTTCCTGTCACATAGCCCTTGGAAAACTTCATGGTACACACAGGAAAGAATGAGAAAAAAAGGACAAATAACACCATGGTAATATAGAAACAGTTTTGATATTGTAGGCCACCCAAACACGCCCTGGGGAATTCCAAAGAGTTTCAGACAATACACTGAAAACGGCTAATCTAGGGAAACTGAAGACTTATGCATCCTTTAAGCAAGGCTGCACGAATATTATTTCCTGAAATCAAGCCTTTAATAAAAATTAGGCGGCAATAAAAATGAGATCATATTCCAAAAATATTTTAGAGGGCCGGCATTCTATGTTCTTTTGTAAGAGATTCTATTTACTTACATGATCAACTGGGAAACATTTTCTTATTAAAATTAAAAAACCTAACCAAAAGTAAAACATTACCATGTCTCTAGTTGTAGACAGACCAAGAAAACGTCTCACAAAATTTAGTTAGGATGTCCCAGCCAAATGCTCTCCAGGGGACAAACCACACACATACAACTTTGCAGTCATTATCAGTCACTCATTGCCATAAAAAACATTTTACTAAAGCACTTAAAACTATCTCATTTTAAGCAATGTATCTTTCTGATAAGCCCTGAAACACAAATGTAGCCCCCATATAATTGAATAAATTAAACTGATAGATGCATAAAACTATTAGATATATGCCAAGTAAATGTTGGAAGACATCTCTTGAAAATTATAATTTTGGTCTTGAACCAGTTGAAGGTAATCTATCTTTTACAGATATTAAACTATCTTTGAGGTGCTCTTAAGCTGATAATGATATCATCAGTGAACTAAAGAAAACCTCTTAATTTTGTAGAGTGGGTGGAGTTAGAGCTGGAGGTTTATATGTAACTTATTCAGAAATGATATGTCTTTATCATATAAGGAGTTTGGAGTCAAAATATATGCAAATAACACTTTTCCTTAACTTTAAATCAACTTTACTAGATAAAAGACTATTTATTTAAAACAGAAAAGATCACTAGAAAAAATGAGTTCTACACCTGCCAAATCTAAACTACATCATGTTGGTTTAAATCTAAGAGCAAACACTGAGGCAAAGTAAAAGAAGACTACTTGTTCCAAGTACCAGAGTTCCGAGCAATCCCAACAGCAATTCGTAGACATTGGGATCCAGTCTACCTTTCTTAGGATTCTTTCATTCTTCTGACTTAGTAGGAGATATCTGAAGAGTCTTTCACTCTAACAACCATTAAATTAGCTAAGTACAAGAGTTAGTTTAGTTCTAAATAACACTCATATTCACTGATTGTAGAAAGTAAAAAAAAAAAAAATTAGAAAAGTATATAAATGTAATAAAAACAGTTAATTATTAATATTTTGGTATATACCCTTCTAGACTATAATAGATGTGTTTATAAAAGGAAATAAATATATACATAGAAACTAGAATAAGAGTAATATCTATATGTTCATATATACTAGCATCATGTTCTATTTAGAGTTGTATACTCATTTTTAATTATAATTCTTTAAGAAACATTTTCTATCAATAAACATTCTTTAGAAAGAATTTTTAACTGTATACACCATAAATTAAAATTTTTATTTACTATTAGCCATTTGGGTTCTTTGAGGATGCTTTGAGTACAGATCACTTACAAAATGTATAAATTAAGTTATTATTACCATTGTTGACAGTCCTGGGAAGATTATAGTGCAACTTGAGCACTTATTATCCTTTGCTCTGAAAAGATTTACATTAATATCTGAGTAAATTGTCTTAGTGGAGAGAATAATTAATTTGAAAATTAATGCCTTAACACCTAAACAAGTCAGTTGTTTTCTTAGAAGCCTGCTATAGAATAACATAATTACTACAGAATAACTACCTACAATTTTTCTACTCAGTGTTATTGCCTAATGATATTTTTTAAGTGGCTTGTACTGTCTAATTTTATCAGTCTAATAAGAATCCATGCCTCCTCTTTCTCAGTGCTTTAGGCAGAAATTCCTGTGAGCACGTCAAACGCATGAGCGAACGAACAAATTGGCATAGTGGGAGAGCACACACACAGAAGTAAGACGATGGCTGACCGATTTCCCTAATTACCAGAGGTTTAATGAGACGATAAAGCCCTTGCTAAGGATTTCCTAAGTTTTATTAGAAGTCAATACTGTCTTTCTATTTGCAGAATAAGGGCAGCTCAAACTGGCTCACAAAAGGGTAGTGTCGTATTCCGTTTACCATTGACGGGCTGTTAGTGCCAAATGAAGCAATAATGCACAACATTGCTGAACGTGCAAACAAAGCAAAGCAAAACAAAACATTCTAAAAAGGGGAAGTGATTTCACACGGTAAGCATGACAAGACAATGGGACTACAGTGTCTGACTCTCACCTCTCCTTTAAAATGGTAGCCCCAAGTCTTTACTCATCTGCATATCTAGACCCACAGAAAAAACTAAGTCATATCAATTTTCTTCAAATTCTTTCAAAGCATGTATTTCCAATCAGCAAAGACCTGAAGAATATACTCTTTTCTCACCTAAATGACTTGCGTTTTGCTTAAATTAATCCAGTTGACATCCTTTGTTCATTATGCCCACTTTACTATTATTAGCTCCTTACTATTTTTAGTTTTTTAAATAGCTACATATGATCTCTAAACCCCAAGTCTCATGCTTTTTCTTGCAGGCTGCTCTTACATAGTTTTACAATCATGAATAGTTGTTAGATTTTCTGAAATCCTCCATTTATTTCCAAATCAATGAAATAAAAACAAAGAACAGAATCATTATATGAATCATATGGATTATAAATCCCAAAACACTATCACTTTATTAAAGTTGTCTCCTTCCTTTCTGTATTCACAATTTACTAATATCAGTAGGAAAGTGAAGTGTTAGAATTATTATCATATGATTTATATTCTGACATGGACAGGCACAAATTAAAATCCGTCCACTGCTACATAAGCCCCAGGTATGAAATATTGAGGTGGAAGTAGGATATCTCCACTGTCACTTCCACTTCTCTTGTTCTCTTCCTAAATCTACTTTCACAACAGGAAAATACCATGATGTCATCATAAACTGAGTTTAGTACTACAGCTAAACTATTCCAGAAAGATTCACTGACCAAATTAAAATGCTCAAATCACAGTTTATTGAATCAATTTAAAACATATACTGAAGGCTGACCAGGTGGTTGCACAGTGGATAGAGCATTGGCTTGGAATGCAGAGGACCAAGGTTCAAAACCCAAGGTCACTGGCTTGATTGAGCACAGGCTCATCGGCTCATCCGGCTTGAGTGAGGGCTCACCAGCTTGAGCCCAAAGGTCTCTGGCTTGAAGCCCAAGGTCACAGCTTGAGCTCAAGGTCACTGGCTGGTCACTGAGCAAGGGGTCACTGGCTCAGCTGAAGTCCCCTGTCAAGGCACATATGAGAAAGCAACCAATGAACTAAGGCGCCGCCAACAAAGAATTGATGTTTCACATCTTTCCCTTCCTGTCTGTCCTTATCTGTCTCTCTCACTTTCTCTCTCTCTCTGTCTCTGCCTCTCTCTCACTAAAAAAATATTTTTTTAAATAGAAAAAAAACCTTAAGTGAAGAACAAGGAGAAAGAGATAGGGCAGGTTAAAACACTTAGGACCAGATGTTAACTAGATATATTGTGGTGATTATTTTATAAAATATATAAATATCAGATCATTGTTTTAAACCTAAAAATATGCCTGACCAGGCAGTGGCGCAGTGGATAGAGCATCAAACTGGGATGCAGAGGACCCAGGTTCGAGAACTTGAGGTCGCCAGCTTGAGCGTGGGCTCATCTGGCTTGAGCAAAAAGCTCACCAGCTTGGACCCAAGGTCGCTGGCATGAGCAAGTGGTTGGTTACTCGGTCTGCTGAAGGCTCACGGTCAAGGCACATATGAATGAACAACTAAGGAGTGGCAACGAAAAACTGATGATTGATGCTTCTCATCTCTCTCCGTTCTTGTCTGTCTGTCCCTATCTATCCCTCTCTCTGACTCTCTCTCTGTCTCTGTAAAAATAATAATAATAATAATAATAAACCTAAAAATAAAATAATGTTATATATCAATGATACCTCAACACACAATGTGCCCACACAGACTTAAGACAGAATGCAAGTGGGGTAGGACCACACTACCTGAATCCTTTGTTAGGCAACGTGTATGTACACTTTTCTCTCTCTCCCTCTCCCTCCCCCCACAACACCCCTTATTACCACCCCAGACTCCCAGGCCCCCCCCCCACCTGCAGCCATTGTGGTTATAAATATCAGAGTTGAGATTGAATGAGAAGTTTAGCTGATAAACGATGTCTAAAATAACACGTTCTTTTTCTATCAGAAACACACATAAACATGTACACTTGCTGCAGCTCTAACTCACCAATAACTAACTGAGCAACAAGACTTTGATCTGTTTGTTTCAGGAAAAGATACATCGGATGAGAACTGGTTCCACCAGTGGGTACCCAAGGTAGTCTAACCTGTAAGTAATAAATATTCCATGACTTTATTGGGTCCTTCTTTTTTCTGCATTTATATCCAGTACATGTATACTGTCTTTACTCATTCCTTTGGTGTAATCTATGTCTAGCACACCTCAGTAATTACTTCCTCACTTACTATCAAAACTGAGTTTCATTATCCTTAAATATGCATTTCTATTATTTTCTACAGCAGATATTTTTTCACTTTTATTTTATTATTTTTCTTTTTAAGTGAGAAGCAAGGAGAAGCAGGGAGGCCGACAGACAGCCTTCTGCATGTGCCTGACTGGGATCCACCTGGCAAGCCCCTACCAGTGGTGCTCTGCTCATCTGGGGCCACTGCTCCATTGCTTGGCAACTGAGCTATTTTAGTACCTGAGGTGAGGTCATGGAGCCATCCTCAGCGTCTAGGGCCAACTTGCTCGAACCGATTTTAGTCATGGCTGAGGGAGGGGAAGAGAGAGATAGAGAGATAGAAGGGACAAGGGCAGGGGTGGCAAAGCAGATGGTCACTTCCCCTGTGTGCCCTGACCAGGAGTCGAATCCAGGACATCCACACACCAGACCAGTGCTCTACTGCTGAGCTAACTAACTAGCCAGGCCAAAATTTAACTATTCTTCAATAATATACCAAACATTCATTAAACATATATCTTCTTTTTTCTCCTTTACTTTTTTTCAATTTAATTTTATTGGGTGACACTTAAACATATGTTTTCTAAAGGTATAATAATACCTAGTAAGTACTTTATGCTGATTATGTCAGCTCTTTGGTATTACATACTGTGATGGAAACTCTTTGTTGCCTGACAGCCGCTTTCTTCCACAGAAACAGGACCCATCTGAATACAGACCCACCATCACCATGTGCATATGGAGCTGGGCTCTGTTTCAGGCATGGAAGCAACATCATGACTAGTCACAGGTTCATTGGGGCAATTCCATTCACCTTGTCAGGAATTGGCATTTGACACAGTCCTGGCCAATGGAATCAGACAGTCTGCTGTGGAGATTCTGGGAAACTCTGTCCTCACTGACAACAGAAACTTAGTAAGAACCACTATCTTCTCTGGACATTTTTTGTCTTCATACAATTCTTAGGTCCATAGTAGCCTCTTAAGATTATTGTTACAGTTTATGAAAAGAAGCCAAAAGAACAAGAATGGAAGAGTAGAAATCTAGGAAGAACCAGAGAATTTGATGTCTCTGTCAAATCACTGAATTAATGATCCTTGGAATGACCTATCTACAATATTCTTGTTATATAAAATTTTCCTCAATATTTAAGACACTTAAGGATGAAATTTTCTTCATATAGATTTTTTAAAAATCTTGATTGATACTGAAAAAAAAGACATTAAGTCCTCCCAACATCCTAACATAACAAAACTCATAAATTTAAGAGTGTGATATAAATAAAATTTTGTCATATTCCTAACTTATATTCTTGAATATCATGCTAACTTGACTTGTGATAATACATTTGAAACATACAGTTCAAATGTTTCCATCTTCCTTGGTTCCTATAAGCAGCTCTCTTACTAGCCAACACAGTCTGTGTTCTCACCTTCATTTGTGTTTTAGTATTTTCCCACCACCTCCAACTTCTTAGCCTGGCTTATGATCTTGTTGCCCTTTTTTTCTTTACCTACCCTTTAGTCCTTCAGAATTTTAATATTAATAACACTAGAAAAAAATCAAGTAAACCAATAGGATATATAATATCCATAACCAGCTGTCATTTTCCTTAACTATTCATTAATTTTTTAAAAATTTTGTGTTAGACAAATTATATCATTAAGCTTTAATGACCTCAGTAACTAGTAGTTGCTAGAACTATTGACATCTTCTTCTTCAACTGGATCTTTCTCGTGTGCTATGGCCCAGGGCAGAAAATGCCTCCATAGGAAGGCTGTTACTTGGCAGAAACTACAATGTTCTTTGTGTTGGCACTGGACTCTTTTCTAAATGACTTTGAGTTTCTTCACTTTTTTTTAAATGTAAAATCAGCTGGTATTTACTATCAGTTTCTCTTGAGCCTTACACAAAATTTCTTCATCTTTAAGTATAGGATTTAGGATCTTCATCCAGAAGATAGTAAATAGTCCTTGTAAAGATTTAGCTGAGTCATTTTGATACATTATGTGAACTTACAGAAACCCCAGTGCATTTCATGGGGCACAGAATCTTGCTTATCTCTAAGACTCAAGTAAGACTGTCAGGATGAATTAGTATTAAATGCAACATGTATTATTCCTTCAACTTTCAAGAGATGAGAAGGAAGATTCAGCTTCTCTGTCAAAAATCATTTGTCTTTTCATGTAGGAAAATCAACAGAAGAGTTACTTATAGACCAAAGAGGACACGTTTGAAAAATATTATAGTAACACTATATTTATCTGGAAATCCAACTCATATAAGGCATAGCAAAGAATAGGTACATAAGAAAATAAGGTTTCTGAGCAAAAGCACTAAATATCACAACATCCTTTTGATAAAAGCTGTATACAACACTTCTTATTCAGAACTTATATACTCATATTTTAGGTATTATTATAATACATTTGGTTACTTGTTCTTGGTTCACTAAAGATGAAACTCACATGAAAGTAGATACATTGTTTAAGGAAGAAGAAAAAGGATGGTTTTAATAACATGCATATTCAGAGCAAGAGAAAAGAACAGACAAATAACAAGGAGAAGCCTATTATTTGTTAACTGAATTGGAAAAATTCCAGAATATTTAGAAAAAGATGAAACTACTAAGTATAAATACAAGAAATACAGCTAAAACATTTTTACTAGAAAAGAAAACTTTTACATTTAGATTCTCATATTACTTAATCAACAATTAAAATTAGCCAGATTTGTGAAAAACAATGTTATAGTTTAAAAATTAAAGAATATGAAAACAAATATATTAAATTTCAAAATCAAAATGAAAATAATTAGTTTCTAGTAAGCTTTAATGTGAAATCTACAGAATTAAACTGGAAAACCTTACAGACAAGTATTTTGGTAACAAATTGAAAAAGTCATCCAAGAACGACTTTCAACCAGAATTAGGAAAGGAGGTTCGTCACACCTGCCAAGTCCTTTAGAAAAACCTTTCAAGCCTTCAAATTGATGATTTCCTTGTAATTCCTATTTCAAAAAAAATAGAAAATTATTTGAATTATTTTAAGAATTTACTAAAGGATTCAGATAAAAAAATAAGCAAACACACATAAAATATAATTAATATGACCCAAAATATTATGGAATTTTTATTTTCATTTGGAGAAATAAAGAATACATATTATTTCTAGACATGAATGCTTTTATAATAAAATAGAATTTATTTTTTTAATATTATTAATATTATACCAGATAAAATTTTATTTTTTTTTTCAAGTTTTTTGGGCCCTTTTTATTTTTTTATAATTTTATTTTTTAATGGGGTGACATAAATAAATCAGGGTACATTTATTCAAAGAAAACATGTCATTCAATTATGTTGCATACTCATCACCCAAAGTCAGATTGTCCTCTGTCACCTTCTATCTAGTTTTCTTTGTGCCCCTCCCCCTCCCCCTTTCCCTCTCCCTCTCCCCCCTCCCCCCGTAACCACCACACTCTTATCAATGTCTCTTAGTCTCACTTTTATATCCCACCTACATATGGAATAATGCAGTTCCTGGTTTTTTCTGATTTACTTATTTCACTTCGTATAATGTTATCAAGATCCCACCATTTTGCTGTAAATGATCCGGTCATTATTTCTTATGGCAGAGTAGTATTCCATAGTGTATATGTGCCACATCTTCTTTATCCAGTCATCTAAAATAGAATTTATCTTAATCTGTAAGTTTAATGCAAGACCAATTAAAAAATAGATATATAAATATGGATACAAATATAAACATAACTATAGACATTATACATATATATATTCAGATAAAGGTATAGCTGTACATATAATGTATTTGATCAAAGAGAAGCCAGAGATATCAGCTTATTATATAAAAGAAAAATTAAATCTCTTCATAATATTTCAAATTCTAAAAATAAATTTGACTGAATATCATTTAATATATAAAATATCTGCAGTGTCTTACAGAGATTACATTCACTCACTATTTCAACAATAACTTCAATGTTCCTCTTTACCAAATGTTATCATTCCATATTTCCAATTTCCTTGTAAACACTTTATAGGTCATCCTGAGACCTCAAACCCAGTATAAACAGAATTAAAATCATCTCTCCTTAGCCTATGTCAGACGAACCTCACAGAAAATTATTCTTCTCCTTGAAAGTATTTGCCAACTAAACTATTTGTACATAAACTTGATCTTAACTCTGACTCACATTCACACAAATACTAACAATTTAGAACCTGGTTTTTGCTGCCATCAACGCACTGAAATCAAAGTATAAATTCTTTAATCTGTATCACCCTTTTTTTATATAGCTTAGTATGTTATATATTATACTGAGCTCCTAAGCTCAGGAAGTTTTTCATGAATGATTCTGAATCAAGAGTGAAAGGGATCTGACCTCAGCCTAATCCAGGCTTTTCCATGATGTAGCTATTTTTGCTTCACTCTGTTATATGAGATGAGTAATAGTTTGTATCCTGTGACAATGTATAGTTCACTGGGAAAATCTGTCACATCATTTTTAAAATTTTCTTAATGTTTATTTCAATGGAACATATTCTTTTGATTTCTAATTATCTCTGCCTAAATATCTCTTCCCTTCTTATCACTAGTTTTGTCTGTAGATCTGCACTGCCTTTGTTCACACACTGATGCTATCAACCCTGGCAGTGACTGCTGGGCTCATCAACCTGTTTCCAGGGTCACTGCTAGGCCTTATCTTCAACAATTCCACCTCCCCCCCCCCAATTTGTATAAAGCCCCAAGGAACCATTTAAAAACACAACTATGTTAAATAAAATTATTACAGCATTTTAATAACATAATAAGAATAACATCCAAAATACAAACATAAAATAAATCAAGTTGCTTACCCTGGCATTATTCTAAGTACACCATATAAAAATAAATGTAATTAAAGGAACATGTTAGTAAATAAAGCTGAGCTCCTACGTTGTTAGAAATGGGGAAATTAAAATCTATTTCTTTCTTTATGGTTTGACATCAGGATGCCTAGAGACTTGAGTTTTATTTGATGATCATTACTACTTAGGATCCTCTGATATGATAAAACAGGATAGAAGAGTGTGCTTGAATAGACACAAACTTGTCCCATATGTTCATGTGTTTGAAACAGCTGGACCTTATCAGGCAGAAAGAGGACAATATTTTTTTTTAAATAATTTTATTTTTTTAATGGGGCAACATCAATAAATCAGGATACATATATTCAAAGATAACATGTCCAGGTTATCTTGTCGTTCAATTATGTTGCATACCCATCACCCAAAGTCAGATTGTCCTCTGTCACCTTCTATCTAGTTTTCTTTGTGCCCCTCCCCCTCCCCCTTTCCCTCTCCCTCTCCCCCCTCCCCCCGTAACCACCACACTCTTATCAATGTCTGAAAGAGGACAATATTAACTGAGTTCTATGAGTCCTACAAGTCTGTGCAGAGCTGTTACCCCAGTGGCAGCAAGAACACAACTAACAACCGAAGGACCCAGAGATAGAAAGGGGCAAAGGATGCCAAGTGTTGCAAAGGAGGTAGCTGAGGCAGATCCCCTCCCAGGGTTGAACTGTCTTTGACGATTAGAATCTGGAGTCTGGTGTCGGAAATTAGGCAAGCAAATCTTTTGCACAGAGAATACAACTTGAACAAGGGCTATTTCTACTTCTGTTACACAAGAAAGCCTATCCTTAAGAAATAGGTAGCTATCCCTTGCCAGGTGGGCAATCCATCTCTTGTGAAACTACACAGGGCCTTTAAGAGTCTAAATGGAGCATCTCAGAACTACAGAACTCATCCCTTTAGCACTGGGAAAAAACTGCTACCCCAAAATTTGGCTCTGAGAGAAGAAACTTAAAGCTCAGGATGTTCATGTATGGTTTGTCAAGAATCATAGATATGAATTGGAAGGATCAGGACCCGAACTGCCATAAGTCCTCAAATTCCCTGTCTAGAGTTTTAAATACCACAATTTGCCTTTAAGTTTCATGTCTAGCCTGACCAGGCCGTGGCGCAGTGGATAGAGCGTTGGACTGGGGTGCAGAGGACCCAAGTTCGAAACCTGAGGTCACCAGCTTGAGCATGGGCCCATCTGGTTTGACCAGGGCTCATCAGCTTGAGCCCAAGGTCATTGGCTTAAGCAAGGGGTCATTCACCTTGCTGTAGCCCCATGGTCAAGGCACATATGAGAAAGCAATCAATGAACAACTAAGGTGCTGCCACGAAGAATTGATGCTTCTCATCTCTCCCTTCTTGTCTGTCTATCCCTATCTGTCCCTCTCTCTGTCTCTGTCACCAAAAGAAAAAAAAGTGTTTCATGTCTTCCCTGAGCCTCCCTGGTAATAGCTGTAAGATAAGTTGCCTGGCCCCTGGTCCCCACCATACCACATTGACACTACACCCCTAACTTCCAGGCATGCCCTGACAATGAAGCTCCCCAACTCCTAAAAGGCCATAGATTATACCACTGGTAAGGAACATATGTAGCATCTAAGACTCACCATAGCTTTCTTCCCTACGTGTAAAACATTTTGGCTGCACCCAGGGAGGATCAGACCTGCCACACTGCAGAACTACCAGGAAGTGTATGGATCAAGTTCAAAGTGAGCACAGGAGGGTTGCCCTGACAAGACTCAGCAGCAGGAGTACATGTCTGTTAACTGGTCTTCTCCCTCAAAAAATGTCAAGAGAAGTTCATCAGTGGCCAGAAATTCCCCACCCTAGAGTATTGTTGCTTTTTCTGGGAATTGGAAATGTCCTCAAGCTAGATCTAGGTTCTAATTAACCATATTTCTAAGACAAGGCTCTGACCATATGGTGGGCTTTTTCCTCACTCTAAATTTAGGAAACTGATTGAGAGGCTACCTTTCTCAGAAATTTGAAATTCACCACTACCACTGGTGTCAGTTTGTTTGCACTGTCTGTCTAAAATGACGTTTCTAATCAGTAGCCCTGAAATTATTCATTCATAAGTTATTAAAAAGTTGCATATATGTCATAAAGCTCTGCTTGTGCTAAGCATTGTATAGGATACCAGAATATGTGAAGAAACAGAGCTTAACATCTCATTCTATTCATAGATATAAGAATAGGTACAGGGCTTCCAGTGAAGACGGTAGTGTAGGTAAACATGGTACTCATATCTTCCCATACTACATCACAATTACAGCTAAACTAAAGAACTGCCATCATTCAGAACCACGTGAAATCTGGCTGAATGCAAGTCCCACACTAGGGACATAAAGAAGAAGCCACATGGAGACTGGTAGGAAGAGCAAAGATGCAGAATGGTCTGGTCCCACCCCCACATGTGGTGAATAAAACTTGGTAAAAATATATTAGCTGTGGAGGTCTCCCCTGAAAAGGAAGGGGTCCTATACCCAGGCCAGGCCCCCTGCTTAGAGTTCCAGCGCCAGGAATAGAAGTCCCATCAAACCCAGTGTGGATGTGACCAAGTGAAATGGAGGGCTGCTGGAGTCCCAGGCATTTCTCATAAAAGGCTCACACACAGATTTATTCAGATTCACTCCCTCTGAGATCCAGTGCTGAGGCAGCAGCTCAAAAGACACTAGGGGCATACATGGAGGAACTGAATTGTCTCACATCAGTTTGAGAGCTAGAGGGGCAGCTGTTTACCAGACAAAAGTGCAGGCAGAGGCCATTATTCCTTTTCTGAGCCCTCCTTCAACAGAGCCAGTAAATGGGTGCCATATCTGAGTCTTCATCAACCTGTGGCTTTTCCAGTGGCTTTTCCATATGAACAGGCTGACTTGGCTCATGCTTCAGATTTTCTTAAAATCTCTGAACCAAAAAGCATTTGGCCTTGGCATGCCCCATATCTCTTAGTAAATGGCTCCAGGCCAGGTGCTAGCAACAACTGGCCTTAGTTCACAGTTTGGCCTCTCTTGGGTACCTCCAAGCTCAGAACAAGTAGCAGCCCTCAGCCAATCATTTTGTAGCACATATCAGGTGTCCCTGGAAGAACACAGGTAGATACTGATGTTGGCCTGCACCTCCCAGCTAGAGTCAGTTCACTGAGTAGACAGTTTCAGACCATGTTGAAGTACCACTCAACTACCACCACAAGGGCCACACTCAAGAAGCAGACTCAGTAGGCACTAGAGCCCCACTGAAGTAAGTCCTGCTTGGTGGGGTGGGCACCTGCACAGATGATCCTCCATAGTGGTCACAGCCAGTCCTTGCAGATGACTGGCCTGGGGTTCAACCCTTCCCACTGACATGCCAACAGCAATCAAGGGTGCCAGCTATAAGAGGAGGGTGTACACAGCCCACACAGGGGCACACCTTGAATGCCCAGGTTGGGTGATTGGAGAGGCTATGTCACTGGATCCTACAGGACACCTACTACATTAGGCCAAGCCCAGGAGACATAGAAATTCTACTTGATACATAGAGTCAAATACAGAGAGGCGTCCAAAATAAAGAGACTAAAAACAAACCCCAGATTAAAGAACAGAATAAAACTCCAGAAAATAAACTAAACAAAATGGAGATAAGCGACCTACTAGATGCAGAGTTGAAACCACTGGTTATAAAGATACGCAATGAACTTAGAGGAAGAGTAGGTGAACTTAGTGAAAATTTCAACAGAGATAGGAAACATAAAAACGGACACAGAAAGCATAAAAAAGAACTAGTCAGAAATGAAGAATACATTAACTGGAATGAAGAATATGTTATCAGAATCCACAATGGAGTAGATGAAGCAAAGGATCAAATCAGATATTTGGGGAGATAAGGAAGCAGAAAATATCCAATCAGAACACAAAATGGGGGGAAAAATCCAAAAAAATGAAGATAGTATAAGGAGCCTCTGAGACAACTTCAAGTGTACCAACATTTGCATCAGGGGGGTGACAGAAGAGAAGAGAAAGAGCAAGTAATTGAAAACGTATTTGAAAAAATAATGATGGGAAACTGGTGAAGGAAATAGACATACAAGTCCAGGAAGCACAGAGAGTCCCAAACAAGAGGAAGTGTGTCTCTGCCAATACCTTGATTTCTGACTTAGGGCCTCCAAAACTGTGAGAGAGGAAGTTCTTGTTAGTTTGTGGCCACTTGTTACAGCAGCCACAAGAAACTAATACAATGGCCACAATTCACTCCAGTACCTAAGGGCTTCATTGATATAAGTTTAATATGTGGGCAGACAAATTTATTCCCTTTACTATTGGAGCTCAATTTAACACATTACTAAATTGATTGTTAATAACACTGGTAACGATGGTGCTAAGAAATTCATTCTTTTCCTAAAAAGGTCCTTAATATGGGGAAAAGTTAATTCAATGATAAGATGTATATAGCAGATTGCTTTCTCTACTTCTATTTTTTATGTTCTTCTTTTTAAATATTTTTGAGTTAAAATTAATTTCAATGTTATCTTAAAGTTAAAGCTCAAAGTTAATTTGTCCAAACAGTAAATTAACTTTTTCAAAATATTATGTTTATCTCAGTGTATAAGATGTGATGATCAAACTGCTTTTCAAAATAACATACATAAGCATTTTTTACCTTCTTTTGAAAACGATTAAAGAATAAAGAGGAAATTCAACCCTACACTTGCCAGAGCTGAGGTGATCTCAACCTTTACCTTACAGATTATACCCGAGAGTGACTTTATTTATTCTTCCCTACTATTTCCTGTCGTGTATGAGATGACTCATTCAGTCTTCGCTATGCCTGCACTCTTTTCCTGCCCACGAATCAGTAGAGGTTGGCCCCATCTGAGCTTCCTCAGGGTCTCCTGCACTGTCAGAATGTCAAGGCCAGCGGGGTTCCAATATCACTTACCCTTTATGGGCTATTGTTCCCACCAACTGTATTGTTGTTTAAGGCTGTCATCTAAAGGGCATGTGAGATTTATGGCTAATTTAATGGTCAGTAGCAGGAATCTGTTAAGAGACTATATTATATCCTTTTAAGGAAATATAAAGCTGGTCATAATTTGCTGCCTACAGAACCTACCAGACTAGTTTACAAATCCTGTGAAAATTAAAACCAAAGTAACGCTGCTTGCCAGTCATTTGAGACTAATCTAAACAAAAGAGATATATATGACTTGGAATCCTGGAAGTCACAGAAATATCTTTGTCCTTTAAAAAAGAAACATGTTAAAGTTTTCAGATGGTAATCATATTATTACTCTCATACGAGAGTCTAAAACAAAGAAAAATAATTTTTCAGGAATAATTTCTCCCGTCATATGAGGACAGGGAGAGTTGTCATCTTCTAAAGAAGTAGGTGTTTTTCCCAGCTGTTGGTCAGACAAAGGCCAAGCGAACCCTTACAGTAAATAGTGCCCCCTGTCTTGAGTTTCAAGAATATACAGTGCAGAACAAGCGTACACGTCAGCACCGCAATCCCATCTTTCAAGCATCTAAGGGCCTATTTTATGAAAGCATCTAAGGGCCCATTTTATGAGTAGGAACAACATCAGGTTTCTGTTTCACAAAACATCAAAGTCTATGCCTGAATAGAGGAAGTGCACGTGGAATTAAATGGTGCCCCCTGGGCTTCTGATATCTGGTCTGAAATATTTTAATCAATTTTTTTCCCTCTATGACTTGTTTGCAGTGTAAATTACTGCTGTTTTAGAATGTTTATGAGCTCTACTTTACACTGAGTAGATGATTGGACTAGAACCAAACTTCTTTGCGTTATTAAAATCCTCCATAAATTTACCCCTTCATAAGCCTCGGTTCTTTCTCAATTCTGCCCCTTGACTCTGAGCTGCAGAAACATCTGAAACACTTTTAGGTTAAGGAGCACTGCCCTGGGTATTAGTTTGCAGTCAGTTCTGTCTTCAAAGATAATCAACAAGAGTTATAATAAGTACAATAAAACCTACATATATGTACAATCCCAGGACACCTAACCCAGTCTTGGGGTCACAGAATGCTCCCCAGGGAAAAGGTTTAAAGTACATCTGAAATATCACAATGGGTTGGCCAGTTGAGGTAATGTGGGCAAGTATTCTTTACAGGAGAAACAGCCTGTGCAAATGCCTGGAGGTCAGAAGTTTCTTACAAACACTACAAGCATTCTATAGCTTATCCATAGTTTCAATTTGTCCATGGGATCTGAATGCCAATTATTGAGGATGAATTTGAGATGAGTTCTAAATATGAGTTTTTCCCCTTAGATTCTCCTAAGTTTCACAAGTTCACTATGCCCAAACCAGTATAAGAAAACAAGAAATAAGCCTTCAAAATTAAGAACTGAACAATATGTGTATCATTTTGTGAATTGCTAACCCATAAGCATAGTATTCTTCCCTAAACTATAATGCCTGGCCCGCTTTGGCCCTGTTCATTGTTTTATTTCACTCACTGTTCAAATTGCTCTCACTCTTCATTAGATTGAAAGCTTGTAGTCTCTAGGAAAGACAAGTCTTGAAAGCAAACTTGGCTTTGAGCAGCTGTTTCTCTTCTATAATCTTTTATATTTCATACGATTCAGGTTCATTGGTCTGCCTGACAGTATCCTCATTCAAAAACACAAAAGCAAAGCAGAAACAATGTTATCAACCATGCGTGCTAAAAGCATGACATCTCCCCACCTCCTTTTTGGCATGACCCCTCTCATTTATTATCCTTTGGCCTCATTTCTAAGTTCTTCTAGTCATCCCCTATGCTACTAGAAAAGTATGTTGGATGAGAATTTGGCAAAATATGATCCTCCTTTAGCTGAATGCATATGTGCAATAATCATATGTGTTCTGAAAAGAAGTAGGCAGAACTAATTTCATATATACCACACTGGCACTACATCTGGTCTCCATAAATGTCAGTTAAGGACAGCATGAGCTTGATATTGGCCCAGAGACTAGAAAGTCTTGTGTGTTCAATTTCTGGAATTTTCTTTGGACTCACAACATGATGCTTCACAAATATACTGCTCACAGAAATTAGGGGATATTTTATTGCTTCACATTTATTGTGAAAGATCTCCTAATTTTTGTGAGCAGTGTATTTTACCCTTTTGGTATTCAATTTTTTCCTCTTCCATTAAGTGGTGATCATGTCTACTGGTCTCTATTCTGCCACTGTGTGTACTTAGTAATTTCTATAGTTTTTACTAATTTCAATAGGTGTTCAGTTTAGAGGGAGAAAGGAAACACACGTGCATAAAAAAAATAGAGCCCTTTCTGGTTTGCAAAACTACTTGATTAAAGTCAGGATATGAGGTACAAATATTGTTCATGTAAGTCTATTCTGAATGCCAAGTTCTGATGATTGAAATATGCCCACACTTTTACTTATCATTTATGTCATTTAAGTTTCACTCCAAAAGATAAAATACCATGTCACTATTCTAGGAGTTCTGCTAGAAAATATCAACATTCTTCAATTTAATTTTTAAAATATATTTACTTTTCTAAGACTCCAAACACAAAAACATAGATTAGTCTATTTTTTTAGTTCCAACAGTAAATAAATTCTGACTCTGATTATCTCTATGTGCTGCTGACGTTTAAAAATTAAAATTTTAATAATAAGAAAAAATCTGTGGTAATGTTTTTCTTCAGAAGAGTGCAAAGAAATCTATAAATACTCTTTCACCATTTCTGGTTTTCAAATTTAAAATGATGCATCATGACAGACTTACAAACAATTGTTTCTTATAAAATTACTTCCCACACAAAGTTTAATATCTGCTCTTATAAGTCATTTCCTATGATTTATGAATCATGTGGAGAGTAGTTATGCATCTGTGTATAAGTGACTGACCTAAATTACTTTAACTCCTGATTCATCATGTCCCATCCTATTTTTAAATTTAGCTTTTTTTCTCCCCAAATTTTAATGTCAACATAGAGCAAAGTCATGCATAAATAGTCTCCAACCTATAGCTTTATTGTTTACTTCCCAAAAAAAGATTTTGCATCTTTTCTCCTCCTAAAGTTCTCTTAAGTTCTAAGTCATATGGTTTTGCCAGGTAAATATACAGAATTTTGAAGCTGGAAAGAGATCTCAAGGTTGACTAGTTTCAACCTCGTAATAATAATAATATTTTAAACTCCCTGGCATGTAATTCAAACTCTGAACAGTTCCAGGACAGAAAGCCCACCCCACTAAACCACAAAGAAGCCAATTTCTTGTAGTACAAAATTAAGACTTTCTTTGCTCTTCCTAGTGCCTAAAAGAACAACATTCCTCCAGGCCTTTGCATGACGTACTCCCTAAATACATTCAGGAGTCTGCCTGAGTGTCCCCTTATCAAAGAGCCTCGCCAGTCACTTTTTACTCTCTTACCCATTTTTACTTATCCTCATAATAGTTAATGTTACCTGACATTACACTATAAGTCTGTTTGCAATTATCTGTTGCAACACAGAATATAAGTTCCAAAAAAAGCAGGGACTATATTTTATTTACACTGTATCCCCAGCCACTAGAGCAATGCCTAGTATTCAGTAGGTGCCAGAAATAGTTGCAATGGAATATTAAGCTTAAATGGGAATTTCGATAGTCTTCACCCACTGATCCAAATTCTGCTTTGGAATCAAATAAGAGCAAACACTCTTCTACATAGCCAACATTCAGATATTTGAAAACAACTTTCAAAATTTTTCCTTTTAGAACTATAGAACATAAGGCAGTAGAAAGTATTTTCAAGAACATGATTTTAAAATACAATTTTATCACCTGACCAAGTGGCAGTGCAGTAGATAGAGTGTCAGACTGGGATGCAGAGAACCCAGGTTCAAAACCCCAAGGTTGCCGGCTAGAGTATGGGCTCACCAGCTTGAGTGTGGGGTCGCTGGCTTGAGCCCAAAGGTTGCTGACTTGAGCTCAAGGTCACTGGCTTGAGCTCAAGATCACTGGCTTAAGCAAGGGGTCACTCACTCTGCTGTAGCTCCCCCCCCCCCCCCGTCAAGGCACATTTGAGAAAGCAATCAATGAACAACAAAGAATTGATGCTTCTCATCTCTCTCCCTTCCTGTCTATCTCTGTCTGTCCCTCTTTCTGTCTCTCTCTCTGTCTCTGTCACACACAAAAAATAAATAAATAAAATACAATTTTATTGTCTCGAAAAAATCTACCAGAGAATTTCATTTGGGAAACAAGACTCGAGACTTACAGATCTGGAGATAATACTCAGGAGGTGAAACTGGGGAACAGGAAAGAAGTCCAGACTATTGCCACTGCCCCTATTTAAGGAGTGCCACAGAAAAATAAAACACTAAGTCAGTACAAGAGCTTTCTCATGGTATATGATACCTTCTGTATTATAGGAACAGCCAAAATATTGGTTTTCTCAACAAAAGTTTTCCATTTACCTGCAGAAGTAACCTCCAATCTTTCATGTCTTTATCTGTAAATTGAAGAGCTAGACAAATTTATCATCAAAGTTTCTGACAGCTTTGAAATCCTATAACCAACTTTCATCTCATTAATAAGTAATGTATGGAAGGAACAAAAAAGTCTTTTGCTGAGATTAGGATGAGGAGCTGGGGCTGGGCTCCTGACAGGCATGAAAAGTTTTGGAATATCCTTTCTCAGAACGAGTGAGGAAACTTCAAAGATAATAAAAAAGAGATTAACGTGTATCCATGAAGAACCCACCTAGAAATGCTGACTTAGAGTCAGCTAACATCTCAGAGATTGAGGTCTTTCTCTGCAAAGGTTCTGTGGAGCAGGAGGAGGAGCGAGGGAGCATGATGTGTGAGTGACCAGGTCTGAGGCTGGGCAAAGTGCTGCTCGTGCAATTTTTTTTTTTTTTTTTTTATTTTTCTGAAGCTGGAAACGGGGAGAGACAGACAGTCAGACAGACTCCCGCATGCGCCCGACCAGGATCCACCCGGCACGCCCACCAGGGGGCGACGCTCTGCCCACCAGGGGGCGATGCTCTGCCCCTCCGGGACGTCACTCTGTTGCGACCAGAGCCACTCTAGCGCCTGGGGCAGAGGCCAAGGAGCCATCCCCAGCGCCTGGGCCATCCTTGCTCCAATGGAGCCTCGCTGTGGGAGGGGAAGAGAGAGACAGAGAGGAAGGAGAGGGGGAGGGGTGGAGAAGCAGATGGGCGCTTCTCCTATGTGCCCTGGCCGGGAATCGAACCCGGGACCCCTGCATGCCAGGCCGACGCTCTACCACTGAGCCAACTGGCCAGGGCCTGCTCGTGCAATTTTAATGTGATCATGATGCTGGTGTTCTGGTCACGGGGTACATCTTGGGAAGGAAATAAATATAGTCAAAAAAGAACTATAAATTGGTGCAACTGAGAGAAATGAGATAGAGAATAAGTTTGTTCAACAACTAAATACATTTTATGAAGTTGAAATTATGTCTCATAACTACTCACATTGGTTGATGCATGCAATGTATATTTTTTATTACTTTCCTTTTCTCTTTTTATCAGTACTGGCTTTCAAAGGATCTTAAATACTTTCTCTAGCCAAATATTATTCCTAAAATCTCACTCTTCTTGGGTGTCTTAACTTTTTATTCTACTTTTTAATAATTCTGTATTTAGAAAATTCTTTTTATTTTCTATTCAAGTCTCAATAAAATGTCATCAGAATGAAAAAAATTATATATTATTCTATATTTTGGTGCACTTACCCAGTCTGTTTCCAGTTTTCCTATATATCTTTCTTACTAAAGGAAACACAGCCAATTTCCAATAATTGCTGATAAAGGAGGATAATACTAATATATCAATATATAAATTTTATCCATAAGCCTCACTTTAGACAATCATGTTATCCTCCTCAACAAATCTTTATATGAGTTCCTAACACTTGCAAAATTATTTGGCTTTCTAGTCTCTTCTGCTTACCAAAAAGGCAAGCAGCCAAGAGCCGATGAAGGTGAAGTGTGGAGAGTCAGCCACGTAGCCTACCTTCAGGGAAAGGGTTCCCTGCACTCACCTGTGCCCTGATTTCTAACTAACTATAACAGCTTCACTTACTTTCTTTGTTCTTCAGAAAGTCAGCTAGCTATATGAATTAAGCAGCCTTCAACACACTGACTAAATGCTTTTCATTTACCTTCTTAATTTTCTCCCTAAATTACCTTCCTCTTCTCTTTGGAAAGAGGTCTGGTACTGGGGTCTCAAACTTGAATTATCACAGCACTCTTTTTTCACATTGCTAGTCTTCTTTGCAGATATCCATTTATCATTATCACTTTCCTTTTCTTAAACAATGAGCACTTCTCTAATGATTAGGCTGTGGCCCAAGCTTCTTCACCTTTCCTTCCTTGCAAATATCCACATAAGGACCCTGTCACCAAAATATTTACTGAATGCAGCAATTCCTTCCTCGAGTTCCCAGTGGGCCTTCTTCCCCTCTGCCAACACTATCTTCCACCAGATAAAGACATTGTTACCTGGAGGAAACCAGTTTCCTGTCTGCAATTTGCTGAGTCACATCTTGCCATTACTTTGCTATGGTCATCCGACTCTTTTTTCCTATTTGCACCAGACCCTACATAGAGTGTCTCCTCATTCAGCTCTTTATGAGTTCCTCAGCCAAAACACAAAGTTCAACTGTTGCATCATAGGTGCTTCCTCCAACTTCCCACTGATCATCTATCATATCAGCTCACTCTTCTTTTCCCACCAACTCACCCATTCACTCCTTTACCATTTTCTCTACTCTCTCTGGAACAACATAAGTAAACATAACCATCCCACACTTCATAGTTAAGAAACCTGAGGCCTTGACGAGATACTTAAACTAGCTAAGATTGTAGATTAGACAAGCATTAATACACTCTAGGTGGTGGTGACTCACTGCAGTTATAAAAATAACATTGAGCCCTGGCCGGTTGGCTCAGTGGTAGAGCGTCAGCCTGGCGTGCAGAAGTCCCGGGTTCCATTCCCGGCCAGGGCACACAGGAGAAGCGCCCATCTGCTTCTCCACCCCTCCCCCTCTCCTTCCTCTCTGTCTCTCTCTTCCCCTCCCACAGCAAGGCTCCATTGGAGCAAGGATGGCCCGGGCACTGGGGATGGCTCCTTGGCCTCTGCCCCAGGCGCTGGAGTGGCTCTGGTTGCAAAAGAGCGACGCCCCAGAGGGGCAGAGCGTCACCCCCCGGTGGGCATGCCGGGTGGATCCTGGTCAGGTGCATGCGGGAGTCTATCTGACTGTCTCTCCCCGTTTCCAGCTTCAGAAAAAAATACAAAAAACAATAAATAAATAAATAACATTGATGTTTTGAAAACAGAAGCTGTTGGATAACATCTTCTTAATGGATTTTACCAAGAATTTAGGCAAATTCTTGCCTGATTCTCCACCGATCCCCTTCCCATCCGAGCACAGCTGTTTATACAGATATGGCCTCATCCCAAAGAGCCCAGGCCAGAGCAGCACAAAAACCCAAGGACACATTCACCAGCTCCCTCACACCTCCTTCCTCAGAACTCAAGCATCCAGCCTGTCCCAGGTCCTAGAGAATGAGAATAATCATCTTCCTTCCTTACTTGATAGACACATCATTCACAAAATTTTATCCTCTATATGAGATGCTCTCCTTAATCTCCACTTCTTTTTTTTCTATTAAAAATAACTATAGCATGGCCCTGGCCGGTTGGCTCAGCGGTAGAGCGTCGGCCTAGCGTGCGGAGGACCCGGGTTCGATTCCCAGCCAGGGCACACAGGAGAAGCGCCCATTTGCTTCTCCACCCCTCCGCCGCGCTTTCCTCTCTGTCTCTCTCTTCCCCTCCCGCAGCCGAGGCTCCACTGGAGCAAAGATGGCCCGGGCGCTGGGGATGGCTCTGTGGCCTCTGCCTCAGGCGCTAGAGTGGCTCTGGTCGCAACATGGCGACGCCCAGGATGGGCAGAGCATCGCCCCCTGGTGGGCAGAGCGTCGCCCCATGGTGGGCGTGCCGGGTGGATCCCGGTCGGGGGCATGCGGGAGTCTGTCTGACTGTCTCTCCCTGTTTCCAGCTTCAGAAAAATGCAAAAAATTAAAAAAAAAAAAAAAATAACTATAGCAAAATCAGAAATAAAATTTAATATTTCACATAAAGATCTCTCAAATACATGGAAACTGTCAGTGTCCTATTTTGCAAAATGCTGAGTGTATGGCCAGTAGCCACAGCCATTGCTACGGCCATGCACATACAGGTTCACATTAGATTTTGTCAAACGGTAAAGAAACTGTGGAGCCAAAACCTGGTGAGCCATACCTTTATTCTAGCCTCGCACTTGGCCAGCAAGTAAATATATACACAGAGGGAAAACACTTCGCTTTCTATTCAGGG
This sequence comes from Saccopteryx leptura, assembly GCF_036850995.1. NCBI lineage: Eukaryota > Metazoa > Chordata > Mammalia > Chiroptera > Emballonuridae > Saccopteryx > Saccopteryx leptura. The sequence goes on from NC_089503.1 coordinate 222,856,239, forward strand.
CTCCTAGAGCCACTGACACATCCGGGTTTTCCTAGAATCAAAGGCCCCCACCAGCTCAGTCACCCCTGGTTCCCCATCTGCACACCTTCTCCCTCCTCCTCTCTGCACAAACTGGCTTCTCCTTGTTTAGCAACTTGCCATTTTGGCTTTCTATTCTCAGCACACTTCCTTCTCTCTTTTTCTTCTTCACAAACTATTCTTGGCGCAAAAAACCCTCCTCCAGCACACATTAGCATAACAAAGCCCCTTCCCAAGCAGGAAGGTAATTAGCAGTTTTACCTGGCAATGCAATTAACCTGGGCAGTGGCCATTTTTAACAATAAAAGTGAGCAAACCTAGAAAATATAGATTTTACAGACTCCTTTGCCCAACACTGAGCTATTCTTATAATGCTCTGCTTTAAATATTTAACTTCACATTTCTCTAGATAAAATGAATATCATTCAGTAATACTTTTCTTAAGCAAGATTTAATCTAAGGTATTCTGACAGTGTACTACTGCAAAGTCCATATGTATAGGATTCAGGAAAGAACATGTATTCCTAGGTAAGAATGCTTTGTATTAGATGTCCATTTCTGTATAACAAATTATCATACTTAACAGCTTAAAAGAAGATAAATTTATTAACTCACAATTTGCAAGAGTCAGGACTCCAGCCCATTTTTACTTGGTCCTCTGCTTACAGGCTCACAAAACTACAAAGCGTCAGCCAGGGCTGTGATTTTATGTGAGTCGTAGGGTCTTCTTTTAGGCTCATTGGTTGTTGGCAGAATTCAGCTCCTTGTGGTTATAGGACTGAGTTACCATCTTTTTCCCGACTTCCACCTAAGGCCCATTCTCAGCTCCTGGAGGCTACCCATGGCTTCCTGTCACGTGACTCTGCCTACAATGTGGTACATTGCTTCCTCAAGGCCAGTAGACCAGCACTTCTCTTGCTTTCAATCTCTCCCTCCAGGCTATAAAGACAAAGTCTTTATATAACATAATATAATCATGGGAGTGACTAGTCCATCATATTCACAGGTCTTGCCCACAGCCAAGCAAAGTTGATTGTATAGGAAATTTGCACCTGTCCAATGGGGTGGTAGAGAAGGATATGTTAGAAATCCATGGCCATGTTAGAATTCTGCCCATGAAAATGGTTCAGACAGGAGTTGCTTCCCATAGAGCCATGAGTCCATTTTTTCTGAGGTTATCATAGATGACAGTTAATTGGATTAGGTAAATCACAAATGGAGCAATTGCTGGTGTCAATGGGCATTTTCCCAATCTGTAAGCCTAGTGGGATGTTCAATTGACTGTGAGCAGCATATAGAAACTGTTGTTCATAAATCTAACACTATTTGGAAGTCCATGAGAAAGAAAATTCAATAACTAAGTATTTTCACTTTAAAGCTATTGAACATGAAGGATTCTTTGTGCTGGTAAGTTTTGCTAAGCTTTGGGGAGAAAACTCAGAATATAACCCTCCAAATTGTCTAGTATTTTAAGGCTGTTTGGAGTATGAATTATCAATAGATTAACATAAGTCTTTCTCCACTAAAATTTTAGGCTTCGCATGAGAAGTTATGATGTTTGAAAGAAAGTAAATAATAATAGTTTTCCTCACTAGTGTTCTAAAATTGCAGGCTGGCAAAGCTCACAACTACTCCACTCTATGATTGCATTCATAGACAAAGATTAATAAAAATGTACAGTACCAGGGGAACAGATTCAATTTACAAAGCTAACTTCACATTAAGTAAAATATATCATTTTTTCTGATTTAATTTTTTTTTGTTTTTGTTTTTGTTTTTTTGTATTTTTCTGAAGCTGGAAACGGGGAAGCAGTCAGACTCCCGCATGCACCCAAACAGGATCCACCCGGCACGCCCACCAGGGGGCGATGCTCTGCCCATCCGGGGCGTCGCTCTGTCGCCTGGGGCAGAGGCCAAGGAGCCATCCCCAGCACCCAGGCCATCTTTTGCTCCAATGGAGCCTCGGCTGCGGGAAGGGAAGAGAGAGACAGAGAGGAAGGAGAGGGGGAGGGGTGGAGAAGCAGATGGGCACTTCTCCTGTGTGCCCTGGTCGGGAATCAAACCCGGGACTCCTGCATGCCAGGCCGACACTCTACCACTGAGCCAACCGGCCAGGGCCCAGGTTTAATTTTTTTAACTATTGGATAAAACTTTCCACAAATCCTACTAGTTTATGACATTTTCTTTCCATAGTATGTGTGTTTTAAGCTTAAAATATGCATGATTTTGATAGTGCCAGCTAAGTCGATTACAGCAGCTAGCTAATGTTGTCTCTCTAGATTGTAAACTTTTATACTATAAACTGATAGAGCCTTCCCCAGGATACTGACCCTAATTTTCATTCTACCTACTGCCAATTCATGACTACCATTTCACGTGCAACAACATGGTAGGAAGAGGCTGATTCAGCACAAATTCAAGAAATAACTCAATACATCTATTCAGTAGATACCAAAGTAGTTGCTTCATCTTTGGAAACAAAGGCATTGCATTCATACTGAAACCTTGAATCAAATGGTGCTGGTTTCTTCTCCTTGGTATTTCCAGTTGGTGCAATTTGTGCCAATTCAGTTAGAACTGAGAATTCTGGCTGTTGTTCCTCCTCTGCTTACATTTTTGAGGCTACTTCTGCATTAGGGGATATGCCTGTGTCATGCATTTCAATCCATTAAGGTCTGTGGGAACTCATGAGCTGGGGGTGATCCTGGCCCTGAGAAGACTTGGGCTTGCTGGCCTCATGCTTGGCCTGTGGCTTTTCAGGAACTTCTCAACAGTGCCTGGTCCTCTGCAGCAGCATCCAGGTCTGTCCAGTCTTCGGGAGGGTTTATACAATAGGTCTCACTGCTCTTGCTCTCTTCTCAGCATTCCTTGACGTCTGTGGCTCTTTGGGCGATGGCAAAAATGCCTTCAGGTTGCCCCTATTAAGAGCTGGTTCTCTGTTAATCCTGAATATATCTCTGTTATTTCAAACATATACAAATCACAGATTCTGAATCTTTGGCTTTGAGAATGTACTATCCACATCTAATTTCTTGATTTTTTTTTTTTGTAGTTTCTATGGCAGGTGGAGGGAATTAAAGGGGGACAGTACTTGGTTCATGTTTAAAATTTCAAAAGAGCCCTGGCCGGTTGGCTCAGTGGTAGAGCATCGGCCTGGCATGCAGAAGTCCCGGGTTCCATTCCCGGTCAGGGCACACAGGAGAAGCGCCCATCTGCTTCGCCACCCTCCCCCCTCTCCTTCCTCTCTGTCTCTCTCTTCGCCTCCCGCAGCCAAGGCTCCATTGGAGCAAAGATGGCCCGGGCGCTGGGGATGGCTCCTTGGCCTCTGCCCCAGGCGCTGGAGTGGCTCTGGTCGCAACAGAGCGACGCCCTGGAGGGGCAGAGCATCGCCCCCTGGTGGGCGTGCCGGGTGGATCCCGGTCGGGCGCATGCGGGAGTCTATCTCTCCCCATTTCCAGCTTCAGGAAAAAAAAATTTTTTTTTCAAAAGAATAAGCCAGAGGACATAGAAAATAGCATAAGTGTATTTTTTATACATCAGAATATTCTGGAAGGATATATAAGAAACTGTCAACAATTGTTGCCTTTGGAGAAGACCAGAGAATTGAAGAGATAATTTATTATATGCATTCTTGTTCTATTTGAATGTATTCTATCCATTCCTTTTATAAATGTTTGTACATTTAAATTTTTCAATTAAAAATATAAATAATAAATAATAAATATTCAAAAGAAGTCCAGTGCTGGTTTAATTTAAAGAATAGACAAATTTATTGATGTACATCTATGTTGATTAGAGCTAAAGTGACAAATCACCTCTCCTTCTGCAGAAAGGAACATGTCTTTTTCAATCAAATAAACCTTGCCAAGCACTCTTCTGGATGCTATAAAGATTCACATAAAATATCTCATACTGTCTTTGTCCCCTAGGAAGCAGAGATGTGACAAAAACATGAACCAAAAAAAAATTAGAGCAGTTAATGGTTAAATGTCAGACTCATTTCTGGTACTAAATGCACAATAGTTGTAAACACACTGTTATGAGTTGAATTGTCTCACCCCTAAAAAAAGATATATTGGAGTCTTAGTCTCCACTACCTCAGAATGTGACTTTATTAGGAGACAGGGTCTTTATAGAATTAAGTTAAAATACGGTCATTAGGGTGGTCCCCAATTCAGTGTGACTAGTGTCCTTTTAAAATGGGAAAACTGGGACACAAAGAGAGGAGATGATCTGAAGACACTGGGAGAGTGTCATCTATGAGCCAAGAGACACCTGAGGCCACCAGAAGCTGGGAAAGAGGATGGAACAGATTCACCCTCACAGCCCTCAGAAGGAACCAACCCTGCCAACACCTTGAGTCAGTCTTCCATCCTCCACACTGTGGGACTTGTTTAAGCCACCCGATTTCTGGCACTCAAAACTAATATATGCATATTAATTCACTAATAGTTAAAGTAATCTATCTTTCCAACCCAACCACAAACTAGTCTTGAAAATAGAAAGAACAGGAAGCTATGTAGGTAAAATCTGTGCTATTATCAGTGGCTCTCAACCAAAGGAGATATGCCATCTAGGAGACATTTGGCAACATCGGGCAAATTTTTGTTGTCACAATAGGGGAGTTACTGCTGGCATTTGGTGGGTCTAGGGGCCAAGGATGCTGCCAAACATGCTATAATACACAGCACAGCCCTTCATAATAAAGACTCATCTGATCCAAAAGGTCAAAATTAGTGGTTGATACACTGTTTTTGACAATATTAGACCAATTTTTTCTTTATACCTAATATATTTTTTCATTCAACAAATAGTTGAATACCTACTATATTTCATGTGCTCATTAAAAGACACTTATTAAACTATATATTTGTTTAGGCCCTGGCTGGTGGGCCCCGGGGTTAGAGCATCATCCCGAAACACCAAGGTTGAGAATTAGCTCTGATCAGGTACATTCAGAAAGTGACTAATGAATGCACAACTAAGTAGAACAACAAATGAATGCTTCCCTCTCTCTGTATCTCTAATATACATATATATTTAGTATGAGGAACAGTAAGTACAATGTGGCACACCATACACAACTAAAAGGGACTGTTCTGTGTCATGTCCCTGTCTGCTTATTGCCACCTAATTAACTAACATGAGGTTCGTTATTCTGTTTGAGTTATGCAATATGGTTAAAGTAATATACAATACCATTCCTTCCATGCATACCTTCTAAATCATTTCTAATAAATTAGCAAATCGGAAGGAGGCCACCGCTCAGAAGCTGGTGTTACATTCCCTGTTACTGTAAAGCTTGTGGGAGGTGACCCAGGCTGCGAGAAAAGAACTTAATAGACAAGCTGCTGCTACGTTCTGCTCTGATGGGCCTGAGACCACATGTCCTGTGGTTTTCCTCCTGGTCTTCTGTGCAGTCTGCCCAGCACAATATGTCTGTCCTCCTGTTCCACAGAGGGATTAAAGCCTTCCCCCCCCCCCTCTTTTGAAACATGTCTAAATGCTTTTTTATTCAATTGTCAAAAAAAAGTAAAATACTGATTTTTTTTCTTTCAAGAAATGTGCAATGTGTTAATAGGCCTTTTTTTCCCTTTGATAAATTTTGATTCAAATCGCAAATTGAGATGGTTAGTGAAAAGATGTCTTGTAGTTTCAGAAATGCCTGATGGTCCTTTATTCACATTAACCGACGCATATTTGAGCTTGATGGACAGGTTTTCTTAAAAAGAAAAAAAGAACAGGTTCTAAATTACCCGAAAGATTAGAGTGGACTGCTCCGGCAGCTTTACGCCATGCACGCTGGCATCTGCTCGTGGATGCATTGGGCCACCACACTTTAGAACAGTTTCCTACGGTGCTTCACGAGGTAGAAATCTGAACAGTTCATGCTGCTGATGAAAGAGGGCTATTTTCTTCTTCATAAATGTTTTACAGCCATTGACCTGATTCACAATAATTCTAAATTGATGGATCTAAATATAAAACTTCACAAGTAGTGGTTTGTCGAAGACAAAAGAAGTTGTGTGCATTTAAAAATATAATCGAGGAACGAGCATTACCCTGTGCTAAGCACAGTAAGATTGAGTATAAACTTAAGAATCTACAATCTTATGTTGCATTTTCACTTGGAAATTATACCATTGAAGGGTCTAAGCCACATGAAGTGTTTAAAGGAAATGAAGAAAGCTTGCAACCCCCAGAAGTAGGAGGTCTAAGTCTTTTTAATTATATATGTTTATAATGGTTTTGCTGCAACCTTGGAATGCCATAAATAAAGGAAAAGAAGAAATTTAAAACGCCTCTGAAAAAGAAGTGTGTCTGTTGTTTATTTACTTGTTTGCTTGTCTCCTGGGAGCATGAGATCCTTGAGTCTCTGTCAAATACCAGTTCTGCTTCCAAAAACAAACAACAACAACAACAACAAAAAACAACCCAGGATTTCCTCAGGGAAACGAAGTAAATCCTCTCACCAGCAGAGTCAGGAATAAACTGAAGGATGACAGGGAGGTGTGGAGTGTGTGAGCGTCAATACGAATGTTGTCAGCATAAATGAAGTATGGTTAGTAATAGAAAAATAGCAGCAGCACCAGGAAGACAGTTATTTACAGGCTTAGAACTGAAAAGCAGACGAGAAAATAAAAAGGCAGCAGTGCATAGTGTAAAGCTTGGGAGGGCCACCTGTGGGGAGAAGAAATGTGTGGAGATTTCGGTGTCCTACAGGACACAGAGCATGAAGGGGGCAGTAAGAAAGGGAGACTGCCAGGGAAAGAAGTCAAGCAGAAATAAAAAACACAGGACAAAGGGATCATGAAAGCATGGGGGGGGAGTGTCACAACAAAGCCTTGTTAAAGGAACTGAAACTGAGAAGAGATTGAATGAATCTCAGAAGGAGTCTAAAAGCACCCTCCAACAGAGAAGGCAACAACAATAGATAAAGATACATGGGTCAAAAAAGCAACTTCATACCTGTTTATGCCTGACCTGTGGTGGCGCAGTGGATAAAGTGTCGACCTAGAACGCTGAGGTCACTGGTTTGAAACCCTGGGCTGCCTGGTCAAGGCACATATGGAAGCTGATCCTTCCTGCTCCTCCCCACTTCTCTCTCTCTCTCTCTCTCTCTCTCTCTCTCTCTCTCCCCCCCCTCTCTAAAACAAATAAATAAAATCTTTAAAAAAAAAAAAAGCAACTTGGAAACATTGGCTTTCCCAACAGAGTTTATTACATGAATAAAAGGAGCCAGAGAACTATTACAAATTTGCTGATGAGAAGGGATTAATGATTTAAAACTAAACTGATACTTCTATAATGTGCTCCTGATTTATTATATTTAAATGCAAGTCTTAGTCAATTTGACTACTGTCAAATTATCCCTTTTAATTAAAGCTATCATTTATATTCTCTAATCAACTTAGCACAGGGGTTGGGAAACTTTTTGGCTGAGAGAGCCATGAATGCCACATATTTTAAAATGTAATTCTGTGAGAGCCATACAACGACCCATGTATGTTATGCATTATCCAATAAAAATTTGGTGTTGTCCTGGAGGACAGATGCGATTGGCTCCAGCCACCCACAACCATGAACATGAGCAGTAGGAAATAAATGGATTGTAATACATGAGAATGTTTTATATTTTTAACGTTATTTTTTTTATTAAAGATTTGTTTGCAAGCCAGATGCAGCCATCAAAAGAGCCACATCTGGCTCACGAGCCATAGGTTCCCGACCCCTGACTTAGCATCTAAGGTAGAAGTGCTTGAGTGGACCCTATTGATGGAAGGATGCCAATACATACCACACTTAGATTAATTCTGTCTACACACTTACCTAATTAATAGAGATAAAAGGACAGATGGTTAAATAACCAGCATTCCAGAATGGATGGTAATCTGGCAGGATTTTTTTTTTCACTTGATAACCTCCCCTCTGTGGAAGGTGATGAGTTCTCAAGCATTCGGAGATGGAACTGACAGGTTCATTCCTCTTCCACCTTGCTCCAGATAACCCTTATCGTGTCTGTTAGTCCATCAAGAAACATTCAGTGGCAGCTGACGGCCTGTATTATTTCTGGCTCAACAATGAGAACAACGTGGAAAAGTTCCATACTGGGTTCTAACAGCCAGTGGAAATATCTTGGGCAAATATTTTATCCTCCTGCAGGGTGGGTCTTATACTAGTTATTTTTTCACCCACTCATCTCATATTTATTGAATGAAAACCTATGATCTGGCAGGTACTGAGCACCTGGGACCTGGGCTAAATTCTAAATGCAGAACCAAGAGATTCCTAAAACCACAGATTAGCATAATCTAAATCCTATTGACATTTACAGGCAGGAGTAATCACTTCTAAATGGGAAGTCCAGAAATGTACCTTGAAAGGACAAGAGTTAGAATTGGTTGGAAGTGCCTCAAAATGAAGAAATGTGAAGGAACCACTTTCTGCATATTACACATAGCATCAATGCTCTAATCAGAAGTGAAATGTTTAGAAAGCAAGTGTTTAGGTAGCAGCCATGCAAGGTTAACTAGGGATTATATGGAGAAAACTGATAAACTATCAAAGTGGGCAGGGCCTAACAAAGGAGGTTCAGCCCTCCCCAGTAGAGTCTGAATCCTGTTTATCAGGCAACAAAGAGCCAGTGAAGGCTCCTGAGCGAAGGTGCAACTTTAGTATAATAAATTTTTAATGGTTTCTTAAATGGACTGGCCAGGACATCTGCACATACAAATTCAGTTAGAAGAACATTCGAACCTTCTAGGTATCAATTTTATAGCAAATGAGAAATGAACAACTAGGTTAAGAGATGCTGATGGTAAGATCATCAGTCTCTACATTCTTGGTGCCTGACACATTACATAAAGACACAAAGTGTTTCACTAATAAGACACTGAAGATTAAGGAGGTGAGTCACACATACACACAGAACAATCAGAGCCAAAGGGCAGTCATCACCAGGTGTTATGGTACAGGTAAGGGCCAAGGTTGGTAAGTGGCCAGTGGATTTCACAATATGTAACTGCTAACAATGAAAAGAATGCTGAGGTTTTATCAGTAGGTGGCAGAAAGAGCAGAAAGCAGAAAGTCTTAACTGCTATTACAAGAAACTTGAAAGGGAAAGGAAAAAGGAAGACTGGTAAAAAATAAATAATGAAAAAAATTTTAAAGGTGCTTTGTCTTTCAAAAAAGACACTTGAGAAGGGTTTACTTGAAGGGAGAAAACCTACTGTTCAGGGACAATGAAATCTCCAGCAAGAGAGCAATTAACTAGATAAAATTAAATGGATATAATCCAGTACTGAATAGTTGTTAAGCGCTATTATGAACTTAAAACTATGCTAAGCATTGAAGATAGAAAGATGAAAATAAACAGTTTCTGCCCACACAAAATTTACAATAATGGAAAATCAGATAGGACTAACACAATTTTTATGCAATAGTGACTTTAATTAAAGAATGTACCACATGTAGGAAGAACAGAGGAGAAAACAAAGAGTCCCAGGGATTAGAGAAGATGCTGTACATCCATTTTCTCCTTGTTTCTGTTAACTGAACTCTTATAATGCTTCTGAAGAACTCCCCCACCCCACCTGCACCCCTCTCCACCGAGTCCACATGGATTGATAAGCTAGACCAACCTCTCCAGCTCCAGAACAGAGATATGACCCTGGGTCAGCCAATCAGAGTGACATATCCCCCAGTTGCTAATGTGAGGATGTCCATGTAACTCAGTCTAGGCCAATCAAAATCCTCCACAGAATATTAACTATCAACTATCAAGAGCCACTTTTTTAAAGATGACACATGCCAGAACCAAGCAAGTCTTGACAGCAGGTAGATCTCTTTGCCTGCATGATAATGAATTCTACCAAGAGGAATAGAGACAACATAAAAGAGGGGAAAAAAGATAATAAAAAGGAAAGATTCCTAATAACATTTTTAAGACCATTAAGACTTTGTCCAGCATAATTAGAAATAACCATCCAATCTCATTACATGCATTAGTTTGACAAAAATGTCTAAAGTGCGGCCATAGACTGAATGTTTGTGTCCCCCCTCCGCCAAAAAAAAAAAAAAATCATATGTTAAAGCCTTTTCTCCCAATGGGGTGGTGTTTGGAGATGAGGCCTTTGGGAAGTGATTAGGGTTAGATGAAGCCATAAAGACAGGTGTCTTATCTAATGGGGTCAGTGCTCTGTAAAGCCAGTAACCACAGCCACCATCACAACTGCCTGGCCCATGCAGGTTCACATTTGATTTGGACAGATGGTAATAAAACAATGGAGCCAAGAACTGGTGGGCCATTAGCTTTAATTCTAGCTTGTACCCAGCAGGCAAGAAATACCTACAGTGGGAAAACACTTCCCTTTCCATTCAGGGTTCCCAAAGCCACTGACTTATTCGAGTTTCCTAGAATCAAAGTTTTCTACCTCACCAGTCTTATTCACCTCTGTTCCCCATCTCCTTGTCTCTGCACAAACTCTGCACAAACTGGTTTCTCCTTCAGCACTCCGCCATCTTGACTGCTTCTCCTCTCCTCCACATGGCCTTTCTCTGCTCTCCTCCAGCATGGGCTCCTCCTAGAACATAATCACTCTTCCCTGGAACAACGTGATCTCTCTTCCTTTTAAAACTTTTTGGTGCGAAAGCCCTCCCCCACACATTAATATAATCACACCCATCCCAGGCAAGAAGGGCAACTAATATTACCACCTGGGCGATGGGTTTCCATGTGGACAGCACCATCTTTAATAAAGTGAGCATAATATATTTTATCTGCCCAACAGCTCTTATAAAGAAGGACACCAGAGAGTTTGTTCTCTCCACCTATATGCACCAAGGAAAGACCATGTGAGGACACAGTGAGAAGGTAGACACCTGCAACCCAAGGGGAGAACTCTCACCAGACACCAATCCTACTGGTAGTTTGATCTTCTCTCCAGTCTCTAGAATACAGAGATATAAATTCCTGTTGCTTAAATCATCCAGTCTATGGTATTTGTTATGGCAGCCTAATTGATAAGTATCAAAGACATCTATTTCATTATCAGTATCCAAATGTGATATTTTGCATATCTCTATTGTCACATCATGGCATGGGTAAATTTAAATATTAATTACATCTCTATAGTAAAGAGAAAGAGTCATTAGTATCTTTAAATCTAATAAGCTTAGAGAATCAATTCCAGAAACCTGAGAAGCAATTTGGAAAACACATCCTTAAGATTCTGCGTCACTAGAATCACTCTCAGCACCACAAATAGAGTGGCAGACAGAGAAAGAAAGAGAGAATTATTTTAAGGACTTGTCTTATATAACAGTGGAAGCTGACAAGTCTGAAATCTGCATGGCATTCTGGAAATGTAGGCAAGACGAATTTCTCATTCAGTTGATGTTGCAGTCTTGAGTCTGAACTCCATAGGGCAAAGGGCTGGAAACTCAGGTAGGTTTTCTATGCTGCATTCTTGAGAATCCCCTTCTTCCACTAGCGACTTAAATCTTTGCTCATAAGGATTTCAACTGATTAAATGCAGCTCACCATAGTATGGAATGTAATATGCCTTACTTAAAATCTACTGATTTAAATGTTAATCACATCTAAAACATACCTTCATATCAACGCCTAAACTGGTGTTGACCATATAACTGCACACCATAACCTACTAAGTTGACACATACAATTAACTTATTACCTGTACACAAATGTTCATATCAGCTTTATTCATCCATGATCGTTCCAAACTGGAAACAATGCAAAGTGTATTCATCAGCAGATAAATGGATAAACAAACTGTGGTATCCCTGTGTAATAAAATATTGCTTAGTGATAACAAGAACAAACTATTGATATAAGCAACATGGATGAATTTCAAAATCATTATTCTGAATTTAAAAAAATACACTGTATGATTTTATTTCAGTGAAATTCCAGAAAACTCAAACTAATCTATGGAGGAAATAAATAAATAAATAAACAAACAGAGAGAGAGAGAAAGAGAAAGAGAGAGAGAGAGAGAGCAGTACTTGCTAGGAAAAGGTGGAGAAGAAATAAATTATAAAGGTGCAGGACAACAGTTTTTTGGGGGGAAAGGTAATAAAAATGGCAGTTATTTTGATTGTGGTAGTGATTCCACGGTGTACACATCTGTCATAATTCTTCTAGTAGGCAGCCTCTAAGATGGACCTTTAACAATCCAACCTCCTGGTATTCATGCCCTTGTGGAATTCCCTCTGCTTAAGTATAGGCTGTATTTAGTGTCTTACTTTCAGTGAATAAAATACAGAAGTGATAAGTTGTCACTTCCCATATTAGTTTACAAAAATGACCATGGCATCTGGCCAGGTGGTAGTGTAATGGATAGAGTGTCTACCTGGGATGCTAAGGATCCAGGTACAAAACCCCAAGGTCACTGGCTTGAGTGGGCATTCATCTGGCTTGAGCAGAGGCTCACCAGTTTGAGCTTGGGGTCTTTAGCTTGAGTGTAGGATCATAGGCATTACCCCATGGTTGCTGGCTTGAGCCCAAAGGTCACTGGCTTGAAACCCAAGGTCGCTGGCTTGAACCCAAAGTCACTGGCTTGAGCAAGGGGTCACTTACTCTGCTATAGCCCTCCAGTCAAGACACATGTGAGAAAGCAATCAATGAACAACTAAGGTGCCACAGCTATAAGCTGATGCTTCTCATCTCTCTCCCTTCCTGTCTCTCTGTCCCTGTCTGTCCCTCCATCTCTCTCTCTCTCTAAAAAAAAAAATACACCCATGGCTTCGGCTTGAGCTCTTTCTCTCTCTCTCCTCCTTTATTTCTCTTTTTTCCTTTCTACCTTGACCCTTTTCCTCTATCATTCTCTTTTCTTCCTTCTCTCCCTCCCTCTCTCTCTGTCTCCTCTCTCTCTGTCTCTCTCTTTTTCAAAGCTTTCTCTGGGAAAACCAAAATGCTATGAAGAGGTTCACATGGCAAAGAACTGATATCTCCTGCCAATCACCCACATGAGTAAACTTAGAAGTGGGCCTCGGAGGCCTGCCAACAGTCACGTGAGTGAATTTCAAAGTGGAACCACCCTCTGTCATACAATGAGATGCCTGTAACTCTGGTCAGCACTTTGACTTCAGCCTTGTGAGAGACCATGAGCCAGAGGACTCAGTTAAGCCACTTCCAAATTCTTGATCTTCCAAATCTTTGACATAATAAGTAATTGTTATTCTAAATCACTAAGTTTTGAGGGTAATTTGTTATGAAGCAATAGATAACTCATGCACTTATCAGCTTGTACTATTTAAATATATATGAGGTTTATTGCTCATAAATGAAGTCTCAAAGAGCTGAAAAAAAAAGAAAAAATGAAAAAGAAGGGATGAAAGCAGGGGAAAAAGGTGAAGAGGAAAGAGGGAAGTGAGAGAGAGACAAAGAGAAGGAGAGATAGATAAAGAGAGAGAGGGAGATGTTTGTGGAGAGAGTAGAGAGAAAGGGATGAGAGGATGAAAGAAAAAAACTTTGAGGTTAGTTGTAACAACAATCATTTATGATGACAAAGTCCCAAAGGCCATGGCAAGAATAAGGATAGAAAGGAAGTATATGATGTGGAAGTTAATGTTCTTGTTAAAATGTCCAGTTTATTGGAAGGGAAAGTAGTTTATTTAGTTGGAATACTCAAGTCTTAAAAGGGAGTAGTTTAGAACAAAAGTCAAGTGTAATGTCCTAGGAAAAGCATTAGGTAATTAAGAAATTGACTATTCTGCCTGACCAGGTGGTGGCACAGTGGATAGAGCGTCAGACTGGAATGCAGAGGACCCAGGTTCAAGACCCTGAGGTTGCCAGTTTGAGCGCGGGCTCATCTGGCTTGAGCAAAAAAAAGCTTGCCAGCTTGGACCCAAGGTCGCTGGCTTGAGCAAGGGGTTACTCGGTCTGCTGAAGGCCCACGGTCAAGGCACATATGAGAAAGCAATCAATGAACAGCTAAGGTGTCACAACGAAAAACTAATGATTGATGCTTCTCATCCCTCTCCATTCCTGTCTGTCTGTCCCTATCTATCCTTCTGTCTGACTCTCTCTCTGTCTCTGTAAAAAAAAAAAAAAAGAAAGAAAGAAAGAAAGAAAAGAAATTGACTATTCCCACTTCCTGACTCATGATGTATTGGAAATCAGGACAGAAGAATCCTCTAATAAACAGAGCTTCGTAGGGAAGCCAAAGTTAGACATCATTGAAGACAAGGACCTAAACTGTTGTGCAAGTTACTGAAGGTGTCAAAGAGCATGGGTTCCAACAGACACAGAGGAAATTGTTTTTTGGAAGAATACCAGTATAAAAATGCATTTAACACCTAGTCAGTGCATAGCTAAAACCATGAAACAAAAGGGAGCCGTTAGTAAAAGAACAGAGGAAACAGCCACTACTGAATCCATACATAGATGGTTCTGTCCAGGAAAAGCTCTGGCAACAAGTAAAGAAAAGGAAAGAATAAGGGAGAGGAGGGGAGAGGTAGGGAGGGGAGGGTAAGAGGAGAAGGGGAGGGAAGAAAGGGAAAATAGTATCTCAAAGAAAATACCTAGTGAATACACATTTTTCAGTTTTTAGCCATAGCTGCTTAGGCTCTGCAATTTTTTTGGACTCGGCCTTTAATTCATTATAGAATATTATAAAATCTATCTTTTTTCTCAGTACTTCACTCTTTGTTGTGTACCAAGTAGAGAATCAAATGCCGATCCATCGCTAAAATATTTAGAAATCCTTGGGCTAAAATCATTATCTAACCACAAAGGCACATTTCATTGGTATACCTGTAGGTTACCAAAGAAAAACTACCCCTGGTGGCTTCAGGTTCCAAGTTCAGGATGGCACTCCTGTGACCTTTCACTTTTTTTTTTTTTTCTTTGTACTTCTCTGAAGTTGGAAACGGGGAGGCAGCCAGATAGACTCCCGCATGCGCCCGACCGGGATCCACCCGGCATGCCCACCAGGGGGCGATGCTCTGCCCCTCCGGGGCGTCACTCCGTCGCAACCAGAGCCACCCTAGCGCCTGGGGCAGAGGCCAAGGAGCCATGCCCAGCGCCCGGGCCATCTTTTGCTCCAATGGAGCCTCGACTGCGGGAGGGGAAGAGAGAGACAGAGAGGAAAGAGAGGGGGAGGGGTGGAGAAGCAGATGGGTGCTTCTCCTGTGTGCCCTGGCCGGGAATTGGACCTGGGACTTCCGCACGCCAGGCCGACGCTCTACCACTGAGCCAACTGGCCAGGGCCCGACCTTTCACTTTTTGGTTGTACAGCTGAGGCATAAAAAGTTGTTTGTTGTATTCTATGTTTGGTATAAGTTTGTCTTACTGTTCTCTACTAAGAACTCTTTTTAAAAGTGGTTTGTTATTGTAGCACTTTTTACAACAAAACTATTCTTGAACAGCTCCAAATTGTACACACTGTATGAAGCATCTCCTCTCAATCAGTTTCTTATGTCTATGTAAAATTTTGTATCTTGCAATGTCCTGTAAATAAAGATTAAATTCTACCAAAAAAAAAAAAAAAAAAGAGCTGTAAATTTGCTGTGTGGGAAGTAACACACTTGTATGAAAACCTTCTCAGTCAGTAAATAATTCTAGACAAGCTAAGGATTCTACAGTTTCCACATGAAATACTGTCCATTATTACAGATGTTCTCCAATCATAAACACAAATTTGGAACTTTTACTGTCCTAATAGCACTATTGACAGATTATTTACTTCTTTTAAAGATCTAAGATTTGACCTTTGTCATCATAGTTCTACAGTGTTGGCCTAAATGGCAAACACATTAATATGAGAAGAAATATCAGCTTATTCATCAAACACTAGAATATGTTCAGAGCATTCAGGAACTGTTCTATTACCAAAATATGGAGGGAGGTAAGTTGCTTAGAGATAGTGAGAATGGTCTGACCTGGTTAAAGCAGGTGGTGCTCAGAGGCTTGGAGAAGTTCATGGAGGCACAATGGTCGTTTTTTCTAGCTGCCCAACATCCAGGAAGGTGGTTTGTTTTCTCTTCCGAGAGAAATTAAAGAAGAGATCATCTGTCAAATTAATTGCTTTTCGACCTTGGTTTTTATTTGTTTAAAAAAAATTCATTCTTTTTTCATGTTCGCCCCTGTGCTCACTGATGAACTAACAGCACACTTCTTTCTCTTTCAAGTCTCATTCCTGAGTGAGTTCGTGCAGACCCACAAACTTAAACATCATTCTCTTGCTCATCCCCAGACTGCAGTCATTGCCCCTCTCTTGAGTTTTAGATTTGTATATACGCACCATTTGTTATTTCTTCTTGTGTATTTACTAGGCATCTCAAGCTGAAATATCTTCAGAAGAGAGCTCTTGCCTCCCGCCTGGGGGAAAGACTCCTTTTCAGCCCGGCAGCAGTTGTCAACCAGAGGCTCAACCAAAAGTATTTAAGAAGAATATTTGATTCTCTCTGCTCACACCCACATCCTCAATTCATTAGCAAGTTTTGTCGACTTCATTCTAAAATATACCCCAAATCTGTCCAGGTCTCATCACCTTCTACTATTGCTCATGTTCCCCAGCCCCCCCGCCATAGCCCATTCCCTACAGAGCAATTAGGGGGAGATTTTTTTAAAGAAAAAATCAGACCTTGTCATTCTTCTTCATTTCAATTAATAATAAAATTGAAAATCCTTATTCTGATCTCCACAACAAGCATTTAAGTCACCAACTACAACTCTGTTTCTTGCTAACTCCCTCTAGCTACCAGCTCTGCAAACTTTTGACCCACATGATCTGCAGTTGACATATCTACCACCACCTCCATCATCTTCTCATTCACTTCTATGGACAGTTTGAACTCTATGATCAATAATTATAATCAGTCTTTTGCACATAGACTTTCAAATGCCTTCTTCCCTTCCTGCCGCTTCATACTATTTACATGGCGAACTTCTCTTGGATACATTCATCTCAACTGTATACCATGCCTGCATCCACACAAATGAATAGGGCCAGAGAAAAGCAAATGCCCAATCTGATGGCTCCTCTGAAATCAAGGAGACTGTGAGTGCTTCCTGGAAACCCTTCTATGTTTCTCTGGTCCATTCCCCTTTCCTATTCCTCCAGTCTCTCAAATAATAACTGAGCTCCTTGTTTCTCTGATAAAACAGAGACAATCAGAAAAGAATCTTCATAAGCTACCTCCATTCTATTCACCCAGCTACCTGCATCTACGTCCATGAGCTCTGCCTTCTCTTGGAACTTTGGATAAGCTGTTCACTAGCAAAGCCCAAACACTCTATTTATGCATTTGATCCCATAACATTGGAAAACTTTGCTTCTTTACTCTCCCACTTCTTTCTAGGACCATCAAATTCTCCTTTGAGTATTTTTTTAGGTACACTGGGTTTTTTTCTTTCTTTCCTTTTTTTATAAATCCTCTCTACCTGGAAACACTGGAATCCAAAATTGCATCTACAAGTTGTTCAAGGTAAAATTATTAGAGATGAGAGATTCCCAGATGGCAATGGAGTAGGCAGATGTTCTAACTGCCACCTCCCAGGACAAAATTGGATTACAACTTAATTTAAGAAAAATCATCTTGAAAAACCAACTTTGGACTAAATGAAGAGGAGTCCATAACCAAGGATCACAAAAGAAGCCATATCAAGACTGGTTGGAAGGGCGGAGACACAGAAAGGGCTGCCCTGCTCCCAGAAGCGAGCAGGGCAGAGGATCCAGAGGGATCCTCACTGTGGGGATGCTGGTGTTGACGGGGGAGGGTCCTGAGCCCCAGGCCTGACATACCCAGCCTAGAGCCCCAGAGCCTAAAAGAGGCACCCACACAGCATTTGGTAGTGAAAAGAGCCAGGTTTCTCTCTACAAGAAAGAGACAAAGCTCTCACGAGACTCAGGCTTACTCTTAAAGGGCCGCACAGAAAACCTTGTTCACAGCCACTATCCACGGCTCTGGCAGAGGGAGGGCTGAGAGGACTAGAGTTGTGGGAGGAGAGTGTGAAGTTGGTGGCCCAGGGAGAGACACCTTGGGGAATGACCACCAGAACGCCTGTGCTGGGTCATTCTCCAATACCACAGTCGCCATCTTTCTTGGGTGGAGCAGAGTCCCCTCAATGCAGCATCAGCCTGGGGAAAAGCAACTGCCCCACCCTCGGGACTCTCTCCTGCCATACTGTATGGAGACTGGGCCATTCTGATAAGTTAGCTAGGAAGCAGGGGGCATGCCAGTGACTCAGTTTTCTGATGTTGAGGCCATAGTTTACCCACCCCCCACAAGCTCCCGAGTCTATGACTAGCGCTTCAGCCTCACAGGAGACTAAGTAGAAACTGTCTGGACTGCAGGCAGACCACATCTTTGGGTTTCAGAGACCACACCCAATGGACTCCTGGGGCCACACCCTACTGAGCTCTGTGAAAGAAGTCTGGACAGACTGACACCTGGGCTGAGGGGCAGAGCCACACGTACCACTCTCCTAATCTATAAATTGCTGCAGGCTCTACCAGGGGTCCCCAAACTTTTTACACAGAGGGCCAGTTCACTGTCCCTCAGACCATTGGAGGGCCGCCACATACAATGCTCCTCTCACTGACCACCAATGAAAGAGGTGGCCCTTCCAGAAGTGTGGTGGGGGGCCAGATAAATGGCCTCAGGGGGCTGCATGCGGCCCGCGGGCCGTAGTTTGGGGACGCCTGCTCTAGACTGTACCAGAGATTATTTCATTGGCCGAGCCCTAAAAGCAGCCAGCAGACAGAAGCTGCAGGAGGTGGGGTTCAGGACACTTTGGCCTTTTGCAGACCTTCCCCCAGACCCAGTGTGAGTAAAGGCCAGCCTAAATGTATGGCCTGGTATTTCCATGTGCACCTGGGCCCAGCAGAGGTAGCCACAAACTCTGGATTACTTGTAGTTCCAACAGGTTGCTGAGGGCCAGTCATGGGCAGTGTCCCCCCACTGGTCTGAACAGGGTTCCCTCTAGAAGGCCCAGGGCCAGCATATCCAGGGGTCAGCTGTGGAGAGCACTGGTTCAGGACCTAATGACCCTTGATGGTGGTGTGTCCTGTTTGAAGAAATCATAGCTGAAAATTTCCTAAATTGATGAGGGAAAATGCAACACAAATTCAAGAAGCACAGAGAGTCCCATTAAGGATGAACCCAAGGAGGCCTACACTAAGACACATTATAATTAAAATGCCAAAGTTAACAGGCAAAAAAAGAATACTAAAAGCTGCAAGAAAAGGGCACTTATTTACTTACAGAGAAACCACCATAAGGATAACATCCAACTTCTAAACAGAAACACTTGAAGCCAGAAAGGATTGGCAAGAAATATTCAAAGTGATGCAAAACAAGAACCTACATCCAAGACTTCTTTATGCAGCAAAACTATCATTTAAAATTGAAGGAGAAATAAAAAGCTTCTCAGTCAAAAAAAGACTCAAGGAATTCACTACAATCAACCCAGTACTGAAAGAAATGTTAAGGGACCTGCTATAAAAAGAGCAGAGGAAAAAAGAAATTGAGATAAAGAGGTTTGTAGGTTTAAAGAATAAAATTGCAATTAATAAGTACATATCAATAATAACCTTAAATGTAAGTGGATTAAATGTTCCAATCAAAAGACAGGGTAGCTACATGGATAAGAAAACAGGACCCGCATATATGCTGTCTTCAAGAGACTCACCTCAGAACCAAAGATACACACAGGGGATGGAAATAAGTATTTCATGCAAATAAAAATGAAAAGAAGCTGGAGTAGCAATACTTATATCTGACAAAATAGCCTTTAAAATAAAGACTATAGTAAAGGATAAAGAAGATCACTTCATAATGATAAAGGGAATAATCCAACAGAAGGACATAATCATTGTAAATATTTATGCACCTAATAATAGAGGCACCTAAATATATAAAGCAGATTTTGATGGACATAAAGGGAGAGATCAACAGCAATACTATACTAGTAGTGGATTTTAATATCCCACTAACATCAATGGATAGGTCCTCCAGCCAGAAAATTAACAAAGAAACAGTGGCCTTAACACAATAGATCAACTGGATTTAATTGATATCTTCAGAACTTTTCACCGCAAAGCAGCAGAATATACATTCTTTTCAAGTGCTCATGATACATTTTCTAGGATAGACCACATGTTAGAACACTAAACTAGTCTCATATAAGTTTAAGAAGATTGAAATTATATCAAGCATCTTCTCTGATCACAATGGCATGAAACTAGAAATCAACTACAATAGAAAAACTGAAAAATATTCAAACACATGGAAGCTAAATAGCATGTAATTAAGTAACAAATGGGTTAACAATGAGATCAGGGAGAAGTCAAAAATTTCTTTGAAACAAATGAAAATGAACATACAACAACCCCAAATCTATGAGACACAGCAAAAGCAGTCCTGAGAGGGAAGTTCATAGTATTTCAGGTACACCTTAAGAAGCAAAAATCTCAAATAAGTAACCTAACACTGCACCTAAAATAACTAGAAAAAGAAAAACAAATAAAGCCCAAAGGAAGTAGAAGGAAAGAAATAATAAAGATCAGAGGGCAATAATTGACATAGAAGCTAAAAATAAAAAAGATCAATGAAAATAAGAACTGGTTCTTTAAAAAGGTAAACAAGATTGACAACCTTTAACCAGACTCATCAAGAAAAAAAGAGAGAAGACCCAAATAAAAAAAAATAGAAATAAAAGTGGAGAAGTAACAACTGACACCACAGGAAAAAAAAAAAGAATTGAAAGAAAATACTGTGAAGACCTATATGCCAAAAAACAGGACAACCTAGGTGAAATGGATAAATTCCTAGACACATACAATCTTCCAAAACTCAACCTGGAAGAATCAGAAAACCTAAACAGACCTATTACAACAAATGCAATTGAAAGTTATCAAAAAACTCCCAACAGCCCTGGTCAGTCGGCTCAGTGGTAGAGCATCAGCCCAGCGTGTGGATGTCCGAGGTTCAATTCCCAGTCAGGGCACACAGGAGAAGCACCCATCTGCTTCTCCAACCCTCCCTCTCTTGCTTCTCTTTCTCTCCTCTTTCTCTCTCTTCCCCTCCTGCAGCTATGGCTCAACTGGAGCCAGCTGGCCCCAGCCACTGAGGATGACTCCATAGCCTCCACTTCAGGCCCTAAGAAGAGCTTCATTGCTGAGCTACAGAGCAATGACCAGATGGGCAAAGCATCGCCTTTTAGTGGGCTTGCCTGGTGTATCCAGTTGGGGTGCATGCAGGAGTTTGTCTCTGCCTCTCCTCCACTCACTGGATAAAAAACAACAACAACAAAAAGAACTCCCAGCAAACAAAAGTCCTGGACCAGATGGCTTCACAGGTGAATTTTACCAAACAGCCAAATAAAAACTAACACCTATTCTTCCCAAGCTATTCCAAAAAATTCAAGAGGAGGGAAGATTTCCAAGCTCATTCTATGAGGCAAGCAATATCCTTATTCTGAAACCAGGTAAAGACACTACAGAACAAGGAAACTATAGGTCAATATTCCTGATGAATATAGATGCTAAAATTCTCAACAAAGTATTAGCAAACCAGATACAGCAATACATTAAAGAGATCATACATCATGATCTATTCCAGGGAGGCAAGCCTTGCACAATATTCTCCAATCAATAAATGTGATTCATTACATAAACAAAATGAAGGATAAAAATCACATGACTATATCAGTAGATGCATTAAAAGCATTTGATAAAATCCAGCACCCATTTATGGTCAAAACTCTGAGCTAAGTGAGAATATAGGTAACATAAGCCAACATAATAAAGGTTATATATGACAAACCAACAGCCAACCTCATACTCAACAGGAAAAAATTAAAAGCAATTCCCTTAAGATCAGGAACAAGACAGAGGTGTCCCTTTTCACCACTCTTATTCAACATAGTTCTGAAAGTCCTATCACAGCAATCAGACAGAAGAAGAAATAAAAAGCATCCAAATTGGAAAAGAAGTAAATCTGTCATTATTTGCTGATGACAGATATTATACAAAGAAAACCCTAAACTCTCAGTCAAAAACCTGCAAGACCTGATAAATAAATTTGGCAAGGTGGCAGGATATAAAATTAATATTTAGAAATCAGTGGCATTTTTACACACCAACAATAAACTGTCAGAAAAAAAATTAAGAAAACAATCCCCTCCACTATTGCAACAAAATAATAAACAAATACGGTACCCTTGGCGTAAATTTAACCAAGGAGGTAAAAGACTTTTCCTTGGAAAATTATAAGACATTGAAAAAAGGAATCAAGGAAGATACATATAAGTTGAAGCACATACCATGTTCATAAATAGAAAGAATAAACATCATTAAAATGTCTATACGACCCAAAGCAATCTACAGATTCAATGCAATTCCTATTAAAATACCAATGGCATACTTCACAGATCTAGACAAATATTCTAAAAATTTATATGGAACCAAAAAAGAACCTGAATGGCCTCAGCAATCCTGAAAATGAAGAACAAAGTGGGAGGTTTCATACTTCCTGATTCAAGCTATACTACAAGGCCATTGTAATCAAAGCATCCTGGCACTGGCATAAGAACAGGCATACAGATCAATGGAACAAAACAGAGCACCCAGAAATAAACCCACACTTTTATGGTCAATTGATATTTGACAAAGGAGGCAAGAGTATACAATGGAGTAAAGACAGTCTCTTTAATAAATGGTGCTGGGAAAATTGGACAGGTACTACATAAAGATGAAACTAGGCCACCAACTTACACTATTCACAAAAATAAACTCAAAATGTATAAAAGACTTAATTGTAAGATGCAAAATCATAAAAATCTTGGAAGGAAACATAAGCAGTAAACTCTCCAATATCTCTCGTAGCAATATATTGGCTGATATATCTCCATAGGCAAGTGAAATAAAGGACAAAATAAACAAGTGGGATTATACCAAACTAAAAAGATTTTGCACAGCAAGAGACACCATTAACAAAATAAAAAGACAACCCACACAATGGAAGGACATATTTGCCAATACATCTGATAATGGGTTAATAACAAAAATTTATAAAACTCAACACCAGTTGAGGTAAACAATTCAGTTAAAAAATGGGCAAAGGAACTGAATAGACACTTCTCCAAAGAGGACAAACAGATGGCCAATAGGCATGTGAAAAACATTCAATGTCAGTAAACATCAGAAAAATGCAAATTAAAACCACAATGAGATACCACCTCACACCTGTCAGAATGGCGCTCATTAACAAATCAACACACAAGTGCTGGTGAGGGTGTGGAGAAAAGGAAATCCTTCTGCACTGCTGGTGGGAATGCAGACTGGTGCAGCCACTGTGGAAAACAATATGGCTTTTTCTCAAAAAATTAAAAATGGGCCCTGGCCGGTTGGCTCAGCAGTAGAGCATCAGTCTGGTGTGTGGAAGTCCCGGTTCAATTCCTGGTCAGAGCACACAGGAGAAGTACCCATCTGCTTCTCCATCCTTTCCCTTCTCCTTCCTCTTTGTCTCTTTATTCCCCTCCTGTAGCCAAGGCTCCATTGGAGCAAAGTTGGCCCGGGCGCTGAGGATGACTCCATGGCCTCCACTTCAGGTGCTAGAATGTCTCCAGCCACAATAAAGCAATGCCCCAGATGGGCAGAGCATCGTCCCCTGGTGGGCATGCCGGGTGGATCCTGGTCGGGCGCATGCGGGAGTCTGTCTGACTGCCTCCCCACTTCTAACTTCGGGAAATACAAAAAATATATATTAAAAATGGAACTGCCTTTTGACCCAGCTATCCCACTTTTAGGAATATATCATAAGAATACCAAATCACTGATTCAAAAGAAGATATGCACCACCATGTTTATTGCAGCATTGTTCACAATAGCCAAGATCTGGAAACAGCCCAGTTGTCCATCAGTGGACGAGTGGATTAAAAAGCTGTGGTGCACATACACAGTAGAATACTACGCAGCTATGAAATAGAAAAAAATCCTACCTTTTGTGATGGCATGAATGGAACTGGAGATTATTAAGTTAAATGAAATAAGCCAGGCAGAGAAAAGAAAAATATCTTATGATCTCATTTATATGAGGAATCTAATAAACAAGGTAAACTGAGGAACGGAAGAGGTGGTGTCACAGGGAGCAGAGGGACAGCTGTCAGAGGGAAGGGAGAAGAGGGGATGGGATCAGAGAAGGTGAAGAGATTAGTGAAATTATATATACATAACACAGATAGATACAGAAAACAGGACAGCAAACCCCAGAGTAAAGGTGGGGAGAGAGTCAGGGAGGGGGGAAAATGGGGTGTGATGGGAGGCATCATTTACATAATACATAAACATGTAATTATTTCTGCCATGTTAAATAATTTTGCTTAATCTCACATACATCTCTAGTTACTGTTCCATTTATCTCTTTCCTTTTACAACAAATTATATCAAAAGAGTGCTTTTGTCTTCAATATTTATATTTTTGTTCTTTGACCCTACTCCAGTCATTCTTTTTAACTACTGAGTTAGAGAAACATGCTACTCCTGTGTGTTTCCTTTACTCACACTACGCCTACATTCACAACACTTCTTCTGGTCACCAAATATGTGGGGTCTTTCCCCCACCAAACACTACTCTAGTATCAGCTGAGTGTCCTACCATTTAACTCAGTTCTAACACTACCAACCTGCAGATCACATCAGATTCCAAAATGAATGACTCAGTCCTGAATGCCCCCACCCCAGTTCAGATGTTAATTGCAAGTCCAGCTTGTCATCTACACGGTGGTCTCTCATCTATCGTGGGGGTTAGGTTTCAGAACCCCCAGCGATAGGCAATAATCTGTGAAGTAGTGACCTTATATTTATTTTATTATTTATATATTTTAAAGGTTTTGTAAACCCTCCCCACACTGTTATTAACCTTTCCCTCACTCTTATAAGCACTTCCTATGCTCTTAAACACTTTCTACCCTCTTAAACCTACATAATTCTAACAACATATAAAATTCTATATGGGGCCTGACCTGTGGTGGCACAGTGGATAAAGCATCGACCTGGAGATGCTGAGGTTGCCAGTTCGAAACCCTGGGCTTGCCTGGTCAAGGCACATATGGGAGTTGATGCTTCCAGCTCCTCCCCCCTTCTCTCTCTCTGTCCCTCCTCTCTCTCTCTCTCCCTCACCTCTCTAAAAAATGAATAAATAAAATTAATTAATTAATTAATTCTATATGGGTAATCTCCAGTGAATATACTATAACTTGAATGATAATGCTTTAAATAATATTTTTTATATATTTTTATATTGTTTTTAACTTTAAGGCTAGAAAATGCTTATTTTACCACAAAAATAATTAAAATAATAAACATACCACGAATTCCCATGATATAGCGAAAAATCCGCAATACCAAATTAGATATATACAATTTAAAAATCTGCGATACAGTGAGACCAAGAAAAGTGAGCCACGATATGGCGAGGGACAACTGTACTCTGACGACCATCTGTAAATTGGGGTTCTCATAACCACCTCCTCAGGTTTGATTATTTGCTGGAACAGCTCACAAACTTAAGGAAACACTTCCTTATGTTTCCCAACTTATTAAAGAAATGATAAAGGATAAAATGAACAGCCTAGGAAAGACACATAGGGCATGGTCTGGAAGGGTGCTAAGTACAGAATCTTCTGGCCCCTGTGGAGTTGGGGTGTGCCACCCTCCTGACATTTGGTATAAACATAGCCCAGAAGCTCTTCAAACCAGGAGCCACCCAGAAGCCCACCCAAAGTCACCTCGTTAGAACAAAAACACTCCTGTCACCTAGGAAATCCCAAGGGATTCAGCAGCTCTGTGTCAGTAACTGGGTTCAAAGCCCAAATAGTAGAACAAATGACACTCCTAATATTCTTATCAGTTGGGAAGTTAGAAGGATTTTAGGAGCTTGGTGCCAGGAATCAGGCAGAAACCAATATATACTTTTTCTATTAGTTTATAACTACAATTTCCACAAAAATGCTCTCACCTAGTTCACAGATTGTTAAAGCTCAGTGCTCAATCCCCAGCTATCTTTTACTGGACTTTCAGCAGTATTGGAGGCAGTTGTCTACTCCATCCCCCACATTAACATTGTATTCACTTCATGTCTGGCAAACTACACTCACTCGCTTTTCGTCTTACCTCATTAGCCATTTTTTCTCTGTCTCCATTACTGGTTCCTCCTCTTCTCTCCAATGTATTAATATTGATGCACTCCAGGGGTGAGTGCTCAGACCATTTCTCTTCTCTTTCTACACTTGTTCTTTGATGATCTCATCCAGGTTTATGGCTTTATATATCAACTATATGCTGATAATTCCCAAATTTATAACACTAGCCTGGACATCTCCCCTGAACTCCAGATTCACACACCCAAACACCTACTCAATAACTTCCCTTAGATCTTTAATAGGCATCTCAGACCCGAGTTCTTGATCTTCTCTCTCTCAAACGTTCTGCTCCTGAAGTCTTCCCCATTTCAGTGCATGTCAAATCCAGTCTTTCAGGGGCCTTGGCTGAAATCTTTTATTCTCTTAGACATGCATTCATTCTGTCAGCACATTGTACTGCTCCCATCTGAGTGCAAACTACCAGGCTTCCTGGTTCACTACTAACTACTGTCATCTGTTGTATAAATTACTGCAATAATCTCCTAAAAGATCTTTTTATCCTTCCTTATCTTTTCCCCCTTTACAGTCTTTTCTCAATGCAGCAGTCCATGACCCTGTTAAAAAATAAGCAATCCCGGCCCTGGCCGGTTGGCTCAGCGGTAGAGCGTCGGCCTGGCGTGCGGGGGACCCGGGTTTGATTCCCGGCCAGGGCACATAGGAGAAGCGCCCATTTGCTTCTCCACCCCCCCTCCTCCTTCCTCTCTGTCTCTCTCTTCCCCTCCCGCAGCCAAGGCTCCATTGGAGCAAAGATGGCCTGGGCGCTGGGGATGGCTCCTTGGCCTCTGCCCCAGGCGCTAGAGTGGCTCTGGTCGTGGCAGAGCGATGCCCCTGAGGGGCAGAGCATCGCCCCCTGGTGGGCAGAGTGTTGCCCCTGGTGGGCGTGCCGGGTGGATCCCAGTCGGGCACATGCAGGAGTCTGTCTGACTGTCTCTCCCCGTTTCCAGCTTCAGAAAAATACCAAAAAAAAAAAAAAAAAACCAATCCCATTAAACCCTGGGAATAGCATCCCATTTCAATGATAGGAAAAACCCAAATCCTTACAATGGCCTGCAGGGCCTCAGATGATCTGGCCCCTCTAAAACTCTGATCTCATATTCTACTGTGGCCAAAATCTACTTTGTTCTCTCCATTCCAACACATAGGTCTCTCTATTGTTCCTGGGACACGCCAGTGTGCACCCACCCCAGTACCTTTGCACTTGCAATTCCTCTTCTTGCATCACTCTTTCCTTAATTATTCACATGACTCAATCCTTTATCTCTTTCAGGAATTTTCTTACAAGCCACTATCTAAAATTAAAACTTCTCTTCCATCACCAACACTTACTATTTTTCTTTTCTGCTCCATTTTTCTTTATAGCAGTTATCAAATTTAGTCATTCCTTAATTCAGTTCTCTGGAACTTCCCCAGCTCTTTTATAGCTCCATACGTGTGTTTGTGTGTCTATGAGATCAGGAAACAGACCACGCTGGACCTGCTCCTCTAACATGAATGCAAGCAGAATAGAGTGAAAGATTTAGTCCTGGGTCAATGGTATAAATTAAAATCTGAGAGTCTAAACAATACTTTATAATAATGCGTTAGCACTATTTTTTTAAATAAGAATGAAGCTGCCTAAAGCCATTCAGTCAGTAAAAAGGCTGAGCCAGAATTTAAACCCAGGTCTTTTCTGACCCCAACTTCACATACAAAATCACTTTTCCAGGCCAACTGTCCTAAATCTGTGTCAATTATGTAATATACAACTTCCATGGAAGGGCACCTTTATTTTGTAATATGCTAATTAAGAGTCATTTTGCCTGAGACTGCTTATAAAACCTACTATGACCTCTTTGTTCTTTTTCCATAATATGTAATTCTTTGTAATTATAATCTGGAAATTCCTTACATTCTAGATATTCTAGAAGGTGTATCCTGTTCACACCTTCCATCAGTGGTGAGATTCAAATAATTTAACAACCTGTTCTCTGCTCTAATGACCATTTTAAGCATAGAAAAGCAATATACCATAAGGTTGTTTACTATTTTATGCATTTAATAGTTAAATCAGAACAATAAAAGAGGTACACAAAACTAGATTGTGTTATAAGAGTTTTAAAATGTTAATGAAAAAACATTAAATCATACCTGACAAAGAACAACAAAACTGTTATTTAAGGTATTTCCATATTGCTTCTTGATTGGTGTCCTCGCTTGCAATTTTTTTCACCTATGTGCACTTAGAATACACTGCTGCACTAATGAACATTAAAAAGAGTAAGGAATGTAAATTTGTGATTTCCACATTGGGCGGCTGCCCAGGTGCCCACCTTAGAGAGAACCCTGATTACAAGTGCCATTTTCACAACCAGTTCACCAAACTCAACAAAAAATTAGGTATCGGTTCTGCCAAATCTGTGCTAACCAGCTGAACCCCACCACTGCTTTCAGTACAACAAATATTCATTAAACAGGTCACTTTACTCTTCTAACTCTGCCTATTACGTTCATAATTGTCATGCTATTTATTGAGGCTAAGATTCATTTTTCACATTCACCCAACGCCAAATAACAGATGTAGGCTTTCACTTTGCAAAAACGAACCATGATTCACACCATCACAAATTTCTCCTGCCTTTATTTGGGAAATAGCTAAAGAGATCTGAAGCTGTGTCCCCCCCCCCTCACTGCCCCCCACCAAATTCCAAACCCCTCGTCTCTCTTCCTCCACTCCCAGATTGATGACAAGGATTTCTGCTTCTCAACAGGAAGGCAGCACAGACAAGCCTGCTTACACCTCATCTGAGACGTGCTGCAAACCCCCGTGGTGAAGACTGAGGCCAATTCTGTCTCTTCTGATCACATTCTTCCCTGCCCTGCTTCGCATTTGGCACCTGCTCCCTGACAGTTGGCTAACACCAACCTACTCCTGAGTACAACTGCCCAAATACCTTGCATCTCAAGGAAAAAGAAAACTTCAGAAATAATGGGGATGCCTGTGGTCTGGAATGGATAACATTTGGTTTATAAGGTACTTCAATCCCCACCTCAAATATGCTTATGTGCGGCGCTCTCCGAGGAAAATTACTGTCTAAATTTTTGCTCAATTGATCCAAGGAGACTGAATAGAGGGGCTCCTATTGCCTCTCTTTGATTTAAGCGTTGGACCTTTCCTGGACTTATTTCAAATGTGAATATTTCTGAAAGGAGTAAAATATGATTAGTATCACTTTACTGCTGACTAGCTTATCAGATGTTTTCATAGGACAGAAGGCACAGGGGTGGCATTAGGACACCTTAGCAAAAGAGAGAGAGGTTTATAACTGAAAAGAAATGGAAGTTCTGGCCTAGAAGAGGGTAACAGAGAACACAACAATTAACTCTGGTTTTCCTCCAAAGCCAGCAGAAGGAAGGAAGGGAGGAAGGAAGGAAGGAAGGAAGGAAGGAAGGAAGGAAGGAAGGAAGGAAGGAAGGAAGGAAGGAAAAAAGGGAGGGAGGGAGGGAGAGAGGGAAGGAGGGAGGGAGAGAGGGAGGGAAGGAAAAAGGGAGAGGAAAAGGGAGGGGAAAAGGGAGGGAGGGAGGGAAAAGGGGAGGGAAGGAGGGGAAAGATTCAATATAGTTTAAACTTAGTCCAACCTAATAATTTTAATAGACCCTTTGGTAGTGCTCTTTGTCTCTTCAGAAAACACACACACACTTTCAAGTAGGCTCTGAGTGTGTGAACAGGCGGTGTATGCACATGACTTTGTGGTGGGGAAGGACTAAATTCAGGCATCAGGAGCCTCTTGCTCCTGTGGTCTCTACAGAGATGTTGCTGAACGCCACTCCAGTCACGGTAATCATGAGATGCACTCTTTTTGTTCATAAAGGGTTCCTGAGGACTCCTGCACTAAGACACAGCTCAGCCCCTACGGACTCACTGGGCTTCCCTAAAGGCTGAGTGAGACCCGCATTCAGACCAGGCCCAGGCAGTACTCTCTGCAGCCCTGACAGCTGCCTCACCCACAAGGAACCCTGATCTCAAGAACCGAGTTAGAGGTGGCTACCCACAAGAAGCAGTCTCTTTTTCAGAGTCCTAATGTAATAATATGACCGCAGCAGCTCTTTTCCCTCAGAGTTCCTCATATCACAACATGCTAAACATGGGTAAGAAAGCCAGGACACACAACCCTGAGAGCTATGCAGCCTTCACGGCCCCTCTCCCCCGTTGCCCCTCTCCCTCGTTTTCCACACCCAGGCCTAGCGGATCCGCTGTCCCCTCCATTATGTTCCTCTCCTATTGAGGCCGACCTTTCGGCCCACGGACATTTTCTCTCCACAGTTGGAGAACTCTATGAGACAATTCTTCAAGAACTGGAGCTTAAGATTCTCAAAGGGGAGGATACAATTTAGAGAATCTTCTCAAGAAAAAACCATCTGGATCTGATGGAAAAGAAATTGTCTTACTGCATAATGCTCTTTTGCATGTCAAAAGCTTGCCGATTTTGCAGTCATTTATTTACATTGCTACCATAATAAATCTTAATCTCCCCTTGGGTGAATAGTTATCTGAAGACAATTAGTGCAAAACTCACGTACTCAGAATAGAAAAAGTCAAGCTGTCAATAATTTTCAAAACTATTTTCAATATAAATAAAATAGTTTTTATTTATATAGAAGGCAAAAAGATTATCTAATAAATATCCCTTAATAAACACATCTTCTTGACTAACATAAAAGTTCTAAAGAACAAAAGAAAATCATACAATACTTCCATGGAAATACAATGACCCCGAAGACTTTTTTCTCTTGAGTCTCCTAAGAGTTACTTAGGTTTCAACAACAAAACAGCATAACTTTCGTGTCAGCATTCCTTTTTTCTTAAGAATGTCTTAAACCCAAAGTTCCTTTTTCAAATTTTTCCCCAATCCTTTCCTTACCAATCATGCTCACTCAAAAATTATTGTTCCATCTCTAAGAATGGCCCACCCTGCCATTGCAGACACCTAGGACCTGAAAAGTAGGTACCCGTTGTCACTTTCCATCCCTACCCCCAGCTCTTCCAGGACTAAGCTCCTTACAGAACTTTTGGCTCCTTGCCAACAGCTGCCCAAAGACCTGGGGAGCAATCTGTATGTTCTGTGTTTCTCTGCTGTACAAAGGGCAGAGGAAGGCCTTGACTTCTTGAAACTTACTCAGGCTCACTGACATAGGGGGATCAACTCGAAAGGCTTTGTGGAGGTCACGCAAGCTGGATCACTCCCTGTGGAACATTAGACCAGACTTCAAACATCTTAACCTCTATTTCCCCAGCACCATCAGCAGTTTTCTGTGCTTTCACTGAACTGTCTACGGATTCACAAGCAGTTGGCAGTAAGAAGAGAAGAGCCTATATAAATACCCACGTTGTTTTTGCTATTTCCTACTTCCAAGTACATTGGAAAGGGCAGGGTTTCACGCAGGAAACACTTAATGATAATATTTTAAGGAAACCTGCTGACTTTGTAAGACATAGTTGGCCAAAATTCAGGTTAGAAATACCCAGGGAAGTAAAAGGCTCCTAGAATTACAGGGATGAGGTTTCTGCAGGCAACGAAGCGCTCTGTAAAGGACAAGGGGTAAGCATGCTTACAAAGGAAAAAATGGAAACATTAGCGAGGCTGCACGCAGCCTACGAGTGTGGTGCGCAGGTTTGCCAGAAAGTGACTAAAGTGTGATGCTGCAATAAATAAAGGGACTAGGGCCTTCAGATTTCATGATAACAGGAAAAGAGAAGGGAAAGGAAAAAGAGAGCAGGAAGGGAGAAGAGAAGAAGGCGATGAAGATGAAGACAAGAAGAAATAGTAACTAACCAAGAAGAAATTCAGCAAAATAAGACCCAGACTCTGATCTGAGAGCATAATTCTCTAATATGTTAACTGAGAAAATTCTAGAATAAAACTTTCTGCTAAAGGACTTTTGAGAGTGTTCTTGCTGTAATTATTAACATTATTAATAATTATAAAGTGCTGAGTCCATGGACTAAATCTGTCACTTCCTTTGTTTGTTTCCTAGGGGCATAAGTACCATAGGGGATGTTCATGTATTTCCTCCTAAAGGAATATGAAGGAAAATGTGGTGTTGACCTGCTAAACTCACTGGAAAGCAAGTTCCAATTGGCTAATATTGAAATATATGGAAGAACATGTTAGATGCTTAGACTATCAGATTTTTAAAGCCAGGAAGTATCTTTTTTATTTTTATTTTTTTAGGTGAGAGGAGAGGAAATATTGAGGCAGACCCCCACATGTACCTTGACTGGGACCCACCCAGCAACCCCGTTTTGGGCCGATGCTTGAGTACCGAGCTATTTTTAGCATCTGAAACCAGTGCCCTCCAACAGAGCTATCCTCAGTGCCAAGAGCCATGTTCAAACCATTCGAGCCACTGGCTGCTGGGGGGGTGGGGGAGAGAGGGAGAAGCAGATGGTCACTTCTCCTATGTGCCCTGACTGGGAATCAAACCCAGGACATCCACACAGTGGGACAACACTCTATCCACTGAGCCACTGGCCAGGGCCAGAAGTATCTTAAATGTTCTCATGAGTTAAGAAACAAACATTCGTCTTGCCTGAATAGTCAGGTTTTTTATTCTTCCCTCGAAGATCTCTGTTGTGGGTGTTGATAGTCCTATTTTCTGCTGCTTTGTTTAATATATAGTGTTTCCTTTATTCCTCCTACCTCAATGCCCCACTCATATTTCAGGCTGGGACCTACTCCTAATTTAGAGCTCTCTTTCCCCCTTTTGCCAACTTCTATTATGAATCTACCTTTGCCACCCAGCTTAGTGTATCCCAAGGTTCTCTTTACCAAGCCACAGTCACAGAGCTCCAGGGAAAAGCAACCTGGTCTCATCTCTCCAGGCAGAGGAGAACAGAAGCTCCATATCCACACATGCTGCAGATGGCTTTTCCAGTCTACCTGAATCATTACCAGCTAGAAGCAGCGGTCATTGGGACTTGGACGTGAGCTGCAAAGTATAGAATTGTGACAACAATTCCAGTGCCATGCAGACTTTTCCTGGATGTGGACTTTTCCTGGACTCCTGCTCCTTGGGACAGCTCCTAACAGACTGAACTGGGGTTGGGTTGCATTTTTCAGGGGTTTGGCATGGTGTTGGGGCCAACTTGGACTTGGTGAACATGTTAAGGACACTACTCTTTTATGGATTCTTGCTGTATTGGCCAAGAGTTTGCTTAAAGGCTTTAATCACTGTAAAAAAAAAAAATAGAAGACTAGATAAAGAATATGTGGCACACATACACCATGGTATACTATTCAGCCATAAGAAATGATGACATCAGATCACTTACAACAAAATGGTGGGATCTTGATAACATTATATGGAGTGGGATAAGTATCAGAAAAAAACAAGAACTGCAGGATTCTATACATTGGTGGGACATAAAAATGAGACTAAGAGACATGGACAAGAGTGTAGTGGTTATGGGGGGCGGGGGGAGGGAAGGAGGGAGAGGGAGAGGGGGAGGGGGAGGGGGAGGGGGAGGGGCACAAAGAAAAAACTAGATAGAAGGTGACGGAGGACAATCTCTCTTTGAGTGATGGGTATGCAACAGAATTGAATGACAAGATAACCTGGACATGTTTTCTTTGAATATATGTACCCTGATTTATTGATGTCACCCCATTAAAATAAAATTTTATTAAAAAAAAAAGAAACACACATTAAATGATAACCCAAGGTAATACCTAATTAGTTAAAGAGATGAAATTTTACTATCCAATTATTGTGACTTGTGATAAGGGGTCATTTCTAAGAGCGTTATGCAGGGTAAATGGCGGGGGAAAGCCCATTTTCTTCTCAGCCCCATCTGCACAGGGTGCCAGGCACAGGGCTAAGGACTGGGGATATTACAGTGACTCCTCACAGAGTTCATGAGCTGAGGAAGAGGACAAGCGTGAGACACACATATATAAATAACTAAAAGCTATGAACATATATACATGATGATGTGAGAACGTATTCAGGAGTTCTGGGGTGATAGCAAAGGAACCCAGTGGCAAAGAGGGTCATCATCACATTACTGTTCTACCATTCCTTCCTCCGCCCTGCTCTGAACTACTAGTTATTAGAGGGACACTTATCCGGGCCTCACATCTCCATGCAGAGGAATTTCACCTAAAGCATTGCTTCCAGTTTCCCTCCAGCTCCTCCTCCTCCTCCTCGTTCTTCTCCATAGGGAAAAGACACAGATTATTGTATTGCTGAACTTGGGATAGGAACAAAGATCTGTGACCTCTGGCCTTTCTCTCCAGAAAGCTGCCTCTGGGCTGAGTTAGATGATGGTGGTGGACTTCGTAGGAGTAGGAAGTGAGGAATATATCTGTGCCTGTGAGTATTCCCTGACACCTGGGAGCCAGAATCAACCCCATCACTGCCATGATGATCATTAGCATTTTTCTTATGTTAAGTCATTTAAAATCTGACATTGTGTTTTTTTTTTAAGGGGTCTTCATATTTCAAAACAACCTGTTTTTGTAAACACATATATATGGCTTGGTCATGACGGCTATTTATTGTCTTTGGGTTGTATTGACTAGTGAATGCTTAATGATACTATTGATATATAATTAATGACAAACCAAATGGTATCCTAATAAAAGCTAAGTGCTCTGTTGCATTTACTTGGGAGCACAGAGTGGTAGAAAGCACATAAAATGAATGAGCCAGCAGCAGTTTTTTGCTCTGATTTTATTACCACAGCCATCAGTACCTTTCTGAGCACATTCTTGAAAACCTGGACTATGTACTGTTGCTAGATTTCTATACAACCACAGCATCTCTTGCCACAATCTTCTGGCAAGAGAAATTACAGAAACTACAAAATGCACATGCATTTGTATCAAAGATCTTCAGAGACACAGGATGCCGTAAATTACAAATGTGTACTAGACCATTTTCTGTTTGAGAAGACCAGAACCTGCTGTGGTATTGTTTGTCAAGAAACAATTAAGGAGATTCATATATTTATACCATCTTGGAATTTCCAAGTGAGACCAGCAGAAGAAACTGTGGACAGATGGCCCAGGTGCGGCGCCCTGAAGCACAGCACACCTGGGTCATGGTGAAGGAAACTATTACCTCACTGAGTATAGTTCGGAGCTGTGTTTTCAATAAGTGTAAAGATTTCAACATGTTGTCCCTAACACACAGTTCAATGTAAAGACATCTGGATCTTGCACTGAAACCCTGTAATTTAAACGGCAGGGTTCTTCAAAACAAATATTTCGCATAAGTAATAGGGATGTATGACTGATTTCCCAATTTTTTTACAGCAGAAAGATCCAGGGATTGGAGTGCACAAGATGATGTTTTTACTGGCATATCTCAACTGACAATGGCAGTAACAACAGGATTCAGAGTCTCCAACCCTAGTTCTAGGGTTCATAGTTCATAGTATCCTTCTAATATCACTGCAGGATACCATGTAGAATGCATATATTACTAGCCTCATTATAGAAGGACTAGGGTTGGCAATGTTATTTAATTCTGGAAGGCAGAGGCAAGATCCAACCCCAATCTCTTGATATCTAAGTCTCAACTCATGTTCTCACATTTCTTGTACAAAGTACAATGAAAATATCAGGATTATACAATTAATTTTGTCTTTGCAGTCAACAAACTTAGATTAAAAAAAAAAAAAAAAAAAAAAAAAAAAAAACACAACCTTGTTCAGTCTGTTTAACATCAGCCAGGTTAAATTGAGTGCAAAAGGCTACGTCTGCACAGAAGAAACCACTGTACTTAGACCTAATAGTAAAAAACAAACCTAAAACATAGAAAATGGATGCAAGATTTTAAAGGTGTTTACATTAAAGTTTCCATTACCTTGTTTTCCATGTTGAAAGCAGGATAAACAACTGTTTTGTTTTGGATTTTCTTAAACATCACAGGTTTGAACCACATGGATCCACTCGGCAAGGGCTTTTTCAGTACAGTCGCACTTCACCTGGGTTTCACATCGGCTAATTCAACCATCTGCAGATGGAAAACAGTATTTAGCATTGCCAGCTGCGAACTCCCAGCCCCTATGTCGAATACTATGTTTGACTGGTCAAACCTGGGTGCAGAAGGCTGTCTGTAGAGTCAAAACTTATACACAGATTTTCAACTGCTGAGGCGGGGTGTGTGTGTCAGTGCCCCTAAGTCTGTGTCATTCAAAGGTCAACGTAGTCGACCCTTCAAATATGGAGATTCAACCAACTGCAGATTGAAAACAGCATTTTCCATCCCGGTGGGAATCCACAGTTTGGAATTTGCAGTTGATAATGTGAAAATACTGTTTTCAATCAGCAGTTGATTGAAGCCACAGAAGGTAAACCTGGGGATAGGAACAGCTGGCTGAATGTCTAACTACTGAGTGGAATTCTATGCCTTCTGGCCTCAGAAATAGAGCACTGTTCCCCAATCAGCTTTATCAATAATCAAGGTAGTGTTTCCATCTCTGACTGACTTCTGTGTCTAGCTCCACACTGGTTTCAAACTCTGCAGGGGAAGAGGGGTGTTATATATTGATTGCCTCAGCATTCACATGCATCCAAATTCTATTCTTTCTTCTGCACGTGCAATCCACTCCTTCAAACATCATCTCTCTTCCGACAACACAATATCCTGTCCACTTCAGGGACAGATCTCCCCTAGCACGTCAAACTGCCTCTTTACATCGTTGGTATGTCCCCTCCAATTCCTTTAAGTCAGGTACCACATCTTGTTGACTAGTGAGTCACCACCACTTACCATCATGTTTGGATATACTAGGAGTTCAATAACTGTTAAATAAACATTAAAGTTCCCATAGCTTTTTCATTTTATCCCTAATGGATAAAATGTTTATACTACACATTACATTAAATACAAAAAATAGAAGGATGAGGTAGAGAATACAAAGTAAAAGGTACTATGATTACTTTGAGAAGCTAAAAGTATGTATGCTTTGGGGAACAAAATTAAATGGGACAGACCAGTTATTTTAATGGTATTCTTCAAATAAGTATCAATAATTTTTCAAATGCATTTTAATGAGCCAAACTAAAGAATTAGATTTGTTGATAACATAGAGTTCAAAGGAAGTCAACCATTGTGTTTTTCACAGTTTATTTCAGAATTGTTTATTGTCTTTAGCGACTCCTAATCAGGAAAACTGACTATCTCCTTTAGTAGCTATTATTGACTTTATTACATGTGAGTAGTACACATTTGCCAAACCTAGTTATATGTGCAATAGTTTTACATTTCATTAATTTGGACAATAGCTGATGAGAATTTTGCCTGTGCTCCTAAACTTTCACCATTCCAGGGGTCTCCAAACTTTTTACACAGGGGGCCAGTTCACTGTCCCTCAGACCATTGGAGGGCTGCCAAATACAGTGGTCCTCTCACTGACCACCAATGAAAGAGGTGCCCCTTCCAGAAGTGCAGTGGGGGCTGGATAAATGGCCTCAGGGGGCCGCATTGCGGCCCGCGGGCCGTAGTTTGGGGACACCTGAATCACCCTGTCTTGGATCATGGATTTGTGAAACATGTCATCTGAAAGCTAATCATAGATCATGTTACTGTCACTGGTTTTAGGCTTCAATTCTTAACAGCTTGATCAAGCCGTGGGTGAGTCTACCACTGGTATAGTATATTACTAGGGCAATCTCACTAATTTTATTCACACTAAAAAGTCAGCTTTGAGTCATTTCACTCTTCAAACAGAACATCATGAGCATTTTCCACCAAAACTTAATTAGTCATATTTTTAATCGGTGCCTTGTTATAACATGCATGCCAGACTGTTCTAGGAAAAACAGCAGGTTAGTCAACCATCTGACAAAGCTTGACTGGTAAATTGCTGAGTTTACTTCTTGCTTCATGCACATTACAGTCAGACGTTTTTGGATCTTTAGACA
Source organism: Saccopteryx leptura (assembly GCF_036850995.1). Taxonomy (NCBI): domain Eukaryota; kingdom Metazoa; phylum Chordata; class Mammalia; order Chiroptera; family Emballonuridae; genus Saccopteryx; species Saccopteryx leptura. Next base: position 222,894,339 of record NC_089503.1, read on the forward strand.
TGACTCAGAGGCTGCAAATGTCCTGGAGGCACAGTCACCGACATCTTACCAAGGACCATGAGCCTTTTTTAAAACCTATAGCTATAAACAAGCTCTAGGAATTGGGGGGGGGGGGGCTTTAGATGCAAGGTCATTTTACCCGATGACAGCAGGATTGCATTGTGCTGGTTGTAAGCCAGGAAAGAGGAGACCAACCACGGTCTACCAGACATGCGGAAAACCCTGAAATTTGTGCCTGGACTTGCAACCAACCCATTAAGTTAATCAGCATGTTCAGTGTAACTGTTTAGGTTTTAAGAGTACTAAACGTAACCAACGCAGAGAAAACAAGTCCAAACAACATCTAACTGTTGCTCACAGATAATATTTTCTTTTTAAGCATGTCTCAAACGTATGAAGATTGCTAATGGATTTTTCATCTTCTCAGAGCTTTAAGTCAAATATCTATTATAAAGACATGACTAACATGCCACAAGTTTGAGGTCCCCACTGCACTATGTATAATGAGACAGTAAAGAAAGAAGAAAATGGGAAGATTCTGAGTGTTCATCAGCCTAACACAATCTATAAATGTAAAATGCGTATATAAGGCTTATGAAAATAATTTCCTAAACTGAGGAAATTATTATAGAGAACCACTGTATGATGACAGACAGGTCCTTTGTTATTTAAATAACTAAATTTCTCAATGTATCAATATGACTAAGACGTAGTGCCTGACTAGGTGAGTCTGGAGGGCCCATACAGGCTTGGTAAGGACACAATTAAAAGAGCAATGAAGTGTTCTGATAGAGCCAAGTAATGGCTGCTATGAGAATTATAGTTGGGGAATGGAAAAGGGTAGTAAAAGCTCTTTAAAGGAAGTGATGTCTAACTTGATACCACAAAATTAAGAGGAAAAGGAAGGTGAAAATTTCAGGGAAAGGAAGTAGCCCATGCAAGGCCTAGGGACCTAGAAAACTGTGTTTTCAGCTGGTAAGCTCCTGGTTTCTCAAACAGGGTCTACAAAAGTCCCATAAATATACTAACCAAATATATTTATTGGAGGGAGGGCAGAATGTATAAATATTATAATTTTTATGTAATTTGAGTACTCTGCTAAAATCATCTGCTGTATATACACACATTGGAGCTTTATTTTGGCAATATCCTGATGCTCACTGACTTGGGCTCTATTGGAAAAAATTGCCTTTTTGATTCTTTGTTGTTACATCCACTGGACGACAAAGAAGAAGCCATTGGTTAAACTGAAACCCAGTCTACAAAGCCATGTATTAGCAGCAGGTTTCAGTAATACTGCCTTACCTTGCCCAAACCTCCTCCTACCTCACTCACACACATAATAGCTCCAGATTTTTAGAAAACGTTTAACTTTGAACCAAAATATAGCCATTCTAAATTTAAGCAAAATACTTAATATTTTAATTCTTCACCTTAAGATATGAGTTTATATATTGTTTTTCTTTTGACATAATTATAAACTAGTATTACAAAATAAAATAAGCATTTCACTGCTAACTACCAATTGACTTTCTTGGTGCAAGTAGAAATTAAGCATATTCTGCCTCACCAGGCAGTGGTGCAGTGAATAGAGCATCAGAGTGGGATGAGGAGGACCCAGGTTTGAAACCCCAAAGTCACCAGCTTGAGTGCGGGCTCATCCAACTTGAGCATGGGCTCACCAGCTTGAGCGCGGGTTCACTGGCTTGAGCGTGGGACCATAGACATGAAGCCCAAAGTCACTGGCTTGAATCCCAAAGTCTCTGGCTTAAGCAGGGGGTCAGGGGGTCACTCACTCTGCTGTAGCCCCTGGTCTAGGCACATATGAAAAAGCAATCAATGGACAACTAAGGTGCCAGAACTATACGTTGATGCTTCTCATCTCTCTCCCTTCCTGTCTGTCTGTCCCTATCTGTCCCTCTCTCTGACTCTCTTTCTGTCTCTGTCAAAAAAAAAAAAAAAAACGCAAAGCAAACAAAAAAAGAAATTAAGCATATTCTTTTTAGTAACATATCTATAATTCCTTATACAATAGTTTGACATATTTGCCTTTCTTCTGTTTGGTGAGCAGCTCAGTAAAGGTTAAGAACTTGTCTAAAAAAAAAAAGAATTTGTCTTAAACTTCTTTGTATTCCTCATGTATCTAATAAAATTTTTTAAAAACAACCAATAACAAATAAATATTGTTGACTGAAAAGGCCTATGATAGAACAATAATGGGTTTTATTCAAAGCCCAAAGTTGTAAATGAGCTTTCCAGCTAGAAAAAATTAAAAGCTTTGATAACAGCAAATATGTGTACATCTTCATTTTGTATTTCAGCAGAAAAATAAAAGTTTATAAACTAAAATGATAACCAGAATGATTTCACATATTCTACCACTAGATCTCAAAACAAAATTAAGTGGATTTGTAATGGAGCATAAAGAATTTTGACTGTGTTACAAACACTATTAAAATCAGATCGTAAAAGTGAAAACTTTGGACATCGATATTACCTAAACAAAGGTTTGTTTATGCCAAGAAAACTACATTGTGCTTCTAATAGATATACCTCAGGGCCGTGTGTGTGTGTTGTGAGAGAGACAGAGAGAGTTAGTGTTCCTACTTTAAATGTATGCCTATAGCCCTGGCCCGCTGGCACAGTGGGAGAGCATCAGCCCGGTGTGTGGAAGTCCTGGGTTCAATTCCAGGCCAGGGTACAGGAGAAGTGCCCATCTGCTTCTCCACCCTTCCCCCTTCTCCTTCCTCTCTGTCTCTCCCTCCCCCTACACCACAGCCAAGGCTCCCATTGGAGCAAAGTTGGCCCGGGTATTGAGGATGGCTCCATGGCCTCCGCCTCAGACGCTAGAATGGCTCCTGGTGGAACTGGAGCAATGCCCCAGATGGGCAGAGCATCGCCCCCTGGTGGGCTTGCCAGGTGAATCCTGGTCAGATGCATGCAGGAGTCTGTCAGACTGCCTCCTCGCTTCTAACTTCAGAAAAATACCAAAAAAAAAAAAAATATATATATATATATATATATGCCTATGATTCATGAACACACAGAAATCACTATTAAGCTTGAATTAAAAAGTAGACCAGTAATAAAAATCAAAGCTAGCATTTATAGAGAGCATACTACATGCCAGTTACTGTTCTAAAACTTTACATATATTAACTTAATGTATTACAACAACCTAATAAATTAGGTGTTATTCAAATTTTACTTCATAGATGAAGAAGCAGAATTAAAAAGCTCAGGTAACTTGCCCAAATCCCAAGTCACAAGCTCATATGTGGCAGGGTAAGCATCTAACCTAGTCAGTCTGACCCCAGTGTTCCCACTACACTTACCTAGCTTTAAAAAGAAAGACATGATTTTTTAAGAGAAACTAACCTCTTCATTCAATTATTATGTAAGTCACTGTGTCCTAATAAATGGTCAGATAGATGAGATGATGTTTCATAAATGAGAGCAGATAAAGAAGAAAATATTTGATCTTCCAGCGGCCGCGCTGCCAGCATCTGTCCATTCCTGGCTGTTTTGGGAACTTTTGTGGGGTTGCAGTGCTTGTGTTCAAGTAACCCTTGCTTAACTTAATGTCTCCTTCACCTCACGCCACCTCATCATGCGGGCATTTTCTCATCTGACATCGCAAGTAGGATGTAACAGTGATGCTGCTTTTGATTAGGCTATATAATCAATTTCTTCATGAATATATTTTTCCCTGACTTAAGACTTTCTTTAAAAACTAACTTAAAGACCTGAAGATGGCAGCAGAGTAGGCGGACACACAGATGCCCAGCTCTCACCACCAAACTGGAATACAAATCAATTTAGGAAAAATTAGCATGAAAAACCAACTCTGGATTACAAGAATAGCTCTCAAAAACTAAGGAGCAAAGAAGAAGCCACAACAAACCTGGTAGAGAGCGCCTGAATCTCCCCTGCTTACAGGAATGGAGGGGGGGGTGAGGTTGAGAGCCCAGAGGGGATCTCACTCCAGGAAAAAGAGCAGAAAATATTGCTCACAGCCACTTGCCTGGCAACCAGGGAGTGAGGTATGTTGAAAAGACCAGCTTATCTCCCAAGTGGAAAGGAAAGAGAGAGGGACAGACTGTGAGGGGCTAAGGAATGCAGGAGACGACCTAAAAAAGCTGACTAATCCATGCTGGAGGTGGCCATACCTGGGGGAGGGACTGATCCTTCCACAAAACAGTACTGAATTGCTTCCAGATCAGAGATCTCCAGACATCTCTCCAGCTCCAGTCAGTGCAACAAGACAGAGCTGAAAACAAGAAGTGGGGAGGAGGAGCAGTAACTCAGGTCTCCATGGAGATCTGAGATACACCTCCCCCTACTAAAGCTGAGAAAACACTCTGCCCCCAGAGAGATTAGTTGGTGGAAGAGGTCTTCAGAGTCTCAGGTTACACCCATCGCAATCCTGGATACAGTTTCAAGGAAGCCCCCTGCTGAGATCAGTAAATAAGACTATCACCTGTTAAGAAAACAAACAAATCAAGACTTCAAAGCTGCCCAAATCTGAAAGTGGATTACAAATAATAGCTGATACCAACCCAAGAAGACCTAGAAATAACACAACTGAAAACTGGAGGCAGACAACACCAAGCCTAGACTCAACCAACTCTACAAACAAAACACCCAAATGCAGACAATGAGAAGACAAAAAAGTGCAATCCAAATGAAACCTTCAGGAGATGAACTGAGTGATATGGAAATAATCAAACTTCCAGATGCGGAGTTCAAAATAATGATTGTAAGGATGCTTAGGGGTCTTAGAACAACAATGAATGGTCAATATGAACACCTAAATAAATAGCAAGTATAAAAAAGAATCAGTCGGAGATGACAAATACAATATCAGAAATAAAGACCACAATGGAAGGAATTAAAAACAGGATAGATAGAGCTGAGGATTGAATCAGTGAGTTGGAGGACAACTGGATTGAAGGCATGAAAGCAGAGAAGAAAAAAGAAAAGAGACTCAAAAAGTCTGAGGAAAATCTTAGAGAGCTCTGTGATAACATGAAGAGAAATAACATCCTCATCATAGGAAGAAGAAGAAAAAGAACAAGGGATAGAGACTTTGTTCAATCATATCATAGCTGAAAACTTCCCTAAATTAATGCAGGAGAAACTCTCACAAGTTCAAGAAGCACAGAGGACTCCATTAAAGGGAAACCCAAAGAAACCTACACCAAGACACATCATAATTAAAATACAAAAGCTAAGCGATAAAGAAAAAATATTAAAAGCTTCAAGAGAAAAAAAAAGCTATCACCTACAAAGGAGCCCCCATAAGGATGACATCCAACTTCTCAACAGAAACACTTGAGGCCAGAAGGGAATGGCAAGAAATATTCAAAGTAATGCAGAACAAGAGCCTACAACCAAGACTACTTTATCCAACAAGGCTATTGTTTAAAATTGAAGGAGAAATAAAAAGCTTCCCAGACAAAAAACAACTCAAGGAATTCATTACAACCAAACCAATGCTGCAGGAAATGTTAAGGGGCCTGTTGTAAACAAATCAAAGTGGGAAAAGAATATAGCAAAAAAGGAATATAGCTTTAAAGAATAAAATGGCAGTAAACAACTACATATCAATAATAATGATAAATGTAAATGGATTAAATGATCCAATCAAAAGACATAGGGTAGCTGCATGGATAAGAAAACAGGACCCATACATATGCTGTCTACAAGAGACACACCTTAGAACAAAAGATACACATAGATTGAAGGTAAAAGGATGGAAAAAAACATTTCATGCAAATGGAAATGAAAAAAAAGCTGGGGTAGCAATACTTATATCAGACAAATTGGACTTTAAAACAAAGGATATAGTAAGAGATAAAGAAGGCCACTACATAATGATAAAGGGAGCAACCCAACAGAAAGATATAACTATTATAAATATCTATGCACCTAATATAGGAGCACCTAAATATATAAAGCAGACTTTGATGGATTTAAAGGGTGAGATCAACAGCAATACTATAATAGTAGGGGATTTCAATACCCCACTAACATCACTAGATAGGTCCTCAAGAAAGAAAATTAACAAAGAAACAGCAGACTTATTGGACACACTAGATCAACTCGATTTAATAGATATGTTCAGAACCTTTCACCCTAAAGCAGCAGAATATACATTCTTTTCAAGTGCTCATGGTACATTCTCTAGGATAGACCACATGTTAGGGCACAAAAGTGGTCTCAACAAATTTAAGAAGATTGAAATCATATCAAGCACTTTCTCCAATCACAACGGCATGAAACTAGAAATGAACCACAACAGAAAAGCTCAAAAATTCTCAAACACATGGAAACTAAATAGCAGGTTGTTAAATAATGAATGGATTAAGAATGAGATCAAAGAAGAAATAAAAAAATTCCTAGAAACAAATGACAATGAGCATACAATAACTCAAAATTTATGGGACACAGCAAAAGTAGTACTGAGAGGGAAGTTCATAGCACTACAGGCACACTTTAAGAAGCTAGAAAAAGCTCAAATAAAAAACTTAACCCTGCATTTAAAAGAACTAGAAAAGGAACAGCAAGTAAAGCCCAAATGTAGTAGAAGGAAGGAAATAATAAAGATCAGAGCAGAAATAAATGATGTAGAGGCTAAAGAAACAATACAGAGGATCAATGAAACTAGGAGCTGGTTCTTTGAAAAGGTAAACAAGATTGATGAACCTTTAACTGGACTCACCAAGAAAAAGAGAGAGAGGACTCAAATAAATAAAATTAGAAATGAGAGTGGAGAAATAACAACTGACACAACAGAAATACAAAATATTGTAAGAAAACACTATGAAGAACTGTATGCCAAAAAACTAGACAACCTAGATGAAATGGACAAATTCCTTGAAACATAAAATCTTCCAAAAATCAATCTGGAAGAATCAGAAAACCTAAACAGACCGATTACACCAAATGAGATTGAAACAGTTATCAAAAAACTCCCAACAAAGAAAAGTCCAGGGCTTGATGGCTTCACAACTGAATTCTACCAAATATTCAAAGAAGAACTAATTCCTATCCTTCTCAAACTATTTCAAAAAATTCAAGAGGAAGGAAGACTTCCAAGCTCCTTTTATGAGGTGAGCATAATTCTGATTCCAAAATCAGGCAAAGGCAACACAAAGAAAGAAAATTATAGGCTAATATCTCTAATGAATATAGATGCTAAAATCCTCAACAAAATATTAGCAAACCGGATCCAACAATATATGGAAAAAATTATACACCATGATCAAATGGGATTTATTCTTGGGAGGCAAAGCTGGTACAGTATTTGTAAATTAATCAATGTGATTCATCACATAAACAAAAAGGAGAAAAACCATATGATAATTTCTATAGATGCAGAAAGAGCATTTGATAAAATCCAGCACTCATTCATGATCAAAATTCTCAGCAAAGTGGGAATACAGGGAACATACCTCAACATGATAAAAGCCATCTGTGACAAACCCACAGCCAACATTATATTCAATGGGCAAAAATTAAAAGCAATCCCCTTAAGATCAGAAACAAGGCAGGGGTGCCCCCTTTCACCACTCTTATTTAACGTAGTCCTGGAAGTCCTAGCCACAGCAATCAGACAAGAAGAAGAAACAAAAGGAATTCAAGTTGGAAAAGAAGAAGTAAAACTATCATTATTTGCAGATGATATAATAGTGTATATAGAAAACCCTAAAGTCTCAGTCAAAAAACTACTGGATCTGATAAATGAATTCAGCAAAGTGGCAGGATATAAAATCAATACTCAGAAATCAGAGGCATTTTTATACACCAACAATGAACAGTCAGAAAGAGAAATTAAGGAAACAATCCCCTTCACTATTATAACCAAAAAAATAAAGTACCTAGGAGTAAACTTAACCAAGGAGACTAAAGACTTGTACTCAAAAAATTACAAAGCATTGATAAAAGAAATCAAGAAAGATACAAACAAGTGGAAGCATATACCGTGCTCATGGTTAGGAAGAATAAACATCATTAAAATGTCTATATTACCCAAAGCAATCTATAAATTCAATGCAATACCAATTAAAATACCAATGACATACTTCAAAGATATATATAATATATTCCAAAAATTTATATGGAACCAAAAAAGAACATGAATAGCCTCAGCAATCTTAAAAAAGAAGAATAAAGTCGGAGGTATCACACTTCCTGATATCAAGTTATACTACAAGGCCATTGTACTCAAAACGGCCTGGTACTGGCATAAGAACAGGCATATAGACCAATGGAACAGAACAGAGAACCCAGAAATAAACCCACAGCTCTATGGACAACTGATATTTGACAAAGGAGGTAAGGAAATACAATGGAGTAAAGACAGCCTCTTTAACAAATGGTGTTGGGAAAATTGGACAGCTACCTGCAAAAAAATGAAACTAGATCACCAGCTTACACCACTCACAAAAATAAACTCAAAATGGATAAAAGACTTAAATGTAGGCCGTGAAACCATAAGCATCTTAGAAGAAAACATAGGCAGTAAGCTCTCCGACATCTCTCTGAGCAATATATTTGCTGATTTATCTCCACGGGGAAGTGAAATAAAAGACAGGATAAACAAATGGGACTGTATCAACTAAAATGCTTTTGCACCACTAAAGACAATAAGAACAGAATAAAAAGACAAACTACACAATGGGAGAACATATTTGACAATATGTCTGATAAGGGGTTAATAACCAAAATTTATAAAGAACTTGTAAATCTCAATACCAGGAAGACAAACAATCCAATCCAAAAATGGGCAAAAGAAATGAATAGACACTTCTCCAAAGAGGACATACAGATGGCCAATAGGCATATGAAAAAATGCTCAACATCACTAATCATTAGAGAAATGCAAATTAAAACCACAATGAGATATCACCTCACACCAGCCAGAATGGCGCTCATCAACAAAACAACACAGAATAATTGCTGGCAAGGATGTGGAGAAAAGGGAACCCTCCTGCACTGCTGGTGGGAATGCAGACTGGTGCAGCCACTGTGGAAAACAGTATGAAGATTTCTCAAAAAACTGAAAATCGAACTGCCTTTTGACCCAGCTATACCGCTGTTAGGAATATACCCCAAGAACACCATAGAATGGCTCCAAAAGGAGAAATGCACCCCCATGTTTGTGGCAGCATTGTTCACAATAGCGAAGATCTGGAAACAGCCCAAGTGTCCGTCAGAGGACGAGTGGATTAAAAAGCTTTGGTACATATATACTATGGAATACTACTCAGCCATAAGAAATGATGACATCGGATCATTTACAATAACATGGATGGACCTTGATAACATTATACGGAGTGAAATAAGTAAATCAGAAAAAACTAAGAACTATATGAATCCATACATAGATGGGACATAAAAATGAGACTCAGAGACATGAATAAGAATGTGATGGCAACGGGGGTGGGGGGGTGAGGGAGGGGGGAAGGGGCGAGGTAGGAAAGAGTGGGGGGGTGAGGGGAGGGGCACAAAGAAAACCAGATAGAAGGTATCAGAAGACAATTTGACTTTGGGGGAGGGGTATACAGCACAATGAAATGTCAAAATAATCTGGAGATGTTTTCTCTCAACATATGTACCCTGATTTATCAATGTCACTGCATAAAATTTAATAATAATAAAAAAAGAAGAAAATATTTTATGATGAGTCCAAAAAGTTTAAATATAATGAGCTAAAACATTTATTAGAAAGGAACTAATTTGAACAGGAATTTCTCATTCTGTTCTTTTTTATATTTTAATATTTCTCATTCTGTTCTTTTTTATATTTTAATATTTATCACAAGAGCACATATCTGGGTGATGTCATAACAAAACAAGACAGTTCTCAGGGCTGTGTTTTCTTTTCCTATCACTCTCTCAGGCGACCACTTGCAAATCATTTCTTTGTTTTAATTTAAAATTGCTTATTTCTGAATTTCCCATGCTCTTTTATTATTTTTCCTATTCTTGACATTATCAACTGACTCTCTATGTGATACATGTCTGCATGGTTGGTGAGCATCCCGTGCCGCTGCTGAGCAGTCCAGTCTCCTTCTGATTCCTGGCGCTCCATATCTGACCTTTCTCTCTGTGTCTCTTTCTCTCTCTCCAAAAGCTTTTAGGCTGTTCTCTATTTCCCCCTGGGATTCTAAAATGTTATAATGATGTCACTTTGCATTTTTTTTTAATGGTACTTTTTTGGCCATTTCAAAATGGAAAAAGCATGTTCTTCAGTTGTAGGAAATTTTATTTCTTTGATCATTTCCTTTTTTCCATTTTCTGCCTTATTTCATTTTGGAGCTGCCCTCATTGAAATGTTTGGCCTGATGGACTGATTCCCCAATATTCTGATGTTTCCCCTCGTTTTTCAAAGCTTTGCTGTTATACTCTATACAACGGAAGATTTCCTCAAGTTTTCCTTCCAAACTTTCTATTCATTGTTCCGTTGTCACTTTATGAATGCCATATTTGTTTTTGTTTTTTTTTTTTTTTTACAGAAACAGAGAGAGAGTCAGAGAGAGGAATAGATAGGGACAGACAGACAGGAATGGAGAGAGATGAGAAGCATCAATCATTAGTTTTTCGTTGTGACACCTTAGTAGTTCATTGAATGCTTTCTCATATATGCCTTGACTGTGGGGCTACAGCAGACCAAGTAACCCTTTGCTCAAGCCAGTGACTTTGGGTCCAAGCTGGTGAGCTTTGCTCAAACCAGATGAGCCCACACTCAAGCTGGCGACCTCGGAGTCTCAAACCTGGGTCCTCCACATCCCAGTTTGACACTCTATCCACTGCGCCACCACCTGGTCAGGCTGCCATAATCTTCTATCTCTCTGAAAACAGCTCTTCTGTTTTGTTTTAGTTTTAATTACATTCTGCTATGTATATTATCTCTCTTTTCTTTAAGGCCTGTTTTCTTATTGTTTTTATTCCTTTCTTTCTATAAGAGCCTTTATTCAGATTCCTGGTATCACTGACTATCTACTCAGAATTTCCATTTAACAGTGAGATGCTAAAACTCCATTTGAAGCTCTCCAGCTTGTCAATGGGTTGATTCACTAAAGGATTATGAAGCTAAAATCCCACTCTTAACAGGGGGCTCCCAAATGTCAGAATCACCAGCCTTTTCTCTTGAATCAATCTAATCCTGGAGAGGAAATTATCTAATCGAATACCTGTGGGGCAGCAGTGAGGGGAGGTAAAAGGTTCACTAGAGTCTCTGCATACTGTTTCTCTAATTCTTTTTTATTTTTCAGTCCTTTCATACCCTTGTTATCAGCTGTGCTGTTTCCTAATTCTAATTCTGGACCCTGCCTTATTCTTTTTTTTTTTTTTAAATAAATCTCTCTTCTGTCAGGAACATATATGTATGTGGAGAGGTCACAGGAACAGCTAGTACCATGATGGCAAACCTTTTTATAAAAACCGCCCACACTTTTGCAGTGTTGGTCAACCCAGTCCCTCCTGCCCACTAGTGGGCATTCCAGCTTTCATGGTGGGCCAATTGCAGCGCCGTTTGGTTGCTCCACTTAAAAACAGGCATTACTAATGCTTTTGGAAGTTCCCCTGGAAAGTTCTTCCTTAGTAACATCCCCTCTTCTGCTCTGTAGGTAATCAGTGTTTTAATTTTTGTCTGTAAATCATTACCTTGCTTTTTCTTGTAGCTTTACTACACAGAAACAACCAAAGTGCCCCTCGATAGAGGATTGGATAAAGAAGATGTGGTACATATATACAATGCAATACTACTCAGCCATAAGAAATAATGACATATTGCCATTTATGACATATGGATGGAGCTTGAGAACATTATTCTAAGTGAAATAAATAAATCAGAAAAAGCTAAGAACTATATGATTTCACACATAGAGGAGATATAAAACTGAGAATCATGGACATAGATAAAAGTGAAGTGGTTACTGAGGGAGGGAGGGAGGGAGGGAGGGAGGGAGGGAGGGAGGGAGGGAGGTGGGGGAGAGGGGAGTAAAGAGGGACAAATATTCGGTGATGGAAAATGACTTTACTTTGGGTGATGGTCACACAACACAATCAGCCATTCAAATGCTATAGAAATGTTTACCTGAAACCTATGTACTCTTTTTTTTTGGTGTGACAGAGACAAAAAGAGAGACAGAGAGAGGGACAGACAAACAAGAAGGGAAAGAGATGAAAAGCATTAATTCTTCATTGTGGTATCTTAGTTGTTCATTGATTGCTTTCTCATATGTGCCCTGACCAGGGGGCTACAACAGAACGAGTGACCCCTTGCAACCTTGGGCACAAGCCAGTGACCTTTGAGCTCAAGCCAGCAACCATGGGGTCATGTCTATGATCCCACGCTCAAGCCAGTGACCCCACACTCAAGACATCAAACCTGGGTCCTCTGCATCCCAGTTCAATGCTCCATCCACTGCACCAACACCTGGTCAGGCAGAAACAGTTTTTTTATAAAGGTAAAATTAGAGAAATGGTAATTATTTTAATTTTCAGAGGTTTGCAATGTCTCACTCTAAGCCACAGCTAATATCATTCACTGCTTAATCTTCCTCTGGATTTAGTTCACCAGTCTGAGATCAGTGCCATTCTACTTCTTAAGGTCAGGAAGGACTGTGATCCCTGGTTTCAGGGCAGCTGCATTTTAGCTGGGTGATGGAAATTCACTGCACCAGCAGGCTTTTTTGCTTCAGCTCGTTAGCGACCCAAGCAATATCAGAAGCGATTCTCTTTATTTGACCTGACCAAAAATAGATACTTGCTCTTGGCTCTAATTTCTAATTCAGTTTTTTCAAGGAGATTAAGACTTTTGCTCTATATCAGGGGTCGGGAACCTACGGCTCATGAGCCAGATGTGGCTCTTTTGATGGCTGCATCTGGCTCGCAGACAAATCTTTAATAAAAAAAATAATAAAAATGTTAAAATATAAAACATTCTCATGTATTACAATCCATTCATTTCCTACTGCTCATGTTTGTGGTTATGGGTGGCTGGAGCCAATCACAGCTGTTCTCCGGGACAACACCATATTTTTATTGGATAATGCGTAATGTACACGGGTCATTGTATGGCTCTCATGGAATTACATTTTAAAATATGCGGCATTCATGGCTCTCTCAGCCAAAAAGTTTCCCAAACCCTGCTCTATATGATTTGAATCATCAATATGGATCCTAAAATGCCATTTTTCCCCAGAAACTTCTACCAGTCAAAGTCAGAGCTGTGTTTCTTTACTACATACTCTTTTGTTCCACATCATGGGCATTATTAGTTCAGTGAGGAACAGTGCTGCCAAGCTATCTTACTTCTCCCGTGGGTAACTGCATGTTCAATTATTTTCACTAAAGGTGTTGATGTTAGCCATGGAGGCCCTCTGCTCTGACCACCCTTCAGGAAGTTGCTGGCATGGAGGTAGCTAGGCAGACAGCCACAACTGCCACTTCTCTAATTGGCTGGAATTTTCACCTGAGGCCCTCCTCTCCTCAGGCAACCAGCCTGTGACTGCCTTGAGGCAGTGGAGTTGGCTCTTCACTACTGAGCTCAGGACTCCACTCCTGAAGTCTATTCTGGAGTTCCCCATCAGCCCAGCCAAGACTTCTCCAGAGCCCAGCTGTTGTCTGAAGCTTCACATACTCAAACCTCTTTCCTTCCTTATCTCCTGCAGGATCAGCATCATGGTCTGAAGGCTTTCTCTCTTTCTCCTTCTACTTCTTCTCCCCTATATCCTACAACACCAATTTGCTCATACGCATTTAGTAAATTGGGCATTGGTGTTAGTACAACTTGGACATTGCAGTGACTTATATGCAGTATTTTCCTGGTAGGCTGGATAAACTTCAACTGAAAAGAACAAGAGCCCTCAGCATGTCTAGTGCCCACAGTCCTTTCCTGCTCAACTTTAAGGAAATTGAGAATGAGTAATTATACTAAGCACCTCCTCCCCAGAGAGGCTCAGCCCATCTTTGCACCCTACAGTTGGAGTAGAGGTGCCCCTCCTTCTGGGTCTGTGATGCTGGAGATAAACTCTACAAACCACATGTCTGCCCTTCCATCTGGCTCCATGTGGTTCTGCCAATAATGGGCATAAAGGGGAACGGGAAGGCTAGAGAAAAGGAGGATCTGATTCCTCCTTGTTTGTTCTCTGTTCCTGCCTAAGCAACAACCTTCCACTCTGACCACAGCAGTTGGTTTCAGTTTTTAGTTTTTCAGCAAAAACCACCTTACTGTGCCCATCAGAGGTTGGAAACCCTCTTCCATGGCACACTCACCTGAGTTCCTGAGCTACCATCACAGTGAGGTAGCCCCCCAACTCAGGTTTACATGCCGGCTTCATTTGGGCCCTTCCAGTCTCTGATGATCCCATTTTCCTTTCTTTTTTCTCCAAACCTAAGATGGGAGCAGTCCTTCTGTTACTTTATTTGTATTGATTCACTGTCCCTTTTTAACTTTTTTTTTATATATAAAAATTGAGCAGAGCCTTACAGACTGTGGTAGATTATCAAAAGGTCTAGAATACATGTAATTGGAATCCCTGAAAGACAAAAGAAGGGAGCAGAAAATATGTTTGAACAAATGGCTGAAATTTCTCCCAATTTGATTAAAGACATAAACTTATAGAACCAAGAAGGTCAAAAACCTGTAGTTGTGGCAATTGTGAAGAATAACACATTAGGTATCTATTAGCCAATCTTTTGAAAAGCAAATAACAAGAGGAAATCTTAAACAGATGCAGAAAAAGACAATATATGAAATATAGTATTCTCCAAAGAAACAGATGCAACAAGATATGTGTGTGTGTGTGTGTATATATACACACACACACACACACACACACACACACACAAAGAGAAAGAGATTTATTATAAGGAGTTAGTTTACCCAATTAAGGAGGCCAACAAGTTTCAATCTGAATGCCAGTAGACTTGAGACCCAGAAAGAATCAGTGTTTCAATTAAAGTTCGTAGGCAGGAAAGAACCAATGTGCTAGCTTAAGGCAATCAAGCAGAAGCAGTTCCCTCTTACTTTTGAGAAAATCAACCCTTTTGTTCTATTTAAGCCTTCAACTAAGTGGATGAGGCCCACTCACATTAGGGAGGGTAGTCTACTTTATTCAGTCTCCCAATTAAAATGTTCATCTCACCCAGATATATCCCAGAGGCACACCCTGAATAATGCCTGGACTAAATGTCTGGGCACCCTGTTGCCAGTCAAATTGACACATAAAGTTAACCATTACAAGTCCAGCCCTTGTCAATTTGGCACCCTTACACCCTTACACATCTCAAACCATACTTAATCTACAAATAAAGTCAATAAGAAGGTCAAAATTCAACTTAACATAATACAACTATTCTACCTACAACCAAAAGTGCATTAACCCCTTCCCTAGAAGAGGAGGTAAAGTGCATGAGTGATGTATATGTTTCTCTTTGATGACTACAAGTTAAAAACTATGATGTAAAATTTTAAATGCTTAAATACTATGATATAGAGTCAATACATCTTGTTACACAATAAAAGAACAAAAGAAGAAAACAAAGACCATATATATATGGTCTTGAACAGTTGAGCCTTGAACAACACAGGGGTTAGGGACACTGAACCCCTGTGCAGTCAAAAATTCACTTAACTACTAATAGCCTGCTGTTGACTAGAAGGCTTACTGATAACATAAGCAGTCAACACATTTGATGTTATATGTATCCAACACTGTATTCTTACAATAAAATAAGATAAAGAAAAGGAAATGTTAAGAAAATCATAAGACAAAATACACTTACAGTAAGTATCCATTGAAAAAATCCTCATATGAATAGACCCAATGCAGTTCCAACCTGTGTTGTTCAAGAGTCAATTGCATACATGTATATATATACACACACACAAACATATTCATGAGAAAACAAGGAGGGAATACTCTTATAAGTTCTCATTTTTGAAACAGACACATGATTGGAGCTGGTATTTCTAACTACCTTCTTTCACTAATAATCCCATATTCCCTTTGATTTCAGCAAGCATCACTGTTGGTTAAGGTTCTTTACCTGGCAGTATGGTGGTTCCTCAAAAAACTGCAAATAGAACTACCAGCAATCACTCTACTGGGTATATACCCCAAAACCTCAGAATCATTGATACGTAAAGACACATGTAGCCCCATGTTCATAGCAGCACTGTTCACAGTGGCCAAGACATGGAAACAACCAAAAAGCCCTTCAATAGAAGATTGGATAAAGAAGATGTGGCACATATACACTATGGAATACTACTCAGCCATAAGAAATGATGACATTAGATCATTTACAGCAAAATGGTGGGATCTTGATAACATTATATGGAGTGAAATAAGTAAATCAGAAAAAAAACAAGAACTACATGATTCCATACATTGGTGGAACATAAAAACGAGACTAAGAGACATGGACAAGAGTGTGGTGGTTACCAGGGGTGGGGGGAGGGAGGACGCAGGAGGGAGGGAGGGAGAGAGTTAGGGGGAGGGGGAGGGGCACAGAGAAAACTAGATAGAGGGTGACGGAGGACAATCTGACTCTGGGAGAGGGGTATGCAACATAATTTAATGACAAGATAACCTAGACATGTTTTCTTTGAATATATGTACCCTGATTTATTAATGTCATCCCATTATCATTAATAAAAATTTATATAAGCCCTGGCCGGTTGGCTCAGCGGTAGAGCATCAGCCTAGCATGCGGAGGACCCAGGTTCGATTCCCGGCCAGGGCACACAGGAGAAGCGCTCATTTGCTTCTCCACCCCTCTGCCGCGCTTTCCTCTCTGTCTCTCCCTTCCCCTCCCGCAGCCAAGGCTCCATTGGAGCAAAGATGGCCCGGGCGCTGGGGATGGCTCTGTGGCCTCTGCCTCAGGCGCTAGAGTGGCTCTGGTCGCAACATGGCGACTCCCAGGATGGGCAGAGCATCGTCCCCTGGTGGGCAGAGCATCGCCCCTGGTGGACGTGCCGGGTGGATCCCGGTCGGGCGCATGTGGGAGTCTGTCTGACTGTCTCTCCCTGTTTCCAGCTTCAGAAAAATGAAAAAAAAAAAAAAAAAAAATTATAAAAAAAAAAAAAAAAGGTTCTTTACCTTTACCTGGCAAGAGTGACTCAAATCTTCATTCCTGAAGGGTCTGGACCATTTACAGTCCTACTTGCATTAGGTTGTACTTTTCCATTAACTTTAATCATAGGGCAAAGTAATACTAAGAGATACCCTGAGGAATATCCTGTACTCTAAACATACTCTTCCTCTAGGCCAGCAGAGCATAAGGTCATGAGAACAGAAAGCAAAAATGTTGCTAGTGGGTCACTAGGGGTAGTTAGTGGTCATGTGAGGTACCACATCCATTTTTACCAGTCCCGAGCCTGTGAGTATGGGCTGTGGGAGAAACAGCCCTATACATCGAATACTGACTCAGAGCACATGCAGCCCCCTGGAGAAGCTTTCCCCAACTTTTAATAAACACCCTATAAAGCTGGCAATCTGTCTTACATTTGAATTCAGCCAGTTGCAGGATAAGATTCTCGGTTTGATTTTCCTTAGTCTCAGCCCTGTCACTACAGGAAATAAGAGCCCTTTCAGGGCACATGTAGGGGCTTTCAACTCAATTGAAGTGGCACTTCAGAGCTGGGAATTTGAATCACTGAGCTCAATCTTTTCTTTCACCATTCCATCCAGCAGTATTAAGAACAACCAGCCAATCTTATTATATTCATTAGTTTGATAAAATGTTTGAAAGCATTATATACACAGTCACCTAGCTCCTTACTTTTTATAAGCAGTTGATTTGGAATATCCAATGGTGCTATTGCCAGACCCTGCCATGGGTGATCAATGCTCTCCTTACTGCTGGAAGTAGAGTCATTGGCATCTTTAAATCAAATCAGATTAGACAGCCAATTCCAAAAACCAATTTGAGAAAATCTGAATTTTTACCATAATTCAGGAAACTTCTGCTTAAAATTCTATTCCTCTAGAACCACTCTTGGTACATAAATCTGCATTAGTCAGGGTATCTTATGGCCCAGCCAAGTTGACACATAAAATTAACCATCACATTAACCATAAAGGAAATTTCTGATAAATTCAACCACATTAAAATTAAGATCTTCTATTCATCAAAAGATACTATAAACAATTTAAAACATAAGCCACAATTTGGGAAGGACATTTGCAACACACAGGACTATGTAAGAATTTATATCTATATAACGTAAACAATTCCTATGAATCAATCTCACTTATAATCAAAGAAATGAAATGAAAACCAGAAAGAAATAGCATTTCATACCACCGGTATTCACAAAACAATACCATGTATTGGTAAGAATATGAAGCAACTCTCATTCACTCTAGTGGGAAGTTAGATTGGTATAATCACTTTAGAAAATTATTTTACTTTACCTAGTAAAGTTGAATATGCACATATCCTATGACCCAGCAATTCTCTTAGGAATATCTCCTAGAGCAACACTGCTTTTGTGTAACAAAACCTGTATACAGATTTCTTACCAGTAATGTTCATAACAGCCAAAATCTGGAAAGAGCCCACATGTTCATAAGCATTATAATATATACATCAATTATGGCATAGACATACAGTGAACTACCACATGGCAGTGACAATAAATAAACTATAGCTATATGCATCAACATTATATGGGACACTGAATCACTAAAGAATATAATAATAATAGTAATAACGATAACAACTAATATAGAAATTGTTTACGATTGCCAAGCTCTTGTCTAAATACCATATATGTAATTTACTCTCACAAGGATGCTTTGAGCTACATACAATTATTGTTCTTACTTTGTAGATGCAAATATTGCAACCAGAATAAAGTAATTTGAAATATTAAAATATTTTTAAATAAAATAATTTGCCCAATTTGACCCAGATACCCAGTGAGGTGGCGAAGCAGAATTGTAGGCCCAAGGAATATAGATGAAGTCTACTAGAAAAAGTTAGTATGTTAAAAATTGACATAACTAAGTACCACATTTGGGAATACACAAATACATGTTTATTATGATGTGAGGAAATATATGGAAATGATTCACATACCATATTCCTTTGGATGCAAATAAAGGAGGGACATTGTGATCATATCAAAATTACTAGAATTCTTTTATTTATTAAACTAAGTGATGGGTATATGGTTGTTTATTTTATTATAATTTTTATACCTATATAGTATGTGTGTATATACATACCTACATATATAAACACACACACACTCTCTGTGTGTGTGCACACCATGCTATGATTGGGTATGTTTTCCTCTTAGTCATCTACTTTTATTGGAGATATAAGCAAGATTTCTTCTTAGCACCTGCCTTTGAAACCCAGAGCCAGAAGGAGACTCTTTGTATCACATCCCTTCACTACTAACCTGGGTCAGAATGACCTTGTCCATACATGGGAATAGAGAAAAAACAAAAGAAGGAGAAATATGGAGAGGAGATTAGTTACTATTTCAAAAAATATATTTACCACCACATAGAAAATATGAGAAAAAAAGAAGAAAAAATAGATAAGGTAGGAGAAAAAGAATAGATGTGAAAGAAATGGAGGTAAAGTGATACAGAAGGCAGGAAAAGGAAAGGAGGGGAAAGGAAAATTAGCCAGGGTTTCTCCGAGAGAGTTGAGTGCTTTACATATGAGAATCTGAAAGGAATCCACTTTATGCCTCTAGGGCCTTGGGAAATGTCAATTCTCACTGCATGGTCTAGTCCACATCCAGTAATCCAGTGGTCTATAATGAAAACTAAATGATCAAGTTCTACCTTAACTTTCATTAGCCATGGTTGTCACTGTCTTTTGATAATTAGGTATAGTTTTTAACATAAAATGCAAAAATAAAATTCAAAGAAATCAAGAAATGGGTTTAAATAGATGTATATATTGATATCAACTTTAGCAAATCAATCAATTTCACTCTGGGAGAGAGACAGAAATTACTGTGCTCCTAGAAAGCATGTATTTGAGTACTTTGTTTCCCTACAACTCTGTGGACTGAAAAGAGGTATTCCTTGAACATAAACAGGTGAGTTTATAAATTATGATATTCCAGGCCCTGACTAATCCCTAAAACAATAGGAACCAAAATCTATAAAGTTTCAAACTGATAATAATCAAAGAAATACAACTATAAATAACCATGTTTCATTTTAACCATCTTATTCAAGCAGAGAATATATATATATAGCCAAGTTTTGTAGGGGGCAGAAAGAAATGTGCATTCTCACATAATAATGCTTGGCCGCATGTATAAGATACCCTAATTATATGCCTACATTTGATATAATAATTCCATATCTACGAATTTGACCTAAGAAAATTATCATGAATATGTTGGAAATTTTAGTTACAGGAATATTTATTTCAATGCCATTATAATGTCAAGCAATGGAAAGAAATGTCCAACTGCATGGCATTAACTGGTGGAACATTTTTTGAGTGAAATAATACTATTTTAAATAATAGCAGAGAATAAAAAATAACATCAAAAATTAAAATGTTAAGTGGAAAAACAAATACTTTTCAAATCCCATACATGCAACTTTGTTGTCAAATTGTCAGCTTAAAATAAAAGTTTGGAGGAAGGAAATAAGAGGGAAAACAGATATGAACCATAGTTGGGAAAGAAGAGGGAAGGCCTGACCAATCGCTCAAGTTCAAACTGGTTGAATGGCTCAAAATGAAGTCTATCTTCTTTTTCTAAAATGAAGGATAAACCACATTTCTATGAAGTACATTAAACTAAGGAAAAATGATTAAGAATTCTTAAATGACCTTGGGTTATTAATAATGGAAATAGAACACATTTAATGAGAATGTAGTTTGTATCCTGTCCCACTGAGCCTTTCTGACTAACATGATCAACGGTGTTGAATCCCACCCTGGGAAGGCCGCAACTCTGTAATCACAGATGAGCATTCATGAGAATGCCACTAGCCAATCTCCAGAGGTGAGACAACAGCCCTGGCTGAGGGGTCTAAAACTTTGCAAGGTAATTTTAAATACCTACGTGTTTTTGTTCAAGGGAAAGGAAGATTTCTCCACCCGCTTTAGTAACACTTTACACATTCTTTTCCACAGAAAACAGGGTTGGGATGGAAAGGTAATGGTATTCAAGATTGTCAACCCCTCTCACACATGTGTCAAGGGAAAATTACGATGGACCAAGGAGGCAAAGATTTTTACATCTGAAGGACAGAATGGGTGAGGAGTGTGTGTTAGAGAAGACATTAAAGTCATGAAGAGCATGCAGTTGTTGACCATAAACACAAACCACCAAATCCCCAAATACTAAAAATGAGCCATAAAGAAGGTAGTTCTGGGACAACTTTACTGAACATATGGAATTCATTTCCCCCAATAAATTGTGTGAGACAAAACTGGAACAGTCCAAGAAAGGATTGGTTAGAGGTCTTTCGCTCATGGACTTAATATATTATAAAAAGAGAATAGTAATGTAAGTCCATGAGCACCATCAGAGCAGGAAACAGCCAAGTTCCTCCAGATATGTGCCCTGTGTCACTGTTAGTCACAAAAGTACCCTAGGCAATGCCATCTAGTGTTTTCACCTTTACCTGCATTGCCACAGTGCCCATTACATGGTGGGTACTCAATGCGTATTCATTAAATGACAGTCGAATGTGCTCTCTATATCCCAGCTCCCTCTGAACCACCATTAATCTCCAATCTGTTGTGTCATTGCTTTTGAAGGAAAAACACTTTAAAGTCAAAAACCCTTATCAGAATTGTAACCCCCAAAATACTACTTAAACTCGGTAAAGACATAAAGTTAAACATTCTCTCTTTATAGAAACATTTAAAAGGTTAAGATAGAGTCATTAAAGTATTCTTGAGTTTCTGAAAAAAAATGCAGTAAGATAATGCCAAACTATTATATTAAAGGTAAGCACATAGCAAGTATTCAATTAAAGTGGCCTACCATTTATATCTTTCATTGTAATACAAAAACTCCATTTAGCAAAAAAAAAATATCCCATCATGCCACATATTCTTTTTTTTTTTTTAAGATTTTATTTATTGATTTCTTTAGAGAGAGGAGAGAGAAAGAGAAAGGCGGGGTGGTGGGGAGGAGCAGGAACTCATAGTTGCTTCTCATATGTACCTTGACCCGGCAAGCCCAGGGTTTTGAACCGGCAACCTCAGTATTCCAAGTAGACGCTTTATCTACTGCACCACCACAGGTCAGGCACATCTTCTTCTTAATCCAACAATTGTGTAAGAAAATTTTGTTACTTACCAATCAGTCAGTATTTCAAAAGATCTATGACAACTATGAAGTTGCGATTTGAGCTCTATCTTGTCTTTGGAGAAATAAAATTTATGAGAAAATAAGCCCCTCTTTCTCTCCTCTCTACCATCTCTTCTTGCATGGAAGGCACCCAAGAATGTCCCTTGCAAGTAGTTCAAAATGCATGACTACCTTGTCAAGGCTGCCAAAACCTGTCACTGAAAGGAGGCAGACAAATACTCTAAAAATGCACTGACATGATGGATTTAGAAAATGTACGTGTGAAACGTCTCAAGGTATTTCTCTCCTACCCGTTCCAGGGATCTTTTAAGCCTTCCCTGAACCATAAGGAATGTGCCACATACATTATTGCATTTCTTCTTTGGCCTTCTGGAACCCACTATTCCAGCTGCAGAGAATAACAAGTATTGAGGTCTTCTCCAAGTCCCTTGCTGTCACTTTACATATTAATCAAAGAAGAGTCCCAAAAGAAAGTGTATCCTAAAAATCTGAACTCGCTGTCTCTGCAACATCCTCATCACTGCTGGGAAATAGGGCAAGTCTAAGTCCTCAAAGCTAAACTCCATATGAGAGACAAAACTAACAAGTCAAAGAACTTGTACTTCCTGAAATAATAATGAAGGTTAGGAGGACAAGAGACATAAAAAGTAGGTGGAAAAAAGTATTTTTTCCCAACAATTTCCATAGATAGTATCTTTTTTATTTTGAAAAAGTTCAAGTTCACACAAAAAATTAAAGAATGATACAATGAACATTGATATTCCCCTTACCTATATGTACTGTGAGTATACTTACTGCACCTGCATCATTTATCTATAGAAGTACCTACATATACTTCCTTCTGTCCTGAGCCATCTAAACGTAGGTTGTAAACAAGATACTTCACCCCTGCATACTTGAGTGCATATCTCCTACAAACAAGGATTATTTCCCACACAACCCAGCACCATTACCCAGCCTTTAAAAAAATAATTTAATAGCAACATATAACATCCAAGCCATACTCAAATTGCCCCACTTGTACATAAAATGCCTTTTATAGGCTTATGAAAACTCAATATCTAACCAAGCTCCCATTACATTTGAATACCACACCCTGCAGTCTCCTCTCATCTCCCTCTGATCTTCATGACACTGAATCCTTTGATGATCCAGGCCAATTTTTCTTTAAAGTGTTCCACCTTCTGAACCCGTTTGATGGGCTCCTTAGGAGTAGATTTAGAGAAAACATGTCTGGCAATAACCCCACCTAGGTGATGGTGGGTACTTCCCACTACAACACACCAGAAAGTACCTAATGTCAGGCCAGGCCATTGCTGAAATGCCAAGCTTGACCATGTGGTACTGTGGCCACTGCCAGTTCTCTCCACTGTAAAGGCATATTTTGTCCCAGTGTGACTAATAAGTAATGTGTGGTGTGATACTTTGAAATTGTATCAATATCCTGTTCCTTAATAGCCTGCTACCCAGTGGATTGTCATTCAGAGATGTTCCTCACTTAATTACAACACTGAAAAGCTTACAAAACAGAATTTTTCTAATTCTGTCATTCTTTCTGCATTTATTAGCTGGCATTCTGCTTTAGGAGGGAGCTTATTTTCTTTCTTTATTCCTCTATTTCTCTCTTTCTATCTAATAGCATCATGCAATCAACATTTTTATGTTTGCTATGCTTTATGCTTTATTATCATTATTATTGTGTTAGAAACTCAAATTGTCCCAATGTTGGTTAATAGGATCCTTTTCCAGTCAGCTCATGAGCTTTTTGACATGTCTCTATCATTCTTGGAGCATTTTCCTGTTTCCTCCAATGAAAGATTCCAGGTTAAACCTGCTCTATTCCTGCCCCAGACCTGAAATCAGCCATCTCTTCAAGGAATCCAAATTCATTTTAGTGGGAAATGGGCACTAATGTATTCACACTTAAGAGATGCCTAGTTTGAACTAAAAACACTGAAGATAGAATCCCACTAGAATATCTAACAAGGTCAAAAGGTGATATTCTGGCCCAAATTTCTGAAAAAATAAAATTAACAAATTCCCTTTGTTTCTACTCCTAATGTGCATAATGTGACCACAACAATGCTTAGGACATTGCATGTGCCCTATAATTTAAAATACAAATTATTCTTGTTAATAAATAGAAGTATTAATAATATGAACCAGATGAAGGAATAGATCTTAAAAGTTCTCATCACAAGAAAAAAAATTTTGTAACTCTATTTGGTGACAGATCTTGCTGGATTTATTGCAGTAATTATTTCATAATATATACAACTGTAAATCATTGTGTTGTACACCTGCAACTAATGTAATGTTGTAGGTCAATTATACCTCAATAAAATAATAATAATATGAAACAGTGAAGCTATATCAGATGTTGACACTAATTACATAAATTATTCAAGTTATATTTTGCTTTATTAAGCCCATTATAAAATTAACTTACTTTCTTGGAGTTCACAACGACCACTATAAAACACAGTATACAAGGACCTTATCGAGATACAAAGAAACCTACCTTAAGTGAAATATACTGCTCACAAAAATTAGGGGATATTTCAAAATGAACATGAAGTGATAAAATATCCCCTAATTTTTGTGAGAGTATAGTTTCTGTAGGTAATTTTCAAGTGAGTGATCCACACCTCTCTTAGCTCGTCCCTTCTCTGTGTTGCTACTGCCCTAGCTCAGACACTCACTGCTTCTCACTTGGACTTTTACATAACCCCTGGAATGTCTTTATTTTTAAGATTCACATGTTGAAGTATTTGGCAGTGGAGTCATAATGCCTGAAACTTACCTTCAAATGGTTCAAAACAAAAGAATACACAAAACAAATATGGCAAAATATCAACAGTTGAATCCAGAGGTTAGCTATCCAGGTTTTCATTGTACTGCTCTTTTAACTTTCTTGTGTGTTTAAAATATTTCACAGTAAAATAAGGAAAAAAGAACTTCTTAATGGATTGAATTTACTCATCCTTGAAGGTTTTGTAAGGCAATCAGCCTTTTCTTCTGTAAATCTAATGATGAACAAGGTACAGTCCTCAAAAACCTACAAGAGCTACTCGTTCACCTCACAGCATTGGAGGTGTAGTATAGACACTCATCAACACCATGGACTCTGCAGTCAGACCACCTGGGTTCAAGTCCCAGAGTTACTACTTAGCAGCTTGCAACCCTGGCTATGTTTCTTAATGTCCCTGTACCTCAACTTCCATGCATGTGAAATGAGGATGCTAACAACAGTACCTACCTCACAAAGCAGAGGTCAGGAACCTTTTTGGCTGAGAGAGCCATGAACGCCACATATTTTAAAATGTAATTCCGTGAGAGCCATACAACAACCCGTGTACATTATGCATTATCCAATAAAAATTTGGTGTTGTCCCAGAGGACAGCTGTGATTGGCTCCAGCCACCCATAACCACGAACATGAGCAGTAGGAAATGAATGGATTGTAATACATGAGAATGTTTTATATTTTTAACGTTATTTTTTTATTATGAAAGATTTGTCTGCGAGCCAGATGCAGCCATCAAAAGAGCCACATCTGGCTCACGAGCCATAGGTTCCCGACCCCTGTCA
The DNA here is from genome assembly GCF_036850995.1 of Saccopteryx leptura. Classification (NCBI taxonomy): domain Eukaryota; kingdom Metazoa; phylum Chordata; class Mammalia; order Chiroptera; family Emballonuridae; genus Saccopteryx; species Saccopteryx leptura. Next base: position 222,920,260 of record NC_089503.1, read on the forward strand.
CAAAGCATCATAAAGATTAACTGAGCAGCCTGACCTGTGGTGGCGCAGTGGATCAAGCATCAGCCTGGAACCATGAGGTCGCTAGTTCAAAACCCTGGGCTTGCCCAGTCAAGGCACATATGGGAATTGATGCTTCCTGCTTTTCTGCCCTTCTCTCTCTCTTTCTTTCTCTGTCTCTCTCTAAAATGAATAAATAAAAATAATTTTAAAAAAAGATTAACCGGGAAAGTAGATGAATGTAACATAGAAAACAGTGCCTAGGACATAGTTATACTATATAAGTGTTAACTCTGTAGATTTAAGGTACTTCCTTTCATATGATTATTATTTAAAGCAGTGGTTTTCAACCGCCAGTCTATGGACTAGTCCGCTAGAAATTTTGTGCAGGTCAAGAAAGAGTTAACCACCCTGATGTTGTATGACGAGTATACTATAGATCTTAGTTGAATTCACTTATGTTCAGGATGATTTCTGCCTTAGTGGTTCCTTAAATAACACTCCTATTTTCACTGGTCCCCAAGTGTAAAAAGCTGAAAAACCACAGATTTAAAGTATTCTGTGGTTTGAAACTTTAGAAAATGCCTAGTTAAATTCAGGAAAACAAGACTCTTTACTGTAGGAATTTGCATTAAATTATTAAGTATTCTAATATCCATAAGGAATCTTCAAATATGTAGATCTGACATACAGCACATCTCATGGGACCAGTACTTTGCAGATCTGGTTTAAGAAACTGCTAACCTAGAGAATAAACCTAATCTCTTTTGAGTTTATTTTTTCAGTTACGATTGACTTTCAATATTATATTAGTTTCCGGTGTGCGGCATGGTGGTTAGATATCTACATAACTTACGAAGCGATTCCGTCCCACGCCGCCCTGATAAACCCAGCATGCACCCAGCACTATACACATCTATTACAACATTATTGACTTTGAAGAGTTTCCCTGATAAGGTTTTGCCTACCTGCCAACCTCTCTGTATCCTGCTTTCCCTCACTCTGCTCTTCAGCCCAATCTGCAAACTCCATGATTACCCAATACACCTTTAATTTTCCCATGAGCGCTTTGCTCTCTGCTGCCAGGATTTTCCTCCCATCTCCACGCATCAAAACCAGCTCAGGTGGTGCTGCCTCTACAAACACCACCAGGTGCTCCCATGTAGATTGATTTTTTACATCCTTGCTCCCCATGAGTATTTTGTTTAAAATACTATAACATTCTATGAAAACAGGTGACATTCTGTTTTATGTTACAGGCTTTTATTTTTAGTTTTTTAAATAATTTATTTAAGTTATTTATAAGTACAGAGGAAGAAAAGTACATTCAAGTTAAAGGGAGACTATTTTGTCCACCAGTAAGCTTAATTACTTCCCTGAAAGCACTGTCTAATCTTTGTGACACAAACTGGTAGTGTTATATCATGCTTTGAACATATTTGCTTCTGTAAAAAAAAATATATATATATATATATATATATTCCTAGAGGATAGAATTAAATCGTGTTTATATCTTTCATAATAGCTAACAGAGTTTAATGAATATAGTGCATGCTACAGAAATTTAATAATTGAATCAGTAGTTAAAATATAAATATAATAAACACTAGGTCAAAATAGGTTTACAGACGAATTAGACAAAGCTTTCAAGGTACCAGTTGTTTTGGTCTTTATGCACTTTTTAAAAGATGATTGAAGAGGAAGAAATACTCTCCAACTCCACCTTTGAAGTCAATATAATTTTTTTTAATAATTTTATTTTTTTAATGGGGCGACATCAATAAATCAGGATACATATATTCAAAGATAACATGTCCAGGTTATCTTGTCGTTCAATTATGTTGCATACCCATCACCCAAAGTCAGATTGTCCTCTGTCACCTTCTATCTAGTTTTCTTTGTGCCCCTCCCCCTCCCCCTTTCCCTCTCCCTCTCCCCCCTCCCCCCCGTAACCACCACACTCTTATCAATGTCTCTTAGTCTCACTTTTATGTCCCACCTACGTATGGAATAATGCAGTTCCTGTTTTTTTCTGATTTACTTATTTTACTTCGTATCATGTTATCAAGATCCCACCATCATTTTGCTGTAAATGATCTGATGTCATCATTTCTTATGGCTGAGTAGTATTCCATAGTGTATATGTGCCACATCTTCTTTATCCAGTCATCTATTGATGGGCTTTTTGGTTATTTCCATGTCCTGGCCACTGTGAACAATGCTGCAATGAACATGGGGCTGCATGTGTCTTTATGTATCAATGTTTCTGAGTTTTGGGGGTATATACCCAATAGAGGGATTGCTAGGTCATAAGGTAGTTCTATTTTCAGTTTTTTGAGGAACCACCATACTTTCTTCCATAATGGTTGTACTACTTTACATTCCCACCAACAGTGTATGAGGGTTCCTTTTTCTCCACAGCATGCTACAGAAATTTGTGGGGAGTTATTAACTGTATGCAATCTGTTCTCATAACACTTTTGATTCAGAATAGCAAAAAAAAAGGAGGAAGAATAACTTCAGAGATAATAGACATCTTAAAGACCTAGCTGTGTTCTATTTAAAGATTGTTTCATTCTGAACAATGGAAATTTGGAGAACCTTTTCTGCTTCTCCCTTTGAATGCTACAAAGGAAATAAAGACAAGAATTTTGTAAACGAACTGAACATTTTTATTTCATTTCAGTAATTGGCAATAGGCAAGATGCAGGACTCAGAACATACTAGGGAAAAAGTAGATGTCATTGGGCAGAAGCTCAGCCCCTAGTTGGCATGAATTCCAGTGGGAAATGGTAATTAGATATGTTCAGAATCTGACCATCTGGAACTATAGGAAGCTTCTAAATTTGATTTGTGTTGGAGGAACTGTGGTCAAGAAAGGAACATGCACACGGTGATTTGGATATGCTCCAAAATGTGGCCTTTGGGGGACACAGAACCATGTAATTCTAGAAGAAAAATGTGAGCAGAGTAATGTTCTTCTTGGCCCCAGAGCTGTTTCTTGGAAACCTGTCTGAGGAGCACAGAGTTAACCAATAAGTATCCACCCAGAATTTCTAATTTCACAGGCAATAAGCAATTTGATATTTTGCTTTTACATTAGAATCAAGATGCTCTACCAAAAAAACAAAAAAACCCACTGCATCTGGAAGTTCTATAAACTTTAAGCATTGGGAGTGCTTATGAAACAAAGAAATAAAACAAAACAGTATAGACAACATTTCACTCCCACATGGTAGTGACACAGCAGACCCTCCTTTAAGCCAGTTTCCAGCAATGCCTGGGAAGGGTCAGAGATGTGGCTTTCAGCCAGTTTCAGGAGGGAGCTAATGGCATTTGTAAAAAAATAACATGGAAGTCCAATGGAGGTGTAGAGATTGGATCCCAAGCCAATCTTTCTGGAACATACATTGTCATATTCGTTCCACCATAGTATGCAAATGACTGGACAGACTATATAAACTGAAACAGAGAAGGCTCAGCTTCTCCAGTCATCACTGAGCTAATCCATGACTTTAGCCAAATGGTGTGTTGTCAGCCAAGCTCACATGTCCTACAGGTTTGGCTATGTTTAGAAATCTAGGTGGATATGAGAGAATTGCCCATATTTCAAAATCTTTATGGAAGCAAATATGAAAATATAATAACTTGTTTTCTGAAAAAAAAAAGAAAAAAGTATATCTGTCTGTGTTAATGTTTGAAATAAGAGGTATGTTCTTATATGGTTTTCTTCCTACTCCTCACAGGTGAGTTATTATGTTAAAGCCTTCGATTATAAGCAGTATGTTTCAGATGTGATCCACCGAGATAAAATAGATCTGTAGTGGAAGAAAGCGAGGAGGGTGGTTGGAAGAACTTGAAAGACTGACAACTTCTTTCAAATCCCATATCTGCCACTCTTTAACTTTGTCCCCTTACTTAAGACTCCAAACCCCAGTTTCCTGATCTATAAAGTAAGTGCTACCTAGTAGACAGGATGGCGAAGAGGAAGTTAGGTAATACATGTCCAGTGCTTCACTTGTGCTAAGTGCTCAATAAATTGCTGTTATTTTCAGCCTTACTACTTGAGGTCTAGTAAAACCATGATAAATGGCAAATAGGTATTTTATTATCCAATATGGCCTATTTTTCTTAACCAGAAATATATCTGATGCTGTCTAGTCTTCATCTAAAAACTAATTCCATGGTGATTCACAGCAATAAAAACTATAATTACCTATGATTATTGAAGCCTTATTATGTTCCAAATATTTGGAGTAACTTCCCATATTCTCATTTGATCCTCAGGGTAAATCTGGTTTTATGTGTGGTATACTAAGGCAGAAACTAAAGCACGAAGCTCAAACAAACTGCTTCAAGTTACACAGCTTGTAAGTGGAGCCATGGAACTCAACCTCGAGCAGCCTGCCTCAAGGGCCCATACTCTTAGCAACCGCGGCCTCCCTGAGCACCTACTGACCAGCACACATTAAGTTCCCAGAATGCTTTTGTTCCCAGTGAGGGAGTAACATATGCTGTCACCAGCTGGGGACAACTAACCTCATACTTCTGCTTTACCACATAAATGTCACAAAGTCATTTTCAATGACAAAACTCACACCTCATTTTTATATGAGATATTTTAAGAACTATCAAGAAATATTCTAGGCTTCCACTTACTTTAATATAGCACTTGAAAGTTTGTAGGCAAACTACCTTCTCATCTGTGTTTCGCTGTATTACTGGACCAGTGTGTTAGTGGTGCCATTGAAGGGAGAGAATTCTTCCTCCCACTCTCCACCCAGCTAACTTACTCATCCTTCAGAACTCTGCTCGAACGTCACTTCTTCAAAAAAAGGCTTCCTGTCTCCCCTCCCACACCCCTGACTAAGTCATTCAATTATCCAGCTTTGTAGCTTTTAATATCATCTAAATGATGTCAGTTCCCAAATTTATACCTCCAACCCATACCAAGTGAAACAAAATATTTATCTTTGGATAACTAACAGACACTTCAAACTTGACACATCCTAAATTGAACTCTTGAATCTTGCCCCCAAACCCTCCTCCAACCATAGCCTTCCCCATATCAATTAATGGCTCTTCTACCCTTCAGTGGGCCAGGCCAAATGCCCGGCAGTCATCTGTGACTCCTTTCTTTAAGTCCCACCCAATCCATCAGGAAATCCTGTTGGTTCTATAAAATCCAACCTGAATTCTTCCATTTCTCAATACTACTTACTACCACCAGTTCCAACCTCTACTATCTCCTTCTGGGTTGTTGGTTTCCTGGCTTCTCTCTTTGACCCCTTAAAAGATTTTTTTAACACAACAGCTAAAGTTATCTTCTCATAAATAAGGTGATGTCTCATCTCTGCTCAGAACCCTCTCTGTCTCCCTGACTCAGTCTAAGTTGGCGTTACAAAGGCCTACAAGATCCTACATGATCTCTGCTCATTACGTCTCTGAACAAGTCTCTTAAAACCTCTGTTCATTCTTGTCCAGCCACTTCAGCCTCCATGTAATTCCTTAAACTCACCAAATATATTTCTTCCTCAGGGCCTTTGCACTTGCTACTCTGTGCCTAGACCTTTTCCTTTATTCCTTTCAGGTGTTCAGGCTATGTCACCCTCTTGGTTGGGCCCTCTGTGATTGAACTATTTAAAATCACAGACTCCTCCACAATCCTTCTCTCCTTCCCTATTTTATATTTCTCTGCAGCACCTTCCAGAGTAGTATAAAATTAACTTATTTTTTGTCTGTGTCCCTCCACAAAAAATATATATATCTATATATATCCATTGGATATTAATCTTTTTTTGTTTAGTCCACTAATGAGTCCTCTGCACCTAGAACAGTACGGGGCTCTGAGTAGGCAGTCAATATACGTATGTGTTGAATGAATCAAGTCATCACTCCCATCATATAATCATAAGGTGCTACGTCTTTTCGTGGGCTTTCTTATAATAACAATTGATTGCTTTTGTTAATCGTGATATTGTTTACTTAATTGTTCTCTCCTCTGTTGAATTATAAAGAACATGACACTGAGACTGCATTTTCACCCCCAACAACTAGCAGAATGCCTATTACTTAGTAGATATTCACTTACGTTTTGTTAATAAGTGAACTAGACAAAGAAGCAGCTAGAATTGGGTTCTAGTTCAGACTCCATGTTTCTAACAGTATTACAAACAGATCCTCTATTCTAAGAAGCACCCTGATGAGACCACGGAGGAATTCTGTGTGCATTACGAAGAACCTGAAAACCTAGATGAGAACGAAGGGGACAAGGACCTAAGGCAAATACATCTGTGGTTATACCTCTGTGCACCTGGGCAAAGTCGTTTGTATATGGGGGGTTGTTTCGGTATTTTTCTCTTTCCTATGACCAAAATAGTGTCCGCTCTCTTCAAAGGTTTGCTGTTGTTCATAGTACACAGTTGCCCTCTCTAGAGAGTTTTCTTTAGACCGTTATAGCATAAAAATACATTAAGTTTGCTTTGAAGTGGAGAGATAGGTTTCCTTGTATTTTTCATTGGTGATATGCTGCCATCTAGTGTGTACGACTCACTTGCACAACTGAAATGAACAGCAGTCCAAGGCAAAAAAGGCAAAGTAGCTGAGCCAGCCTGACCGTGTCTCTTTCCATTAGACATCCATTCCCAGACAACCTGCTGTATGCGAGTGCCCCCAAGGACAAAGCTTGTTACTGACATGTTGCAGCATGAAGAAGGAATTTTTATATTTATCTTCTCTGTACCAAATAGGCAGCTTTTATGTGCTTTATAAATCGCTTTAACAAGACTCTTAAAGTAAATGCCCTGTAAGGGGGGAAGTAATCCATTAATATCTCTTCGACTCTGACTCAGTAGCAATCTGGGATGTCTCAGATCGGGCGGATCTCAAACACTTTCAGATCCAGTTAAGTATAGACAAGCTGTTAAGACTATAGTGGTAAAAGACAGGCACAAGGCAACCTCTTCCCATGTATAAGTATGGGAACACAAGTACTTCTGCATATTTTCTGCCATTAACTATAATCATAAAATGCCAGAGTTATATAAAATTATTTATTTTCTAATAAATTTATATTATCACACTCAACCGACACGTAAGCCCCTGGAAATGCCTAGCTTTTGTGGATTTGTTTAAAGTCTTCAAGATTACAATATACTGTAGCACATTTCACAAGATTACAAAATCTACAGAGAACTATTTTTCTGGCAAATAAGCCCCAACCTGCTAGTTGATTTGCCTTTCGATTCTCGCCATGCTTACTTTGTGTAATAAAGGCGACTTATCTGTTGGAGTTGCTTAACTTTTTCTCAACAATTTCCACATTCATTTCAAAAGATAACATAGAAAGAAAAGAATGTATGATACAGAAATTGGAGTACATTCACTTATTTGCTTTTTATATAAACACAAAGGGATTAGTGTGACTGTAAGATCATCTTGTCTGGCTAACATCTGGCATGGATTCATAAGGAGGTCTCCAACTCTAAACCTCTAAGGGGAACCTCTCTTGAAGAGCAGAGGCAAATTTACAAGATGGAACAGGGAATGTAGGGAATGGCAGCATAGGCCTTAGAGTCTAGTAATCCACTGCCATTGAAGAAGCAAGAACTTCTTTTCTTTTTATTCAAGGGAGTGAAGTGTGTGTTTCACATGAGAGGTCATTAGCATTGAGGATACTGCATGCTGATTTAGTCTGTTCAGGCTGATCTAACAAAATACCATAAACGAGATAGCTTATGGACAACAGACAGTTTCTCACAGTTCTGGATACTGGGAAATCCAAGGTCAAGACACCAAATCCAAGGTCTAGTGAAAGTTCACTCTCTGGTTCATAGATGGCCATCTTCTTACTGTGTCCTCACATGGCAGAGGGACAAGGGAGCTGTCTAAGATCCCTTTTATTAGGGCACTAATTCCATTCATGAAGACTTTGCCCTCATGACCTAATCACCTCCTAAAGGCTTCATCTCCTAATACTATTCCATTGACCATTAGATTTAACATATAAACTCTGGGGACAAACATTCAATCCATAGTACTTGTGCACAAAACAGTTTTATAAGAAAGGACAGTGATCACCTGACCAGGTGGTAGCACATTGGATAGAGTACTGGCCTGGGATGCTAAGGATCCAAGTTCAAAAACCCAAGGTCACCAGCTTGAGCACAGGCTCATCTGGTTGTGCGTAAACTCACCAGCTTGAGTGAGGAGTTGCCGGCTTGAGCATGGGATTGTAGACATGACCCATAGTCGCTGGCTTGAGCCCAAAGGTTGCTGGCTTGAAGCCCAAGGTTGCTGGCTTGAGCAAGGGGTCATTAGCTCAGCTGGAGCCCCCCCCAACCCCCATTGAGGCACATATGAGAAAGCAATCCATGAACAACTAGGATACCACAACTATAAGTTGATGCTTCTCATCTCTCTCCCTTCTTGTCTGTCCCTCTCTCTCTCTCCTTTCTCTCTCTCTCTCTCTCTCTCTCTCTCTCTCTCTCTCTCTCTCTCTCTCACACACACACACACACACACACACACACACACACAAAGAACAGACAGTGACCAAGGTGTTTACAGACACTCCAAAAGCAGAGACTGAATCTTCTCTACTTAAAGTGATTCATTAGAAATAGTAATTTACTGATTATGTTTGCCTTGTGTTGATAGCAAATTTTAAAATAAAGTTGATCCTAAATATATATTTACTAAGGATATTAGTAGTATATCATTGGCATTAATGCTCTTTTTTTTATAGCGTCTGAGAAGAACATAGGTTTTTACATTTTTGCTGCACACCTGCAACATATGTTCAGAGCATCTTCTGTCCATCTGTGATGTGCACTTGAATCATGTACCACCTCTAGAAGATCATCCTAATCAAATGGAATTAACTGTAAGTCTTTTTTCCAATTCCATGTATAAATGCAATATTTTATAATAGACAAATAATTATTTTAAAGCCAAAAATATAGCTTAAAAATAATATAAAACTTAAAATTATTTTTAAAAATTTTTAATTAAAAATTTTTATATAAATATTTATCAAATGCTTACACTTAGTGCCAGGTATGGCATCTCTGAGAAAGTTAACAGCAAAATGAAAGTTACAGGATGAGGAAAAAACACCATGCAGAGACTAAAGTGGCTGCTGGGGAAAGGGATAGCCCGTTTCTAGACACAGAGAATGTCCTTAGGTGGGAAGGAGCCTGGCATATTCTAGAAACTGATCCAATGACAAGATAGAGTAGCTTCAGCACAGCAAGCCAGGAGAATAATACTGAAAATGAGGCCAAATCATGCAGAGAGTCCCCAGTGCCTGGGCGAAGAAAGCAAGACATTAAGCAGAACTGAAACTTAAATGCAGAACTTCCAGACGCCTCATCTTAGCGTCATTCTGCCTCTTGGGATAACTGTCCCTGACTTCTGCCTTAGCGTCATTCTGCCTCTCAGGATAACTGTCCCTGACTTCTGCAGAGTGTTATATTCTCCAGACTCTTCCCTAATCCTTATGTCAGGGGTCCTCAAACTTTTTACACAGGGGGCCAGTTCTCTGTCCCTCAGACTGTTGGAGGGCCGGAGTATAAAAAAAACTATGAACAAATCCCTATGCACACTGCACATATCTTATTTTTAAGTAAAAAAACAAAACGGGAACAAATACAATATTTAAAATAAAGAACAAGTAAATTTAAATCAACAAACTGACCAGTATTTCAATGAGAACTATGCTCCTCTCACTGACCACCAATGAAACAGGTGCCCCTTCCAGAAGTGCAGTGGGGGCCGGATAAAGGGCCTCAGGGGGCCGCATGTGGCCCACGGTCCATAGTTTGGGGACCCCTGCCTTACGTACTTGAGCCCTCCCAACCTGGGTGATCTGCAGACGTCTAGCCTCTTTCCTCCACTATCTATTCCTCTGCTGTGGAGATCTTAGTACCGGCAAGAGGAGAAAGCTAAGGAGCCTTCCAACTTAGACTGAATCAAAACCTTGATTTCTTAAGGGCATGAGTGACGGCTGTCTTCCCAGGAGGTTTTCTGCTTCCTACACATGTCATGACCAGAATTTGCATAACTAAGGGGCTCTGCAGCAAATGCTTACCATGAGATGCAATTAAAGGCAGAGAAAGAAAAATGGCATATGACCTCACTCCTTTGAGGAATCCAAGGAACAGTGAGAACTGAAGAACAGAATTGAGACAGACGAGGGATCGAAGGGACCAGAGGAAAAGAGGACAGAGGGAAGGGAGTTGATAGGATGGGATAAACCTGAAGGGAAGGGGGGAGGGCGCTGTGGGGAGGGGGCAAGAGAGATGTTGAGGGGAATATGGGAGAGGAGGGGATGCATTCGGGGTGACCCTAGAATCTATGTAAACACAATTATTTAAATAAAAATAATAATAATTTGGAAAAAAGGTCATCTTTATCTCTCCTCTCCCTGTATCATGTATCAATACGTAATCATGAAGCTATTACGTGGGCAGCGGATTTTCAACCCTTTTCATCTCATGGCATACATGAATTACTAAAATTCTGCAGCACACCGTAAAAATTTGTACTTTTGCCAATCTGACCAAAAATAAACAAATAAATAGGTATAATTTTGATGCATTCACACTGGGCAGCTATTATTGTGTGGGCTGTTGTCATTTTTTTTTAATTTGACCATCTGAGGGAAAAGAGGTCAGTGCCCCTGACTAATAGTCAGGTACAGCATGTTTTAAAAATTCTTGCAGCACTCCAGTTGAAAACTGCTCCTTTAGGGCCAAGACAAGGAGGCAGCTGACGGTTGGACACAGGCACACCTATACAGAGGGGATTTATTACCATGAACTCATCCTCTGGAAGGAGGACTACAGGCAGTCACATCACACATATATACTGAAGGGCTTCCCTTCACCTATAGCCTTCTTAGACACAAAAAAGGGAAAGAAATGCTCTCCGGTGGTTGTAAACATTTTAATGACAGCAAATTAATGAGATGCCTCGACAGCCTGTTGGTTATGACCTCTGAGTCTGTCCTCTGGGACTTTTCTTACCCCTCCTGGGTCCTCGGGTCTTGACTTCCCTTTCCAAGTAAGTTAACTCTGCTGGATTTCTAACTGTGCTTCCAGTATGCTGCCCCTGCAGCCGCCCGTTATGAAAAATCATACGTTTATTTCTGACGCTAGCCAAGAAATTTGACTCCTGAGTTCTGACTTCACTAAGTGGTTTATTTTGCACTCTGTTCAGAAAATATTGATGTGCAGACACGGTGGTCCGCATCTCAGCCAGGCCTGGAAGCCCACTCTCATTTATCCTGCTAGAGCAGCTTGGCAGGTAGGACGGAGGAGCCCTTTGCTCAAGTCCTCTGTCACAGAGAGTCTTCCTTCACTTCCCTTGGTTCCCTATCTTCATTTTTATTCCCACCACGGCCAACCCAGGACAAATAGTAATTACACTGTGTGTGACTTGCAACAAGCTCCTAACAAGCCTGCTGGGTTGCAACCTCTCCCTTCCTCCTCGCCTTTCCTCCAGCCAACCTCTGCGTAAGAACCCTCAGCGGTTCCTCAGGCGCCACCTTCTGATCTTAAAGGCACAAATGAAAACAGGCTAATAATCAATGAAGAGGTTTTTTTGGTTGTCATTTTGGTTTTGCCAGTGCTAAATAACCAGGGATGCCTTGGCCAGTAGCACAGTTGATAAGAGCATTGTCTGCAGCAGCGGGGCACTGACTTGACCCCGGATTGTAAATTAGATCCTGGGGTCACCAGTTTGATCTGACAGCACTGACACAATCCTAAAGACGCCGGTTTGAGCCCTGGGCAGGGCACATATGAAAGAAATCAATGGGTGCACAACTAAGTGGAACAGTGAGTTGATACTTCTCTCTCTCTCTCTCTCTCTCTCTCTCTCTCAAATCAATGGAAAAATAAATAAAAATAAACAACCAGAGAAGTCATTTGGTTATCTGGAACTCTTTATTCTGAGCAGCAGCAGCAGTGCTATCTGACTTGCCCTTTGACTGGTACACAGTTGATATCTAGCAACAAGCATAAAAGGTCTTCGTGTGGACCACAGAGATATATTTTACACGGGTACAAACCCTCATCAGGTTGTCTCCATTTCAGACTGACAGTAACATTGAAATCTCTTTTGTATTCTTTCTTGCCATTGCAAGTTTCTTTTTTTTTTTTTAATAATTTTATTTTTTTAATGGGGTGACATCAATAAATCAGGATGCATATATTCAAAGATAACAAGTCCAGGTTATCTTGTCGTTCAATTATGTTGTATACCCATCACCCAAAGTCAGATTGTCCTCTGTCACCTTCTATCTTGTTTTCTTTGTGCCCCTCCCCCTCCCCCTTTCCCTCTCCCATTCCCCCCTCCCCCCCCCCGTAACTACCACAGTCTTATCAATGTCTCTTAGTCTCACTTTTATGTCCCACCTACGTATGGAATAATGCAGTTCCGGGTTTTTTCTGATTTACTTATTTCGCTTCGTATCATGTTATCAAGATCCCATAATTTTGCTGTAAATGTTCCGATGTCATCATTTCTTATGGCTGAGTAGTATTCCATTGTGTATATGTGCCACATCTTCTTTATCCAGTCATCTATTGATGGGCTTTTTGGTTGTTTCCATGTCCTGGCCACTGTGAACAATGCTGCAATAAACATGGGGCTGCATGTGTCTTTACGTATCAATGTTTCTGAGTTTTTGGGGTATATACCCAGTAGAGGGATTGCTGGGTCATAAGGTAGTTCTATTTTCAGTTTTTTGAGGAACCACCATACTTTCTTCCATAATGGTTGTACTACTTTACATTCCCACCAACAGTGTATGAGGGTTCCTTTTTCTCCACAGCCTCTCCAACATTTGCTGTTACCTGACTTGCTAATAACAGCTAATCGAACAGGTGTGAGGTGGTATCTCATTGCCGTTTTGATTTGCATTTCTCTAATAGCTAAAGAAGATGAGCATCTTTTCATATATCTGTTGGCCATTTGTATTTCTTCCTGGGAGAAGTGTCTGTTCATATCCTCTTCCCATTTTTTTATTGGGTTGTTTGTTTGTTTGTTGTTGAGTTTTATGAGTTCTTTGTATATTTTGGATATTAGGCCCTTATCTGAGCTGTTGTTTGAAAATATCATTTCCCATTTAGTTGGCTTTCTGTTTATTTTGTTATCAGTTTCTCTTGCTAAACAAAAACTTCTTAGTCTGATGTAGTCCCATTCATTAATTTTTGCCTTCACTTCTCTTGCCTGTGGAGTCAAATTCATAAAATGCTCTTTAAAACTCAGGTCCATGAGTTGAGTACCTATGTCTTCTTCTATGTACTTAATTGTTTCAGGTCTTATGTTTAGATCTTTGATCCATTTTGAGTTAATTTTTGTACAGGGGGAGAGACTGTAGTCCAGTTTCATTCTTTTGCATGTGGCTTTCCAGTTTTCCCAGCACCATTTATTGAAGAGGCTTTCTTTTCTCCATTGTGTGTTGTTGGCCCCTTTATCAAAAATTATTTGACTATATATATGTGGTTTTATTTCTGGACTTTCTATTCTGTTCCATTGGTCTGAGTGTCTATTTTTCTGCCAATACCATGCTGTTTTGATTGTCGTGGCCCTATAATATAGTTTGAAGTCAGGTATTGTAATGCCCCCAGCTTCATTCTTTTTCTTTAGGATTGCTTTGGCTATTCGGGGTTTTTTATAGTTCCATATAAATCTGATGATTTTTTGCTCCATTTCTTTAAAAAATGTCATTGGAAGTTTGATGGGAATTGCATTAAATTTGTATATTGCTTTGGGTAATAAGGCCATCTTGATTATATTTATTCTTCCTAGCCAATAACAAGGTATATTCTTCCATCTCATTATATCTTTTTCGATTTCCCTTAACAATGGTTTATAGTTTTCATTGTATAAATCCTTTACATTCTTTGTTATGTTTATTCCTAAGTATTTTATTTTTTTTGTTGCAATCGTGAAGGGGATTATTCTTTTGAGTTCGTTCTCAATTGTTTCATTGTTGGCATATAGAAAGGCTATTGACTTCTGTATGTTAATTTTGTATCCTGCGACCTTACTGTATTGGCTTATTGTTTCTAGTAGTCTTTTTGTGGATTCTTTGGGGTTTTCGATGTATAGTATCATATCATCTGCAAAAAGTGATACCTTTACTTCTTCTTTTCCGATATGGATGCCTTTTATTTCTTTGTCTTGTCTGATTGCTCTGGCTAGAACCTCTAGTATCAAATTAAATAAGAGTGGAGAGAGTAGACAACCCTGTCTTGTTCCTGATTTAAGGGGGAAAGCCTTCAGTTTAGTGCCATTTAATATGATGTTAGCTGATGGTTTGTCATATATGGCCTTTATCATGTTGAGATATTTTCCTTCTATACCCATTTTGTTGAGAGTCTTAAACATAAAGTTGTGTTGTATTTTATTGAAAGCCTTTTCTGCGTCTATTGATAAGATAATGTGGTTTTTGTTCTTTGTTTTGTTGATATGGTGTATTACGTTAACCGTTTTACGTATGTTGAACCATCCTTGAGATTCTGGGATGAATCCCACTTGATCATGATGTATTATTTTTTTAATATGTTGTTGTATTCGATTTGCTAGTATTTTGTTTAGTATTTTAGCATCTGTATTCATTAGGGATATTGGTCTGTAGTTTTCTTTTTTTGTGCCATCCTTGCCTGGTTTTGGTATGAGGGTTATGTTGGCCTCATAAAATGTGTTTGGAAGTATTGCTTCTTCTTCAATTTTTTGGAAGACTTTCAGTAGAATAGGAACCAAGTCTTCTTTGAATGTTTGATAAAATTCGCTGGTATAGCCGTCAGGGCCTGGACTTTTATTTTTGGGGAGGTTTTTAATGGTTTTTTCTATTTCTTCTCTACTGATAGGTCTGTTTAGGCTTTCTGCTTCTTCTTGACTCAGTCTAGGAAGGTTGTATTGTTCTAGGAATTTATGCATTTCTTCTAGGTTGTTGAATTTAGTGGCATAAAGTTTTTCATAGTATTCTACAATAATTCTTTGTATATCTACGGTGTCCGTGGTGATTTCTCCTCTTTCATTTTGGATTTTGTTTATATGAGTTCTTTCTCTTTTTTCCTTGGTAAGTCTTGCCAAGGGTTTGTCAATTTTGTTGATCTTTTCAAAGAACCAGCTACTTGTTCTATTGATTTTTTCTATAGTTTTTCTAATTCATTTATTTAGAAAATAATTGAATTAATTCTGTTCTCTAATTCATTTATTTCTGCTCTGATTTTTATTATCTCCATTCTTCGGCTGGTTTTGGGTTGTCTTTGTTCTTCTTTTTCTAGTTCCTTAAGGTGGGAAGTTAAGTGGTTCACTTGGGCTCTCTCTTGTTTGTTCATATATGCCTGAAGTGATATGAACTTCCCTCTTATCACTGCTTTTGCTGCATCCCATAGATTCTGATATGTCGTATTGTCATTTTCATTAGTCTGTATATATCTTTTGATCTCTGCACTTATTTTTTCTTTGACCCATTCATTTTTTAAAAGTATGTTGTTTAGTTTCCACATTTTTGTGGGATTTTTTTCCTCTTTTTTGCAGTTGAATTCTAGTTTCAAGGCTTTATGATCAGAAAATATGCTTGGTACAACTTCGATTTTTCTGAATTTGCTGATGTTGTTTTTGTGGCCCAACATATGGTCAATTCTTGAGAATGATCCATGTACACTGGAGAAAAATGTATACTCAGTCACTTTGGGATAAATGTCCTGTAGATGTCTATCATATCCAGGTGCTCTAGTGTTTTGTTTAAGGCCACTATGTCTTTGTTGATTCTCTGTTTGGATGACCGATCTAGAGCCGTCAGCGGTGTATTGAGGTCTCCAAGTATGATTGTGTTTTTGTCAGTTTTTGTTTTAAGATCAATAAGTAGCTGTCTTATATATTTTGGTGCTCCTTGGTTTGGTGCATATATATTAAGAATTGTTATGTCTTCTTGATTCAGTGTCCCCTTAACCATTATGAAATGGCCATTTTTGTCTCTGAGTACTTTTTCTGTCTTGTAGTCAGCATTATCAGATATTAGTATTGCTACACCTGCTTTTTTTTTAATGTTATTTGCTTGGAGTATTGTTTTCCAGCCTTTCACTTTGAATTTGTTTTTATCCTTGTTACTTAGATGAGTTTCCTGTAGGCAGCATACAGTTGGATTTTCTTTTTTAATCCATTCTGCTACTCTGTGCCTTTTTATTGGTGAGTTTAATCCGTTTACATTTAGTGTAATTATTGATACTTGTGAGTTCCCTATTGCTATTTTATATCTTGCTTTCTGTTAGTTTTGTGTCTTGTTTGATCCTTCTCTTTTGTTTTTCTATCTTTTGTTTTTATTCGGTTGTATTCCATACATCTTTCCTCTGTTGCTATCTTTTTTATCTCATGTGCTTCTGTGGTGGTTTTTTCAATGGTGGTTACCTTTGAGTAATGAAAAGGGTCCCTACCCTGTTCATTGTAGCGCACTATTTTGTGAGTACTTTTGCACTCCATCGTCCTTTGCTACTGTTAATCTCCATCTTCTCCCCCCCTTTCTTTTTGTTGTTGTCACAGTTTAAATTTGGTTTTATTGTGTTCTTCTTGGAGCTTTTGCTTCTGGCTCTGGTTTTTTTTGTTCTTTGTATCTGATTGGAGAACCCCCTTTAGTAATTCCTGGAGTGGGGGTTTTCTGATAATAAATTCCCTCATATTTTCTGTATCTGTAAATGTTTTTATTTCTCCTTCATATTTGAAGGATAGCTTTGATGGGTATAGTATTCGTGGCTGAAAGTTCCTCTCTTTCAGGACTTTAAATATTGGGGTCCACTCTCTTCTAGCTTGTAGAGTTTCTGCTGAGAAATCGGATGATAATCTAATGGGCCTTCCTTTATATGTTGTATTCTTCTTTTCCCTGGCTGCCTTGAGAATTTTTTCTTTGCTGTTGGTTTGTGTCAATTTCATTATGATATGCCTTGGAGTAGGTTTGTTGGGGTTAAGAAAACTTCGAGTTCTGTTTGCTTCTTGAACTTGAGGCTTTAGTTCTTTCCACAGGCTTGGGAAATTCTCATCTATTATTTGTTTGAGTATGTTCTCCATTCCATTTTCTCTCTCTTCTCCCTCTGATATACCTATTATTCTTATGTTATTCTTTTTGATGGAGTCAGATAATTCTTGTTGGGCTATCTCATTTTTTTTAATTTTTGAGTCTCTTTCTTCTTCTCTCTGTTGTGCCTCAAGTTGCTTGTCTTCTATTTCACTAATCCTCTCTTCTATCTGACCTGTTCTATTAGCTAAGCTTGTTACTTCGTTTTTCAGCTCGTGAATTGAGTTTTTCAGCTCTGTTTGATTTATTTTTATAGTTTCAATTTCCTTGGACATATATTCTTTGTGTTCATTGAGTTGTTTTCTGAGCTCCCTAAATTGCCTTTCTGTGTTTTCTTGTATATCTCGGAGGATTTTTAGGATTTCTATCTTGAATTCTCTGTCATTTAGCTCCAAGTTTTCCAATATATTAAATTTTTTCTCCATAGATTTTTCCTCATCTAGCTGTGTTACCTCTCTTTCTTTTGTATCCATGATATTTGATTTTCTCTTCCTTAATGGCATCTGAGGGTGGTTTTGTTGATAGTATTAATGAGATTTAATAAAGAATAAAAAGTTAAAAAAAATAAAAATAAAATCGAAAAGAGTGTTTTTTTAAAAAAATTAATAATGAAATAAAGAAAAATAAAATAAAAATTTTTAAAAAAGGAAATTATTCCCCCCCTCCTTTTTTTCCTCTCCTCTCCTCTCCCCTCTTTCTTGAGAAAATCTTGTGGTGAACTGTGAATTATAACAAACAATGCCTGTGATGGAGGGCCTGAATTGGGGAAAAGTAATAAAGGGGCAAAAAAAAAAAAAGAGAGAGAAAAAAAAAAGAAAAAAAAAAAAAAAAAGTGGGTATGGACCCACAAAAAGCAAATAAGGAAAAAATTTGGGTCAAGAATAAAATGATTTGCTTTTAGGTGTTGGTTGTCTAAGTGTTATGATGAGAGGAATAAGAGGAAAACGGAAAAATGGGGGGACAAATTAAAAAATTACTATTGTATTTAGTGGAATAGGAACTAGATAAAATGAGAGCCAGGGATGGGAGCACTGCTAGTGAGTTAAATAGTTGAAGTAAAACCCCCCCAAAATGCCATAAACATAAGTTTGAGTCCCAGATAAGATAATTTGTTTGTTATTGAGGTTTGAATGAGAGGAGATGTAAAGGAGAAAGGAAGAAACTAATATAGAGGGAGAAAAGAAAGAGAGAGAAAAAAAGAGGGAACTAAAAGAAGAAAAAAGAAAGGAGAGAGAGAGAGAGAGAGTTAAGGGTTTTGGAGTGCAACCCTCATAGAGAGAAAGGAAGAGGAGAGAAAAGATAATGGGAGATGTAACACTTATGGGTAGTGTAGTTCAAGGAGAGGAGAGAGTAAGACCAGCAGAGAGTTAATCGGCCAAATTGGAGGAGGAAAAAAAGTATCAAGAATGAATATAAGAGAAACAAACGAACAAATATAATAAAATGGGATAGGTTATAAAGTCTGCAGATTATTCTTGATTTTGAGAGGTTATCTTCTTGCTTTTTCTTTTCTCTCCCTCTTCCTGGTTGGTGACTCTGTACCCCGGGTTCTGCCCCTTTGGCACGCTCAGGTAGAGGTTTGTAGTTGATAAGTCTCTATGGCAATGTCATATATTGTGCTTTAGTCTCGTTGGCAGTCGAGGCTCATTAGCATTTATAGGCTCCAACAGTGAGAGAGTCCGTGTTCCTGGAGCCTTTCTCCTAGTCTTTCCTTCCTCAATTAGTAGCCTGATAATCCAGCTATGGGGTTGCTGCTGCCTCTGCCTGGATAGTAAGAGGCTCAAAGAGCTGGCAACTCCCCACTCTATTTCCACTCAGCACAGGGCTCTGGGTAAGGCTCAGTCAGTCAGAGCTGCTAGCATAATCAGGCGGGCTTTCCGCCCACTCAAAGACCTCTGGCTCTGCCACTCTGTCCAGTAACACAGGCGGGCGCCCACTTCCGGGGCGCTTGGAGGAAACTCTCGCTATCTGCGCACGCAGACCAGTATATTCGGCCAGCAGTCTCATGCTCTGATTGAAACCCCCAACCGCAAGGAAGAGTTGCAGCATTGGAATTGGCTCTAGCTCCGTCCCCGTGCACGGCTTTTGCAAGGCGCTGGGGCGGCCCGAGATTCCGCTTTGGCCCACACAAAGGCCCCTGACTCTGCCCCTCTGTGCGATAACACGGGCGCGCACTGCCGAGGCACTCGGAGGAATCTCTCACTCCCTATCTGTGCGCGCAGACCAGGATATGAGGCCTGCCGTGTTTCCCTCTGAGTGAAACCCCCACCAGCACGGAAAATTTCCACCGTTGGAATTAGTTCTCGCTCCCTCCCATGCGCGGCTTTCCCAGGGCGCTGGGGCTGCCCAGAGATTCTGCTTTCGGCCCACAGAAAGGCCTCTGACTCTGCCTCTCTGTGGGGTAACACGGGCACCCACTGCCGGGGCTTAGGAAGAAATCTTTCACCCACTAACTGCACACCGACCAGGAGAACGGGTAAAATGGCTGCCCCGCTTGTCTTTCTTTGTTTGGGTTTGGCACGAGTGTTAGCTTGTATTGCCCGGGTTGCCACAGGAGCAGTTTTTCCTCGGCTTGGATCTCCGTGCCACTGCCTGGTTCGGCCGCGGCCTGGATCTATTCACCCCCTTTGCCCGCCTCAGTTTCTATATTCACAGTTACCAGAGAAAGCCGCCCTGTTTAGGTTAGTGAGGAAGGTGGAGCATTTCTTACTCCTTATTTCCTTCGGGGTTTGGTTATATATTTAGCCAATTTTTCACTCAACCATACCTTCGGGTGTATTGCGAATCATCTGGAGGCTCCAAGTATAGGTTTTTCTGTTTCTGGTTGAAGATCTTGTTGAGTTTTGGGGGAGATTTATCGGTACCGCTTCCTACCCCGCCATTACTCTGACGTCATCGAGCGCCATTGCAAGTTTCAAAACCAGATAGCACTAACTTTCCAGGGTTTATATCAGTAATCATCACTGTGTAAAAACTACGTGTAAGTGTGTAGAAAGGTGCCCAGTGCTTAGGGAGTTAAACACAGTCTTAGAATCAAATTAGGCTGGGTTTGAAATTCTACTTACTCACATGCTGGCTGTGTGAATTTGAGCAACTCTCTTTAGCCCAGTGGTATCCACATGAAACATACAATTGTAAACGTAAAGAAGGAAAATGAAAAACATTCTTGAAAATAACCTTGAATTTTAGAATTTGCAATGTGACCACTTAATTTTAAATATCCACGGGGAGCTTATTTTTCCCCCTAGTTATAAGTTAAAAGAACTCATCTCACAGAGGTGAAAAGGGAAAGGTTAGATACATATCTCTTACATGTTATTCATCAATCAAAGGGATATTTAAATTCATAGTTGTTTTTGTACAGCAAGGACTTCCTATAAATCACTCACATTCTACCTTGGCATTCTGTAATCTGATCATCAGATTGCCTCACACCCAGCTAAGCTACTCAACAATGGAAGTTTTAATGGGAAAGAGTCCCACTAGAACAAAAGCTCCCCAAGGACTGCTCCTTTAGGGTCTCGTTGGCTCAGTGTTGTCTTCTGAACACCTGGAGCAGTTCCTGAGATGGACAGTAAATATTTGTGTGGCTGAAGCTGCAATCTTTCAAGGGACGGACATCCTTTTGCGATTCAAAGATAGGATGAGGTACATTCGGTGCCTATTAGGAGAGAGAAAGGATGAGGTGAGGTTCAGAAATGAAACCCGAGGGGTGAACTCTAACTTATGGTCCAGGTGGTAGAATGGTTTGTGCCAGATCTAACATGCCACTCTAGGCTGCCAATTATTAACACATAACACAAATATTACAGAGCAGCAACCATTTCAAAGTGAAACAGTGAGCATACTATTATATGTATATATTCAAGAGATAATGCAACACAGTTCTGGGTGTAAATTATTTAACATACAAAGGAATTATAAGTGAGCTAATCCTTCATTGTAGTTTATACATTGGAATCATTCTTTCCAATGAAAGGGAGAAGAAATTACTGGACAAGTTATGTTTAACGAATATATGTTAAACTTATTTGAATTCTGCACATTTGGACAAGGTTGGGGGAAATATATATGAATATGGATACACAGACATATATATTTATATATATATATACATTGTTTTATGTATTTATATATTCCATAAATCAGAGACAAAGTTTAGATCATACCTCAGAATTTCTTATTTAGATTCCTAAATCAATCATCCCCTAGGATAACCCAATGGTGTGAATGTTTCTGAATTGTATTTCTAATAGGCAGACAGTGTGGAATTATGGGAAGACTGGGACTTAGTAGTGAAGGTCTAAATTCCAGTGCTGACTCTGTCATTTTTTTATAACCTTTGGAAAATTATTTAATCTCCCTGAGCCTCAGTTTATCATCTCTAAAGTGAGGATATTAATAATCCTTCAGCAGATAGTTGTGTGGGTTACTAAAGTAGAAAGAGCAGCTGGTACGTAGTATTCATGTAAAGACCCTTTTCCCATCATTTTCCTAACCACCATGACTACATACCCAGCTGCCTTGATGGCTTTATGATGCTCTTTACCTGATAATGTAGTCAAATAACTCATTCAAATATTTGCTTTTAACTGAGCCATGCTGTTGAGAATTGACTGTTTGAGGTAGTCAAAATGGTACAACTGGTGGCTTTGGGGAAAGCCTTAAAGTGAAGCAGAACATTATAGCAGATTTTATGGAGGATTATGTGTCTTTTCTTCTCTTTGAAGAGAGGGGATGGCGTGACTGAACACAAATCTGCCCAGTGCTCCTGGGCACTCTGCAATATGAAACTTGTCAGGGGTGATTGCTTCACTGCACTATAAAACATCTAACATTAGCTTCAAGTGAACTCTGCTGTTGTTGCAGCTGTCCTTCCTTTTTCTAGAATTTGGAAATCTCAGGGAAAGAAAACAGCAACAAGTAAGAATCTATAGAAAAAAGGTAGGTGTGATATTTGAAGTTCATAACTCATTCCATTGCTTTAGCATAGGTCAGGAGGAACCTGCAGAAATGAGACTTAAAATCTAAAGTTGTGGCTACCAGAGGCGGGCTCAAGAGTTCTTGGATGAAATGCTAGCGAAGGCTTAGCCACCTCTGCTCCTAATGGATGGAAGCACTATCTCAGGACAGCTAAGGGTTTGCCTGAAGACGAAAAATGGTTAAGACCTGTGAATCACCACCCTAGTTCCTGCCCCATGCCAACTGATTCAACTGTGACATCTCTCAGTTATCCTTCTCAATCCTGTGGCTCCTCACCCTCCCTTAACGCCCCCCCCCCCCAATGATTCCTCCCACTTTCTTTTTTTTTTTTTTTCCCTGAAGTGAGAAGCAGAGACGCAGACAGACTCCCATGTGCACCGGACCGGGATCCACCCAGCATGCCCACCAGGGGGCAATACTCTGCCCATCTGGGCCATTGCTCCAATGTGACCGAAACCATTGGAGCCATCCTCAGCGCCCGGGCCAACTTTGCTCCAGTGGAGCTTTGGCTATGAAAGGAGAAGAGACAGAGAGAAAGGAGAAGGAGAAGGAGAAGGGTAGAGAAGCAGATGGGCACTTCTCCTGTGTGCCCTGACTGGGAATTGAACCTAGGACTTCCACACACCAGGCCAAGACGCTCTACTGCTGAGCCAACCAGCCAGGGCCTTCTCCCACTTTCTTGATTATCTAATTGCTATTGTTTTTACTGCAAGCTGCACTAGCAATTTCTGCACTAGTTGGCATAGTCCTGGTAGGATGCATTACAGTAAGTTACTAACAGCATATTGTGTTACATGTGCAGTTATATGTATTTGTATTAAAGCATTTAAGTTCCATGTGTGTCTCTGTCTCTCATTACTTTGGACAGGTTATGTTCATGGAGTTAGGCAAACTGTGAAGTTTGAGGGCACAATCCTACTGACTGCCAAGTCTGCCCAAGATGTCCTGACCCTGACTGCAAACAGTAAGAGTCCAGCTACAAAGTAATGGGAGAAAGTGCATGCAAGACCCCCTCACTTCTGACACCAGCTCAGATACGGGGGTTCCCTAAACCACCCTCAAGTATGACAATTTGTGAGAAGGACTCACAGAACTCATTGAAAGCTGTTATATTCATGGTCATAGTTTACTACAGGGCAAATATACAAATGAAAACCAGCAAGGAAATTGATGCATCGGCGGAGTCTGGCAGGATCTCAAACGTGAAATTTTTGTTGTCCTTAGGACATGTGACCTTCTTAACTTTGATGTGTGACAATACACAGAGAATATTGTCTACCAGGGAAGCTCACTCAGGTTTATATGTTCAGATATTTTATTGAAATTTAATTACATAAACAGTATGGATTGACTGGGTCCCCTCAAGGTTGAACTCATACAAATGGCCCCCAATTTAGGTGGGTTTAGCTTAAAATTTTCAACTTTACAATGGTGCAAAAGTAATACACATTCAGTAGAAACTGTACTTTAAATTTTGAATTTTGGTGGCATTGGTCTTAGTCACCCTTCTTTACCCCCTGGAATCCTGGGAGAAGCAGCCCGGCGCCAGCCAGGGGGAAGCGCCCTGGAGCCCTGCTTCCCCGACCGCATGGTGAGCTGGCTGAGCAGCCAGATGGGAGGGTTTCCCTTGAGTCCTAACAGCCAGCGCTGGCTTCTTTCCCACCAGGCCCTGTGCAGCACCACCGACGTCCACAGGGCCAAATAGAAATGGAAAGGGGTGGGGGGGGTGATGCAGTGACAGGCCCCAGGAACCCCGGACACTGCGGTCAAGTCGAATGTCTGCGATCCACATTCCCCAAGCCAACGATGTTGCAAAAACTCCAAACCCCACCTCCCCATTCTCCAGGACCTAGTGTTTTCTCCCCTCCTTCCAAAGCCCCTCTCCCAGCCCTGCCCCTATAACCCTCCTTTACTTGCTTTTAAAATTAGAAAAAGACAGTGGATAAAGCGTCGACCTGGAAATGCTGAGGTCGCCGGTTCAAAACCCTGGGCTTGCCTGGTCAAGGCACATATGGGAGTTGATGCTTCCAGCTCTTCCCCCCTTCTCTCTCTCTGTCTCTCCTCTCTCTCTCTGTCTCTCCCTCTCCTCTCTAAAATGAATAAATAAAAAAAAATTTAAAATGATGCAACAATATTTAAAAAAAAAAAAAATTAGAAAAAGAATGAGTAGAGAACAAAGAAAGAAGAAGGTGAATATTTATTACGTGCTGCCTTTACCATCAACAAGATTGGCATTCTTCCATGGTGCCAGTTCTTTTCCTGAAAGGCTCCAGTGAGTGGGATCAGATGAAACCCAGACATGGTACCCAAGGGACAATGTTCATTCACAGAAGGAAGGATGGAGGGAGGGAGCGAGCCGCAGAGCCCAGGCTCTGACGTCACATTACCTTCCATAGAGAGCGGCTGATGGCACCGAACTTGGCTCAGGCTGCTATGGGCCAACCCAGAAATGCAATTCCTTGCCATTTTAATGAATGATTTAGAAGCTTGTAATAGTTGGTTCCAAATTACAGAGGCCAATTTTCCTCACCTGTGCTCTGCTGCAGCCAAGGGCAAAGGAGATTTCATAAGCAAAACCCAGGAACAGATGCAAACATGAACTGTGCCTGAAAGAAAGGACTGTTTGCCTCACAGGCCGGCGCTACTTGATTCCAGTCCGTGCAAAAGCCCAAACAGGAGAAGACTGCGTGTCTTCATCCGACATGGCCCAGAGCCAACCTGTCAGAAGAGGTAGGAAAAATGAATTTGGAAAAGAGTTATTGTGTGTAACTTAAAGAAGCAGGCACAGCCCTGGCTGGATAGCTCCGTTAGTTAGAGCATCTTCTGGAAGTGCAGGGTTGCTGGTTCAATCCCTGATCAGGGCACATACAGGAACAGCTTGATATTTTTGTTTCTCTCTCTCTTTCTGCCCCCCGCCCACCTTCGTCTCTCACTGAAATCAAGAAATGGAAATTTAAAAAAAAGAAGCAGGCACAGACTTTATTTCTAGACAAGCTATTGCTATGTTTAGTATTGTAAGCAGTCAGATTCTGAGGGAGCAGAGGGCACACCGCACTGGCTCAGGAGGTGAGTGTAACAAGGGTGGATAGACTTGAGAAAACCAACAAGGAGCGTGTATCACGAGGGCCAGAAGTAGCAGAACCATTTGTTCCAACCCTGGGCCAAGGGCGAGTGGATGGACCTGGGAGAAAGCAGCCGTATTGTGACAACCACCTGACAGGAGCTGTGGGATTTGATAGAAGAACACAGCCAAGCATAGTGAGAGGACAGGGACATAGCCCAGGGCATAAACATATTCCTCCTGACCTGCAATATTGATGCTTTCCATTGGCATCACCTAATTGTGGGTCTGAAAACAAAGGAGTCCACAAATGCAGTCCAAGACAGCATGAAAATGGAGAGAGGCCCTGGCCAGGTAGCTCAGTTGGTTAGCACATCACCCCTGTACACTGACGTTGCGGGTGTGATCCCCTGAGGGTCAAGGCACATACAAGAATCGGTCAATGATTGCATAAATAAGTGGAACAACAAATCGATGCTTCTCTGTCTCTCTAAAAATAAATAAAGCTCTTTAAATGGAGAGTAGATCTGGAAGAATAAATAGAAAATAGTGCAAGGATTCTTTATATGTTTTATTTATATGGGAATAAGCCATGTGCTGGGGGTTAAATTGTGTCCTCCAAAAAGATATGTTCAAGTCCTAATCCTTGGGACTTGGGTACATGACTTTACTTGAAATAGTGTCTTTACAGATAATTGATTTTATAATGAGGACCTACTGGATAGGGGTGGGTCCTAATCCAATGATTGGCATCCTTATAAGAGGCAGAAAATTTGGACACAGACCCAGGGAGAATGCTATCTGACTACATCTTGGTTTGATACATCTACAAACCAAGAAATGCCTAGGATTACCAGCAACCTGGAAGAGGCAAGGAGGGTTCCTCCCCCAGATGCTTGGAAGAGACCATGGCCCTCCCGATCTCTTGATTTTGGACTTCTAGTCTTCAGAACTATAAGATGGTAAATATCTATTGTTTTAAGCCATCTAAATTTATGGTTATTTATTGTAGCAACCTTGAAAAACTGATATATCATGTATATTAGATGATAGATCCTATATCAGAATCAATGTGCAAGTGTTCCTGTGCTTCAGAGAAAGGATGAGTCATGAATAACTTCTAGAAGCAGTGATTTCAGAAGGGATGAGTTACCTTTTTAAAATGGAAAGGGCAATGCCATTAGTATTCATGTGTTCATCGATTTCATGGTGCTGACCATTCCAGATGACCTAGGCAATACAAGATGTTTCTATAACTACACTCTATTTGGTGTCTCTGTGATTATCTTAGAAGCTTTTCTAAAGACTCTCCTCAAGCAATGGTTTTCAGCCAGGGACTATTGCGCCCCCCAGGAACCATTTGACAACAGCTAGGACATTTTTGGTTGTCAGATTTGGGGTGGGGAATGCTACTTATATTTATTGCATAGAGGCCAGCGATGCTGCTAATCATCTTACAATGCACAGGCCAGCCCCCCACCAGAAAGAAGTATTCATTGCAAAATTTCAATAGTGTTGAGGTTGGGAAGCCCTACTCTAAATGAATATTCCAGGAATGTGAGGTGGGAAAATAATAATTCGTAACTGCAGAAACAATAAACAAAGCCACATTGACCTCAATGAAGGTTATTAGTAGAAAGCTTATAAGGGTACATTTCAGAGACACTAGATGAGTACCTCTTACTCCGGCCAGCAAATATGGGCTCCATGGTCCACCTCTCACTTGTTAATTAACATCATTTTTAACCGGGCTCTGGTTTCCTCATCTATGAAACAGGGATCAAAACTAGTACATAGATTTTCTTGGGAAAGTAAAGGAAAAGAAAACATAGAAAATATGCTTCACATGTTCCCTGTTGCACACTAATTTCTCCTATAATGCCAACTACAGTTATTATTATTGCCATGATTATTATCCAATCACTACCACCTGAGTCTCGGGACCATGCATCCTGGCCTTGCCCCAGAACAACCCTCTTATCTCACTTCTGAATTTTCTCTCTTTTGACATTACTTAACTCTATGAGATCGCTGGGAAAATGGAATGCTGATCTTAGACAAA
This sequence comes from Saccopteryx leptura, assembly GCF_036850995.1. Lineage (NCBI taxonomy): Eukaryota > Metazoa > Chordata > Mammalia > Chiroptera > Emballonuridae > Saccopteryx > Saccopteryx leptura. The sequence goes on from NC_089503.1 coordinate 222,947,452, forward strand.
AATTCTAAAATCAACCCAAAATCCACTTCCACAAAAACATATCAAAGTGCAACTAAATGTTAAATGGAAGTCCTGTTCCTTGAACTACCTAATAGCATTGCCAACAGACCCAGGCTTCTGTTCTCCATTTCTTTATTTTGTAAAGAAAAAGAAAAAAATCTCTATATTTGTTTTTTCTTGGTTTGGCCAGAATGATTCTAGAATTTTCACTACTCACTTATGTGTCTAAGAAATGTTTCTATTATTTTATTTTAAGCTGGTTACACAGTTCTCTAAACATACTTGTTTGTTTTTAAAAGGCAGAGACTGCTTTCAGTAAATCATGAAATCTGTCCAGAAAAAAGATGTTGATCAATGTTTATAAGCAGAGGTTTGTATGCTTTATCTCAAGTCTTTCTCATTTAAAGAAAGGGCAATGGAAGTCCTTTTGCTTTTGGATTATGAAATCCCAACATCTTGCCCAACATCACCCAGTTTTGAAGTAGCTGAGCCTGGATTTGAACCTAGAGATGTCCTATCCCAGAGCCTGTGCCCTTTCCAGAACTCATAATGGTTCCAAACAGTAGTCTGTGCTCCGGGCCCTCCCTGGTGATGTAGAGCAGAGTAAGCAGAGCTCAGCATAGGGCACTGGAAAGGTAATCAGAGTGAACATTCCTCACTGAGCTGTGGTGGCCCTGGGAAAGGGTTCTACCTAACACTTCCGTAGCAAACAACCTGTTGAAAAGCAGTCACTTCTCTCACCAAAATCTACCCTCTAACTTTAAAAAATAATTTCAAAACATCCCAGTCCTTGCCCTTCTCTAGAATGAACAACTCTTTGACTCTATTTCACATGTGATTTGCCTCTTGCCCCACCCTTCCACACTGTTACCGTTAGTCTCAGAGCTCCGAGGGCAGAAGTGCTGGAGCAAATAGACTCTGGTTCTCAAAATAAAGATTCAGAAGAAACCCAGGCCAAAGCAAATCTAACCAGCTCAGGGAAAGAGGACCAGAACATTCATCTTCGCCCCTCATGACCTCCGATGGCCGCAACCTGAGTTCATCCTGTGCCATCGTAATTTCTTCTTGGCCCTGGGGACACAGCCAAGGCTTATTTGCCTGACTGATTCTGTGACGCTTTTTTTTTTTTTCAGACATACTGTAATTTACTGTTCAAAGAATGCCAAAACAAACCAGAGGCAAACAATCGGTAGCATTTGTTGGGCACTTAGGATGACCTTCGCCCCATGTTGAGCACTTCCTGGGGATCATCAATGGTGTGTACGTCTGCGGGGGGGAGGGGAGAAGAGTGAAAGGCACTCCCTCTGAAGTGTGACTTCCTGCAAACAGGAAGCACAAACACTACCTGCTAGCAGCAGACGCCTGTTGTTGGTTTAGGTTTATACTGGCATCTGGTGATATTTAGCTGCTGGCTACCCAGCACCCCCTGACACACTTCCTGTTTCCTAAGTGATGGTCTTTAAAGGAAAGGGTAAGGGGGAGACTTGCAAGAACAGGACAAAGTCTGACATTCGAAATTTATCAGAAGGTTACGTAAATGGCAATATTTTACAACTAAAAGGCCGCGTGATCTGAACTCTACAAAGAGCACGTATACAGTGAAAAATATTTTTCTCACTTGGATACTATTAGGTGTTTGCTTTGGAACTTTAGCAAAACAACCTACTCCAAGAAAAATTTAATATCCCTTTTAAAATTCAGACACACTCTTTTCCCAAGCAGTCATATACAGTTTCCCCCAATAGCATCTTAACTGCTTTGCTATTGCTTGGCACACATCTATATGGAAATATATGTCATCATCAATCTCTCAAGGATCAACAGTACAGTAGCTTTTTCACATGATCTCATTTGCTCTTCAATAGGATTCTGATAAGTAAGCAGGAAAACTATTTCAAAATGCCCGCTAAGCAATAGTAAGAAGTGTCAAAGCAGCTTATTTCAGCTCTCTCTAAGAATTGGGTCTTCTTAACACACAGTTCTCAAAAATGAAAAAGCAGCAAGGATATTTAATGCAATAGCAGAAGTGGCACCGTCTGCCTACCTGTCCTCTTCTCTCACCTCTGGTTTCAGAACGGCGTTCCCTCAGGGTTCTGGCCCCTCCAACCCCCAGTGCGTGCGCTTGGTACTGAATGAGGTGCTAACAGCTCCTAGGCATAGCTGGCAATAGAGAAGGAGAAGAGGACAGACAGACAGTCCTATATCAGAAGGATAGAGTTGGACTCAGCATCAGGATAGAGTTGGACTGCCTTCAATGTCCTGCCCCACCGCCTCGCCCCCTCTTGCCCTGGCTGTGTCCTCCATTATCACCGCCAGTTTTCCGAGTCTTTTCCCCCTAAAGCTGCTCCATCGGACTCAGGGGCTTCGTTACATTCCAAAGATCCACTCCGTGAGGGGTGTGGTGGTGGAGGGAGGATTCTCTCTAAGAATTTGATTGCTTGTCTTGCTCGGGGAGTCAACTTTACTGACATTTACGAGTCATAACATTTTGCGTCCAGGTTTTGCTGGCAGTACAAGGCTATTTCTGAGCCAAGGTGCCTTTGAATCAAAACATACTCAACATTCTCATCTAAAGATCTTACTGTGCCTTCCATGTTGACCTTCCTTTACATGATATTGGAAGTTTTCTATTTGTAGACTTACAGGATTGTTAGGAAAACAACTTTAATAAACATCCTAAAGCTACTATACTGCCTTCCAGTTAAGTATGAGGATACCGAGGTTCTGAAAGATGCCAAACTCACCTGGTCTGTTATTCGACAAGTCGCAGCTGCCGCGCAGGTAGGTGGTCTGAGTGAGTCCAGGCTCTTTCTCCTCCACCACAGGCTTGATCTAAATCATCCTTCCTGATGTATCAACTGGGTTGCAGTTTCTCATATTGGTGCATAGTGAAAGAAGCAATGTAATTCTTGACAAAACTTCTGTTTCATCCAGGAGACCTGATTTCAGATAAGTCAGAGCAGACTCCAGAATGAGGATCTGGGCTCTGGGGGTCTGGGTCGGGACTAGGGGAGCTATTATATAAGGGTTGTGGAGAAGGTGGGGGGGTTCTCCAGAGAGCAAGCCGAGCAGAGAATGGCCCGGGCTAAGGCAGACCCGTTCTGAGGGAGGCCCTCCCTCTGGGAAGGAGAAGAAAGAAGAGGTTCTATACTGATGGTTTCAGCCACTTTCCTGGCTAAATGCCCTGCTGACCCAGAGACGTCCGCAGAGGCAGAGCGAGCAAATGCAAAGGAAGACAGGAGGGGCAGAAGAGAAGGAGAGACGACAGGCAAAGGGAAGTTACAGAAGCTCGTGCCAGACAAAATGTATACGCGAGACAGCTGAGCAGGAAAGCGGACCAGGAGAAAGGCAAGAGAAACCGGTGCCATATTTTATATGGCAAAGACTCAAAACTAATGATTCTGGGTTTGAAAGTGAGTCCTACGTGAGGGAAAATGGCTCCCTGTTTTTCAATTTTTTTTTGTTTATGTACATAACCCCAGAGAATCTCTCCATACCGGGCACGCTAGCCAATTATCCAAGCAGGCCACGTGCAGCATAGGTGATGTGTTCACAGCTGCCCCAGTTAAGAAGTTAGAGTTAAAAAAAAAGAAGAAGAAGTTAGAGCTTCTGGCATCTTGTGCTGTGATTGCCGTGACATGTTCTCACTTCTGCGTGAGTGAAAAAAAAGAAAGCGGAGACAACACGACCGAGTTTGTGTGGGCAGGGGCCCGCGGGACCCACTTGGCAAAGGCCTCAGCCACACATCCAGCATCTAATCCGTCCTTTCACATCCGCCTGTCTGCTTAGCATGCTTGTCTGTGGACTGACAAAGCCCATGTGGCGGTCTGGACCTTGAGGTGTGCACATACCACTGGCGCTTTCTTATTTAATTACACGCATACTTGGCTTTGAAATACCTCTCTGTGTTTAATACACAAGAAAAGATCTTTTAGGTTGAAAGTGAAAAAATGCTGCATACCACCCGCCCCCCGCCCCCCGCCCCCCGCTTTAATCTTCCCTAACCAGACACCCAAATCCCACACCGGTGGTTCATGAAGCCCGATAAGCCATAGCAACAAATTTCCAAAGCCCTGGTTAGACTCGAGGCTATTTTCTCACCACCTTGCTCTTCAAATGGAAGGTTCAAAATAAACACAGAGGAGAGGCTGCTGCGAAGTTTCTGGAGCAAAGGGGAGCTGCTGTAGGCAAGTGACGAGGATTGCGTCAGAGCAAGGGCAGGGGACGCACGTGGGCCTGGTAGTGTCAGGGCTGATTTTTCAGGAATTTGCAGAGTAAATATTAGTGTAGATGTGGGTAAGAAGAAATGGCATTTCTGGCCAGAGGGTTCACTGGAAAATTGTAAAAGTCTTCTAATCAGCACAACATTAACAATGCATGACTATGATATTCAAACTCGTGAAACCTGACTAACGCAAACACTAATTCAGCTATTCGAAAAAGTCGTATCATTTTCTAATTTCCTTATTTTGTACAAGTGCTATTTTTGTTTTATGGTTACCAATTGTGATTTCTTAGGAATGCCTTAAATATCCTATTTATTAGTCAGTTTTCTTACGTCTATGGATAGGGTTTCAGCTGGATCAATTTTAAGACACAGAGCCAGTAACACTTTCATTCTGAAAAATTAGAAAGAAAATAAATGCAAGAAAAAAGATTATATTTCAGGTTTGTGGCAATTGCAGTAGGTCATTTTTAAGTGTTTACAGAGTAAAGAGGGAGTGATATATATATGTCTACTTCATCAGTGTTTTCTTCTCAGTAAGTTTTCTAAATGTGTTGGATTGTTGCTGTTGATAGGGCCCTGATTTTATTTAGAGCAGCGGTTCTCAACCTGTGGGTTGCAACCCCGGCGGGGGTCGAATAACCAAAACACAGGGGTCGCCTAAAGCCATCGGAAATACATATTTTATTTAAAAATGTATTGTATAATAAATATGTATTTTCCGATGGCTTTAGGTAACCGCTGTGTTTTGGTTGTTCGACCCCCACCGGTGTCGCGACCCACAGGTTGAGAACCGCTGATTTAGAGGTTAAAGTTGGAACATCTTTGTTCAAGTGCATGCTGCTCACATGCCGCTATGTGCTCTCAACACACATTCATTCTCTCAATAAGTATTTGTGGATAGACATTCACATCCAATTACCCAGAACTTCTAGGCAAAGTCCCTCCATATTATATATTTTTTGTTTGTTTCTGTATTTTTCCAAAGTCAGAAGCTGAGAGGCAGTCAGACAGATTCTCACATGTGCCCAACCGGGATCCACCCATCATGCCCACCAGGGGGCGATGCTCTGCCCATCTGGGGCATAGCTCCTTTGTGGCCGGAGCCATTCCAGAGCCTGAGGCAGAGGCCATGGAGCCATCCTCAGCACCCAGGCCAACTTTGCTCCAATGGAACCTTGGCCGCAGGAGGGGAAAAGAGAGACAGAGAAAAAGGAGAGAGGGAAGGGTAGAGAAGCAGATGGGCATTTCTCCTGTGTGCCCTGACCGGGAATCGAACCTGAAACTTCCACAAGCCAGGCTGACACTCTACCACTGAGCAAACTGGCCAGGGCCTCCATATTATATATATATTTTTTTTAATTGACTTATAATTGATGTATAACATTAGTTTCAAATGTATGATGTAATGATTTAATATCTGAAATTTTTTCCTTGTGATGAGAATTTTTAAAATCTACACTTTTAGAAACATTCAAATATGCAATACAGTATTATTAACTGCAGTCAACCTACTGTACATTACATTCCAATGACTATTTATTCTATAACTGAAACTTGTACCTTCCATAAGCTATCACTGTTATCTCCACATGGATGCTTAGGTGTTAACATTTCAGAAATACCACATTTTCACAGCTCAGGTTGGATAACAGCCTCATAAATCTTGAAGTATGAGTTCATGATAGTCTTAGCTCTTGTTTTTATTTTATTATTCTGGCTTTAATATCAAATGGTTGCCAAATAAATACAACAGTGAGTAGAAAAAATACAAATAATTATTTATAATAAAATTTTAGTTATTCAAATACTACTATGGAGGATACTAAAATTATTACTAAAGAATATTGTTTTGCATGAGGTCCATACCTCCTTATCTTTGCTTTCCACTGAATTCCATCAGCTGACTCAAGTCAACTAGAGGTGCCTAAACCAATCGTGGCATAATACAGGGATACTTAAAAAGCTCCAAGAGATTTATCTATACCCCAATGTTGCACTATAGCTCTTCTAAGAACGAGGTTTTCACCTCATTTCCAAGCATTTGTCCCACCTGTGGATCTTCTACCTGGGTTTCTTCCATGGTCCCAGTTTCTCAGGACCAAATCTCCTAACTTTCCTTGCAATAATATTACTACTATATCTTTGAGTAGTAATAACACATTGTTGAATAATAATAATAAACATGTTTCTAAGCACTTGTTTAGGCAGTTTTCTAATTGCTTTACATATATTAATTCATTTAATATGTGCACCATGGTCCCTCCATGTTAGCCTTCCCTCTAAGATTGTAGACTGACCAGGAACCTTTGTCTGTGAGCAGAAGCCTCATGAGGCAGAGATAGCCTCTGGGAAGCTAGGGCTCTGTGCCGCCTTATTTTTCCCTTTATTGAATGAAGTATCGTCTACATCAATTTCCACCAGACTTCAGCACCCATAGTGTTCCATTTTATACCCTCCCACTCCACACTTGCTGAAGTTTGCCCTGTCTAGAATGTCCAGATAAAACTTCTGCAGTCAGAACCTGCAACTTTCTCAGGAAATCCCTGCCCAATGGAGGAAGTGGAGGAATAAGAAGCAGTTGTAATTTTAGGCTCCGCTCTCCTCACTGTTCTGTTCTGCATAAGTTACCAACTCAACCCCCATTGATCCTGAAATGTATCTGCACAGCATTACATCAGGGCCAAGCATATCCATGCCAGACATCACATGTTTACAGGGAACTGGATCAAACTATTGGATTTCAAGTCATTTCACATGGCAAGAAGCTATAAAGCAGGAGCTTTACTGCATTTATCTGCAAAATATTTAAAATTACCTTTAAAGGGACTTCTTTCAGAACAGGTAATGCAAGAAGTCCCTGGGTTACGAAGGACATAGGTTCTGTAGGTTTCAAAATGTTTCAGTATTTACAGTGTGTCCGTAAAGTCATGGTGCACTTTTGACCAGTCACAGGAAAGCAGCAAAAGACAATAGAAATGTGAAAACTGCACCAAATAAAAGAAAACCCTCCCAGTTTCTGTAGGATGATGTGGCAGTATGTGCACATGCACAGATGATGATTTAACACCGTGTATACAGCGGAGCAGCCCACGGCCATGCCAGTCAAGATGTGGACGGTACAGAGGAAAGTTCAGTGTGTTCTGTGGCTCACTAAATTTGAACCCATGACCAAAGTGCAACGTGAATATTGGCGCATTTATAATGAAGCACCACCACATAGAAATAAAATTACTCGGTGGGATAAGCAGTTGAAGGAAACCGGCAGTTTGGTGGAGAAACCCCATTCTGGTGGGCCATCAGTCAGTGACGAGTCTGTAGAGGCTATATGGGATAGCTACCTAAGGAGCCCTAAAGAATCTGTGCGTGAGCCCACATCGAACTGCACTGAATAGGTATGAAACTGGGAGAGCTTTCCTTTCATTTGGTGCAGATTTCACATTTCTATTGTCTTTTGTTGCTTTTCTGTGACCGGTCAAAAGTGCATCATGACTTTATGGACACACTGTATATGCACAAAAAGGTAAAAATAAATACTATGTTAAGATAAAGATCTAAGTGGCATTTAATAGGCACATGTATCTGTTCCAACTTACATACAAATTCAACTTAAGAACAAACCTACAGAATCTATCCCATTTGTAACCCGGGAACTGCCTGTAAATAGGTAATAAACCCAAAGGATTGCATCAGTATATGTGAAGTAGCCAACAAAATATAAAGCAAACATATTCACTGAGGAGGATACAGCCCTTTTCAGATCACACCAAAGAGGTGAGGTAAGGTGGAATCAGGGTGGACTTGGGTCAAGCAGACAGGAGTTTTAATCAGCCAGTTACTAGCTGTGAGGTGAGAAATAGAAATCCTGAGTCTGTTTCTTCATCTGCTAAAGAGGAAGGCTGCCATACTTCCTTATCATAGTGTTATGAACCGATTTCAAAATACTGCATTTCAAGGACCTACCACAGAGTGTAGCACAACATGTATGCTCAATAATAGTGATGATAGTGACAGTGACTCCAGTGATGATGGGCATGGGCAGAGACCGTGCAATGTGCTATTCTACTCTCTGGTAGAAACCACAGGGTATTAATTACTGAGTAAATCTCCAAAAGAAAAGAATGAACAAAAGGAAGAAAATAGAATACTTTAAAAAATGAATAAATAAAAGCTAAGATACATTAAAAACTGTCAGAAGTGAGAAAAGTACAGCAATCTACTAAAGCAGCTCATGTGGCCTCTGGCATCGTGGGAATTTCCCATAAACTTCAGCAGGGTGATTTTTCCTGGCCCAGGCATTACAGAGCACATTCGATATCAGTGTAGGCTGCACCGATGACACTTCATCCAGCTAAGCCAAATTTTTGCAGTGTTTTTAAGCACACTGATTCTCAGGGAATTTTGCACTGATTTCAATTAATTGCATAAAACTAAAGTATGTACTACTCTAGAAACCCATATGATAATTGAGTTGACTCATAGGCTGACTGTCTCGCAGAAAAAAAATTAAAGGGTGAAGATACAGAACCTTTGTAAGTACCTAAAATGTTTACCTAGGAACAGCAAAACAAGAATGTAATGTATTTACAAGGGAAGGCCTAAAAGTCCAGGCATATTCAATCTTGACATTTCTGACACAGAAACTCAAAATGCCATCCAGTTCTAACCACAGAAGACCAACCTTATGAGAATTATGAAAAAGAAGTTGAGTCACATGTTGGAACAAATAATGGTTTTTTAAGCTCCCACAAAATCAATAATGGAAAGATTTCAAAAGCTGTGTAAATAAAATATGAGTATCAAAGACTGCACTTCCCTTTCTGCAAGTAATGTTTATCTTTGTTTATATGAAGAATTGAAAATCAAAATGAGTAGAGATTAGCTATTCCTTCCATAGTAAGGTGTCCCATTCTCATTGACAATGGAGGAATGCAAAGTTCAAAATGTGCTCATTCATTAAAACTGTCCAGTCCCCTTCCTTTCTGATTTTTGTTACCTAAAACAACTTGCCCCTGTTGTTCGTAACCCAGAGCTCTTTAACCCTCCGTGCTCCTATCCTCCATGCCTTGTCTGTTCTAATCTTTAGTTTCAAACCAGAACAAAAACCTTAGTTCAGAATTTTCACTTTATGCTAAGTTTATATGAGGCAGCAAAGTGGCATAACTTCTAAAAGATCAGTATCATCTTGGACTGGATTGAGAAGTACAGTGCTCAGAATGTGAGATGTGTTGGTCTCACGTTACTTTTGCAAAACAAAACAAAAATGCCACACCTAAAGTATTCAAGTATTATACCTCTTAAAGATTTTAGGAATTATATATATATATAGTATTTCTCCCATTCCTGAGTTCAGAACCAGTTGAAAAATAAGACACAGGAAAGCAACAGACAGAGGTTAAACTGTTAGCTTTATCATTGATAAGCTAACTGGAGAAAATGACACATGATCTGTGGATGGAAGATGAACGCTCTATGCCCACAAGCCCTCCCTCTATCCCGCACTCGCACCCAGCCTACCTCCACAGCCAGGGGAGAACTGGGAGCTGCATCTGCCAGGAGCAGATGCACTGAGGCAGGGGAAGCTTACAGTCCTTTGATAGAGATGTTCCACCCACTCAGCCCACCTGGTATCACCTGACTTGTATAAGAAGGAATGAGTCAGGGGTAAGAGTAGGGGCCAGGAATCTTATTCCAGTGGAGATCCTTTTACACAGAGACAATGACCAAATGAAAGGAGTTTCCTTCCCAGCAGCACTCAATTCTAGACCCTTCATTAGATCAACTCAGTGCAGGCTGAGTGCATGACCAGGATAACGGGGACCTTTGAAACCCTGTATAATCACAAATGGTTACAAGGACAAGGCTACATGGAAACAACACCTTCCTTTCAATCACTGAATGGGTACTTGAACTTGACTCTGTCTTAAACACACATTCATTCTACTTGCCTCCCCTGCAGTATTTGCTGCATCCTGTTCAGTTACGCAACGCCATGTGACTAGTCCTGGCCAATGAAATGTGAGCACAACTGATATGCGTGGCCTGCAGGCTGAAGGAATGGAAGGTCTTGGTTCTTCAGTCTCCCATTCCCTCTTCTGCAGTGACTGCAGAGATCTCACATTGTGGGTGGGTTAGCTATGCTAGGTGGGGCTTCTGTTAACCTAGGTCCTGAGTGAATAAGAAAGTTCAACAGGGTGAAGACATGACCATGGAGAACCATGAGAGAAGTAAGTGCATTCCGGAGTATAGAATAATTCTGAAACCAGGAACGTTCTCCATCCCCAGAAGAGGAGGCCTGTAAAACATCTGCTAGAGAGACTTCAGAACTGCTACTGACCAGTGAGTGCTGTGCACCTCTTGTTCCTCACCGTGCCAAATAGAGTGTTTACGAACCTTACCTTGACCCTATTCTACCATTATATGCTGGGTGTGAGGATGCAGACCTATCTTTAGTTCATAGGTCTCTGGAGCAAGAGTGGCCATATGCAGACCTCATATAAAGGCTATTGTGGGATCCTTTAAAATCCCAAACATGAAGCTCAAAGCCTTAATTTCATGTGGTTTTAAGTTGCCTCCCCTGTGAAAGAGTTTAGTGAAACCTCTATTTGAAAATAAATAAACAAACTTATGTTGGAGACCAGAGGGAAAACTATGGTGGTGACAGTGTTGCTCACCAAACATTGTGCCCAAACAAAGCTGTGTGCCTAGCTCTGGCCAAGGAGCTGTGGGTAGAAGTGACTCCAGGTATCTTTCCCTGCGACCAAGACAAGAGACTGAAGAAACCTTATGTTGACACAGCAGAGCCACAAGGCTGACTCATTCTGAGCTCTTGGGATGGAGGACAAATTTCCTGGAAAGTTACATGGACCTACAGACTTTCCATGAAAAATTGATTACTGTTAAATTAAACCACTGAGATGTAGGCTTGCTTTTTACTACAGTATAGTCTAGCTTATCCTGTTTTATACTAACCACAACAAGCAAAGTTCTGATGTTCCCCAGAGCTCAGTCCTGATCCTACATTTCTTCTAACTCTATGGGCAGCTCCTAGGGGATTGCATATATTCCCACAACTTTAAATATCATCTCTACGTAGGTGACGCTACTCCAAGCTTGCCCCATTGTTGTGGATTATACCCGGCATGCCAGCAAAATGATTTGTGCCCTTATCATTCTCAGAGCTGCCTCGGTGTGGATAATGATTAATACAGTCACCTGCTTTATATGGCAATCACAGCCAAATCTCTGTTTCCAACCCCAGGCCTCTTTTAGAGCTTCCCACATAGCAAATCCAACCATACACCCAACACCTCCATGTGTGTCTCCCATAAGCGAAGGCACCTCAAGCTTAACATTTCCTATGTTGCATGTTTCTTTCTTCCCGCCTTTTCCAATCCGCTGCTTCTTCAGTATGCTACATGCCAGGTACCCATCTGCTTGAGTTAGAAATGTGATGTCATCTCTGACACCGCCTCTCCCTCTTCACCCACATGCTATCTCACCCAGGTCTGCCAGGTCTACCTCTGAAGTACATCCCAAACCCAATCATGTCTTCTCATCTCTGTGGCCACCAGCTGGTCCAAGTCACTGCTCTTCAGGACCCCTACTATAGCTTCATCACTAGTCTACTCCTGCTTCTGCTTCCTATGCAGCAGCCAGAACAACCTTCAATATTAAGTGATTCTAAAAACAAAATCCAATACTCTGGTTTCTCTTCAGATCGCATAAATCTTTCACCTTTTACTAAAAAAAAAATCCTCAGTTCTCAATTCTGGTCCACAAGGTCTTGTATAATTTTGTCCCTGTCCACTTTCTCAGCCTTTACGCCTCACCTCCCACATCTCTCTGCTTCAGTCATTCTGCCCTTCTCTTAGTCCTCCAGTAAGCTATGTTTTCCAACCCAGTGCCTTTGCACCTGCTGTTCCTTCTACTTGGCAGAGACTGTGAGATGCTCACCAAAGACCACATTTTCCTCCCTCACCTTGGTTTGCTGCTGGACTACATTTCCCAGACTCCACTGCAGTTATTGTGCCCAGAGAATACAATTCTAGGCAATGTGATGTGAGCAGCAAATGTACCACTTCCCAACCTGGCCCCTAAGGGGAGGGGCCATGCTCCTCCATGTTCTTTCCTATTATCTGCAGGGCAGATGACCACCATGCAACTTTGATGGCCACATGTAGAAGTTTGTTGACCTTCTGTTGGAATGGGTCCCAGCACTGACTGTGCAGAGCAAAGCCCTCTCACCTGTCTTCTGCCCAGTACAGGCACCTGAGAAAGAAAAACACTGTACTGTGCTTAAGCTGTTATATATTATTACAACAGTTAACACTATTTTTTAAAATATTCTGTACCTGAAACATCCATCAACCATACACACACACACACACACACACGTATGCATACACATGCACAAACAACACCCCTATACTCGGTCACTCTGCACTGCTCACACCTGCCTCTATTATAGGTCTGATTTTACTCATCACGTTCATAATTACATATTCACCTGTGTGTATATTTATAGTCTCTGTCCACAGCTGACCCATAAGTCTCCAGGAATCAGTACCTCCACCGCACTAGTGCACACAGAGTTTGTGCGATGCCTGGCACAGAGCAGCCAGCTAATAAATTTACAAATGTAGAGGATGAACAAATAAAAGACCACTACCAAGGAAATGCTTTTTATTTTTATCACAAGACCAAATCTCTAGACAAAAATCATAAGAGAATTAAAATACAGAACATGGCAATATATTTTTTTTTACTTTTATTCATTTAGAATACAGTTCTGGGCCAATCTACAACCAAGAGAAAATCTTAAACATTGCAATAGTGTTAACAGGCTGAATAATATAGCAGCATAGCCCCTGAATGTACAAGCAAGAAGTCAATTTCCACTCCCTTCATAAAACCTCTTGCTAAACACATTTTCTTCCCATCAAAAAATGCATTAACAAGATCATGCTTATATAGCTAGCCAGCACAAAAGACAAATAACAATTTAAACTGAACTATGTAGGTCTTTCAGTATTGTGTTCACAACTTCATACCGTAGCTGTTGACCTTTTCAATGGCATTCATTACATGACATTGTCACCAATTACATTAAAAGGACTTCATTAATTTTTAAAAGCTAGATTGACTCAAAGAGTTCTGCATTGTAAATAACACACGGAATATTGCATTTATGTCTAAAATGTGCTGATCATTTAAATCTTTTCTACAATCCTTCGTATAATGTTTGTAGGAAAATGAAAGTTATATAAGAAACAGACCAAGTTATTGTATTGTTATCTAAGAGTCTATTTTAAGTAATGTCTATTAATATTTAAATGATTAAAAAATAAGTCAATGTTAAATATTAACCACAAAATCTAAAAGAAAATGGCCACATTATATCAGACTACATTAGACAGAGAGAATAAAAGCAGCTAATTAGAGCCTTTTTAAAAATTTAAAGTTTCTGACATCATTTTCCACCATTCCATCAATTCTTCCTTTTCCTCTTCTTTCCTTTCAGAAAATGACTCCAGTTCAAAATCAACCTAACAAAGAAAATCAGGAATATATTGTTACCAAAGTGTGTTGTACTTTGAAAAGCTTAAATTAAAAAAATATAAGAATAATTCCATAGCTTTTAGGATAAGCTCACTCTAGACATTTGAATTAAAGGATATCCAAAAAACTCTCTCATGATAAAAGATACTTTCTGGGGGAAAAACAATCAAAAGCCATTATGTTTGAAATGTGTTTTGATCTAATAGCTTTGTAGGATTATTAAAAAGCAGGTTATTTAAAGGCAGATTACATAAAGGCAGTCTTTCCTACCAGGAAAAAGATATAACATATAATTAATTTTCTGCCTTTGAATATTCAGTGAGCTTCACCTGTCAACCTTGAATTTCCTCCTAATAGCTAGGGGACTGTGCAGTTCACTGTCCTGGAATCCCAAATCACAAAGTTCTGCTTTCTGGAATCTTGAATCCGCTAAAGAAACTGACAGAAGCACTTACTTCTCCAAACCACCACGAGGCCAATGGCCCAGGCACTGAGCTCTCCCGGGAGCTAGGCATCTTCATCAGGCCCATGGAGAATCCATACGCCTCCACCTAAAGCAGCGGTTCTCAACCTGTGGGTCGTGACCCCGGCGGGGGTCGAACGACCAAAACACAGGGGTCGCTTAAAGCCATCGGAAATACATATTAGGCGACCCCTGTGTTTTGGTCGTTCGACCCCCGCCGGGGTCGCGACCCACAGGTTGAGAACCGCTGACCTAAAGGGTATTCGAAATATGCAGCCCCCAGCCCCAGCCCTCCTGGGGCGCTCTAGCTATCTGTGCCCTATTGCAGATGGAACTGAGTTCCTTGATTTGGCCACTTAAGCCCCTGGTTATTTAGGAATGTGATGACACTCGCTTACTCCTTGAAGTAACACATACTACTAGAAAGGCTAAGGATTGAAATAGTTGAAACTTTCACAACCTGTTTCTGGAGCTGCTTTTTTCCAGATTTCATTTGCCCAAATTTCCCTCCTGATTTTAATACATATTCACACCATCAAAACCAAAGCACTAGTTAAAAACTCAAGATATTTTGTTTGCAAAACCCAACAACTGAAATCCAAACTTTGGGTGCATAAACAGAAGTAAAATAAGTTCTTTTCAAGCAACCTTTTGACTGGAAATCCTGTAAGCCATTGCATGGTTTTGGTAATGTAATACAAAGATAGTAGTAAAACCCTGCGCTAAGAGAAGTTCTGGTCTAATCACCATACCATCTTAGCAAAATAAATGTTATTTTTATATGGTAAATGATAAATGTAATTTAATATAGCTTTTTAATAGTAGAGAGTTTTACTCATAGTATATACTTATAATAAATGTTTAGTTAATGCCTAAAATTATCTTGGAGGCATAATTTAGTTTTTTGAATACTTACTGAGTATTGTACTATAGTAGGTACTAAAGATAAAAAGATTAATGGAACAGAATCTCATTTAGATTGAAATCACTGTGGCAAAAAAAAAAGGTTTAATGTTACTAGGTTTTATATGATTTTCTTTTATTTATTTTTATTTTTATTTTTTTCTGAAATGAGAAGCGAGAAGGCAGAGAGAAAGACTTCCGCATATGCCCAACCGGGATCCACCTGGCATGCCTACTGGGGGATGATGCTCTGCCCATCTGGGGCCTTTCTCTGTTGCAACTGGAGCCATTCTAGCACCTGAGGCAGAGGCCATAGAGCCATCCTAAGCACCCAGGCCAACTTTGCTCCAATGGAGCCTTGGCTGTGGGAGGGGAAGAGAGAGAGAGGAAGGAGAGGGGGAGGAGTAGAGAAACAGATGGGTGCTTCTCCTGTGTGCCCAGGCCGGGAATCAAACCCAGGACTTCCACACGCCAGGCTGATGCTCTACTGCTGAGCTAGCCAGCCAGGGCCTATTTGATTTTCTTATGGATCTCATCAAAAACTAAGAAACAATAACAGAGTTTCACAATGAGTGGTATTAAATCAACCAGTAAGCCCTTGGTCAAGTTAACTTTGCTAGAACTCAGTTTTCTCATCTGTTAAATGGGGATACTAATAGTATCTACCTCATACTGTTATTGTGAAGCCTAAATAAAAGTCACTTAACTATTGCCTGACACACAGAAGTGCTTAATAAATCTTAGCCATTAATATTACTTACGGCAACAGCAGGACTATGAGGAACCGCCACCTTCTTTGTTATCGCCAGGTAGCCTGGAGCTGACGCTGTAAGTTTATAGTTTCCAGGTACAAGCAGTCTCCAGTAATCACCATCCTTTGCTGTAGGAATACAAAATACCAAATCACAAGGCACATATTGGAAATGCATAGTCATGCCAGCAAAGGAATAGCCATTATACCTCAGTTCCACTTCTTTTACTCCCATTTTTAAAGAAGATGTTAATTAAATTTGATAAAACTTACCTGTTTCATCAAGTTGTGTTGTCCTTGCCTGATTTTGGTATGAGGGTTATATTGGCCTCATAAAATATATCAGGGAGTATTGCTTCTTCTTCTATTTTTTGGAAGACTTTGAGAAGGAGAGGCACCAAACCTTCTTTGAATGTTTGGTAGAATTCACTAGTGCAGCCTTCTGGTCCTGAACTTTGGTTTTGGAGAGGTTTTGGATAGTTGTTTCTATTTCCTCCCTGCTTATAGATCTATTTAGGATTTCCTTCTTCGTGACTCAATCTAGGAAGATTGTATAGTTCTAGGAATTTATCCATTTCTTCTAGGTTGTTGAATTTGGTCGCCTATAGTCTTTCAAATATTCTACTATGATGCTTTGTATATCTATGATGTCTGTGATAATTTCTCCCCTTTCATTTCAGATTGTTTTTAAATGGGTCCTTCCCCTTTTTTCCTTAGTAGGTCTAGCCAGTGGTTTGTCGACTTTATTGATCTTTTCAAAGAACTAGCTCTTTGTTGTATTAATTTTTTCTATAGTTTTTTTGTTCTCTATTTCACTTAGTTTTGCTCTAATTTTTAGTACCGCCTTTCTTCTGCTGACTTTGGGTTACCTTTGTTCTTCTTTTTCTAGTTCCTTAAGATGTGATGTTAGGCTGTTTACTTGGGATCTCTCTTATTTCTTGATATAAGTCTGTAAGGATATAAACTTCCCTCTTATTACTGCTTTCGCTGCATCCTACAAATTTTGATATGTCGTGTTGTCATTTTCATTTGTTTGTATATATCTTTTGTTCTCTGCTTTTATTTCATCTTTGATCCAGTCATTTTTTAGAAGAATGTTGTTTAGTTTCCACATTTTTGTGAGTTTCTCTACTTCCTTTCTACAGTTGAATTCTAATTTCAAAGCCTTATGGTCAGAAAATACGCTGACCATATTGGTACAATAGATTGGTACAATATCAATCTTCCTGAATTTATTGATGTTAGTTTTGTGGCCCAACATATGGTCTATCCTTGAGAATGTTCCATGCATGCAGAGCAGAATGTATAATCTGACGTTTTGGGATGAAATGTCTTGTAAATGTCTATTATGTCCATTGGGTCCAGTGTGTCATTTAAGGCTGATATTTCTTTATTGATTTTCTGTTTGGATGATCTATCTAAAGCCATCAATAGTGTGTTGAAATCTCCAAGTATGATTGTGTTTTTGTCTGCTTCTTTTATTTGATCAATTAGTGAGTGTCTTAAATATTTTAGTGCTCCCTGGTTCAGTGCATATATATTAAAAAGCGTTATGTCTTCTTGATACAATGTCCCCTTTATAATTATGAAATGTCCATCTGTGTCTTTGGTTACCTTTGTTGTCTTGAAGTCAGCATTGTCAGATATAAGTATGGCTACACCTGCTTTTCTTTGAATATTATTTGCTTGGAGATTCATTTTCCAACCTTTCATTTTAAATCTACTTTTGTCCTTGAAACTTAGATGTGTCTCTTGAAGGCAGCATATGGTTGGGTTTTGCTTTTTTATCCAATCTGCTACTCTGTGCCTCTTTATTGGTTAGTTCAGTCCATTTATAATTAGGGTAATTATTGACAATTGAGGATTTCCTATAGCCATATTATGTTTTCTTTTCTGGTAGCTCTATGTCTTGTTTGGTTCTTCTCTTTTCTGTTTCTGTCCGTTGTTTTTTGCTTGGTGGTATCCCATACTTCGTTCCTGTTTCTTCTTTTTTTAAACTGTGTATTTCTGTAGTGGCTTTTTCGTGGGTGGTTACCATTAGGTTGTTAAGAGAAAAATGTTCATATGTATAAGAGTCCTTTGTCTTATGAGTGCTTCTGCACTCCATCCTCCTTTGCTACTGTAGATCTTTATCCTCTCCCCTTTTATGTTATTGTTGTCACAGATTATCCTTGTTTTTATTGTGATGTTGTTGGATCTTTTACTTGTAGTTTTGATTTTTGTTCTTTGTATCTGGTCAAATAACTCCCTTGAGTATTTCCTGTAGTGGAGTTTTTCTGGTGATGAATTCCCTCAGCTTTTGTATATCCATAAAAGTTTTTATCTCTCCTTCATATTTGAAGGATAGCTTTGATGGATAATTCCATCTTAGCTGGTAATTCCTCTCTTTCAGTACTTTGAATGTTTGGGTCCACTCTCTTCTGACTTGTAGGGTTTCTGATGAGCAGTCTGATGATAACCTAATGGGCTTTCCTTTATATGCTATGTTCTTCTTCTCCCAAGCTGCCTTGAGGATTCTTTTTTGTCATTGATTTTTGACAATTTTATAATGATGTGCCTTGGAGTAGGTCTGTTTGGGTTGCAGTAACCTAATGTTCTGTTTGCTTCTTGGATTCAAGGTTCTAAGTCTTTCCATAGGCTTGGGAAATTCTCATCAATTATTGGTCTGAATAGGCTCTCCATTCCCTTGTTCCTCTCTTCTTCTTTTGATATACCCATTACTCTTATACTGTTCTTTCTGATGGAGTCAGACAATTCTTGTAGAGCTCTCTCATTTTTTTAAAATTTGTTAGTCTCTCTCCTCTCCATAGCATTTCTATTTGCCTATCTTTGATATCACTGATTCTTTCCTCGATCTGGCTTGTTCTATTAGCTTATCTCCCTACTTCAGTCTTCAATTCATGTATTGAGTTCTTCACGTCTGTTTTTAAAGTTTCAATCTCCTTGGTAAGGTATTGGTTTTGTTCCTTAATTTGTTTTCTGAAACCATTAAGTTGTCTATTGGTGTCTTCTTGCATCTGTCTATTTTCAGAACTTCAATTCTGAATTCTCTATCATTTAACTCCAAGGTTTCCATATGACTGAGATTTTTTTTCTGAGATTTTTTATTTTCTTTCTGAACTATGTCTCTGTCTTGTGTAGCCATTGTATTCAATTTCTTCTTACTTGATGGCATTTGAGAGTGGTATCATTAAGAACCCAAACAAAAAAACTAAAAAAATGAAAAATTAAAAAAATAAAAAAATATAAAAATATAAAAATTTTAAAAATTATTACAAGAAGAAAAACCACAGGAAAAATGATTGAAAACAAAAATTTAAAAATGCCCACAAAAAATAAAAATTTAAATATTAGAGAAAATTAAATAAAAATTAATGAAAATATAAAAATTAATTTAAAAAATACAATAAAAAGGAGAAAAAAGAAAAAATAATTTTGGTTTTGAGAGGTTTCTTCCAGTAGGTGTTGCTGTATTACAGGTTTTAGCTCTGTGAAGTTCCTGGGCTGTCCACTGCTGAGATTTTGCTGTTGCAATGATGTAGGCGAGGCCGCAGTCACTTTAGTGGGTGAGGTGTGTTGTGATGGCTTTACAGCTTCAGCCTTACAGCTTTAGCTTTCTGGTTTTAGAGCTCTAGCAATGGTGATCTCATACTTCCGGGCGCTCCTTCTCACATCTCAATAGACCTGGGGACCAGATGTGAAGCACCTCTGTTCTTCAGGGAAGGCAGTGGTTCTGGAGAGCTAACTGTGGAGTTTGTCTCTGCCACTCTCCATACCATGAGGTGAGGGAGGTGTGATTTGGGAGGCTGGGAACTACACCTTAGCTTTCTCTGTCTCTGCCGAGTGTGGGCTGCAGGCAGACCATGGGAACATTGGCTGTGACCCTGCACTCTGGCCACTTTGGTTTATCTGCCCCTTTATCTCACCACTCCTCCCAGAAGAATGAGGTCAAGTCACTTTGAGTTTCCCTCTCTATATCCTCTGACAAAATCCAGTAATCCCGAGCTTCCCCCCTCCTGTAGTCCAGCAGAGAAAAAAAAAAACCAGTGGCTTGACCTCTGGTGGCACAGTGGATAAATTGTCGACCTAGAATGCTGAGGTTGCCAGTTTGAAACCCGGGCTTCCCTGGTCAAGGCACATATGGGAGTTGATGCTTCCTGCTCCTCCCCTCCTTCTCTTGGCCCTGGCCAGTTGGCTCAGTGGTAGATCGTCGGCCTGGTGTGCAGGAGTCCCAGGTTTGATTCTTGGCCAGGGCACACAGGAGAAGCGCCCATCTGCTTCTCCACCCCTCCCCCTCTCCTTCCTCTCTGTCTCTCTCTTCCCCTCCCACAGCCAAGGCTCCATTGGAGCAAAGTTGGCCCAGGCGCTGAGGATGGCTCTGTGGCCTCTGCCTCAGGTGCTAGAATGGCTCTGGTTGCAACAGAACAACGCCCCAGATGGGTAGAGCATCGCTCCCTGGTGGGCATGCCGGGTGGATCCCGGTCAGGCGCATGCGGGAATCTGTCTGACTGCCTCCTTGTTTCCAAATTCAGGAAAAAAAAAATTTAAAAAAAAAAACAGTCACACTGGGTTTGTCTCTTCCTCAGAGTCGACTGTGAGTGTATTTTATCTTCTGACCCCCTTTACACCCCATCCCATCTTTAGTCCATTTGGTGCAAAGATCTTTCAGGCAAACCTTCAAACCCAGCTGGGGTTCCTTCACTGTATTATAGTTGTTCAATTTGTTGACATTTCAAGGGGAAAGGTCAGGAGTATCTCTCATGATGCCATTACTCTGACCAAACTCTAAGCACTTCTTCTTATGAGAGATCAGAACCTGACCAGGTGGTGGCGCAGTGGATAGAGCTTTGGCCTGAAACATTGAGGACCAGGTTCAAAACTCTGAGGTCACTGGCTTGAGCACAGGATCATACACATGACTCTGGGTTTGCCAGCTTGAGCCCAAGGTCACTGGCTTGAGCAAGGGGTCACAGGCTTGTGATATATGAGAAAACAATCAATGAACAACTAAGGTGCCACAATGAAGAACTGATGCTTCTCATCTCTCCCTTCCTGTCTTCCCCTCCTTATCTGTCCCTCTCTCTCTCTGTCCCTAGCTAAAAAAAAGAAAAGACAGAAAGAGAGAGATCAGAGGGCACTGGTTTTTTCGCCCTAGTGAATTCATTTCTTTTGCCTCAAGAACAACAAAAAATCTCTGATGGATAAACCACCTCACAGTTCTGTGGTGAGATGCCTGAGGAAAAAGTGCCCTCTGCTGTTCCTCAGTTCCTAAATGCAGCAGCTGTCTTCAGTACTGGCCTGAACTGCTCCCACAAAGGAACTTTAACAAAGCTGGGAAAGAGAAGCTAAAGAGATACAAGGCATTTAATTGTTTTACTCAGAACAGCATAAGAATTTTAACTATTATAATAAGTAATTGAGTTTCTGTGTATAATCCTAGAGTCTCAGGTCATGGCAAAGAATACCCACCGGATGTGATATCGTGGTCTATTCCTTCCACTGAGATGGTCGCATTGGCAATTGGATTCCCTTGAAGATCTCGGACAAATCCCTTTACTCCTCGGTGTATCTGTGAAGGTCGAAAACAACCAAAAACTTCATATTAGAAATGACTTAAAAATCCATCTCATATCAAGAATCTCCTTATAGTCTTGCAATACTCTAGTTCCCTAAAACATGCTCACAGGGCCACTCTTCTGTGCATTCTTTATTCTGCTTTTTCTGAAGTGGACAAATGAGAAGTAGTCCCCCCAAAACTGAAACCTTGCTCGGAGTCAGAGAAAGACTTTGAAGTGCCTTCTGAACCACCAAAACCAAAAGTAAAAAAATAGAAAGTTTGTCATCTCTATAAAACAGTGTGGTCTTAGCACACTTCATTACGTTCTATTTTAAATTTGGTCCCCTGTGATTGTCTTATGTGGTCACTGTTAACAAGACTATTACATTACAACCCTTTAATATTTGTTCATTCTAGACAAAAAAAAAAGATATAATTTCCAATGACTTTGGCATTAAACCCATCAACAATATTATTTTGGTTGAAAGTTAGTGGTGTGAAAGATCAATGAACTTCAAAACTGAATATTGTTTTTAGAAATAAAATGGAAGAGCTGCTATTGAAAATAATGTCCTTGAATTAAGAGGCAGTCATCAACTGACTACTCCAATGCAAACTACAAAAACAGCTGTTTTCTTTATTTTAAAACAATATGTTAAATTAAATCAGTATGTGTTTAAAGTGGCAGAGAGTCACTGCAGGTCTCTGTGAAAGTACTGCTTCGGGACAATCTAAGGTAATTCATTACGTTTCATTACTTAACAAAATCTGTCCCCATGCCTCAAATACTCAGGTTGCTTCTCAATCCAACCCCAGAAAATATTTTGGGGTTTTTTTGCTACTGATGACATTTGACTATTTCCCTACAGAAGACAGAAAAATCCTCATGTATCCCTTTGTCAAAAGAGAATCTGTCAGTGGTACAATGTTTTACAGAAGACATGAGCCCGATTAACAGCAAATGTTTTACATGTTCTATTTTAAAAACCACCCCAAACAAAAAAAACCTCTGGAGTCACCATGGTGTGAGGAAGCCCGAATTAAACCATAAGAAGGGAGACCACAGGAGAGGCCCCGAGGTGACATGAAGATGGAGATGCCCAGGAGGCCCCCGGCTTCAGGGTCCCCAGTTCTCCAGCCCAACACCATCTGACATCAGCCATGTGAGAGACCTGAGCCACAACTGCCTAGCTAAGCAATTCCCCAAAACCCTGAGCAATAATAAAATAATTAATGTTTTAAGCCACAACCTCTGGGGTGACCTGTGTATGATGTAGCAATAATTGGAACATCTTCTCTATAGAAGAGAAGTGCATTCGGTTAAAAATGAAATCTATACAATTATTATATGTAATAATAAAAAATATGTTGAAATTTTTACCAGTTTATATATTGGTATATGTACTGGTTTCCCAAATAAAAATAGTCTATGATCTCAAAAAGAAAAAAATCTTAGAAACTTGACAAAAGTAGCATGTAATTCTTTCCTCTAAACACAATTTAGAAATGGTAAAAAGTTATACACAGTCAGTAATAATAAACTATCATTTTATTGGCAACCAGTATAGTGAGAAGAGAGTAAATACATTTTTTAAAACTTTAGAATCTAGTGAATCTTTGTTGTTTTTCTCAAAATTGAGCTATGAATTAGCCAACCAAAATTAACAGACTGCAATTTACTCAATAGAAACATAAAAGGTTAGTTTTCTGAGTGATATTCACATGGTGAAAGAGTCACTGGGGATCAGAAAAACTGTGGAGATGAATTTATTCATTTTAAGGCACTATAATCCTGATATTATCAATATTATAAACCTTAAAGAAATGACAGGTTTAAATTCCCTCATCACTGGAAAATAAGCCAAACAATCACTTCACTTCTAAAACATGTAATTCACCTGCATTAGGCCGACAAAAACCCAGTTAATAATCATGACTTTACTTTTCTCAGCTTCTGCCTGTTACAGTATCCGGTTTAACAAACAAGTAAGTAAATGTCTATCTCTGATATGCCAATTGTGGAGCACAACTTTTCTTTTTAAAAATGCCACTGTAGTGATAAATCTCAACTGAAGTGTTATGGGCTGTCACAACTCCACATCAATGCAAACTGGAAAACTTTGTCACTTCATGGCTTTTTCAAAAGAAATTGCAGAAGTGAAAATTTCACTCATGACTGGAAAAGCTATTTCGTACACTTGTTCCTTCTGTAATGCTCTCTCCTCAGATTCCAGAACATTGCAGTCAACCAGGACTTAAAAAAATTCCAGAACATTCTACATTGTTTGTAGGACTGTTGACATCAGTGGTGCTTAAACTCTGGTGCACTTAAACATCACTCAGACAGCTTGCCAAAACAGGGATTCTGGCATCCTGCCCTGCAGGGAATATGCTTCAGTGCACAGGAAACTCATTTTTAACAAGAACCTAGATGATTCTGAAGCAGGTGCCCATGAGGAATTCTTTGGGAATTTTGAGAACTAAACTGTTGCAAAGCTACTGTGTGGGGGGCTCCTCTTAGCCAACTATCTAACCCTAATTCATTTTACAATTCCAGTCCCCACAAATAGCCCTTTAAAACTCTGCAAGAAACTTCCTTTCAACCAATTACAGAATTAGATCTCCTAATCACCTATTTTCCAGGAGTTGCAAACTGGTCCAAACTTAGATTTTAGGCCCAGGTGTTCAATTACTAATCACCACCATGCTCTGTTTCATTGTCAAGACGACAGTTTCAGCACAGAACATCTGGCAGTCTTCACTGACCGCTCACCGGACTGTGAGCCCTAACTGGAGTGTTCACGAGGCGTTCTGCAGGAGTGCAGTCGTGTAAAGTCCACTCTACAGCTTCCACACCGTTCACACCCTAACTCCGATGCCCTAGCAGGGTGCGTCACAGGCATCGCGGACAGGTCAGATTCTCATTCCAAGTGGTGTAGACCAGGACTGCCTGGCCTTGTCCCTCTTCCTTCCAAATCATTTCTTCATAAATTTATAGAGCTTTTCAATGAATTGATGCGTGCCCATTTGCAACAATACATATGACAAATATTCCCCTCTTTCCTAATGGCACACATTTGTGTTTTATTTTGTTTTAGATTGTATTTTTTTTCTCAAGAACTAGGAGAGGACTTAAGCAGCAGCTGAATCTGTTTTTCAATTATTGATCAGAGTAATAATCTTACTGGTATCAACTATAGTCAATCTTATAGTCTAACTCCAAGAAGATGCTAGCCTTTTCTGAGTCCCAGAACCGGGTTAGGGACCCTTCTATGTACTGCTATGGTTCTTTGTAGTTAACCTGCATTTTGCATTCACCACCTTCTCTGGTAAGTAGGTATTCGTGTTTCTGAACCCCATTAACACGAAGCCTTCTTGGGTCACGAGCCCCAGTGCCTCACAGGATGCCAAGGACAGGAAAGTAGCTCAATAAATTATTGTTGAAAACAATATATGCAAAATAAAAACACTGTATTAAGGTGGCAGTCTTTGATATCTAAGTGGAAAACACACAAATTAGACTTGTCTTATTTCCTCTACCCTCAAAATACATTTTTCCAGTTAACTTTGCTCTTAGAAGTTACATCCAAATACAATTCTCCTCAAAGGAGACATTTTACAGGGGTCCCCACCAAGTTTGTGCCAGGGTCAATGTGGCCAATTATCCTCAGTTTTGTCGTTGAAAATACCTTTTTATATTAACATGCAACTGAGTTCCATTAATTTTTTAAAAAGCCTGTTTAATGGGTGTTTGAACATCACCGTCCGTCACCAGCGGAGCTAGTCCATGACAGTCCCTTTTGATAAGGCTCCTTGTATGGATATTCAACATGTATAAATGAATTTTTAAGCTGACGTTACATTTTTTAAATGCATTGGGTTTGTATGTATGTTACATGTACATATATGTATGCAAATAGTTATATATTTATTTAAATAGCATTTGTTTACGTCAAATAACTTTAAAATAAGTCTGGACTGTCTGCTGGCACATGAAATTAACCTCACTCTACTTGACTTTGGGTATAAATGGCACAGACAGAACAGAACCTGAAAACTGTCAGGCTCTGCAGGCAAGTAACAGTGATGAGGTCTTTGTCACCATTGCTGCCCCGACGCCAATGTCTACATACATAGCATGGACACATGTGGTTGGCAAGGGACTGGCCTGGGTGAGTCTGAGTGGGTGAGGAATTTTATTCTGACAGATGATGAGATGCCCCAAAATTCTGTACAGACCCCATTGGAAAGGCTACACAGGTGACTCTCTGGTGAAGACCCAGCCTTACGTCGTGAGAGGCAATATGACAGTGATTCTGGGACCAGCCTGGATGCTGGCTGAGTGACTTCAGGCAAGCTGTTTAATTTCCCTAGCCCCTGATTCCTCATTTTTAATTTGATGACGATGACGATGATGATGATGATGGAGAAGATAACAGTGATGATATCACTTCCCTCATAGAGTTGCTGTGAGGATTAAATATATCAATTGCTACATGTAAGGCATTTTGAAGAATGCTTAGGAAAGAGTAAACACCCACTAAATGTCAGCTATCACTATTAATATTACCTCAGGTGTAGCTGAGTTTAGTGTGAGGCACGGGGGCACAGAATGCCAGGATGCGTCACTCGTAGGTGCTGGCCCCACGTCTGCATGAATGCCTCCTCAAACCCTGGATGCCTCACTTACCTCAGTCTAGTCCTTGTCCTGCCTGGGATGTCTGACCAGCCCAAGGCGATCAGGGCAGAGGATGGTCCTCGGACCTCCCTTGCTTAGAGCACTCTGAAAGAAGACAGGGTTTTACCTCACTTCTCCACAGTCCTCCAGTTTAACCAGTTCCCAGTGAATATTCATGAACCACAAAACCTATGACAGATGAAAGCCTATTTGAACCACTTCTGATACGTTTTCCACTGTAGCATCCTCATTCCGGGTCAGGTGAATTCCCCTAGACTGGGCTCCGCTTAGGAGACTATTGTACAACAGTTCTAAATGCTATTTACCCTGCAGAGTGTGTTCTTACCTGCTCAAGGTAGCTAATGAGAGAGTTCTTGTTATCCTCCCAGTAGCTCTTCAAAGTCTCTTCAGGTGGAAACTTTTCACAGCTGAGCTCCACGGTGATCTCAAAGCAGTTGCTGCTCAGGTAATTGAAGTCCTGCATTCCTGCCAAAACACCGAGTGCAAAGTCTCAATGTGCATGAGAGGATTGAGACTCTCCCCAGGCCGTCCTGCTGAACTGAGAGCCAGATGACTGGTACACCCAGCAGTGCAACTGGAGGAGCCACCGGAAAATCACCTGCCACAAAGGACAGAACAGCGAACTGGGGAAGCTGTTACTACCTTAGAAGCACCAACTCCCTCGGGCCCTAAGTAATCATTTAGCTTAGTGCACTGCTGCTGTGAGGGGCTCAAGCATCACCACGTTCCACCTTGCTGAGCCCGCTTCAGAGAAGACAACAGGGGAGCGACACCATCAAAATGGCAAAACAGCAGTTTGCTGCAGTCCTCCCGCCCCAAGAACACCAATTTTGACGATCAGCCATCAATGATGGACCGCCTTTGGAGAAGTCCAGGAGTCCATTGAAAAAGTAACAGCACGCCACTGGAGCAAGAGTCAAACCCGAGATGGGACACACTGAAGAAGGTCAATGCAACAGTCCCCTCTACCTGCATCTCTCCTTCTCCAAGGCGGCACCGCTCAGGGCCAAAAGCAACATAAAAACTTTCAAAACTATACAACATGCTCCTAAATATTAGTAGACAGTCACACTCAGAATACTCTAATGCTGTTGATATGGTGTTGTGTTAATCATTTAACTCTCGTTTAAAGGTTAAAGGACAAAGATATTAAAAATAACTATAGTCACAATAATTTGCTAACGGATAAGGAACAAGGGAACTACAAAACAGATTGGCTACAACGACAGCAGAGGAGCTGCTGTGTAGGAGTCGACCCTACAGAGCAGGGCTTGCTTCAGCGGGGCTTTGGTGCTCACCGAGTCCACCCCTTGAGTTGCTCATGGAGGCAGTAGGGTTGTAATCAGGTATGGTCTTGAAGCTGTCCACTGGGGGCACTGGCTCTGGGGCCTCCTGGGAGGTACAAAGTCAGCCACCATCTGTGCCCTGCCTAAGGCTACCCGGCATGAGCTACAGAGCAACCTACAGATGGCTGCCACTTGTGCTGGGCTTAAAGATGCCCAGTAGAAGCCAAGCTGCAAGCCAAGGCCAACTGCTGTTAGTGCCAGGCCTCAGGCCACTTAGCAAGAGGGATGGGTGCACAGAGGCCAGCTGCTGCTTATGTGATTTTAGGAAAGTCTGAAGCATGAGGCAAGAGAGGACATTTGTGTGGAAACCCACTGGAATAGGCTTGGGTGGACCCACAAATTGGGTGGGGCAGGGTCTCAGGGAATCACCAGGGTGGGGTAACAGAGTGAGCTGGTTGGTGGAGACTCATCCCTGTCAGCTGGGGGTGGCAGGGCTCTCAGAAAAAGAACAATGGCCTCTTCCCATACTTTTGTCTGGGAGAACGCTGCCCTCCTAGCTCTTGACATGATGCCAGACAATTCAGCTTCTCCCTGTATATCCCTGCTGCCCCAGTACTAGAGCTCAAAGAGAGTGAGTCCAAGTAAGTCCATGCATGGAGCCTTTAAGAGGAATTACCTGGAAGTCCAGCAGCCCTCTGTCTCACTCAGCCACAATCCCCACTGGGTTTTACAGCCAGATGTTATGGGGACTTCTTTTCCTGGCTCTGAAACCCTGGGCTGGGAGGTCTGTTCTGGGGCTGGGACCACTTGCTCCTCAGGGGGGAACTTCTGCAGCCAAGATATCACCTCCCGATTTTAAACTGCCACATCTGAGTGGGGGACCAGTCCCCTGCGTATCCCCACCCCTCCAGCAGTCTCAGTGTAGTCTATTCACTAGCTGTAGGTCTTCCATTCTGCTAGACTTCAGGTGGCTCTGAATGATGGTTGTTCTACAGTTTAGTTGTAATTTTAACGTCTCTTTTTTCTTTTTTAAACCAGCAATACCCCACTTTCAGCAATGGACAAATAGATAGATCATCCAGACCATCCAAACAATGGCCTTGAACTATACTCGAGGTCACATGAACCAAACAGATACATCCAAAACTTGCCATCCAACAGCAGATGGCAGAACACACATTCTTCTCCAACATAACCTGGAGCATTCTCCAGAACAGATCAGATGAAAAGTCACAAAACAAGTCTTAGCAAACTTAAGGAGACTGAAATCATAGCAAATATCTTTTAATAACCACAACGGTATGAAACTAGAAATCATGACAGGAAGAAAACAGGAAAATTCACAAATGTGTAGAAAAGAAAACAACACACTCCTGAACAACCAATGGGTAAAAGAGGAAATCAAAAGAGAAACCAAATATTGAACAAATGAAAACAGAAACACAACATACCAAGAGCAGGACAACCCTGCCTGGAATTCATGCTTGAGCCCTCCTCCCAGTGGCTCGGGCCAAGGTGAGACAGCACCTGCGACCACATCCTTGCTCAGCTGCCTCCTTCCTTACCCTGCTTCCCTCACTTCTGTAGGCTAGTTCCTAAAGAGCAGTCAGTCCTTCCCCAAATCCTTGTCTCAGGTCTGCTTCTCGAAAACCTGACCTAAGACACTGATTTTACTCACTACATAAATTGCTAAAAAAAGTCACAGCTTGCTTTGACTGCTTATTTTTGTGGGGCATAATCATTGACTATAATGAATATTCTTATGAATATCGTTATTTTACCAATCTAGATTACTCAGTAGTCTGTAGACAATGCACTATGTGCCCAAAACAGACAATGCCAAAGGAATTACTAGTTTTTATAAAAACTGAAATATAAAATTACTTTCCATTTGATATACTTGACAGTGTCTAAATCCTAAAAGCTGACATAGACCTTATTTCTCAAGTTATCAGGGGAGAAAATGCGCTATATCTGATCAGACCTGAGGCAAAATATTAATTACAGCAGGCTGAACATATCTCAGAGAGAAAGAAATAAGGAAGAATATTTTGATCAGGGCATAATTCAACAAAGGAAGCATATTAAACAAACCAAAATCCTATAATTAGGTAGTGCTGCTATTGTCCTGATTAATTCTTTTTTTTTTTTTTTTTCATTTCCCGGTGGGCTGTGGAATATTGTTCTGAGAGGCAAAGAGAAAAAAAAACTTATTAATATCTTCACACTTCCCTCTTCATCCTTGGTAGAGGCAAGTATTACACAACTGGGACTGGGATGAGGAGCGAGAAAAATGAGGTCTTCGCCAAGTCCGAGTTGGGGCAGAGGGAGTCAGGAGAGCTGCCCTGTTAGAAGCTGCATCCCCCAGCAGCATACTGTCTGCGGGCTTTTCCCTCTTCAGACCCAGAAAAGGTGAAGAGCTTCCCAGTCCAGCAGTGCTATAACAGTAGTGGATATAAATTATTCCATAGCAAAAAGTCTCCATTATCCCATCATTAAAATAAAAACAAAACAAAACAAAATGTGGGGACCAACATATATGCTAAAGGTCAAAGCCAACCTCCAAAATATACATTGACCTAGAGCCAAAGCGTGACTAACATATAATCAAGATGCTGTATCATTCCTTAAGGCCAGAATTTCAAACGTAGGGTAATTAACAGTATTTGATTTATATATATTTTCCCAATGGACATCTTCAGTTCATTTCCTATATCTCTTCAATTAGAATCTTGATTTTTAGATTTTATTTATTGATTTTGGAGGGGGGTAGAGAGAGAAAGAGGGGGAGAGTGAGAAAGAGCAGCAGAAGTAGGAAGCATCAACTCATAGTAGCTGCTTCCTGTATGTGCCTTGGCCAGGCAAGCCCAGGGCTTTGAACCAGCAACCTCAGCGTTCCAGGTTGCCACTCTATCCACTGTGCCACCACAGGTCAAGCAACATCTTGATTTTTAAAAATAAAACTATCCATAGCAATCATTTATGCAGAAAACTAATGTGAATGGATGAGTTATAGATTCAGCCTATTTCCCAGTGACTGAGGATTCTCTAAATCTAAGCAGTAATTATAAATAAGCCACTAGCACATAATCAAAGAGCGAAAGAAAACTCACCGCCAGGGACGCTGTACCAAGCAGCACCATTGGTTGTTCCATCTACAAAGCTGCTGTCATCATCGTTCTTGCGACATGGTGGCCGATTGGGGTCCGACATGGGTGGGTTAAAAGAGGAGTATGCCCTAGCCAGGCTTTGGAAAATGGCATCATCTGGGCAGGAGCTATACTCATGAGCACTACCTAGAAAATAAATGCACAAAATGAAAGCAATGGACACAGACCAGGGAGCACTGCCTGTTTCCCGAAGGGTGAGTCAGTGTTGACCTCTTGCAGATGTATTTTTTTAGCTACATCACTATGGGAAAGAAATAAAGGTTTAAGTATTGTATTTAGCAATTACACTTAGCGTCTAGTTAATATAACTTCCACTGCTAAATCTGATGTAAAAATCTGATGTGATGTACATTATATGTACAAATTCAAAGCTTCACAAGAGGAGTTAAGGTTATAGAAAACTGGGCTGGCCAGGACACCAAGGAGATTTGCATTGTTAAAGTTTTTAATTTAAAAAATCTAGTTGTAACATTGGCAGCTAGAAAATAGTCACAGGCATGTCAAGTGCAGCATAGGAAATATAGTCAACAATATTGTAATAACTATGTATGGTGCCAGATGTGTACTATATTTATCAGAGTGATGACTTTGTAAGTTATACAATGTCTAATCACTGGGTTGTACACCTGAGACTAATACGATATTGTATGTAAACTATAATTTTAAAATATTTTTTAATTTAATTGTACTAACATCATAGCCACTATAAACCACCCTCACACATACTTTTCAGTATCTGATTTTAGAGTTTTAAACAATATCCTATACATATATGAAAATAAATAGTATTTTAATACACTATATTCTGATTATAAAATATGCCAGGCTCTTACATTTCCTAGCTATTGACATAACACAAAAATCTCTAAATTTTAACGATGTTTTACTAAAGACTTCAAAACTCAGTTCCCAATATCTAAAATTATCACCCTGTGTTTGCAAAGACCTAATTCTTCAAAGGCCCCTGAGAACAGACCCAAGCAGGAAAATTCCTGAAGCAACAAAAATTAAGCTGAAAATATTTATCTGGCTAGACCTTGCTGTGCCTAAAACTTAACGAAAATATGTCAGAGAAAACCCAAGCATCATTTTCCCTCCCTGACCCCACCACAAACAGTTCCCAGTGCAAAAGTGTGAGCGCTCAATAAGACACATCCAGAGCTCCACCTGGTCCTGGTCAAGCACCAAAAGCCTGCCTTCATTAAGCCATCTTGAACACAAAGCTAGCAGGCGTCCCCAAACTGCGGCCCCCTGAGGCCATTTATCCAGCCCCCGCCGCACTTCTGGAAGGGGCACCTCTTTCATTGGTGGTGAGAGAAGCACTGTATGTGGAGGCCCTCCAATGGTCTGAAGGACAGTGAACTGGCTCCCTGTGTAAAAAGTTCAGAGACCCCTGCTATATAGCATTCATAACCTCTCTGTGTTACCACCGGTGTCCAAGAGTGACCCAACTTCATAACTTCTGTTTTCTCCCTTCCTCTTTGTATTCTGTCAAAATTACGTTTCTCTTCATCTAAACTTTAAAAAATGTTACAGTCCTTTTCTACCAAATATATATGGCTAATGCCACATGAAATAGGGGATGTCCCTATTAAACATATATATTTCTACAGGCAAAATCACTTAATGACCAGTTCCTCAAAGAAGAGTAAAAAAGTCAACCCACAAAGCCTTGTCAAGTAATTATAAACCTCGAATTAATTAGAGAACAGAAAGAACACCTACCACTCCGCGTCTCATCATATGGGTAATTGGCCACAAGGTCTCCTCCATGGAGATTGGCAGAGAGCACAAAAGGAATATCCATAATCCAGTGAATGACAGCCTTGGTCTCAGGAGCAAGCTACATGAAACATAGAGATTAAAATGCTTATACATTGGTAACCACTGCTGAAATCATTTGACAGAAAAGACATAGGAAAGGTTTAAAAAACCACCTGAAAGCTGGCCAACAACTTTGTGGCTGTTTTCATAGGAAAAAAAAAAAAGTTCCAGTATGAACACCATTCCCCATCTCTATCTTTCTCAGACTTACAAGAAAAATATTTTAACAGTGTTTAAATTTCCTTACAACTTCTATTTTTGTGGGCTGCCAGCTTTTCTCTCTTTGAAAAGGATCATGCAAATCACTTATTATAATAATTTTGCAGTATGTCCATCAGATGTTTCAGTGTTAATAATAGCTAAGGATAAGACAAAGACAAAAAAAGAAAATAGTTGAATACTGTTAAAGAGAAAACTACAGGCCCAAAATGATGTCACTTGTGATATAGCCTAATGATACCAAACCTAGATTTAATACCTGACCTATTGTTATTTCAACCTCTCCCAGAAATAGAGTTTCATTCAACAAACCAGTCTGGAATTTTATGGTCAAGCATCATCAGTAAGGACATCTACACAAGGGCCCTCACTCTCATGCAAAGAAAGAAGAGGCAATTTACATGATAAAAACCCCTTGCTGTTCCCTGTTTCCCTAAAGACTTCCTAGTCTAAAAGTAATCCTTTATTTTCTTAACAGGTCCCTCACCCCACCCTCCTTCCTATAAAAATCTTCCATTTTAGAGCCCCCTTCACTTGCTAGATGGGATACTGCCGGATTCATGAATTGCTTAATAAAGCCTCTTCAAACTTACTTGGTTGACTTCTGTTTTCTTAATACCACAGAACAAGGTTCTTTCTCTATAGTGGTTCAACTCCAGAAATGTGGCAGATTTTATTTCCTATTTTTGCTTACTATTTTTCTAACACCCTTCGGTTACTTTAAACATTGCCCCTATAAAAAATATCAGATTGGGTCTCTCTCAGAGCTCACTGTAAAATATCAGTTTACTTTGAGATGGTCCTCTTAAAATTTAAAACAGGCCCTGGCCGGTTGGCTCAGCGGTAGAGCGTCGGCCTGGCGTGCGGGGGACCCGGGTTCAATTCCCGGCCAGGGCACATAGGAGAAGCGCCCATTTGCTTCTCCACCCCCACCCCCTCCTTCCTCTCTGTCTCTCTCTCTTCCCCTCCCGCAGCCAAGGCTCCATTGGAGCAAAGATGGCCCGGGATCTGGGGTTGGCTCCTTGGCCTCTGCCCCAGGCTCTAGAGTGGCTCTGGTCGCGGCAGAGCGACGCCCCTGAGGGGCAGAGCATCTGCCCCTGGTGGGCAGAGCGTGGCCCCTGGTGGGCGTGCCGGGTGGATCCCGGTCGGGCGCATGCGGGAGTCTGTCTGACTGTCTCTCCCCGTTTCCAGCTTCAGAAAAATACAAAAAAAAAAAAAAAAAAAAAAAAATTTAAAACAAAGGAAAACATTTTAGGAATTCATGTTGTCTTTCCAATGATTCACAATCTTTCATATCTTGGAAACAAAAGAAAAAAGGAAAGAATTTATACTAAAGAATTAATCTGGAGCCAAAAGCTTGACATTTTTTTAAAATTTTTCTTTATTCATTTTAGAGAAGAGAGAGAGAGAGAGAGAAGAGAGAGAGACAGGGGGGAGGAGCTGGAAGCATCAACTCCCATATGTGCCTTGACCAGGCAAGCCCAGGGTTTTGAACCGGCGACCTCAGCATCTCCAGGTCGATGCTTTATCCACTGCGCCACCACAGGTCAGGCCAAGCTTGACATTTTTATGTGATGAGTTTTTAACAGCAACTTGGAAGACTCCCAAATTTCTATATACTTCTTTGATTTGAAAATAATAAAATAAAAGCTTGACTGGCATATATTCATTGATTTGTAGGTTGATACATACATAACAAATAATTTTGAAGGATACATACCCAGAAGGCAAATGGTGGTCATTTGAGACTGAGGACTAATAGGTTATTTTTCTCCTTATTTATATGCAATTTAACTTTTTGTTTGTAATAAAATACTGTATTTTAAAGAAACTGTGGTTTGAAACAAATTTAAAAATACAATCCTGAATACACAAAGTCGTACGCAACTATTAGGTTTGTCCTCGTTAGTTCTATACGTTCACTGCTGCTAGTATACGTTTTCAGTATGCTCAAAACCAGTAGGCAAATTCCACAATTTCATAAATTAGTATACTAAGTTTCTCTTTGAATAATAATAGAGTCTTTTAGGCTGACTAAATGTTGAGATCCTCTAGGTGCTATAATTATATGAATAAGTGATCCATATAGAAGCTTCGAGCATCCTGTGATCAAGCCCTTAATATACAATCTAGGGTCAATTGAGACCTATTTTTAAAACTTCCACTTAAAGACTGTAAAAAGATAGCTCAAACGTTATGCTCTACAATTAGATGGCTTTGGATCTTAAAATATATTAAAGCTATATTTATTCTGCTTTCTTCACAACTTTAACCTTTAAAGACAAGTATAAATTTTAATAATTATTTGAGGTTTTTTAACCCTCTCTGTTTCAAGCCATCCAGGGCAACACCCATGTAACTGAGCCCAGATGACAGTGGACACGACCTGGGCGAAGAGCGGAGGAGAAGATGAGAAATGACTTACCAGGAAGAACTCAGGGACAGCAAGGAGTGCATCTGAAGAACTTGGTAAAATACAAGTTCCTTTCCATCACTCACCCCTGCAGCACACACACCCGCAGAGCACACACCTGCAGTGCACGCACCTGCAGTGCACACACACCAGCGGTGCACACCCCTGTAGTGCACACTCCCCTGCAGCTCACATACCCCTGCAGCAAACGCACCCACAGCGCACACCCCTATGGTGCAAACTCCCCTGCAGCGCACACTCTCCTGCATCGCACATACCCCAGCAGCACACACCCCTGCAGCGCACACACCCCAGCAACACACACACCCCAGCAGCGCACACCCCTGCATCGCACATACCCCAGCAGCGCACACTCCTGCAGCGCACACACCCCTGCAGCACATACTCGTGCAGCACACACACCCCTGCAGCACACACACCACAGCAACACACACACCCCAGCAGCACACACACCCCAGCAGCACACACCCCTGCATCGCACATACCCCAGCAGCGCACACTCCTGCAGCGCACACACCCCTGCAGCACATACTCCTGCAGCACACACACCCCTGCAGCACATACACCCCAGCAGCACACACCCCTGCATCGCACATACCCCAGCAGCGCATACTCCTGCAGCGCACATACCCCAGCAGCGCACACTCCTGCAGTGCACACACCCCTGCAGCACATACTCCTGCAGCACACACACCCCTGCAGCGCGCACACCCCTGCAGCACACACACACACCCCTACAGCACACACCCCTGCAGCACACACACACCCCTGCAGCACGCACACTCCTGCAGCGCACACTCCCTGGATTCCTAGCACACCAAACATAAATAAACCTTGACATTTAAAAACCACTATAAGGGATATAGATATTACATATATATCACTTCCCCTAGAAGGGGAACTGGAAAAGGGAGGGTGAGTAATAACATTAATGAAATGCCTACCATGCCTAGTACCAGGCTGGGTCTAACAACTATCTCAGTCTCAACAACAAAGACAAGAGAAGAAGATGAACCAGACACGGTAATATCATCTGGGATTCCGTGTAATGTAAACAAATCATGCTTCTGTTCCAGACAGAAGACTAAACTTTAATGTTTACATATTTCTCTTCAATTTACCCTTATTAAGAAGTTGTTGTAGACGTTGAGATTTTTTTAAATAAAAGCTTTACTATTTAAAAAGCCTCATATCATGCATCTTTAAATAAGTCTGGCTAAAGCTAGGAATATGACATCTAACGCGGGCTGTGCCCGTCTGACACGAGGTCAGCGGAGAAAGGGAAGGTAGTGCAGGTTGAATAATAATGGTTCTTACACAAAGGCTGCTGATCAAATATCCTGTCAACGTGAGTTTACTTCACAGTTCTTCAAGTGTAAGTAACAGGAATTATTTGTCTCATGTCAGATTGAACAAAAACTGCACAGGCGAGTTAGGGCAAGCCATGGGGAAAGTTTATGTGCTGATACCAGCACAGGGCTTCCAGTTTTCCACTTCTGTCTTACATCATGGCTTATCACACAGGACTGCCGTCTGTCACCTCTGGGTACCCAGCTGGCCCCAGCCCTCCGCCCTTCCAGTTCCTCCTTCTGGCAGTGCTGAGAGCTGCCAACAGCACTTCTCACCCTTCCTACATGATGGGCAGTTGGTAATGCTCCTTCTCTCTGAAGTAACTGAAAACGATGTTCAAACAATTTGGTTTGCAGGAGCACCAAGCATTTACTGGACGTCAGCGTGTCCATCTAAGCCTGAGGTACGTAACAGAGAGAAGTGATACGTTAATGCCAAAACGGTAATAATAGTTCTAGTCCTGACCTCAAGTACTCAAGATTTATTAACTCATTTAATCTTTATATCCAACCTATGAGCAGATACTATTATCTCGATATTTCAGAGAAAGAAGTGGAAGCACGTGGTGCTTAAATAACTGTCCAAACCCCACACAGCAAGTATGGAACCGGGACCGAACCAGGGTGGCTGCCCAAAGAGTCGTCATGCTTCCCCTCACACCATTCTGCCATGTTGAGCTTTCACTTTATCCTTTGGGCAGTGGAGAGCTGGCAAGCTTTTTTAAGCCATAGAGCAATAATTTGTGTGTGAAGACGATCACTCTGGGAGAATTCAAGAACACTGAATGGAGTTGGGAGAGGCTGAACCCAAAATAAGTATCCAGGGCTACTTTGCACATGAGAGCAGATGCAGGAGCCTGAATAAAGCAGTGGGGTGAGTTTGCAGAGGAGGGGAGGACAGAGCAGGCGTTAGGGAGGTTAAATCCCTGAGGTCTGGTATCTAACTGCTGGTGAGTGGTAACAGCCATGAAAAAAAAATCAGATTTTGATGATGACGGTTAAATGAGAGAATAGTGTTTTCTTAGAAAAAATATTTGTTTTGGGTCAGGCTGAGCTTGAGGTTCTGGGTGCCACCAGACAAAAAGACTTTATGGCAAGTAAAACAGAGAAATCGAGCTCCATGTGAGAGCAGGGTTACAGACATGGATCTGGGTGACACTGAAAGTACCGGAAAGGGTGGGAACCTAGGGAAAGACATACAGGTAGCAGATG
The DNA here is from genome assembly GCF_036850995.1 of Saccopteryx leptura. Lineage (NCBI taxonomy): Eukaryota > Metazoa > Chordata > Mammalia > Chiroptera > Emballonuridae > Saccopteryx > Saccopteryx leptura. The sequence goes on from NC_089503.1 coordinate 222,985,105, forward strand.
GAACCCTGAAAGCCAGCATTCAAGCCAAGGTAGAAGAAGCAGGGAAAGGAATCAAACATGATTTGAAAGGCAGTAGAAGAGGTAGAAAAAAGTAGAGTTATACAAACAGGAGAGGAGATGGAAAAGAAGGAAGATCAACAGTGTGAGATGCTGTCGGAGGAGCCGATCAGATGTTCTGGTAAGTACTGAAAGGCCACGATGACTTTCCAACTAGGTTCCAGTCCACGACCCCACCCCCAATGCCCACTGGATTCCAGGGGCCGGACTAGTATCAAGACATCAGCCTTTTCCAGCCTTAACTTTCCCAGCCATAGTCGATCAACGCTGCACACAAGGTTTGACATTACTCCTACGTCCTTCACTGTGATGAAGACAGTAGAACATATTGATATGTCCTTAGGCTAGGGCAGTGGTCCCCAACCTTTTTGGGGCCATGGACCAGTTTAATGTCAGAAAATATTTTCACTGACCGGCCTTTAGGGTGAGACGGATAAATGTATCACGTGACCAAGACAAGCGTCAAGAGTGAGTCTTAGATGGATGTAACAGAGGGAATCTGGTCATTTTTTTAAAAATAAAACATCATTCAGACTTAAATATAAATAAAATGGAAATAATGTAAGTTATTTATTCTTTCTCTGCGGACTGGTACCAAATGGCCCACGGACTGGTACCGGTCCACAGCCCGGGGGTTGGGGACCACTGGGCTAGAGGACAGGACCCAAGAAAACTATACATGGTCTCTACCTTTGTGTTTTGATCCACAATTTTCTTCAGGTTTTTCAACAGATGATTATTAGGACCACCTTCTTTCTCATTAACATAAACTATCCTATCCAGGTCAGGGAAGTTCCTGTTCAGATCTATTCCTTGGGCATTGCTTCGTCCCACAAACCAGTCCTTGAGCTCACCAGGCTGAAAAAAAAAAAGATCAGGGAGAAAAATCATCAGTTATTTACTATTATTGTTGCTCTGTATTTAAGGTCTCCATTAAGGGTTTTTTAAACGATGTATTAAAATTAATTATTTCTACAACATCCTCTCATAATGGCATTTTCACTATTTTATTGATATACGTAAACATGAAGGAAACAGGTTTAAAATAAATGTTATGGCTATTTTGAAAATATTTTTAATAAGTATTATTTTAAATGTTAACAATAGCATTTAAAAAAATACCTATCATCAAATTGCAAAAAAAGTCAATATATATTAGCTGGCAATAGATGACATGTTTCAAATCATGCCACTCAATACTGTTTAAATAAAATATTCACTGCCTCTGTAAATAACAGTAATCTATGTTTAAATACTCAAAAGAACAAATAACCAAACAAGATCAGAAACTTAAAATGAGTTTAACATTAATTATTTATATACTAATAATATACCTCCTTCTTATAGTCTCCATGAAAATATATATATATATGAGTTCTAGAACAAAAGTTCCAGAGCTTTATAAGTTGAGAAATTTCTGTTCAACTTTAAACTCTTCATGTCACTGATGGTATCTGAAAATTTAATTAATTTCTAAGATACTCAGTTATATTCCATAATGTAGATTTTTTTTTTGTTTTACTGTTAAATTATATCAAATCTATGATATAAGGGTAATTTTCATGTTCCTGGGGTCATGTAAGCTCACATACCTTAGATTGTGAGGAATAAAAATATATAAGATAAAAAACAGCAATAAAATAGTTTTTCCCATTCTGTCTTAGAGTTCTGAATATCACCTTAATATATTAAATGATTTAATTCTCTATGTTACTAGAATTCTTCTCTTGTAACTTTAGAAATTATATATCAATGTTATACTTATTTTAAAAAATTGACTGTATAGTTTTCTTACAATGTCAAACTATCAGGTCCCTGGATCTTTTATTTCTAAGGTACAAACTGGCTTCTTAATTTTAGACAAACATAGCAAATATATACTTTAATATGTTCCCATATATTAAAAAAATTATTTCAAACTGCAGAAAACAGCAAATATAATGTCCTTGTCCAAACAAAAAGGGAATACATACCACATATCTTCTCTTAAAACTTCATTACTTTCCAGGTTTTCTAACAGTTAAAATGTATTAATTTTAGAGGTAAAAGAGGTTTTTGTTTTATTTTGGTTTTTTACTTTACTCATCATACATAGACAAGGATCAAACATTAATGAACCACTGATCTTCCTTGATTTCAGTAGAGGGCGCTATGACATCAACTCATTCAGAGACAGCAGCAATTTTCAACCTGTGTTGATTTTTAAAACATGCAATACCTGACTATTTTGTCAGGGCACTGACCTCTTTTCCCTTAGATTGTCAAATAAAAAATGACAGCCAACACATCAGTAGACATTGAGTGTGAATAAGTCAAAGTTATACCTATTTTTTTGTCAGATCAGCAAAAAATATATTTTTTAGTGTGCTGCAGAATTTTAGTAATTAGTTTATGTGTGCCATGAGGCGAAAAAGGCTGAGAATCACTGAGAGACAGCAATGACATTATTTTCCAATACACAGCAGTAGATATTTTCCATACCTGCAGATCTTTAGAAGGAAGTTGACCTAGTCACAAACATGGGTGAGAAAGAATGATTTACCGTATTTAACAACAGAAACAAAATATTGATTAAATACCGACTTATTAACAACATTTACAACATTTCTCATTTGCAATCTCTCTTGAAGAAACTCTCACCCATTATCCCTTACCTTCTGAATTTTTTTCTTACCGGCAAGGCATATGACTTATGTCCTCCTACTGTACTGTATGTAAGCTTTACTCGAGTGCATTATTTGTAGATGAGCCTGGGTACAAACAGACAGAATGAAGAAAGCCCGCCCTGCTCTGAGCCGGCTCGCACTCACCTGAGATGCTGCCTTCTCAAAGCCATCGGGGTTCAGCGAAGGCATGATGTGAATCCGCGTGCTATGGATCAGCTTGACTATTGTCTCATTCCCTCTTTGGTATTCATTGCACAGGTACTGGGCCAGGAAAATGAGCAGTTCCCGCCCAACAGCCTCATTACCATGCATATTCCCAATGTATTTAAATTCAGGCTCACCTACAAGATAAAACAGCATAGAGGTGTTTGCTATAGCAACCAGTAGAAGGCAAATGGCATACAATGCCAAAAATATTATATATCTACTAATTTATTACACATTGCTGACAACTTCTTCTTTTCCCTCCAGAATTGATGCATCTTCCTGCAGGCCAGGAAGAGAGGTCTCATCAGAAACCAACCCTGCTGGCCCCTTGATCTTAGAATTTTAGCTTCCAGACTGTGAGAAAATAAATTTCTGTTGTTTAAGCCACCCAGCCTGTGATATATGTTTATGACAACCCAAGCAAAAAAAATACTGCTTCCCCAATAAATAAAAATAATAATAATACATTGTGTATTTCCTATTGGTTAAACACTGAACTTTGTATGTTTTCTTATTTCATTCTCACCGAAGATCTAAAAGTAGGTATTATCCACCTTCATTTTTAAGATGAGAAAACTACTTCTGACTGCTGAAGAGGTCTGACCATAGTTACACAGCCATAAAGCCAATATTCAAATGTTTATCTTCTAGTTAAAAGTCTATGCTCTTTATTTATTTATTTATTTTTAACCACAGTGATTCAACCTTTGGAGCCAGACTATGTAGGTTAAAATCTTAGCACCAATTCTTACCATTTGGACGTGAGCAAGTCACTTCAGCTCTGTGGTTCTGTTTACCTGTCAATAAACCAGATGACAGATTCTACCTCATGAGGTGACCCTAAGAACTAACTAAGTGCAATAATAAGTGTAAATGCTTGGAACAGTGCCTGGCAAATAACAAGTGCAATTGTTTGCTATAATTATTTTAATATTATTATTATTACATGACATTATCCTGTTCACATAATCTATTTTTCTCTTTAAGTAGCCCACTAAAAATGTGGAAGACAGATATCTGTATTATGTTTATTGTAAACATGCAGCCCAAAGAGGATGTTTTGCTGAAGAGCTCAGCACTCAAATATAAATCACAGTTGCCCATTTCCACTGCTCCCACTGCGTTTGAGATGGAGAAATAAAACTGCAGAGCACAAGCGCAAAGCGATGTTAGTGAATCCGTCTCTGTCCACTCATCCCACAGGCCCAACCTCGGCAGCGGGAGACATTCTCCCATTTACAAAACCACTAGGACTGCACACCCTAGTTTAAAAAAAAATTGGGAGTTATTTTTCTCCTGGAAATACATTATCTAAATACTCTGCATCAGATCCCCGGGTGTGTGATTTAAGCAGCTGCTGGCCACAGAAAACCATGTTCTGTGTGACCTCTCAGCCCGAGCTTAAGCTAAGCTCCTTCTGAGGATCCGATGGGAGCAGGCAGTGCTATTTATATGCACCTCGGTTTTTACTTTCAGGGAAAGTCTCTAGTAAAACTGCCTCCAAGAGACTGGCCCAGGAGATGTGTGGGATTGTCTTTGCTTCTGATTTCAAAAGGCCTAAGAACCTTCTTCTTTTCTGTCAAGCTCATGTGCTTTCTACCTCCCTTAGAGGCATGTCCATCTGAGGGAGGCACAGGAGACACTGGAGCCCGTGAGTAAAGGAGAGAGAGACCCAGCAGCAGGGGAACGTGAGAGCCTGCTTTGCAGTTTTATGGGAAAACGGCACTGTTGGAGGTGTCTGGTCCTGCTCTCTTACTTGACCCAACACGGCTTTGAAGCTTTGGTCATTCAAAAGAGCTTGGCCCGCAACCCATGAGTAGATGAGCACTAAAATTTCCTATTAACAGTCAGAAGGAAAGTGGGGGTGGAGGTGAGGGGAGGAGGGCAGTGGGGAGGAAATGGGAGCAGAAGGGGACTTTGCATGGGGACTGGGGGGACATGGTGTGGTGTGCAGATGGTGTTATATTGAGTTGTTGTACACTTGAAACCATGTCAACACAATAAATATTTTTTTAATTTTTTTCTTTTTTTAGATTTTATTTATTTATTTTTAGAGAGACAGGAGAGGGAGAGAGAGAGAGAGAAAGGGGGGGGGGGGAGGATCAGAAAGCATCAACTCCCATATGTGCTTTGACCAGGCAAGCCCAGGGTTTTGAACTGGCAACCTCAACGTTCTAGGTCAACACTTTACCCACTGCACCACCACAGGTCAGGCTCAACACAATAAATTTAAAAATAATTTTTTTAATCTTTGGTGTTTGCTGCTGCCGCCATGCCACTATCCCGCCATCCCTCTCTAATGCCAGCCCCGCCTCTAGCTCGCCCAGCTCCAGCCAAAGGAGAAGGGGTGTCATAAAGAGGCCTCGATACCATGGCTGGTACAAAGCAGACCGACTGTAAATCGACCAGTGGTAAAGCACAAAGGAAGCAACTGACTACCAAAGCCTCTCGCCAGAGTGCGCCCTCTACTGGAAGGGTGAAGAAGCCTCATCGTTACACACCTAGCACAGGGTGGCATGTCCTGAAATTAGATGTTATCAGAAGTCCACTGAACTTTTGATTTGCAAACTTCCCCTCCAGCGTCTGGTGTGACAAATTGCTCAGGACTTCAAATCAGATCTGTGCTTCCAGAGTGCAGCTACTTTGCAGGCGGCAAGAGAGGCCTATGTGGTTGGCCTTTCTGAAGACACCAACCTGTGCACTCTCCATGCCAAACGTGTCACAATTATGCCAAAAGACATCCAGCTAGCAAGCTGTATACATGGAGAACATACTTAAGAATCCACTATGCTGGGAAACATTTCATTCTTTAAAAAAAAATTTTTCTCTTCTTCCTGTTATTGGTAGTTCTGAACATAAAGGTCAAAAGGCACCTAAGTATATGACTGCAAGTGGACGATAGGGAACAGAAATCAGGTCTTGGCAGTTTTTCCATTTTCATTTCTGTGAAAATTTTTTCAATATAATTGCAGAAACATAATGCATTCATGCAAGTTAAAACGTTTCAGAAAACAAGTGTCAGCCGTTCAAGTTCATGACATAAATAAACCTGTTCAATTTTTCTGGACAATGCTGGCATTTGGATTTTTTTTAACAAGCAAATTTCTTATTGATGGCAACTAAATAGTGTTTGTGGGATTTTTATCATTGGGTAGATTCCATCCACTCACTACACTTTTCTGGGTTGTCCTACATGCAAGGACATGTTTTTTGTTTTGTTTTGTTTTTTGTATTTTTTCCGAAGTTAGAAGCAGGGAGGCAGTCAGACAGACTCCTGCATGCGCCCTACCAAGATCCACCTGGCATGCCCACCAGGGGGCGATGCTCTTCCCATCTGGGGCGTTGCTCTGTTGCAACCAGAACCATTCTAGTGCCTGAGGCGGAGGCCATGGAGCCATCCTCAGCACCAGTGCCAACTTTGCTCCAATGGAACCTTGGCTGCAGAAAGGAAAGAGAGAGAGAGAAGAAGGAGAAGGGGAAGAGTAGAGAAGCAGATGGGCACTTCTTCTGTATGCACTGACCAGGAATAGAACCCAGGACTTCCACACACCACTGAGCGCAAGCCACCCAGTGGCTCTGCCACTGAGCCAACCCGCCAGGGCGCAAGGACGTGTTTTTAATGTCATCTATCTTCTTCTCTGCTGTTCCTGTACGTTTGCTATTAAAACACATTAAACTATTGCTTCTCGGCCTGTTGGCTAAGATCAAGTGTAAAACACATTAAACTATAAAAAATAAATCTTTAATCATTTAAAGGAGAAATGGCCAAAGCACAGTCGCGTGCACGCGTGCACGCGCGCGCACACACACACACACACACGCACACCATGTTTGTGTGGCTGTCACAGTGTACCTGAATCTGAATGCTCTGGGATGACTCATCCACTCCCAGCTCGGCCACAGGCGGCGCCACTCCCTAACCTGCTTTACTCATTTATGTTTGCAACTCCTGATTTTCAAATTCAGAATATTTCCAGTACAGTCTTGCTTCTTCAACTCTGTAAAAAATTGCCATCAGAAACAAATCCCCCCCCCCATGTCTACTAGATTTGTAAGGAGATACTCATAATAATGACAATAACAGTGTCATTAGGCTGACATGAAGGTAGGGCTGTAAAGGTCATTTTATAGAAGATATTAATGCGGGGAAGTAAAATGCAAGGCACATATGAGTAGCAAAAGAAAAAGCAAATGTATTTTTATCTTCCTCTGTCTTCAGAAATAAACTAGATGGCTGTATTCTTTTAAACCTGTTGACATGTCTTGTGAGATGGAGAAGAGCTACAGATTAACTACAGCATTTACTGGATGTGTACATATGTAAATTCTGGTGTCAACAGTACCAGGAACTCAAATGCAAATAAAGCAGCATTCCTAAACTCAAGGAATGTAGGGTCCAGAGGACAGAGGCCGACACAGAACAGTGTTCGGGAGTAAGGCAACGAGGAAGGAATGCTGGATCGTGAACAACGAGCTTCCAGGTTCTAAACTGGAGCATTCCTACTGCCTCGCTGGCCCCTCTCTGGCCCTTTGCTCTCCTGAAGCCAGAGTTATCTTTTCAAACACAACTGCCACTGGGTCCCTGCTGAGACCAAAATAAAAATCCATCAGTTAACTTCCCATCTGCATTTACCTAAAGCCCAAAAATTTTCTACAAGATGTTTAACTCCCAAGTGGAGTGGTCTTCTCTGTCTGATCCACTCACTCCCTGCTTCCTGCAGCACCCCCCCACCCCACCCCACCCCACCCCTACCCCTGTCTTTCAGCCTCACTTTCTGTGGCCACAGGGCTCCTATCTGGGATGCTCTCCTCAAACACACATTCTGACCTCACATCTTTCTGATCACGGATAAATACAGTTCTCTCAGAGTATGTTTATAAGTCCAGTTCCTTTTTATTATCTGTTTGAAAATATACATTAATCAGTGTGGTTACTTGTTTAACTCCCCATCCCAAAACTATATGGTCTGTTTGTTAGTCCAGAGACAGTATCTATCTAAACTCATTAGGGCATCATCCATACCCGGCGCAGAGTTGGAAACATAGTAAGAGTACAGTAAGTAGGAATTAAGTAAATTCGTGAGTAAATGAGTAAATGAATGGGCTTGGTTTTAAATCCCATCCTCCCAGCAGCATGACGTACAGCACAGGGTGCCCTTGAGATGCAGGGCGCCCTGGTGCCTAAACACCTTTCTGGGACAGGGAAGGGAATAAATGAATAACTGAAGGGGACTTGAGCCAGTGTCAGAGAGCCCGTACCCCGTGTGGAATACTTCGAGGGCTCGGTGCTTGTTGCTGTGTCTGACGTTCTCTGGCCAGACTGGACATTCTTTTCCGGGAATGAAGGCAGCAGTATTGTGAACAGCTGATTCTCCAGGAAGAAGATTAATCTCCATGGTCACGAGAGAACCACAAAACCTCTCTAGGCCAGCAGCTCCCGAGGCTATTTTTGTTGTCCAATCTAAACAAAGGGTTCCCAAGAGATTGCTTTCTTCTTCAATCCAGAAATAAAGAAAAAATTGAAGACTAGACTTTGATTAAACCTCCCTGTGTCGATTTAACTTCAATTCATGTGACAAAGGAGTGACAGCTTCTCATCATTACTTCTGGAACGATACAGATAGGGTTTACAGCAGGTTGTTAACGGGATGACGCCTGCACGCCTGGTTACAGTGTGTACAGAGAGCAAACCCCAGGGTTGGCAGGCACGTCACTCCTGCGGCTACAGCTGGTAACGCACCCGTACCGTGCTCGTCCCTCCCCTAGCAACAGGAAGAAACTGCTTGAGAACTATTGTCCATACATTTAAAGATGATTTTTTTTAATTCATCTTACTTTCCTGACTATCTGATTCATTTTCCTTCTTATAGAGTTGTTACCCTGAGTTACTGATTCTGCAAATGGGAAATCGGCATATTTGCACGGGTGCATTGCTCAGGAAGTACAGTCTCCCTGCTGCAGAACATTTCCCACAACTTCCTGTAACCATCCGGTTTCCAGTCACTCCGCAGGGCACACTATCATCGATCAAGCCATTGCTAAAAAATCATCCCGTCACAAACCAAATCCAGGCTAGTTGAGCCGAGTTTCTCTCTTTTCCATCTATATCACAGAACAATTAATGTACCTGATTGGATTTGTATTATCATCAGAACAAGGTAAGAATAACTTGCGAGTTTTAAAAAATAAGGTCTAAAGTTTTACTGAAGTCAAAAATAATTCAATAAATTCCAAACCACAGCAGGCAAATATTTTAAGTTCCATATTTATAACTCATGATTTGCACTATGTATTAATATAAATCAGTTAAAAAAAAAACCCTTAAAGAAATTACATCTCCAGAAGCCCCCTCCCCCCCCAGGCTTAGCATGTAGGTGAAATTTGAAGCTGGCTGGTAGATTAGCAAAGCTCCCAAATGGTAGCCATTAATGTCCTTAAAGTGGCCAGAGAGCCCCAAAAGCAGAAGTCCACAGGCCCAATAGGCTGAGCCTAAAAAAAATAGTCAAATGAGGAAGCAAAAGTAAAAAACAATACTGTCTGCCCTTCCCATAAAAAGGAAAATTTTCTTTCACCCCTTTATTTGATCTAGTGGTCATCCTATCTGTCTCTCTAATATTTTCTCCCCTTGGAAATAGCTGACTGGATGACCATTGGATAGTTATTGATCAGAAAACTTTTCAATTCTCTTTCAAATCTTAGAATCAATTATTTAATGACTTCCAAATGGGAAGAAATCAACAGAAGGAAAATATCTCAAGAAAAATGAAGTAAATTGTGAAATTCTACATAAGTATAGCATCACTATTTAGAAAGAAGTAACTAGGTTAAGGATATTTAAAAAAACATTTTAATTAAAGTTGACATGCAATATATTAGTTTCAGATTTACAACGTAGTAATTCAACACTTATATACCTTACAAAGAGATCACCACGTTAAGTCACCTTACAAAGTTACTACAATATTATTAACTACATTCTCTATGCTGTATATCCTCGCGATCTGGACAAAAAAGAACGTGATTAATGTAACAGAATGCTTTTCATCTTTCATGCTATTAACAGAGATGAACTCACAGTCAGATTCTAACATTAAATTATTGCCAAAATACAAGTCTACTCTCTCATTTGAAAATTATATATTTAACTCACTGATTACACAATTCTTAGAGCTGGTACAATTTCAAAATACATGTTCCTAGTACATGCAATGTACTAAACACATTGCTGAATTAACTATAGTATCCAAAAATAAAATCCCATTTCTCAAATGTATCATGGTAAAATGTGCACACAATCAATGGTTTTGAAAAATAGACAAGCAGCACAATCACTGGACTGATCTGATTCACAAATAACTATTCAAGCAAGTTGGAAACATCTTTGGAACAGATGGGCCTTTTAATCAATGATCTCCCTCCCTCAGTGGTAAACCTGGGATTCAGACATTAGTGCTACTAATTGTTTCCACTTGTTTGATGTTCTAACATATAGCCTGTAAATCATTCTCGTGGCATAAACCCTGCAAGTTTCCTAGAACTTGTCAAAAAGAACCCCATTAATTGGCTCTTGTTTTAGCACATCTTAACAGCCAAAAATACTGAGCATATTCCTAAAAGAAATGCAAATCGCCAGAGGCCAAAGTGAGTATGGTTATAAAAATAGATTCCTCTTCTACCTAAGAGATGAGGGTAAATAAACAAGGAAGGGAAGAAAAGAAACAAAGAAAAGGCAAAAGAGTAAAAACAAAACACAGTTTTCCATATGTGTTAGTTGACAATTCTGATTGTTCTCTGAAACAAAGAAAATGGTAGATCATCATAGTGAACCGAGTCATGATTACAAAAAGTTAATGGAAAACCACAAGTCCATTTCTACTAATCATCTCTCTTTATGCCCGTGAATAAACAACTCATCCTATTTAAAAGGTGAATAAACAAAGATAAGTAACAGTGATGTCATCAGCACCTGTGCGGGTGGAAAATGTCAAGCATTTCTAGCAGACAAGAATGAATGAAAAGAAAAAACTTCAATTTGCTATTAGGCAGATAAAGAGGTAGCAACATTAACTGCCCAGAACAAAATCAGCAATGTAAGCTGAACAATTTCTTTCCAGAAACTCCTCGGGACTTTTTAATTCTTTCAGGAAGAAGGTAAGTCAAATATCAAATCGACTTGTCAAAACATCTTCAGGATTTTTTTTTTTAAGGAGTTGCAGCACTAAACACACACCAGTCTGGGAAGCAGTGGGCAATGCAACAGAATCTGTTTAAAGGAGAGTAAAGGGCCCCAAGAGGCCCTGTGCGTCGATCAGCATGCGTAGCACAAGAACGGCCTACCTAGCTGCTGAGGAGTCCCGGGGGAGGACTGGCTCTACTCCAGGTCTCCCACCAGGTATTTCCACACCAGGGGTTGCATGAAGTATCCCGTTTTGTTGAAAAGTTTTTAAAGAAAATTGTGCTGACTTAGAACTTTATATCAGGATCATTGTGCTTCTTATTCATACAGATTTCTGAGCTCGATTCCCAGAGATCATACTCCAAAAGGTCTGAGAAGGAACCTGAGTATCTGTATTTTTAAAGGATCTAGAGGTGATTTGGGTGCCCTTCCAGGACAGAGAAGGAACGATTTTGGAGGTAAGTCTAGAAGTTCAATTACACCAGCAGCTAGGCAGAATTCCAACAGCTACGGGTCAATGGGATACACGAACTGTGTAGGGCAGTGGTCGGCAAACCGCGGCTCACGAGCCACATGCGGCTCTTCAGGCCCATGAGTGTGGGCACAAAGGCCAGTTTAGGAGTGCCCTAATTAAGTTAATAACAGTGTACCTACCTATATAGTTTAGTTTACACAATTTGGCTCTCAAAAGAAATTTCAATCGTTGTACTGTTGATATTTGGCTCTGTTGACTAATGAGTTTGCCGACCACTGGGTAGGGTGACGGTTCTTAACAATTTATGTGTTGTGGATTTTTTGAGAATTTGATTTAAACAAAACTATGAATTATTTTCCTTCACATTTGCAAAAACAATCCACAAAAGTATGCAAAGATTTTACAAACTTAAAAGAATCTTATACTAGACATTTCTAAGTCAGAATCAGGAAAGAGGGAAATCACAGCCACCATAAATATCAACACAGGCTTGTTTCTGATCCCAGACAAAGAGGGGACCATGACATGTCTTTCCTTACTGCGCAGGAAACACAGAATCATGGCTGCAATATGGCACTGGTTTTTAAAAAGTTAGAGGATTGGGGAGCACGGACTCAGCTGAAACAGACTTGTGTTTGGACTGGTTCTGACACAGTATATCTAACCTTGAGCAAGGAACCCATTACCTTAATCTTAGTATTCTTGTCTGTAGATTGGATTACTACAATCTTCTTTTGTTGCGTTATTGAGAGGATTAAGTGAGAAAATATATAGATACGACATTTTGCACCATGCCCAACAGCTAACTATATAGTAGGTAACTAGTCAATGCATAGTGTATTACCCATGACTCCCACATAAAATGAACAGCCCTCCCTATTCTAGATACACGGAAGTTTCCAACAGGATCTTTCAAAGAGCTAAGAAACCTGAGTGGGTTTAGAAAATTAACCAATCCTTCCAAGAGTATAGATAATGTCAGCCTCGTGTCAACCATCCCATCAGCAGGCTCCTCAAACTTCAATGTGCACGAGAATCACTTGAAGATCCTGTTAAAATGCAGGTTGCAATTCAGCAGATCTGGGGTGCATCCTGAGAGCCTGAAGCTCCAATACGTTCCCAGGGGATACCATGCTGCTGGCCAGTGGACCACACTTTGAATGCAGAAAGACTACTGGGAGCTTCCAAAACAAGAGTGGGCAGGCAAGAGAGAGCGAGACACTGACTGTTGAATAATAAAAGAACTCTTTAGAAACCTGAGTACTTTTTCTTATTGTCAGTTCACTCCAACCAACTTGAGGGCCCTCCCACCAAAAGGCAAATGCAGCATAATTTTGGAGGCCACTCTGTGGCCTCAGGGCTAAGATTCACTATAAATGTTAAGCTGCATGACCCAAAAAATATGTGCTAATGTGTACTGAATCCAATGTGAGATGCAGGAAAATGTAGAATATTGTAGGGCTTAATGAAATACCCAGATACTGCTCTAGAGGTATTCAGATTACAGGAAAGTGTATTGCTACCCTCAATTTTCAAATTCAATATTTAAAATTTAAATCTGCATTAAATAATTATGCACAGTTCTACATTTTTAATGTGGTTATGAATAAATTATGAATAGGATATGTGCTATCATGTTTTGTTTATAGTTCTCGCACTAAAGTACTTTCAAGATTTTTACTGGTTGCAACTGTTCTAATTTTATCTCCCACTCCATCTCACCCATCTTTGGCTACACTTTTATTTATTTCTTCAGTACTAAGCCCTTTAGAGAATTTTTTTTCAGTGAAGAGGAAAGGGTAGTAAAATGATGGACAAAATCTCATACAAGGTCAAGTAGATAATTAAAACAGATACACATTGCCTCCAAAAAAGACTAAAGATTCCTGACCTTATAATACATTTCCTAGTTTGTATTAGTATTTCACCAGTCCCTTCCCTTAGGGATTCTTTAATGTTAATTGAAATAAATATGATACAAGTATCCAAAAGTAAAAAGAACACTGGAATATTTTGCCAAATAAAATATAAAGTACCTGGCTTCAATGAAAAAATAAAGTTACTAAATAGTAACTAATCATCTTTAATCTCATGTGTATCCCAAGTAAATAATATCTACAATCCCAAAATGTCAACACAAAATAATATATTAGACTTTGTCATTGTTTCTGCTAAAAAGTTCATGATTCTTTCAAAAAGCTATTTAAGGTTCAGCATTAGAATAATTTGAGATATCCTGTCACAAACATTCCTAATGAAACATATGAATTCAACGTTCATTGACTCAGTTCCTACCAATAAAGTTGAACATTTTTCTTCACATAAGAGTGGCACCTTTCTTGTTAAATCTGTTCTGTTCCTGGGTATATAATTATGAAAGGATTATTTTTCCACTACTATATCTAATTTGTTATTGTTACTATTTTTTTCTTTTCAGAGACAGAGAGAGTCAGAGAGAGGGATAGACAGGAACAGATAGACAGGAATGGAGAGAGATGACAAGCATCAATCATTAGTTTTTCATGGCAACACCTTAGTTGTTCATTGATTGCTTTCTCATATGTGCCTTGACCATGGGCCTTCAGCAGACCGAGTAACTCCTTGCTCAAGCCTGCGACCTTGGGTCCAAGCTGGTGAGCTGTACTCAAACCAGATGAGCCCGCACTCAAGCTGGGGACCTCGGGGTCTCAAACCTGGGTCTTCCACATCCCAGTTCAACGCTCTATCTACTGCGCCACCACCTGGTCAGACTGTTACTATTTTAAAAAGCTGTTAACTTTCATGTCATTTCTTTTATATTTTCAAATCCACCTGACCGGTGGATGAAATGTCAACCTGGAACACTGAGGTCACGGGTTTGAAACCCTGCGCTTGCCTGGTCAAGGAACATATGGGAGTTGATGCTTCCTTCTTCTCCTCCCACCTTTTCTCACTGTCACACTCTCTTTCTCTCTCTCTTTCTTTCTCTCCCTCTCTAAAATGAATAAATAAAATCTAAAAAAAAATATATATATATATATATATTTCAAATCCAAAGAAAATACAAAAATCAGCCAAAAGAAGGTAAGAGAAAGGAATTTTAAAAACTATAAACAAAAATTAATATTTGAAAATACAAACAACAAAACACCTAGCAGAAAGATAAATAACATCAATAAAGTTGAAAATATTCATCCTGATCTGTAACTTCTAGCCTCCAGAACTTGAGAACTTTGAGAGCATTATAGTCAGCAAGAATAACGAAGAATAACAGAAGCCGGTGGCAACAAAGGTTGTGCTCTGTCTCCCCCACTTGGTTTTCATCACCCTGAATTCCAACACAATCAGCACTTATTTCTTTTCCTAATTAGTTTCAAACCCAAATGGTGAAGACAAGATGGCGATGGAGTAGGCAGACGTACCAACTTTCACCTCCCAGAACCAAAGTGGATTACAAACTAATTTTAAGAACCATCATCTGGAAAAACCAACTTTGGACTAAACTAAGAGGACTCTTCAACCAAGGAACACTGAAGGAGCCACACTGAGACTGGTAGGAAAAGCGGAAAAGTGGAGAGGGCTGCCCAGCTCCCCAGAGCGAACGGCAGCCAGGAGAGACTCACGTCGCGGGAAGTGAGATTAGCAGAGAGGGGAGGGTCCTGAGTCCCAGGAACAAAGCCCCAGCCTGTCGCCCCAGAGCCTAGAAGAGGCATATGGATAGTATTTAGCTGGAAACAAGTCAGGATACTGTTTGTGAGAAAGAGACTGATTTCTCAGACCCAGGATTCTTCTTAAAGGGACCGCGCAGAACACCTCTCTCACAACCACTCACCCAGGGCTCCGGGGCACAGGGAGAGAGGAAAGGACCAGAGTAGCAGGAAGAGAGTGTAATCTAGGAGGCACAGGGAGAAACATTTTGAGAGACAGCCACCCAAACCTCTGGGACGAGTCACTCCCCAAATCTGAAGTGAATATTTCCCCTGGAAATAGCAATACCAGAAAAGGGAAGCAGGACACCAGCCAAACAAACTCTCCCACGGCACTCAGAGCAGAGTCGCTTAGAAGGAGGGAGCTTTCGGGACTACAGTAGTGAGTGTTAGGGTCTGAGCTACAGCACCCCCACCCACATGGCTGAGGGCTGGCCGGAGGGCGGGCGGCGGGTCGCGGAAGCCCGGTTGTGGGCAAGGGCGGAAGCCGGCTGGCCACCACTGAGGCCCAGGTGTGAGCTCAGTCTTGCCCGCTGGAGAGGAGGGAACGTGCAAGAGTGGTCAAGCCCAGCTGTGGACCACCTGCAATCCAGCCTGCAGGGGAAGGGCAGGAGGCCCAGAAGGGGAGGAGACCCGCCCTTGAGCAAGGGTGCAGGAACACAGCCCTGCCCCACCCGCTGAACCGAGGCTTGTGGCCTGACTCAGGAGCCGGCTCCTCCCACAGGGTGGAGCCAAAAGCCCAGAACAGGCGGAGTCCCGCTACTGAGCATGGGCATGCAGTCCTGCCTGGCCTGTGGAGCCAAGGCTTGCAGCCATCCCACGAGCGGGCTCTTCCTGCAACGGCGGGGCGAAAGCCCGGAAACAGGCAGAGACCCGCAGCTCAGCAAAGGTGCTCATCCCTGCCCTCAGGGCCCAGCATAATGCGATCCGCGGGGGCAGGGTGAAGGCCAAAGCCCAAGGCTTATACACACGGCCATGTGATCACAGCCACTCCCGTGAAGGAGAGGCAGAAACCATAGCAACAGCCCCAGTGGGCAGGCACTGGCAACACCCATACCCAAATACCCTAGGAAGCAACAGCAGAGGGGGTGGCAGAGCCTGCAAACAGACTACACCTAGGGAACACAGGGGCCACACCCAGTGGACCCCAGTGGCCAAAACCTTCCTTTACACAGACAAAATGAGAAGGCAGAGAAATGCAACACAAATGAATCAAGAGAAATCCCCAGAAAAGGACCTGAATGAGTCAGATATAACCAAATTACCAGATGAAGAGTTTAAAATAATGATTGTTAGGATTCTCAAAGATATTAGAACAATAGATGGTCATTTACAAACACCTAAATAGATAGCAAATATAAAAAAGGACATTGAAATAATAAAAAAGAATCAGTCAGAAATGACAAATACAATATCAGAAATGAAGAACACAATGGAAGGAATTAAAAGCAGAACGGATGAAGCTGAGAATCGAATCAGCGAGTTAGAGGACAAGATAAATAAAGGCACGGAAGCAGAGCAGAAAAAATAAAAGAGACTCAAAAAGTCTGAGGAAACTCTAAAAGAGCTCTGTGACAACATGAAGAAATAACATCCGCATCATAGGGGTTCCTGAAGAAGAAGAGAAAGAACAAGGGATAGAGACTTTGTTCAAACATATCATAGTTGAAAACTTCCCTCAATTAAGGCAAGAAAACATCTCACAAGTTCAAGAAGCACAGAGAACTCCATTAAAGGAAACCCAAGGAAATCTACACCAAGACACATCATAATTAAAATACCAAAGCTAAGTGATAAAGAGAAAATATTAAAAGCTGCTAGAGAAAAAAAGACTATCACCTACAAAGGAGCCCCCATAAGGATTACTTCCGACTTCTCAACAGAAACACTTGAGGCCAGAAGGGAATGGCAAGAAATATTCAAAGTAATGCAGAGCAAGAGCCTACAACCAAGACTACTTTATCCAGTAAGGCTAGCGTTTAAAATTGAAGGAGAAATATAAAGCTTTCCAGAAAAAAAAAACCTCAAGGAATTCATTACAACCAAACCAATGCTGCAAGAAATGCTAAGGGGACTGTTGTAAACAGATCAAAAAAGAAAAAGAATATAGCAAAAGAGGAATACAGTTTTAAAGAATAAAATGGCAATAAACAACTACATATCAATAATAACCTTAAATGTAAATGGATTAAATGATCTGATGAAAAGACATAGGGTAGCTGCGTGGATAAGAAAACAGGATCCATACATATGCTGTCTACAAGAGACACACCTTAAAACAAAAGATGCACACAGACTGAAGATAAAAGGGTGGAAAAAATATTTCATGCAAATGGAAATTTAAAAAAAAGCTGGGGTAGCAATACTTATATCAGACAAAATAGACTTTAAAACAAAGGCTATATAGTAAGAGATAAAGAAGGTCACTACATAATGATAAAGGGAGCAATCCAAAAGGAAGATATAACCATTATAAATATGTACGCACCTAATATAGGAGCACCTAAATATATAAAGAAGACTTTCATGGATTTAAAGGGTGAAACCAACAGCAATACTATAATAGTAGAGATTTTCAATACCCCACTAACATCACTAGATAGATCCTCAAGAAAGAAAATTAACAAAGAAACAGCAGACTTAAAGGACATACTAGATCAACTCAATTTAGTAGATATCTTCAGAACATTTCACCCTAAAGCAGCAAAATATACATTCTTTTCAAGTGCTCATGGTACATTCTCTAGGATAGACCACATGTTAGGGCAAAAGCAGTCTCAACAAATTTTAGAAGATTGAAATCATATCGAGCACTTTCTCTGATCACAATGGCATGAAACTAGAAATCAACCAAAACAGAAAAACTGAAAAATACTCAAACACTTGGAAACTAAATAGCATGTTATTAAATAACGAATGGGTTAACAATGAGATCAAAGAAGAAATTTAAAAATTCCTAGGCATGAACGATAATGAGCATACATCAACTCAAAATTGATGGGACACAGCAAAAGCAGTCCTGAGAGGGAAGTTCATAGCATTACCAGCATACCTTAAGAAGCTAGAAAAAGCTCAAATAAACAACTTGACCCTACATCTAAGAGAACTAGAAAAATAACAGCAAGTAAAGCCCAGAGCTAGTAGAAGGAAGGAAATAATAAAGATCAGAGCAAAAATAAATGACATAGAGGCTAAAGAAACAATATAGAGGATCAATGAAACCTGGAGCTGGTTCTTTGAAAAGGTAAACAAGATCGATGAACCTTTAAGCAGACTCACCAAGAAATAAAGAGAGAGGACTCAAATAAATAAAATTAGAAATGAGAGTGGAGAAATAACAACACAACAGAAATACAAAATATTGTAAGAAAATACTATGAAGAACTGTACACTAAAAAACTAGACAACCTAGATGAAATGGACAAATTCCTTGAAACATATAATCTTCCAAAAATTAATCTGGAAGAATCAGAAAACCTAAACAGACCAATTACAACAAATGAGATCGAAACAGTTATCAAAAAACTCCCCAAAACAAAAAGTCCTGGGCCTGATGGCTTCAGAAGTGAATTCTACCAAATATTCAAAGAAGAACTCCTATCCTTCTCAAGCTATTTCAAAAAATTCAAGAGGAAGGAAGACTTCCAAGCTCCTTTTATGAGGCGAGTGTAATTCTGACTCCAAAACCAGGCAAAGATAACACAAAGAAAGAAAATTATAGGCCAATAACCCTAATGAATTTAGATGCTAAAATCCTCAACAAAATATTAGCAAACCAGATCCAGCAATATATGAAAAAAATCATACACCATGATCAAGTGGGATTTATTCTTGGGAGGCAAGGCTGGTACAATATTTGCAAAACAATCAATGTGATTCATCACATAAACAAAAGGAAGGAGAAAAAACACATGATAATTTCAATAGATGCAGAAAAAGCATTTGATAAAATCCAGCAGCCATTCATGATCAAAACTCTCAGCAAAGTGGGAATACAGGGAACATACTTCAACATGATAAAGGCCATCTATGACAAACCCACAGCCAAGCCCTGGCCGGTTGGCTCAGTGGTTGAGTGTCGGCCTGGCGTGCAGAAGTCCCGGGTTCGATTCCCGGCCAGGGCACACAGGAGAAGCGCCCATCTGCTTCTCCACCCCTCCCCCTCTCCTTCCTCTCTGTCTCTCTCTTCCCCTCCCGCAGCGAGGCTCCATTGGAGCAAAGATGGCCCGGGTGCTGGGGATGGCTCCTTGGCCTCTGCCCCAGGTGCTGGAGTGGCTCTGGTCACAACAGAGCGACGCCCCGGAGGGGCAGAGCATCGCCCCCTGGTGGGCAGAGTGTCGCCCCCTGGTGGGCTTGCAGGGTGGATCCCAGTCGGGCACATGCGGGAGTCTGTCGGACTGTCTCTCCCCGTTTCCAGCTTCAGAAAAAATACACAAAAAGAACCCCACAGCCAACATCATACTCAATGGGCAAAAATTAAAAGCAATCCCCTTAAGATCAGGAACAAGGCAGGGGTGCCCCCTTTCACCACTCTTATTCAACATAGTTCTGGAAATCCTAGCCACAGCAATCAGACAAGAAAAAGAAATAAAAGGCATCCAAATTGGAAAAGAAAAAGTAAAACTATCATTATTTGCAGATGATATGATATTGTACATAGAAAACCCTAAAGTCTCAGTCAAAAAACTTCAGGACCTGATAAATGAATTCAGCAAGGTGGCAGAATATAAAATTAATACTCAGAAATCAGAGGCATTTTTATATACTAACAATGAACTGTCAGAAAGAGAAATTAAGGAAGCAATCCCCTTCACCATTCCAACCAAAAAAATAAAGTACCTAGGAATAAATTTAACCAGGGGGATTAAAGACTTGTACTTGGAAAATTATAAAACATTGATAAAAGAAATCAAGGAAGATACAAACAAGTGGAAGCATATACCATGCTCATGGTTAGGAAGAATAAACATCATTAAAATGTCTATATTACCCAAAGCAATTTATAAATTCAATGCAATAACGATTAAAATACCAATTACTTACTTCAAAGATATAGAACACATATTTCAAAAATTTACATGGAACCAAAAGGGAACACGAATAGCCTCAGCAATCTTGAAAAGGAAGAATAAAGTGGGAGGTATCACACTTCCTGATATCAAGTTATACTACAAGGCCACTGTACTCAAAACAGCCTGGTACTGGCATAAGAACAGGCATATAGATCAATGGAACAGAACAGAGAACCCAGAAATAAACCCACAGCTCTATGGACAACTGATATTTGACAAAGGAGATAAGAGCATACAATGGAGTAAAGACAGCCTCTTCAACAAATGGTGTTGGGAAAATTGGACGGCTACCTGCAAAAAAATGAAACTAGACCACCAACTTACACCATTCACAAAAATAAACTCAAAATGGATAAAAGACTTAAATGTAAGCCGTAAAACCATAAGCATCTAAGAAGAAAACATAGGCAGTAAGCTCTCCGACATCTCTCGCAGCAATATATTTGCCAATTTATCTCCACGGGCAAGTGAAATAAAAGACAGGATAAACAACGGGACTATATCAAACTAAAAAGCTTCTGCACAGCGAAAGACAATAAGAACAGAATAAAAAGACAAACTACACAATGGGAGAATATATTTGACAATACGTCTGATAAGGGGTTAATAACCAAAATTTATAAAGAACTTGTAAAACTCAATACCAGGAAGACAAACAATCCAATCCAAAAATGGGCAAAAGAAATGAATAGACACTTCTCCAAAGAGGACATACAGATGGCCAATAGGCATATGAAAAAATGCTCAACATCACTAATCATTAGAGAAATGCAAATTAAAACCACAATGAGATATCACTTCACACCAGCCAGAATGGCGCTCATCAACAAAACAACACAGAATAAGTGCTGGCGAGGATGTGGAGAAAAGGGAACCCTCCTGCACTGCTGGTGGGAAGGCAGACTGGTGTAGCCATTGTGGAAAACAGTACGGAGATTACTCTAAAAATTAAAAATCGAACTGCCTTTTGACCCAGCTAAAGCACTTTTAGGAATATACTCCAAGAACACCATAGCACTGTTTGAAAAGAAGAAATGCACCCCCATGTTTATGGCAGCATTGTTCACAATAGCGAAGATCTGGAAACAGCCCAAGTGTCCATCAGAGAACGAGTGGATAAAAAAGCTTTGGTACATATATACTATGGAATACTACTCAGCCATAAGAAATGATGACATTGGATCATTTACAACAACATGGATGGACCTTGATAACATTATACTGAGCAAAATAATTAAATTAGAAAATACTAAGAACTATATGATTCCATATATAGGTGGGACATAAAAATGAGGCTCAGAGACATGGAGAAGAGTGTGGTGGTTACAGGGGGGGTGGGGGGAGAGGGAAGGGTTTGGGGAAGGGGAGGGGCACAAAGAAAACCAGTTAGAAGGTGACGGGAATGCAGCATAATCAAATGTCAAAATAACCTAGAGATGTTTTCTCTGAACATATGTACCCTGATTTATCAATGTCACCCTTTTAAAATTAATTTAAAAAATTTAAAAAAATACCCAAATGGGTTGCCCACTTAAGAGAGGCAGTACTTCTCCTAGTGGTTAAAAATGCAAGTTCTGGAGTTCTAGGTTTCTATGTTTCATCATTTACCCGCGATGAGACTTTGGACAAATTATGTATCCTCTGTACCTCAGTTTCCTCAACTCTAATGTAGGAAAAATAATAATACCTACTTCATAGGCTAATTGGGAGGATACATAAGATAATCTATTGAAAGCATGTAAAATAATGTCTTACAAGCAATCAATGTCTAATAAGGTTGGTTATTTGATAATGATGATGATGATGATGATGAAGAGAAAGAATGGGAGAGGAAGAGAAGGAAGAGCAGAAAACAGAGGAACCACTGAATAAATGCCATTTGCTCTACTCTGTCATGAGGTTTACATAGAAGACATTTCCAATGACTCTCACTTGCACCTTCTCATATATTTTGGAGAACACTCAGAATGATTCAAATCCCAAGAGAAGCCCGCATTTTTGTAGCTGGGTCCCTTTAATTGATCTTTGCTAAAAACTCATTTATTCACCCACACAAGTGTTTATAGACTGTTTACTATGTGCCAGACCCTGGGGTACAATGGAAAACAAAGCAGACTCAGACCTTACTTTCAGGAAACTTCGTCTCCTAGCTCCTGGGTTCTGAGTTCTGGGACAGCTGTGCCACTCTTAGATTTCACTGCTTTTCTTCAAAATAGTAAAAGGGATTCTTCTAGAGGAGGACTCAACTGCATTTTCACCAGAGAATTAAAAGCATGTTTATACGAGGTCTGCCAATCCTCCGGAAACTCCCCGTCCAGGAAGGCTTTCTGCGGCTCTACGTGCTCTCCGGTACATAACACTAGAGCGCTGCGAATGCGGCTAGTGCAACAGAGAACTGGATCTTTCATTATACCTAATTTCAATTAAATCTGAATAGCTGTATGGAGCTCTGATCTTGAACACCACAGCTCTAACTTGTATTTTTGTTGTTGTTACAGTCTGGAAACTGAACTTGGCACTTTTGTATGAATTCCCTGGATGTTGAGTTTATTTACATCGTAAGACAACAAGTGTGAGGACTAACAGGGTAAGAAGTCCAGACGCAGTACTGTGGACATACTAGCACAAGCAGCAGTTATGTTTCTGAATAAAAACTCATTGTTTTGCTGTAGAAAGAAACTTTCCTTAGTGTGGAAATTTTTAAAGGTTCTGCCAAACCAGAAAAGCTATTTAAATTATATAAGAATTTTTTAATACTATATTTTATACAAAATATGGAATGCATTCCTTACTGTGCTTGTTTTAGCAGGAGAAGTGATCAGTCATGATTAGAAGCATTCCAAAAGTTACTTGAATGTATCTGTACACACAACCTGGTCAGCTGCAAAGGAATGACAGCAACAGTGGTCACTTTGGTTGGTCAGAATGCCTCCAGGTCTTCATCTATAACTTCCAGCTAGGGATGAAAGTTCAAACTCAACATTCTGAGTGCACTCAGAGCCAAAGAAAATTTTTTTTAAATTGTAAAGAAAACCCAAATATGATGGGATAAGTAACTAGGAGTACTTATGGGATAAGTAACTAAAACCAAGATCTCAAAGAAAATGCCCACCCTGAGTTATCACTGTTGGTTCTAGACTGCTCCTTGGAAAACAGGGTTAATGTGTATGGAGCTGGCTTGAGAGTGTCCTGAAAACTCCAGTACCACAGCAGGTGCTCCAGCAGCAGGTGCTGCTCCAGCGGCAGGTGGCGCTCCAGCGGCAGGTGTTGACAGGACATTCAAACGATATCATTCTTTAGCAAAACGGGGCTGAGTCACTGTGATGGCCTCTGTCACAGAACAGCTAATGTCCACCACGTGCTGCTAATGAGGACTCTGTAGGTGGTCAGGGTAGATATGAGCCACGTCTTCTCCAAGTTGCTTCAATTCTCCAAATGCACAATAATGTAAGTTTCTTCACACTTTGAAATACTAAAAACAATTTCACTATTCATCAGATAAACAACCAAATCAGGAGTGCAAGGAGACTCAATGATTAACTCCTCCATAATTATAACTTATTGCAGTAATTTATAATTACTCATCCACTGAACTATCCCGAGCAGAGCAGGATCTGAGGTCACCGGAGCAACACTGGGCAACTGGCACAAATGCCCCAGGTCTGCAGTCAGGAGACCTTTCAGCACCTGCATCTCCCTCACGTTGTTTCCCTGTGGATGTGTCTTTATACTGAATGAATTTTCCATCAGTCACATTCTGCAGTTCCTTTAATGTAATACCATTTTATATTCTTCTTTTATTGTTGAGATTAGATTGTCAGGGCTAAACTTTTAAGATCTATGCCATACTGATATTTGTTGATGCTGTCTTTGCTATAAGAACCACAGCCTCCCTGGGATGCTAGAAGTCCCAATCTCGGGGTGAGGGTGGGGGACTTTCAATTGCTAATTAAGCAACACTTAACAAGAAATCACAGGTCACTGAACAAAACCCCTCAAGGCATGGGGAAGTATTCCCCAGCTGGAGAGGCAGAGGTGGTACTTTCTTGCTCACTCCTGGGAATTCTCCCAGCCCTGATGCTCATGTTCACTAAGAGCTGTGGGTTGACGCGATGAAGGAACTCAATCAGGATGGCATGAGGAGACATGAACTGGATAAGGCTTAAAATTAAAGTATATAAATTGTTGTAGGAATCTACTCTTATTTATTCCCTGAGTGCCCATATGAAACATGATACCAGTGGCATTTCCCCAAATCCTGTAAATCATACCCATCCCCAGAAACCATAGCTTGGGAGCTAAGGGATTAAAACAACGCAGAGATGTAAACTCGACAGACAAGGAAACTGCATTTTGTTCATTCAAGTAAACTGTATTTTGTCCCTTCATCAGTTTCATGAGCTGATCTGGGAAATGGTTTGGTTCTAACTCTTGAGTCCCTTCATCACCTCAACATCCTTTCATCTAAAACACTGACTTCGTCTCAATTTAAGAAAGCTACTCCCTTTTCTAATCAGATGGCTGCCCCAATCTCTTCATATCTAGAAAGTTCTAGCAGTTGTAAATATGTATTCTCCACACCAGTAGCAGTATCCTTTTATTGTCAGTCTCTGAATTTTTTATGAGAGTAAGAAATGCAGCATAAACCTCCTGTTAACACTAAAATATCAGATAGAAGTTTGAAACTGAAGCAAATCTTCAAAGTGATATGAGTCACATAGAAGATTCGCTTCAGCAGACTTCTCCTGCAACATATTGTTCCTGCTTTGTGGATAAATTGGCAATAGAGAACACAGATGGCTCTTCCATGAATAATTTATTTCTGAACAAATTAACTAGGAAATGAATTCCTCTTCACTCATAAATCGGAATGATAAACAACAAAGACATGGTCTGTTGTCCTTCCCCAGTCAGTTCTGCTTTCCTCCTCCTCTTCTACCTCATACATTCCCTGTATTCATGATCTTTTTGTTGCCTTGCCAAATTTTAAGGTTGGCTCAACCTAAAGCTACCTTTTGGCAGTTACCAGACAGTTAGTTTTTATGTTGTTAATCTGGGTTATTTTTGTTGTTGTAGTTGTTGTTAATATTAGGTGGGTTGGTTGGTTGGTTTTTTCAATCATGAAGCTAGACTATTTATCCAAAAGCATCTCTAATGAACCAGGCAAATGACATGTTTCTCATTATTCCCTCCCCTTTCTAAGTCAGAATAATAAGAGCCAGATTGTCCAAAGGGTTAAGCCTCTTCCTGACTGCTACTCTGACACTTTTGAAGAACTACACTTACTCTTTTCATCACCAGGACACATATTAGTCAGGAGTGCCTTGCACCAAATCTGCCCAATGTCAAAGGGACTGGTCTTGGCAGTAAAGCTCAGTTTAAGGATCTCCACCTCTGCTTCTCACAACTGGAGTTAATCCTCTGAGCAAGCACTGCTCGAAACTCTTTACAAGCTCCACCAACATGAGTTTCAAGAAGTCCAAAATCAGTTCCATATATTATTGCCCCAGTCACAGTGGCTGGCACAACCTTTACAGTCCTTAGTACACATGAGCCTTGAGGCCAAAACAGACCCTTCCACTGCATTAGAACTATTTTATCTTTTTAAAACCATTTTTATTTTAGTGAGTTGGTAATACTAATTATGTTTCAAATTACCCATTCAGATTTGTGTTCCCCACTAAATGGTGGAGTGCATGGGAGCAGGGATTAGAGTTATTTAGTTCATTGTTAGGACCCTAACACAGTGACCATCAGAGAGAAAATGCCCAATAGATACATGCTGATGAACTGGCCAATAGAAGGGGGAATGTGATGCAATGTAACTGTGCCTCTAATAAAGAATAGATACCTGCCTGACCAAGTGGTAGTGCAGTGGATAGAGCATTGGACTGGGACACGGAGGACCTAGGTTCAAGACCCCAAGGTCACCAGCTTGAGCAAAGGCTCGTCTGGTTTAAGCAAAGTTCACTAGCTTGAACCCAAGGTCGCTGGCTTGAACAAGGGGTCACTCAGTCTGCTGTAGCCTCCCAGTCAAGATAAATATGAGAAAGCAATCAATGAACAACTAGGGTGCCGCAACGAAGAATTGATGCTTCTTATCTTTCTCCCTTCCTGTCTGTCTGTCCCTATCTGTCCCTCTCTCTCTCTCTCTCTGTCTCTGTCACACACACACACACACACACACACACACACACACACACACACACAAATAGATAGATACCCAATTATTTCCCCTACTTCTTCCTGAGGCTTTTTTGTACTTCCAAATATATCTGTTGCTGTCTAGAACCAAGCAGCCTTCCTAATCTGAAGACTCATATTTGGAGGAGCCCTGATTCACAAACTCTTCTCCTCCTGCCCCCACCCCCATCCCAGATGCAGTTAACAACCTTTGCCAGTATTTCTCATCTCCTCTCCCTTCTGAATCCTCTTCATTCACTACCCCCATCATCTTTCACTGGGTCTATTAAAAGAGCCTCCTAAGCTGTCTTCCTACCTGCAGACTGACCCTCCCCTCCCCCATCCTCCACACCGTTGCCAGAGTGATTTTTCTGAAATAGGCATTGAACCATCCTTCCTGGAAGTCATAAGCTCCCTCAAAATCTCCTTAGCTTTCACAGGATAAAGTCTAAATTCTTTTGTAAACTGAATCTACACTCTAGGTAGCTTATGTTGATCCCCAACATCTGGCCCTCATCTAGGCATGCCTCTAGCCTCTCCCTGACTCATACTGTGCCCTTCAATGATGTTAAAATCATTTGCAGCTCACCCTACACCCCATGCTCTATCGCATTTCCATATGTGTTAGCACTATGTTTCTTCGGCCTCGATACCCTGTTCCCCTTCTTCATCCAGAAACTCTTCCTCCTACTTCAAGATTCAGCTCAGATGTTCGCTCCTCCAGAAAACCTTGCCTGAATTCTTTCCATACCCCGATTCCCCATTCCCAGGGTGGCTATATGCCTTCCCTCCCATAATAGCCAAACCCGGATGACATCATAGTAAATACTGTATTGTCTTGAATTAATATGTTTATATGTCTTCTGTTAGACATAATGACTTCAAGAGCCACAATAGTGCCTTCTCTATTAAATCTCCAAGATCTAGCAGACTGGATGAATTATTATTTAGTAAGAACTGACCAAAAGAGTTTCAGTTTAATTCTCCACCCATCCCCAGTCCCTTGGAAAGCAATAAACTCAGGGGCAGGGAGGCTAGCAGAATAAAGACTATTCATACAAGATCTAGACCCTAACTAAAGATGCCTGACAATGTTACTTAAATGATATCTAAAGTGGACATCTGATGCTGTTGCCAGTCAAGAATTAATATCTTCTTTGTTGAATAATAGCACCATTATTTCCTCTACTTTCCATATGACCCTGGCCTACCCAATCAGCCAACTCCATCTCTCTGAACATCAAAACTGTATGGGATAGGAGCATGTGACCCAAGCCAGACCATTAAGACTCAATGGTCTTAAGGATTTCTGTAGAAAATTGTCCCTCTAAGAGAACTGCATGTCTGAGTAAGGAGACAATACAGAGAACATCAATCCTCATGACCACATCCTTGGGATCGCTCTGATCCAGCCATGCCTGAAACTACATCTATCTTGAGAGTTATAATTCCTATGAACCAAATATATTTTTTCCCTAGAGTTGGGCTGACACTGGCTACAGAGTCTCAATATAGTATCTAACATAAATGAATAACCTGAGCTATCAAAGTTTCAAAACCAGACCAATTTTGAATACAAAATGTAGTAAAGGTTAAACTCCTTTTTACATTGGACTATATAACAGACTAAATAGGGAATTGGCTGGGTTTTGGAAAACTCTAGCCCAATAATATGTAATGTTATTCTCTAAATGTGTTTTGATAGGAAACAGACAAACCATCTCGGGTGTTTCAAGCAGAATAAAAGCATCATACACTAGTCTTAAGAAGAATGGATTGATGGCCGAGCTTTAAAGAAGTTACACAATGATACCAAACTCCCAAATATTTATACAATGCGGGGTTTTTCATGATGCCTAGAATTACAGGTACGTCTGGCCACAGGGTCTGTGAGGCCTCTGGTTTAAGGTCCTTCATCCCTCAGCTCCAGCCATACAAGGGCAGGAGTCTGGACTGAGAGCAGAGGGGCCTCTCACCCCGAGCTTAGGAAACCTCGCGGTGCTGGGCTTCTCATCAGCAGCCAGGTGAGCAACCCGTGATTGGGAAAGAGACAAGAAGGGGCGCAAGTCGGGTACTAAGGGAGAGGTATCAGACAGGCCCCAGCAGAGGGGAGCCCTTGGGACATGTGAGAGTTCAGGTACAGAAGTCAGCTTTATGTGGTAACCATGGCATCTAACTTGGCACACAGGACTAACCACAGAGAACAACACAGGGCACATCGCTCCCAAAATGTGGTTCCCGTTGAAGTCACTGAATTGATCTTACTCAGATTGCAAGTCAGTAATTGTTCATTGGGATAATGGTAAACTATAGAGCAGGGGTCTCCAAACTACGGCCTGCGGGCCACATTCGGCCCCCTGAGGCCATTTATCCGGCCCCCGCCACACTTCCGGAAAGGGCACCTCTTTCATTGGTGGTCAGTGAGAGGAGCATAGTTCCCATTGAAATACTGGTCAGTTTGTTGATTTAAATTTACTTGTTCTTTATTTTAAATACTGTATTCGTTCCCATTTTGTTTTTTTACTTTAAAATAAGATATGTGCAGTGTGCACAGTGATTTGTTCATAGTTTTTTTTTAGTCCGGCCCTCCAATGGTCTGAGGGACAGTGAACTGGCCCCCTGTGTAAAAAGTTTGGGGACCCCTGCTATAGAGTAACAGAATAATTTTTTTGTACAATAAACCTATAGCATACCTAGATTAAGGGAAGTAGAAAAAAACTTATTATGTTCATATAGTGCTCTTCAATTTATGGAGTGTTTTTATATATAATATTATTATATTTGATCATCAGTTTACCTTACCACAAGCCTCTGAGATTGTGCAGACCTGGTATTCATAATCTCAATAGGTGAGGAAACTGAAACCAAGTAAAGCAACTTGCTCAAGATCACTTTGCCAGCAAGTTACAATACTAGACTCCAACTTGGATCTTTCTGTCTCCAAAACAGATGCTCTCGCTGTGCCATGCTGTTCTCTGAAAAATGTCTGTGTCCACACAGTTCAAAGCATTTATTCTGGCTTTATACAAAAGCATACCTTTTATCCATGATACACAGATACGAATTATTTCCCATTTAGATTGCTACAGAACCAAGGTTACAAAACCAAAGAACACTGTCAGAACTTAGACGGGATTCAGAAAAAGTCCAAAGCTTATTTTAGTTTGGGAAAAAAAGAATGCTTACCATAAAAGAACACAAATGATTTTTTCAGGACAAAAGCCAGGAGTCTGATTTAATAATACTCATTACAATGTGAGGAAATATTAAACAAAGGCTAAGGACTAGATGTCTTCTAGGTCCATGCAAAAGGGTCAGAGAAAAGGGACTTCTGCTATGTCTATGGGATTTGCATTAAAAATGGACATACTCAGTAGCACTGTTAAAATTAGAGTAGTTATTCTGAAAAAAATTATGAAAGCTCTTTCCTCAGTTCAAAAATTTATTTAAAAACTTTTTTTTTATGTCTAAGATAATTCAAGAATGATTCTGCTACAAAATATCTGGAATAGTCTAGATCAGAGTTTAGCAAACAACGGTCCATGGTCTGGTCCCATTTTTTGTAAATAAAAGTTTAATTAAAATGCTGCCATGCTAGCCCTGGCCGGTTGGCTCAGCGGTAGAGCGTCGGCCTGGCGTGCGGGGGACCAGGGTTCGATTCCCGGCCAGGGCACACAGGAGAAGCGCCCATCTGCTTCTCACCCACCCCCCCTCCTTCCTCTCTGTTTCTTTCTTCCCCTCCCGCAGCCAAGGCTCCATTGGAGCAAAGATGGCCCCGGCGCTGGGGATGGCTCCTTGGCCTCTGCCCCAGGTGCTAGAGTGGCTCTGGTCGCGGCAAAGCGACGCCCCGGAGGGGCAGAGCACCCCCCCCCCCCGTGGGCAGAGCGTCGCCCCTAGTGGGCGTGCCGGGTGGATCCCGGTCGGGCGCATGCGGGAGTCTGTCTGACTGTCTCTCCCCGTTTCCAGCTTAAGAAAAAAAAAATGCTGCCATGCTGCCATGCTTAAATGATACATGCTTTATGTATCACCTATGGCTGCTTTTGCACTACCACAATGCCAAAAATAATTATTATTTGGTCCTTTAGAAGAAACTGTACATGAAGGCCTTAGAGGAATGAGAGTGACAAAATATGAATTTTAGCTACATCTGTTTAGAACTTGGATGGTCAATTTCTGTTCCTCCAAAGTTCTGCTTTGGACATACTGAGTTTAAAGTACCTATAAGAAGTTCAAGTTAAGATACATTATGCTCAAGTTCTGAGAAAATTCCAACTGGAGTTATACAGGCTGTCTTTGCTTTGCACAGCTCCAGTATTAATAAATGTCAGCTACCACAGGTTAGTTAAATAACACCAGTCCCCTAGCAGCATGGTTCAAATTTCAGGAACCATGGCATATTAGATGTGAGTATTTGCATAAAGTATAAACATCACTGTTAGCTCTTCAGTCCACAAACCATTACCTAAAATCACAGAAATGCATCATAATTAGTGACCAATCGTATCACCTCTTTTACAGCCTGTTGGTGATGGGGCCACACATCTGTCATTAGGTTCAAGCCACACTGCAAAGCATGTAGTTGTCTTGCCTTTTTATCTCAAAGTGATAAACACATAGGACACTTTACAGAAATAGATAATTAAAAGAGATTAGGCCAAGAAAGATGACACTGTAGCAAAGAATCGTAAAGTGATAATGCGGAAGTATATTCATTTGAACTCAAATGGAGTTACAGAAGAAATAGCTAACGGGGAATACACTGACACCATCTGAGAAACCAGATATGCAAGCAGAGGGGCTTACCGGCAAAACCCGTGAAGTGGTTGTAGGGAAGGAATGAAGATGTTCTACAGAAAGTGATGCTGCCAAAAAAAACTTGTGGAGATAGTTCATGACTCTGAAAGTGCAAAGGATAAAATGTTGGAAGCTCATCCAACCTTCGGGAGCAGTACAATTTGCTGAGACATTGAAAGACATCCATTCTAAAAAAAGAAAAAAATTTTTTTTCAAATGAAAGCTGTGACCCATTAAATGGGCAATGAAACCAATTTAGTGGTTGTAAAGAAAATTTTTAATAAAAGAGAAAAGAATATATCAAAGTGTGTTGTTTTGCAAGAACTGTGTGTGTGTGTGTGTGTGTGTGTGTGTGTGTGTGTGCACTCAGAAATGTTATAAAACGTAGTTTTTTACTGTACAAGGATCAAAATAAGTTTGAATGTCAATGATCCAAGAAATGTGTGCAGGCAGAGGCAAGGTTCAAGGACAGAAACCTAAAACTCTAAGTACCTGAGTTTGGGAAACTGAGGGAAAACTATCAAAGACAGCAAGAAGGAAATAAGCCAAGTAAAAAGTGTTTGTTTGAAAAAGGACGGAATAATCAACAAGGTCAACTGCTAATGAAATTACTCTTATATTTAGTCACTCAGGCACTGGTGATCTTGACACTGATGGAGATGACAGTGGCATTATAGGAGCAAAAGTTAATTGGAATTGATTCAGAACAGGAAGGAAAGGAAAGACTCAAAGACAAAGATTTTTGCAAGAAAATGATGCAGATTGATACTTTAAATATGTAAGGAACATGACATCAAAATGAATAAATGCCAGCACACATGGTATCATATACAGTATATAAACTATGTTCAAATTTACATGTAATTTTTTTGCTCCCTTTCCATACCTTTTATAAATCATAAAGCTAAAAGGGCACATAAAAGGGTATAGTCCTCATGTCCTGGCTAAGACTTATACTACTTTATTGCAGAAAAAATTCTTATTTTACTTCCCAACATGTTCAAGGACTGTTAAAAATTAAATCATATATATTGAGATAATTATGTCCTATGA
The DNA here is from genome assembly GCF_036850995.1 of Saccopteryx leptura. NCBI lineage: Eukaryota > Metazoa > Chordata > Mammalia > Chiroptera > Emballonuridae > Saccopteryx > Saccopteryx leptura. The sequence goes on from NC_089503.1 coordinate 223,017,474, forward strand.
TTAAACAACCCACATGTTCCACTAATGAATTAATTACATATCTTCTTTTTATAAACACAAACTCAAGCTTTCATCTTTTCTTCTTTTGTTTCTCTGAATTATTTTCCAAGGTATATTTTCTCCTGTAGCCTGAAAGGAATTAACATTTTAATTCTACCAGAAAGTCATTATGGGCAAAATCAAGGTCCTTTTCCATTTCCTTGAGCTTTTCCATCTTGTTCATCTAAAGACATTGAAACTAACTCCAGAGATCTTTTATTATCACCTCCTCAGTTAGTAGGTGTTGCTGCAGGCTCTTCTTCCAACTTCCACCCTGTTGGCAAGTTCCCCAATTTCTTACCTCCAAGACCTCATGTCCATCAAGAATGTATTAAATACAACATTCAATGCAACATAAGCCAAGTGGATACTGTGACCTCAGGTCAGTGTTTGTGGGGTCTACTGAGTTCTTCCTGTGTTGAAAGTAAGGAGCTATAAGACAGAGAGTACACCGCATTGAGTATTAGAGGGAGGCACATAACACTGCCTTTTTTTGAAGGTCAAGAATATTCAAATGTAGTCAGTGTTATGTGACTCAACCTGCAATCCATGTGGTCCCCAAGGCTGCCAGTCAAACCCTAAAACAATCTCTATTTCACCTTAATTCTCTGACTTTCAACAGTTTCTCTGATATCAAATTTCATGCTACAAGTAGAAATTATAGACTTAAATTTATTTATTTAACAAATGTTTGCTAAGTGCCCACTACATGAGGAACAGGATTAGATGCTAAGAATCCACAGCTGAACTTCAAACATGTTCCATGACCCTCTGACTTTACAGCCTGGCAAGGAGCTAAATGTCAAACAAATAATCATACAAGTATTTATTCGATTAAAACTGAGATAAAAGTTATGGGGGGAAAAAATATGGATATAGCCCAGGAACCTAATTAGTCTTTTAGGAAGAATAGGGAAGGCTTCCCTGAGAAAGCGACAGTCAAGCTGAGAGCAGGTTGGAGGGGGAGTTAGGAAAGTGAAGTTTTCTAGGGAGAGGAAAACAGCTTGTGTAAAGGCTCCACGTCAGGAAGCCACCTGGAGCTTTCAAGGAGCAGAACAAAATAGGCCAGTGGGACTGGCTGGAAATGATCACGGAGGAAAGGGCTCCAGAGAAGCGGAGTAAAGAAGCAAGGTATTACTATTTATTCCCATGAGCAGTGAGGAGCATTTAAATAGATTTAAGGAAGAGTCTAACGATTCAACTCACATTTAAGAAGGATCGCTAGCCCCAGCACGGAGCAAGGATCCTCAGCAAACTAGGGCTACAACATCAACTTTGTTGCTCTCTGTTTTATAAATAAAGCTTTACTGGAACACCACTACCGTTTGTTTATGTATTGGCTCTAGTTGTTTTCCCCTTCAATGGCAGACTTGAGACAGAAATTACAGGGCTGGCCAAGCCAGAAATATTTATTATCTGGCTCTTGACAGAAAAAGTTTGCTGACCTCCCGTGTGGAGAATGAAGAAGGGACTAAGGAGGTAAGAAAAAAGAAGTCAGGGATATTGTGGTGGTCCGCGCAGGAGATGCTGTTGGCTTGGTCTAGGATAGCAGTAGGGGTCATGGAAGGCAGTGGAAAGATGAAAGAAAGGTTAAATAGGACTGACAGGGCTTGGTGATGCTGGGGTGAGACAGGAGGAGGCGCCAGAGTAACTCCCAGGTTTGTCTGTGGCAGGAACAGCTGGGAAATGGTGGGGCCATTTAGGCAAAAAATAAGTAAATAAATAAATGGGATTAATAGGGCAGAACAGGAACTGGCCCTGAATATTAGAGATAAACAATCCATCAGGAACATGTGATTCTATCATCTGTGCCCAACACAATGACTATATATAGCTGTGCTCACAAAACACCAGATGAAAGAACAGAGGCAGGAACAAATCTTCCTATAGCAATCAGCTTCCAACGTTTGAGTACTTAAAATCACATTTGTCTTACATTGTTTCATTTGTTTTGTTTTGCTCTAGGGTTTTTTGTGTGTGTTTTTTTTTTGGGGGGGGGAAGCAGGAAAGAAAGGAGAAAGGGAATGTTTTTTGTTTTGTTTTTCTATTTACTACTTTCATCTCTCTTACCTTTGTTACCTGTGTCCTGGATGCAAGAGATAAAAATGTCTACTGTATTCTGTAAAGTCTTGAATATATACTTCCTTCCCTTCAGATCTTTTCTCATATACGCATCCGTTCTTACTACACTCTGGGATCTTCATCACCCTTTATCATATTTCAATGTCTTCACGTTCAAACAAAAATCTAATCGGTTTTCATGTATCTCTGCCCGACTTCAAGTTCTTCCATACTACCATGTACATTATATCGGAAAAGGCAGACCCTTTCCATTTCAGCTGTTTCAAACGTGTGAGGAAGCAGCATATTGTAGAAAAAGCATGGTCTTTGTCAGGATAAAACTTCGTATTATTAACTATGTGTCCTTACTTAATGGGAATATTAACACCTGTTTCATAGAGTATAGCAATTTAATATAGAGATTATATATAAACGGAAAGTACCTGGCCTAGTGCCCTGAAAAGATTTTTTTTTCCTTCTCTGCCTTTCTCCTTCCCTCTCTTATACAGAAAGACAGTCGGTCTGCTAATCCTTTCCCCTTTTCGTGCAAGGGTAATGTTGTTGTATTCACATGCCAAAACCACAGCCACACTAATAGGGACAGATGCAAAAACAAATGCTGATGCCAAGCAGGTAAGTGTGCACACGAGGAACAAAGCTATCAGAGTAGGACAGGAAGTCCTACCAGAGCAGGGATTGACAGGTAGGGAGAAAACACCACGGCTCCGGACGCTTGGTACAAATACGGTTCCTCAGTCAAGAAAAGGCCATCTGTGGGAAGAAAGCCAGGAGGCTGGGGAAAGGCAGGGGACACGCTGGAGACTCACTCACTAGGGACAGCCAGTCTCCATTCCCGAGAGAGCAGGCCCAGCCGGGCACTGGGGCCAGGTGCGGAAGAACTGTTTTTGGAAAAAACGATCACAAAAGCTCCCTTCAGGTGAGGTAAGTTTATTGGAAAAGTCCAGCAGGTCACGCTGGTCATGAGCAACCATCAAGGCCAGACTCTCCTCCAGGAGTGCAAGGTACTGCCTTAGAAATACAAGATGGTGACAAAGGCCTTGTTCGTAGGGCCGTTCATTTCTCAGTTTCCTTTGGACTGTGCCCGCATTCTTCAACCTTGGGCTCTTCAGAGTGAATCCAAATATACTGCTCACAGAAATTAGGGGATATTTCAAAATGAATACAAAGCCATAAAATATCCCCTAATTTTTGTGAGCAGTATATTTAACTTAAATCCTTTTCTAATTGTTCTTTTTGCTTTTTATGAACTATCACTTCTTCACCCTAAATTTCATTCTCTCTTAGTTGGCCTAAAGAGTATATAACCTTGCCTGACCAGGCAGTGGAGCAGTGGACATAGCATTGGCCTGAGACACTGAGGACCCAGGTTCAAAACCTGTAGGTCTCCAGCTTGAGCGTGGGGTGGCCAGCTTGAGCCCAAAGGCTGCTGGCTTGAAGCCCAAGGTCACTGGCTTGAGTCCAAGGTCACTGGCTCAGCTGGAGCCCCCAGTCAATGCACATATGAGAAAGCAATCAATGAACAACTAAGGTGCCACAACTACAAGTTGATGCTTCTCATCTCTCCCTTCCTGTCTCTCTCTCTCTCTCTCTCTTCTCTCTCTCTCTCTCACTAAAAAGAGAGCCTTTGGGCTCAAGCTGGCCACCCCACGCTTAAGCTAGAGACCTACAGGTTTTGAACCTGGGTCCTCAGTGTCTCAGGCCAATGCTATGTCCACTGCTCCACTGCCTGGTCAGGCAAGGTTATATACTCTATAGGCCAACTAAGAGAGAGTGAAATTTAGGGTGAAGAAATGATAGTTCATAAAAAGCAAAAAGAACAATTAGAAAAGGATTTAAGTTAAATATACTGCTCACAAAAATTAGGGGATATTTTATGGCTTTGTATTCATTCTGAAATATCCCCTAATTTCTGTGAGCAGTATATTTGGATTCACTCTGAAGAGCCCAAGGTTGAAGAATGCGAGCACAGTCCAGAGGAAACTGAGAAATGAACGGCCCTACGAACAAGGCCTTTGCTCTCGCTCACTAAAAAGAGAGAGCGAGAGAGAGAGTATATATATCCTTAAATAACTTTTTTTGGTAAGATATATACAGTCATCCCTTGCCATATTGTAGTTCACTTTTCAGTCTCACTGTATCGTGGATTTTTAAATTGTATATACCTAATTTTGTATTGCGGATTTTTTGCTATATCATGGGATTTTGCAGTATATAGGTATTTTTACATATTTATTATTTTAATTAATTTTGTGGTAAAATAAGCAAAATAAGTGTGGGAAAGGTTTATAAGAGTGTGGGGAGGGTTTATAAAGCCTTAAAATATATCTAAATAATAAAATAAATATAAAGTTGCTACTTCACGGATTTTTGCCTATCGCAGGGGGTCTGGAACCTAACCCCATGATAGACGAGGGACCACTGTATTAAATATAAATAAAAGTCACTTTCTTTTTTTTTTTAATTTTTTTTTTATTTATTCATTTTAGAGAGGAGAGACAGAGAGAGACAGAGAGGAGAGAGAGACAGGGGGGAGGAGCTGGAAGCATCAACTCCCATATGTGCCTTGACCAGGCAAGCCCAGGGTTTCGAACCGGCAACCTCAACATTTCCAGGTCGACGCTTTATCCACTGCGCCACCACAGGTCAGGCCAAAAGTCACTTTCATATAGATCTACGTTGTTTTCAAACACCAACATGAAGTAAAAACTATATATTTTGCTACCAGTTTCAACCATCAATCATATTATGAATTTCAGAGAGTGTTTATCCTTTTCCTTTTGGGATTTGTGCTAGAAATGATGAAACTTAAATATTAACACATTTAGTCTATTACCTTCAAAATGTCACAGAAATGGGATCCTGCAGAATATACCTATAAACATCATCCTAAAATCCCACACAAGCTCTTAGGTTTGGAATCAGGACCAAAAAAAATTTTTATGTTTTTCTGGTCACATTGTTTCGCATTGCCTTTAAAAACTTTAGTGCAAACTTCCCAAAGTGACATTTCCTCAGAGAACAAAAAGGTCTTGTAGAAACTATGACTAAGATTGGTTCTTCCAAAAATTGCACCAACATATGCAATCAATTTGGCCACATATGGTTACTTGCAAGCAGTAATTTTTTTTAATAAAAACTACCTCTAGGCTATGTCATTTCTGTAGCTATTAAAAACTAGTAGGAAAATAAAGACTAGAATCAATCCATTTTAAAGAGCACATTAGCAAAAATAATATTATTCCTATTTTTCTACGATATTTTCACTCAGCTTTGAAACAATCAAAAATTCTCCAGGTGCATAAAAATTACCTGCAGAATGTCTCCCAACACTATAATGGTTGTCATCATGCCAGTCTTTAATGACTTACCTAGAAATGTTAAGCATAAAATTTTTCTTCCCTGTTAATCATATATACAGGATGAAAAAATCAAAAACACAAGCACAACATAAAGACTTATAATTCCTTGTAATTGCTTTGGTTGCTTATTACTGTTTGTACATTTTATATATAATATATAAATATATTTAATTTTTCTTCTAAACTCGAAGTGTTGGCAATTTGAAAAGAGTTGAATACTTTTTAAAGAATGTATAAAAGAACAAAGACTCTTTCCAATATATTTATTCTAGGAATACTTCTGTTAAATTTGAATTTCCAAAAGTATTAAAAATGGGAGATGCAGGAAACTATTAAATTAATGGCCTTCAAAGAATCATAACTTCCTGAGTTCACATACTTGTGTAGTCCCTTCTGCATGCTGGAAAACCACAGCCTGCACAGTCAGATATAATTAAAGCCATTTGAACCAACCAACTCCTAAGTGAACACAGGCAAGAAGAACAGAAGAACCACTCTGCTGAGCTCAGCCCAAAATGCTGACCTACAGGTTTTGGGTGTGGTTTGTTATGTAGCAGCAGATAACTAATACAGGAAAGAAAAGTTACAGGATTGGTTAAGAGAGTAAAGATTGGAGTTGTTAAAAGATGAACTAAAGCATGTTAAAAATGTTGAGTTTATGTGAACAAAAATTGATTCAAATCAGGCAGTATCCAATCTAGCAGGTAAAAAGGAGATCCAAGGAGCTATACAAAATGAAAAACTTACAGGTAGAAGAGAGCAAGAACAAGGAAGTTATATTAGGGGGGAAAAAGTGGGCTGTTTATTACAAGGTTACTTTCCTTTAGGGCAGTGATTCTCAAAGTTTTTGAAGTCGGGGCACATTTAAAATCCTACAAATAATTGTCGGTGCACTATATACAAATTTCTGAGAAATATGTTATAATAATTAAATCAAATATTAAAAATATATATATAAAGTCCAAGTGTGCTTTTATGGTAATTAAATGAAATAAATACAAAGAATTAAATTCATTCTGAGATTAAAAAACATTTTTATGTTACATTTTTTGTTACGCTTTTTAGAATTCGTAAAAAAGAGGGGTTTAAAAAACAACAAAAAAGTTATCTTTTATATATATAGATACATTCTTAGTAAGATTTAGTAAATTCGGCAGGTCCCGGCATGAATGTGTTAAATTTTTCATTCTTGTGTTTCTGAGAAACATGAGCCTCATGTGTCCTAGTGATTTCTTCAATGTTTGGGCATATATTTGAAAGGCAAACTCTCATTTCCTCATCAACACATTGAAGAATTCCTCTCTTTTTACTCTTGTGTTGAGGGTAGAAAATCCTAATTCACATAAATAGGATGTTGAAAATTGTAGTAAAATGTTCAAAGCTTTTTTAGATATTGCCACATATTCTTCTTTTATAGAAATCCAAAAGGCTTCAAGAGACAATTCCTTATGTTTAATTATCAATCCAAAACCCCCACCATACATATCATCTTAACTTTACACCAAAGGATAGAAGAAACTTGCTTCCAGTCTTTCTGGGGAACATGAAAGTAGCGTAAACAATCCAGCACCACAGCTGAACAGCCTTTTGCAACCTAATCAGGCAAGTGAGGTGGGGGGTTGGGCAGACTGTCAGTTTACAGGCAATTCCTCACACCTCTGTCTCCCAAAAATCTAAACTCCAAAAACCCTGTTGGTTTTTTGGTCCCCAACCAGGCACATATTTCTCTGGAATACTATAGGGCACACCTGGAAATCTTCTAGGACACCCCAGTGCACCCTGGCACACACTTTGAGAATCACTGCTTTAGGGGATCGCAACAACGTATCAGACAGATTACCTCACTAGTGCTAATCAGGTGATTCATGATTGACTAATTTAAGATTTCATTTCAAGGGAAGACAAAACTGTCATTAGGTTAAGTTTGGTGACATGGGGCTTAGCATAAATGAATCCATTTTGGATCTGTTGTCTTTACAGTGTGGTAGGCTGAAAAATGGTCCTTTAACCGATATCAATGTCTTAATCTCTGGAATCTGTGAATGTTACCTTATAAAGCAAAAACAAAAGGGTCTCTACAGATGTGATTAAGAATCATCAGATGGGCCTGACCAGGTGGTGGCGCAGTGGTTAGAGTGTTGGACTGGGACATGGAGGGCCCAGGTTCGAGACCCCAAGGTTGCCAGCTTGAGCACGGGCTCATCTGGCTTGAGCAAAAAGCTCACCAGCTTGGACCCAAGGTTGTTGGCTTGAGCAAGGAGTTACTCGGTCTGCTGAAGGCCTTCAGTCAAGGCACATATAAGAAAGCAATCAATGAACAACTAAGGTGTCACGACGGCAACGAAAAACTGATAATTGATGCTTCTCATCTCTCTCCGTTCCTGTCTGTCTGTCCCTGTCTATCCCTCTCTCTCTCTGTCCCTGTTAAAAAAAAAAAAAAAGAATCATCAGATGGGAAAATTATGCTGGATTATCGGATGGGGTCCTAAATGCAATCACAAGTATCATTATAAAGAGGATAACATAACAGAAGAGGAGAAGGCAGCACAACTACCATGGCAGAGACTGGAGTGACAGTGGCCACAAGCCAAAGAATATTGGCAGCCACCTGACACTGAAATAGGGAAGGAAAGGATTCTTTCTCCAGAGTCTCAGAAGGGAGCAGCAGCCCTGCCAACACCTTGATTTCAGTCCAGCAAGACTAGTTTTTATATTCTGACCTCCAAAACTGTAAAGAATTTCTGTTGTTCCAAACCACCAAGTTTGTGGTAATTTGTTACAGAACCCACAGGAAATGTCTACAATGGGTAATGCATGTAAATATATGGGAAACTAGGCTGTGTTTATGTTATAATGTCAAGAGAAAAAAAATGGCATGGAAGGACCAAAAAAAGTGAGAAAGAGAGAGATCACAGAATATGTACATGCATATCAAGCAAATCCAAAAATTAAGAAAAAAAAGTAAATTTCTTATGCATAGTTGACTTTAATGTTTTTAAAAAGGCAGTAAGTAGTATTTTGTAAAGTTATACTACCTACTGAGTATATGATTCTGAATAATGAATCAATAAAAGTATATACAGCAAAAAGCTATGGAAATATAAGTAGAAAATAATTGAAGAACAATCACATAAAAGACCAATAGGTCAGGCTGACAAAAAGATTATTTTTTAAAAAAGATAAAATTAAAACATATTAAACTATAATTTACAAACAGGGCATTCATCTTCTCATGTACACATGAAACATAATGACTAATTGCAAAACTGGTCATAAAATTTTTTTGATAAATTTTAAAAAACAAAATTTTACAAATATGAAAGAATACAGATCACATTATCAGTAACCATACAAGAAACTGGAAATTCATAAATCTTTTAAAAGAGATATTGTTGGGCAGATAAAATATATTATGCTCACTTTGTTATAAAGATGGTGCTGCCCACATGGAAGCCCGTCGCCCAGGTGATTGCTTGGAATGGACGTGATTGTATTAATGTATGTTGGGGGCGGGCTATGGGCAAGCAGGATCCTTGTAGCCTGGGGGTTGGTTTTAGGACTAAGTCTTTCCCATCCTTTTTGATATGGGATGGTGCAATTCCATCATGCTTCAGATAAGTGACTTTGTATTAGAGACTTCCCTATTTTGTATATTGGATTAAAGGTTTTGATTTCTGCACTGTAAAGTGGGGCATACCAGGAGCTTGCTCTCTTGGTTCCTGAGATTAACAGTAGAGAAGAGAGCAGAGAAAGGCCACGTGGAGGAGGCCAGGAGAAGCAGCCAAGATGATGGAGTGCTGAAGGAGAAGCCAGTTAGTGCAGAGTTTGTGCAGAGAGAAGGAGATGGGGAACAGAGGTAAATAAGGCTGGTGAGCTAGAAACCTTTGATTCTAGGAAACTCGGATAAGTCAGTAGCTTTGTGAGCACTGAATGAGTGGGTTTTGGAACCCATTTTGTGTTTTTACTTGCCCGCCGGGTGCAAGCTAGGATAAAGATGATGGCCCACCAGGTTTTGGCTCCGTTGTTTCATTACTGTCTGTCCGAATCTAATGCGAACCTGCATAGGCCAGGCGGCTGTGATGGTGGCCGTGGATACTGGCTTTACAGACATACAACTGGAATTTTTTTAATATTTTCTTTAAAATTATAAGATTAAAGGAAAAAATTAAAAATAGAACCTTTCATTTCTAAAATAGCAATATGAGGTTGCTGAATGAAAAAATTTTCAGGACTGGTCAAGGTGTACTCAGAGACATTGTCATAGCTTTACTTTTTTTCATTTTTAAATATTAAAATAAACTAAACTATTTTAAAATTATAAACAGGTAAGTTTCCTAGAAAAATGAGTAATTAAAGTATAAGAAAAAAGTAAGAAGAAATTTATAAATAAAGCAGCTTCAAAGCTCCTTATTTCAAGAAATAACGATGATGAAATAGCCTAGCACTTCTCAAATTGGTGTTCAGAAAAAATCACTAACTGTGCCAAGAAAAAGTCTTCCTCCACACAAATAAGTTCTTTATTTTTAAGTTCTTTAAAACATTAAATAGACTTCACATGTTTTCCCTTTTACTTTAAAAAGTCTCAGATCTTTTCTTATGTTAATATGTACTTTGACTTTGAGTCCTCACGAAGGGTATTTAGTACAATTTCCCAAGCTCATTTGCCTATTTTTTAGTATTCTGAGAACAGCTTGTGAAATGCTGAACTAGACAAACCACTAGCAAAACTATTAATGATAAAACAGCAATAATTAGTTTAGAAACAATAAAATGGAAATAATGTGTTAAATGGAATGTTATACACAACTGCACATTAATTAAAATGAGAATATAATTTTAGAAAGCAGTCTCAGTTCAGATAGGTTTTATTTACATAACTTAGGTTTTAAATCAAAGGTGATGAAAATGTTAGCACAAAATATTTAGCCTAAATCAAACCTTAAATAAGCATTCTGTAACTACAACTCAAATTGTCCTTTCCTGGGTCAAAAGCTATTATGATATATATAATATAAAAGAAGACAAAGAAACTTCACAGGTCCTTAACGGGTGTAAAAGCAGAAAAAACCTGAGGGTTTGTCAGGCAAATGTGGGGGTTTCTTTGGTCAAACCTGGAGAAGAATAAGAAATGCACAATTCTGGAAATAAACCCTGTCTCTGACAGTAAGACACACCGGATGGGAGCTATAAACTGCCAAATTCAGAAGGTGGAATAGAGGCAGAGGTTGTCTGCCAACCAACCACACAAGGGACATCAAAATTAAGATTCAGTCCCTTCTATGCGCCCTGGAAGACAGGGAGCCATAGCCAGGCCTAAAAGTACACCTTTCAACAGAGCAGTGAAAAGCAGAAAAGAAAAAAGCAGAGTGGGATTGTAGAGTATTTTCGACTTGACTATTGCACACCCAATAAGTTTCTACATTAAGATTATGCTTCATTTGACCAGTCTTTGGCAGTTATGGGGAAATGAATGATATCAAGCAGAGTGTTAAGAATTGTAATTTTCCTGTATGATACAGACTCAAACAGAGCCATTTCCTATTATACTAATTAATACATAAACCTCAGTAAAGTGATTTTCCAAAGAAAATTGTATAATACTTGTATAGAAATGACTATGACAATAATGAGAAGTATATTATCAATATTAACAAAATGGCAAGAATTTCCTGAGAAAAAAAGATATAAAATATATCCATTTTTCCCAGATTCATGCTTTAATGCATTTTCAGTTAAAATAAAAGACGACATTTTTGTTACAAGATAAAATAATTCTGAAGACCTCCTAGAAGACAGAAATGATGGGAATAACAAAACAAAGAATATTATTGAAGGGATGAGATTTGAGAATGAGAACGAGGACAGAACTAACCCTTTGAGAGATTAAGAGATACCCATGCACACAAAGCCACAGAAGTGAAAAAAATAAGAAAGCACAGGAAGAGAGAAACAATTGTGTGCATGTGTAGATATGTATCTCTCAGAAAAATATCTTTTATATTCCTTAATACCTGTTAAAAAAGACATTCTAAATCTGTGGTTTAAAAATATTATTCAATGAAGGAGTTTAAATTAGTTGACTGGCAACTTGCAGAAAATAATGTTTAATTTTTTTTTATTTATTCATTTTAGAGAGGAGAGGGAGAGACAGAGAGAGAGAGAGAAGGGGGGAGGAGCTGGAAGCATCAACTCCCATATGTGCCTTGACCAGGCAAGCCCAGGGTTTTGAACCGGCGACCTCAGTATTTCCAGGTTGACGCTTTATCCATTGCGCCACCACAGGTCAGGCAGAAAATAATGTTTAGATCTTTACCTGCCACCAAATAATAAATAAACTGGGTGGGTAGCTTGGTGGGTTGGTTTTTGGAACTTTGGATACAGCAGTCACCAACTAGAGGCTCAGAGCCTCTTCTGAAACGTTTTCAATATAGCTCTGCCTGTTCACCACCCCTGGACAGGCGCAAAGGACAAGTTAGTGTAATGAACAATGGGATTGAACAATTTTACATGCAAAAACCCTGCCCCCTATTAAGAAGCACCGGTGTAACTGAAAGAATTGGGAGACATAGAACTGAGTTCAAATCCTGCCTCCATTACTTATTAGGTGTGTGCCTTTAGGACCCTGACTTGGTTTATATGATCCTCTGTTTCCTCAATTATAAAATGAGAATGATAATATGTATGAAGATTAAATAACTTATGCCAAGTGTCTAGAGTTCATGGTTCTAGTTCATTTAAATATATACTGATCCTAAACTTGTTTCTCTGTCTGAAGAACTGTTTTTAAAAGTAAACAATTTTCATGATAGGCTTAATTTTCTGCCTTCAGTAGTCAAGGAAGAGGACAGAAGCATCACCACACAATCCTCCCCTAGCCTTTTACTTTATTCATTTAAACTGAAATACAGTACTTATTCTTAAGTAAGTATGGTTAAAAATCCAAGAGTGAAACTACTAAAATATATAAGAATTCAATCTGTTAAGTTATTATTAACTACTTCTAAAGAAAGAGAGGAAAGTGTTTAATATTTCCGATGCATGAGATCAAAGACATATTCAAGCACAAATGCTTTAGCGCTCTAGAAACAGGTTGTAAAACCCAGGCTCACTGGAGTACTTAAGTTGAACATAAAAAAATGGAATAAGTAGTTCTGAATTAAAACTTAAGCATAGAAAATTAGGTCCTTTAGACCCCGGCCAAAGCTCCGTTGGTTAGAGAGTTGTTCCAATACGCCAAGGTTGCAGGTTTGATCCCCAATCAGGGCACAGACAAGAATCATTATGCATTTATGAATGCATAAATAAGTGTAGCAACAAATCAGTGTTTTTCTCTCTCCCTTCCTCTCTCCAAAATCAATTAATAAAAAATTTTTTAAAGAAAATTAAGTCCTTTACTTGAAAACAACTTCTAATTCTAAATGTTCAGCCATGTCTATCTTAAAACATTTACAATAAATTTTTTCCAATTCCCCAATACCATTCCATATGATCAGTTTTCTCTGCTATAATTTTTTTCTCAGCTTTCAAATTAAAATTCTTTACCTTAAACCTTGATGTTATTTCTCATTGTCTACATCCCAAAGACCTTTCTTTAGAAATAAAAAGAGAAAGAATGTTTTGTACATTCTTTCAGTTAGAAAATTATTATTGCTACCATAGCAACATATTAACATTCTTAGGAGAATTCTTTCTTACATCAAAAATGTGAAAGGAAAAAAATGTGAAAGGCACAGATTTAATACAAAACCAACTCCTTCTATGCAAAACAAAAACACTTTTTGTGATTTTGGTCGCAATTTCTAACAAACTTCTGATGAAATAATGCACCTAGCATTTCTAGCGTTCTGACACAAATACACACTTAACACTGTGTTTCTGTATCATCAGCCTTTCTTATAATACTAGTAAAGACTTAATTTTTCCCTAAAACCTCAAGCTACAGATGAATAATTTTATAGTGTTCTGTGATTTTAGCACAATCACCCCTCACTGACTATTTCCTGTTGCCATCTGTCTCATTTAGAACCAAATGGGACTTCCCTTGGGTTGTTTATTTTTCTTCCCAGTCTGCTGTCTGGCATTTTTGGCACCACCTTCTGGCCTTCTGCATTTTTGGAGAGCTCTCTAATATGATGCACTCGGCTCCTCCCACTCTTGTGTTTCCTCATTTTCCCAGTGGTCTCAAATGTCAATCAGTGGGCTCAGGTCTCATTCATACAAAATGTGTTTGCATCACGGCTGGGTGATGATAATTGTGTCATATATCAACACATTTAATAAATTCCTGCATTTATTATTCAAAATGACTACCTGCATTGGTGTCATCTGTCTCAGAGTAAAGGCCTGGAGGACAAGAAACTCTCAGCTCCCCTAGAAAGTCGATTCTAACAGTGAATTTAACAATGGTGCGTGAATATGATCCTTCAAGTCCTTCATAATTTACACTCGGTGAAATGCCCCTTACACAAAACCAAGGGAAAAAGTCAGACTTTGTTCATACTGAACAGAAAATGACTTATGGTTCTAATATCTCCCATCCACTATAAATTATGTACTAAGTGCCTGCCATGTTCCAGGCACTATTCCAGGGGCTGGGGATTCAATCAACGGTTTTAAAAAAAAAAAGACAAACAAGATATTAAAGTTATAATAAAAGGAAATAAAGCCCTAGCCACTTTTGGATGAACAAAATGGTCAAGTTTTACATATATACTCACGCGATCTACTTAATTTAGTGCTCTTTTCTACCTACCTTTCTTTAAATTAAAATCATGGCTCTAAAGTACAGCATAGGAAATATAGTCAGTAATATTACAATAACTGTGTATGGTGCAAGGTGGGTACTGGAAATATCACAGAAACACTCTGTGAAGTGTGTGATTATCTAACCACTATGTTGTACACCTGAAAGTAATACAAAATAATATTGAATGTAAACTGTAATTGAAATTTTTAAAAATATTTTAAAAATAAAACAAATAAATAAAATCATGGCTTTAAGTGAATGCAATTGTTACCACCAAAAAACACAAAACCAATGATGAAAAACACATTGCCAATAAATATTTGTTTACGAATGAACAAATAGCTCTCAGCTCTGCTATTAGTTTTGCAACCCGAAAGTTAATTAATCCCTCTGAGACTGTTTCCTTGTTGGTAAAATGGAAATATAATTCCTACTTTATTAAATTGCTGTATTAAAGCAGTGGTAGTCAACCTGGTCCCTACCGCCCACTAGTGGGCATTCCAGTTTTCGTGGTTGGTGGTAGCGAAGCAACCAGACGCAGGGGTCCCCAAACGACGGCCCCCTGAGGCCATTTATCCGCCCCCGCCACACTTCCAGAAGGGGCACCTCTTTCACTGGTGGTCAGTGAGAGGAGCACTGTATATGGCGGCCCTCCAACGGTCTGAGGGACAGTGAACTGGCCCCCTGTGTAAAAAGTTTGGGGACCCCTGAACCAGAGTATAAATAAAAAGATAGATTTAACTATAGTAAGTTGTTTTATAAAGATTTATTCTGCCAAACTTAGTGAAAATCCAACATAAAGTACTTGGTAAGTAATTATTATTATATGCTTTAACTTGCTGAGCTCTGCTTTATAAATTTTATAAAGTAAAGTTACTTCCCTACTTTATAAATCACCATTACTGTGGAACCGGTGGGCGGTTAGAAAATTTTACTACTAACAGAGATACAAAAGTGGGCGGTAGGTGTAAAAAGGTTGACTACCCCTGTATTAAAGGAAATAATCTATGTGAAGGCCTGGCCCATTGATACTGCTCAGTCATCAGCTCCATCTTTAAATCAAATGTCATCCAATAATATTAAGGAAATCATATTTAACTTAATTCAAATATTTTTATATAGTTAAATTTGACTTTTAGGAAAACCACTCATTTTTTTAAATGTCCAAATTAAACAGAATTGGACAGCTTCCCAATTTCCATGACCATCAACACCACCTCCCCATGCACCGACTCCCTCCATTACCAGCTGTGGAAGACAGGGCTTACTTTTATTAAGAAGGCCAGAGAGTTCCCTTAATCTTCCTTACTCCAGGGCATTGATTTGGTCTCATTTAAAGAAATGGGTGAGCTGGCACAGAAGTGTTGATGGTGGCTAAGTTGAGGGGCGTATAGATGGGGACATCCACACCTAGACTAGCATCTAAATCTCAGAGAAAGCATCCATGCTATGCCTAGACCTGGAGCACCAAAGCCAAGTTAGAATTCTCTATTTTACATTTAGTGTTTACTTCGGGTGGGTCTAGATCCTAAACAAAACTAAACTAAACAGCCAATCAAAAAGATCTGTCTTCTTTGAGGACTGTATTTAACAGCATAATGATGCATGGTCCAGTTCTCCCGTATTATTTACAAAGCAAATGGAGGAGACTATATGTGACAAAGATAATGTGTCACACTTTCTGAATGTATTTATATCAATTTTGATACAAATATTTCTACAGAATTGAAATCACACATTTTCAAGTTATGAAATAATTCGGTGATGATACGGAACAAAGGAGAGACATGGAACAGAAACACTCACCAATAAGCTTATACGCATGGTATAAATTTCAGTATTAGTCATTGTTAATTGACCCAAAACATACTATCAGGGAAAATAATACTGCAAAAGTACTACATACAGCTTGTGATGACTGTTGCCCTGAATAAGGCTGCTTTCATTTGGCTGTATTTAATTCAAATAATAAAAGAACTTATTAAAATTACCTTCCAGGTAGCAGTAGCTTTAAAAGAGAATTCAAGTCAGTTCCTCCACTAAAGCTCTTTAGAGAACAAACAACAAAGGGTCCTACCAGGTGACAGGCAGAAACACAGCCGCATCTGCCGCCCACCCCATGCCCTCCGCCCACCCCATGTTGGGAGAAGAAGATTAGCTCGCTGCCATGGAAACCTGTAAAACTCTTCCTGCAAAGGTTCTTCCCCCAATCAGAAGGTCAGTGATCCAGAGTTAGTTTCAGGTTTGGCACTACTAACTTTTTCACTAACAGTACTTGTTTATGACTTGTGAGTAGCAAGGTTGAGGATGAAATAAAGATTCCAGACCAGCGTCTCATTTAAACATTTCTTTTAGGAATTAATTTATAATGATGAGATTTTAAAAACTGAAGAAAGCCCTGCAGGAAGAGTGTGCATCGTGGATGAGATCATCCTGGATTTGGATTCTTCAGCATCTGAGTTCAAGTCCAGGCACAGCTACTTACCAACTATAAAGCCCTGTTCCTTACAATAGTGAGATAATTACAGGAAAAATTATTCATCTAGTATTAATTGTATTTTGTTTTAAAATTTTCATCTTTCTGCTCTCCCAATCTGATACTTTGCTAAGTCACTGGAGTTCACTTCAAGATGCAAATACTATCCTATGCAAATAGCCAGCTGTCCCTGCAGTCATGTGAGCTGGTACTTGTCAAGCTCATTTTTATTTCTAGATGCATCTTATGAATTACTTCACTTCATATATACATGTCATCTAGTTATTTCTGTTCAACGTTTCTTTGGACAAATTGCTTACACTCGTTGATTTTCATCAAACAACCATAATGATGGAGCCAGGTAGCCCGCAGGGGAATACAGTTCAGGCTGTTACTCACACACACTTTATGCATGAGAATGTTCATAGCTTCCTCATTGCATCAGTGTATTTATTTTTCTTACATAAAAACTACTTTTAGAAGCATAACAAATTTTGGTTTTCAAATAAAAACATCTTGCTTTAAATTGTGTACAAATATACTCTGATTATTTAAACTTAACCTAGTTTAAAGCAAGTCATCCTATACACTATAATATTCTTAAAAATTGATAGCTTCATTTGTCATAAAATAGCTTTCTTTAGAATACAATAAATTTTATCCAAACACAGAACTATTTTCAAGATACATCCATCTGATCTATCTGATAGATGAAGACTCTCTTCAAGTAGTAATCACTCAAGTTATTTTAGGAAAATGAATCAAAGCTTAAAATGTTAATGACATAGCTTTAAAAATTCTAAATCCTTCATAGGTTATATTTTGCTATTATACTGAAATATATATATAAGTCTTTTGAGAAAATAACAGAGCTAAGACATGTTCTCAGTATGTTACAAGCAAGCATACTTATGAAACAAAATGTGAACATTCCTGTCCATATTAAAAACAGAATATTTCTCCAAATACTATTAATAATTTAAGAAGAGAATCATAAATATTCAGAAATGGAAGATCATTTGCTCTATCTATCCTTGTGTTCAGGAAGATCTTGGACTATATTTTTCAGAAAGATGAACAGCAAGCCAATTTTCAGGTATTCCCAGGCACGTCTATGCCAGAAGCTTGGAGGGAGAACAAAAGGCTTCCATGTTGCCCTCCGTGATCCCTAGGGCTGGTTTGGTTGCCCTCCTCTGTCGGTGCCCCTTACCATGACACATAGCATGTGCCATAATTATCTATTTACAAGTCAGTTGCCCACACAAAAGGTCCAAGCCATTTTAGTCATGCTCACTTTTTATTTGAGGAAACAGTTCAGAAAGGTCAAGTAATTGGCTTAAAGTCTCCAAAGTACCCCCCTTCTCTCCCTCTGCCCCTCCCACAGTCAGTGGCTTGATTGGTTCAAGCATGGCCCCAGGCACTAAAAATAGCTCAGTACTCAAGCATTGGCACAAGATAGGGTTGCTGGGTGGATCCTGGTCAGAGCACCTGTGAGATTCTGCCTCACTATCTCCCCTACTATCACAAAGAAACAAAACAAACAAACAAACAAAAAAACCTCTCCAAAGTAGTAAGGGATGAAACTACAATTCAATTTGGAGTTATCTGATTATACTCAAACTTTCCATTATAATAAACTTCTGCCCAACATCTAGCCAAAGCAGGTGTCCAAAAGATGTCTGTTAACTGATTAAATACGTTAATGCAACAAATCCTGTAATACTATGCTGGGTGCTGAACAGAACTGTGAGAAGCCCCGTTCCCCCTTCTCCCTCTCACCCCTCCTTTGGCCACAGTGCCATGAGGTTTCCAGTTCAGTGAAGGAAGTATTGAACATGCAATTACATTGAGTGTGCTCTTGAAAAAGAAATATAATTTAACCACTTTAAAAAGAAGGATAGAGGCCCTGTCCAGTTGGCTCAACAGTAGAGAATTGGCCCAGCCTGTGGAAGTCCTGGGTTCAATTCAAGTCAGGGCACACGGGAGAAGCAACTATCTACTTCTCCTCCCCTGCCTCCATATCTCTCTCTCTCTCTCTCTCTCTCTCTCTCTTCCCCTCCCACAGCCATGGTTCAAATGATTCAAGCAATGTTGGCCCCAGGCACTGAGGATGGCTACATGGCATCAACTTCAGCTGTTAAAATAGCCTGGTTGCTGAGCAATGGAGCAATGCCCCACATGGGCAGAGTATTACTCCCTACTGGGTTTGCCGGGTGGATCCCAGTCGGGGCGCATACGGGAGTCTGTCTCTGCCTCCCCACCTCTCATTTAATAAATAAAAAAATAAGAATAATAAAGAGGACAGAACCTGACCAGGCAGTGGTGCAGTGGATAGATGATCAGACTGGGATGCAGAGGACCCAGGTTTGAGACCCTGAGGTCACCAACTTGAGCGTGGGCTTATCTGAATTGAGCAAAGCTCACCAGCTTGGACCCAAGGTCGCTGGCTTGAGTAAGGGGTTACTCAGTCTGCTGAAGGCCCATGGTCAAGGCACATATGAGAAAGCAATGAATGAACAACTAAAGTGCCACAACGAAAAACTGATGATTCATGCTTCTCATCTCTCTCCATTCCTGTCTGTCTCTATTTATCCCTCTCTCTGACTCTCTCTCTCTCTCTCTGTCTTTGTTAAAAAAAAAAAAAGAGGACAGAGTAAGAGGGGAAATGGGGATAAAAACATGTTTGAGGTAGAGGAAACAGCCTATGTAACGTGAAAGAGACTAGAAAAAGACTGCTTGTTAAATGGCCATAGTTCTGTAGGAACATGTCTCAGAGTGGAAAGAAGAGAGTAGCAAGTGAAATGACAGAGCTGCAGAGGTAGGCAGGGGCCCACCAAGATGACTCCAAGCATAGTGACTATAAGTCAGTGGCATTGTACTATAAACTTCAAAGTTGCGAAGAGACTAGATCTGAAATGTTCTCACCACAAAAAATAGTAATGTTAATTATGTGACATTATAGAGGTGTTAGCTGAAGCTAGGAAGGTAATCATAAATGTATCAAGTCAACACACTGTAACCCATAAGCCTATAGAATGTCATATGTCAGTTATATCTGAATTTAAAAATAAGAGAGAGAACAAGCTGAGAAGTTTGGGGCCAAGTGAATCATTGGAAAGTCTTAAGCTAGGGAGAAATACAGATTTTCTGTCCAATAAAAATCACTCTGTGATCATGTGCACATAGGAAATGGAGGAATGTGACCGTTAGTGGCTGGCAATGAGGAGACTGAGGCATGAATCAAGGCAAGAGATAAAGACGACTGTAGAACTTCTTCTTGACATACGATTTTAAATAAGTCACTTTTAATTTCTTTTTCTTATTTTCTAAATGTAAAGATAAATACCTACAGTACCTTGTTTTTAAGATTAAGTGCACAGCCTGACCAGGTGGTGGCTCAGTGGATAGAGTGTTGGACTGGGATGCGGAGGACCCAGGTTCGGACCCCAAGGTCGCCATCTTAAGCGAGGGCTCATCAGGTTTGAGCAGGGCTCACCAGCTTGAGCCCAAGGTTGCTAGCTAGAGCAAGGGGTAACTCGGTCTGCTGTAGCCCCCCGGTCAAGGCACATATGAGAAATCAATCAATGGACAACTAAGGAACCGCAACAAAGAATTGATGTTTCTCATCTCTCTCCCTTCTTGTCTGTTTGTCCCTCTCTCTGATTCTCTGACTCTCTGTCTCTGCCACACACACACACACACACCAAAAAAAAAAGATTAAGTGCACAATGACAGTGTAGACTGCACAAGGTTGCACAGTGTGATGGTTAGGAACACAAGCTCTCAAATAAAAAAGTCTGGGTTTCAATCCTGACTCCTCTACTTCCTAACTGAAATTTTGGGCCTCTCTTTGCCTCAGTTTCCTAATATGTGAAATAGAAATAATATCTACTTGTGCCTGATTCATAAGGCTTGTTCAGAGGAATAATGTATTTAATTTATTGCCTTATCTCCGACATCTAGATTGTTCCTAGTACGCGGTAAGTCCTTAGCAATGTTATTATTTATTTGAAAATGACTAAAGGTTATATATGTAAGATCACCACCAAACAAACTATGTATTTTTATATATCCACAGAGTTTATGTTTACCAAACACCTTCTTTTTAACATAAAAGTAAACTGACATCCTACTGTTTCTTCCTTAACTTTTCCATGGTATGCTTTATTTCCCACTTAAAACCAAACCTCTTCTGTCGAATGCATTTGTAAAGCCTAATTTTCAGAGTGGCTGGGGACCAAATGCCCTCTAAAATCACCTAGACCTGTTATGCGTGGAGGAAGATGCTGTTCCACTAGAAAAGCTGGCCCCTAAGTGTAGGCTCAACACCTTTAAAGACATATTAGCTCAGCAAATGGTAGTTGCTAAGCAACCATTTGTTGTGAATGATTCCAGAAAAAAGAAAGAGATGGTTCCTTTGTGGACAGAGAGCGCTTTCATATTTAAAGAGATTTATTCTCATGGAGGAAGTTAAAGGCACTCAGGCCGCTCTCTTCCCCCCACTGCTCTCATACCCGTTCCTGGTAAAGAAAGGTTTTCTCCTCGAATCAGCAACAGCAGATGTAATGTTTCATCCTAGCAGAACTAGAATCCACTAAATGATTTAGCATCTACCAGGAAAAGAGCACGTTCTTCACTGAATAAAAGTATCGCATTAATCATTTGATCAAATAAATAGAACGTGTTTGCCTTGTGCCCTAAGCCCTTACAGGTATCTAGGTTCCTATGAGAAAAGCAAATCACAAGGTTTCCATTGTGTACTACAAAGAATTCCAAGTCAAGTGGCCATATCCAAAAAGGAGGGAGAGAGAGAGAATGAGAGAGAGAGAGGGAGAGAGAGAGAGAGAGAGAGAGAGAGGAAAGCTGGTTTCCATCCTTGTTCAATGAACAATAACGAAGGGATGATGATACATTCATTGATCAAGACTGGTGCTGGCCAATGACTGGACAATTTATATGGCACTAATTTACCGACTGTGTCGAATAGCAAGTACACTCTACCAGAAGGTTGACTGTGAGCTCCACAGAATGAGATAAACTAAATAAATCAAGGGATCAAGGGAAGGTGGAGAGGGAAAGAGTAGGAAGGAGGCAAGAGCAGGGAAGATAGGGGAAGGAGAGACCAGAAAAAAAGGAGGATAAGAAGAAAAGAAAGCAGGACAAATGATGACAAAGAATGTCCATTTTTTAAATAACAAGTACTGATAGCACCTCTCTCATGCTACTAAAACAAACTCTCTTTTCAATACTTTGTTTTAATAACTTCTTTCCACAAAGGAGGAAAAAGGGGGAAATATTCCCTCCAGAGAGAAGAGGTCAACTCTCAGAAACAATGAGTTGGATTTGTATATTAATATTGTGGTCAATATTCCCTAAGGCAATATTGAAATAATCACTTCCCTATTTCCTTCAAGATTGGAAAGAGTGTGTAGTGTCCTCCATTCACCACTCTCTGTGGTTCTGGCTTTCATCTATCAGTGAAGCCAGGAAATTACCTCTGACATCCCCCGAAGCCGCGTCTTCTGCTATGTTGTGGTCCTTCAGCCTCAGATCCGATAGCATCCTTAGAAACAGGACCCCAGAACACATACGTTCACAGGGCACGCCCATGTGCGTGTGCACACACAAGAGGTACAGCCGCGCCATAAAGGAAAATCAATTAGAAGCAAGATTTTCTCATTCTCTAAATCCCAGGTTCTCAGTTAGGCCTTTATAATATCTTCTAATAAATTATTCCACCTTCCATTTTGGGAAAGGAACAAATGCAAAGACAAATATGATCCCCTCTCCTTTATCTTTTCATTTTCTTTTTTAATTCCTGCAAACTTATAAAACCTCTGCCTTCTAAACCAAGTATTACTGGAATTCTATTTCAGCACGTTCTGGGATGAGAAGATTCTAAATGTGGAATAAAAGTAAATCTCCACGAATAGCTGGGTCTTTGCAGCTGAGAGCATCACTGGTCCCTTCATTTGCTCACGCAGCACAGTGTGAGTTCTGCTTTAGGCACAGCCGTGAATAGGCCATTAATAATCAGGTGGCATTAAAAAGAGATTGGTTCAAAGCTCTGGGTCTCAATGATTTTTTTTACCCTTTATAAATTATTCTTCTGATTGAATTGTTCATACAGTTCAAGACTAACCCATTAAGAGCTCCGGTTTTTAAAGTTAATCCATTGAAAAGCCTTGGGTGGTTGACAGACAAAAGTACTTCAGAAAGAGGGGTAACTGGTAGACAATCCTGAGAGTATATATATCCCATTAACCCTGAGTCCGCAATGAAATTTTACAGAACTCAGCAATATAAAAGTTACTGGATGAGCATAGAGTGAAAATAAACCATAGTATAAAATAAACTAGAATATAAAATAATTCAAGCCTGACCTGTGGTGGCACAGTGGATAAAGCACCAACCTAGAATGCTGAGGTTACTAGTTCAAAACCCTGGGCTTGCTGGTCAGGGCACATATGGGAGTTGATGCTTCCTACTCCTCACCCCCTTCTTTCTTTCACTTTCTCTCTCTCTCTCTTTCTAAAATAAATAAAATCTTAGGAAAAAATTTTAAAGAGTTAAAACTAAAACCCTAGAAGAAAACATAGGTATAAATCTTCTGACCTTGGACTAAGCAATGGCTTTTTAGATATAGCACAAAAAACAACAACAACAAAAAAAAACACTGAATAAACTGAATTACATCAAAATAAAAAATGTTAACAGGAGACAAAACTTTCCAAATCATATGTAGGATAAGAAACTTGATTTCAGAATATGTAAACAACTCTTACAACTCAATAATAAAAAGACAAGTAGCCCAATCAAAATTGGGCATAAGATTTGAAAACATATTCCTTCAAAGAAGATATACACATAACCAACAAACACATGAAAAGATGCTCAAAATTATTAGCCATTAGAAAAGTGTAAATCAAAACAACAATAGCTAATACATCATATCCAGTGGGATGGCCATGATCCAAATGACAGAAAATAACAAGTTCAGTAGGAAAAAACTGGAACCTTCATACGCGATGGTGTGCTGTAAGCTCTCAACACAAAGTAGGCTATTACTCTCTGAACATTTTACCTCGGAACCCACTCTTAGAGCAGCTGGTATTATAAATTTAATGAATGTTACTGTTTCATCTAAAATCCCCACTTCATCCACACTGGCTAAGATCCAGGCCAATTAGGCACCACTTCTTCCACAGGGACCTCTTGGTACTCTTACTTAATGGCTCCTCCTCCATTGAGTCTTTAATCTCAAACTCCACTCTGTATTTCCCTGAAGGTACTTGCCATATTCTCTCTTGATTTCATACACATGCAACTTATCCTTCCCTACTATATCGGAAGCTCCTTCAAATAGGTTATGTTTCTTAACAGATACCTAACAGATAGTTATTATTTAGACTGGATAGCTCTCATTTGCATAAAAGATGCATTTGACATCTTTCCATTTTTTACTGAAAATCCAGTATGTTTATCGCCCTCAAGTACAAAAGAAAAAAAATGACAACATTCATATTCCAATATATGAAACATTCTCAGTAATCATTATTTTAAAAATATATCTCTAGATGGTTTATGGCATATAATGTGAGAGAACAGTTTATCAAGTAAGTTCATTTTTAGGCACATCAAAATTGACATGATCATGTAAAGGTGTCATGGCAATATCTAGGCAATTAAATTTGTATACTAACATAAGCAAGCTCAAAAGTACAGCTGTTTAATTCCTAGTGTCAAAGGCTAGAACTATGAATTAATTGGCTATATTAGGCAATGATTTGAAGTGGAACCTCTTAGCCACTCATTAGGTAAAACAACTAATGCCTGCAAAACTTATTTTTAACACCTATGGATGTCACCCAGTATTCTTTCTCTAACAGAACTGTACCTTTAAATATGGCTAGTGCCAGATGGTCTCCTCAATAAAAAAAGAGCAGGAAGCAACATATTAATGCTACTCAACAAGTCTGCAGACATTCAACCAAATGAAATTAGCCTTCAGTTGCTAAACCACTCTGTCACCATAGCAACGCCCATTTCAGAAAAATAATACTGGATTTTCAAGGGAAATGAGCTGCCTATCTTAAACTCCAGTGTCCTCCAAAGGTATGATGATCAGATGCTGTAGATACTTTAGCTAAAATAACAGCCTAGATCTTTTCACTCACCTCAGCTCAGGTCTACCTATGAAAAGCCACTTGCCTTTCCACTTTAAAATATTGATGTACACACAGTTTCTAACTTTCTTGATTTCCTAGATACACATACTACATACACTTAAAGTGAATATATATGTGTATGTGCACACACTTGTGGGCTAATGGTCCTAAATTAAATGACAAATGCTAATGTCTTAGAAAATTTTCATTGGTGCATACTCCTATCAATCTGTTATTAATAGTATATCTGGCCTGACCTGTGGTGGTGCGGTGAATAAAGCATGGACCTGGAATGCTGAGGTTGCCGGTTCAGAACCCTGGGCTTGCCTGGTCAAGGCACATACAACAAGCAATCAATGAACAACTTAAGTGAAGCAACTATGACTTGATACTTCTTGTTCTCTCCCCTCTTCTCTCTGTAAAATCAATAAATAAAATTTAAAAAAAAATTTTAAATACAGTATATCTGATGAAAGAGATTAATCAAGGTAAAATACCACAATTATATTATTAGTGTTATCAGCCTCTAAGTTATCTAATATGAATGTTCAAAATAACAATTAAGCCCTGGCTGGATAACTTGGTTGGTTGGAGCATTGTCCTGATAACACAGAGATTACCAGTTCAATCCCCGGGTCAGAGTATATACAGGAACAGCTTGATGGTTCTGTCTCTCTCTCTCTCGAAAATCAATACATTAAAATTTTAAAAAGTTAAAAATATAAAAATAACAATTGATTCTTTTCTTGTGTGACAGAGACAGAGGGAGGGACAGATAGGGACAGACAGACAGAAAGGGAGAGAAATGAGAAAGAAGCCTTAATTCTTCATTGCGGCTTCTTAGTCTCCTTAGTTGTTCAATGATTGCTTTCTCCTATGTGCCTTGACTAGGCGGCTGCAGCAGAGTGAGTGACCCCTTGCTCAAGCCAGCGACCTTGGGCTCAAGCCAGAAACCTTGGGCTTCAAGCCAGTGAACTTTGGGCTCAAGCCAGCAACCATGGAGTCATGTCTATGATCCCATGCTCAAGCCAGCAACCCGGAGCTCAAGTTGGTGAGCCTGCGCTCAAGCCATATGAGCCCACGCTCAAGCTGGTGACCTTGGGGTTTCAAACCTGGGTCCTCTGTATCCTAGTCTTACGCTCTATCCACTGCACTACCGCCTAGTCAGGCATAATTGATTCTTATTGTTAATACAGCTCCATTTTTAAGGTGAAATGATCATTTGCCCCAAGGGAGCTGATCTTGTTCTGCCTGATGAAAATGCAGAGAATCTGAGAAAACGTTATGAAATATATTATAGAATCAAGATATGGTGGCAGGGTAGAAAGAACGCTTACTTTGGAAGCAAGGAGAAAGGATGTCTAAGAACATGGCAGCAGCTTCCCTTCTAATCACATGGTAAAAGATTTACAAAAGAAAGTGAGGAAGGCAAGAAGAGAGTAGCTAGTCTCAGAAGAGGGAAGGGAGGATATAAACAGGTGTTTAATGTACTGATCTTGTATATTTACTTAATAATGAAGCTATATATACATATATTCTAATCTCGATTTTGCCCCTTACAAGCCTGTGACATTAAACAAATCACTTATCTCTGTGATTTGTGCCTCAGTTTCCTGATTTGTAGAATGAAGGTAATAACAGTACTCTGCATAGAGTTTGAGGATTACATGAGATAAGCCTTTAACAATGTTTGGCATGTATTAAGCATTATATAAACCTGAGCAAAAACAAATTCCTATTTTTTTCACATTTCAATATTTTTACTTAGCCTTTTTATTTCAACTTTTTTTTTTTTTTTTTTTTCATTTTTTCTGAAGCTGGAAACGGGGAGAGACAGTCAGACAGACTCCCGCATGCGCCCGACTGGGATCCACCCGGCACGCCCACCATGGGGCGACGCTCTGCCCACCAGGGGGCGATGCTCTGCCCATCCTAGGCGTCGCCATATTGCGACCAGAGCCACTCTAGCGCCTGGGGCAGAGGCCACAGAGCCATCCCCAGCGCCCGGGCCATCTTTGCTCCAATGGAGCCTTGGCTGCGGGAGGGGAAGAGAGAGACAGAGAGGAAAGTGCGGCGGAGGGGTGGAGAAGCAAATGGGCGCTTCTCCTGTGTGCCCTGGCCGGGAATCGAACCCGGGTCCTCCGCACGCTAGGCCGACGCTCTACCGCTGAGCCAACCGGCCAGGGCTATTTCAACTTTAAACTTTATTTTCTACTGTATTTATACTGTTTATTTTTTCATGCTTTTTGTTTTCAAGTTTCTTTCACTTCTTTTATTTTAAATGTTGGGTTTCAGTGTGTCTTCATTTTTAAATCATCTTTATTGTCTTAACTTCTTATCTAGATATTTCCAACATATGATGGCTCCTTTGAAGGGAAGAGGGGAAAAGAGTACATGGAAAATCTTTGGGGCACCTCCTTTTTTGTGAGGGGGGAAAATGCTCTTCTCTTTATGAGGAGAAAAAAGGTAGCTACATTCTTAGAATAATTGACTGGATAAAAGTCAATCTAGTTTTTTTATTCACTTAAGACAAGGAAGGGCCTTCATATTATTGAATAGAATTAGCGCAGTGCTCTGGCCCATTTACACGAAACTGGTTGTCACCAACCTTTCACTATAAGGTTTTTTAAGTCACTACCGCTGAAGTACTTCAAGAATGCATAGGCCCTGCATGTGCCCAGTTGGCATTCTCTGAGGTTTAAAAAACATTTCCCAAAAGTTTTACACAATTTTTTATATGTAAAAGAACACATAATACCTTTGAACTACACGACTTCAAGTTTTATCCTGAGCTGTTTTCGTAGCTTCTGAGCTGAGCACAGAACTTAACAGAGAGCAAGACACACAAGATGAAACTTGGTCTGCACTCTTTCCTTTTATTCTGATCCAAATAAGAGAACTTGGAAAACAACCCTAAAAAGTCACTTTTTATTAGTCTGGCAATGAATGAAATGGCAGCTAATAAAACTGCCCCGTCAAATCAATACCAGTATTATGCACTGACCCTTGACACACTTAGAGCTCTCTCTCCCCCTCCCTTCTTCCTGATCTTGCCCTTGATGAGGCTCTGGACTCCCCCTCTCATTAACACCCAAAGCTTACGACTCCGCACAGATCAAATGGAGAATTAAAGCTATTGTCTGAATAACCCAGACCAAATACTTTCACCTGAAATAATAATCAAAGGAAAGTTATTTTACCCTGAATTAACTGTAAAATTATCTCAAGTGTTTTCATTGTATGATTAGTCTATTTCCTGCTTATGAGAACACACCCTCTCACTCAAACATCAGCCTGAAGATTTTGGCTTTTTTTTCTTTCTTTTATTTTTATTTTTTTTTTTTTTGCTTGCACATATCCTGACTATAAATTACCAACAGAAATTTTCATCTAATCATCATGGTAGAATTCCTCAAATGGCAAGAAACAAACCAAAACAATTTTTCCTACAAATAAATATTTCACATATATTCTTAAAACTTTTATGATAACTTATTCTGCACAATAATTTAAAGGGGTGCATTATTCCAGGTATGGTTCCTATAATATTTATTCTTTTTAATATGGCTATTTATTTAGATATGCAATATAATATACCACTATAATATGTTTCATAAAAGTCACAAATATGAAGATAAAGTTCTTATAACAAAATGTGTGCTGATTGTTGGTTTAGAAAAATTCTCAACAAATCTACAACTCTCTTTAGCACAAGTAACTTCTTTCACATTAAAACTTAATGCAGACATGTGAAGAAGTCAACACAAATACTGTTTTTTAAAAGGAAACCTTACCCAATTTCAGTTATTTATATTTTGTACCCCTAACCTCCAACAACACATGATTCATCCTGTATGATTCACACAATCCCTGAGTTGGCCTTACAAACCACAACACCCTCCCAAAGGCCCTGTCCCAGTGTGTCTGTCCTGCTGGGATCAGGAACTGAATTCAGAAAACACAGCTCAGGAATTGGGGTGGGAGATGTCCGGCTTACATCCCCAGAACATTGCCTTCACGTCTTCTAGGAAGCGCTGTGTAGAGTTCACAGCTGATCTTTGGTAACGTTCTCCTAACTCAGGGGTCTCAAACTCGCGGCCCGCCGAACAATTTTGTGTGGCCCGCAGACTAATCCACGAAGTTCAAAATATTTTGGATAAAATTAAGTAAGCCTAGGGGCCTACTTGTATTTTTCATTTCTCTAGCATCCTAGCTAGATATTAGCTTAGTTAACAGCAGTTGTGATGAGAACTACAGTTTCTGGTCGTTTTGTGACACTGAGTAAACTGCATGTACGATTGTGCTTGTTGTACTGATTTTTTTTTGTTTTCAACTGCAGTGAGAAAAGTGTTGCGTAACAGTTGCCTTTTGTAGACCTAGTGCGGCCCGCCCAATGGCTGTGATCTTGCTCTGCGGCCCACATGCTGAGTTGAGTTTGAGATCCCTGTCCTAACTGTATCGTCACTTACATGAAACTGTCCTCCCTTGAACAACTTTGGCTTTGCCAGTGCTTATCTTGAAACAAGATTAAGTACTTCATCCCACTTCCCAAGTAGTCCTCTCCACAAAGATTCTGCTACTGCCCGCATCTGACACTTGGCCCCAGAGTCTCTCATTAGCCACCAGCCATTAGGCTTTCTGTCCTCCGACTCTCCCTACGGCCTCTGCAAACGTTCCTCTCCTTCTCATCCAGCGAGGCCTCAAGAGAGTTCATCAGAGCAGTCCTCCAACAAAAGCTTGTTTCTTCTTGGAGAGTGAGTTCTACTGCCAAGAAAAATAATATTTTCTGTGTGTACTTAAGAGTATGCTAAAGTGATTTATTTTAGTCCTTTCTTGATTTTTTTACCACCCAACAGACTGTCCCGCCACCCAGGCCCCGTCCACCCACCCCCGGCACACCCATGCCCATTTATAACACAGGGGCTGGAAACTGCTCTGAGGACTTGGAAACACACTGATAAATTACATTCCTATGAACTCCCTTCCAGACTTCAGCCCGTGTAAATAGCTCATGACCATCAATGGCCATGTAAGAAATAGTTATGTTTACTCTCCCATCTGTCTACACTGCTTTGGGAACATTCTAAAAAGAACACGGCTGTGTATCAAAAATGGACCTCCTAGGTTACACAGCCTTCAGCAGGGGGTTAATCTCTCTCTGAAGCTCAATTTAATCAACTCATTTTTAAATGAGAGTGTTCCTTCCCGCTAGAAAAAAAATCCGTTAATTCTAATGTCTCACAGTTCTGCATAACACTAATGAAGGTTGTGTTTAACATTAGGAGCAATTCAAAATAACTTTTCCCTAATCGAAAACCTATAATTCGAAAAATTAGTTAAATACTAAATATTTCTGCCTAGTGGATTTCTCTCCCGAAAGCATCTGACAAACTACACGATCCCTGCCCGAGGGCTGGACGAATGCAGTTGGAGGATGTTCTGAAGTGGCTGCCAGAGCAAGGAGAGAAGCTACAGCTGAGTCTCCTGCAGCAACTCCAACCACATCGCTCTTTCGTTGTTCTTGTTTAAGTTATCACTGTATTGTTAAATGTAGTGGGGTTTTTTGTTTTGTTTTGTTTTTTCCGAAGCCAGAAACGGGGAGGCAGTCAGACAGACTCCTGCATGCGCCCGACCGGGATCCACCCGGCACGGCCACCAGGGGGCGATGCTCTGCCCATCCGGGGCATCGCTCTGTTGCGACCAGAGCCATTCTAGCGCCTGAGGCAGAGGCCACAGAGCCATCCCCAGCGCCCGGGCCATCTTTGCTCCAATGGAGCCTTGGCTGCGGGAGGGGAAGAGAGAGACAGAGAGGAAGGAGAGGGGGAGGGGTGGAGAAGCGGATGGGCGCTTCTCCTGTGTGCCCTGGCCAGAATCGAACCCAGGACTCCTGCACGCCAGGCTAACGCTCTACCACTGAGCCAACCGGCCAGGGCAAATGTAGTTTTTGAAATGCACCATTAAAGCACAACACGAATGCACTGTATTTAAATCCGGACAATCGGCCTAACAAAATCAAAACTGTTTAATGTCTTTATAATCCATGACTTACTAGAAAGAGTTCAAAAATATACCCAGGAGAAGGAAAAAGTAGTGGTAATCAATTGTTGCTTATTAAAATTTATAATATAGATTATATGTATAATATAAAACCATATTATATTATATGCTTAATATAATTGTATTTGTAATTATTTGACAAATACTGTAATAATGTTACATTCTACATATATTTTACATGTAAGGACAACGTTAGCATAATCTCTATCCCAGTTTTATCCTACTGATGGGGAAAATCAACCCCAAACACCACTCTAAAAATTACATTCTCTTTAACAAGGTGGAAATTTCACAAGTTAATAAAATGTACTTATGTCAAAACACTTAGTGAATATTTATATAATCACTGTTGGGGATAGTGAAGAAAAAGGCACAAGAAGGGTGAATGATATTCTATGTCACATAATGAAGTCCTCTCTTCCACTTTCCAGAAGTGATTCATCCTTAAAGTCCTACTCCAATCCCCACCTCCTCCTGAGAGCCCTCCCTTGATGGTCTCTCTCAACTCTCTGTTGAATCTGAGTCAATACCTTCATATTAAGTACTTAGTAAAAATACTGTTGTTTGTGGCTCCTTTTATAACTATCTCTTCAATTTGCAGAATGTCACTCAGATAGCAGGCACTGGTTAGTATTTTAAATAAGTACAGTAGAGCTATGAATATAACAATCCATACAAGAATAAAAGATATACTTCATTTACTACTCTCTACTACTCAGAATTTGATGTCCAAACACAAACTGGTTTCAGAGCATTTCTACCTGGTATTTCCAAATGCCTAGTGAATGAAATGTTGTAGGCTTCTTAGTGATTTCTGCAACTAGAGAAATTTATACCTGCAAGTTGTTAGTGGGGCCTTTTTTATTACAAAGTGTTCTTCTTACACTGGTCTGGAAATTGAGGACATGGTGAAAAAGGTGGTACGGTCTACAAACAAGAGCCTTCTCGGCCTCTTGGAAATGTTGGCAGAGATATAAATGTGTTGCTTATGCTACTGTCTTTACAGAGTCAGTGAACACATGACTTTCATTCGATGAACTGTGCAGGAAATACCAGCCAGTCTCACCCATATGTACATTCATTTAAAAAACATACTCTCCCCCAGCCTTGCCTGGTCAAGGCATTTATGGGAGTTGATGCTTCCTGCCCCTCCCTCCTTCTCTCTCTCTTTCTCTCTCTTTCTCCTCTCTGCTCTCTCTCTAAAAGTGAATAAAACTAAAAAAAAAAAAGAAACACTCTCATTCATTCCCTCTCCCTGTACACACAGCCCATAGAATCCTAACAACCAACAGTTCAGCTTCAATGTTAAAGTAACAACAGCAATAACAGTAAGTTTTAAAACTATGCAGGAAAAGTATTTGGTGTTCCTGACAGTTGCATGTAATTTTTTTTAATAATTTTATTTTTTTAATGAGGTGACATAAATAACTCAGGATACATATATTCAAAGATAACAAGTCCAGGTTATCTTGTCGTTCAATTATGTTGCATACCCATCACCCAAAGTCAGATTGTCCTCTGTCACGTTCTATCTAGTTTTCTTTGTGCCCCTCCCCCTTCCCCTTTCCCTCTCCTTTTCCCCCCTACCCCCCCCCCCCGTAACCACCACACTCTTATCAATGTCTCTTAGTTTCACTTTTATGTCCCACCTACGTATGGAATAATGCAGTTCCTGGTTTTTTCTGATTTACTTATTTCGCTTCGTATCATGTTATCAAGATCCCACCATTTTGCTGTAAATGATCCAATGTCATCATTTCTTATGGTTGAGTAGTATTCCATAGTGTATATGTGCCACATCTTCTTTATCCAGTCATCTATTGACGGGCTTTTTGGTTGTTTCCATGTCCTAGCCACTGTGAACAATGCTGCAATAAACATGGGGCTGCATGTGTCTTTACGTATCAATGTTTCTGAGTTTTTGGGGTATATACCCAGTAGAGGGATTGCTGGGTCATAAGGTAGTTCTATTTTCAGTTTTTTGAGGAACCACCATACTCTCTTTCATAATGGTTGTACTACTTTACATTCCCACCAACAGTGTATGAGGGTTCCTTTTTCTCCACAGCCTCTCCAACATTTGCTATTACCTGATTTGTTAATAATAGCTAATCTAACAGGTGTGAGGTGGTATCTCATTGCAGTTTTGATTTGCATTTCTCTAATAGCTAAAGAAGATGAGCATCTTTTCATATATCTGTTGGCCATTTGTATTTCTTCCTGGGAGAAGTGTCTGTTCATATCCTCTTCCCATTTTTTTATTGGATTGTTTGTTTGTTTGTTGTTGAGTTTTATGAGTTCTTTGTATATTTTGGATATTAGGCCCTTATCAGAGCTGTTCTTTGAAAATATCATTTCCCATTTAGTTGGCTTTCTGTTTATTTTGTTATCAGTTTCTCTTGCTGAGCAAAAACTTCTTAGTCTGATGTAGTTCCATTCATTAATTTTTGCCTTCACTTCTCTTGCCTGTGGAGTCAAATTCATAAAATGCTCTTTAAAACCCAGGTCCCTGAGTTGAGTACCTATGTCTTCTTCTATGTACTTAATTGTTTCAGGTCTTGTGTTTAGATCTTTGATCCATTTTGAGTTAATTTTAGTACAGGGGATCAAACTGTAGTCCAGTTTCATTCTTTTGCATGTGGCTTTCCAGTTTTCCCAGCACCATTTATTGAAGAGGCTTTCTTTTCTCCATTGTGTGTTGTTGGCCCCTTTATCAAAAATTATTTGACTATATATATGTGGTTTTATTTCTGGACTTTCTATTCTGTTCCATTGGTCTGAGTGTCTATTTTTCTGCCAATACCATGCTGTTTTGATTGTCGTGGCCCTATAATATAGTTTGAAGTCAGGTATTGTAATGCCCCCAGCTTAATTCTTTTTCTTTAGGATTGCTTTGGCTATTCGGGGTTTTTTATAGTTCCATATAAATCTGATGGTTTTTTGCTCTATTTCTTTAAAAAATGTCATTGGAAGTTTGATGGGAATTGCATTAAATTTGTATATTGCTTTGGGTAATATAGCCATCTTGATTATATTTATTCTTCCTAGCCAAGACCAAGGTATATTCTTCCATCTCATTATATCTTTTTCGATTTCCCTTAACAATGGTTTATAGTTTTCATTATATAAGTCCTTTACATTCTTTGTTATGTTTATTCCTAAGTATTTTATTTTTTTTGTTGCAATCGTGAAGGGGATTGTTCTTTTGAGTTCCTTCTCAATTGTTTCATTGTTGGCATATAGAAAGGCTATTGACTTCTGTATGTTAGTTTTGTATCCTGCGACCTTACTGTATTGGCTTATTGTTTCTAGTAGTCTTTTTGTGGATTCTTTGGGGTTTTTGATGTATAGGATCATATCATCTGCAAAAAGTGATACCTTTACTTCTTCTTTTCCGATATGGATGCCTTTTATTTCTTTGTCTTGTCTGATTGCTCTGGCTAGAACCTCTAGTACCACATTAAATAAGAGTGGAGAGAGTGGACAACCCTGTCTTGTTCCTGATTTAAGGGGGAAAGCCTTCAGTTTAGTGCCATTTAATATGATGTTAGCTGATGGTTTATCATATATGGCCTTTATCATGTTGAGATATTTTCCTTCTATACCCATTTTGTTGAGAGTCTTAAACATAAAATTGTGTTGTATTTTATCGAAAGCCTTTTCTGAGTCTATTGATAAGATCATGTGGTTTTTGTTCTTTGTTTTGTTGATATGGTGTATTACGTTAACCGTTTTACGTGTGTTGAACCATCCTTGAGATTCTGGGATGAATCCCACTTGATCATGATGTATTATTTTTTTAATATGTTGTTGTATTCGATTTGCTAGTATTTTGTTTAGTATTTTAGCATCTGTATTCATGAGAGATATTGGTCTGTAGTTTTCTTTTTTGTGCCATCCTTGCCTGGTTTTGGTATGAGGGTTATGTTGGCCTCATAAAATGTGTTTGGAAGTATTGCTTCTTCTTCAATTTTTTGGAAGACTTTGAGTAGAATAGGAACCAAGTCTTCTTTGAATGTTTGATAAAATTCGCTGGTATAGCCATCAGGGCCTGGACTTTTATTTTTGGGGAGGTTTTTAATGGTTTTTTCTATTTCTTCTCTACTAATAGGTCTGTTTAGGCTTTCTGCTTCTTCTTGACTCAGTCTAGGAAGGTTGTATTGTTCTAGGAATTTATTCATTTCTTCTAGGTTGTTGAATTTAGTGGCATGAAGTTTTCATAGTATTCTACAATAATTCTTTGTATTTCTACGGTGTCCGTGGTGATTTCTCCTCTTTCATTTTGCATTTTGTTTATATGAGTTCTTTCTCGTTTTTCTTGGTAAGTCTTGCAAAGGGTTTGTCAATTTTGTTGATCTTTTCAAAGAACCAGCTCCTTGTTCTATTAATTTTTTCTATAGTTTTTCTGTTCTCTAATTCATTTATTTCTGCTCTGATTTTTATTATCTCCTTTCTTCGGCTGGTTTTGGGTTGTCTTTGTTCTTCTTTTTCTAGTTCCTTAAGGTGGGAAGTTAAGTGGTTCACTTGGGCTCTCTCTTGTTTGTTCATATATGCCTGAAGGGATATGAACTTCCCTCTTATCACTGCTTTTGCTGCATCCCATAGATTCTGATATGTCGTATTGTCATTTTCATTAGTCTGTATATATCTTTTGATCTCTGCACTTATTTTTTCTTTGACCCATTCATTTTTTAAAAGTATGTTGTTTAGTTTCCACATTTTTGTGGGATTTTTTTCCTCTTTTTTGCAGTTGAATTCTAATTTCAAGGCTTTATGATCAGAAAATATGCTTGGTATAACTTTGATTTTTCTGAATTTGCTGATGTTGTTTTTGTGGCCCAACATATGGTCAATTCTTGAGAATGATCCATGTACATTGGAGAAAAATGTATACTCAGTCACTTTGGGATGAAATGTCCTGTAGATGTCTATCATATCCAGGTGCTCTAGTGTTTTGTTTAAGGCCACTATATCTTTGTTGATTCTCTGTTTGGATGACCGATCTAGAGCCGTCAGCGGTGTATTGAAGTCTCCAAGTATGATTGTATTTTTGTCAGTTTTTGTTTTAAGGTCAATAAGTAGCTGTCTTATATATTTTGGTGCTCCTTGGTTTGGTGCATATATATTAAGAATTGTTATGTCTTCTTGATTCAGTGTCCCCTTAGCCATTATGAAATGGCCATTTTTGTCTCTGAGTACTTTTGCTGTCTTGTAGTCAGCATTATCAGATATGAGTATTGCTACGCCTGCTTTTTTTTGGATGTTATTTGCTTGGAGTATTGTTTTCCAGCCTTTCACTTTGAATTTGTTTTTATCCTTGTTACTTAGATGAGTTTCCTGCAGGCAGCATACAGTTGGATTTTCTTTTTTAATCCATTCTGCTACTCTGTGCCTTTTTATTGGTGAGTTTAATCCGTTTACATTTAGTGTAATTATTGACACTTGTGAGTTCCCTATTGCCATTTTATATCTTGCTTTCTGTTAGTATTGTGTCTTGTTTGATCCTTCTCTTTCATTTTTCTATCTTTTGTTATTTGGTTGTATTCCATACATCTTTCCTCTGTTGCTATCTTTTTTATCTCATGTGCTTCTGTGGTGGTCTTTTCAATGGTGGTTACCTTTAAGTAATGAAAAGGGTTCCTACCCTGTTCATTGTAGCGAACTATTTTATGAGTACTTTTGCACTCCATCGTCCTTTGCTACTGTTAATCTCCATTTTCTCCCCCCCTTTCTTTTTGCTGTTGTCACAGTTTAAATTTGGTTTTATAGTGTTCTTCTTGGAGCTTTTACTTGTGGCTCTGTTTTTTTTTTTGTTTGTTTGTTTTTTTTTGTTCTTTGTATCTGATTGAAGAACCCCCTTTAGTAATTCCTGGAGTGGGGGTCTTCTGATGATAAATTCCCTCATCTTTTCTGTATCTGTGAATGTTTTTATTTCTCCTTCATATTTGAAGGATAGCTTTGATGGGTATAGTATTCGTGGCTGAAAGTTCCTCTCTTTCAGGACTTTAAATATTGGGGTCCACTCTCTTCTAGCTTGTAGAGTTTCTGCTGAGAAATCTGATGATAATCTAATGGGCCTTCCTTTATATGTTGTATTCTTCTTTTCCCTGGCTGCCTTGAGAATTTTTTCTTTGCTGTTGGTTTGTGCCAATTTCATTATCATATGCCTTGGAGTAGGTTTGTTGGGGTTAAGAAAACTCGGAGTTCTGTTTTCTTCTTGAACTTGAGGCTTTAGTTCTTTCCACAGGCTTGGGAAATTCTCATCTATTATTTGTTTGAGTATGTTCTCCATTCCATTTTCTCTCTCTTCTCCCTCTGATATACCTATTATTCTTATGTTATTCTTTCTGATGGAGTCAGATAATTCTTGTAGGGCTATCTCATTTTTTTTCATTTTTGAGTCTCTTTCTTCTTCTCTCTATTGTGCCTCAAGTTGCTTGTCTTCTATTTCACTAATCCTCTCTTCTATCTGACCTGTTCTATTAGCTAAGCTTGTTACCTCATTTTTCAGCTCGTGAATTGAGTTTTTCATCTCTGTTTGATTTGTTTTTATAGTTTCAATTTCCTTGGACATATATTCTTTGTGTTCATTGAGTTGTTTTCTGAGCTCCCTAAATTGCCTTTCTGTGTTTTCTTGTATATCTCTGAGTATTTTTAGGATTTCTATCTTGAATTCTCTGTCATTTAGCTCCAAGGTTTCCAATATATTAAATTTTTTCTCCATAGAGTTTTTCTCATCTAGCTGTGTTACCTCTCTTTCTTTTGTATCCATGATATTTGATTTTCTCTTCCTTAATGGCATCTGAGGGAGGTTTTGTTGATAGTATTAATGAGATTTAATAAAGAATAAAAAGTTAAAAAAATAAAAAATCGAAAAGAGTTGGTTTTTTTAAAAAAAATTAATAATGAAATAAAGAAAAATAAAATAAAATAAAAATTTTTAAAAAAAGGAAATTATTCCCCCCCCCTCCTTTTTTCCTCTCCTCTCCTCTCCCCTCTTTCTTGAGAAAATCTTGTGGTGTCTGTGAATTATAACAAACAATGCCTGTAATGGAGGGCCTAAATTGGGGAAAAGTAATAAAGGGGCAAAAAAAAAGAAGAAAAAAAAAAAGAAAAAAGAAGGGGGTATGGACCCACAAAAAGCAAATAAGGAAAAAGTTTGGGTCAAGAATAAAATTATTTGCTTTTAGGTGTTGGTTGACTAAGAGTTATGATGAGAGAAATAAGAGGGAAACAGAAAAATGGGGGGACAAATTAAAAAAATTACTATTGTATTTAGTGGAACAAGAACTAGATAAAATGGAGAGCCAGAGATGGGAGCACTGCTAGTGAGTTAAAAAGGTGAAGTAAAAACCCCCCAAAATGCCACAAACATAAGTTTGAGTTCCAGATAAGATAATTTGTTTGTTATTGAGGTTTGAATGAGAGGAGATGTAAAGGAGAAAGGAAGAAACTAATATAGAGGGAGAAAAGAAAGAGAGAGAGAGAGAAAAAAAGAGGGAACCACTAAAAGAAGAAAAAAGAGGAGAGAGAGAGAGTTAAGGGATTTGGAGTGCAACCCTCATAGAGAGAAAGGAAGAGGAAAGAAAAGATAATGGGAGATGTAACACTTATGGGTAGTGTAGTTCAAGGAAAGGAAAGAGTAAGACTGGCAGAGAGTTAATCGGCCAAATTGGAGGAGGAAAAAAAATATCAAGAATGAAGATAAGAGAAACAAACGAACAAATATAATAAAATGGGATAGGTTATAAAGTCTGCAGATTATTCTTGATTTTGAGAGGTTATCTTCTTGCTTTTTCTTTTCTCTCCCTCTTCCTGGTCGGTGACTCTGTACCCCGGGTTCTGTCCCTTTGGCACGCTCAGGTAGAGGTTTGCAGTTGATAAGTCTCTATGGCGATGTCATGTATTGTGCTTTAGTCTCGTTGGCAGTCGAGGCTCATTAGCATTTATAGGCTCCAACAGTGAGAGAGTCCGTGTTCCTGGAGCCTTTCTCCTAGTCTTTCCTTCCTCAATTAGTAGCCTGATAATCCAGCTATGGGGTTGCTGCTGCCTCTGCCTGGATAGTAAGAGGCTCAAAGAGCTGGCAACTCCCCACTCTATTTCCACTCAGCACAGGGCTCTGGGTAAGGCTCAGTCAGTCAGAGCTGCTAGCATAATCAGGCGGGGTTTCTGCCCACTCAAAGACCTCTGGCTCTGCCACTCTGACCAGTAACACAGGCGGGCGCCCACTCCCGGGGCACTTGGAGGAAACTCTCGCTCACTATCTGCACGCGCAGACCAGGATATCAGGCCGGCAGTCTCACGCTCTGAGTGAAACCCCCAACCGCATGGAAAAGTTCCAGCGTTGGAATTGGCTCTCGCTCCGTCCCCGTGCGTGGCTTTTGCAAGGCGCTGGGGCGGCCCGAGATTCCGCTTTGGCCCACACAAATGCCCCTGACTCTGCCCCTCTGTGCGATAACACGGGCGCGCACTGCCGAGGCACTCGGAGGAATCTCTCGCTATCTGCGCGTGCAGACCAGGATATCAGGCTGGCCGCGTTTCCCTCTGAGTGAAACCCCCACGAGCACGGAAAAGTTCCACGTTGGAATTAGTTCTCGCTCCCTCCCATGCGCGGCTTTCCCAGGGCACTGGGGCTGCCCAGAGATTCCGCTTTCGGCCCACACAAAGGCCTCTGACTCTGCCTCTCTGTGGGGTAACACGGGCATCCACTCCCGGGGCTTTGGAAGAAATCTCTCGCCCACTATCTGCGCGCGCCAACCAGGAGATCAGGTAAAATGGCTGCCCCACTTGTCTTTCTTTGTCTGGGTTTGGCGCGAGTGTTAGCTTGTATTGCCCGGGTTGCCACAGGAACAGTTTTTCCTCGGCTTGGATCTCCGTGCCACAGCCTGTTTCGGCCGTTTGTGCCGCGGCCTGGATCTATTCACCCCCTTTGCCCGCCTCAGTTTCTATATTCACAGATCCCAGAGAAAGCCGCCCTGTTTAGGTTAGTGAGGAAGGCGGAGCATTTCTTACTCCCTATTTCCTTCGGGGTTTGGTTATATATTTAGCCAATTTTTCGCTCGACCATACCTTCGGGTGTATTGCGAAACATCTGGAGACTCCAAGGTTAGTTTTTTCTGTTTCTGGTTGAAGATCTTGTTGAGTTTTGGGGGAGATTTATCAGTATCGCTTCCTACCCCGCCATTACTCTGAAGTCATCTCTGCATGTAATTTTTTAAGATGCAGTTTGTGCCTTGGTCGGTTTGCTCAGTGGTAGAGCGTCGGCCTGGCATGCAGGAGTCCCAGGTTCTATTCCCGGCCAGGGCACACAGGAGAAGCGCCCATCTGCTTCTCCACCCCTCCCCCTCTCCTTCCTCTCTGTCTCTCTCTTCCCCTCCCGCAGCCAGGGCTCCATTGGAGCAAGGTTGGCCGGGGCGCTTGAGGATGGTTCTGTGGCCTCTGCCTCAGGTGCTAGAATGGCTCTAGTTGCAACAGAGTGATGCCCCAGAGGGGCAGAGCATCGCCCCTTGGTGGGCATGCCGGGTGGATCTGGTCGGGCGCATGCGGGAGTCTGTCTGACTGCCTCCCCGTTTCCAACTTCAGAAAAAAAAATTTTTTTTTAAATATGCAGTTTGTGCTAGTTGAGATGGAATCAGAAGGGGAAATGTTTATTAGAACAGTATAAGGTGCCCCCAACTTCCATTTATCCAGCAATCTAATCAACTATAAAAGACATATGCAGAAGTCTCAAAAATATTTAAAATAATTATCACATAAGTCATGCAGTATTTTTTGTTTTGTTTTGTTCTCTTTTGTTTTGTTTTTTAAGTGAGAGTCAGGGAGGCAGAGACAGACTCCCGCAGGTGCCCTGAACGGGATCCACCCAGGGGTGATACTCTGCCCATCTGGGGTCACTGCTCCACTGCTTGGCAACCGAGAGATTTTTAGTGCCTGAGGTAAGGCCATGGAGCCATACTTAGTGCCAGGGACCAACTTGCTCAAACCGTTTGAGCCATGGCTGTGGAATAGGATGAGAGAGAAGGGACAGAGAGAGAGGGAAGGGGGAGAGGTGGAGAAGCAGATGGTTGCTTCTCCTGTGTGCCCAGATCAGGAATCAAACCAGGGACTTCCACACGCCAGCTGATGCCCTACTGCTGAGCCAACAGGCCAGGCCAATTCATGGATTTTACTTAGTGCATGGCTTACAGTTGTCCTCAACATATAGCCTTCCAATTTGACACATGAGTAAAATTAACATACTCTAATAATAATATCTCTCTATTTCAGTCCATAGGGACCACTGGAGAGCAAATTAGGAGCTGAAGGGGTTTGAGGGGTACAGTAAAATTATAACACATAGATGAATACATGAAACTCTGTTAATCCCAGATGCTACACTGGACAGTGGGACACTGGAACCAACCAAAGACTGGGTAAGCATTTTGGGGAGACTCTTCCAAGCAACACTCATCCCACAGGTTGTTCTGATTTGAAAAAGTTAATTTGAGGAAAGCTTATAGAATCCTTCTCATGCATTAACACATAGAAACATTTTTATCAGGTATTTTTCACATGCTCAACACCTCCAAAATCTGCAGCTCAAACATTTGGAGGCAAAAAAAATTTCAGAGGAAGCAAAAGCCTTATTTTCAGGACTGAGCTTTGAGCCACTATATGCAGAAAATAATGTTCAGTGCAAGCTTTTTGATGCCCTAGGGGTTGACTTATGTGAATATAAAAGACTTGGACATTAATTTGGTTTTTAAAAATCAATACTCAATTTATTAGAATTACAAATTATAAATTCAAAATTCTACATCCTCCATAAACATTTAAGTTCTGTTTACAAATCATATTGATCTATTTAGAAATCTAGCAGATTCTATAATCACCTAAAAGGGAGATCTGATCACTTCATTAAATTACCTTAAAATTTTTTTAACTGTAAATATAAATTTAATATATTTAATTCCCTTTTTAAGTACCTTGTTTGACAGACCGATAAACACGCCCAACTTCTTAAATATT
This sequence comes from Saccopteryx leptura, assembly GCF_036850995.1. NCBI lineage: Eukaryota > Metazoa > Chordata > Mammalia > Chiroptera > Emballonuridae > Saccopteryx > Saccopteryx leptura. Next base: position 223,059,408 of record NC_089503.1, read on the forward strand.
ATGATAAATCTAATAAATGTACTAAATATACATGATAATTCTTAAGTTCTCTTAAATGTTCTATTACCATTGCAAACTTGTTAAAATTTCAACTTAAACACCATAATTGAAATAATTACTCAATGGCACATTTCTCTACTGAAATTACAGAGTTAATCCGTAGGTACTGGAATGCCCAAATTCTATTAAACATTTTAAGTTTTAAAAGTACTTAAAATTCCAACTGTATAGATATATTATTTCTAAATCTCCTTGGGGTTAAAGATTCTTACCCAAAAAGGAAACAGTTGTGTCAAGCCACACAGTTTGGGGGTTACTTTCCCAAAGGAATATGGTAGTGTGATGCTACCCCCTCAGCCAATTGATGTTCTAGTAAAAGTGACATCTGGAGCAGCAGATATCCAGGGCAATTGTTCTCACTCTCAACTGCCACATTGAGACTTTTTATACAATTTCCATTTCAAGGACTCTAAATCTTAAAAAGAAGAGTGGTGATGACTTAGCCCATGTCCCTAGATTTACATCCTGTTATTATCAAACTTTCAAGACAATTTGGAGGCAGTATTTCCCTCCCAGAACACTAGACCACTAATTTGACTTTACACTTGCTTTACCTAGAAGAATAATAGGTAATATGCTAGCGAGGGTTAGGTGAGAGTTTAGAATAGTTATGGCAATTATTACAAATAGTGATAATATTATGCCCTCTAAGCATAGTAGTGAGGATATTATGTGGGAGCGGTATATTAATAGGCCAATTAGGGAGATTGTAAAGGCTAATATCGTGTTTATATAGGTCAGGGACATTTAATAGTTATGGATAAGACCATAGTTTAGTGAGTCGAAATCACTTGTTTTGTTTTAAACTAACTATTATTATTCGGCTCATTCTAATCCTTCCTGAGATCATTCGTAAGCTAGGCTAATGGCTAATAGGGAAAGAATTCTTTTCCATTTTGCTCCAAATATTTCTTTCCCTTCTTTTCATCATTATCCTGTATAAGACCACACAACCTTTACAAATAGTGAAATGGTAGTCAACTGAATGCTCTATGTCACTTATGGCTTTGTCTGATCCATTGGTCACAACTTCCAGAGTCATCCTCCTAATAACTAAGAGCCCACTGCAATTAGTATTTTGGTACTGATACAAGGAAGTAGCCAGAATGACGTGGCTCAGCACGTAATGAGGACCTGTACCTAACTAAAAAGCAAGCGAATCAAAAGACAACACAAAACCAGGGCACCATGTAGAAAGGATCAGAACAAGAAACAGGACCAAGCAAGGGTGGAGTGTTAACATCAGACCCAGTTTGTGATGAAATACACAAGCCTACGACTGTGGCAATGCCAGGCATGTGCATTTGATCAGCTCCCTCTCCTCAAGCTACCAGGGAAAGCAGAATTATGAGTTGATATAACTATTTGCTCCATGGTAGAGGGCATGCTCACAGTTAATGGTTTAGCAAAGTATGTGTAACTATACCTAATATGTGTGTTATTCACACACATTAGATGTTTGGAATTGTTCATGTATTATCTTGGTTACATTTAAATAACATTTATATGCCAAATAACTATAAAATTTAACACATAGGTGGTTATAAGTCACCACAACCTTCTAACAGCTTTAGTATGTTTGGCAAATAAATTAAGAAATTAGTAATAGAGGATCAAAGGTGGCGATGGAGTAGGTGGATGTTACATTCACCTCTTCCCAGGACCAAACTGGAATTACAGCTAAAATATAGAGCAATCTCAACCTGCATAACCAACTGAAGACTAGCTGAAGAGAAAGTCTTATAGCCAAGGATTTACAGAAGTCATCTAGGCTGGTAGAAACAGAGATGCGAAAAGGACTAGCCCCACTCCCGCAGACAGTGGCTGAGCTCCTGGAGGGGTATCTCAACTGTGGGGGGGTCCCCCTTACAAGAGTGTGTTCTCAACCCTACCCAGGGATCCCCAGCCCAGAGCACCAGAGCTGGGAAGAGGCACCCACATAACGTTTGCCTGTGAAGCTTGGCAGGGATCCTGTCCACCAGGGAGAGACCAGAGTGTGCTAGAGACACAGAGCACTCCTAAGTGGCCAATGCACAAAATCTCACTCGCAGCCACTCCCCCTGGGCTCCCACGGAGGGACAGCAGAGCAAACTAGAGTCGTGTGAGGAGAAATAAGGGTTTGTGGGGCTGGGGAGAGAGCTGAAGGGACACCTGCCAGGACCCTTGTGCTGAATTCTTTTGCCATATCACAGATGCCACCGTTCTTGGTTGGCACACTCTCCTCCATCTGCCTGGGGAAAAAAATAGCCCCACCCTCTGGACAAGTTGGCTATATATGTAAAATCCTAGTAGAATACCTGAACATGTTAGAGAAGCAATAATAGTTCAAAAACAGTTCCTGAAAGAAAAATCATTATGAGAAATGATTTCTTAAAAAGAATAAGCCATTTAGATAAAAGAGAAAACTCTTCAATTTCAGACAATAGCTATGGATAGAAGTACAAACAAGGGAAATGAAAGCTTTTCTATTTTTTCTTTTGATTTGTTTTTTTTTCTTTTTGTATTTTTCTGAAGTTAGAAGTGGGGAGGCAGTTAGACAGACTCTCGCATGTGCCCAACGAGGATCATCCAGCATGCACACCAGGGGGCGATGCTCTGCCCATCTGGGGCATCACTCTGCTGAGGCCAGAGCCATTCTAGCACCTGAGGCAGAGGCCATGGAGCCATCCTCAGCGCCCGGGCCAACTTTGCTCCAATGGAGCCTTGGTTGCAGGAGGGAAAGAGAGAGACATAAAGGAAGGAGAGGGGGAAGGGTGGAGAAGCAGATTGGACTTCTCCTGTCTGCCCTGACCGGGAATCAAACCCAGGACTTCCACATGCCAGGCCAACGCTCTACCGCTGAGCCAACCTGCCAGGGTTTAAAGCAGGGTTTGGGAACCTATGGCTCGTGAGCCAGATGTGGCTCTTTTGATGGCTGCATCTGGCTCACAGACAAATCTTTAATAAAAAATAATGTTAAAAATATAAAACACTCTCATGTATTATAATCCATTCATTTCCTACCTCATGTTCATGGTTGCGGGTGGCTGAAGCCAATCACAGCTGACCTCCGGCACAACACCAAATTTTTATTGGATAATACGTAACGTACACAGGTCATTGTATGGCTCTCACAGAATTACATTTTAAAATATGTGGCGTTCATGGCTCTCTCAGCCAAAAGGTTCCGGCCCCTGGCTTAAAGCTTTCTTATATATGTGAGTGAATTCTACAAATACATACACCAACTTGAAATTTATAATAATTTAAAATGGCAGCTCCACTCATGATTATCTTGCCATTCTCAAGGCCTAGACAAAACCCATATATCTACATAGTATGTTAGTCTATTTATCTATATAGTATAGTCACTATACATCTATAAAATAGTCATATGAGAATTATCTATCCATATTTTGTATTGCTTTAACATTTTCCAAGAACCGAATCTGACTTTTGAGAAAATATAAGGTCTACCGGAAAGTTCTGTCCGTTTTTGGAATAAAACAAAATATAAATTTTTCCTACCGTAGTAACTTAAATCCCCTGATGTTGATTACATGGGGATTTGACTTAACATTTACTGAGTTTCCACAATGAATAAGACTGGTTTCCTCTAATAAACTTAAAAACAAATCTTTGCTGAACAATGTCAAGACAAGAGACAAATAAAACCATTTTAATAGGACTGCGGTGCTTTAAAACCTATGGTTCAACACCATACCTAAAACACACACATACAAAAATGCAAGCTGCACTTCCAGAAGCTACCCTAGAAATATTATCTTTATGTTTGCTGCATCACGAATAGTATAAGGAACCCCTCCACCCTTGTATCCTATACAGTACAGAACCACACAATGTGCCCAGTGGTTATACAGTACGTCAGTTAGGCTCACTGTGCATGAAAGAGTGAATGCAAGGTGAAAAACAAATAACACATTTCCATATATGCAAAGGCTCTGCCTAGAGGGGTGACAGACAGATCAAGTAAAATAACATATACGTAGTGGATATTTATTAAATATTCCCTAAATGAAACTGCAAGTACTAGCTATTTTGACAAAAGTTTTTCATATTAAAAAGTTGATTTTAGGTTTGAATGCCACACATTTTTGATGGTCATGAAAAAAGGTTGTTGTAAAAATTATCCTTTAGCAAAAAAAAAAAAAAGGGGGCATAAAAGATATTCAGGCCACAATGAACAGTGTGAACTGAGGAACGGAATTGAGACAGAGGAGAGATCAAAGGGACCAGAGGAAAAGAGGACAGAAGGAAATGGGATGATATGATGGGATAAACCTGAAGGGAAGGGGGGAGGGCACTGTTAGGAGGGGCCAATGGAGATGTCGAGGGGAATACGGGGAAGGGGGGATGCATTCGGGGCAACACTAGAATCTATGTAAACACAATAAATTAAAATCAATAAAAATAAAAGAAGCCTGACCAGGCGGTGGAGCAGTAGATACTAGGATGCGGAAGGACCCACTTTCGAGACCCCAGGGTTGCCAGCCCGGGGCTCATCTTCCTTGAGCAAAAAACTCATAGCATGGACCCAAGGTCATTGGCTCGAGCGGGGGGTTACTCAGTCTGCTGAAGGCCCGCGGTCAAGGCACATAGGAGAAAGCAATCAATGAACAACTACGGTGTCACAACGAAAAAGTGATAATTGATGCTTCTCATCTCTCTCCGTTCCTGTCTGTCCCTATCTATCCCTCTCTCTGACTCTCTCTGTCCCTGTAAAAAATAATAATAAATAAATAAATGAAAAAATATTTAGGCCAGCCTGAGTAAACAGTGAAGCAGTGGATATAGAGTGTCAGACTGGGACGTAGAGGACGCAGGTTCGAGACCCCAAGGTCGCCAGCTTCAGCACGGGCTCATCTGGTTTGAGTAAGGCTCGCCAGCTTGAGCCCAAAGTCACTGGCTTGAGCAAGGGGTCAATTTGCTCTGGTATAGCGCCCCAGTCAAGGTACATATGAGAAAGCAATCAATGAACTAAGGTGCTGCAACGAAGAATTGATTCTTCTCATCTCTCTCCCTTCTTGTCTGTCCGTCCCTATCTGTTCCTCTCTCTGACTCTCTGTCACACACACACACACAAAAAAACACAATATTCAGGCCATTTGGTCAGACAGGCAATAGTCGAATGTTTCTTTACACTGAAGTTTTACTATCCTGAACTTAAGATCAAAGTTTATGACTACTACAAGTTGTTGAAGTGAGCTCTAGAAACAAAATATTTCTTGGGAAAAAATTACACAATGACAAAACATAAGAGAATACTTTAGGTTATGTATGGGAAGAGAAATTGGGTAGGTCCAATCAGACAGCATCACTTTGGGATCTGAACATATGAGTAGCTGCCTGCATTACAAAAATGCATGAGATAATTGTTGTTTTTCCCAATTACCTTGATACGCATAACCACAGGATAACCAGGGATTTTTAGCAACTTGGTAAAGGTTATATTTAGTCTCATTTTTAAAATATGTGATCTGATCTGCACCCATTTTTTAAATAATCATCCTTCATTTGAAAATAAATGACTTAAAAATAAGGGATATTATTGTAACCACAGAATCAGCTTAAAATAGTCCTATCCTATTTAAAAGGATAATAAGCTGTTTTTCAAAGGCAACAGACTACAACCACAACTCATGCATATGAAGCATGCACACAGGTGAGAACTTTGACCTCCAGCTGTGCCAGGAACCAAAGTCTCAGCCCCACCCACGCACCCACTCAAAAACACACACAGAAGGAACCAAAAGACCAGGATATAACTGACACTTGAACACCAGAACCTTTTTGGAAATGAAGAGTCCATTCCCCAAGAAGACCCAGTACTGACACATTACAATAAATGGGCAAGTTCTAAGTGAAAGGTCAGCCAAAGGAGGACACCCGAGTCCAGGTTAAGAAAAGTTTATTAGAGGGTCATCTGCGGGGCTGACTCCTAAGGCGGGGGTCGGCAGCCAGTTCTCTAACAGGTAGGGTTAAATAGGGGATGCAAGGGTGGGGGCTGGTAGTCATTGGTGGGGGAGATGTAGCTTTCAGCAATTTATGTGAGATTAACCGTAAGTAAACTAGGGGACCTTCCACACCTGGGTTAGTCACCAGGATGCCCAGAGGGTAGTGACCTGGATCATCCAGTTTGTCAGTGTCCCTTTGTCCACTTAAGGGAGGAGGGGGTCATGGCCCCCACCTACAACCCTATCACTAAGATCTTCCAATTCAAACTTACCCATACCTATTTCCAGTAACCTCCTGAAATCCCTTAAACCCATCGAGTGAGCAATTTGGGTTTGAGACACTGCTAAGTCTCCCAACTTCTCTGTTGGTGCCTTCTTTTTTTTTTTTTTTTATTAATTTTAATTTATTGTGTTTACATAGATTCTAGTGTTGCTCCGAATGCATCCTCCCTCCCCCCTATTCCCCTCACCATCTCCCTTGCCCCCCTCCCCATTGCACCCTCCCCCTTCCTTTCAGGTTTATCCCATCCTATCATCCCCTTTCCCTCTGTCCTCTTTTCCTCTGGTCCCTTTGATCCCTCCTCTGTCTCAATTTTGTTCCTCAGTTCACATTGTTCATTAGATTCCTCAAATGAGTGAGGTCATATATTTCTCTTTTTCTGCCTGGCTATTTCACTTAACATAATAGTTTCCTGGTCCATCCATGTTGTTGCAAAAGGTAAGATTTCCTTCTTTTTCAGGGCCCCATAGTATTCCATTGTATATATATGTACCACTGCCTTTTAATCCACTTGTCCACTGACAGACACTTGGGCTGTTTCCAGATTTTCGCTATTGTGAACAATGCTGCCATAAACATGGGGGTGCATTTCTTCTTTTCAAACAGTGCTATGGTGTTCTTGGGGTATATTCCTAAAAGTGGGATAGCTGGGTCAAAAGGCAGTTCGATTTTTAATTTTTTGAGGAATCTCCATACTGTTTTCCACAGTGGCTGCACCAGTCTGCATTCCCACCAGCAGTGCAGGAGGGTTCCCTTTTCTCCACATCCTCGCCAGCACTTATTCTGTGTTGGTTTGTTGATGAGCGCCATTCTGACTGGTGTGAGGTGATATCTCATTTTGGTTTTAATTTGCATTTCTCTAATGATTAGTGATGTTAAGCATTTTTTCATATGTCTATTGGCCATCTGTATGTCCTCTTTGGAGAAGTGTCTATTCATTCCTTTTGCCCATTGTTTGATTGGTTTGTTTAGCTTCCTAGTGTTGAGTTTTACAAGTTCTTTATAAATTTTGGTTATTAACCCCTTATCAGATGTATTGTCGAATATGTTCTTCCATTGTGTAGTCTTTTTATTCTGTTCTTATTGTCTTCAGCTGTGCAAAAGCTTTTTAGTTTGATATAGTCCCACTTGTTTATCCTGTCTTTTATTTCACTTGCCCGTGGAGATAAATCAGCAAATATATTGCTGCGACAGATGTCGGAGAGCTTACTGCTTATGTTTTCTTCTAAGATGCTTATGGTTTCACGGCTTACTTACATTTAAGTCTTTTATCCATTTTGAGTTTATTTTTGTAAATGGTGTAAGTTGGTGGTCTAGTTTCATTTTTTGCAGGTAGCTGTCCAGTTTTCCCAACACCATTTATTAAAGAGGCTGTCTTTACTCCATTGTATGCCCTTACCTCCTTTGTCAAATATAAGTTGTCCATAAAAGTGTGGGTTTATTTCTGGGTTCTCTGTTCTGTTCCATTGATCTATATGCCTGTTCTTATGCCAGTACCAGGCTGTTTTGAGTACAATGGCTTTGTAGTATAACTTGATATCAGGAAGTGTGATACCTCCCACTTTATTCTTCCTTTTCAAGATTGCTGAGCTATTTGTGTTCTTTTTTGGTTCCATATAAATTTTTGGAATATGTGTTCTATATCTTTGAAGTATGTCATTGGTATTTTAATTGGTATTGCATTGAATTTATAAATTGCTTTGGGTAATATAGACATTTTAATGATGTTTATTCTTCCTAACCATGAACACGGTATATGCTTCTACTTGTTTATATCTTCCTTGATTTCTTTTATCAATGTTTTATAATTTTCCGAGTACAGGTCTTTAATCTCCTTGGTTAAATGTACTCCTAGGTACTTTATTTTTTTGGTTGCAATAGTGAAGGGGATTTTTTCCTTAATTTCTCTTTCTGACAGTTCATTGTTGGTATATAAAAATGCCTCTGATTTCTGAGTACTAATTTTATATCCTGTCACCTTGTTGAATTCACTTATCAGGTCCAGTAGTTTTCTGACTGAGACTATACGGTTTTCTATATACAATATCATATCATCTGCAAATACCGTAATGATAGTTTGATGGTGCCTTCTTGATCAATGAACCTGTCCTTACTCCAAACTCTGAAGTTCTGAGTTTTGGCTTTTCAAAGCCTTGGTCAAGAAACCAGAGGTTAGTAACATTAGTATTATAGAACTATCATACTCAGCAGTGATTTTATAGTAAACAGATTTCGGGGGAAAACAAAATGTCTACCAGCAGTAGAAAGTTGTCTGGGGTTTATTATCATAATTAACTGATTTGTTTTTAAGAATCAACCCCCTGTAATGCTTACATAAGCCACTTTATCCTTCAAATTTTATGAACTGGAGACAGTTAAAGATGTAGGTAAGTCATCTGAAAACAACAAAAGGTACTGGTAACACAAATAGGCTCTTCTCCGAGGCCACATTTTATTAGAAAGAGCTGGCTGCTAGACTGTTTATAAAACATCATATCCTGAATTTTAAAGGAAAAAGAAACATTCACAGAGCAATGGACTGGCAGCTATTCAGTAATGAATGAGAAGGGAAGGAAAGAGTAAATTTAAACATGCTGCACATTGGAGCCTGGTTTGACCCTCCAGCTACCTTTCAGATAAACCACCTTCTACAATGGCGCTTTCAAGTGTTTGATTTGGATGCCATGTCTTGAGGGGAGGGGAAATTAACACCTGGAGATGTGTGACTTCTATGTTTGAAACAGCACACTGTTCTTAGTTTGCAACACTAAGGGCTCATGCAGATTTTTAAGGGGTCCAAAATTCTCCTAAGTAAGTATTTTACTGATTATCTTTAGAACTTTTATTTAACAGTTAAAAAGCAGTCTGACTTTCTAAAATGTCTGAAGAACAGAGCTGCATACTAGAGCAGTTGTAACAGACACCAAACACAGCAAGCACATCGCTGAAACAGGAAAAGACAAGCCGTTGATGGAACTCTCATTATGCAAACTGGATGCATCACATTAACATCAGCACATACATCAGAAAAATATTCTGTCCCTTCTTGTTTCGTACCTCTGGCATGCTAACATACGTAATGCCAACACTGGCCCTCAATATGGCTTTGCTATGTGATGCACATTTTCGACGGTTTGAGGAATTTCATTTATCCCACAAACACTTCCTTTGAGGGCCACTGTGTCCTCAGCACAGCACTAGACATTTTGGATAAAGAAATGAACAAAATACAACCCCTGACCTTAAGAAACTCACAGCCTACTGAGCGAACACTTAGACCAACAATGGAAAATTGTACTAACAACTGTTGATACATATTGAATTAAGAACTCTGTATTTACTGCTTCATTTAATCATCACATTATTGTCATTTCACCGGGGATGAATTTGGGACTTAGAAATTAAATGATTCGCCAAAGAACGTTTAGTTAAAAATAAGAAGAGGAAGAATTTAAACTCAGATCCCCTGACACGAAAGCATATACTGTAAACCTTTACATTACAGCTCTTCAAAGAACTAGGGAAGCACAAAGAGAGGACCCCAGCGGGGTAAGAAAATGAGGGACAATGACAAAGACCGCTTCAAAGATCTTTCACTTAACTGTGTCTGTAAAAGAATAAACCAGTCGGGTCCTGAGCAGTTTCATCATAATCTCTTCAAGAAAATAAGTCAGTTTGCCAAAGTAGACGCTGGAATTGCCTTAGATTTATTTAGGAAACTGATTAAACAACCATAAAAACATTCTCAAATGATGATGAACACTTTTACTGTTCCTAGAGAATAAAGTAAAATAAAATGTTAAAGTGAACAAAAGCAGAGATGGCCTGCATTTTATAAATCAACAGAGGACAAACAGGTAAACAAGGAAACAGCGGTGAGCTGGCGAGTCGCTCAGGGCTGGGGGGGGGGGGGGGGGGGGACTGTGCGAGGCCCCTGACAGCTGAGCCCTGGCCTGTCTCAGGTGCGCATGCGGCCCAGCAGGCCTGCTCCAAATGAACACAAGGCCAGTGCAGCTCATTTCCCAGACCGACTGAAAGGGAACAAAATTCTAACAAATTAGCTCCTCTTCATACCTAGGTGCAAGCAATTTCATTAAATTAATCTCTGTATACTCTACTACTTTGACCTCATGGCAACCTATCAGGTCTGAGTTTTTAAAGTATCCCTAGTTTATTATCGACAAGAAAAGAGGTAAACAGAAGTTAAAGCATGAAGCTACTTAACAATAAAAGAACTGGATGGCATTTGTTACTTTAATCTTTCCAGTCACACTTATCTGCCCTATGCCTCATTGCCTCAGGATCGCATTTTCAATTCAATAAGAGCTTACTCTCCATAAATCACTCTGATGCACTCTATGGGCAAAAAATGGAAAATATATGTGTCCCACCCCTAAAGGACTCCCTGTATGAGTCTCTCTACTAGAGAATTACCAAGTTAATCCTTTTTGATATAATGAACGATAACAGGCTAATGCTGTGTCTCTCAAACTAATGTAGCACTAATTCCAAGATAAGCTTCTTGGGGGAAAAAAGGTTCTATGGTGAAAGAAGGTAGGAAAATACCATTTCATATGCATCTGACTTAGAGATCTGAAACATATCATATATTGGCATATTAAGGGCTCTGATAAGTCCTGCACAAACCTGTTTATCTTTATCTAACTTATCAAACCAAGCTGAACTGAATACACTTTGGGAAAAGCCAAGTTATGTGTCACTCCTCATATGGGCTATTTTTGCATTTGTCAAAAATATCTTTCCCAACAGAAAAGAAGGCAAGGCTTTCACCCCTATGTTATGCCAATAAGCGACATGCTGGCAGATGATTCCTTTTCTACCTCTCAAACCAGTTCCCATAGAAAGTTGCCTATTTTGTCTTAGCATAGGATATAATGCTAGGGGCCAGCCCATTTCCTCTGTTCCATTAGCCAATCACAAGTCAATCGAGTACATTATTTCTGGCAAGAGCTGCACTGACTCATTTGGGTCTAAAAATAACTTTTGACCACATGTGGTACATCTAGATCCTTCTCCAGAATCTAATATCTATAGTCACCAATTGTAAGGTGTTTCTCAGTTGTGATCATTTTCCACTAATACATAAAGATCTGGTATGAAAAGAGGTCATATAAAATAGCCAAAATCCTTTCTTTTTTGTATGTTTGTTACACAGAAATTTTGCCAGTATTAAATGTTCCATCACAATATTTGGCAAATGCATACTGGCATTCATACACTTTAAATTTTAACAGATTTTGGGAGGAATAGGTCCAAAATAATCATTCTAGCCTTTGAGGGAGAAAAATCTATGTTCTAAAAAATGTTTCTAAGATAGCATTTAGTTATAAATCAGATTTACTCCCCAAGAGCACTCTTTAACTATATGTTAAGGAATTCGTGTTTTAAACAAACTAGTCTTAACTCATGTTTAACTCTGAAGGAGCAGTCTGGGAATATGGATCCCATTGCTTTGACATAAATGAAAAAAGGTTTCTTTTATGAGTATTGCAGTGATGAATACGTGTGCCCAGGACAGCAAGTGTTTGGGTTTGAGCACATGAGTCTCTACGTGTAGAAATATTTTAAAAGAATAAAATAGAAACAAACATAATGAAAAAATGGGAAAGATGATGAGGCCTGGCAGGTATCACACCTAAAGGAAACACATCTGAACACCCAGAATCAGCCATGAGGCCAGTGTGAGCTCAAGGACTCAATCATAGCCCACTCTTCTTCCCAGTCCCTGGGGTCAGAGGCATGAGGCTGGTGTCAAGACTACTTGCAACTCTTCTGAGGATGGCTGATGTCCACGACCGTTCTTCCAAAGATTTCTGCAGGCCTACAAAATGAAAACTACAACCTAACATTCAGCTATAGTCAATAATCAAGCTGATTCCCACAGTGTCAGCAAAACAGGTAAGTATGGATATTCCTCACTGATCAATTCAAAATAAAATTTTCTTTCCCTTTTGATAAATTCTAGTGTAGTATATATCTGAGAAAATGAATCTTTTTCAGGAGGTAAGTTCAAGTTCAGACCACAGCCTGGTACCAGACAAGTATGATGATCACTTTTTTCTTCTCAGGAAGAAAGCTGGTGAAATCAAACAGCATCTGTCATAATCCACTAATATAACCAAGTATACTACTCACCTGTCAGTTCTACCACAGGGAAAAGCATTATGTGTATATGTTGTTTTGGGAGAGTTTTTCTATTATGATAACTAAATCCTTACACATTAACTACATTTTTCTTATCCAGAAAAAGAATTTAGATTAAGAAAACTAACAAACTTCATACCTCTCTCTTGCCTGAAAGATAAAATGAATATGGGCAATTTCATCAAAGTTTTAGTCAAATAAATGAATTTCTCAAACTACATATCATTTCCTACTAGTTTAATCCCAAATGTTATTTTAAACAAAAAACAGGCCCTGGCCGGTTGGCTCAGCGGTAGAGCGTCAGCCTGGCGTGCGGGGGACCCGGGTTCGATTCCCGGCCAGGGCGCATAGGAGAAGCGCCCATTTGCTTCTCCACCCCCACCCCCTCCTTCCTCTCTGTCTCTCTCTTCCCCTCCCGCAGCCAAGGATCCACTGGAGCAAGGATGGCCCGGGCGCTGGGGATGGCTCCTTGGCCTCTGCCCCAGGCGCTAGAGTGGCTCTGGTTGTGGCAGAGCGACGCCCCAGAGGGGCAGAGCATCGCCCCCTGGTGGGCAGAGCGTCGCCCCTGGTGGGCGTGCTGGGTGGATCCCGGTCGGGCGCATGCGGGAGTCTGTCTGACTGTCTCTCCCCGTTTCCAGCTTCAGAAAAAATACAAAAAAACAAACAAACAAACAAACAAAATAACAGTATTTAAAGTAAAAAGTTAAGACAATTGCCCTCTTTCAAAAGTGGGTGGCTCTTAAAATATACATCCTATACCAGCCATAATGGAATTGGTAAGTTTCAATACTCAGCATTCTGTAAATTTATTTCCTGTCATACATTTTTCAATGACAAAATCCCCATGACCCAATGTCCCTGATCTCCTTTCTCCAGCTCTCCCACACCATTTTTACAGCCCTATGTACCTTTATACTGTCCTTCAAACGTCTGATTCCCAACTCCCCAAAGGGCAAGGACTGTCTTGTGTTTCACTGAATAGCCCATAGAACCTGACCCACCTAGAGTGTGCAGTTGCTCAAAAAATAAAAGCCCCTGACCAGGCAATGGGACAGTGGATAGAGCGTCGGACTAGGATGCGGAAGGACCCAGGTTCAAGACCCCAAGGTCGCCAGCTTGAGCACGGGCTTATCTGGTTTGAGCAAAAGCTCACCAGCTTGGACCCAATGTCATTGGCTCAAGCAAGGGGTTACTCGGTCTGTTGAAGGCCCGCGGTCAAGGCACATATGAGAAAACAATCAATGAACAACTAAGGTGTCACCACGAAAAACTGACGATTGATGCTTCTCATCTCTCTCCGTTCCTGTCTGTCTGTCCTATCTATCCCTCTCTCTGACTCTCTGTCTCTGTTAAAAAATAAAAATAAAAAAATAAAAGCAAACAAACAAAAACCTGAAAGCAGTTATACCTCAGAATAAATATGGATAGTCCTCTCTCTCGTTTCTTAAAATATCTTCATCTAAAAGGAACTTGAAGGCTATCAATGAATGAACACTTTCCTTTATCTAAAACTTCTTAAAAAGTTCATTCCTACAAGTACTATCAAACTTACATACTGATCAGACCTCTCTATTTGCTAGTGTTAAAAAGAAATACAACACGTCCAAAATGGAGTCACTTATGCTAAGCCCCATGTCAGGAAGCCAAGACAACTACAGCTTCAAATTTCCCAGAAATGGAATCTTCAACCAACCACGCAGGAATCACCTAATTAGCACTAATTAGGTCAGCTGCTTGATAAGCCCTGGCCATCCCCTAAAAGGAAAGTAATATCACAATAACCAACTCACCTTTTTGGCCTATCACTTCTTTGCTTCCACTCCCTTCTAAGGGAGGTCTTCACTTTGTACGGCTCCTTGGACCTCTTTCTCCCTGCTGCCCAACTCATGAATCATTGAATAGAGCCAACAAGATCTTTAAAATTTACTCCCTGGCCGGTTGGCTCAGTGGTAGAGCGTCGGCCTAGCGTGCGGAAGTCCCGGGTTCGATTCCCGGCCAGGGCACACAGGAGAAGTGCCCATCTGCTTCTCCACCCCTCCCCCTCTCCTTCCTCTCTGTCTCTCTCTTCCCCTCCCGCAGCCGAGGCTCCATTGGAGCAAAGACAGCCGGGCGCTGGGGATGGCTCCTTGGCCTCTGCCCCAGGCGCTAGAATGGCTCTGGTTGCGACAGAGCGACGCCCCGGATGGGCAGAGCATCGCCCCCTGGTGGGCGTGCCCGGTGGATCCCGGTCGGGCGCATGCAGGAGTCTGTCTGACTGTCTCCCTGTTTCCAGCTTCAGAAAAATACAAAAAAATAAAAATAAATAAAATTTACTCAGTTAGGCCCTGGCCGATTGGCTCAGTGGTAGAGCGTCGGCCTGGCATGCAGGAGTCCTGGGTTCGATTCCTGGCCAGGGCACACAGGAGAAGCGCCCATCTGCTTCTCCACCCCTCCCCCTCTCCTTCCTCTCTGTCTCTCTCTTCCTCTCCCGCAGCCCAGCCGAGGCTCCACTGGAGCAAGGTTTGCCGGGGCGCTGAGGATGGCTCTGTGGCCTCTGCCTCAGGCGCTAGAATGGCTCTGATTGTGGCAGAGCGAAGCCCCAAGATGGGCAGAGCATTGCCCCCTGGTGGGCATGCCAGGTGGATCCCGGTCGGGTGCATGCAGGAGTCTGTCTGACTGTCTCCTCGTTTCCAGCTTCGAAAAAATACAAAAAAAAAAAAAATTTACTCGGTTGAATTTTATTGTTTAACCCTAGGTCTGTGAAGATTTCTCACTTACTTATCTCCTCTTCAAAGGCGGTGAAAGGGGTGGGGGGACCGCCTTTGTGATTATTCAGTGTTTATAATAGTTTCTTTCTACCTTTAAAAATACAATGAGTAAACATTTTATATTCTACTTCTAATTCCATGAACTTAAGTTCGCTTCATTTAACAAATTATAAAGCACATAATGTAAAAAAATTTCTGAGTTCACCTTTGTAAAATGAACAAAATGTATTTTGTGATTATAAGGAATAGAATATTATATATATATATATATGTATATATATATACATATATATTTAGCAAGAGAGAGAGCAGGACATACAGGGATAGACAGACAGGAAGGGAGAGATGAGAGGCATCTGATAGTTGCAGAACCTTAGTTGTTCATTTACTACTTTCTCATATGTGCATTGACCGAGCGGCTCCAGCCAAGCCTGTGACCCCTTGCTCAAGCCAGTGACGTTTAGGCTCAAACCACTGGGTCATGTCTATGATCCCATGCTCAAGCCGGTGACTCCATAGTCACACTGGTGAGCCCATATTCAAGCCGGATGAGCCTGTGGCTCAAGCAGGTGACCTCGGGGTTTTGAACCTGGGTCCTCAGTGTCCCCGGCCGACGCTCTATCCACTGTACCATCATCTGGTCAGACAGAACATTATGTTTTTAAATATTGTGTTATTCAATAAATGACTGATTCATTTCTTTTTTCCGAATGTGTACTGAGTGCCTGCTGAATGCAGATCTGAGCAAGGAGCTAGCAACACTGTCCCTGCCTCATAGAGTTCACAATCTGAAAGGGAGATTTACAAATCTTGACAAACTATATATATACATTTTGGATATTCAAGCAAAAGATTTGTTTTAAGTTTCAAAAGCATATCACATTCTAACAGTAATATTACATTAGAATTTTACTTCTAAATTTGAAACAAAGACAACAAAAGTGAACATTAGCTTTCATATGACCGCCTTGAAACATTAGCTTAGATTACTTTAACAGTTTCTCTGCCATCAGACTAGGCCTTCAGATAACTCTTAAGAGCAGAAACATAATGAAAAAGCCCCAAGAACATTGTTTTGAACACCGCTAATTAATACTAAATGAATCACACTTAACATAAAACGTGCCTTAATAAACTCAGGAGGAAGATGCTATAAGGGAACATCATCTGAAGTAAAACCCTGGTCACAAACCACTGATCCCAAGCGACAAAAGCCGGGGGTGGGGGGAGTAATACTCCTTTTTCCTTAGAAAGGTCGAGTACAATTTCAAAATCCAGATGCCTGTCAGAGGCCACTTCCCACCCACCCCAATCCTACCAAGAGGGTGTACAGGTCGGCACACACCACCACCCTACGGTGCCAATATCCTTAACATTCTCTGAGCGCCCCCACAGCGCTCCTGTGCCTAATACAGACGTTCAGGTAGAGATGGGTACGCAGAACCTGCAGGATCCAATAAAGATGGTCCTCTGGAAATTTGGAAAGAAATGATGATTGACTCTTCCTCTTTCCTCTAAGTCCCTGCCTAGGCCACCTTAGCTTTCTATTCTGGTCTGTAAGGTAGGCGAACCTCCCTCCTGAGGATTCTATTCTTCCCTCGGGTCTTGCACACCACAAAGTGAGAGCCACTGCTGGGTTGGCGAGCTCTCGCTACGTGCACCTACCTCCATCCTTCGAGCCTCTCTGGCCTAAGCTCAGCAAAAGGTGGCCTAACGGCTCGGGGAGAACTTGGGGCTGGGAAGGGGGGGGGAGAGGGCCGCAGAAATTGGAACCCGGCAGGCCACAGCGCTCTAGGTCAGGTTTATCCCCATCTCCATCCTTTCCCCTAATTCCCACCTTCCACCCCAGGCTCCCTATTCCACAAGGCACCCCAGGCCCACCCTTCCCTCGTACCCCCACCGCCACCAGTCCCACCGTCTGCGGCTCTCCGGGGATGACAGTCCCTTACCAGGCTCATGGACCCCAGGGTTGTCGGACAGCTCGAGGACCAGGAGCTCCCGGCCCTCGAAGCTGCGCCCGACCGTGTAGATCCTGCTGATGGCGGTGCACTGCAGCCACACGGACACCAGCGCCTCGCGCAGCTCGGGGTAGCGGTGGTACTCGAAGGAGATGCCGTCCTCCTGCTGCAGCCGCCGGCGCCGCCGCATGCCCGCCGCGGGCGCCCCGGGCTCCTGGGCTGCGGCGCCCAGCAGCCAGCCGCAGGCGGCCAGCGCCCCGCACAACGCCAGCAGCCCCTGGCCTCGTCGCCCGGCCATCGCGCCCCGCTGCAGCCGCCCGTGCCTTCCTGCGCCCGCGGCCTCTTTTGTCTGCCCCGCCGGGGTCTGAGCTGGCCGGTGTTGCGCAGGGCGGCGAGCTCCGCACCAGGCTGCTCGCGCCTTACCTTCCCAGCCGGAGTGAGTGTCAGCCGTGCGCGGGGGCCACCCAGAGGAGGGGACTGCGCGCGGGCGGGCTGCACTACCGGCCGCCAGCCCAGGGGAGCTGCAGGAGAAACCACTGCGCGCAGGGGCCGTGCGCGCGCCAGCCCGCGGGTCCGCGCCGCACCGCGCCGCGTGGGGCGTTATCTGTAGGCTCAGAACCACGTCAAAAGCCAGATGGTTCCGGGAACGACGCAGGTGAAATGACATCTGAGTTCTGGGTTTGGGAACGTTGTTGTCATTGAGAGACCCGTGACAGAGGAGGGGCCTTCCAAAGTGACATCTACATCAAGCTGACTTGGGTTTCCATCTTGATGCACCAAGAATTAGAGAACATTCCAGAATAAAAGAAACTAAAAGGAAATATTGGCAACCACTGGCCTTCTCGCCGTGATGGATCTTTAGTAACTGTATTGATAGTGCAAACACAAACCCAAGGGATGGGTTTTCCTTTATTGCAAGATCTGCTGGCAAACTGAACACTTTGATTTAGAGGGTTAACAGAATTTTTTTTTAATCATTCTATCATTTTGCAGATACTGTTAATCATATTTATTTATACTCCTGGATTCTTCCAGAAAAATAAAAACAAAGTAAAATGTTGGGGGGGGGGGTGCTAGACAAAGGATTTAGTTTGGTATGAAGATTAAATCTTTCAGGAGCGTCTTATTTGGGTGGTTCTGGCTCAGGTTATAACCAAGATGTTGGCCAGGACTGCAGTCACCTAAAGGCTTGACTAGGGCTGGAGAACCTTCTGCCAAGAAAAAATGAAAAATAGAAATATTAAATCCTGTTATAGAAAGAAAACTCTGATCATGAGAGATAACAATCTTCATTCCCCTCTTAAAGTTACTATAAAAATATAAAATCATTAACAGCTTTAAATACCCAGCCTTTAGATGAGAATGATATTCCCAGAGCAGATGTCATTCTGATGAGGTTGCCATTTGGATTCAAGAATAGCACAAATCTAAATAAATAAGTAATCCGTTGAGCATTTCCACCAAGCAGAAAAACTGGACACTGTGTACGTAATTTTTCATGTTAGACTTTTTTTTTTCTTAATTTGCTCTTTCTCCACCTAATAATGCATTGCACTGAATTAAAAAACAACAAAAAATAAAAAACATTTTCTCCTAGTATAGGACTAAATTAAATAATTTCATTGGATTAAAAAAAAAAGTCTGGTTTCCCAGTCCCTCTGAGTATCTACATTTCCCCCAACTTCACTGATTTTCTTTTTTGGATATTTTGGGGAAAGCTTCCACTATAAAGAAACGCTATGCAGTTGAATTTGAATCTAACCATGTTCCTTGTCAATGTAGGCAGAGCTAAGAATTGTATATTTTCCACTATGCCCAGTCTGTGTTTATTACATGGTCCAAAAGTTTGAAACCATAGTTATAATTATGCTTCTAAAATCAAGCCCAAAAGAGCAACCTTGGAAACCTAGAAAAAGAAAACAGACTAGCTAAAAACCAGTAACTGCAGAAGTGGAAGTTTAAGATTTCATGTTAGCAGTTTAAGGTGACCACATTCAATTGTGGCTAGGTGGGGCATATCAACTAGCAACTAACTGCACATGTAAACAACATAGTCTTCACTGAAGTCCTGTGCTGCCCTCATCTCTCTCTTTAAACAGAGGGACTGTTTTCTACTTCTTCTCAAATCTCAATTTTTGGGGTCATTTTTTATGTTGTTTTTTAATGGGTGGAATCCTATTAGCTATGTGGTCTCATGTGAGGGGTATCTCTTTGTACCTTAAAAGCTTGGTTCTCTTTTCTATAAAATGAAAGGTTCGAACTGGACTATTCATTTGTGCAATGTGCAAGTTCCCAAGCTCTCAACAATGCAGTAGGTCTGAGATGGGTTCTTGGTACTAACAAGGTTCTAGGTTTTAACATTAACACCAGGAATTTCTGACTTTGATGTTCGATTAACAAACATACTTCTAAGAAAAACTGTCTTGTGTTTTCTCAAGTCTCTTTCTGATCTAAAATGCTATGATTTTGCAAGTTTTCTCTTTGAAAAAAATTCCTGTTCATCTGGTAGGTGATAGAGCTTCCTCATTTACTACTGGGCATGCCACATACACCAAAGAATCATTTCAAAGGAATTAAAACTTGGTCTTTGAATGTCTGCGCTATTTTAGGAGTAGGTCAGCTTCACTGGAGTGTATAGTACTGTTTGTGATTTCCTAGGCAATTTTGTAAAAGGTTATATGACCATTCTGATAGCTAGATAGGAAATCTTGCATATCAATCTCTAATGCATTTAACTCTGTATACCCACAGTTAAATCTAGTAGGCAATCCATATTTTAAATTGTGCATCTGTAAGAAAGAGATCTTTTTTTCATGTCACTTCTGAACATCTGTCTGGGCATATTAAGCTCTCCAATCCTCCACTTCCTACATTACCTCTATTATTTTCAAATCCAGAAACTGGGTCTTTCTGTATCTCAAACCTTTTATTCTCTCCTTCCAAAGCCCTCTCTAAAATTCATCCACGCCACAAAAGTTCTGTAAACACATAGCTCTATATCCAGTGGTGTGCTGGTAAATATTTAACATTCAGCTTTCTGGAGGGGAGGGGGGGATACTCGATTTAGAGCATTTGCTGATTTCCATGGTGTAAATACTCCTACCATGACTGATTTCAAATTAACAATGTGGCATCGCTGAATATGGCATTGGTATGGGGGTGCATACAAATGCTTGATACTCCTCTTTTTCAAGAGGGGTGCTTGATTCTCTCCCTTTCACTTGAGTGCGGGCAAACCTTAGTGACTCGTTTCTAATGAACATAATACAGCAGCAGTGTTGGGATATATCTAACAAAATTAGGTTATAAAACGACTGCAGCTTCTATCTCCCCCTCTCTCCCTCCCTCCCTCCCTTCCTCCCTTCCCTCCTCCCTCTCCTTCTCTTACCACTTGTCCTTGGAAAGAAGTTGGCTGCCACATTGTAGAGAAGCCCATACACAGCAAAAATCTGAGACAGGCTTTTATCCAACAGCCTGAGAGGGACTGACATCCTAGTCCAGTGGTAGTCAACCTGGTCCCTACCGCCCACTAGGGGGCGTTCCAGCTTTTATGGTGGGCGGTAATGAAGTAACCAAAGTATAAATAAAAAGATTTAACTATAGTAAGTTGTTTTATAAAGATTTATTCTGCCAAACTTAGCGAAAATCTGCCATAAAGTACTTGGTAAGTAACTATTATTATATGTTTTAACTTGCTATAACTCTGCTTTATAAATTTTATAAAGTAAAGTTACTTCCCTACTTTATAAATCACCATTACTGTGGAACCGGTGGGTGGTTAGAAAATTTTACTACTAACAGAGATACAAAAGTGGGCGGTAGGTATAAAAAGGTTGACTGCCCCTGTCCTAGTCCAACAGCCTGTGATTTACTGAGGCCTGTCAACAACCATGTGAGCAGGCCTGGAAGACAATCCTTCAGCCTCAGCTTATCCTTGAGATGGCTGCATCTCTAACAGCTTGACTTATAGAGTCACTGAGGCAGAACCACCCAGCTAAGCAGCAACCAGATTCCAGAACTACAGAAACTGTTGCTTTTAGCTGCTGTGGGATAATTTGTTATGCAGCAGTAGATAACTAACACATATAGCATCTCAATAGACACAAATAATCCCAGGAACATCAACCACAATAAATAGTGGCAACATAATTAAGAAGTAATGAATTTTTTGTATTTATTGCCTTTATTCTTCATATAATTTAATTGCAAGTTTATAAAAATTTTTTATAAATAAGGCTGTATTTAACAAGTGATTCATAAAATTCCTTCAGTTTTAATAATTGGCACTTACAGGTCGGTATGAGCTGGCTCCAGCAACCCACTATATCCTTCTCTGGGCTCTGTTTCTCGTCAGCATTAGTACCTCCCTTGCGGCGTAGCCCTCCTCTGTGGTCCCATGTAGGGGCAATATTGCACTGTCATTCAGTTCTCATGAACCTTCTACTGCAGAATCAGCAGGCCAGCATGGCCACATTCCAGACCAATTGAATTCAATTTTCTGGGGATAGGGCTTGGAAATCTGCATTTGAGTAAGTTTTCCTCACACACACGCACACACCCATGGTCATTCTGAGGCACAATAACATTGGAGGAACATTGGTGGAAGAGACTGGTTTTGAAGTTTGACAGAACAATGTTTTAAGTCCAGCTGTGTTGTTTCCTGATATTGCTCAGTACGGTAACTTCTTCTGAAAATGCAGGATACTACGAGCATTCTATGAAATAGTGTCTGCATGCGGCGGGCAATGGAGAAGGGCTCAGTAGACAGAAGACATCTGTGTCCTTTTACTCCTTGCTGGGACAGACTCCTCAATCACTGTACCTCGTACTGGCCACTGCAGTGCCCACCCAGGCAGTCCTGCTTCCGATTCCTTCCTCCTGCCTTCTGAACTCAAACACCAATGCCCGCCATTCCTTGTTAGCATGGAAGAAATTCTGTCAGCCAGCCTGTATTAACTGTCTCTCTGTTCACACTCTGACGCGCACTCACAACGCCCATGTACCTGCCCAAGGCCGCGTCCACTCCCACTCACATCGCCCTCATTTCTCTCATCGTTGGGTTGTGTGCACACCAAGAATCAGTTGGGAGTGTCACCAAATTGTTCGTGCCGAACAACTTGTAGTTATGTAATTTAAAATTAGGTAAACTGACGAATACAGAATAGAAAAAAAGTTGAATGCCTTTGTAAACACTTGAATTTTTTAAATGGAATTAGGTATAGATGAGAAAACAGTGAAGGACTGAGAAAAACTCATGAAAGTCTCTCAAGATTCTGTTCTAGATTGGTTCAGAAATCCATCCCTCTACTTTAAAGAAACTGAAACTGTTATTGGTAGAAAATACATTTCGGTAAAAAATAAATTTTTTTTGGCCCTGGCCGGTTGGCTCAGTGGTAGAGCATCGGCCTGGCGTGCGGGAGTCCTGGGTTCGATTCCCGGCCAGGGCACACAGGAGAGGCGCCCATCTGCTTCTCTACTCCTCCCCCTCTCTTTCCTCTCTGTCTCTCTCTTCCCCTCCCGCAGCCAAGGCTCCACTAGAGCAAGGTTTGCCTGGGCGCTGAGGATGGCTCTGTGGCCTCTGCTTCAGGCGCTAGAATGGCTCTGATTGCGGCAGAGCGACCCCCCAAGAGCACCCCCCCCCCCGGTGGGCATGCCGGGTGGATCCCGGTCAGGTGCATGCGGGAGTCTGACTGCCTCCCCGTTTCCAGCTTTGGAAAAATACAAAAAAATAAAAAATAAAATAAAATAAAAAATAAAAAATTTTTTAAAGGCCCTGTTCTTACAACTAACCACCAACCAATGGATGAGTATATGCTTATGGTTTAAGTTCAAATAAATTATTAAAATTGTGCTTAGATAGTCCATGTTTTTTTATTCTCTTGTTTTCACTGATTTTTTTCATTAACCAACCCCACTACCTCTTCTAATTATATCAGTTAAGAAGAGGGTGAATATCTACCATAGTAGACAGGTAAATGCTATACATTTACCTGTACCAATACTCTGTATCCCAGTGGCCACCCCATTCTTACTAGCTTTCCAGCCATACTGTCCAACAGAAATATAACATAACTCATATATTTAATTGAAAATTTTGTAATAGCTATGTTAAAAAAGTAAAAAGGAACAGGTAAAATTAATTTTAATAATAAATCTGGCTTAACCCAATATATCCCCTAAATATTATTATTTTAACTTGTGATCAATATAAAATGTATTCATAGAATATCTTTTTATGCAAAGTCTTTAAAATATCTGTTGTGTGACATACATCATAATACATCGGCACAGTTCAGACTAGCCATATTTCAAGTGCTCAACAGACACTGGTGACTAGTGACAACTGTATTGGACAGCTAACAAATCTTGCTGTTCTTATATTCCTATTTTTGAAATGGTTCCTTCTGCTTTATCTTCACAGTTAGTACCTTAGTCCAGGCGCTAGTTATCTCTTGCCCGGACTATGGCAACATCTTGCCCTGGAGATTACTCCTCTCTATCACTGGTTAAAACCACCTTCTCCAACATTCACCTTCATTACACTGTCTACCTTCCTGTGATGTCCATCATTGAATGGATCCAAACCAGAGCCATGATCCTCTTCTTCAGAGAATTTCATTAGCGAGCCTTAGGGAATCTTACTTCTTGTATCTCTTCCTGCTTCTTTCACAAGGCCACGGACACCTTGCCCAGGGCAGCCAGATTCACCCTGGCCATCTGACTCCCAAGCTTTATTTGTCCCGAGTCCAGGACCTGAGAGGTCAAGCGATTTCTTCAAATTTCTGTACCCCCATTCCCCAAACTACAGCCATGTTCATGTCTATGTGATCCTTACCTCCTAAGCTGTCTTTCCTCTTCCCAAGGCCACTCTTACTCCCTCCACCCTATTCCTATGCTCCTTTTCTCCACCCAGCAGTCTTACTCTCTCCTACACTTTCAGGTTGTCTTTCTCTTCTTGCATTCCTCCCTTGGCACAATTCTGTCTTACTATTTTGTTTGTTTGTTGGTATTTTTCTGAAATGAGAATCAAAGAGAGAGAGAGACAGACTCCCGCATGCACCCGACCAGGATCCACCTGGCATGCCCACCAGGGGGCGTGCTCTGCCCATCTGGGCTGTTGCTTGGTTGCAACTGAAACCATTCTAGCACCTGAGGCGGAGGCCATGGAGCCAGCCTCAGCGCCCGGGCCAACTTTGCTCCAATAGAGCCTTGGCTGTGGGCGGGTAAGAGAGAGATAGAGAGAAAAGGGAGAGGGGGAAGGGTGGAGAAGCAGATGGGTGCTTCTCCTGTGTGCCCTGACCAAGAATCGAACGCAGGACATCCAACACCAGGCCGACGCTCTACCACTGAGCCAACCGGCAAGGGCCTCTCCTACCATCATGATAAATAAAACAGAAATTCTCACTTGAGTTCACTTTCCTCATTAGTTATCATCCAAACACCTCAACTTTCTCACCTCTCATTCACTATTTTACTCAACTTTTACGCTATAGATTCTACTCATTGACCTTTCTGGGGCTTCTTCAGGGCCCTATACTTGGCCTTTAGTTCTACTCCATCCTCATATTTTGGCTCACAGTTTCAATTATTACCTCTCTGCTCCATGTCTGCAGCTCCCAAGATTCAGAGTCCTATACACGTCCATCCCACTGAGAGAGAGCAGCCTGACCTGTGTGTTTGCCTCCATAGCCTGGCACAGTGAGAGGCACAGCTAGTCCTATGGGTTCAATGAGCTTGCAGATGAATGAATGAATCAGTAAGATCTGCTACCAACTCCTTTCTAACCGTGGCACTGACTTTTCCCCATGTTTCTAATGCTCTGTTTCCTCAACAAGCTCCTCTGCTCCCACAGTCTCCTGCAGGACCCCTTTCCCAACAGGACGCAACACCACTTTCCTCTTCACTCATCAACCACATCTGCCAAGCTGCTTGCATGTAATATAAGCCCCTTGCCAAGTTTCTTATTTTATCTGTGTAATTATTCAATGTAGTTCCTATTTCTGTCTACATATTTTGTCTGTATTATAATTTTAAGTCTACCATGCCACAAATACAATATTCAGAAGTGGATTTTCTATTATGCTCTGACCTTGAGAAATTAAATTACTGAAATGAAAATCAAATTGCCAATTTCCATTACATAAACACCTCAAAGAATGATTGGTTTTCCCTTCAGCTACTGGAAGTTGACCAACACAGACAATGCATAACAACTTTATGATATAAAACTCTAACAATTTATAGTGCTCAGGAATATTAAATATTTTGTAGATGTACAAAATAGCACAGAAATCTTTCATTATAAAAGATAAGCATACCTTGGGCCTGGCCAGTTGGCTCAGTAGTAGAGAGTCGGCCCTGTGTGTGGAAGTCTCGTGTTTCATTCCCAGCCAGGGCACACAGGAGAGGGACCCATCTGCTTCTCCACCCTTCTGCCTTTCCCTTCTCGCTCTCTCTCTCTCTCTCTTCCCCTCTTGCAGCCAAGGCTCCATTGGAGCCAAGTTGGCCCCGGGGCTGAGGATGGCTCCAAGGCCTCCGCCTTAGGCACTAGAATGGCTCAGATTGCTGAGGAGCAACACCCCAGATGGGCAGAGCATCGCCCCCTGGTGGGCATGCCGGGTGGATCCCAGTCGGGTACATGTGGGGAGTCTGTCTCTCTGTCTCCCTGCTTCTTACTTCAGAAAAATACAACAAAACAAAACAAAATCCTTATCTATTATGTTACTTTTTCCTGGGGAGTTTTTCTTTTTAACTTATTCATTTTACAGAGGAGAGAGAGAAGTGGGGGAAGAGAAAGAAACATCAACTCCCATATGTGCCTTGACCGGGCTAGCCCAGGGTTTCGAACCAGTGACCTCAGCATTCCAGGTTGATGCTTTATCCACTGGCACCACCACAGATCAGGCTTATGTTACTTTTCAACCTGTGATCTTTCTTGTACCTTTTTTAATCTCAAGTGTCCAAGAAAGAAAGCTATTTTATATAACCTACAAGACATCAAAGTGAAAATCTCTTATTTGTAAAAGCTGCTCATTTCCTTGTAAGGTTACAAAAAGATATATGTATGTAAATTCATTGTGTTCACACGTATGTGTTCAAGGGTGTCCTGCCTTGACCAACACTTTGGAAGCCTCTCTGCTTCTAGATGGACTGGCTAAGGTGCTGGTGAGATCAAAATTAAGGTTAATTAATAATTAATGTACATAAAGTAGTGATGAGGATGTAAAGTACAGCATAGGGAATATAGTCAATAATACTGTAATAACTATGTATAGTGCCAGGTGGGTACTATATAGAATTATTGGGGCAATCACTTTGTAAGTTATATAATTATCTAATCACTATGCTATATACCTAAAACCAATATAATATAATATTGAAAATCAAGGCTACTGCCACGACCCTAATCTAAGCTACCACCTTTTTCTCACATGGACCATTGCAATCGCCTCCTAACTCATCTCCCTGCTTATACACCTGCCCACCTAGACTTTATTCACACAGCAACCCATTTTCAAAATGTAAATCAGACTATATCACTCCTCTGCTTAAAACTTTCTAGCAGCTTTTCAGTGTTCACAGAATGAAGTCACAAATTCTCACTGTGGCTTTCACAGTCCTGTAGAATATGTCCCTGCCTGCCTCTCCCATCTCTCCAAGCGCCACTCTCTCAGGCTCTCAGATGCACTCCCGTGTACCAGCTGTCACAGCTCCTGCTCATTTCCTTCCTCACACTCATCACGGAATGCTGGTTCTTTACTTGTGTTGCTTTCTTTTCCTTCTAGAAAGTGAGCAACTTGAGGGTAACATATGAGATTCAGTAACTACTTGTTAAAATAATGAGATATATGTCCTAACATTTTTAAGACCACATGAATTTTATGCCTTTTAAAGATTTTAAGAAAATAACCAATATATGTCTAAAATTAAAAGAATATCATTGCTAATAGTATTAATATCTAAAATCTTTGAATGAGGCACTGTACTAACTATTGGCTTTAACTTTCCACCCTCTGACCACAGTTTATAAGTAAGAGTACTAATATTGCCCTGGCCAAATAGCTCGTTTAGTTAAAGTGTCATTCCCAAGCTCAGAGATTGCTAGTTTGATCCCCGGTCAGGGCACATACAGAAACAGGTTGATGTTCCTCTTTCTCTCTCTCTCTATCTCTGTCCCTTCCTCTCTCTCTAAAATCAATAAATAGAAAATTTTTTCAGAATCTTTTAAAAAAATTGATTCCCAGTCAGGGCACATAAAAGAATCAACCAATGAATGCATAAATAAGTGGAACAACAAATCAATGTCTATCTGCCTTCCACTCTCTCTAAAATCAATTTTAAAAATTTTAAGAAAAAAATATTTAAAGAATACCAAAATTTAGAGAGGTTAAATAGTTAATACAATTTATATGACACACAGCATTATTTCCATGGTATATTGTCAATTCATTTAGTCATTCAACAAACTTTTATTTAGCACCTACCTTATGCCAGGTACTTGGTAGTTACTTGGTGGAATGTGGTCGGCAAGGAATATAACATTGATTAGAATATACTGGTATTTCCTGCCTGACCTGTGGTGGCGCAGTGGATAAAGCGTTGACCTGGAAATGCTGAGGTCACCAGTTCGAAACCCTGGGCTTGCCTGGTCAAGGCACATATGGGAGTTGATGCTTCCAGCTCCCCCCCCCCCTTCTGTCTCTCCTCTGTCTCTCCCTCTCCTCTCTAAAATGAATAAAAATAAATAAAAAAGAATATACTGGTATTTCCTGCCAGAGAGGAGTTCAGAGCTCACTCTCCAGTATACTCAAGATTGCCCTGTCCAATGATAAGTATGTTCTTTGGCTGGAACCAATCATCGTGCATAGGAAGGTTTATTTCAATTGGGATTTAGCAGAATCGAAGTCTGGAAAAGACATGTGTTGTTGAGAAGTAACTGGTTGAGTACTTTAAAAACTTTGAAGAAATATGCAATAAACATCCTCTAACAATGGATTAAGTAATTAATTATTTCACAGATTCAGAACACACCCCACCTAGCTCCTTGTGGCAGGAAGTGTTACCAAACACACTGAGTCATTAACTCTTCCTGCTTGTGTGAAGAATTTAGGTGGGGCTGCCACACTACTCAACATTCTCATGAAGGATTCTTCCAAGTGTCCAAGTTGTTCTGTCTGGTTCCATGCCTCAACTAATATTTCGATTCTTTGACTTTGCTTCTATTTAATGTAATACCTGCAGAAACCCTAACAGCCGAACTTCTGTCCCTTCTTTAACCTAGTTTTATCTCTTCATAAGAACTGGTTTCTTATCTCCTTATCTTCTCCGAGCTGCCTCCCAACGCCTCTGCTATTTCATTGATCACTGAACTCATCTACCCTTGGATGTCTATGACTAAGCTGTGCTTGGCTGGACAGCTGGACAGCCAATAGGGCCCATGGCAACAGCACCACATAGAAAAGAGGTTCAAACGGTATCTCAAAGTGATGGGATTGTTTAGGAGAGGAAATAGAGAGCAAGTGATAGTTTATCACGAGTTCTTTGATGGAAAATAAGGCACAAATCCCCGTGATCTTCCATTCTTCCACTTCGGCTTGCCTCTCGTGCTTACCTCAGAGTTGGGCAAGCTCCCTCGTCTAAAATGCTTCAGAAATATGCCTGACCTGTGGAGGTGCTGCGGATAAAATGTCAACCTGGACGCTGAGGTTGCCGGTTCAGAACCCTGGGCTTGCCTGGTCAAGACACATATGGAAGTTGATGCTTCCTGCTCCCCCTTCTCTGTCTCCTCACTAAAATAAATAAATAAAAATAAATAAAAATAAAATGCTTCAAAAACAAACTCCAAAACCCATCATGAGCTAGCTTTATTTCTCCAACTTCTGTCACCATGGCCCCCATGGCTCCCACTCATGCAGAATGTGCGGCATTCCATACTCTTACCACCAGGTCGCATGCGGTTCCCTTTACTTGGACTACTCTTCCCTGTCTGCCCTCCTCTCCATTTCTGGGTCACTTTTGCTGTCAAGGTCTCAGATTAAACATAACTTCTTACAAGAACCTTCCCTAACATTCTCCATCAAATAAGAAAGATCCTGCTGCTATGTGATCCCAAACTCCCTTGGGCCTCTAGTCCCTTCTCAGAGCTTTTTAATAATTACTTATTTAATCAATCAAAAATCTCCCACATGCTATACATTTTGAGGGCAAGAATCATGTCTCTCATGCCCCCTAGTGTAACCTTGTGCCAAGCAGAGTTCATATACAGCTAGTGCTCGACTACGACCACAACTGGTTCCGACAGATCGGTCGTAACAGACCGGTCGTAACATGATTTGGTCGTAAGTTGAGTAGGCTATATGTACAGTACTGTGAAATGATGTTATAAAAATCTTTAAGGCATATTTTATCATAATTTCCTTTCATTATTGTTATATATCATAATTTTCTTTGTTCATTTTTTGCCATTTGTATCATCTCTACACCATTTTGTTTCTTTGTTATAACTGCTGATTGCATGGGTGCAGAACCCTTCACAGCTTCACGAATTCTTTATCTTTCAAAATCGTCAACACAGTCGAGTGTGATAACTTCGTATCACATGCGATCACATTCACTTTCTTTCTTCCTTCGTACTGCTTAATTATCTTCATTTTCGTGTCGAGATCGATGGCCTTTCTTTCCTTCTTGGCAGGCTGAGGCATAGACAAAGACAATTTCCTCTTGGTAGACATCTTGGGAGGGGTTTGATGAAAAATATCCAAGACAAAACACAAATTGCTGTATCGAGTCTGGGATAACAGTTGAAATGGTGCACGCGGAGATGGTAGTGCTGCCAGAAGCTGGTCTGCACTGTCGTATGCCCAGCTGGGCAACGCTTGCGCTGCCAGACGCAGAGCAGTCGTGGCTAACGATTGTGGTCGTAAAGTCGAATGGTTGTAAATTGCATAGGTCATAAGTCAATCAATACCTGTATAACTGAAACTAAGTAAATATTTATTGACTGAATGAATATGTAAATTTTTAAAGAGATCAAGCCATGCCCCTCAGTTGACATCTGATACTCCACCATTTAAGTGGAGCCTCAACAATTCAAACATAACTTGCTCAACATCTACGTTCCTTCAGCTGCAGTCATTTCCATAACTACAGGAAACAGCTCATGGTTATGGATGCGTGCCATTCTGAGACAAGTATTGTTCTGAGCTTGGGGAAGAACCCATCACCACTGCCTAAGTCTGTCAGTTCCCATGAAAATATACCTTGTAACCAAAGAAAACCTGGAATATAGCTGTACTGATTTTGAAGTCCTGAGTAGGTGAACTATATAGTTAGGATTTGCTTTGTTGCAACTGAACTAAATTCAAAATGGTATAATAAGAAGGAAGAATAGGGAGGGAGGGAGGATACTTATGAATTCACATAAAGAGAGCTGGCTTCTTTCTCAGTCCTTCCCAGGACTCTACCAGCCTTAGGAATCTCCAACTGTCTAGCCATCCAATCTGTGTTTGCCTCTATTCTCTTCAGTGAGAGGGACGTTTCCAGGGTCTTCTGAAGACCCTCCAGCACTCTCCCTCTCAATATTTATACATAAAATCCCAAAGAAAGATTTTGGCGTCAGCCTGGAGGACTTGCGGCAGGTGTCTATTCTCAAACTAATCACTAGAGATAAGAAAATGGGGCACTATGGTAGATTACACCTAAAAATTGAGATCCAATAGACAAGAACAAGTCAAACCTCAAACAGAATATCTATAAAGACTAGAAACACAGGTAAAGATACATTATTTCCCCAAGCACATACTCAGTGTGTAAGAAAAATATTATCTGTGTTTCCAGACTTTATAGAGTTCTTAATATACTTCTGAGACTAGAGCTGTGCTCTTAAATCATGTTTATTATATAAGTAAAGCTCAAGTATTTCTGTGTGTGTGATTTATTTTTATCTTGTCCCTTGTTTTGGAAAAGAATCACTTTGCTCAATCACCCCTTGGAAAGAATTAAACGTTAATCATTGCCAAATTCTCAGTCTGGGACTGTTCAGGCTGTAAGCAAAGCTGTAGAGTTCACAGGCCGCCATATTAAAAGGAAATATTTCTTCACAGTGAAGTCTCAAAATACTGTTGCTCCACTGACTTAATGCTTTCAGAAACAATAGTTGATACACAGTGTAAGAAATTCTAATACATAAGCTTTGTGGCTAGAAACAACATTTGGACTAACTGGTAAAATAAATTGGAATAAAATGAACATAACTTAGGAAGACCATTCACTTTGGTAAATGAAATTACCTGAAGGAAAGGCCACCTGGACAGTCAAGTTCCGGAGTGATTTTCTACTTTCAACCCAGCAGAGAAGTTCTCAGAACAGGAAAATCACTTTTAAGAGATGTTATAAAAGATGCTGCAAAGTAAAACAGGATTCATTTGGACTAAATAAAAGAGCTGACAAAATGGCTGATAAACACCATTCTAATGTAAAATTTCCAATCAAATTGAAATCATTTTAAGTTTTTGTTCTTAATAAATCTGTTAAGTTATAGTACTGTGAACTAATAGCTGTTTTAAGTTTAAATGTGCATTTGACGTTTATATTCATTTATTTTATTATCTGTATGCACTTACAGAAAAATATTTGTAAAAGCTGTGTATATCACTGGTATGTACATGGAAAAATAAGCTTCCAAGGAAATGAATAAATATCCTTTTCAAATTTTTCATTTCCTTGATAGTCCATTTGATAAAACAATAGTAATTTATTTAGAAAAAATCAAACCTCAGTTGCCTTCTTTAATTTCCAGCCTTTTGTTGCTATTGTTTCTGTTACGTGAGGTACTTTGCCTGTTTGTTTGTTTTTTGGTTTTTGTTTTTGTATTTTTCTGAAGTTGGAAACGGGGAGGCAGTCAGACAGACTCCTGCATGCAGGATCCACCCGGCATGCCCACCAGGGGGCAATGCTCTGCCCATCTGGGGCGTTGCTCTGTTGCGACCAGAGCCATTCCAGCACCTGAGGCAGAGGCCACAGAGCCATCCTCAGCGCCTGGGCTAACTTTGCTCCAATGGAGCCTTGGCTGCGGGAAGGGAAGAGAGAGACAGAGAGGAAGGAGAGGGAGAGGGGTGGAGAAGCAGATGGGCGCTTCTCCTGTGTGCCCTGGCTGGGAATCGAACCTGGGACTCCTGCACGCCAGGCCAACGCTCTACCTCTGAGCCAACTGGCCAGGGCTGCCTGTTTGTTTTTTATAGCTGTGTTTAATCCTTGAAACCTTGCAAGGTAGGCATTTATATCCCGTCTTACAAACAAGGCAACATAGTCTCAGTTAAGCATCCAGTCCAAGGTCACAAAGCCAGTCCATGTGACCAACAGCAGAGTCTAGCTCCAAACTGAGGTCTATGAAATTCATGTGCTGTTTCCTTGGGCCTCACAAAATCAAGCAAATGTCATGAGTTGGCAATTACCGTATTTCCCCATGTCTAAGACGCACCCTTTCCCCAAAAATTTGGAGTCTATAAAAACTGGATGCATCTCATACAATGGTTGTAGATTTTACGTGCATCTCCCACTTTTTCACCCTTGTTTTTGCACTCATTGTTGAAGACAGCGATTTGTCACCAGACACAGATGAGGACAAGCTAATGGACAGTGATGAGGAGTTGTGTGAATTTTATGATGAATAAAACTTGAATTCAATAACTTTATGTATATGTAATACCTGTTTTTCAAAGTTCAGGCCCCAAAATTAAGGTGCATATTATATACGGGAGCATCTTATACATGGGGAAATACAGTAGCTACTACAGCATGGTGAATTTGCTTTCCAGTGGTCTTAGCCTGAAGCCCCTTTTCGTGTGTATCATAGAAAGGAGATTCAAGTCTAGGTAGATGATAACTTTTAAGGTCCTTGACACAGAAACATTTTGAAATTTCAACAACTCTGGAAAACTTCTACTTCTTCCAAGTATCCAAGCTAACAGCAGGTAGAAAAATATCTCTCTGTATTACTGTCTTCTTTTTTTATTATTATTCATTTTAGAGGAGAGAGAGAGAGAGAGAGAGAGAGAGAGAGAGAAGTGGGGGAGGAGCAGGAAGCATCAACTCCCATATGTGCCTTGACCGGGCAAGCCCAGGGTTTCGAACCAGCAACTTCAGCATTCCAGGTCAACGCTTTATCCACTGCGCCACCACAGGTCAGGCTGTATTACTGTCTTAAAGTCTCTTAAAGTGTTAGGGAGAGAATGTGGTTTTTATTTTTTAGATTTTTTTTTTTTTTTTAGAAATAATCAAGATTCTAGCATCCTGGTCTTCTAAACAAAAAATTCTTTTTTTTTAATTTTTTACAGAGACAGAGAGTGAGTCAGAGAGAGGGATAGACAGGGACAGACAGACAGGAACGAAGAGAGATGAGAAGCATCAATCATTAGTTTTTCAATTGCACGTTGCAACACCTTACTTAGTTGTTCATTGATTGCTTTCTCATATGTGCCTTGACCATGAGCCTTCAGCAGACCGAGTAACCCCTTGCTGGAGCCAGCGACCTTGGGTTCAAGCTGGTGGGTTTTTGCTCAAACCAGATGAGCTCACACTCAAGCTGGCGACCTCGGGGTCTCGAACCTGGGTCCTCCACATCCCAGTCCAATGCTCTATCCACTGCACCATCGCCTGGCCAGGCCATACTGTTTCTTAAGGGTTGGAATGTGTTTCTCCAAAAGACAGTTAAGTCCTACATATAGCCAGCTACTATCATATTTAGTAGAGCTGCTCTACACTGGGCCTCTATGTTAAACTATTTTTGGTCACTACTAGGATTTTAACCATTTCTGGTTACTCTCTTAAATATTAGTCAAAATAGGGCTTTTCCATGTGCAACCAACAAAGCAGAGTAAAATGAGATCATTAACTTCTCTGCAATTTAGGTTTGCCAATAATTCAGCTCAAGATTATCTAACCCTTTGGGTATTAGTAGTCTACTAAAATTCTCCCGTTTTTCAGATCTATGTTGCTATTAATCCAGGTCTATAACTGTCATCCGCCATTTGTGCAGCTGAACTTTAAATGAAGACAAATTTGTTGAATCTTGGTTCTGTCATAGAACAAAGTGTTAGCTTTTTCTCCCTTTGCCTTAATCATAAATTTTATAAGCTTGCCTTCAATGGCATTATCCAAATCTGTAGTATGTCTAGAACAAGGCCATAGGCAAAGCCTTATGTCACTACACGAAACTCATTACAAGTTTAGCTAGGTTCAGTTGTTAAACCAGCTAAGAATTTAACTTTATTCCTGGTTAAAAGTATAATATATTCCTGATCAAAAGTGATCAAGGTATTCAACTTCTTAATCCGGATAGTAACTACATGGTTGTGATCAGTTATCAGTCTGTTTTTCTTTGTAAAAAAATGCACCTCAGTTAAAAATTTCTAACATAGTATTGCAAAATATTGAAAACCAGTATTGCACTCGTTCAAAACTGTGTGCAGTCGTTAGGTCACAAGTCCTTTCCCCTAATTTGCATGGCCACCCCTCCCATGGCAGATTTCTTCTTTAGAGAAACTGAACAGGAATTGAACAGAAGAGGTTCAGGACTCTCCAGATATGAGGGAAGCCCTGGGTAAGGTGGACATAAATCTGAGAACAGTGGGATTTTGGGAAAGGGCACCTACTCAACTTTGCATACTTGATTCCCAGAAACATGGCATCTGGGCATATTCTTCCCCAAACAGAAATAGGAAGCTTCTTCTCTGGAGAATCTGAACCTGAATCCAACCTACAAAAAAAGAGTCTATTGAAATGACTGACTTCCTGCCTGACCATCTAAAATGGTGTCAGTCACATTTGCAAATTCTTTCCCTCCTCAGCAATGCAATTCATTTGAACTTGGAAATAGGAGTCACTTGAGTAACAGACACCTCTCTAATTAGGAGTTTCCTTTTAACAACAGAACTATTTTAGTTCCTGTTCAAAAAGAGAAATTGATCAGAAAATGGCTCCATATTTTAAAACAATTCAGTACTACCCACATATACTAAGTTAGAACTATCAATTCCAATTTGAACTAGAATCTTGATATTTGAGAATAAGTAAGCCCTAACAGATTTAGCACTATTCTTCCATACCTTTTCTAAGCAGAGGGAAGAGCTGCTTCAATACCCTCCACCAATATAGGTCAACACAATTCCCACCACAGGCGGCCTGATAGACACACACTGAAACTGTAAAAAAGTTTAGCCAATGAAGCACTTACAAAAAATTATTTCTTTTATTACAAAACAAAATCATTTAACAATTCCTGTGCTCTTCTTATACAAATAAAAGGTGATAGCTGATGTTCAAAACTGGAAATCAGGTAATCAGACAAAAAAAAAAAACACAACAAACACCACATTTATTTTAATAGCTCAAAGTGCAAACACAAGTCAGTTCACAAAGTTTTAAGATACAATGTTAAGTGTAATAAAAACTTGATTCTCAAAAATTAAGGGGTAAATAGCAGAAATAAAGCTTCATTTTAAGAAAATTTCAAGAAACATGAAAACCTTTAGACTAAAATATTCCACTTACATCAATTTAGAAAAACCCTAATTTATAGATGCCAGTAGTACATGGGAATCCAAAGAACTTCTCAAAAAAAACCACCCCAAACCGGTCAGCTCCAGACAAGATTAGAAATTCCTGGTGCTGGCTGGTCCTGATTTTACAGCCTCGTTCACTGTATTAATTGATGTCATTCAATCTATGATATTTTGATCT
This sequence comes from Saccopteryx leptura, assembly GCF_036850995.1. NCBI lineage: Eukaryota > Metazoa > Chordata > Mammalia > Chiroptera > Emballonuridae > Saccopteryx > Saccopteryx leptura. Next base: position 223,095,310 of record NC_089503.1, read on the forward strand.
TTACGCGAACTCTAAAAAATGTTTAAAGTTCAATATGAAGCTAACATCCACTTATTAAGAGTTTTTAAAATGGTAACAATATATTTAAAAGATTTAAAGACCAATTTCAACTTCAGGCTTATGGTGTTACTGGGGGAAAAGATATAGATTAATACTTCCATTACTTAAAACCTTTCTGCAAGGTTAGCTACATGGCCTTCAAAATGTCCTGTCTTATTTCTACACATACAAAACTTGAATGGAAAGCTGAAAACATTCCCACTAGGAAGAGAAAGGTTGTTATATTTTTTTAATCACTCAGCAGACAAGATCCATTTATTGCTGTTCCCCAGATGCAATGTTAGCTACTAGTTTTAATTCAGGAAAATGTGTCTCTTCAGGAAGACTTTCATAAATATTCATTCATTTTTTTTCTCAGTCTTCATCTTTTCAGTATAGGCAATAAACTGAGAGTCTGTTCCAAAAAGTCTATCCCACCACGTAAATGTTGAAGCATAGTTTCCAACGAAGTTCATGTGGTGAAAATCGTGATGCCGAGAACCAGCATAGAAAGGGATGAGGTTTAAAGGGTTGAGAGGAATATAATAACCACTGAAAGAAAAAGAACAAAAGGTTATGAAGGAATAATTTGCATTTTCACTGACAGTCATATGTTTGTCAACTAATTTCAAACATTCCACTTTACCTAAGTCACTTTATTTCTAATGTACTGCTCACAAAAATTAGGGGATATTTCAAAATGAATGAAGTGATAAAATATCCCCTAATTTTTGTGAGCAGTATATACTGACTAAAGACAAAAACTTTACAGAAAATGGTGCATATTCCAAAAAACACGTTAAGAAATTAAAAAAACTTTTAAAAGGTCTATGGAAATTATATATTATACTATCAGGGGAAGAAAGAGGGGTTATAGTAATGAATGGAGTTTGCATGAATTATTTTCCTCTTCTGTTTTAGAGGCGCTTTCTCGCCACAGCCTCTAAAGCCTATATAATGCCATATGTCTTGGAGGAAAAGTTAGATGAAATTTGTATCAAACATTAGGAAGGTTAGATCTGAGAATCACTGTGGTGCAATTTCTTTTACTTTAATCAATGACAAGTCAGAATTAAATGTACTAGAATTAATTAAAATAACAGTGTGCTTTCTGTAGTTGGAGGAAAACATATGATGTTTAAAAGAATACCATTTAGAGTATCCTCCACTATTTCTAACATATACTGTATTTCCTCAGGTATAAGACGCTCCGATGTATAAGAGGCATCTTAATTTGGGGGCCCAAAATTTGAAGAAAAAAAAATTACATAAAGTTATTAAATTCAAGTTTTAGTCATCATAAAATTCATACAACTCCTCATCACTGTCAAAACTCCCATCCATTAGCTTGTTTTCAACAATGAGCGCAAAAACAAATGCGAGAAAGTGGGAAATGCAAGTAGAAATATCTACAACCACTGTATGAGACACACCCAGTTTTAGACCCCAAATTTTCGAAAGTGTGCATCTTATACATGGGGAAATACGGTAGCTATAATCAGAATTATACCAGTGGGAATCACCTCCAGCTCTCCCTCCCTTTAGAAAGCTGAGAGGGAAAGAGGGAGAAAAGAATAATCAAAGGAAAAAAAGAATGAAAGAAACATCACTTAGAATTTATCTACAGGAGAATATTCTCTGCCTAGAATCAGAAGCATTATCTAGCTACTTAAGTGCTTTAAAAATAATTCTTAGAATTTAATATTCTGCTTTCACAGGTATAGTAAAAGTTCCAAGTCAAAATGCAATGGACATATAATTTTAAAATAATGAAAACTTAGGCCGTTAGGCATTTTAGAAGGGATTACATATAAGTAATTTACCACAAAATATCTTCCAATCAACAGAAAAGAAGCAGGTAAAATATGCATAAATATTTCTTTTATTTTTAATGTTACTTTATTGATTTTTTTTTTTAAGAGAAAGAGATACAGGAACATCTATCTGTTCCTGTATGTGCCTTGGCTGGGGATCAAATTGGCAACCTCTGTGCTTTGAGACGATGCTCCAACCAACCAAGCTATCTGTCCAGGGCTCGTAAATATTTCAAGTAGTGATTTCATCAGTGCTGGGCAGTGAGACCAGAGATAATCTTATTCTGTGAGGACTAAATGATTCAATGTCTTTTTCAAGTAAAAGTTAGGCTTAGCTTCATTACAGAAGGGTAAAGGAATTGCTCTTCCTGAATTATGGTATTGAACCAGGTCTTTAAGAATAAAGTCCACAAATAGTTTCATTTGAACAGTGTTTCGGGAAGACCTAAGCAAGGTATGAAACCCAAGAGCCATATAAATGACTGATTTTACTACAGGAAAATTAAAAACTTCAGTACTAAAAAAGAACCATCAAGAGTTAAAATTCAAATGACAAACGAAGAGAAAATATCCAGAATATTTAACAAAGAATTAGAATATGTAACAAACAAAGCTTACACAAACCAATAGCTTTTGAGACAACATCTAACAGAAAAATGGGCAAAGAACATAAAAAGGTCATTTAAAAAAGAAAAAATACCACTGGTCCATTAGCACACAAAGCGACGCAGGGCCTCCCTAGGTCCCTGGAGAAATGCACACGGATCCAGCACTGAAAACTGCACCCGCTTACTGACAAAGATGAACAAGACTGTACTACCCAGGTGTGGGGCTTGTTGGGGGAGGGAAAACATTCTTCCATATTTCTGCTGGGAATGTAAACAGGGACCCTTCTGGAAGGCAGTTTTGAGGTACCTATTAAAATTTTATTTCATTTAACCAAAATAACTTATTCTCCCTGTAAAAATAACAGCCATAGACAGGTATATAAAAATACCTGTTATTTGAACTTTTATGCAACAATTATGCTCTCTTGATTTCTCAAAAATAGCAAGATTAACTTTTCCTGTTAGTTTATTTAGATATAAAGATAATCTTATGATCATGACAATAAATTTTAAGATACCTCATACCAGAACAGAAACTATAACTCACCTGTGGACATCAATAGTTTCCATCAAACGAATGGTCACCCACGCCCAGAGAAGAACTACATGATCACATAAAAGCACGATTCCAATGAAAAATCCAGTTCCAAGAATTAGGGTTTCCAGGGGGTGTGCATATTCAGCTTCCATTCCAAATGGAGCCTAAAATAAATAGTAAGAATTCCTTAATACATTGTGATGGTTAATTTTATGCATCAGCTTGGCCAGGCTATACTGCCCAGTGGCTTGGGCAATCAGTCTGGATATTGCTGTGAAAGTATTCTTTGTTTTTTCAGATGTGGCTAACATTTAAATCAGTACACTCTGAGAAAAGGAGATTACCCTTCAATATGCCACTAGGCTTCATCCAATAGTTGAAGGCCTTGAAAGCAAAGACTAACGTTTGAGAAGGCATTCTCAAGACTGCAACATAGAAGCCATGCCTGAATTTCCAGCCTCCTGCCCTGTAGAAGCCAGACCCAACTTGATAACATCAACTTGACCTCAGTTTCCAACCTTCAGACTTGCCAGCCCCCACAATCATATGACCCAATTCCTTAAAATAAATTTGTGTGTGTGTATGTGTATCCCTTACTCTTTCTTTTTTTTCTGGAGAACCATAATACATAGATATTCTAACTTATTTATGAATCTAGTTTTATAAAATTGTATTTCTATATGTAATGACAATATATTTAACCATACAGATGTAAACATTAAAAGTAATTCTCAGTAAAAAATATCTTTTAGTTCCTACCAAACATCAAAAGGTCAAATAAGGATGTCCTTAAAAATATCTTAATGTCTTTGATAGTTTAAGATAAAGGCACTGAATTGACTTGAACTCGAATTTTGGTTTATACATCTGAATTTGTTCTGCTAGGGAAGGGATGCTTGATTTAGAATCCCATGTAATCAGGATCAATGAAGAACATAGAACCAATCTGACAAATCTACATCAAAAGCAGTCTGATAAAAAGTTTCTAAGACTCATAAATACAGAGAACAAACTGCTAGTTGCCAGAGGGGAGGGGGTTAGGAAACTGGGTGAAAAAAATGAAGGGACTGAGAAGTACAGACTGGTAGTTACAGAATAGCCATGGCGTTATGAAGCACAGCATAGGGAATATACCCAATCACACTGTACTAATGATATGGTACCAGCTGGGCACTGGAAACATCAGGGAGGACACTTTGTGAAGTATGTGATTGTCTAACCACTGCTCAGTATACCAAAAACTAATACAAAATAATATTAAATGTAAACTATAATTAAAAATAATTTTTTTTAAATCAGTACTTTTGTGGGAGTCAGCAATGTGGTGGAAATGTTAAAACTAAGTTGATAACTGTTGTAGAAGTTTAAGGACTAAAGGTTTATTGGTTTGAAAGTTCCATTTAAACAACGTTAAAACCACTATAGTTTCTATCAAACTGCCAGTAATCAACTCTGTCAGGATAGTGCTCTAGCCACAAAGATGAGAGTCTGAACTATTTCATGTAATATTTTTCTTTCAGGTCTCAATTTGCCTCAAAATTAAGATACAAAAGAAAATCTTTAGAACTAGCTATGTGTGCGTAGGTGTGTAAGAAATGTTCTTAATAATCATACCAAAGGAAAAAGAAGTAAGTATCACCAATTATTTTAAATGCCCTGGAGATTAAAATTGACATTCTGCCTCTAATAGAAAAAAGAAATAGGGCCCTGGCCGGTTGGCTCAGCGGTAGAGCGTCGGCCTAGCGTGCGGAGGACCCGGGTTCGATTCCCGGCCAGGGCACACAGGAGAAGCGCCCATTTGCTTCTCCACCCCTCCGCCGCGCTTTCCTCTCTGTCTCTCTCTTCCCCTCCCGCAGCCAAGGCTCCATTGGAGCAAAGATGGCCCGGGCGCTGGGGATGGCTCTGTGGCCTCTGCCCCAGGCGCTAGAGTGGCTCTGGTCGCAATATGGCGACACCCAGGATGGGCAGAGCATCACCCCCTGGTGGGCAGAGCGTCGCCCCATGGTGGGCGTGCCGGGTGGATCCCGGTCGGGCGCATGCGGGAGTCTGTCTGACTGTCTCTCCCCGTTTCCAGCTTCAGAAAAATGAAAAAAAAAAAAAAAAGAAAAAAGAAAAAAGAAATAGAATTCTAACTTACCTGAAACTCATGATGAACTTTGTGAATATATTTATATATTTTTCTGTGGTGTAAGAGCCTATGTAGGAAATAGTGCCAGGTATCCTCTATCACCGCACAACCAAAGCATCTTGCCAAGAGCATGTACCTTTAAGAGGAAAATACTGTCGTGAGTATAAAACGCAGTCTAGACTTTTACTTGGGATCACTGCTTGAGACATTACATAAAAAACCAAGTATCTCAACACTGCTAGATACAAGGTGGTCATATGGTACCACCCAGAAGAAAAGTTGAATATATTGACCACTATATCAATTCCAACTTTTTTTTTCTTTGATTCACTCATAGGTATAAAATCAGAGTTAAGAAACAAAATTTAAAACCTCTAAAAAAAGAATAATATTGATGAAAAACTTGAATTAAGATTAATAATAGTCAGTGGTAGAGCGTTGGCCAATGTGTGAAAGTCCCGGGTTTGATTCCAGGCTAGGGCACTCAGGAGAAGCGCCCATCTGCTTCTCCAACCTTCCCCCTCTTCTTTCTATCTCGCTCCCCCTCCCCCCCCCCCCTGCAGCCAAGGCTCCATGGGAGCAAAGCTAGCCCGGGCACTGAGGATGGCTCCATGGCCTCTATCTCAGGCGCTAGAATGGCTCCGATTGCAGCAGGGCAACAGCCCAAATGAGCCGAGCACTGCCCCCTGGGGGGCATGCCGAGTGGATCCTGGTTGGGGCACATGCAGGAGTCTGTCTGTCTGCCCCCCCTTCTCACTTTGGAAAAATACAAAAATAAAAAGATTAATAATAGTAAAATCACTTTTTTCTGCCAAAGGTTAAATGTAAGTGCAATGGACAGAAAATATTCTGTTCACAAATAAACACATATACAGAAACTCTTCTATATGTTGAATATTATATATTATAAGGTACATATGTATATATTGATGTTTGTATTTAAGTCAGGAACACATAGTTGAATACAAATATTATTGAATACAAATACCTATGCTTAGAAAATATATATTTGTATCTAAATAGACACAATTTTTATAAACCTCACAAATGAGTCTCTCATTGTTTTCTAATATAAAGTATTACACTAAAATAGAGAAAGACCTAAAAATTGGACCATTTTAAATTTATCCTATGGTTTACATCTCTACATTTTATTTACTTCCAAAGTTTAGAACAAATATACATTAATCAAATGAAGGAAAAAGATAAACATTAAGGATATTTTAAGTGCTTAGCAAATCATGACTGATTTAATCTACATACCATCTTGGCATTCTTTCCCAACCATAAGGAATATTGAAATACTCTGTAAAATAGTAAGTTCCACAAATCAAAGGAAGCTGGATACAAAAGTGATTAAAGAGAAGTACTTTAAAGCATTTCCATTGGTTTTCCAATGTTTCTGTTTTATCCTATGGAGAAAAAGCACAAATACTTAGTATTATTCTGTTATCAGTAGGTTAGCCGGATATTCAGAAGTCCCTAATTTTTTACTGATGTTTAATGAGACCTTAATTCTATGTTACTTAATTCTGCTTTGTGAATTCTATATTCATTACCATGTTACAGTAACTAAGGCCCAGGAATCACAACATTCTCCCCTTCTAAATTCTTGACAACTACCATCATGAATTTAGAAGAAATCGTTAACAGAAAAAAACCCCGGCAAAACACAAACATAAGATCTCAAACCAAAGAAGCACCACAGAATGAATAGCTCTCCAGTCTTGCTGCCCAGAGGTCATTCATTTCTTTTATCAGAAATGTCAGAGAAGAAATGTGTTAGTGAAGATTACAAGCTGGATCTCCAACTCTTGAAGCAGTTGTCTCAGCAGCATTGGAGGCCTTCATTACACAGGTAAATCAATGCTCCCAAATATTTTGCAGTATTTATTCCTAGAAATTAGTGCATTTTTGTCCATATACAATAACAGAATTATAAACTCTCTGAGCTGAAGAACTTCAGAGATGTGTCTGGTGGTTCCCAAAGAACAGAGAGCTAGTACCCACAGTTCAGAGACTAAAGTCAAAATGAGCAAAGTGAGATAGATGAAGGTAGTTAAATGTTCATTTACACTGCATCAGAATACCAACTAGCTTAGCAAGCCATATTTAAAAAAGCTAAACTTACTCAATTTAAAGTGCTATCCTTATATAAGAAAAAATGTTTTGGGTTTTATAAAAAGATGGTGATAATAAATAAATAATTATTGCTTTTTGTTAAATGTTCTTACTTAAAAATTTAGAAATCTGGCCTGACCTGTGGTGGTGCAGTGGATAAAGTGTCGACCTGGAAATGCTGAGGTCGCCGGTTCGAAACCCTGGCCTTGCCTGGTCAAGGCACATATGGGAGTTGATGCTTCCAGCTCCTCCCTCCCTTCTCTCTCTCTGTCTCTCTCTCCTCTCTAAAATGAATAAATAAAATAAAAAAATAAAAATAAAAAGAAGTAATTAAAAAAAAATTTAGAAATCTGATGAAATTTCTTCAACTGAACCACACTATCTCAAGTATGGGAACTACCACAACAGAAGCCCAAAGAGGTTCACTACCTTACGCAGAATCACAGTTAGTAGCAGAACTGGGACTAAGATCTAGGCCTCCAGTGCTGTTCCTTAAATTCTTTAATAAGAGTAATCTTACTAAACCAAAAAAAAAAAAAAAAAAAAAAAAAAAAGGAAAAGCATTAAATAGAATCAATCCAAAGACAGGCAGTCTCTGATAACAGGGATACCACTAACACATAAAATGGGGAAATCAAATAATTTATAACTATCTTTTCTTTTTTGTATTTTTCTGAAGTGAGAAGCAGGGAGGCAGCGAGACAGACTCCGCCATGTGCCCAACCAGGATCCACCTGCATGCCCACTAGCAGGTGGTGCTTGGCCCCTCTGGGGCATTGCTCTGCTGCAATTGGAGCCATCCTCAGCGCCCAGGCCAACTTTGCTCCAATGGAGCCTTGGCTGCAGGAGGCGAAGAGACAGAGAGGAAGGAGAGGGGGAAGGGTGGAGAAGCAGATGGGCACTTCTTCTGTGTGCCCTGACCAGGAATCGAACCGGACACTTCCACACGCCAGGCCAACGCTCTACCACTGAGCCAACCAGCCAGGGCCTATCTTTCTATTTCTATTTTGAGCATTATCACTCTAATCCTCCAAAACTTTCAGTCTGTGATTAGGGACAAAATAAATGAGATTCTGGCTTGGGCCAGCAACGGCATGGCTTCCCACAGAGACTACGTTTAACACACTTTCAATATCCTTGCTAGAATCTGATTCCTATGAAGCGCAGAAATTAACACAAAAATTAGTCAGCTATAATTAATAAAGTCACATGCTATACTGTTTTAAGTGTACACAAATTAGTTTAAAAGATGTTAATCAAAACTCATACCTAGAGTAACAGCCAAGTTTACCATTTTACTTTTATATATAACTGCATCCTCATATGAAGGAATACCATTATTAGGCCATAGACTTGAGAAAAAATGTTTTTGATAGATGATAGCTAGATAGAGATACACCTTTAAGGAAAATTCCTAAAGAATTATTGAGACCTTGTAAAATGAAATGGTACCTACAATGTCTACTTTATTACTAGCTTATGCCTATAAATTTCCCCCATCAGTATGCATGTGCATTAACTGTGCACTCTCTACTCTCTTTGAAAGCAGACAGTCTTTAGTGCTATCTCATCACCAACAGCAACTTCTGCCTGTACCCACAATGTTGCAGGGTATCTGCCTTCAAAATTCATAAACCTGTAATTACTTGCAGTGACTTCTTTACTTGTTTTTAAATCCCTATATATTATAAAAACTTGTACTGATTTACCATTACAATTTATTTTTGTATCAACAAGTTCAAAGCAAAACCTTTAATAGGTTGTAAAACTCAAAGGAAGACATGCAGTGGATAGTCTTGAAACCACACTACCCAGCCCTTTAATCTGTTTATAAATAACTACAAGTAACTATGTAGGTAATTGCTTGTCCTTTCTTTCGCAGTAACTATGTAGGTGATTGCTTGTCCTTTCTTTCGCAGTAACTATGTAGGTGATTGCTTGTCCTTTCTTTCGCAGTAACTATGTAAATGACTGCTTGTCCTTTCTTTCGCAGTAACTATGTAGGTGACTGCTTGTCCTTTCTTTCGCAGTAACTATGTAGGTGATTGCTTGTCCTTTCTTTCGCAGTAACTATGTAGGTGATTGCTTGTCCTTTCTTTCGCAGTAACTATGTAAATGACTGCTTGTCCTTTCTTTCGCAGTAACTATGTAGGTGATTGCTTGTCCTTTCTTTCGCAGTAACTATGTAGGTGATTGCTTGTCCTTTCTTTCGCAGTAACTATGTAGGTGATTGCTTGTCCTTTCTTTCGCAGTAACTATGTAGGTGATTGCTTGTCCTTTCTTTAGCAGTAACTATGTAAATGACTGCTTGTCCTTTCTTTCACAGTAACTATGTAGATGACTGCTTGTCCTTCATGATACTATACTTTATTTTCAAACCACTCATACAACACTGACTTAAAAAAAGATCCCCCTCTCTTTGAAAAGCTTAACACCTCTGACCAATGATTTGACCACAGAGGGCAGAGGACAAGAATACTCTGGTCTGGCCAACTATACAATGAATCAGCCATATAAGCAAATCAGTGGGTGACACAGGGCAGCCTAAATCAACCCAAACACGTATGAGAATTTAAGACACCCAAACGGAATTGTCCCTTTCAAGGCAGTGCCTTTTATGCAAAGCATTTTAGAACTTGTGTCCTTAATTTAGGGTAACAGGATACTCTCTTTTGGGCCTCATTCTTTTATTCCCTCCCCCTTTCCCCTTTGTCTTTCCCTCCTTTGGCTTGGAAGTCCAAGGCACCTGACCCTCTGTGCACTATCCCCAGAGAAGATCAGTCCTGGCTTCAAGGGAGGCTCACTGGGAGAGAGCCGAGATTGTGAGAGAGGAAGTGTGTCCTGACTGCCACACGCCAGAGACTTAGTGCAAATTAGTCTCCATAGATGAACACTCAAGATGTCTACTTTCTGCCAAGGCTGTGTGTACTCGAGCTTGGTTTGGCATGACTTTTAGAATAGTAAACAGTAAGCATTAGAAACCACCACGGCTGCACCAGCTGCGATAAATCCTCTCTCTCAAATAAGCTAGTCCAGATTCTTTCCTGGGAGCTATCAAACTCCTAGTAGAGGTCACTATTTTCCCTATGTTCAAACTAAGAGGCACTGCACAAACCTCTATACTTTGTCATGCATAGTGGGCTGTCAAAGAACATTTAGTGCTCTGAAAAAAACACCTAGGAAAAAGGAGCATCGTCAGGAGCTGAACTGAACTACAATAATAGTACCCACAAAACCCCATAACTTTCCTTTCCAATTAGTTTAAAAATTAAACTTACAAACCCAAATTAGAGAAACATCACATCTACTTAAAGCAAACTTAACAAATTATTCTTGAAACATTATCAATAATGATCAAAGAGTGTGCTATCCAATACTGTAGCAACTAGCAGCAAGTGACTACTGAATACTGTAAATATGGCTAATCTAAATTGAGATGGGCTAAAATTAGTGTAAAATACACACTGGATTTTAAAGACATGATGAAAATAACATAAAATGCCTCATTAAAGACGTTTGTTTTTGTTTTCTTAAGTGAGAAAAGGAAAGAGAGAAACAGACAGGAAGGGAGATGGAAAGCATCAATTCTTCGATCCAGCACCTTAGTTGTTCATTGATTGCTTTCTCATATGTGCCTTGAGGCTCAAGCTAACAACCACAGGATCATGTCAATGATCATGCTCAAGCAGGTGACCCCACGCTCAAGCTAGTGAGCCTGTGCTCAGGCCAGCGGACCTTGGGGTTTTGAACCTGGGTCCTTAGCATCCCAGGTTGACACTACTACTGCACTACCACTGGTCTGGCTCTCATTAAGTACTTTTTAATTCTGATTAAGTACTTCAATTCTGATTACTTGTTGAAATGGTAACAGTGAAGATTTACTGTGTTAAGTAAAATATATTATAAAATTAATTTTCCTATTTCTTTTAACCTTTTTATGTATTCTACTAGAAAATTTAAAGTTACATATGTGGCTTAATTATATTTCTGTTGACAGCCCTTACACAAAGTCTCTCAAAACAAAGTAACAATTACTCTAAAAATATACAACACTAATGATAATATTCCATTGAGAGTCCATCATACTCACCTTTTGAATTTTGTACTTTTTCATGTAAGGTATAAACTGAAACAAAAATCCAGGTAGAGAGAACAAGAAATAAATGGCCTCGTGAACTATCAGAGATCCCCATGTTGCAATCTGAAACTTTGTATAATTGTCCAACATATAGTTCCAGGCATTCTTAAGTGGTTCTTGCAGAGGATTCTCGGGTAAAAGTGAATCTACATACTCCACAGCCAAGGATGCGGAACTAAAGATGCTGACACTCTCGTTTGTTGCCATTTTTCAAATCTCTGAACAGGGCTTTATAGTTCTGTAAACATAAATAAGTACATAAATAAATAGGCAAGAATGCAAGCTAAACAAAGAAATAGTTTTAAAATACATCTTTGATCATTTTAAAAATAAAAATTACTGAAGGAGCACCAATATCTCAAGTCTTAAACATGTAGTTAAAAAAATTTACTGGGTATTATCACTGCATCCATTTGTAGATTCTAATTTTAAAGCCACATGTTAACTTTCAAGAGCAGGATCAAAGAGAACAGTGGATAAAGAATTTCATGCTATCCTTAAGAGACTTTTCAGTGTGGTCTCCAAGGAAAAACTTATCATTTCAATGAGCAATAATGAAGTTTAAAAGTGTCTCTTAACACAAAAAAAACTTGCAAAGAAAGAGCCTGCCAAATATGACTACATAAAAATTAAATACTTCTGACTGGGGATGGAAAAAATAATTAAAAATAAAGTCAAAAATTAAATGAAAAACTGGAAAAATATTTCTAATACTTATGACAGAGGACTACAAAGTGTGCTGTGGGAAAAGCCTAAAAACCCAACAGTAGAATGACAAAGGCCAGTCATACTTGATTCACAGAAAAATAAATGCAAATGCTCACTAAACAAATAAGCAGTTCAATTTGACTCATTAATAAAACACACCCTAAAACAAGTCTTTATGTTCCACCCAATATTAGTAAGGATAACAGTTTGGAGAAACAGGTATCGTCATACATTGTTGATGGGGCAGAAAGGGGGGTGGAGAAGGGGGGTGGGTCGGGGTGAGGAAGAAATTAGTACTTCTTCAAGGGGAAAAAAAATCACAGTATCTATCACAATTCAAAATAAATATGCCTTTTGACCCAGTAATTTTCTCACTGAAGTAAGTGTACAAAGACAGATACATCAAGACTAAGAAGAAAGCACTGATTACAAAACAATGATTAGAAACAATCAACTAATTAGAAAACAAAGAAGAAGAAATATAAAAGTAAACAGAAAATCACAAGAAATGAGTTAATAAATTCTAAGTCCTTCCACAGAAAATTACACAGACACCCATACAGATACACACACACATACACACACACACACACACACAGAGGGAGAAAATGCACGGAAGGATACACAGGAAACAATTTAGAGAGGTGTTTAGGAAAAGGGATCAAGAGGTAAGGGGGTCTGTGTGCACGCCCATATGCACACACAGTGAGGGGTTGTTATGAATGAGAGGAGAAAATTTTACTTATGTTATACCTTCTTACAATTTTTTTCATGAGCATGTTTTACCTATATAATAAATGAGTATAAGATACCAAATCAGAAAATACAGAAACTTATGAAGAATCTCTCCTAAAAATGTTCGCTGCTGCTTCTGATCTATGAATTACAATGGATTGACCACTCAAAAAACAAGTATTTGAAGCCTCAAAAGCAATGCTTCCCCTACTTCAATTTACCTGTTAAACCATTCCTCATAGAGAGTAATATTGGGCAGCTTAGCCAACTTCCTCAGGTCTAAATTTGCTTTGCATCCTTATTCTTTTGTCTGACTAATTCTCAAATGAGTCACACCATGGAGACTACGTAAGGTGTTACATCTGTGCATCCTCAAAATGTCTCTTCACTCACTACTCATGCTCGTCTCTAAGACTGAGTAGGCCTGTGTTCTTACCTTACCTCATTGACAACTGTCCATTATTCACTTTACTTTTCTTACCTCTTCTTTCCCTCTTCACTGAGTCTATCCTCCCTCAAGTTTAAAAACATAAGTCAAGTCTTCCCCTCCGGAAGAAAGCTTTTCTAACCTCTATCACCTGCCCCCCAAGCCACTGTCCCATTTCTCTTTCTTTGAACCAACCAACTTCTTTCTCTAAGAGATCAATATAAAGCCTGACTGCTTAACTCGCACCCACACAACTCACTCAACTACCTGCAATCTACCTTCCCATTCACACGATCTTCAAAGATTTTCTAAATTACAAAGTAAGTTATCCCTATCCTCACCTTTCATGAGATCATTAACAAATTTGATAATGTTAAACCAAAACCACTTACCAGCTGTGTGACCTTGAGCAAGTTATTTAACTTCTCGGAACTTCAGTTTTTATCATCTGCAAAATATAAAGAACAATAGTAACTAGATCAGGGGTCGGGAACCTATGGCTCACGAGCCAGATGTGGCTCTTTTGATAGCTGCATCTGGCTTGCAGACACATCTTTAATAACAAAAATAATAACGTTAAAAATATAAAACATTCTTATGTATTACAATCCATTCATTTCCTACCGCTCATGTTCATGGTTGCGGGTGGCTGGAGCCAATCACAGCTGTCCTCCAGGAAAACACCAAATTTTTATTGGATAATGCGTAATGTACACGGGTCGTTGTATGGTTCTCATGGAATTACATTTTAAAATATGTGGCATTCATGGCTCTCTCAGCCAAAAAGGTTCCCGACTCCTGCACTAGATAGTGGGAATCTTTTCCCAATGTCAAATCACCACTATGTACACTTTAAATATCTTATAGTTTTATCTGTCAATTATACCTCAGTAATACTGAAAAAGATAAAAAGAGTTAACAACAGTTTTTCCAATGAGTCCAAGAAAAAATGTATATGAAGCATTTAACACAGGACCTGACACACAGAATTCTAAGAAGCTAACAACTATTGAGCATTTTCTATGTGCCAGGAACTGGATTCTAAGTGTGCTACATGCTCTCTCTGCTATAGACTTTAGTCCTTACCACACTTTCACGAGATAGGTACTTTTTAAAAATATACATTTCATAACCTCAACCAACATAGGTTCTTCTATTTTTTTATTATTTTTTTATTTATTTTTATTTTTTTACAGGGACAGAGGGAGAGTCAGAGAGAGGGATAGATAGGGACAGACAGATAGAAACGGAGAGAGATGAGAATCATCAATCATCAGTTTTTCGTTGCAACACCTTAGTTGTTCATTGATTGCTTTTTCACATGTGCCTTGACCGTGGGGCTACAGCAGACCAAGCAACCCCTTGCTCGAGCCAGCGACCTTGGGTCCAAGCTGGTGAGCTTTTTGCTTAAGCCAGATGAGCCTGCGCTCAAGCTGGTGACCTCCAGGTCTCGAACCTGGGTCCTCCATATCACAGTCTGACGCTCTATCCACTGCGCCACTGCCTGGTCAGGCAAGGTAGGTACTTTTATTATCCCCATTTTCTAAATGAAAAACTCAGGTTTAGAAAGAGCACACAACTTTCCCAAGTTACAAAAATGCTAAGGGGGAAGTCTATGCTCTCAGCCATTATGCTATACTTTAATCATAAATACTAACGCACACAATAAATATTATAGTAAGAGAAGAACAATTCCTACAGTTTGCCCAAGACTCCGGAAAAAGTATTCTATACCTTTTCATATTTTCTATTTACTCTCCAGTAACTACACTCAGCTTTCTATTCTCATCACCACACTGAATTTACTCTTACTAAAATCACTAAGGACTTCCTAACTGCCAAATCCAACAAACATTCTTTTGCATTTATTTTACTTAGCCAATCTGAAAGATTTGATACTTCTCTCCTTGAAATACTTTCCTTCTTTGGTTCCTGTACCTCACATGAATTCACTCTTGACCTAATCTGTGCTACCAGCTGCAGCCACCATGCTAGCTAGCTTCTGCCCTCACCCGACTTCAAAAAACATAAAATCCAGAAGGAATACAAAGAAGCAACCAGACTATCAAAAAAGTATGTAATGAGAACAATAAAGGGTTGGAAACAGAGTGCTTTGAGAACAAAGAGGACCAGAAAGAAATCCTAGAGAAAGAAACTATCTAAACTGGACCTGGAACATGATGGGAGAAAACCAGATTAAAAGAGAGTAAAGTAGGGTGTGGTGGGAGGAATACAAGGATGTTGTGAGTAGAGGGGACTTCAGATCTAAAGACTCAACCAGGACATGAGAAAGGATACAGTACTCTCTAATTTAGTATGTCTGTGGTAAAGCTATTAAGAAATAAAGACCTCACAGTTGAAGCTAGAGTTTGCCAATGATGCTGTCTTTACTTTTTTTCTAGTAATCTGGCAATTCCAGATTACCTTGGGTGTTCTTAACTATTTCCTGTTTTTAAAATCTGTTTAATGTTCACAATCTGTATTTCCAGCCCTCTCCCCTAAACTCCGGGTTCTAATTATCTACTGGCTAGCTCCAATTAGTTCAGAAGCACATAAAACTCAACATGCCCAAAAGTTCACCAACTGCTCCTCACAATCCTGCCCAAATACTCCCTACCTCCTTTAATACCTAATTTTGTGAACTGCACTTTCTCCTTAGACATCTTTAAGGAATGTTTTCAGTCTCTCCTACCTCTGCTAACTTGGTAGCCTTCCAACTCTCAATGGAGATACACCTGGTTTAATGAAGATTCAGGACTTGACTCTCCATACACAAGGGAGGGAAATGGGCAAATTGCTGCCAATTGAACAAAAGCAAAAAGTAGAAAATAAAGAGGGGGGGAAGGCAAAGCAGTGAATTTTCTTCTGTTTTTCTCCTCCACGGACAACCTGATTTAAACACCTGCTGCCTAGTCTCTGCCCGCGGACACAGCATCCCCTTGCCGGCCCTGTCCTCCTCTAACTCCTACCCATCCTTCAGAAGCCTCCCCTTAGACGCCCCTCCCAACACCACTACCCCCACCGCACATACACAATAGATCTGATCTCCCCTGTAACGCTCCTCTTTTGTAAAACTTTCATCACTCTATCATCCTGTGCTGTAACTATCGTCCAATACGTCCAGCGTCCAGATGGCTGTAAATTTAAAAGACAAGAAACAAGCCCGGACCCAGTCCCATCACTAAAGAATGCACAGCCTTTTCCCTCCCGCCGCTCGCCGTCCTCACGCTGGGTAAGGGTGCCCCCATCCGGCCCCGAGCGCACATCCACGCCCGACCCCGCTCCCCTGAACCCCGCCGCCCTCAATCCTGCGGAGCTCGGGGCCGAAGCCCGCACGCTGCCCCTTCCTCACCTACGAACCTGTCCTCCGGCCCCTTCACCGGGACGCTCGGACGGAGACTACCGCTCACCGTAACACAAAAACTAAGCCAGGTGACGCGACCTGGGAACCCACTTCTCTTGGCTCGAGGGAGATGAAGCCGGCTTCTTCTGTTGTTATTGGCTTACGAGGGCTCCCGCCCCGCCTTCTCGGCTCTGTGATTGGTCTGTGTGGCGCCGTGAGACTTGCACAACCGAATCACCGGCGGTGCCAGCCATTGGCTCCCCGGATGGAGTGAGGATAGTGAGACCGAGACGACCAGTCAGTGATTGGTTCCGCAGCGCACCTGGGGGCGGGGCAGCGAGATGGAGCGTGATGTCGTGACGGGGCGCGGACGGATCCCTCTACGCTGTGCGTGAGGAGTCAGTGGCCTTGGAGAAACTTGGGTTCTTCTTGGACTTTGGCTGGCACAGGCACCAGCACCATCGAGGGAAAAAAAAAAAGAGTACCAGGGTACATACAGCCCGTGCTTTTAAGATGTAGACCTGGGAGCACATACATGGTCAAAACCCGGGGAGATAATAGTATGAGTTTTAAAATCTGTTCTGATGGTCTTTGTTTACGTGCAGACAGACAGCCTTCCTCTGGTCTACCCTGGATGTAGGTCATTCTCCTGTGCTCCAGCAGTGGTGGGGTTCGCGGGTTCCCACCGGTTGGGCAGGACCGATATTGTTCCGCAAACCCATTGTAAAAATGGCACTTGTAATCAGAGTTCTCTCCAAGGTGGGTACCTGGGAGTTGCCCGGTGTGGAAACCACAAATTTACACCCCTTACTCCTTTTTAATGTTCATCTGTGCAACAGCGTATTCTAAGCACTCGTGGTAATGTTCATTCCGTCCATAGGTGAAGAGTTGCAAGTGAGGACACCAATCAAGAAGCAATATGTAAATATCTTAAATAACAGATATTTTATTGTATTTTGTCAGGTATTATTTTTTCATTACTATTTTAAACCATAACAATCTAGTTTTCTGTACCTTTTTTTTTTATGTAAGTATTAAATGCATGTAATAATAAACTACGTTTCAGCCCTGGCGGCCTAGCTCAGCAGTAGAGTCCGCCGGTGTGTAGAGGTCCCAGGTTCCATCCCAGTGAGGGCACACAGGAGAAGCGCCCATCTGCTTCTCCACCCTTCCCCCTCTCCTTCCTCTCTGTCTCTCTCTTCCCCTCCCGCAGCCAAGGCTCCATTGAAGCAAAGTTGGCCCAGGTGCTAAGGATGGCTCCATGGCCTCCACCTCAGGCACCAGAATGGCTCCGGTTGCTCCCAACGCCCAAGATGGGCAAAGCATCGCCCCCTGGTGGGCATGCCAGGTGAATCCCGGTTTGGTGCATGCAGGAGTCTCTCTGCCTCCCCGCTTCTGACTTCAGAAAAGTACAAATAATAATAATAAAAAACTACCTTTCAGTATAAATATTTTCAGTACTTAAAATGGTCATTAGGGCCTAGAACTGGTTGTTAAATTATTTGAATCTCACCACTGGTCCCCAGCCCAAGTATCATAAACCCCTAAATATGAAAGATGGAGAATTTCAAACACAGCCTATCTGCTGCAACAATCCAGAGTGAGTTACTGTTACCCCCATCTGGCGGGTGAGAAAGCCCATCTCAGGTTTGGAAAGTGATCTGACAGCAACCAGTGGCTGCTCCTGTCCCTGGAGGTTGCCATCCCTGCATAGGACAGCAAGCTCCAGGGGAGGGGGCAGGGGGTTGGAATACTTTTAATTTTGTCTACAGCTCTAGCCTCATCTCAGCCTTCTCTCAATTCTAAAATACTGCATTCTAGGGTATAACAGTAGTGTGCAGATGGTGTGATAGATCTGAACTTAAACTTTCACTTCAAGAGTGCCTTCTTAAAATTCGCACAAGGACACCATTTGGGCTGTATATAGAATTACAGTATAATAAAATAATGTTCCTCTCCCAGTATGGTCAAACTGGCTCTTCTGCCTGAAATAACCATCTCCTCTGCTACCCCTTAATCCAGGTACCATCTACTTGAGGAAGTTCTCTCTTGAGAGATGTCTGTCCTTAGGTACAGTGACCTCTAATCACTCTTTTTACTGCCCCGTGTCTAAAAGCCACATTCTCTGTAAAGTTCCACTACAGAACGGCCACATCAAATGAAGAGAAACGGGATCTGTCCCTCAGGTGATCAGCAGAGCCCTGTTTTTAGGAGGCCTATGCATAGGGAAGGCGAGTCCTGGTGGACACTGTGCTGCACCAACTTGGTCCCCTGCTTCAGGACTCAAGTACATGTGCAGTTGCTGATTGTTAGCAAAGAGTCACCTATCCCCATGGCCACACCCCCTTTCTGGGCCAGCCTGAGTCCAGTGATAGGCTGGTTGAAGTTGGAGTATCGAGGCCCAGCCCCTCCCCCCCAGTTCAGGACTACTGCTCAAGGCCAGTCCAGCTCCACACTCCCCCCACCATTGACTGGGGTTGTGGGTACAATTGCACTGCCGCTCACTTTTCCCTGTGCCCAAACCTCGTGCCCTTTGTCAAGTAGTGTTAAAAGCATGCACTGTGGAGTCAGACTTACCAGGCTTTGTCACTTAGCAGTATACTCCTGAATAAGATACTTCTCAAAGTCTTACCTAATTTTCAGTAAAACAGCTATTATAGTACCTACATTTCAATTATTGTGTTATGACAATTAAATATGATCATGTACTAAGGCCCTTTGCGCCGTATCTGGAATACAAGAAGTGCTCAGTAAATGCTGCTGATTATTTCTGGCTTAGACTCCTACCACAGTAGATACATTTTCTAAATCAGAGCAGGTATATGTATGGGGAGGGGTCAAATTACTTTAAGTCTTGGAGATTGAGAGCTGAGAGGAAATAGAGATATGGCAGCTCAACTCACTTATTTCCCTACAATGAAGAAATAGGAGGTTCAGAAACAACCATAGAGGTAATTTACTGAGGGTCCTCTATTTCGAACACATTAATATACATATCTTTCAGACTCCACAATAAATTTTTGACATAGATACTAGTGTTACTTTACAGAAGACAAAATAAGGGACAGAGGTTAAGTAATGTGTTTCAAGTTACAATAAACAGGTGATACAGAGTGAAATGTGGAGTCGGAGTTATCTGATTCCTGTACCCATGTACTTTCCAATAGGTCACACGGCTTTGTTTTTCCCTTAAGAGTCCTGAAGCCAGGATTAGAAATTTAGAATCTTGATTCAAAGTGTGACTCTGTTCTTCCCTATAGACTGCTCTCAAAAATGAGACAGTGGCAGCCATACAGGTCAGTAGGAGGTAAAGTAAGAGTCTTATTAGCAAATCTCTATGTAAGATTACACTATCCTTTTACCTAATAAAATAAGTCTCACACAAACATTAAGTTGAGATGATAAATATCTGGGTGCTCATGTTATCTATTCAATATAAAGGATGATAATGAACAGCAGGGATCATAGGCCAGAGTTCATAAACAATGAGATGAGAGCTGAAAGTATCCTGGCAGCATACACACTACCCACTATAACCCTCTCCACCACTGCTTTCAGCCAAGTTTCTTCATGATGCAGGTACTTGGATCTAGCCTTGAACTCTGCTCAAATCCGGTGCTGTTTCCTTGCCAGGATGTCTAAGACAACTCTTTGCTTTAACTTCTGACCTCTTTTTGTGTGCAGTAACAGAAGTCAGGAATGCTTTTAAATACCTTTAAAACAAAAACAAACCTAAGCTGTTTCAAACTGGAAAGACACAGGCTGGTGCAGGGCAAGGGGGTATATTCGTAGCTGCTGAAATCATAGAATCCAGCTAATGACAAGTCTTAGCAAACTATTTTATCCTATAGCTATTAAAGCTTGAAAGAAAAAGAGGTATTTGACATGCTTAGTATTTGAGACTTTGGTACCTGAATGGATCCTATTTTAAGAAAACCTTAAATTTTTTAGCTACATCTTTGGTTCACGGAGAGTTGTATGGCACATTCATTCATGTTTTGGAAGTGATCAGGAAAGATAACACCGGACACTTTTCTCAGTGTGCCTATCAAACAGCTAGCAGGGCTCCAAGTTCATCAGATCCTCAACATGTCTGCTGATATCAATGGACATGCCTGGAGCCACACGACAGGAGAAGTTCATGTTTTCATAAGGTGAGCGTAGGCGTTTTTCATTTTCTGATTACATTCTTCACATTTCCACATACAGTGGAAAAGTCAACAAAATATTAAATGTGGTTCCATGTTAATTGAAAATAAATTAGCGGTTACCTAGGGCTGCTGGTTTGGGGGTAAATAGGGAGTAAGCACTGAGGAGTATGGGGTTTCTCGGAGGGATGATGAAATGTTCTAAAATCAACTGTGGTCGCAGTTCTGGAATACACCAAAACCACTGAACTGTACACCTTAAATGGATGAACTGTATGGTATGTGAATTATATCTCAATAAAGCTATTGTAATTTTTTTTAATGGCCCAAATAAAAAAATTAGAGGAAAAATTTAATGTACTGTAGTTGAGGTGGTAAGGATTATGAGTGATCAAATTCTACTTTCCTGTATTTTCCAGTTATGGTGTGTGTATTACTTTTATAAGGAGAAAATAAACCTGTTTTAAAAGCAAAAAACAAAAAAAAGATATAACCTCAGATAATTAGTTGACCTGCTGAATTATTTAGTATTATCTAAGTGGTACTGAAATTTTTATGTGGAAAATGAAGATCTGGGTCTTGGCATACTTGATATTGGTTTGTGAATATCTGAAACAATTGATCAACAGGTTATTTCTTGTGGTCTCAGGTCAGTAACAGAGGAGAGAATTTTTGCATTCTTGTCAATTGTGCTAGGTTCTAGTTCAGACTGTGTAGGTGTGCTTAAAGGTGAGGGAGCTTTGGAACAGTTGTAATTAAGTTCCTTTGGGGGTTAGAATATGTTCTGTGAAGCACTCCTCTCTTCCTACTCCAAACACCTCTGTAATTGACTGAATGTTAATGTCTCCCCAAATTTAGGCATAATCCCCAAGGCAACAGTATGAGGAAGTGGGATCCCATGAATGGGATTAGTGCTCTTATGAAAGTGACCACAGAGAGACCCATCAGCCGTGTGAAGCAGTGAAAAGGCAGTCTATGAAACAGGAAGCAGGTTCTCACTAGACACTGAATCTGCTGGTCCTTGATCCTGAAATTCTCAGCTTCCAAAAACTGTGAGAAATAAAATTTGTGTTGTTATATAAAAAATAAAATAAATATGGCTCTACCTTAAGTGTGAATAGTCTATATTAAATAGGAATTGTATCAGAGGTATAATTCCTCCAATGGTTCTGGCAACAGCTCATGCTTTTCAATGCCTCTCCTGAGGAACAGCCACCGTATCCCGTCACCTCCTGTCCTCCTCCTTCCCTTCTCTGCCCATCTTGTGTCCAGCATCTCAGCTGTCCTTACTCCCAACTCCCATTTCCTCAATTCCTGTTATTTTGTAATCACAATTTTATTTCTCAGTTGCTTTAGAGGAGATATGTTTTTCTTTGACTTACTTTTTGGTCCCGTGATATCTGTGTTATCTTTATCTTGTGTACTGTCCATATTAGGGACAGAGGATTATATATACTCTTTGTATTTCACCAATCCTTGGGAGATTTTCCTCGATGGAGGAGGTAACTTTTTCTTGGAGAACAATGTTCAGTGACTTCAGTTATTGATTTAATAAGCCTGCCTTAGAAGTTACTTTGGCAGCAAATTAAAAATATTGATTTGTGAAGTTAGAAAATGAAAATTTTAAAAAAGAACAGAAAAACTGAACAGGCAACTTTCTTAATATCAAACTAAATAGATAAAAATCAAGGATAATGTAAAACAAATAATATACAAACTTTTATTCAAAGATAATTCCAGAAAGACATGTTTTGGTCATTTTTAAAGTGAGATTAATTAAAAATCTCAGAAAAATTTTATCTGATCAACGCACATGTATACTCACAGAAAGTTCTCTCTTCTGTAATAGCAGCTAAATTTATACACACAGGAAAAATTCTTAAGACCATGCAAATTCAGTTGAATTCCATACATTCATTATATTCATCAAAAACCTGCAGTAATGATCATGCCAAGTGTTACTTTAAGAAAAAATTAAAAATACACACCAAAACATAACCAAGATTAAACCAAAGGAAATAATAAATAAGCATAATTTACAATTTATTTTAAAAAGTTTGGCATCACACATATTCAAGTGTGTTACACCATGTTCATTCCTCTGAAGTGGCATTTTAAAGTGTTAAGTAAGCATTGTTAAATATCAAAAAATACAACTCTTTACAATGTAGTACTGGCATAATTCAAAGTACTGTGCCAATTATAAATAGTATAATCAAGTTTCAAACATCTTTTCAAACATATTTAAAGGAAAGCATATAGACACACAGTTATATGCACACCATTTATTATACTCATGTAATCAAAGATATTTTATAAAAGCAAACAGTTTTATCCCTCAACTAGTTCATATACTTACATAGAATTTAATACCTGTTCAAAGATTTTCAGTTCCCATGTATACAGATTTTCAGAAGAAGGAATAAAGATAAAATTTAATCTTACAACAACACATTACTTTATCCTCCTTCACAAAATAATTCATAATCATTCAAGGCTGATAACTAGTCTTTGTGAAAGCAATTGTAGTCTAAAGACTACAGAGTAGGTACTGCAGTCCAAGTTTCTTATTAAAATTCAGTCAGCTGCTGCTCATTGCAGAAAAAGCCTACATGGTGCTTCTACCAAAAATAATCTTCGGAATCTGAGGCCTATAAAGGCAGACAATCTTATCTTCTGCGGAGACTTAAAGTGCAGCTGCAAGTGGAGAAGTGCTAGATTCTCAGTCACTTCAGAAATACTTGTTGAAGTCTGTTTCTCATGTATAAATACGCTAAAAATGTCCTTTAGGCTCATAATGGTTTATCAATAACTGTGACCCCTGAGCAAAGAAATGAAGAAATAAAACAAGTTATAGCCAGCATTCTGTATATCTGAGAAAATACTGAATTCTTTATTTTATTACTGAAGCAATAGGCACTGAATGAATCATGCTGTATCAAAAGTAGCATCATTTTAACTAAATGACAGTGAAATGCGTTTAGTTATAGACCAAAATATCAGACTGTTTAATCCAGAATTACCCTTTTGGTCTTTGCAATTACAATGAAGGAATAATAATTTTACTCAGGAAATACTAAAATCCACCTAATACTCAAAGGGGCCCAGAGAAACTTTTATGGGAGATATTTTCATTATCATGATTGTGATGATGATTTCATGGGTTTGTACAAATTTCAAAACTAATAAAATTATATGCTTAAATGTATGCTATTTATTTCATGTCAGTTATATCAATGAAACTGCTAAAAAAAACTTCTGCCCTGGCCCTGGCCGGTTGGCTCAGTGGTAGAGCGTTGACCTGGCGTGCGGGAGTCCCAGGTTCGATTCCCCGCCAGGGCACACAGGAGAAGCGCCCATCTGCTTCTCCACCCCTCCCCCTCTCCTTCCTCTCTGTCTCTCCCACAACCAAGGCTCCATAGGAGCAAAGTTAGCTCGGGTGCTAAGGATGGCTCTGTGGCCTCTGCCTCAGGCACTAGAATGGCTCTGGTTGCAACAGAGCGAGGCCCCAGATGGGCAGAGCATCGCCCCCTGGTGGGCGTGCCGGGTGGATCCCGGTTGGGCGCATGCGGGTGTCTGTCTGACTGCCTCCCCGTTTCCAACTTCAGAAAAATACCAAAAAAAAAAACTTTTGCCCTCATTTTCAGCCATGTTATTCCTGGATTCTATTGAATATAGTCCTATTAGATGTTGTTGGATGATACATAAACAATAGTGATGGTTAATTAGTATGCACTTCTTTTTTCTTCATAATTAGATCAATAGTAGAATGCTATTAAAACATTCTAATATTTAAAGCAATATAAATATCTATTGTCATAATAATATGTAACATACACTTTTAAAAACTCATCATTATTTTTATTAAAGAGAATTACCATTTCCCTTACTAGGAGGATAGACCTAGATATTGATATTTCCCTTACTAGGAGGATAGACCTAGATATTGATAATGATATTTTATAATTCAACCAGTGCTATGCTTAAGTAAGAAAAGTTATAACAGAAAAACATTCTTGATGTAAAAATCATAATGCTGTAAGACTAAGAAAATCAGACAACTATTACCTGCATAACTTCTCCCTGTGCTCATGCAAGATGACACAACTGTCCATTTATCAGTTGTTGGGTTATAATATTCTACTGACGCCAAGTTACAGGAACCATCATCTCCTCCAACTACATATAACAGACCATTGACGGAACAAACTCCTTCAAAAAAATCAGAGAGATAAACAATTGTTTTAAATATGTGGATGACTATGAATATCCCTACACATATTTGGTGAGGTGATCCAGAGACACTTCCTTGAAGGGGACAAGAATAGACAGTAAACAGGGAAGGAATTCTTTTTTATATGTGAGAGTCTAATATCACTTCTAAACTCCTACTGGTGTCACTATGCAGTAGTTGTTTTACTTATTTTTTTTTAGATTTTTTTTTTTTTTTACTTACTGATTTTTGGAGAGAGGGGAGACACACAGAGAGAAAGGGAAACTGAGAAAGAGGAGGGGGAGAAGCGGAAAGCATCTATTCATATCATAGTAGTTACTTCCTGTATGTGCCTTGACTAGACAAGCCTGAGGATTCGAACCGGTGACCTCACAGTTCCAGGTTGATGCTTCATCCACGGTGCCACCATAGGCCAGGCAGTAGTTGCTTTATTTTTGCATTACTTTATTAAATCTTCACAACAACCTTACTTTATAGGTTAACTATCTTAATCTTTATTTTATTTTTAAAAAAATAGAAAAATTAAAGGTCAAATAAGTTTAATAACTCTCCCAAAGTCAACTTCTTAGGGAAACCTAAGAAAAACGATATTTTAATAGAAGACAAAAATGATTCTGAATTTTAATTATTATACTAACTGGTTCACTATTTTATCTCCTTCAAAAGGGGAGAATAATATTATTTCATTATTATTAGAGTAATGACTGTTTCTTTTGCAAAAATTCAAACAATCTAGAAAAGTGTGAAGAAGAAAAGATCACCTCTAATCCTATATTGCTTAGAATAATGACAATGAAATTGTGATCTCTACTCCTGCTATTTTCTATGGATATATACTCAGACACTTCTTTTTTAACCCCAAAGGAGCTCATAATACACATGCAATTTTATCACTCACCCACTCCTACCAAACAATATACCTTGGACATCTCCCCTAGCTCATATAGATCTACATAATTTTAACCAACTGCATAGTATTCCATGTATAATACCATAATTTATTAAGTGTCTTTGATGGACATCAGAGTAATTTTTTTACTTATATTGTTATTTTTAGGTTTTATCAATGCAAAAATTTCTTAGTGTATATGTGTGTGAGAGAGGAGGGGAGGCAGAAAAAGACTCCTGCATGCACCCTGACTGGGATCCACCCAGCAAACCCACTAAGGGGTGATGCTCTGCCTATCTGGGGCATTGCTCCATTGCTCAGCAACCCAGCTCTTCTATCAATGCTCTTATCAATGATGTTGAAATGAACAAGGATACCGCTTTCATATTTTTTGCATACTTGCGAAACTATTAATATAAACTTTTACCAAAAAATGCTGAGTTAAAAGATAAACATTTATTTCTATATTTTTATAAAAGCATATTTAATAATTTTAAACAAAATTCAGAGCTATTATGAATTAGTATTAGAGGACATCAAAAAATCCAAAAGGATGCTGTCACACACTGATCTCTATAGTTTGTTGATAGTTTTATTGGCATAATTAACAGATGTTTGCAGATTTTTAACAGAACAAAATAATGAGCCAACTCTATACTCTATATACAGAATTACTTTTTATTGATTGATTTTTAAAAGACAGAGAGGAAGTGGGTGGAGGAAAGGGAGAGGGAGAGAAGGGGGAGAGGTGAGGGAGGGGTAGAGGGGGAAAGGAAGGAGAGGGGGGAGAGAGAGAGACAGACATCATTTGCTCTTCCACTTAGTTATGTACTCATTGGTTGCTTCTTGTATGTGCCCTGACCACTAGGGATGAGGGATCAAATCCACAACCTTGGCATTTCAGCAGCACTTATTTATTTTTTAAAGATTTTATTTATTGATTTTAGAGAGAGGAGAAAGAGAGAAAAAGGGGGGGAGGTGGAGGAGCAGGAAGCATCAACTCGTAGTACTTGCTTCTTGTATGTGCTTTGACCGGGCAAGTACAGGGTTTTGAACTGGGGACCTCAGCACTCCAGGTCAATGCTCTATTTACTGTGTTACCATAGGTCAAGTGCTATATACAGCAATTAAAAGTGCATTAGCAATAGTATCTTCTATGCAAAAGGAGTGGGTCTTCCCTATTCAAACTCAACTGTGTTACTATTCTAGTCTCTTGACAAGGAGCAAATTCATACCATTTTAAAGTAGTTCAAATACTTGAAAAGCAAGAGCAGGGCAATGCTTGCTCTCTCTATATAAATTAACTCTTTATTCTTCTAGCAGCAATCAACTTATTTTTACCTGAAAATAAAACATGATAGAAGAAAAAAATAAAGTTTTCCCCATCTTCAGGAAAATAATAATGAAAGTTCAAACTGCAAGCCAATTTCCTAATGCAGGGAAGGCACACGCACATATTACTGTGACTTTTCTAACTTGATATGTATGTACCAAGCTCAAGTGTGCATTCTATGGGGGCCCAGATTTGTGGGTTTTACAATGCTTCCGGACTGTGTATAACTGAGAGGTTTCTAGGACTTCACCAATGCAACTGACTGACTGAGGTGCAAGTTCACGAAGAATTAATTATAAATTCTGTTCTGGTCTAATACATTCCTTGCAGTCCAATGTATTTAGTTTCCTGAACAGATTAAAAAGAGCATTTGGGGGGACATGGGGCATGCATCTTGCAACATCACCCAATGGTGTACAGAGATTGTAAGAATTACCAGGAACTTACTTTGGACTATGGGAAATGGCATGAAGATAATGGCATTTTAAAGAAGAAAAACACTTCCTGAAAGACTACACTGCTTACAAAAATTGGGAGATATTTCAAAGTGAATATAAAGTGATAAAAAAAGAAGCATTTGATTTCTTTTTAATTAAACAAGAACATCAGAAAAGCAAACAAGTCAAGGAAAGTTGTTTGATTATGCTAATGAGATGCAAAACCAAGTTTTATTTCACTGATGAAATGCACTATACAAAAGGCTTAAAGTACTGGAGGATCTGCACGTTCCCTGATCTCTTCATTTTTGTGAGCAGTGTAATTAGCTATCATGAATCTACTTTCAATTCCCATTTCCCTTCCATGGATCTTCTTTTCAAGTAGTTAGTGTCCTAATCTTGAAGACCTCAGCTTTCTTAAAATTCTTTGTTGTTTCCGCTTTTCTATTTCCTAGAAATCCTGAACTGGATTACATGAGGGTTAGCTTCTTTGGGCTTCCCCTCCAGATTCAGATAAACACTAGCTTTTTAATCTGGTATAAATATTTACTCAATTTGATTAAATTTCCTAAAAACTAGGATCTCTAGTACATGATATATGGTAAGCACTTAAAAAGATTTATGGTAAGAATGAATTAATTCAAGTATCAAATAAAAAGGGCTCTTCTAGTTTAGTTTCTACATTCATCACCCAAGACAGCCACTAGGAGAAACTGTACAGTAACTGACGTATCCCAACAACCTGCTATGTTCCAGACACTATACTAAGCATTCACTGTGGAGGATTATTATATGAGATTCTGCCTTTAAAGATCTGGTCTATTAGAGAACATAGAACAGTAAAAGAACAAAGGAAATACACAGTGATACATAAAACTGTATATACAATTCATATAAATGTTACAACTGTAAACTAGACAGATACCTGCATTTCTTCTGCACATGTTCATATCTGCCACCTGCCTCCAGGTATTGGTGGTGGGATCATAGACTTCAACACTTTTTCGTACTAAAGGGCCATCATGACCCCCTACAGCATACAGTAAGTTGTTTAACACACCAACGCCTATAAAACAAAGAACCAAACTATAGCAGAGTAAAAGGGACAAAGATCTTATACTAGGGTTTATTCAAACAAACTTGTAACTAAAACTTTTGAAATTATTATTCACTGTAAAAGTAAGTGTATATATTTTTAATATAAGAAAGTGGATATTAATGTGTAGAATCTAAGAAAGGGAAATGAATAGAACAGACAAATGAGAATCTCAGTAAGAACTATTATTCTGAAAAAAAAAAAGGTAGGTCAAATAGAATAAAAGTAATGAGCAGGTAAAACACATAGAGAGGGAAGGCCATTAACATGATCCTTTTGCAAACAACTTTCATAAAAGCAAGCCAGTACTGTGGAGGAGAGACTGCTCCCTGATGTGACTGATTCTGGGCCTTCCAGCCAGAACAGAGATTACTTCTTCTAAATTCCCTCAGGGACTACTGACCCTCCCACCACCCCAAGTGTGTGGGCTGCTGGGACAGTCTTCTCCCTACCCCAGGCAAGCAGGTTAGGCATTTTCTCCTTATCTGGGCGGTCACGCCCCAGTGCTGCCCTGTCCTATACCACCCCTTAGTGCCTGCCATGTGGCAGGAGGGACCCCGTCCTCTTGCTGCAGCTCGAGACACAGCTGGTATGTAAGCTCCCTCAATAAACTCATAATGTAATGCTGAAGTTTGCAGCCTCTTTCTTTGGTCTCTCAACCCTGGGAAATTTTACTAAGTATTAAAGCACAAAATTTCTAAGAAATGAATATGAAGAGATGTGATTATTAAGCAAGTTCCTCAATTAGCACTAAAAACAAAAAACAGGGGTGTCAAACAATGTAAGTAACTAAATGAAACAGAGAAGTCTTTATGTACAGCACTTAGAAATTTTACCAAGTGGAATTAGTGCAGCTACCAACCACTACCCGAGTAATTCAAAAAACATTTTAATAGTGTTGTTAGAGTCAGTACGTATTTTCTGAGAACATAAAGGGATATCATTCCTTTCTGTCATTTTCATACTTCAATTGCTAGATGAGATTCCTATTCACCTGCTCCACTCCGCCTGGTACTCATTTCTGCTATATAGGTCCACTCGTTCGTTGTAGCGTTATAGCATTCCACCGTGCTCAGACACTGACGTGAAGCTCCGTCATAGCCCCCTACAGCATACAGCAAGCCTGAACATGGAACCACAAAGCCACATTCAGAAAAAGCTAGTTTTTCAAGACAGAACATAATATATTTTCCTCCATGGTAGCAGTTTCCCTTTAAAGTGTTACTGATTTTTACACACTATTAAAATCTTGGCTAATGGTGATATATAGAGTTACCAAATCACATTATGAAGATTGGCAGGGTATATGTGATGATATTAATTTAACATTTGCGTCAATAATCTGCCTGACAGAACAGAAAGTACATTCATTATATCTTTGGATAACTCTATTGGTAAGTGAACAACACCCTGGAAGAAAAAAATTAAATATTAAAGTTATCCTAATACACTTTTTTAAAAAGTTAAACCAATTAGTAACTGTACAATGAAATAATATTTGCCAATAAAAAGAAATTAGTTACCAGTAAATGCTACAGCAAAAATGAACCCTGAAAACATTATGCTAAGTCTAGAAGCCAGTCACAAAGGACCACATACTGTATAATTTCATAAATATGAAATGTCAAGAAATGTAAAACTTATATAGAGAAAGAAAGTAGAGCAGTGCTTGCTGATGGCTAAGGGGAGCAGACCTGCTTTTTTAGGATAATAATGTTCTAAATTGAATTCTAATGGATGCAGGCTGAATTGTACACTATAAATGGATAAATTGTATGACATGTAATTTATCTTTCAAGAAAACTGTTAAAGAAAAAAGTTAGTGTAGAGAATTATACCCACAGTGGGGAGGGCAGGGAAATCCACAAATTTACCCAAACAAAAAAAGGAAAAAGGAAAAAAAAAAATCATACCAAAAATACTTATAGCCTTTCTTAAAACTCTGCTAGGGGACAAAATAGAATATAAATAAATAATTATTGCAACCTATCCCTTCAATGTTAAACAGCCCTTCACCAAATATAAAATTTTGTGTATATGCCATCTAATTTGTTCCCCAAACAACTGCTTTAATATTGGTTAACAGTTTTATATAGTTTACACATGCAGAGAGAGAAAGGAGGAAAGAAGACAGGAGAGAAGGAGGGAGAGAAAGAGTAAGAGAAGGGGAGAGGTCCTGGCTGGCTGGATCAATGGTAGAGTGTCTGCCTACGTATGGACATCCCAGGTTCAATTCCCAGTCAGGGCACGAGGAAAAGCAACCATCTGCTTCTCCACTCCTGTCCTTCTCCTTTCTGTCTCTCTCTTCCCCTTCTGCAGCCATGGCTCGGTTGGAGCAAGTTGGCCCCGGGAGCTGAGGATGGCTCCATGGCCTCGCCTCGGACGCTAAATAGCTCAGTTGCTGAGCAATGGAGCAACAGCCCCAGATTGGCAGAGCATTGCCCAGTAGGAGGCTTGCCAGGTGGATCTTGGTCAGGGCGCATGCAGGAGTCTGTCTCTGCCTCCCCTCTTCTCACTTAAGAAAAAAAAGGGGGGGGGGATAGAGTGAGAGAAGGAGGGCCTTATATGGGTTAGTTTATATAGACAAGCTAATTTTTTAAAGAGATTAATAACTACTACATTCCCTTTTTAAATGGTCACTTGCCCATTTAGAAAACTCGTGTTTAGATTACTAGAAGAACCACTCCTAACAAGCAGCTACATGTACCTAGAAATGTTCACCTGCAGGAATCATCAGCACCTACCTCCAACAACACCAACTCCAACACTGCTCCTCCTCGTATTCATGGGAGCCACGTGAAACCACTCATTAGACTTTATGTTATATGCTTCCACAGATGATAAACCTGTAATGAAGCACAAAGCTCTTCATTTCCTCCTCCAGAAAAAAATGTAAGCTGATTGTTCCTCTACATATATATATATATATATATATATATATATATTAACAGCAAACAATACTTCAGGTGTGTTAAAATTATGAGAAAAATGATAGAATGTAAACACATTGATTAAGTGCAATAGGAATAATTTCTTTTCCAGAGGGCTCCTATCCAAGCACTGACACATACTAGCTTTCTAAATTTAGTAAGATGATGGATGCTGCTGCTTAAGAAGGAAAATTTATATACTTACCACTCTTATATCACTTAAAAGGAATTCTTGATGGAATTTTATTTATCTTTTTACCTATTAAAACACTGATGTGTCCCCTAATAGTACCAAGATTTGTTCTAGAAACATGATCACTATGTTAATTCTAACAGCAATGTGAAAAATAAATGATAAGGAAATCACCTGTACTCCCATCAAAGCCTCCCACAGCATATAATAGTCCATTTAATACAGCAGCCCCCAAAGTGCTTCTCCGGTCTCGCATGTTAGCAACGCTGGTCCACTGATCTTTCACGGGGTCGTAGGAATCTACAGTGCGGACTCGTAAGGAACCATTAAAGCCACCAACAGCAAAGACTAGCCCGGCCATATAGACCATCCCTGCAAAAGAAAGACAGCAGTTAATGACGAATATAAGACCAAATTACCACCATTACCTAAAGACTGCTTTCCAATATGTCTACAGCTGTTGTCATTACATACGGTATTCTTAAGAGAATCCTAACTGAACAGGTCCTAAGTCATTAGCACGACTGTAATGACTCAACTGTCCTCCTTTCTAAGATTATTAAAAAACGCAGTGGCATGAGCTGAAGTCCTGTTTTGACTCTGGGCTTCTTCAAAGACTTATTCACAGAATTAAATAGTGAGCCAACTCCTCTAATCCATGTATTACTGCCCTGGCTTTCAATTTTGAATCTTCTACTCTACATGTTTCTATTTAATTTGCATAACGTGTTCCCAGTTTGTCGTTTTAGTGGGCTATCCCAGGAGTCAGTAAAGTACATCCTGCAGGCTGTTTTTATAGAAAATGTGAGTTAAGAATGGTTTTTACATTTAAGTGGTTATAAAACAATAAAAATTTTTAAAAAAGGAATGTTATGTGACACACAAAAAGTTAAATGAAATTCAAATTTCAGCATCCATAAATAAAGTTTTATTAGAACACAGCCCCATCCATTTATTTGTGTAGTGTCTCTGGCCATTTTCATAGCACAGTGGCATTTTAGTAAGTGTAACAGAGACCATATAACCCACAAAGCCTTAAACTATTTACTCTCTGATTCTTTAAGAAAAAGTGTGCTGACCCCAAGGCAAATGAGATGTCAGGTGATCCCCAGACAGAGAAATACATTGCTAGACTAAGGTTTCAACCACCTTTTCAGTTTCCAGTTGTCCTGGGAGAAGCTCATCTCCCCATCCACTCTGCTTTCACGTTTCCAGCCCCAGTGAAAGTGCACATTCTCTACGAGGCCTTCCCCAAACCACTTTTGCCTGAAGGGATTATCTGTAGCACCTGAACCCCTAGAGCAAATATAACTATTTTAAGATTAATAAATCTTATATGGTCTGCAATATCATTGCTTTAAATTGTTCAAGTTTTTGTTGTCTTAAATTCTGTCACGTTTCTGTTCCTGGCCCAGCTTGAGCGCAGGCACGGGCCTCACAGTTCTCTGAGTCCCGGTGGAGAACCCAGGAATCACAGCTCAAAGTGTTGGACCAGCTTGGTGTTTCCCCTCCTGTCAACAGGCAGGGTGTGTGCCACTACCCCTCCTGTCTTACACTCTGATGCTTATCCCCCAGCCCCAGCTGTTCATATGGACAGCATCAAGACTCTTTCCAGGCCCAGTGGAGCTGCCTGTGTTGGCAGCTTCCTGTCAGGGAAGGGAATGACTTTTAGTCCCTGGTTCGATCAGGAAATGAATCCTTAGGCTGTTTCTGGTCGTTTGAGAGTGTCTGCCTACGTAAATTGGGCAATGCGCAATTTACGTAGGCAGAGAACTAGCAAATGTTTAAGGATAACCAGTTGACTTCCTGAGCACCCCCAAAAGCAGGAAGTGTGGTAGATCTCTCGGGAGAGCCTGGGGCCAATGAGCAGTGATGTAACAAGCAGCATATTTCAGCACAAAAATGTTCTAGATCCAAAATCATAGTAACCCTGGGGAATGTTCACTGTGGAATCTGAGGCACTGAAATGTTCGTTTTATTTTCTCTACAAACAAAACAAAAATCTATCACATCTTGGTGACAGTATGGTATGTTTACCAAGTGACAAGGAAGAAGAAAATAAATTAATGTATGATGTGAGATTTCCCCAGAAACACTCTGGATGGAGAACGGTTTCAACTAAATGAAGTGATCACTCCCCAAACTTACAGGAAACCAAAGCTCCCAGAAGTTAGAGTGGTTTGGCCAAGATTGCAGTTAGCTAAAGGACAGCAGCTACAATATAAAGCGGGTGGAATGTGAAGGTATCTTTATTCATGAAAAGTGCAGTTTGGAATGGATCTAGTTCAATGACTTATGGTGCGATAAAAAAGAAATAGATTCCTGAAACCAAGAATCAGATTGAATTAATAAACCACTTATAACTACCAGGAAAGATTCCACAGCCAACAGTAAGCATAAAGATAAAATATGTAAGAATAAACTTACCAAGAAACATACAGAACCATATGAAGAAATAAAATACATGAGTGCTATGACTACTAGTCCTATAACTAATCCCATCACATATCCAAAACATATTATAAAGCACAGTAATTAAAACTATTCTGGGCCCTGGCTGGTTGGCTCAGCGGTAGAGCATCAGTCCGGTGTGTGGAAGTCCCAGGTTCGATTTCTGGCCAGGGCACACAGGAGAAGCTCCCATCTGCTACTCCACCCTTGCCTTCTCCTATCTCTCTAACTCTCTCTTCCCCTCCCACAGCCAGGGCTCCATTGGAGCAAAGTTGGCCCCCGGCGCTGAGGATAGCTGCATGACCTCCATCTCAGGCATTAGAATGGCTCTGATTGCAGTGGAGCAACAGCCTAGAGGGGCAGAGCATCGCCCCCTGGTGGGCATTCTGGGTGGATTCCAGTTGGGTGCATGTGGGAGTCTGTCTGCCTCCCTGCTGCTTCTCACTTTGGAAAAATACAAAAAAAAACCCCACAAAAATAAACTGTTCTGTTTTGATGCATGAGGCAAAACAAACCAATAGAACAGGACAGAAAATTTAGAATAAAACCAAGCAAATGTAGAAATTTATTATATGATAAAGACAGCATTTCAAACGAGTGAAGGGAGGCAGACTAGCTTAGTCAACAAAAAGTGTTGGGACAACTGACTCATTATTAAAAAATAAAATCCCCATCTTACTTCTTATGTCAAAATAAGGTCCAGATATTTTTGACATAAATATAAAAAAATACAACTGTAAAGATAGTAAAAAACTCATATTTTTAATGAATTTTAATGGTATGGGGGAGAAACCTGGCAGATACTACTTTAACCAAATAATCAAGATTAACATCGAGGAATTCCAAGATGGCAGTGGAGTAAGCAGACATACAAACTGCCACCTCTCAGGACCAAATTGGATTACAAATTAATTTAAAAACAATCATCGTGAAAAACCAACTTTGGATTAAAAGAACAGGACTCCAAAACCAAGGAACACAGAAGAAACCACACCGAGACCGGAAGGAAGTATGGGGATGCAGTGGGTGTTGCCTTGCTCCCAGGAGGGAGGGGCAGCTGAGGGCCCAGAGAAACTCTCATGGTGGGATGAGAGACCCTGAGAGGCGGGGGTCCTCAGCCCCAGGACCGGAGCCCCAGCCTAGAGACCCAGAAACTATAAGAGACAACCTGACAGCATTGAGTGGGGAAAAGAGCAGGATTTCTGTCTACGGGAAACAGCTTGCATAGAAACAGAAGCAGCCTTAAAGGGCCAGAGCAGAAAATCTCATTCAGAGCCACTTACTTGGGGCTCCGGGGGTGAGGAGAACTGAGATGACTGATCTTGCATAAGTAGAGTGGGAGGATTGAGGCACAGGGACACAAATGGTGATGGAGAAAATACCTGTACTGAGTCATTCTCCAAAACTGAAGTGGCCATGTGTAGGGGGAGGAGCACCCCCTCCATCGAGCACAAGCCTAGCAAAAGGCCAACTGACCCACCCCCAGAAACCTCTCCAGCTCCAATCAGTGCAAAAGGCCTTTTGGAAAAGAGGAAGTAAAGAGGAGGGGCAGTGACTCAGGTTTCTGGAGAGACCTGAGCTACACCACCCCCTTCTGATATGGAGAACATGCCCCACCCCTGGAAAGTACCTGGGCAGACCACACCTTCTGGTTCTCAGAGGTCACGCCTACCGCATTCCTGTGGACTTACCATACAGAAAAAAAAAGGCCTTCACAGAGTTTTAATGGGGGCCAAAGAGCAAGATACGCCCACTACCTTCTTCCTAATCACAGAAGTTCTCTGCTGGGCTCAGCAAACAAACAGTAGGGTAATTAAGACTTTTATGCAGCTCACCTTGTTAGGGAGAATTAAAATCCGAGCAACCAGCAGAAGCTGAGGGATTAAGCCCTGGAGGAGGGGTCGCATTCCATATACTAACCTCAGCTGCCCTAACCCAACAAGCTTGCAATCAGCACACAGAAAAAATGGGAAGACAGAGAAATGCAATCCAAATGAATCAACAAGAGAAATCCCCAGAAAAATAACTGAATGAGATGGAAGTAACTAAATTACAAAATGCAGAGTTTAAAATAATGATTGTTAGGATGCTTAAGGATCTTAGAGCTACAACGAATGGACATAATGAGCACTTAAAGAAAGAAATAGCAAACATCAAAAAGGACACTGAAATTATAAAAAAGAATCAATCAGAAATGACAATTACAATATCAGAAATTAAGACTATACTAGAAGGAATCAACAGCAGGCTGGATGAAGCAGAGGATCAAATCAGCGACTTAGAGGACAGGATCAATGAAAACACAGAAACAGAGCAGCAAAAAGAAAAGAGGATCAAAGAGTCTGAGAAAGTCTAAGAGGGTTCTGTGACAACATGAAGATAAATAACATCCGCATCATAGGGGTTCCTAAAGGAGAAGAGAAAGAACAAGGGATAGAGAACCTGACTGAAGAAATCATAGCTGAAAACTTCCCTAAATTGATGAAGGAAAAAGTCACACAAGTTCAAGAAGCACAGACAATCCCATTTAAAGAGGAACCCAAAGAGACCTACACCTTCACATCATAATTAAATACCAAAGTTAAGAGATAAAGAAAAAATACTAAAAGCTACAAGAGAAAAGCAGTCAACCACTACAAAGGAGCCCTCATAAGGATGACATCTGACTTCTCAATAGAAACACTTGAATCCAGAAGGGAATGCAAGAAATAATCAAAGTCATGCAAAACAAAAGCCTACAAACAAGACTTCTTAATTCAGCAAGGCTATCGTTTAAAATTGAAGGAGAAATAAAAAGCTTTCCAGACCCCCCCCAAAAAAAACACTCAAGGAATTCATTACAACCAAACCAATGATGCAAGAAATGTTAAGGGGCCTGTCATAAAGAGAACAAAAGAAAAAAAATCTAGAACAAGAGAAATGTAAATTTAAGAAATAAAATGGTAATAACCAACTACATATCAATAATCACCTTAAATGTAAATGGATTAAATGCTCCAATCAAAAGACATAGAGTAGCTGTGTGGATAAGAAAACAGGACCTATATATATGCTGTTTACAAGAGGCCCACCTCAAAACAAAAGATACACATAGACTGAAAGTGAAGATATGGAAAAAAATATTTCATGAAAATGGAAATGAAAAAAAAGCTGGGGTAGCAATACTTAATCTGCCAAAATAGACTTTAAAACAAAGGCTATATAGTAAGAGATAAAGAAGGTCACTACATAATGATAAAGGGAGCAACCCAAAAGGAAGATATAAACATTATAAATATCTATGCACCTAATATAGGAGCACCTAAATATATAAAGCAGATTTTGATGGACATAAAGGGCGAGATCAACAATACTATAATAGAAGGGGATTTTAATACCCCACTAACATCAATGGGTAGATTCTCAAGAAAGAAAATCAACAAAGAAACAGCAGCCTTAAAGGACATACTAGATAACTAGATTTAGTAGATATCTTCAGAACCTTTCACCCTAAAGCAGTAGAATATACATTCTTTTCAAGTGCTCATGGTACATTCTCTAGGATAGACCACATGTTAGGACACAAAACAAGTCTCAAATTTAAGAAGATTGAAATCATATCAAGCATATTCTCTGATCACAATGGCATGAAACTAGAAATCAACTACAATAGAAAAACTGAAAAATACTCAAACACTTGGAAACTAAATAGCATGTTATTAAATAACAAATGGGTTAACAATGAGATCAAGAAAGAAATAAAAAATTTTCTTGAAACAGATGAAAATGAACATACAACTCAAAATTTATGGGACACAGCAAAAGTAGCCCTAAGAGGGAAAGATCATAGCATTACAGCATACCTTAAGAAGAAAAAGCTCAAATAAACAACTTAACCCTGCATCTAAAAGAACTAGAAAAAGAACAGCAAGTAAAGGCCAGAGGAAGTAGAAGGAAGGACATAATAAAGATCAGAGCAAAAATAAATGACACAGAGGCTAAAAAAACCAATACAGAAGATCAGTGAAACCAAGAGCTGGTTCTTTGAAAAGGTAAACAAGATTGATGAACCTTTAACCAGACTCACCAAGGAAAGAAGGGAGAGGACTCAAATAAAATTAGAAATGAGAGTGGAGAAGTAACACTGACACAGCAGAAATACAAAGGATTGTAAGAAAATACTATGAAGAACTATATGCCAAAAAATTAGACAACCTAAATGAAATGGACAAATTGACTTGAAACATATAATCTTTCAAAAATCAATCTGGAAGAATCAGAAAACCTAAATAGACCGATTAAAACAAATGAGATTGAAACAGTTATCAAAAAACTCCCAACCAGCAAAAGTCCTGAGCCAGATGACTTCACAGGTGAATTCTACCAAATATTCAAAGAACTAACTCCTAGCCTTCTCAAGTTATTTCAAAAAATTCAAGAGGAAGGAAGACTTCCAAGCTGCTCTGATGAGGCGAGCATAATCCTCATTCCAAAGCCAAGCAAAGACACTACAAAAAAAGAAAACTATAGGTGAATATCCCTGATGAACTTAGATGCTAAAATTCTCAACAAAATATTAGCAAACCAAATCCAGCAATACATGAACAAAATCATATATCATAATCAAGTAGGATTTATTCTGGGGAGGCAAGGCTGGTACAATATTCACAAATCAGTCAATGTGATTCATCACATAAACAAAAGGAAGGAGGCCCTGGCCGGTTGGCTCAGTGGTAGAGCGTCAGCCTAGCGTGCAGAGGACCCGGGTTCGATTCCCGGCCAGGGCACACAGGAGAAGCGCCCATTTGCTTCTCCACCCCTCCGCCGCGCTTTCCTCTCTGTCTCTCTCTTCCCCTCCCGCAGCTAAGGCTCCATTGGAGCAAAGATGGCCTGGGCGCTGGGGATGGCTCTGTGACCTCTGCCTCAGGCACTAGAGTGGCTCTGGTCGCAACATGGCGACGCCCCGGAGGGGCAGAGCATCGCCCCCTGGTGGGCAGAGCGTCGCCCCATGGTGGGCGTGCCGGGTGGATCCCGGTCGGGCACATGCGGGAGTCTGTCTGACTGTCTCTCCCTGTTTCCAGCTTCAGAAAAATGAAAAAAAACAAACAAAAGGAAGGAGAAAAATTCCATGATAATATAATCAGATGCAGAAAAAGCATTTGATAAAATCCAGCACCCAATTATGATCAAAACTCCCAGCAAAGTGGGAATACAGGGAACATACCTCAACATGATAAAGGCCATCTATGACAAACCCACAGCCAATATCATAATCAATGGGCAAAAATTAAAAGCAATTCCTTTAAGATCAGGAACAAGGCAGGGTGCCCCCTTTCATCACTCTTATTCAACATAGTTCTGGAAGTCCTAGCCATAGCAATCTGACAAGAATAAAAAATAAAAGGCATCCAAATTGAAAAAGTAGTAAAACTATCATTATTTGCTGATGATATGATACTGTACATGGGAAACCCTGAAGTCTCAGTCAAAAAACTACGGGACCTGATAAATGAAATCAGCAAGGTGGCAGGATATAAAATTAATACTCAGAAATCAGAGGCATTTTTATACACCAA
This sequence comes from Saccopteryx leptura, assembly GCF_036850995.1. Lineage (NCBI taxonomy): Eukaryota > Metazoa > Chordata > Mammalia > Chiroptera > Emballonuridae > Saccopteryx > Saccopteryx leptura. Next base: position 223,135,175 of record NC_089503.1, read on the forward strand.
CAATGAACTGTCTGAAAGAGAAATTAAGAAAACAACCCCATTCACTATTGCAACACAAAAAAAATAAAGTACCTAAGAATAAATTTAACCAAAGAGGTTAAAGACTTGTGCTCAGAAAATTATAAAAGATTGAAAAAAGAAATCAAGGAAGATACAAACAAGTGGAAGCATATATCGTGTTCATGGATAGGAAGAATAAACATCATCAAAATGTCTATATTACCCAAAGCAATTTATAAATTCAATGCAATTCCTATTAAAATACCAATGGCATACATCAAAAATATAGAACAAAATTCCAAAAATTTATATGGAACCAAAACAGAACATGAATAGCCTCAGCAATCTTAAAAAAGAAGAATAAAGTGGGTGGTGTCAAACTTCCTGATATCAAGTTATACTACAAGGCCATTGCACTCAAAACAGTTTGGTACTGGCATAAGAACAGGCATATAGATCAATGGAACAGAACCCAGAAATAAACCACCTTTATGGACAACTGGTATTTGACAATGGAGATAAGAGCATACAATGGAGTAAAGACAGTCTCTTTAACAATTGGTGTTGGGAAAACTGGACAGGTCCTTGCAAAAAGAAGAAACTAGACCACCAACTTACACCATTCACAAAAATAAACTCAAAATGGATAAAAGACTTAAATATAAGTCGTGAAACCATAATCATATTGGAAGAAAACATAGGCAGTAAGCTCTCCAACATCTCTCACAGCAGTATATTTGCTGATTTATCTCCACAGGCAAGTGAAATAAAGGACAGGATGAACAAATGGGACTATATCTAATTAAAAAGCTTTTGCACAGCTAAAGACAATATGAACAAAATAAAAAGACAAACTACACAATGGGAGAACATATTCGACAATACGTCTGATAAGGGGTTAGCCAAAATTTATAAAGAACTTGTAATACTCAACACCAGGAAGGTAAACAATCCAATCAAAAAATGGGCAAAAGAAATGAATAGATACTTCTCCAAAGAGGACATACAGGTGGCCAATAGGCAGATGAAAAAATGTTCAACATCACTAATTATTAGAGAAATGCAAATTAAAACCACAATGAGATATCACCTCACACCAGTCAGAATGGTGCTCATTAACAAAACAACACAGAGTAAGTGCTGGCGAGGATGTGGAGAAAAGGGAACCCTCCTGCACTGCTGGTGGGAAGGCAGACTGGTGTAGCCACTGTGGAAAACAGTATGGAGATTCCTCAAAAAATTAAAAATCAAACTGCCTTTTGACCCAGCCATCCCACTTTTAGGAATATATCCTAAGAACACCATAGCACTGATCCAAAAGAAGAAATGCACCCCCATGTTTATGGCAGCATTGTTCACAATAGCCAAGACATGGAAGTAGCCCAAGTGTCCGTCAGTGGACGAGTGGATTAAAAGGCTGTGGTACATATTCACAATGGAATACTACACGGCTGTGAAAAAGAAGGCAATCTTACCTTTTGTGACAACATAGATGGGCCTGGAAACTATTATGTTAAGTGAAATAAGCCAGACAGAGAAAGAAAAAATATCATATGACCTCACTCATTTGAGGAATCCAATGAACAATGTGAACTGAGGAACAGAATAGAGGCAGAGGCGGGATCAAAGGGACCAGAGGGAAAGCGGTCAGAGGGAAAGGGGATGAGAGGATGGGATCAGAGAAGGGAAAGAGATTAGTGAAATTATATATACATAACACAGTGTTATAGAGAACAGGACAGCAAATCCTGGAGGGAAGGGGGGAAGGTGTTGGGGGGAGGGGACAAGAAGGTGTCGAGGGGAACATAGGGGTGTGGGGGGATATAATCAGTGGGACATTTGAATCTATGTAAACACAATAAATTAAAATCAATAAAAAAAAAAAAGATCAACATCACCAGAAATAATCATAATAATCTCAGCCTAATCATAAGAAACTACCAAACCCCAAATTGAAAGACATTCTTCGAAATACCAGACCAAGTACTATTCAAAAGAATCAAGGGCATGAACAAGGAAAGACTGAGACAGTGTCATAGATCAGAAGAGACTAAGAAAATAAGACCACAAAATGCAATGTGAGATCCTCAAACAATATGAACATGTAAAATATGAAGTCTATAGTTTAGTTAACAGTAATATACCAGTACTGATTTCTTAGTTTTGATAACTGTTTCATATTTAGTAAGACAAGGTAAGTGTACCAGAACTCAATGTACTATCTTTACAACTCTTCTGTAAGTGTAAAATCACTTCAACATAAAAAGTTTTTTAAAACATGTTTTTAAAAAACACAAATAATTTTGGAGTAAGGCTTTTCTACACAAGAAATAAATCCTTAAGTCTAAAGACAAAATTCTGATGTATTGGGCTTCATAAAATGATAAAAATTTTTACAAGGCAAAAATAACAAGGCACAAGAAAAAAGGTTAATACAAATAAATATTCACAGCACATATGACAAACAAAAAGGCTACTTTTCTTAACATATAAATATATGTCAAAGCAGTTAAGACGATATAACAAAAAAGGCAAAGATCATGAGCTAACAATTCAGAAAGATGTTTAACTTTCATCAAAATAAAAGAAGTACAAAGTAGAATGAAATCACATTTTTAATCTACCAGATTGGCGAGACTCAAAATATTTAATTACAAGGTGTTGGGAATGTACGGAAACTGGCATCTTCATATTTTAATGTTAATATAGTAACTGGTGTATCCTCTTAGGATATATTTTAAATTACTAATTCCAGTTACAGAGTTGTATTATAATGTATTAGAATATCTACACAATAACATATGTATAAGAAATTCATATGTAGCACTGTAACATATTTGAAACAATTCTGATGTTCAACTAAAAACCAATAACAATTTTACTACATACAGACCCCCTCAAAAAAAATATTAGCCAGCTCTTAAAGAATGAGGTAACTCTATGCTAAGCTAAAATGCAACAATCTCCAAGATGTATTGTTAAAATACTACCATGATAGAAATGTTCCATTATACTTAGAACTCATTTTGCCATGGGAGCTATATATAATGAACAGACCCAAGTTTGAGCCCCAGGAAGAATTCTTAAGAGTTTGCAATTGCCTTTTTCTGATTGCAGTTTTGCTAAATAAGGTCTATTTTAACAAATGTTTATTAAATGGATGCCTGAAAGAAGGCAACTGTGGCTTACAGCTAAGTTTGGGATCTTAGAACTAAAGGTCCCAACCTAAATTAATTAAGGTCGGTAAAAGTAATCAAGAAAATATTCAGCAAATATCTCTTAAACTAGAGAATCAGAAAGATCTATAACGATTAAGACAGCAGTTCTCCCCATCAATGAGTTATACGAAGCTCCTGAATCACTCTTTAACGACCTAGCCAGTTTATCAAAGCTTTTCTAATAAAGATTCTTCTAATTAGTACAGTAAGACCTGAGAGAGAAGATCCCAATGACCCAGCTGCCGGGAACTGCTTACCTGCCCTGCATCTCCTGGAAGGCAGTTCTGCTACTTGGTGCCACCTTTCTTCTTTAAAGTCGTAGCATTCCACACTTCTGATAGCCTTTGGTGCTTGGCCCCCAACCACCACCATCAACTGGAAGGGCAGAAATGGAAGCACTTGAACAAATGACCATGCACATTCAGGGATTTAAAATGTCTCACAAGGACAGTGATGTGGAGAGTGTTAGGATGACGATGGGAGGGCGAGCTGGGGGTAGACAACCACCCAACCAACACTTAATAAACATCAACAAAGGGGGCACAGGTTAGAACTACAATTCTATTCTGTAGCACATTTAGTCAAAAATAAGGATTTCAGAAACTAAAATAAGTTTCTGATCCTTCAAGCAAAAGCAATATTTAAGCCAAAAAACAGCAGGCAGTCAGCACTGGCAAGGCTGCAGTATGTCACAGGGCTTGCTATAAACCAGGTCCTGGCTTTGTAATGATCAGGGATTAGATTTCCACAATTTAGGAGAACACACACAGAAGGGAAATTTATGTTAGTGTGTAGGTGAGGTGAAAAAAGACAATAAGGTATTAAAAACAAAGATCAAAGAAGGGAAAAAAGCTATTGAAAAGGGAGGAGAAAATGAACTGCAATTCACAAGAGAGCACAGATTCCTGGATGACAAGTAAAGACACCTCCCTTGATGCCCACAAATAAATTGAAAGGACAGATAATGGAGATACTAGAAATCATAATGAATGAATGCACAACAGTCTAGTACTAAGAATAAATGAGGTCTGCACATTTCTTCAATTCAACTAGTCCAATAACAATTTACTCAGGGCCTATCATCTCTACTTGTCCAGAACTGTGCTAGGTGTTATACACAAGAAATGTAAGACATGTTCTCTACCCCCAGCAGAGCTTACAGATCTCAGGAAACAAGCAAGACCCAAAAAGTAATTCAAGAACAATACACAATTATATATGACCAAAAAGCTACATGATTACTATAGACAGTAATTGCTACTTCTGATCAGAAAATGAAATCTTGCCATCCTTCAGTGAAAGCTTCCAGGAGGGGGTGGAACCTTGTGAGACGGATAGAATTTAGTAGTTAATGTCTTTGTCCTTTACTGAGTACAAAAAGGCACTCTTTGGCAACACTGAGAACACAGCCTTCAAATCAAAACACAAAAGTTAATGATGTCATGTATGGAATGTTGTAAAGAATGGCAGAGGACCTTGGGGAAAAGATAAGGTGATGATAAAAAGAACAGGTGTTCAAAAGAAACAAAAAAATACAAACAGAAGATGAAATCACTCACGCACGCAAAAAAGGGAGGTTTGCAACCTTAACTGAGCAATGACCTACCTGAACTTAGAACTACAGAAAGATGTGTAAATAGAAAACATCATTCCCAAATCAGAGTAAATCCCAAGTTTCCTAAAAAAGCAGCCTATTTTAGTCATTTATTAACTGGAGAATAGAAGGAATTTTAAAGATCTTAAAAGGAAGACTGAACATAGACCAATTATATGATCCCCCGCCCATATCTGCCACATTCCTGTGTTGAATGAAAGTAAATAAAAGAATTAACAAAGAAAATCTACAACACCCTCCCATCCTGTCACCAAAAGGAAAAGAAAAATCACAGAAGTAAAATGCACAGTAAGACAAACCCTGTTTCTAGGGATTTACTAAGATCTATCTGTATTTAAACTTCTAACCTCTGCCTGGTGGTAAGACAGCTGACGAGACTTGGTCAACATCTCTGAAGATCAACTAAAAAGAAATTCTGAAGGGAAAACTTTTCAAAATAATTCTTGAAATATAATATTGCTTGATTAGAATACATGATTCTCAAGCTTTCAGTCTCATGATTCCCATGTAACAGTTCACTTTTGCAACATCAAAACGAGGATGGAAGGGGAAATGTGCTACCTCAGTCCAGAGGATGGTAGTCATACCTGCTCTTAAGAGAAGAAAACTGAGGCAGGGGCCTCCAGGCATCAGAGATAACGGGGACAAGAAGAGTGTTTAACGGGAAGACAGGAAAGCAGGGATATTTGCATGAGATCAAGAACTGCTAAAAACCACTGTTCTACTACCATCAAGAGGTTATCATGACTCTGACACCCCAATTATTTGTAAAATACACCTGATCTTATTGAAAAGCAACAGACTAATTATGCTAATATAAAGGAATAGAAAACTTGGAAGACCTTTCATATGGAAAAGTTAAATGTGACCTATTTAAGGAAGGCAAGGGGTGAGGAGTTAAATTCAAGTGACTATCCTGAAATGTAGGTTAATTAAACTTTATTCTTTTGTTTTCTTCACCTAGTAAATATTAGTTTTAAAATTCCCCCCTAAAAAAATTCAAATTCCATAATTTTCCAATTGCAAATCTCAATATTCTCAGTAAAACATAATAAATATATACACATAAATAATATAATAACATTTGTAAAAATACAGATTCTAAAGATAAAAAGCTAATAATAAAGTACAGTAGCAAAACATAGTTTTTCATCATAATGCCCAAATCCAAAGAATGCCTTCTACAATCCCAACACTGTCTACTGAAGATGCAAAACTAATGTTTGAGATGTAAAAAGAATCATTCATGCAAATTAGTAGGTGTTCACAGAATTAGAGCCTAATGCGAAAAGTACTAAGTCATTGTTGTGGTAGAAATATTATCAAAATGCTGTAACACTTTCCTCAGCACTAAGGCCACATTTTATCTAATCCAACTTATCATTACTATGAAAAAATGCATTACTATGAAATATGAAAGCCTAAGAAATTAATCTTTGTTTCATTCTTACCTACATACTTAGAATCACTCTTGAATATAACCCTCTAAAATGACAAACAGTGCTGTTCAAAGAGCACCTAATACAGGCACCTTTTCAAAAGTGTGTGTAGACAAATGAACTTTGAGAAGGATCCTGCAAATGCAACGTCACAGCAACAGCATGGTTCGCTATTCACTGCCACTCTGCTGCTCCTGTCCCCAGCCACCCTGACAGAGCAGAACAAAGAGACCCTTCATGGAGGAGCATCCCCACCACAGATCTAAGCTGCAGAACTGAGAAATCCACGGGTATAATACAGCTGACAGCTGCAAGGGCCACTTCAAAGCTACAACCAAAGAAGCCCAGAAATGACATCAACTTAACAGATGATCCTCACTCTATGAAGGAGAAAATAAAATAACCTGATAAGATTTTTCCAAGAACTTTAGAGGGTTAGAAGAACTTCAGAAGTGACACATTTATTCTAGAAATTAAAAAAGAATTGGTTTTCACCCCAAAGTCTCTGCAGCATAGCTAACAATAGATTAGCTAAAGATTCCAGAAGAGGGAATATGTAAGATTCTTGAGACCTTTTACAAAGATGAACTGTTTAAAGTAGTAAAAATAAAACAAACTATTTAGAAGGAAGTTGAAAAGACTAGTATATAAAAGAAATGGTCATTTAAATAAACTAAGACTATGAACACTTTTTATAAATTTATTTTTTGTAAGAGCAAAAACTGACACCAAATAATGTGGACAAATATGAAGCAATGAAGACTTATAAAGATGGCTATTTATAAAAGCAGGTAAAAGGGTATTTGGAAAATGTAAACATTTATTAAATCAGCAGACCCAGATGGCATGCAGACTAAGGTGTTAAGGGAACTAGCTAATGTACTTACTGAGCCACTTACAATTATTTTTGAAAAATCTTGGAGAACTGAGGAGAGATCAGAAAATTTAAAAAACGCAAATACCAATTTTCGAAATGGTAGGAAGTGAATGCCTTGTAAATACCTTTAAAAGTGATAATAGTAAAAATTTAGAATATTTTGAAAAAAGCATTCGAACTTCTAGGATCCAACAAAATGGTGAGTAGCACACAGAGGGATGTTTTAAAAAATCATGCCAAATTAGGATCTATTTCATCCTGAAGTTCATCAGACATTATTTGCCAAATCACTTCTTTTTGGCTTAGGTAATAAACATAATCATATGGACTGAAATTTTCTATAAATGGACTGTCAGTGAGTGGATATTTCTAATGCAATGTCACCAGGGAAAGTGTTGAGGTCCATTCTAAATTAAAGTATTCACTAATTATCTAGAAAAAGGAGTAAATAGCACACTGGCAAAATATGCTGTTAGTTCTAAATTGAGAACTGTTGTTAACACTGGGAAAACGGGGAAAAACACACATAGTGATATAGATCTGAAGTAATTAAAAATGTAGATCCAAAAATAAAACTTGAAAACAAACACTAAATAAAAACATTAAAGTGAAAGAATTCAAAAGACACAATTTAATGGAAAGGCTCGAGTAATAACTAAAGATGAGGTAAGAAAACAATGGATAACAGAGTAATTCTTATTTCTTAATCCATCATTGCCCCCAACACATACAAGAGCTAAAAATAAATATATAAATAAAAGCATTATCATGGATCATTCTGATTAGACCATACACAACATGGACCTTAGAGTGTTGGCCTTCTAACACCGCAAAAAAGAGAAGGAATTGCAAACAGCGAGACAGAAATGAGGTATTATTCCACAAGGAAAATTAAAACAGTAAAACATGAATGTCTTCAACTAAAAATATAAAAGTAGAATATGAATACTTCCACAAAAAAAATATGAACAGTGGAGATCTGGAAAAAGTCATATGGGAATTCCACACTTAAATGGCTGTATATGATGTGTGGATGAACCATCAAATAGCACACCACAGGGCACAGGACAGAACTAAACTAAACAAGCCAGTTTATCATATTTACTTCTAATATGTAATTCTGTGAAATTACTTGGTTTTACGAATTATCCAACCCACATAGCTTACAGAGAAATCTTTCTACCTAACCTGCTTTTCCGTTCTACTACAACCAGAGCTAACAAAACTGAGAAGGGACAAATATCAGCTGCCTTCTAGTGCAGAAGAGTGACATCATGTGGCTTATAAAAAAAAGAAAAAATGGCCCTGGCTGGTTGGCTCAGTGGTAGAGCGTCGGCCTAGAGTGCAAGGAGTCCCGGGTTCGATTCCCGGCCAGGGCACACAGGAGAGGCGCCCATCTGCTTCTCCACCCCTCCCCCTCTCCTTCCTCTCTGTCTCTCTCTTCCCCTCCCGCAGCGAGGCTCCATTGGAGCAAAGATGGCCCGGGTGCTGGGGATGGCTCCTTGGCCTCTGCCCCGGGCGCTAGAGTGGCTCTGGTTGCAACGGAGCGATGCCCCGGAGGGGCAGAGCATCGCCCCCTGGTGGGCGTGCCAGGTGGATCCCGGTCGGGAGCATGCGGAAGTCTGTCTGACTGTCTCTCCCGGTTTCCAGTTTCGGAAAAATACAAAAACAAAAAAAAAAAGAGTTGAAATGAAAAAAAAAGAAAAAATCCCACCCTCTCAGAGACAAAATTAATAGAGAAGTTGAATTATCTATACAGAAATGAATTCCTAGGTACAATGCCTGTTGCAAGGAAACTAAAACAGTAAAGCATGGACATTCAAATGAGTAAAAATATTAACAGTCTCACTAAGAGCCTTTCAGATGAGGTAATAACAAGTATGAACAACAGATCCTACTTTGGGAAGGTTCATGGGTGTCCTCAGTCGGGTCCGTACACTCTTCATTAATATACGCTGCTCTGTTGGCAGCAAATGATACTTCATGGCTTCAATGAGGTAATCTTTGCAAGCACTGCTGTTCTTGACCAATGCTTCCTCTTCCACCCTCTGTGAGAAGAAATCACACAACCCCATAAGGGGACAGCTATTTGGTAATAAAACTGACAAGAAACAGTAGTAAAGAGGAGGACAAAAGAGGGAACTATCCTCTCTAATTCAGCCTAAAAGTTATAGTTAGAATATCACTGAGAGAAAAATAGGCCCTGGCCAGTTGGCTCAGTGGTAGAGCATTGGCCCGGTGTATGGAAGTCCCGGGTTTGATTCCCAGTCAGGGCACACAGGAGAAGCGTCCATCTGCTTCTCCACCCTTCTCCCTCTCCTTTCTCTCTATCTCTCTCTTCCCATCCTGCAGCCAAGGTTCCATTGGAGCAAAGTTGGCCTGGGCACTGAGGATGGCTCCATGGCCTCCGCCTCAGGCGCTAGAATGGCTCCAGCCACAATGAAGCAATATCCCAGATGGGCAGAGCATCGCCCCCTGGTGGGCATACCAGGTGAATCTTGGTCAGGCGAATGCGGGAGTTTGTCTGCCTCCCTGCTTCTAACTTCCAAAAAAAATACAAAAAATAAAATAAAATAAAAATAAAAAGAATATCACTGAGAGAAAAATAAATGGAGCCAAAAAAATGCTCAAGTATCTGGCCTGCAGAGAAAAACATATATAAGTAATAAAGAACTGTGATGAAAATTATATACTTCAATATCAGCTATAGAATAAACTTTAGATGTTATATCCACCCATTTCTTATCTTTAAACATAAAGCCAAGTAGTAGAAAAACAAGAAAATTAATTTAAACAAGTCCTTCAGGGGTTTGGAACGGAAGCAATTCTAATAAATTAGAGACAACCTTTTTCAACCTGAAGATGACAAAATATCCAAAAATTAAATTCAAAATATACTGTGCCTACACCACAAGGTCTTGTCATGCAGGCACTGAAATGACCACAAATACCACCTTGCTGGGCTCTGGGACTTGCTTAGTAAGAAATAAGGGGAAACAAATATCCTAGAATGGGGACAGCCTAACAGAGAACAGCTGCCAAGGACGGCAGGTGCCTTTGCTGCCCTCTGCCCCGTGTCCCATGGGTCTGTATCCTGTAACTCTGACCATTTTGTAACAGAACTCTACATGTGGTTAGCCCAGTGACATGGTACTGTGTGTATTCACACGTTCTGCGTATGCTTTTACCTGAACTAAATATTCCCGTGGGAGCAAAGGTAACCGTACATGTTCCATCAGCCGAGCCATAAATTCCTGCCTTACATCCTTGTCATGGTTCACCCAAGCTATTACTGCTTCAAATACCTTGTGGAAAATATGGGGAAAAGGAAAATAAGTAATGAGTTATGTACCAAGGCAACTGAATAAAATATGATGAGACTGTATCTCATAACATAACTTTTGCAAAACATCTAATACAACCCATGGCTCAATTTTTTTCAACATTTTGACTTGTGATACACAGGTAGTGTCTGGGTTATGAATGAGATAGGTTCTGTAGGTTTAAAAATGCTTAAGTATTTATATGCACAAAAGGTAAAAATACTATGTTAAAACAAGTATTGTCTGAGTTGAATTTAATAGGTAAATGTACCTGTTCCAACTTACATACGAAAGCAACTTAAGAGCAAACCTACAGAACCGATTGGATTTGCAACCTGGGTCTGTTCTGAAAAAGCCATTCACTCAATCTCTTTCCTTTTTTCATTTGGCATTTTGTAAATATTTTATTTTCTGAGATATAATTGACAGGTGACAACTGTATAAATTTAAAGTATACAATCTTAAGGTATTGATTTGATATCTTTATATATTGCAAAATGATTACCACCATAGCTCTTAGTTCTCTATCATGTCACATAATTAGCCTATCTTTTTTGTGGTGAGAACATTCAAGATATACTCTCTTAGAAACTTTCAAGTATATAATACAGTATTGTTAACTATAATTACCATGTTGTAAATTAGATCCCCAGAACTTTTTGTTTTATGAATGAAGTTTGTACACTTTAAGCAACATCTCCTCATTTCACCTCCCACCCCAACCCCTTGTAACCTTCCTCTACTATTTCTATGAGTTAAGTTGCGTAGTATTTAGATTTAGCCCTGGCTGGTTGGCTCAGTGGTAGAGTGTCAGCCTGGCAGTGGAAGTCCCAGGTTCAGTTCCCAGTCAGGGCACACAAGAGAAGAGACCACCTGCTTCTCCACCCCTTCCCCCACGCCCCCACAGCCATAGCTCGACTGGTTTGAGTGCATCAGCCCAAAGCACCAAGGATGGCTCCACAGAGCCACCACCTCAGGCACTAAAAACAGCTCAGTTGCGAACATGGCCCCAGATGGGCAGAGCATTGGCCCCAGACAGGGGTTGCCAAGGTAGGTCCTGGTCAGGGTGCATGTGGGAGTCTGTCTCTCTATCTCCCCTCCTCTCACTTTGAAAAGAGAAAAAAAATATTTAGATTACATATACAAGTAATATCATACAGTGTTCATCTTTCTCTGTGTGATTTATTTCACTTAGCATAACATTCTCAAGGTCCATCCATGTTGTTACAAAAGGCAGTATTTCCTTTTTTCTCATTGTTAAACAATATTCCATTGTAATATATACACCACATCTTCTTTATCCATTCATTTGCTGATGGACAAGTTGTTCCCATTATCTTGGCTATTATGGATAATGCTTCAGTGAATATCGGAGTGCAAATAACCCTTCAAGATCCTGCTTCGTTTCCTTTTGCTATGTACCCAGAAGTGGGATTGCCGAACCATATGGTAGTTCTACTTCTAATTTCATAGGTACTTTAACAGCACTTTTAGTACTTTTATAGATTTAGTGAGTACTTTTTATTTGGTATCTACTAAACATTTCACCAAGTACATTATCTTATCTTCCAGAATTTGAGTGGTAGCTGTGATAATCTGATGATGTATGATCTAATTCACTGTTGATAACCTTTCTAAATTGAACTTGGTTCTATTTGCCTAGATTTAAAACTCAATTCCCTTTAGAATAAAGCACCCAAAATAATAAATCAAAGTGATATTCTGGGATGAAAAATATGTATCCTTATAAACAACTCAACTTTGACTTTTTCTCTAAGTTTACAAACAAATGTTGGACCATACGCTTCTAAATTGACAGTCTGCAGAATAGATTAAAACTCCCTTTCTCACAATAGCAGAATATATTAAAATGTATTATTTTGAATTTTTTAAAAAAGGCATCCAACTTACAACATATACCAATGAAAAAGCTAATAAACTAATATTAAGACAGGATTTGACTACATAATTTCCTTCCAGACTGATGAATATATAACCAAATAATCTTCAAAGAGTTGTAGAAAATGTCTGATATATAAATGGTTACTGGAAGCAAAAAATAGGTTATTTTGATGCAGGGATAGAGCAAAAAACTAAAAGCAATCTACATTATAATTAACATGGGCTGCCTTTACTTTACTTCATTCAGTCAACAAATATTACCAAGTAGCTCTATGTGCCAGATGCAGGAATGAAGAGGAGCCTGTCAATTCTATCTACTGTTTCTTGGCTCCATCTTTTCTTCTCCACCCATTTCTACCATCCTCTGTCAGATCCTATTGCTCAGGATATGACTTCAACATCCTCCTACTTTACCACCACCCCACTTTCAGTCCATTCTGCACACCGCCACTGTGACAGCTAGTCTCCACAGATGGCCCCCTAATAAACGACATCTCCTGGTACCCACACCTTATGAGGTAACCTCTCACAGGGAATCTAAGCTGGCCTTGTACAACCAATAGAATGTGGTGAAAGTGGTATTGTGTAACTTCTGACCTTTTGGTTTTCACTCTGCTCTCTTGAAATGCTCACTTGAGGGAAGCCAGATATTACATAAGAAGTTTGATTATTTGAGATCACTGTACTACAAGAAATCCAACCTCTTCACAGAGCAAAAGAAGCGTGGAGGGAGAGAAGAGGGGAAGAGGGAAAGACAGAGAGAGATACCAACTAACCCCCAGCCCAGGAACCACACAAGTGAGTGAAAGAGCCTCCCTGGATATTCCAGACACAAGTCACAAAGTACAGAAGGGCTAAAGCCTCAGATATATGGCTCCAGTAGAATCATGCCATTCAAACCAGCCCAGTTAAAGCCCCCGACAATGTAGAGGAGGGACAATCTGTCCCTATACGCCCTGCATGAATTGTGCCACTGAGTTGTGAGCATAATGGTTACTGTTTAATGTCACTACATTATAGGGTGGCTTATTATGCAGCAACAGAAAATGAGAAGAGCCTTCATGACATTTCTATAATGCAGGTATGATGATGGTATTCTCCTATTGCTTAAAAGCTTTTAGAGGTTCTTCAACACTAGGATGAAGTCAATTTTCTTTAATATGGCCAAGGAGACATTTACATTTTATTGTTATCTTCCTCTTATCTCCTAGCACTCTGTCAAACATAGTCTAAACTCTAATCACACTGAACTAACTCCATGCAAGTATTCTTTCGCCCCTCTTCAGACCTACATGTTCCATTCTCTCCACCTGAAATGCACTTCCCATTCCCACTCATCCCTATTTCCATGGCAAACTTATACTCATTTTTTTTTAAAACCTGGGTCATGTATCTGGGCCAACCTAAACTCCCATTCCCATCCCCATCACAGGAATGATTAAATGCTCCTACAGTATCCTCTACAGCAGTGTTTTTCAACCACTGGTCCGCAAAAGAGTTAACCACCCTGTTGTATGAAGATTATAGACCCAATGATCAGAGTTGAATTCACTTATGCTCAGGGTGATTTCTGCCTTAGAGGTCCACAAAATAATTCTCTTTATTTTCTCTAGTCCCCAAGTGTAAAAAGGTTGAAGCCACTGCTCTACAGCATTCTATACTCATTTATCCTACTGGTTGCCCCTCTAATCTATGAGTAAAGGATTCTCTTCTATTAATGTCCTTGTGCCTAAGCCTCTATGGCAGTGTCTGGTATACAGTAGGCACTCAATACATGTCTATTAAACATGAACAGAAATGCCTTCCTTTCCTCTGCATTTCTAGAGTGCCAAGATCTTCTAGAGTGTCAAGATTATACATCTCATAACCAATTTTCAGACTTTTCATATGGTAAGTATTAGAGTAAATATGCCTTTCTGTCCTCAGGTGGAATGAAAATCCTTAAGGAACAGAACTAAAGTTTACACAACTTTACGTGCCAAGTACACAAAGGAGAAACTCCAGCTTTATTTCCTCCCAAAGTTTTTCCCCCTTATTCTCATGGGCTACAAAACCTACCCGAAGGGGAAAAACCCACTAAGAGAAGCTGCTCCCTTCACCTCTGTGAAAGGTGCAGGCGGCTGACAAAGGCTGCCCAAAGCATGGAGAGACCGAAGGAGAGAAGCAGCTGAAGCAGCCACACAGCACTGTGAAGGGAGGGCAGAGCCCTGGTGCAGCTGGGTGTGAGGAACAGGAGACCAGTCTAAAGGAAGAGGTGACCAAACACGTTCAGTCTGGAAGCAGCCGAACTTTGCTGCCCAGGGTGTGCAATTTCTTGCTGTGGAGGTCAAGTGCAAAACTCTGATGTCTAACAGTTTATGAAACCTCCTACGGGAGTGAAGAAACAGTCATTTACAGCCAATCAACAAGTCAACAACTTCCAGACCAAAGATCACTGGCTGGCACTACAAATACAGAATCACAAAGTTACAAAACAAAGTGAAATAAAGTGAAGAGAAATACTACATCACTGTACACTGGGGAATACACACACACACACACACACACACACACACACACACTTACCTTCTCTTCTGAGGATATGGTAAGTTTGTCACTTGAGATTAAGCTGCACACTTGCTCAATGCCGAGATTGAGAAATTCTTCACTAAGTACGACGTCTGCAAAATGTTGCTCTGTGTGGGGTTAAAAAGAAAATCGATTAATACCAACATCCCATTATCACAGATTCAAACTGCTTTGCTTAAAAAAAAAAGAGACTTTTCTTAATCTAACCCAATAATATGAAAAAGAACTGTACTTCCTCAAGGCAAATGATCTCATGATGGGTGCCAAGCCCCTTCAATGAGAAGCGGATAGTCTCTTCAACAAGTAATGTTGGGAAAACTGGATATCTACATGCAAAAGAATGGAGGAGGGCTCTTAACTTGATTTTAACTGATGACCTATGAACTTCATGAACTTGAATATCCTAACCTCTTCCCAGATTCAGGAAGTTGTCAACCATTACTTCTTTAAATAAGCTTTGTGCCCCCCTTCTATTTGTAGAACTCAGTGATTCACAAATTGGTCCTTTTGATGGGATCCCATAGGTCTTGTAGGCTTTCTTACTGTTTTTCCATCATTTTTCTTTGTTTGCTCTGACTGCATAGTTTCATAGTTCCTGTCTTCAACCAAAGCAATTTTTTGCATCATCCAGTCTGCAACTGATGCTCTCTAGGGCATCTTTATTTCACTCACTGAATTCTTCAGCTCCAGCTGAAGAAACTGTTGGGTTCCTTTTTTATGATTTCTTGTCTTTGTTAAACTTCTCTTTTTGTTCATGTATTGTTTTTCTAATTTTGTTAAACTGTCTTTCTATGTTTTCTTGTAGTTCACTGAATTTCCATAAAATAGCTACTTTGAATTCTTTATTGGGGAAATCATAGATCTCCTCATCTTTGGGTGCAGTTACTGGAATATTATGGTGATCATGTTGTGTTATACATCCTTCATTTATGCTCCTTGAAGTTTTGCAATGCTGTATTTGCATTTAAAGTAGAGGTCACCTCCTCCAGTCTTCACTAACTGCCTTCGGCAGAGAGGTGCCTTCCAACAGCCTTGCAAGAGGTGCTAAAACGTTCCTCTGGGATTCAGTTCATTCATCTCTCTCAAAACGTGGAACCTGAAAATGAGCTCAATTTCCATAGATATGGCCTGATCTGGGCAGAACAAAATGTGATAATCACTATACCTCTTTTGGGACACAATTACATTATTGATTTCTGTTAAATATACTATCAACTAAAACCTGAACATCTTTGGATTGGTTTGGGCAATAGAAGCCTAATACTTGTCACAAAGCTGAGATAAGAAATTCTTCCCTTTCAGTGAATGAACTCTTATTCAGCTTACCATACAGTCAAAATTAGCAGCTACTGCCTAGAGGAAATAAATACACACACTAAAATGTACCTACAAAGCAATGACCTAAAATGTAATGCTAACAGTCAGGTCATCTTGGCATTAGTCTGTTCTACTTAACACCAGGGTCAATCCCCACATCCACAATCTTGCTTCAGTCAACCCCTATCTTCCTTACCCCAGTTCTCACTCTGTTACAACCTCATTGTAAAACAATCTATTGTTTCCACTCCTTTCAATCATGTTAACAGCATGAGTTTCTAGCACAGAACTCTCACTGTGACATTAGCAATTGGCCTTTAATGGTTTACAGCTGCCACTGAGTAAAGCCAACCTAGTCTACTGGCATTCAACTATCAGTTCCATCTCTCTGAATAAGTCCCATAACTGCAATAGGACATAATTCCCAGTGGCACAGACTGTGCCATAAATGCATTAAACACAGAGATTGTACATATATATAATATACATATCCATTCTTCCTTATGTTTCTCTTTACTCTCTAGAGCTGTTGAACTTTCCTGTTTGCTTCCCTCCTATAAATAAAATAAGCTTATCAAGTAATGAAAGACAATCACTAAGATTTCTCACATCAAGTCTAGAGATCATGTCTCTCATTCCAAATTAAGCCCAATGAATTCAACAACAGAAGTCCAAAATTTTGCTTGTTCTGTTTTCTTTATACCACGTGAAAAGGTACAAATACTCTATTTGATTTCTAAGCAACAAGCACCTTTTGATCAAATTAAATGTCAGATAGGATCCCTATAATTCCTCTGTACTCCACCTAGATTCCTATCTGAAAGGTGAGGGTAAGTGAATAAATAACAGTATTTTGTATTTTAGACCTACAAACAGTTCACCTTTGAGAGACCAAATATTTTTGGAAAAATAAAAATATCTCTGGGTCTTCATTTTCCTAATTAATAAAATGGAATGTCAGACTAAATAAATGCTAAGGTTCCCTACAAGTGCTACCACTATAATTCTTTGATTCTGAATGTTGTTAGTTTCTAGGGGGAAAGATTTCCATATATATCTCCAGCAGTTCCATCAGCACAGACAATTTTGGTGAAACCTGAAAACAGCTCACTCATCTCAGCTGGGAAAGCTGTCAACAAAGAAGATCAGAGAGATTGCATACAGTCTGCTAGGGCATAAAGGAGGACTATAATGAATGCAGAATATAAAAATGATTAATTCTTTTAAAAAGTGTCATTTAAGTTGGCATGAATTCAACCAAGAAGTGCTATACATCAAATGCTTTCACAATTCTCCACAGAAAGAACTTTCTGTATCAGTCAATTAACATTGCAAGAGAGCCTTGAATAATCAGCATCTATTTATTCTTTGGTATGCACATCACATAGTCAAGACTAGTAATATTATTAAAACCACTCTTTCAACACAAGCTTCTTTTGAGAGGGCAGCTTTCAAAATCATGAGCTTGTTTTGACAGATGTTTACCTCCAGCAATGATTCCTAGCCTGTTATAGAAAGTGGGCGAATGATTGAAGTAAACTGATTGCAGAAGAAAGTGTTATGAGAACTGCTTTTAGAGAGAATAAGGCATAATCTGAACACACCAAATTTGGATGTGAGTTGACTACTGCTAGTCTGTCAAGACCCTGTAAGCAGAGGTTAACTTGTATGGAGCCTGTTATCACCCGCAGCAGTTCGGGCAATGCCAGGCACGTAAGAAGGTAGCTCTGAAATGACCGAGCACTGGGCCTCGGCTGAGCGGCCGAGAGATAAGCTAGAAAAACTGGCATCAGAGAGCACAGATTTAGGAAGAAACACAAGCACAGGTGAAGGCAGGAATACAGTCAGTGTAAAAGATCAGACCAAATACCAACAAGGTTCTTCGTGCCCTGGAATTGTGGCCTAAGGTGGCAAGCGGGTTTACGGAGGAAACGGTGGTTACAAGGAACTCTGAAAGGGGGTGGAAGGGGGTCTCAAGGGAGCCAACAGTTCAGATTTGGAAGCTGCTGGTGGCAGGGGAAATCAATGTAGCAGCGAAAGGCAATCCAAGTGTCAAAGACAGAAGTACGTCGGAGGCCTTGACAGAAAATGGGCTGCAGAGGGAACGGGGCAGACTGAGAACCAGCCAGCCAGCACAGAAGCGAGGACGGGGACAATGACAGAACAAAAATCTGGAAGAGACACCCTTGTACCCACCTGTCCAGTGAGTCAAGGGGAATGGTCCCTTAAAGAAGTTTGCCCCCAACAGGCAGGTTTGGGGGGAAAACAAAGTTTCATTTTAACGCAAAGGGAAAGACCGCACATAAAATGCGATCAGTGTGCAAGCAGAGGAGAGTCCAGAACAGAGCAGTGTGGAGCGCCAGGACAGGCCTGGGGTGTACAGACAGACAGCGGGGCTAGAGCAAGAAGAGCACGGGAAGTAAGCTGGAAGCACGCGGGAGGGACGGAGAAGAGGACTTCCTCGCAGGGAGCTGTCCGAGGAACGCTGAGCGTCTGCCAGCCCCACGTTCTCTTCACTTGGAGAGCTCAGAACTCTGAGAACTCCAGCTGGAAAATGATGCTACAAATTTCTCCAAAGGTCAACTAGATCTGACACTGAGTAGCTTATCAAATTTTAGTGTGGAGAGTGGTGAGATACAGGAATGACTAAGAATCTGAAACTATTATTTCCTTTAAATTTATCTGAAATTCTTACAATTCAACCCTTGGCAACTTTTGTTTGTCAATGAGGCAAGTTAAAGAAAACTCATATTTCAAGTCAAAATTAAAATCTAACTTTGCAAAGAGTTTTTGCTGAGACAAGTAAATGCATCTAACCTGTTAAGTTCAGTTTTTAGCTATTTTTAGCCTGGTGAAATGCTAAAAATAAAAACAAATACCTTAATGATTTGGGAAATGGTTAAAAGATGTATGTCACCCAAAACACAGAAGTAAGAGTCCACACACCAGCTTTCTCCAAACAAGTCCATGGTGTTAAGGTATGATAATTTCAGTTTCAGGTATGAAGCAAAAAATCATTCCATACAGCTTTTTAGCTAAGAAAATAATCACTCAAGAGCATAGCAAAGGTTAACTATAGTTCAGGACAGCATGCCTCCATGCAGGTCATTTCCCCGGCTGGCCTGGCAGCCCAGGGGGGCACGGGAATCAGCTGCTCAGGGCACATGCCCTGGCTGGGCCGCACGTGGTGGGAAAGGCTGGGACTGTCAGCAGGAGTCTGAAGCCACAAGAGCTCATCAGAATGGGCAGCACAGGTTCCACATTCTCCCTGCTCAGACTTTCTACCCTCCTCCCTCAGTCTCTCCAATTTTTACTTTATCTAAAGATGGTGTATTATGAAAACGAAGCATGGATTCAGAGATTTCCACAGAATACCTTTATTCTTTCCTCACACTTCTCCAATTTAATTATAACGAATAGCAGAAAGCTCATTTCCAATCTGCGAGAGAAAGGAAGCACAGCCAGAATCTGCCGTGAGTTTTCGGAGGTTGAGGAGAGCTCCAGGCCCCGCGTACAGTTGCATGTGGGCTCAGAGAGGAAGCAGCCTGAGGCGACACAGGCTCTTTTCTTTCCGTCGTGTTGGTCCCTCAGCTCCCTTCTCTTCCCCTCTCTCCCTGTCTGTAGGTATGTATGAACTCTTATCTTGCTCTTTAGTTCTTCCTTCCCTTCTTTCTTGCCTAGACACACCTGTCACAGGCTCTACTTAGCTGACCGCCTGTGACAGGGAAAAGAAAAAAAAATTAACTTTCTGTATTGCCACCGTCCCCCTTCACTCTCCCAGATCTTGTTACATGCTCTATGATTTGAAGTTGAGAGTAATTTAGGAGTCTGGGTAGATTTTCTAAACACATCATGTGCCTGGATTGTAAAAAGAAAGGAAGGAGGGAAGCAGGGAACGAAAAGAGAAAGGAGGAAGAGAGGGAGAGAGGGGGGAAGGGGCGAAGGGACTAAAACACAATTATTTGTTTATGGCAGAAAAAGAGAATCACAGACATTTTCCTGCATGCTCTCTTCACCTCTCCATCTCTTATTTGCTTAAGATATAAACAATAATCAGACACTTTCACTATGAAGAACTGGCTTTTAATATTATAGGGGTTATTTATTTTAGAAAGTCTGCTGAACTAGTTATCAATAAACCAAAGATACAGAAATATTAATAGATTCGTTATATACAGTTGGTCACTGAAATTTTACGTGTTTAAAATTATAAGGATGAAATATACAGATGAAACAGTACAACAGAATTCCTTGAAAATGATACGAGGATGCAAAAACTCATCCTGCTGTAGACTTATGATTTGTGCCCTTTTCCCATATGTATATTAGATTTCATTTAAAAGTTTACATATGAAAAAGCAGTAACAGAGGAGGAAAATGTAAAGAGGGGTGTAGAGGAGAGATTATCCATGAGTTGACAACTCAAAATTGGATGATGAGTATTTTTTGTGTTCTAATTTCTCATAACAAAAGAAATGATAAAATATTGCTTGTAAATTTAAGAAACTCAAGCAAATTTAAGATTCAGAAGCATGGTATAATAGCAGTACATCCTTTAAGACTAGACTTTGATTTAAAAGAGTACAATTAAAAATGAAAAACCAATATTCCTTATAATTTTACTGAAAGTGACAATAATTTTTCCACGATAAATTCTTTCCATAATTACAAAGAAGAACTCTACAAACTAAGATATGGAGGCATTCTAACTTTGGTGGAAAATTGTTCATATTTTGTAGTATACTATAATAATCTCAGATTTTAAATAAAAGAAATAACAAAATCTAATCATTTCCTAAAAGCACAGTAAATGAGCTATTTCTGATAGTGTAACACTATGAGTTCTAGTAGATCATGTAAACTATGAATGGATATCTTTTGCATTAATCCTGCTTTATTTATCCTCTTTCCAGTCTCTCTCCCTATCTCTTAAGAGTCTGTAACATTTATCAAGCACTTTGGAGACAACTAGCAGCCCCCCAAAAATATAACGTTAAATAATGAATGCTTTATGCAGAAAATAACTATCAAAACATACATACTCTTCCTTGGTTTTCCTAATATAAATTATTTAAAACCGGCACATTATGTCTAGCAGTTAATGGATCTTAGGGATTTAGAAGAAATATTTTCTGTTTAGCTGAAGAACAGAATTGGTTGTGTAGGAACACATCAATGGATTCAAATTTGGCTTTGTTTTTTCTTAAAATGCTTCATTCTACTCAAAAAAGATTACATGAGGATCATTACACATTATAGGCATACTTAAACTTACTAAAGGGTTTGTGTTCTCAAAGTTCATCCATAAATAAGCTTTCTGGAACTCATCACATTTTCCTACTGAAACAATTTT
Organism: Saccopteryx leptura; assembly: GCF_036850995.1. Lineage (NCBI taxonomy): Eukaryota > Metazoa > Chordata > Mammalia > Chiroptera > Emballonuridae > Saccopteryx > Saccopteryx leptura. The sequence goes on from NC_089503.1 coordinate 223,156,787, forward strand.
ATAAAGGGGAGTTAGGCCAATCGGGCCACCCTATAGAAATCTATAAAGCTCAAATTCACTGAGCCTATTATTTTACTACAGCACTGTGTTTTTTTAGTTTTTGTTTTCAACTAACCACCTGATACCACTGTTTCTTTGATAAGTACGACAAATTCTGAGAAGACTTCTTCCAATGGTCTGCATGCACATGCATACACCTTTCCCCAGGTTTATGTGCCAAACTGTCCCTCGCTCATCAGAGCAAACACAATGGGACAAAGTTTAAACAAAGGGCTCTTCTATTTGAGGCTGAAAGAAGTAAGGTTACAGAGTTTATTAAGGGACAGTGGACAAGGAAGGTCCTATAGTCATTGTCCCTAGTGGGTCTCACAGACACAGAGGACTTACGGTGGACTGTAACTTCCACATGGTTTACCTTCCAGAAAGATGGTCTTTAAAAAATAGAAACTTCCTAATAGTCACTTTTAACACATTGAGTAGTATGAACATTCATGTACATCCTTGAAGGTTCAAGAAAAAACTCACTACTCAAGGGTTAATATATATTTTTAATGTTTATAAACTCAAAGCAAAATAAATTTTTGGTTACTTTTGTGTACTTCCGCTATATCCAAAGTTATAACAAGAGTCTCTCCATCACAGCTGGAGAGATGGGGTCCTACAGAGCAACCAAGTTATGGTTTCCTTGACAACAACATACATGGAGAGGATGCCAGGACAAGATCCTGGAAATCACTGCCTAAGGAGAAGACTGCCTATATTAGATCATCTTTTCTACTCCACCCCAAAGCATCTAGATTTCAAGATTGTTTTCATGAATTCAAGAGAAGGGTATAAAAAGTAACAGAGATGTCTGACCACGTCGTGGTGCAGTAGATAGAGAGCATCCAACTGGAACACAGAGGACCCAGGGTCGAAACCCCGAGGTTACTGGCTTGAGTAGAGGCTCAGCAGCTTGAGCACGGGGTTATCAGCTTGAGAGTAGAATCATAGACATGACCCCATGGTTGCTGGCCTGAGCCCAAAGGTTGCTGGCTTGAAGCCCAAGGTCACTGGCTTGAGCAAGGAGTCACTCGCTCTACTGTAGCCCCCTAGTCAAGGCACATCTGAGAAAGCAATCAGTGAACAATGAAGGTACCACAACGAAGAATTGATACTTCTCATCTCTCTCCCTTCCTGTCTGTCTGTCCCTGTCTGTACACTCCCTCTCTCTTGCTAAAAAAAAAAAAAAAAAAAAAAAAAAAAAAAAAAATCACAGAGATAAAATGACTTCATTTCATAAGCAAACACTTTCTTATATGACTATTTTTTAAAATTTTTACTTACTGATTTGAGAGAGAAAGAAAAACATCAATTTGTTATTCCATTTATTTATGCATTCCTTGGTTCATTCCTATATGTGCCCTGACTGGGGATTGAACCTGTGGCCTTGTAGTATCGGGATGTTGCGCTAATCAACTGAGTTGCCTAGCCAGGACCCTTACATGATTATTAATTTGAAAATCTGAAATAAAAATAACATGGATTCAATACTTGCATAAGTCTAGCTATTCTATTAGGCCCAATACCAATTTATAGTTGCTGTTTTTTAAGATCATTATTTTATAAGCAAGCTTCAATTATACAGTGCTACCATTATAACCTTTTAAAAGTACTGTATATTTATAAAGTCCAAATGCAGAAACAGGACATTACTTCCCAGAAATCACCATTGATTCATTTCAGAACCCAAGATTTCCAGATCCCTCCTGGTCTCTAATTCAGCAGAGGTCTATTAACTTGCCTGCATAGGTGTTGGCCTTGTTCAGCAGGTCAGTACACGCATGCATATCAGCAAAAGCCCGGATTCCTAAGCAGTTGACAGGGTGAAGCTGAGATTCCAAAAATTCACAGCAAGTCTTCTTCACATCCTGCAACTGTAATAGACCAGCGGCTGGGAGAAGCACCTGCAACACACAAGCAAGCATGGTCAGGCAACACTGGAAAAACACTGTCACTGTTGCTTCTACGCAGGGCACAAGAGGTCCAGCCAAGCCCACGATCGGCCTCTGGACCCTCACATAGAAAAGTAATGCAACAATTATTTGCAAAAGAGAGTGATGTCTTTTCACATTCCCCATAATTTCTATGGAACCTTTCAAAGGTCACTTCTTAGTCATAAGAGTATAAGAGAAATTAGATATTAGATTTAATGGTTCTTTCGATAAGCATAAAGAAAATGTTCCTTTGAATTTTAAAATTGTAAGTTGTTAGGATGCTAGGGGGTGCTATAGTTGAGTGAAAATGATTGGCTCCCTCAGTCTGAGCAGTCATAAGCTGCAGTGTCTTGTGGAGCAGCGGTGAGTCCAGAGTGATACATACTGTAACAAAGTCTCGTTTTATTCTTCCACTGTTTGAACAACACAACAAACTGCTTTCCTTTGGGGATAGAACAGTTATAAATTCAACAGTCATTAGCTATAAGCAGAGAAGTGTCTCTAGAATGTAATACACGTGCTAAAAAGGAAATCATAAAAAATAATTGCCTAATAACTTTTTTAATTTGTGTTCTTATTTGAATAACTCTAAGACATTTCCTTTAATTACAGGTTATTCTATGGGATTTAGCCAGTATGTTCACTATAAATACTACATCCAACACTACAACTGCTTCCCAAATAGGTCAATAATAAAAACATTTTTCCTTGTAAGTGAATTAGTACAGTGCTATGTGTTCTTTTTGTTTTGGGGTTTTTTTTAAGCAAGAGAGACAGAGAGAGGGACAGATAGGGACAGAGATAAAAAAAGGGAGAGACATGAGAAGCACCAATTCTTCGATGCAGCACCTTAGTTGTTCATTGATTGCTTTCTCATATGTGCCTTGACCAGCAGGCTACAGTCAAGTCAGTGATCCCTTGCTCAAGCCAGCGACCTTGGGTTCAAGCCAGCGACCTTTGGGCTCAAGCCAGCAACCATGGGGTCATGTCTATGATCCCATGCTCAAGCCAGTGACCCTGCACTCAAGCTGGTGAGCCCGCACTCACGCCAGATGAGCCTGCACTCAGGCTGGTGACATCAGAGTTTCAAACCTGGGTCCTCTGTGTCTCAGGCCAACGCTCTATCCACTGTGCCACCACCTGGTCAGGCGTACATGGCTATGTTAAGGGCCAAAGTTGAAAATCAAATTTAGGAGGAACACTTTATAAAAAGAAGTTCTCAAATATCTGCTATTCTTTTATAAAAGCCAAAACAAAAAAAAAAAGAAGTCTCAACTATTAGAACAATGGTCAATTTGAGAAAAGAGCATGTTAGTATAAAAAAAAAAAACAGGCCCTGGCCAGTAGGCTCAGTGGTAGAGCGTCAGCCTGGCGTGCAGGAGTCCCGGGTTCGATTCCCGGCCAGGGCACACAAGAGAGGCGCCCATCTGCTTCTCTACCCCTCCCCCTTTCCTTCCTCTCTGTCTCTCTCTTCCCCTCCCACAGCCAGGGCTCCACTGGAGCAAGGCTGGCCTGGGCGCTGAGGATGGCTCTATGGCCTCTGCCTCAGGCGCTAGAATGGCTCTGGTCGCAACCGAGCAACGCCCCAGATGGGCAGATGGGCAGAGCATCGCCCCCTGGTGGGCATGCCGGGTGGATCCCGGTCGGGCGCATGCGGGAGTCTGTCTGACTCCCCGTTTCCAACTTCAGAAAAATACAAAAAAAAAAAACCCAGAAAACCTGAGTTCCTTTAGTAGTTAACTTTCATATAGGTCAATCTGTAGCCCAAAGAGAGTAAAGAAGTAGTAGTTTTGAATCTTTTACAATTTGTTAAATCTATGTAAGAAGTCCTAAATGAGGATGGGAAAGCGCATCGTGTTTTTCTGTAACACAACAACTCTATTTCCTTAAAGAAATCACAGACACTTTCACTCTCAGAGCCACAGGCTGTGCACATGTCAATATTACAATCATATGGTCATGAAGTAAGCACAAAGAGGATAATTTGTGTTTCAGTCCAATGTCAGGAACTAATTTTATTTCTTTAACATAGAAACAGTACCTAGAGATAATGCCTTTTCCTTCTGAAATTAATAAAAATAAAGTACAAATAACGCTGTTCACAACCAAACATATTGTATAATATGTATAATGTGTTTCATTATACATTTAGTATAATATGTATAGTGTGTTTCATTATGTTATGAGAATGAATCTCCATGGAAGACTTTAGTTGCAAATTGGAGGATATTCTACACTGGTATAATTGTGCTCTGAAGCAACATAAAGTACATTCCACGATGCAGCCATTTAATTCAGCAAATGAAGACTGTTAAGAAAGTGGTCTTCAGTGTAAGATTCAATCTCTGCACAAATAGTGATGACTGCCCACCTAATCAGCATTTTCCCAGAGACAACACCGTGCAGTAGTGTAGGACTCAAATTGTTTGGTAATCCATAAAGACAGATAGAGGGAAACATGTAGCTGCTGCAGACCAGCGAGGTTCGTAATTCTAGGTCTTGAGTGAGAACGGTGCGGAATTAAGAAAACAGACTCATTAAGAAAAAAGGATGGGATCAGGAGGCCTCTTCAATGCTGCCGGCAATATCCAAGTGCCCCTAGCCCCAGTTTGCTTTATTATATAGCCATGTGCAAATCAAGAAAGTCCTTGATAGGAAGTTACACATCTGAGGCAAAAAACAGGAATTCTCCCAAGGCATAGACAGGAATCCTCCCACCATGCATAAGCCAAATCAACCAACCTCTGAACAAACAAAGAGTGAGAGGAAGGGCAGCATGTAAATTGCTTCCAGCAACTTAAGCAAGCAAGTGAAGTGAGTGCAAATACTCAGCATCATAGCCAGTATGGAGGGGGAGGGGGAGAACTTGGCCTTTTGCTAAGCCTCAAATTTACAAAGGCTTTTGGCCACTTGCAGTCTACAACATATCTCCCTTTTCTTTTTTATTTTTAATTTGTGTGCTGAGATTTGCACTCATCTGATTTCCTAGTTTCCCAGATTCTAATTTGAAGACAGACTAAAAAAATACAGAATAAACACAAAATTAGTATAGCCAAAGCTAACAGATACCCAAACATGTATTTTAATACATTACAGGGATTAAAGCTTTTAAGGAAATTCTTAGCCAATATAACAGGATCTATAAAAGAGTCTTTGCTGTTTTGAATGTCCTTAACATGTTTACCAAGTCCATGCTGACACATCATCATTCTGCATTCCCTGCAAATGCAACCCAACCCCAGTTCAGTCCATTAAGAGCTGTCACAAGGAGCAGGAGTCCAGAAAAAGTCCGCATGGCTCTGGAATTGTTGTCACATTTCTGTACTTTGCAGCTTGCATCCAAGTCCCAATAACCGCTGCTTCTAGCTAGTAATGATTCAGGTCGACTGGAAAAGCCATCTACAGATATGTATGGAGATGGAGCTTCCGTTTTCTTCAAAACTGGAGAGATGAACCCAGGGGGCCTTTCCTTGGAGCTTTACAGCCGTGGGGTGGTGAGGAGAACCTTGGGATACACTAAGCTGGGTGGCAGAGGTAAATTCGTAACAGAAGTTGGCAAAAAAAGGAGAAAAAGAGCTCTAAATTAGGAGTAGGTCCCAGCCTAAAATATGAATGTGGCATTGAGGCAAGAGGAGTAAAGGAGATAAACAAAGCAGCAGAAAATTGGACTAACAACACCCACAACAGAGGTGTTCAAGGGATGAATAAAAACCTGAATATTCAGGCAAGACATAGTAAGTGGTCCTTGGGTCCATAAGAAATGAGATCAGTTACCTGCTACTTGGAAGAAATACCCTAGGCTCGTCCACAGTGATGTGAGATGGGGCCAACAGCACTGGGCACCTTCAGCCTTCAGTAGCAAGTCCCAGCAGGCTGAGCAAGGTTAGGTCACAGGTGGCTGGAGCAGGACTGGAAGAGACTGAACCCTCCCTTAGAGGATTGAGGGGGCAGTTTAACTTCTAGTGTCCCTTTTTCCCCACAGCAAAGGCATGTAAGCCTAGCAGGCTTTAGCTCAATGACCTTCCTTTCCACTATTGAAGCAGGCCCCAGATGGAGTCCTAGGAGGCACCTTCGGGGCACTGGAGCCTTTAAGGGCATATACCAAGAGCTGGTATTTCACCTGATCTCTTTTGGGCTTTTGTCTGCCTCTTGGTCATTATAGACCTTAAAAGCTAGGCTCAGGCCCTGGCCGGTTGGCAAAGCGGTAGAGCGTCGGCCTGGCGTGCGGGGGACCCGGGTTCGATTCCCGGCCAGGGCGCATAGGAGAAGCGCCCATTTGCTTCTCCACCCCCCCCCCTCCTTCCTCTCTGTCTCTCTCTTCCCCTCCCGCAGCCAAGGCTCCATTGGAGCAAAGATGGCCCAGGTGCAGGGGATGGCTCCTTGGCCTCTGCCCCAGGCGCTAGAGTGGCTTTGGTCGCGGCAGAGCGACGCCCCGGAGGGGCAGAGCATCGCCCCCTGGTGGGCAGAGCATCGCCCCTGGTGGGCGTGCCAGGTGGATCCCGGTCGGGCGCATGCGGGAGTCTGTCTGACTGTCTCTCCCTGTTTCCAGCTTCAGAAAAGAAAAAAAAAAAAAAAAAAAAAAGCCATGCTCAGAAGATCTCGCTGAAGGGTTTGAGGGTTCTCATCCACCTATATAAACTTTTTCCATATATCTGGAACTATTTAGAAAAAGACAAAACAGTGTTTTAGCTAGATCAAATAAAAGAGGGTAGAAGTTTGCAGGAGAAAGAGGTTTGGTGTCTCTTGTACATCAGCATTCAAAAGAAATTTTTTAAAGTAAAAAGAGCATGATAAGGTAGATTTGCAGGAGTTCCAGGATATGACTCCCCCTTTTATATATTTTTTTAAATTGACCTTAAATATTTGCTGGGTACACTTTAATAATACCTTGTCTTTAAAGATTATAAGAAATAACTGTTAATTTGAAAGGTTTGACAAAATATAGTAAATGCTTTTCCTACATATGTAGAAGTATTGTCAGTTTTAATCAGTTTAGGAAGTCCAATAATAGAAAATAGAAAATGCATACAGACAATGAGCTATAACATGCTTAGCAGCCTCTCCTGTTCTGACAGAGGCTACTATAAATCCAGAATAAGTATCCACTGTAACATGGACAAAGGACTGTTTGCAAAATGAAGGTATATGAGTAACATCCATTTGCCAAAGTTGTCCTGGTAGAAGTCCTTGAGGGTTAACTCCAAACGAAGGGACAGATTGTAGTATAGGACACTATGGACAGGATTTAACATTCTGCCGTGCTTCTTCCCAAGAAAGTTGAAACTGTTTACACAGGACTGCAGCGTTCTGGTGATGAATAGTATGAGACTGGATTGCTTGATCTGTCATGGTTGCTCCAAAAATTTTCTTTTGGGTAGCTTGATCAACAAGGGCATTCCCTTGTGCTAAAGCTCCAGGGAGCATGGAGTGAGCTCGAGTATGTCCTACAAAACATGGAGCTCTATGTTGACATACAAGTCTTTGAAGAAGGAGGAACTGCTGAAATAGTTCCTCATCAGCAGCTGTCCCTAAGACAGCAGTCTCTATAGTGGAAACAACCATAAGTAAATTATTTGCTGTCTGTATACAGATTAAAGGAGGAACATGGCAAATGCTGAAAAACCATGATAATGGCATGTAATTCTACTCTTTGAGCTGATTTTAAGGCAACTGTCTCAGTATAACCTTGTCCATCAATTATTAAGCCTGCTATTCCTGAGCTGGACACATCAGTAAAGACTGTATAGGTGCTTCAGAAATGGGCTCATTAACAATTGTTTTAGGAAAGACAAATGAAGTAATGAAAATTGAACTATATTATCAGCTGGGTAGTAAGTCAATTTGGCCTGTAAAATCTGCAAAAGCAATTTGCCATTTAGTGGAAGTTTCCCAGAGCCATTGTTGTTGCTTCTTTGAAAAAGGAACAACAATAATTTGAGGCTCAAAACCTGTAAGCTGTAAGAGTAGCCTATGCCCCTTGATAATCAAGGAGGCGACAAGATCAAAATACAGAGATAAAACTTTCTTAGGAGTAACAGCTAAATGAATGCATTCAATAGGATCCCGTTGGAGTATATAACTCGAGGGACAAATTAGTAAGGCAATTGATTCTTCAGGATTTATGTGTTTTAGTTGTGCTTGTTGCAAGGCTTTTTCTACAAGCCTTAAAGCTTGCTGTCCCGCAGCTATAAGTAGCCAACGAGAAGCTGGTTCAGCCAAGCCTCTAAGAATATCAAAAAGTGGCTTCAGTTCCCGGTAGTTAATTTCCAGGAAGGTCTGTCTAAGCCAATTAATATCTCCTAATAATTTCTGGAAATTGTTTAAAATTTGCAAATAATCTGTCCTGATTTCTAATTTTTGTGGGCGAATCTATTGTCCCTCAATAATCTGTCCTAAATAAGAGAAAGGTAAAGATTGCTGTACCTTTTCAGGAGCTATATAAAGTCCTGATTCTTCTTTATCTGGATGAGCAATAAGAATATTATCCATGCCCTGGCTGGTTGGCTCAGTGGTAGAGCGTCAGCCTGGCGTGCAGGAGTCCCAGGTTCGATTCCTGGCCAGGGCACACAGGAGAAGTGCCCATCTGCTTCTCCACCCCTCCCCCTCTCCTTCCTCTCTTCCCCTCCCGCAGCCAAGGCTCCATTGGAGCAAAGTTTGCCTGGGCGCTGAGGATGGCTCTGTGGCCTCTGCCTCAGGCGCTAGAATGGCTCTAATTGTGGCAGAGCGATGCCCCAGATAGGCAGAGCATCGCCCCCTGGTGGGCATGCCGGGTGAATCCCGGTCGGGCACATGCGTGAGCCTGTCTGACTGCCTCCCCGTTTCCAACTTCAGAAAAATACAAAAAAAAAAAAAAAAGAATATCATCCATATAATGAATTATGTATGCCTTAAGTTGAGCAACATATTTTTGGCACAAGATAGGACTGTTAGCCATACCTGAGGCAAAACTCTCCACTGGTATCACTCCACTGGAGCCTGGAAATTAAGTGAAGGAACACTGAATGCAAAACACTTGCAATCAAATTAGTACAACCACTATGGAAGAAAGTATGGTGGTTCCTCAAAAATTGAAAATAGAACTACCATATGACCCAGCAATCCCTCTACTGGGTATATACCCACATAATTCAAAAACACTGGATGTAAAGACACATGCAGCCCCATGTTCATTGCACTGTGTGGCCAAGACAGGGAAACAATCAAAAAGCCCTTCAATAGATGGCTGGATAAAGAAGATGTGGTACATATATACTATGGAATACTACTCAGCCATAAGAAATGATGACATCGGATCATTCACAACAAAATGGATGGATCTTGATAACATTATACAGAGTGAAATAAGTGAATCAGAAAAACCTTAAGAACTGCATGACTCCATACTTAGGTGGGACATAAAAACGAGACTAAGAGACATGGACAAGAGTGTGGTGGTTACGGGGGTGGGGGGGAGGGAAGAAGAGGGGGGAGGGGAAGGGCACAAAGAAAACCAGATAGAAGGTGACAGAGGACAATTTTACTTTGGGTTATGGGTATGCAACATAATTGAATGACAAGATAACCTGGAGATGTTTGAACATATGTACCCTGATTCATTAATGTCACCCCATTAAAATTAATTTTAAAAAACCACTTGCAATCATGAGGGCTTAAAGGAATAGTAAAAAAGCAATCCTTCAAGTCAATAATTACAAGGTGAAAATTCCATGGAATGGCAGTAGGAGAAGGGAGTCCTAGCTGGAGAGGACCCATAATTTTCATAGTCTTATTTATTGCTCTCAAATCTTGTAATAGCCTCCAGTTTCCTGATTTCTTTTTAATAACAAATATAGGCGTATTCCATGGGCGTATTAGAAGGTTCAATGTGCCTAAGCTGTAACAACTCTTGTACCAATCGAGCAGCTGCCTTAAAGTTTCTCTTGAGAAAGGGGCCATTGGTCTACTCATACAGGATTATCTGATTTCCAAGTAATTGGGTCTGCACAATGCATTATTGGGGTAGCAGAGCTACCAAGGCCCCTATGCTAAATTTTGATATCCTAATCCACGCCTTCTGGTATTGGGTGCCACTTCTATGGAGGTGAGAATTCCCCGCTGTTCTTTCCCTAATCCCTTAATGGGCAAAAATCCCTGATCAAGCATCTGAGTACTGACTAAACTATCATATTAGGACTGACAAGCAACACTCCCATATTTTTCAAAACACCTCTACTCCACAAATTAACTGGCAATCCAGGGAGCACATAAGGTTGAAAAAGTCCAGAATGACCTTCTTTATCTTCCCACTGTAGAAAACTAGAGCTTTGTTGAGGGGATTTACTCTGCCCTATACCTTGTAATTCTGTGGCTGCTGCATAAGTGGGCCAGGAAGGAGGCCAATGTAGCTTAGCAATAACAGATACATCAGCTCCAGTATCTAATAGTCCTTTAAATTTATGCCCATGTATTGTTAGTTCCATTTCAGGGTGTTCCTGACATAATTTTTGAATCCAATTGGCAAAATCAGTGGAGCTGAATCCTCGATTTTCTCGGGGTCCTTTTTGCAAGGTTTGGCCTGAGAAGCAGAATTAGCATTCTTATATTATTCTTCTAACTGCCTGAAGCAGCCTGAGATAAATCCTTGAAATGACTTATTAGGGCCCTCCTTAATTTTGCTCAATTCCTTTGTTTTACCTACCTGAGTATAGCCTTACACATAAACAAGACAATTTTTGCACAAAAACACAAGTATAACATATAACTTTGATTAATCCTAATACTTGAATTGCTATTTGGCTCCTAACTCTGAACACACCTCATAATGCACTCACCAAATTAGTAAGTCTTAAGGATCTACATTCTATTCTATTTAAATTTAAATGAGCGCTCCTTAAAAGTTCTAAAATCACTTTATTTTTTCAATATTAAAGCCAGCATTTCCCATCTTTGCATGCAAGAAATCAATTCAGGACTCAAAAATACACATTTAGACATTAAACAAAGACTTCACATACAGTCATACAAATCAAGAGTGAAAGCCGGGATTTTAGAGATTAGAACGTGGCCTGCTTGATCTTACATAGGGCTATTTTAAAAAGGATAAATACTAAACAGAAATCTCTCTCGAAAAATCTCAAGATGGCCGTATGAGATTTCTGTTTGGCAATCATCCAAACAGGCGCCCCCTTTGCCCTCTTTCCAGGCAAAGAATAAGAAAGAAACAAAATGATAGTTCAGAAGATTGTAGTTAAAACATTAAAGAAAATCAGACCATAACAGGAAAAGCTGTAACTTTCCTAACACCTGAGTCTCCTATCCATTCTCAAATTCTATAGTTGCTGTAACTGGTGGCTCAGGTTGACTATGCTGAGATTTCTCCCCTACCCAAACTTCAGCTGAGCGGCAGACTAAGCAGCCGGAGAGAACCAAAGACAGCCACACTGTCCTGTGTTCCCCGGCCCTCAAGTCCCTGTTTGGGTGCCACTTGCCGCGACCAGCGTGGTTCATAATTCTGGGTCTTGAGTGAAAATGGTGCAGAATTAAGAAAACAGACTCATTAAGAAAAAAGGATATGATCAGGAGGCCTCTTCAATGCTGCTGGCAATATCCGAGTGCCTCATAGCCCCAGTTTGCTTTATTATATAACCATATGCAAATCCTTGATATGAAGTTACACATCTGAGGCAAAAAACAGGAACTCTCCCAAGAAATAAACAGGAATCCCCCTACCATGCATAGCCAAATCAACCAACATCTGAACAAAGAGTGAGAGGAAGGGCATGTAAATTGCTTCCAGCAACTTAAGCAAGCAAGTGAAGTGGGTGCAAATACTCAGCATCAAAGCCAATATGGAGGTGGAGGGGGGAGAACTTAGCCTTTTGCTAAGCCTCAAATTTACGAAGGCTTTTTGCCACTTGCAGTCTACAACAGTGGCTGAGCAGAAACAGGTTCATTCATGCATTGTTGGTGGGAGTGTACACAGGAGTAGGCAAAAGTAGGTTTACAGTGCTGATAGGAAAGTTTATCCTTGAATTTTTATTTTTTTTTGTTTTATTTTCCATACAAATTGTAAACCTACTTTTCCCATCCCATATTGGTTCAACCTCCATGAAGAGCAATCTGTCTATTTCAAAATGACAAATACCCATACCCTCCGACCCAGCAACCTGAGTTATAGATACACTAATATATGCGCAAAATCTCACATGTACAAGACAATCATTATCGCATTATTGTAGGTAATAGAAGTCAGAAAAAAGCTTAAATGTCTATCATAAAGATACTGCTTATAATAATCTATTCAGTGGACTGACTACTCTGCAGTCATTAAAAAGACTAAGAAAACTATATGAATGGGATAATTTCTAAGAGATTCTTAAGTGAAAAAAATCAGTGATCAGTTCATACTATACACATACACATATTCCATCTAAAAAAAAGCAGCTTTAACTGGCTTTACAATTTCTTATTTTGCTTAATATCAATTTTATCACTGCCAAATCCAGATCTACCTTATCAAAAGACTGAGTTGTTGGTTTTTTTCTTCTTTTTTCCAAGTGAGAGGAGAAGAGATAGACAGGCTCCCACATGCGCCTGACCGGGATCCACCCGGCAACCCCCGTCTGGAGCTGATCTTCTGCCCATGTAGGGCAATGCTCACAACTGAACTATTCTCAGCACCTGGGGCCCATGTGATAGAGAAGGAGAAGGGAAAGGAGGGAGGGGGAAGGGTTAAGAAGCAGACGGTAGCTTCTCCTGTGTGCCTTGACCGGGAATTGAACCTGGGACATCCACACACCAGGCTCTCTCTCTCTCTCTCTACCACTGAGTCAACTGGCCAGGGCCTAAATTTCATAAAATTGTAGACTCTCAGATCTGGAAAGGATAAAACAAGTCAGGTAATCCAGGAATATAAGCTATTTTAACTGTAGTTGACACAGCTAGAAATTCATATAATTTTTACTGATGAAAATGATGAGTCAAGCACTCCATGCTTGGCAAACATACATTAAATATACCTTAAATCAGGGGTCCCCAAACTTTTTACACAGGGGGCCAGTTCACTGTCCCTCAGACAGTTGGAGAGCCGGACTATAAAAAAACTATGAACAAATCCCTATGCACACTGCACATATCTTATTTTAAAGTAAAAAAACAAAACGGGAACAAATACAATATTTAAAATAAAGAACAAGTAAATTTAAATCAACAAACTGACCAATATTTCAGTGGGAACTATGCTCCTCTCACTGACCACCAATGAAAGAGGTACCCTTCCAGAAGTGCGGGGGCCGGATAAATGGCCTAAGGGGGCCGCATGTGGCCCGCGGGCCATAGTTTGGGGACCCCTGCCTTAAATGTTAGTCAAATGTATAAAAACAAATTTATTCATTGTTTTCTATTGTCACTAAATCCTTCAAAGATGCCCCAGTTTTATGATGCAAATTTACTATCACTAAACTTCAACAGCTTGTAATTATGAAATTAATTATATACATCTTCAAAAACAACTAATAATTGGCCCAGGCTTACTAACTTGACCCCTGGTGACCATCGGTCACTTATGATGAAAACAGGAAAGCAGAAAGGGCTACACCAACTTTCTAGATTATTGTGTGTATTATTGGATAGCCAGCTTAAATAAAAAAGTAAAAAATGCTCCAAATTCAAGATGACCCATATCCCACAATCAGAACCACTCAAAACAGCTGGAAGTCTATGAGCTGGATGCCTTGGGTTCCAATCAAATCAAACCTCCTAACTGTATGATGAAGAAACCAAACACTACAGGGACAAAAGACTTGACCAACTTATATAGCAGGTCAGTGGAAAGCTAGGGCTATAATCAAATTCACTAACTCTTTGTTCTATTATTTGTTTCATTATCTTGAGTCCCTTCTCAAGATGCAGAAAAAAAGAAATGCTGTCTGAGTTCTAAATCTCCAATATTGTTCTTTCAGCAAAAATAATCAAGATAATAATCACTTCAACAACACATTCTTATAGTTGTTTCCATTTACCGAGTAATTACGGTGTCAGGCAGTGTGTGAAGCACTTGACAGGTCATAATATCTCAATATTCCCACTATATACAAGTGAATACAGAGGTTTGCAGCAGTTGGGTAATTTGCCCATGGTCACATACGTGGTATGGGACAGGTAGAGTCTGCCATGAGCACAGTATTAACCAAAGTGGACACGATGCTCTTAGATGACACACAGACATCCTTATGTTAATAGGGATGTTTTTACAGTTGCCTTCTATTTATTTTAACAATATAAATTATTTCTTAAGCAAATTAAGCAAAAATTGAGTCATTGCAAAGCAAAACATTATTTAATAATATCAACAGTAGAGAATATAGCAAAATCATGGAGGTAACATACAAATACTGAACTTTAGAAAGGCCTGATTTGGGAGATCAGATTTAGTATTCTAATCTTTCAGTATCTGATCTCATTCAGATTCCTGTGGTTTTTACATATCACTGACCAGAAAAAATGGGCTTGACTCTGGGGCTAACCCCGTCCCTTACTTTGTCCAAAGTGGATAAACTGCACGATTAGTGACAAATGTAGGAAATGCCTCACAACGTAAAGAGGTGGTTTCTTAATTTTCTATTTAGGTCACAAAAAATATCTTAGCATTGTAACCAAGAGGTCTAAACAATAAAAAAAAATTTTTTAAGAGGTCCAAAGAATAAATTTATGTCTTTAAAACTAATTTTTCTGAGTTCTTTAGAGCAAAGAAGCAGTTGAAAATGTGCTGCTTCTTATCTGAGGTAGAATTATACTGATACTATACTATAAACACCCAACCACACAGCATTATGACCTAATGGAAAATTTCTGTTGGCTTCATTTTCCATACGCTTCACTGGTATTAACCCTGAGACTGATGAAAACTGCTTAAGGCACTCTACAATACTGAAGTGTATTCCAAACCATCAAAAGAAAAGCAATTCTATGTGCTATATATTCTGAGTGTTAATGACATATTCTAAGAATTTCAAAGTGATTGATCCCACATAATGTGCATACTGAGGGAGGGCCACATTCCAAAAGCTAAAACATACCCTTGGGTTTGTTGAGCCCAGAGCGAAAACATAAAGCAAGCTGTCTGTCTTAGGCCCTGCTGTCACCTCTGCTTCCTGCAGCCTCCTCCCTACATGGTTCTTCTTTAGTTCTACTCCATGGCCCAAGAGCCTCCACTAGGCCCTGCTGTTCTCACCATGGCCTCGGACCCTGCCTGGTCACTGCTGACAGCATTGCTCCTCCTCGCTGTGCTCCATACACCTACCGCTGTCAGAGCTGCTCTTACGCACTGCTGTCAGAGCTGCTCTTACGCATTTGCTCCCAGGTTTACTGCCTCTCTCCCTGCAGAATATCTGCTCCGGGACAGCAGGCTCACATCTTTTACTCCCTGTTGCATCCTCAGGTACTAGACAAATATCCAGGTGCCTAAGAAACAAATCAACTTGAGTATAAATTAAATGTTACTCTCATGAATGTTTGTATCTTAAGAGATACAATTTTGGATGTCCTTTGACCCAGAAGCACAGATTCCTAAAATGTATCCGTACCAGACTCTGTGTCCTACTGCAAAACTGCTCACAGATGCACATAAACAGAGAAAGTATTAGAAAAAATACTGCAATTGTTAATAGGGATTATCTATGGATAGTGGTAGGATAAGGCTTTCTATTTACTTATTTTTTTTCTAAATTTTCTATACTGAATGCATACAATTTGAATGATCACATATTATTTAAAAGAAAGTCAAGAAGAAAGGAAAGGAATGCCATTCTGGAGCTCTAGAATTCTAAACACAGAAACGGGTAAGGGGAGCTATTCACTCAGAGACCACCACTCACCATGCACCAGACTGCCTCAGCGGGGCCTGCCCTCTGAGTACTATGAGTCTCAACTGCCTTTGATCATCAAGCTAGCTTTATAGAATAAGTAAGCTCTACACATTACTCTTCTTGTTCATGTGAATAGTAATATCTCAAATACTTGGAGAAACATGAAGTAAAAGAACATGGCCAGCTAATTAAACTCAAATGCTATCATTTTGTAAAATAAAAATTATAAGTTTTCATTTAGATTTCCAACAGAAGGAGGCACATAAAAGCCTGAAAATTTTATTCTGTGGAGATGTTTTCTGCAGTGAACAATGGAGTAGAGGAAAGCTACCGATGACCAGTGAAGACAAGCAGAACACTAGACATGTAAGACACTAGAGCCAAACAAACAGCACCCGGATGACACGTTTAGACCAGCTGCATTTTAAAGCAAGATGCTTTCATCCTACTTCATGTTGTTTGACAAGCCAAATTACACATAAGATGCTTCACTTAGACAAGTACATTCCTTCTCCTTGGCTATTAGGATCAGCAGTTTATTTTCAGCTTGAGTATTTACCCCATTGGGGGAAATAATTTATACAGTAAGTCTTTTAAGTCCTGAGTCATTAGCAGTGTGTTTAGGAGAAGATGTGACCAATGGGTCTGATTGCTCCATATATAAGATTTCCAGATGTCTATGAAAACATGCAAATGTGAAACTTACAACTCACTCACTGTTAATTTAGCAGTAAGTGTGCTGCTAAAGAGAAGATTTTTATTAATTTCCAAGCTATTTTATATTCATATCAGAAGCATCAGTTTATTTAAAGGGGAAAGGCCTTGCATGTCAGTAAGGACCAGAAAAGAAACAAGGAAATAAATGCCCAAAAGGCATGAGCAAAGGGAAGAAATTATCCCCACACTTAAGCTACAATCGTCCCTTGCCATATCACAGTTGACTTTTTGCGGTCTCACTGTTTCGCGGATTTTTAAATTGCATGTATCTAATTTTGTATTGCGGATTTTTCACTATATCGTGGGATTTTGCAGTATGTGTTATATAGATATTTGTATATATTTATTATTTTAATTATTTTTGTGGTAAAAATAAGTGTGGGAAATAACAGTGTGGGAAAGGTTTATTAAAGTGTAGGGAGGGTTTATAAAGCCTTAAAATATATATAAATGAGAAAATAAATACAAGGTCGCTACTTCGTGGATTTTCGCCTATTGCGGGGGGTTCTGGAACCAAACCCCATGATAGACGAGGGGCCACTGCATTTGCTGTTGAAAAGTCGCATTATGAAATATAACCTACAACTTTCATTAGCATACATCTAAAATCTGTATTAGGCCCCCCATTTATTTTTTCTTTTTTTTTTAAGATTTTAATTTATTCATTTTAGAAAGAAGGGGCGAAGAGGAGCAGGAATCATGAACTTCCATATGTGCCTTGACCAGGCAAGCCCAGGTGACCCCAGCATTCCAGGTCAACACTTTATCCACTGCTCCACCACTGGTCAAGCTAGTCCCCAATTTATAAGTAAGTCATGTTTCATAAGTTTATTTTCTCAATTGGCTGCTTGATATTCATTACATTTACTCACAGAAACAGTATTAAAAATAGTTATAAATCACAGCATCAAGGAATAAAGTATTACTATTTGACTGCTGTGACCTCGGGGGGTACTGGGTGCAGGGAAGAAGAAAGAAGAAGGCTTCCTTCCTCTTTCTGGAATGGAGGCCTGGCTGAGTGCAGTTTTGAAACAGGAAGTGCCTGTCCTTGGCAACCTGCCACCCCATGCGCACTTCTACATCTCAGAGCCCTAACCCTTGGCCACCAAGGGCCAGCCCTCTGCTCTATGCACTCAGCTCTGATTCTCTACCCAGATCTGCCTTTTCTAATTGCTTCACATCCTCTAAACCAGTGATTTTCAACCTTTTTTGAGCCGTGGCACATTTTTTACATTTACAAAATCCTGGGGCACACCACCTACCAAAATGACACAAATGACACTCTAACACAGTACATATTAAACATATAGTTAATAATATAGTTTCTAAATGTACTTATACTCACTTAGTGTGAAACCTGGGCCTGTTTCAATGAACACAAAAGGGATATCCTGGCAGGAATGCTAGAAAGACACACACGAAGCTCTTCCTCAACAGTTCTCAGTCTCTCTCTGTTTTTAGTTTTTATCGCAGTCAAGCTTGAGAAGCTCAGCTCACATAGATATGTGGTTGAAAACAGGAGCAATGTCAAAATAGCTTTGTTGGCCAGAATGGGGAACTCCTTGGCAACAGATAACCAAAAACTGTCCAAAGGAAGATCAGCAAACTTTAGCTTTAAAGTTCGATAACATTGTGATGCATTGTATATCACTCTCTGCGGGGCCTCTTTTAAAAAGAAAAAGGTCAAATATCTATATACACCATCAGGATAGACATAACCAGCTGAGGCTGAGGCTTCATCTAGTGGTGGCAACATTTACCTCCAGTCCTGACCAGGATTAGAAATCGGGACCATGGGGAGGAGTAGCAGCTTCAACTACTCGCCATAGCCACACAATGACAAGTACTGGGCAGCCTGAGCGGGGACCTTCCTGGGTGTGGATGAGAGGCGGCCTACTATTGGTTTATCGCTAGTGGTCGGGATGAATCCTAGAAGGTGATTGGTCAGTGAGTGTTCCCTGTGCCTCCACTCTTCCTGTCACTGATAGCTGGAGGGATTGTGAGGGGAATGTTTATGTTCGGATGGAGGCAGCTGGCGGCAGGCCGGATAAATAGCCTCCGTGGGTCGTATCCGGCACGCAGGCCATAGTTTGGGGATCCATGTTTAATTTCCCCATGGCACACCTGACCATATCTCACGGCACACTAGTGTGCCGTGGCACACTGGTTGAAAAACACTGCTCTAAACACACCTACTTCCCCACCACCTCCCCACACTCCCCTATCCAAAGTTCATCCCTTAGGACAGCTACTGACAGCAGGGTCAAAAGGAACGCCATCTTATTAGTCACTCATATTAATGGTTAATAACACACCATCTTCCAGGACAAATCTCATCCAGAGGTAAAGTTTTAAGAGAAGCTCACTCTTAAACAGAATACATGTGTATTTAATGTCACTTCCAATGGTATAATAAATGGAGGGAAAAAGCAAAAACAGTATGAAAAATAAAATGGGGGGGGGGGGTGCCTGAAAAGCTACCTCTCCTATACTACTTTTATACAGCAGAGAAAGTGACCCCTTGCTCAAGCCAGCAACCTTGGCCTCAAGCCACCATTCTTTGGGCTCAAGCCAGTGAGCATGGGGTCATGTCTATGATCCCATGCTGAAGCCAGCAATCCTGTGCTCAAGCTGGATGAGCCTTTACTCAAGCCGGCAACCTCGGGGTTTTGAACCTGGGTCTTCTGTGTCCTAGTCTGATGCTCTATCCACTGCACCACTGCCTGGTCAGGCAATGCTCAATATCTTGATTTAGGTGTGGGTTAATGGGTGCATGCACTTATTAAAACTTAGTAAGTGAAATGATTATAATCTATGGTATGTAAATTATACCCCACTAGGGGGGAAAAACTGAGTGCTTTAAGCCCTCACTAAGAAATTAACCAGAGGCCAGTGGAAGGCATTTATATATTATGAAACAAAATATTTAAATGAGAAATAATCTTATTTGATAGAGTCCAAAATAAAAAAGTAAACAAAATCAAATGTACTTACATAACCAAATTTCTATAGTAATATTCATCAAGTTAATTTAAAATAGCAGCTTATGAATATGTTATAAACTTATATGTTACATAGCTATAGTTGTTTTGTACAAAAAATAAAGTTTTCATAAGTTCTGTATTCTAGATAAAGGCATAAGTACACTTAAACCAGATGATCTACAGGAGCACATTAATTTTATTAACCTGACAACAGGATTAAGACATCAAGGTCCAGCCTGACCAAGCAGTGGCACAGTGGATGGAGTGTCAGCCTGGGATGCAGAGGACCCAGGCTCGAAACCCCGAGGTTGCCAGCTTGAGCGCGGGCTCATCTGGTTTGAGCATGGCTCACCAGCTTAAGCCCAAGGTCACTGGTTTGAGCAAGGGGTTACTCGGTCTGCTGTAGACCTTCCCCATCCCCCACCCCCATCAAGGCACATAGAAAAAAGCAGTCAATGAACAACTAAGATGCTGCAACAAAGAATGGATGCTTTTCATCTCTCTCCCTTCCTGTCTGTCCCTATCTGTCCCTCTCTGTCTTATTGTCTCTCTCTCTTAAAAAAAAAGGACATCAAGGTCCAAAGGTAATAATATTTTTACAAATTGTCAAGAATGCTACTAGCATTTACAAAGCCTTTGGCTGATCTTAAAACAAATATGCAAGAACCACAGATCATTTAACAAATCTAGACTCTCATCACCTAAACAGGTTTGGAGAGGGGGATTTCGAACACTGACAAGAAGCCCGATGACACAAACACGCTATCCCTCTCCGGCGCCATACCTAAACAATATCAAGAGCAAAGATCCAGAAAAAAACCCACCTAATAAAGACTTTGGTGTATTTCTTCCCTCACCCCTGCTCTACTCACTGCCATGTTGCTATAATATGTCATAATCAGGATAGGCATTTTTTTATTCAGCAAGATGACTTTTTTTTTTTTTCATTTTTCCGAAGCTGGAAACGGGGAGGCAGTCAGACAGACTCCCGCATGCGCCCGACTGGGATCCACCTGGCATGCCCACCAGGGGGCGATGCCCTGCCCCTCTGGGGTGTCGCTCTGTTGCATCCAGAGCCATTCTAGCACCTGAGGCAGAGGCCACAGAGCCATCCCCAGCGCCCGGGCCATCTTTGCTCCAATGGAGCCTCGCTGCGGGAGGGGAAGAGAGAGACAGAGAGGAAGGAGAGGGGGAGGGTGGAGAAGCAAATGGGCACCTCTCCTGTGTGCCCTGGCCGGGAATCGAACCCGGGACTCCTGCACGCCAGGCCGATGCTCTACCGCTGAGCCAACTGGCCAGGGCTTCAGCAAGATGACTTTTATGTACCACATAAACCTACTTAAAACGTGAATTGCAAAACTGACTCAACTGTGTGAACATCTTCAAGATTACACATTCAAACAATATAAAACCTCAAGTAACTTAATTACTAATGCTTCTGAAGTACCTAGCTTTCCTTTAAACATAAATTCAAAAAACCATTTCAAGTTTGATGACCATCAAGTTTAATAAGCTTCTAGATTTTCTTAAACTAGCTGACCTCAATGACATCTTCCATACTACATTTTAAGTAACAAGATATTCATATGTTCTGTACTCCTACCTTATATAGAGTAAAAGATCATTTACCTGGCATGACTGGAGAATGAAAGTTCTAGTCAAATACATATTTTGATTCAAATTATTAGGCTTACAACCATTAACATCACACAACAAGGAGACTCAGTTGCCCCTGCAGGACCTTATCAAACCTGAATTTGTCACTCATCCTTGAACATTTTACTTTGAACTGCATGCTACCCTCAGTTTTAAAAATATTGATTGTTTACTCCTTGTATCGGTCCTCCTTTTCTGGCCCCATTTATTTCTGACTCAGCCTCAATCACAGACAGGTCCTACCGTGTCTCACCTCTTCATAAACGAGTTATCTAATGAGCGATGTTCCAAAAGTTCCTACATAAGAGAAAACAGAATTAACCCTTTTATACAGACAACAAAATGAGGCCCAGAGTTCAGGAATTTGGACAAAGACACATGGTGTTTAACTAGCAAAGCCAAGATTCAAAACCAGTCTAAGTCTATACTCTATGTATACACTCTGTTCCTCATTTGTTTGTTTTTATAGCATGAGGACCTAGCATAGGATTTAGCAGATACTTCACCAATGTCTATTTAACTGATAAGGTGACTTCAAAATCCATTTTTCAGATAAGTATCCATCCAATAGGAATCTCATGTCAGTGTTTAGGTAGATGATGCAAAAACGCAGGAAGCAAAAGCACTCTTTGCCAGTCTCTGCTCACCTGATCACCCGATTAACCAGCTCTCCCCATGCTGCCTGTACAGCGCGCGCTCTAATATGCTGGCGCACTGCTGCCCTCCACCTGAGTCGCACTTTACCAACTCATACGTGTTGGATTGGCTCCCTAATCTGTTTATGACACTTGCACTTGTTATTGAAATTACATAATTTAAATAAATATGTGTAACACAATAAAATGTGAGTAGTAAAAGAGCTGTTTCTATGAAGACTAAATTGATTACTTTAGAATCACTTGACCAATATTTTTTTAATTTTATTTATTCATTTTTAGAGAGGAGAGAGAGAGACAGAGAGGGAGAGAGAGGAGAGAGAGACAGAGAGAGAGAAGGGGGGAGGAACTGGAAGCATCAACTCCCATATGTGCCTTGACCAGGCAAGTCCAGAGTTTCGAACCGGTGACCTCAGCATTTCCAGGTCGACGCTTTATCCACTGCGCCACCACAGGTCAGGCTTGACCAATTTATTAATGCAAGAAAATTTTTTCTTCAAATTAGATGAGGGAAGAATAAAAGAGAAATTGTATAATTTGAAGATGACTTCGCACTGAGATTTCTTTTTAAGTGTCTCAGTTCTTGCTGTACTTAAAAAAAAAACAACTGGAGGCCCTGGCCGGTTGGCTCAGTGGTAGAGTGTCGGCCTGGTGTGCAGAAGTCCCGGGTTCGATTCCCGGCCAGGGCACACAGGAGAGGCGCCCATCTGCTTCTCCACCCTCCCCCTCTCCTTCCTCTCTGTCTCTCTCTTCCCCTCCCGCAGCCAAGGCTACACTGGAGCAAGGACAGCCCGGGCGCTGGGGAATGCTCCTTGGCCTCTGCCCCAGGCGCTGGAGTGGCTCTGGTTGCAACAGAGCGACGCCCCAGAGGGGCAGAGCATAGCCCCTGGTGGGCGTGCCGGGTGGATCCCGGTCGGGCGCATGCGGGAGTCTGTCTGACTGTCTCTCCCCGTTTCCAGCTTCACAAAAAAAAAAAAAAACAACCAAAAAAAAAACCTGGAAAATGAGAATTGATGCGTCATAATAACATATGTGCAAGAAAGAGCACGTGGCTCTCCAAGCAGCTGACCATGCTTAGTTTTACAACAAAAGACTGGATACAATTGTATGATTACATGTTTTAGGCTAAATAAAATATTTAGAGTGTACAATACATATATTCTTTTTAATGGCTTCTTCACTTTAACAGCCTCTTTTGATTAAGTGGTCAATCATATAAATAAGCCTTCTACCATGGAAGCTCCACCCTGTGATGCCTCATTTTAGGAATGACTCATGGGTAGAATACTTTACAACTACATACTGCTAGCACTTCCTGTCTAAAGCAACAACAAAAATCCCTGTCCTACACCATAAAATGGATACCTTCTGTTGAATTTTCTAATGCACTGAGATTGTGTTAAACATTGTTGTGTGTTATCAAAAATTAATTTTAGGCCCTGGCTGGTTGGCTCAGCGGTAGAGCGTCGGCCTGGCGTGCAGGGGACCCGGGTTCGATTCCCGGCCAGGGCACACAGGAGACACGCCCATTTGCTTCTCCACCACCCCCCTCCTTCCTCTCTGTCTCTCTCTTCCCCTCCCGCAGCCAAGGCTCCATTGGAGCAAAGATGGCCCGGGTGCTGGGGATGGCTCCTTGGCCTCTGCCCCAGGCACTAGAGTAGCTCTGGTCGCGGCAGAGCGACGCCCCGGAGGGGCAGAGCATCGCCCCCTGGTGGGCAGAGCATCGCCCCTGGTGGGTGTGCCGGGTGGATCCCGGTCGGGCGCATGCGTGAGTCTGTCTGACTGTCTCTCCCCGTTTCCAGCTTCAGAAAAATACAAAAAAAAAAATAATAATTTTAAAGGTCTCTTAAAAATTCTCATTTAAATTCTGTTCCTTTTCTAAAAGGATGAGATTTTCTATCTCAAATTTCAATTTATGTAACACATAAGTTTCATCCATTCAGAATTATTAGATGCTTATTAAAATATTCTGAGATGACAAAAGTTCTAATGATAGAACCAGAGGCTGAAGACTGCTAACATTTAGGAATAAGAGCATCTCCTTACATTTGTCATTGTCTAGTAACATCTTTACCTTTGTTTTTCATACTGACATCAAGTGAAATGCTCTTCCCTACTTTTAGCAAGCCAAAACAAATACCCAAAAGCTGAGAAGTAAAAATGTATGCAACAAAACACAGATTTAGCAATAAAGTAAACATTTTAAAAACATACAAGCTCCTTTAGGCTTTCCCAAAAATGTTAATTAGCACATCAAATGAAGAAGAGTAAATCTTCAATAATTTCTGGATAATATAAATACTTTTTATAAACTCTTTTTAAGCAACACTAGTTAATTACAACTTAATAGTTGATGTGTAATGTTGAACTAATTGCTTCACCTTTCTGAGCTTCCTCATTTGCAAAATGGAGTAATACCTCTCTAATTTCATAGTGAATATGTAAAACTGTCTAGCACATGGTTGAAAATAAAGCCATGGGAAACCCCCTCCTATGTACATAAAGCCAAGTACTCTTAATAGTTGGAGAAGTGAAGAAACAACAAGGTACATAAATTCAAAGTGAATGCACAGCTTGTATACGCCTACCTGCACTTGACTCTGGAGAGGATGCAGTTTTTCGTCAGATTCTCAAAGGAGTTCATAACCCCAGCAAGTGTTTGGCTTTATTTTCTCTGTTCCCAGATTCATAAAGTTTATAAAATTTGACTGCAAACTCTAGACATAAGCTAAATTTAAATTACTCAAGAACAACAAGGAAAAGTTCCATTAAAAGCATGGTTATGGTGAGGGATGGATTCGGGGCGACACTAGAATCTTTGTAAACACAATAAATGAAAATCAATAAAAAATATAAAAAAAATAAAAGCATGGTTATGGTAAGGTAGATATACTCTTTTTATTTCTCTTTAAAAAAAATAAACAAACAAATTCACTTGGTTCAAATTATTTCCCAGCCTTGCTGGAAATAAAATACCTAAGTTCAAAACCAAAGTTTAAAAACCTAAACAACAGCAACACACACACACAAACAGGGAAACCTTAACAGCCAAGAATTAAAAAGCCCAATTACCATATTTTTCACTACATAAGACACACCTGACCATAATACGCATCTAGGGTTTTAAGAAGGAAAATAAGAAAAAAAAAAATTCTGAACAAAATGGTGTATTAAAATATTTAACAAAATATACCACAGTAATATTTCAACCATGTAAACTCAACAACAGTATTAACAACCATTAGCACCGTTATTAACAAATGAGAAGAGACTTTAATGTTCAAATACTCTTCTAGTTGTCCGGGAACCCGTAGCAGCTAAAAAAAAGTGAGATTCGCTCCATAAGACGCATGGGCATTCTCCCCTCTAATTTTGGGGGAAAAAGGTGTGTCTTATGGAGCAAAAAATACTGTACTTCTGTAATACAGTAACAACTGTTCATTCTTTGGAGTTAATTTTTCAAATTACTTCATTCCCTCATTCTCATTCTGACTCAAAGTTAACAACCTTCACTTCAAACAGGGGGTATACACACATACTTGAATGTGTAAAATGAGGACTGTAAGGTATCATGGAGGGACCCTGAACGAGGAATCAGGAAAGCGGCGTTGTGGTCCTGCTCTGTCACTGACTGACTCTCACACAGCTGGACCTCAGCATGCTGCGGTGCTATAATTCCACATAAAAACAGAGAATCCCAAAGTAAAGGACTAAGACACCTGCTATCCTAAAACTGTACTTTATTATTAAAACAAACTTACAAAAGAGAGATCACCTGACAAGAGATTTGATCCTAGAGCTAATGAGAAACTATATCTAAAATGATAAAGCTTTGACTTACAGCCAGTTCTGCCCCCACTGTCAGCACACTCAAGGCAGAAGTACTCAGAGCTGGCCTTCCGCTGGGGCCAATCCAAACTGCAGCTTAATACGAATAAGACTGCAGATACCTCCCACCACACTGCTCCTTTCCTTAAGGTGAACAGCATTTACAAAAAAGATTTATAGAGAGATGAACATATTGATAGATAAATCCTTATTTGTATTTCATTGAAAAATACTTGTTATGGAAAAAGCAGCTTGATTTATTGATTTTGTTTCCAAACTGCCTTTTCCAAAACAAGTACTTTTTTCAATACAATATAAAATAATGCTTTACATACCAAGAACCCCTATGCTGAAGAGACATTCCTTTTCCTAACAACATAAAATTATATTACTGTTAAGTAGAGCAAATGCAACTCTTTAAATGTATTCCTGTAACAGTTACACAGTATACACAAAAGGAGATTAGCATAGCAAGTTTTCTGAAAGGGTATGATGACTAACTAGTATTTCAGGACTAGAACGTGACACTTATTAAAAGAAACATGGGAGGCATCTTCCACCACAACTACTACAAACAGCATTCAGGGCTGAATTATCACCATCTAGTCTACTAGGCCTACAGCATCCTCTCCAATGCCCCCCATGCAGTATACTGCGTGAATGAAAGAAACCAATCAGTAATTCATTTGTTAAAGGTCAGATATAGAACACAATGAGCCTGAATACGTGGTGGCACAGTGGATAGAGCATCAGACTGGGACATGGAGGATCCAGGTACAAAACCCTGAGGTCACTGGCTTGAGCACAGGTTCATCCGGCTTGAGCGTGGGCTCACCAGATTGAGCGCGGGGTCGCTGGTTTGAGTATGGGATCATAGACATGACCCCATGGTCACTGGCTTGAAGCCCAAAGTCACTGGCTTGAGCCCAAGGTTGCTGGCTTTAGCACGGGGTCACTCACTCTGCTGCAGCCCCCCTACCCATCAAGGCACATATGAGAAAGCAATCAATGAACAACTAAGGTGCCACAAAGAACTGATGTTTCTCATCTCTTTCCCTTCCTGTCTGTCCCTCTCTCTGACTCTCTGTCAAAAAAATACAACACAATGAGGCCCATGCACTCAAATTACTAAAAAGGAGGAGCAAAAATAAACCGAACATAAGGTCTTGCTGAAAATACACCATAGAATCCAGCAAATTGCGTAACTATACAGAAAAGATCAGACTGATATGACACGTCAGTACCACCATTACATGACGTGTACCAAAAACTTTCCCATGTTAAAAAATATGTTGGAGATGACGTCAGAGTAATGGCGGGGTAGGAAGCGATACCGATAATCTCCCCCAAAACTCAACAAGATCTTCAACCAGAAACAGAAAAACCTATACTTGGAGCTTCCAGATGCTTCGCAATACACCCAAAGGTATGATTGAGTGAAAAATTGGCTAAATATATAACCAAACCCCGAAGGAAATAGGGAGTAAGAAATGCTCCGCCTTCCTCACTAACCTAAACAGGGCGGCTTTCTCTGGTAACTGTGAATATAGAAACTGAGGCGGGCAAAGGGGGTGAATACAAACGGCCGAACCAGGCCGTGGCACGGAGATCCAAGCCGAGGAAAATCTGATCCTGTGGCAACCCGGGCAATACAAGCTAACACTCGCGCCAAACCCAAACAAAGAAAGACAAGCGGCGCGGCCATTTTACCCGGTCTCCTGGCTGGTGCGCAGTTAGTGGGCGAGAGATTTCTTCCTAGGCCCCGGGAGTCAGTGCCCGTGTTGCCCCACGGAGAGGCAGGGTCAGAGGCCTTTCTGTGGGCCGAGGGCAGAGTCTCTGGGCAGCCCCAGCGCCCTGGGAAAGCCACGCACGGGAGGGAGTGAGAACTAATTCCAATGGTGGAGATTTTCCTTGCCGAGGGTGTTTCACTCAGAGGGAAAGCGGCCGGCCTCATATCCTGGTTTGCGCGCGCAGATAAGGAGTGAGCGATTCCTCCGAGTGCCTCGGCAGTGCGCGCCCGTGTCATCGCACAGAGGAGCAGAGTCAGGGACCTTTGTGTGGGCCAAAGCGGAATCTCGGGCCGCCCCAGCGCCTTGCAAAAGCCGCGCACGGGGACGGAGTGAGACTCAATTCCAACGCTGCAACTTTTCCCTGCGGTCGGGGGTTTCACTCAGAGCGTGAGACTGCTGGCCGGATATCCTGGTCTGCGCGCGCAGCCAGTGAGTGAGAGTTTTCTCCAAGCGCCCCGGAAGTGGGCACCCGCTTGTGTTACCGGACAGAGTGGCAGAGCCAGAGGTCTGTGAGTGGGTGGAAAGCCCACCTGATTATGCTAGCAGCTCTGACTGACTGAGCCTTACCCAGAGCCCTGTGCTGAGTGGAAATAGAGTGGGGAGTTGCCAGCTCTTTGAGCCTCTTACTATCCAGGCAGAGGCAGCAGCAACCCCATAGCTGGATTATCAGGCTACTAATTGAGGAAGGAAAGACTAGGAGAAAGGCTCCAGGAACACGGACTCTCTCACTGTCGGAGCCTATAAATGCTAATAGCCTCGACTGCCAACGAGACTAAAGCACAATACATGACATTGCCATAGAGACTTATCAACTGCAAACCTCCACCTGAGCGTGCCAAAGGGGCAAAACCCGGGGTACAGAGTCACCGACCAGGAAGAGGGAGAGAAAAGAAAAAGCAAGAAGATAACCTCTCAAAATCAAGAATAATCTGCAGACTTTATAACCTATCCCATTTTATTATATTTGTTCGTTTGTTTCTCTTATCTTCATTCTTGATACTTTTTTTTTTCCTCCTCCAATTTGGCCGATTAACTCTCTACCGGTCTTACTCTCTCCTCTCCTTGAACTACACTACCCATAAGTGTTACATGTCCCATTATCTTTTCTCTTCTCTTCCTTTCTCTCTATGAGGGTTGCACTCCAAAACCCTTAACTCTCTCTCTCTTTCTCTCCTTTCTTTTTTATTCTTTTAGTGGTTCCCTCTTTTTTTTTCTCTCTCTCTCTCTCTTTCTTTTCTCCCTCTATATTAGTTTCTTCCTTTTTCCTTTACATCTCCTCTCATTCAAACCTCAATAACAAACAAATTATCTTATCTGGGACTCAAACTTATGTTTGTGGCATTTTGGGGGTTTTTTACTTCACCTTTTTAACTCACTAGCAGTGCTCCCATCCCTGGCTCTCCATATTATCTAGTTCTTGTTCCACTAAATACAATAGTAATTTTTTAATTTGTCCCCCCATTTTTCCGTTTTCCTCTTAATCCTCTCATCATAACTCTTAGACAACCAACACCTAAAAGCAAATCATTTTATTCTTGACCCAAATTTTTTCCTTATTTGCTTTTTGTGGGTCCATACGCTCTTTTTTTTTCTTTTTTCTTTCTTTTTTTTTTTTTTTTTTTTTTTTTGCCCCTTTATTACTTTTCCCCAATTCAGGCCCTCCATCACAGGCATTGTTTGTTATAATTCACAGTCCACCACAAGATTTTATCAAGAAAGAGGGGAGAGGAGAGGAGAGGAAAAAAGGAGGGGGGGAATAATTTCCTTTTTTTTTTTTTTTTTTTTTTTTTTAAATTTTTATTTTATTTTTTATTTTATTAATTATTAATTTTTTTTTAAAAAAAAAAATCTTTTCGATTTTTTTTTTATTATTTTTTTAAACTTTTTATTCTTTATTAAATCTCATTAATACTATCAACAAAACCACCCTCAGATGCCATTAAGGAAGAGAAAATCGAATATCATGGATACAAAAGAAAGAGAGGTAACACAGCTAGATGAGGAAAAATCTATGGAGAAAAAATTTAATATATTGGAAACCTTGGAGCTAAATGACAGAGAATTCAAGATAGAAATCCTAAAAATCCTCCGAGATATACAAGAAAACA
Source organism: Saccopteryx leptura (assembly GCF_036850995.1). Taxonomy (NCBI): domain Eukaryota; kingdom Metazoa; phylum Chordata; class Mammalia; order Chiroptera; family Emballonuridae; genus Saccopteryx; species Saccopteryx leptura. The sequence goes on from NC_089503.1 coordinate 223,186,346, forward strand.
CAGAAAGGCAATTTAGGGAGCTCAGAAAACAACTCAATGAACACAAAGAATATATGTCCAAGGAAATTGAAACTATAAAAACAAATCAAACAGAGATGAAAAACTCAATTCACGAGCTGAAAAACGAAGTAACAAGCTTAGCTAATAGAACAGGTCAGATAGAAGAGAGGATTAGTGAAATAGAAGACAAGCAACTTGAGGCACAACAGAAAGAAGAAGAAAGAGACTCAAAAATTAAAAAAAATGAGATAGCCCTACAAGAATTATCTGACTCCATCAAAAAGAATAACATAAGAATAATAGGTATATCAGAGGGAGAAGAGAGAGAAAATGGAATGGAGAACATACTCAAACAAATAATAGATGAGAACTTCCCAAGCCTGTGGAAAGAACTAAAGCCTCAAGTTCAAGAAGCAAACAGAACTCCAAGTTTTCTTAACCCTAACAAACCTACTCCAAGGCATATCATAATGAAATTGACACAAACCAACAGCAAAGAAAAAATTCTCAAGGCAGCCAGGGAAAAGAAGAATACAACATATAAAGGAAGGCCCATTAGATTATCATCAGATTTCTCAGCAGAAACTCTACAAGCTAGAAGAGAGTGGACCCCAATATTTAAAGTCCTGAAAGAGAGGAACTTTCAGCCACGAATACTATACCCATCAAAGCTATCCTTCAAATATGAAGGAGAAATAAAAACATTCACAGATACAGAAAAGATGAGGGAATTTATCATCAGAAAACCCCCACTCCAGGAATTACTAAAGGGGGTTCTCCAATCAGATACAAAGAACAAAAAAAAAACAGAGCCACAAGTAAAAGCTCCAAGAAGAACACAATAAAACCAAATTTAAACTGTGACAACAACAAAAAGAAAGAGGGGGAGAAGATGGAGATTAACAGTAGCAAAGGACGATGGAGTGCAAAAGTACTCACAAAATAGTTTGCTACAATGAACAGGGTAGGGACCCTTTTCATTACTCAAAGGTAACCACCATTGAAAAAACCACCACAGAAGCACATGAGATAAAAAAGATAGCAACAGAGGAAAGATGTATGGAATACAACCAAATAAAAACAAAAGATAGAAAAACAAAAGAGAAGGATCAAACAAGACACAAAACTAACAGAAAGCAAGATATAAAATGGCAATAGGGAACTCACAAGTATCAATAATTACACTAAATGTAAACGGATTAAACTCACCAATAAAAAGGCACAGAGTAGCAGAATGGATTAAAAAAGAAAATCCAACTGTATGCTGCCTACAGGAAACTCATCTAAGTAACAAGGATAAAAACAAATTCAAAGTGAAAGGCTGGAAAACAATACTCCAAGCAAATAACATCCAAAAAAAAGCAGGTGTAGCAATACTCATATCGGATAATGCTGACTACAAGACAGCAAAAGTACTCAGAGACAAAAATGGCCATTTCATAATGGCTAAGGGGACACTGAATCAAGAAGACATAACAATTCTTAATATATATGCACCAAACCAAGGAGCACCAAAATATATAAGACAGCTACTTATTGATCTTAAAACAAAAACTGACAAAAATACAATCATACTTGGAGACCTCAATACACCGCTGACGGCTCTAGATCGGTCATCCAAACAGAGAATCAACAAAGACATAGTGGCCTTAAACAAAACACTAGAGCACCTGGATATGATAGACATCTACAGGACATTTCATCCCAAAGTGACTGAGTATACATTTTTCTCCAGTGTACATGGATCATTCTCAAGAATTGACCATATGTTGGGCCACAAAAACAACATCAGCAAATTCAGAAAAATTGAAGTTGTACCAAGCATATTTTCTGATCATAAAGCCTTGAAACTAGAATTCAACTGCAAAAAAGAGGAAAAAAATCCCAAAAAAATGTGGAAACTAAACAACATACTTTTAAAAAATGAATGGGTCAAAGAAGAAATAAGTGCAGAGATCAAAAGATATATACAGACTAATGAAAATGACAATACGACATATCAGAATCTATGGGATGCAGCAAAAGCAGTGATAAGAGGGAAGTTCATATCACTTCAGGCATATATGAACAAACAAGAGAGAGCCCAAGTGAACCACTTAACTTCCCACCTTAAGGAACTAGAAAAAGAAGAACAAAGACAACCCAAAACCAGCCGAAGAAAGGAGATAATAAAAATCAGAGCAGAAATAAATGAATTAGAGAACAGAAAAACTATAGAAAAAATTAATAGAACAAGGAGCTGGTTCTTTGAAAAGATCAACAAAATTGACAAACCCTTGGCAAGACTTACCAAGGAAAAAAGAGAAAGAACTCATATAAACAAAATCCAAAATGAAAGAGGAGAAATCACCACGGACACCGTAGATATACAAAGAATTATTGTAGAATACTATGAAAAACTTTATGCTACTAAATTCAACAACCTAGAAGAAATGGATAAATTCCTAGAAAAATACAACCTTCCTAGACTGAGTCAAGAAGAAGCAGAAAGCCTAAACAGACCTATCAGTAGAGAAGAAATAGAAAAAACCATTAAAAACCTCCCCAAAAATAAAAGTCCAGGCCCTGACGGCTATACCAGCGAATTTTATCAAACATTCAAAGAAGACTTGGTTCCTATTCTACTCAAAGTCTTCCAAAAAATTGAAGAAGAAGCAATACTTCCAAACACATTTTACGAAGCCAACATAACCCTCATACCAAAACCGGGAAAGGATGGCACAAAAAAAGAAAACTACAGACCAATATCTCTAATGAATACAGATGCTAAAATACTAAACAAAATACTAGCAAATCGAATACAACAACATATTAAAAAAATAATACATCATGATCAAGTGGGATTCATCCCAGAATCTCAAGGATGGTTCAACATACGTAAAACGGTTAATGTAATACACCATATCAACAAAACAAAGAACAAAAACCACATGATCTTATCAATAGACGCAGAAAAGGCTTTCGATAAAATACAACACAATTTTATGTTTAAGACTCTCAACAAAATGGGTATAGAAGGAAAATATCTCAACATGATAAAGGCCATATATGATAAACCGTCAGCTAACATCATATTAAATGGCACTAAACTGAAGGCTTTCCCCCTTAAATCAGGAACAAGACAGGGTTGTCCACTCTCTCCACTCTTATTTAATGTGGTACTAGAGGTTCTAGCCAGAGCAATCAGACAAGACAAAGAAATAAAAGGCATCCATATCGGAAAAGAAGAAGTAAAGGTATCACTTTTTGCAGATGATATGATACTATACATCGAAAACCCCAAAGAATCCACAAAAAGACTACTAGAAACAATAAACCAATACAGTAAGGTCGCAGGATACAAAATTAACATACAGAAGTCAATAGCCTTTCTATATACCAACAATGAAACAACTGAGAAGGAACTCAAAAGAATAATCCCCTTCACGATTGCAACAAAAAAAATAAAATACTTAGGAATAAACATAACAAAGAATGTAAAGGACTTATATAATGAAAACTATAAACCATTGTTAAGGGAAATCGAAAAAGATATAATTAGATGGAAGAATATACCTTGTTCTTGGCTAGGAAGAATAAATATAATCAAGATGGCTATATTACCCAAAGCAATTTACAAATTTAATGCAATTCCCATCAAACTTCCAATGACATTTTTTAAAGAAATAGAGCAAAAAATCATCAGATTTATATGGAACTATAAAAAACCCCGAATAGCCAAAGCAATTCTAAAGAAAAAGAATGAAGCTGGGGGCATTTCAATACCTGACTTCAAACTCTATTATAGGGCCACGACAATCAAAACAGCATGGTATTGGCAGAAAAATAGACACTCAGACCAATGGAACAGAATAGAAAGTCCAGAAATAAAACCACATATATATAGTCAAATAATTTTTGATAAAGGGGCCAACAACACAGAATGGAGAAAAGAAAGCCTCTTCAATAAATGGTGCTGGGAAAACTGGAAAGCCACATGCAAAAGAATGAAACTGGACTACAGTCTCTCCCCCTGTACAAAAATTAACTCAAAATGGATCAAAGATCTAAACATAAGACCTGAAACAATTAAGTACATAGAAGAAGACATAGGTACTCAACTCAGGGACCTGGGTTTTAAAGAGCATTTTATGAATTTGACTCCAATGGCAAGAGAAGTGAAGGCAAAAATTAATGAATGGGACTACATCAGACTAAGAAGTTTTTGCTCAGCAAGAGAAACTGATAACAAAATAAACAGAAAGCCAACTAAATGGGAAATGATTTTTTCAAACAACAGCTCAGATAAGGGCCTAATATCCAAAATATACAAAGAACTCATAAAACTCAACAACAAACAAACAAACAATCCAATAAAAAAATGGGAAGAGGATATGAATAGACACTTCTCCCAGGAAGAAATACAAATGGCCAACAGATATATGAAAAGATGCTCATCTTCTTTAGCTATTAGAGAAATGCAAATCAAAACGGCAATGAGATACCACCTCACACCTGTTCGATTAGCTGTTATTAGCAAGTCAGGTAACAGCAAATGTTGGAGAGGCTGTGGAGAAAAAGGAACCCTCATACACTGTTGGTGGGAATGTAAAGTAGTACAACCATTATGGAAGAAAGTATGGTGGTTCCTCAAAAAACTGAAAATAGAACTACCTTATGACCCAGCAATCCCTCTACTGGGTATATATCCCAAAAACTCAGAAACATTGATACGTAAAGACACATGCAGCCCCATGTTTATTGCAGCATTGTTCACAGTGGCCAGGACATGGAAACAACCAAAAAGCCCATCAATAGATGACTGGATAAAGAAGATGTGGCACATATACACTATGGAATACTACTCAGCCATAAGAAATGATGACATCGGAACATTTACAGCAAAATGGTGGGATCTTGATAACATGATACGAAGCGAAATAAGTAAATCAGAAAAAAACAGGAACTGTATTATTCCATACGTAGGTGGGACATAATAGTGAAACTAAGAGACATTTATAAGAGTGTGGTGGTTACGGGGGGGAGGGGGGAATGGCAGAGGGATAGGGGGTGGGGAGGGGCACAAAGAAAACAAGATAGAAGGTGACAGAGGACAATCTGACTTTGGGTGGTGGGTATGCAACATAATTGAACGACAAGATAACCTGGACTTGTTATCTTTGAATATATGTATCCTGATTTATTGATGTCACCCCATTAAAAAAATAAAATTATAAAAAAAATAAAAAAAAAAATAAAAAAATAAAAAAAAAGAAAGTGCTATCTAAAAAAAAAAAAAAAAAAAAAAAAAAATATGTTCACCTAGCACCTGATTCACAATTTTATACGTGACTTCAATATCAACCAAGGTTTTTCAAATGCCTTACCTCACAAGCAACACTTCCAGGCAAAGGTTAATGAGGCCATCTGGGAAAGATTAGCACTGCTAATATTTCAGCTCTAATAATAGCAGGTCTTAAGTCCAAGTGCAAAGATTCAGTCCCCACATTCAAATAGGTTCTAGCACATTTCAACTAATTACAAGAGAAAAGATTGAACCTATATTCTTCTATCTGTGCAAGTAGAATTTAGAGATTATTTCTTAAGAAGTTAGTCCTAAATCTTTTTGTGGTCCTTAAAACACAGTTTGCCTGCTGGAAGGAGTATAAATAAAAACTTTTAGGTGGCAATTTGGCGTAGCCCTCAAAAATTAAAATACTTATGTACCCTTTGCCCCATCAATTACATCTTGAAAATCTATCCCATGAAATTTTTGGATGCAAATGTAAAAACGTTGATGCACTTCAGCACTTTGTAATGGTGAAAAATTGTATATGCTGATGAACACACAGGGTACCACACAAAGGAGTGAGCTGGACCCCTATTGTATCGATGTGTAAAGAACTCGAAGACACTTCATTCAGGGAAAAAAGCAAGTGGCACAACAACAGGTATAGCAAAAATATACTTATGTCAAGAAAACAGTGTGTGTGTGTGTGTCAGGCTACCCTCCAAGGAAAGAGAGGATCAATGTGTGTGGGTTGGGCCAGGTGTGAAGGGAAGGGCAATTTTAAAGACAAACCTTCACTTTATACTCCATATACGTTATGTATTACTGAAACATTTATAGCATGTAGATAAACATTTGTTCTTTATAGAAAGAAAGATGCAATGTCTAATTTTAGTTAAACTCTAGAAGCACTCAAAGAGAATGCTAAAATGATAAAAGAAATAAAGGCTATTCGTAGTCACAGACGTCCTTTGTAGACTTGAGCCTTTAAGGGAATAAAGACAAACGTGGGCAGCATCAATCAGTAGTTCTAAGTGAGTATGACAGTGTTTTCATAAAAGAACACGCATATGTAGAGAATGAAAGGATGTTTATCTTAGAAATAGAAGAATATAAACATACTGAAATCAAAAACACTATTAAAAAGATATAATCATTCCAAATGTCTCTTAGAAATACAGTTTTAACAACAAATTCTATTACTTCAATACAAAATGTATTCTGGATGGCTATATGCTTTTGACTTAAATGCTGGAACGTATGAAGTGCTAAAGGGTGTGCGGTGTTCATCTTACCTGTACATTTTCTTCTGTAACCTGGATTTCTGCAGTGTAAACATAATCAATCAGCATCCTCAGGGTCCAGCCATCTACCTCTTTTATTCGAACTCTCTTTGCTCGGCTCTCACTCATCTCACCTGAAACACAAAGGAGTAGGGTTGATGCTACAGCAAGACACAGTTGCAGAAATATCAATGCCAAGTGAGACAAATCCATTCTCTTACCACTCAGTGTTCTCCGTAGGCAACTGATCAGCCCCTTTTTGCAGGCTTAAAACATTCCCCTACCTGCCCAAAAAGCTTACCTGAGCAAACCTTAAAATGTACTTTTGTCACCACTTGTACCTGAAAAGTCACATTCCAGCAATGAACATGTCATAGGTACAACTCATGACCCTGTCATAGGTTCAGCACCTGGTGCTGTCCATGGTTTTTTGGGTTTTGTTTTCATTTTCCCATTCTGAGCAGTTGTTTTCTTTTTGGATTTCTATTCATGACCAGAAGAGTAACAATGCTACCCCTCTGGGCTAATAGCAATGAGTACTTGCTAAGGAGGACCATTCAGTTAGCAACGTCTCTCCAATAAGCACACCAGTGTGTGGGTTGGGAAGGGAAGGGCAATTTTAAAGACGAACCTTCACTTTCTACTCTATATACGTTATGTATTACTGAAAAACTCACCTACAGGTTATGGGAGATTAAAAACAAGGGCCAAGAAAGATCCTCTGCATATTCCCTATTTTCTTTCCTTTTTTTTAGCACTTTATTTTTTTTAATTTTTAATTTTTTAAATTTTATTGATTTTTTAGTTAGAGGGGGAAGAGAGAAGGGGGAGAAGCAGGAAGCATAAACTTGTAGTAATCCTGTAATTGCCTTGACCAGACAAGCCCAGGGTTTAGAACTGGTGATCTCAGTGCTCCAGGTCAACAGTATATCCCCTACACCACAGGTCAGACATTCCCCATTTTGTAAGAGATGATCATGGGGAAACAAGAGTAGGGTTGCCCTGTGACACTGTAACCCCTTCCGGCTATCCACTGAGCAAGAGGATATAAATAACCATGGTATAGGGCAGAATGGAAATATGCAATGGTCTACTTGTTGGCCTTCACTATATATATATATATATATATATATATATATATATATATATATATATATATATATATTTATTTTTTTTTTGTAATTTTCTGAAGCCGGAAACGGGGAGGCAGTCAGACAGACTCCTGCATGCGCCCGACCGGGATCCACCCGGCATGCCTACCAGGGGGCGATGCTCTGCCCATCTGGGGTGTTGCTCTGTCGCAACCAGAGCCATTCTAGCACCTGAGGCAGAGGCCACAGAGCCATCCTCAGCGCCCGGGTCAACTTTGCTCCAATGGAGCCTTGGCTGCGGGAAGGGAAGAGAGAGACAAAGAGGAAGGAGAAGGGGAGGGGTGGAGAAGCAGATGGGCGCTTCCCCTGTGTGCCCTGGCTGGGAATCGAACCCGGGACTCCTGCACGCCAGGCCGACGCTCTACCACTGAGCCAACTGGCTAGGGCCCCCTTCACTATATATATATATTTTTTTGTATTTTTCTGAAGCTGGAAACGGGGAGAGACAGTCAGACAGACTCCCGCATGCACCCAACCGGGTTCCACCTGGCACGCCCACCAGGGGTGACGCTCTGCCCACCAGGGGGCGATGCTCTGCCCCTCCGGGGCGTCGCTCTGCCGCGACCAGAGCCACTCTAGCGCCTGGAGCAGAGGCCATGGAGCCATCCCCAGCGCCCGGGCCATCTTTGCTCCAATGGAGCCTTGGCTGCGGGAGGGGAAGAGAGAGACAGAGAGGAAGGAGGGGGTGGGGGTGGAGAAGCAAATGGGCGCTTCTCCTATGTGCCCTGGCCGGGTATCGAACCCGGGTCCCCTGCACGCCAGGCCGACGCTCTACCGCTGAGCCAACCGGCCAGGGCTATATTTTTTATAATAAACTTTCACAGGGCTTCAGACCAAGAAAACAGACAATGGAACTCATATTCCAGCAAATCTTAAATGAATATAGTATGTACACTAAACCATCCCAGTGGTTGGCAAACTTATTAGTCAGCAGAGCCAAATATCAATAGTACAACGATTGAAATTTCTTTTGAGAGCCAAAGTTTTTAAACTTAAACTATATAGGTAGGTACATTCCTTATCGAGATAGCTCCTGCACGTGGTATTTTGTGGAAGAGCCACACTCAAGGGGCCAAAGAGCTGCATGTGGCTCACGAGCCACAGTTTGCCAACCACTGAACCATATTCTCTTTATCTAATCTCTGCTAAACTGTTGACTATTAAACGTATTCAGAAGAAAACATATAAAGGTTATCAGATAGATAAACAGCATCTATTACTGGAGAACCATAGAAGTCTTGCATGTTGAAAAGATGCTCAACATCATTAGTTAATAGGGAAGCGTAAATTAAAACTATAAGAAATGTGGCCCTGGCCTATTGGCTCAGTGGTAGAGTGTTGGCCTGGCATTTGAATATCCCAGGTTCTATTCCCGATCAGGGCACACAGGAGAAGTGCCCATCTTCTTCTCCACCCCTCCCCCTCTTACTGCTCTCTCTCTCTCTCCCCCCTCTCCTCCTCTCCTGCAGCCAAGACTGGATCAGAGCAAGTTGGCCCCAGGCACTGAGGATGGCACTATGGCCTCCACCTTAGGCACTAAAAAATGGCTCCAGTTGCAATGGACCAAGGGCCTCAGATGGGCAGAGCATTGCCCCCTAGTGGGCTTGTTGAGTAGATCCTGGTCAGGGTGCATGTGGGAGTCTGTCTCTGCCTCTCACTAAATAAAAAAATAAAATAATAAAATAAAATAAACTATAAGAAATGCCATTTCATACCCATTAAAATGACTACAATAAAAAAAATAAAAAAAAAAGACTGAGCCTGACCAGGCAGTGGTGCAGTGGATAGAGCGCTAGACTGGGATGTGAAGGACCTAGGTTTGAGACCCTGAGGTCACCAGCTTGAGCACAGGTTCATCTGGTTTGAGCAGGACTCATCAGCCTGAGCCCAAGGTTGCTGGCTCAAGCAAGGAGTCACTCCGTCTGCTGTAGCCCCCTCCCCCCGTCAAGGCACATATGAGAAACCAATCAATGAACAACTAAGGAACTGCAACGAAGAATTGTTTCTCATCTCTCTCCCTTCCTGTCTCTCTGTCCCTATCTGTCCCTCTCTCTGACTCTCTCTGTCTCTGCCACCAAAAAAAAAAAAAAAAAGACTGAGAGTAACAAGTGTAAGCAAGAAAGTTTGAGAAATGGGAACCCTTGTGTACTGTCGGTCAGAAAATAAACTGGTACTACGACCATTATAAACAAAAGGACAGCAGTTTTCTTAAAAGTTAAATATAAATTTACTGTATGACACAGCAATCCTACTCCTATATATCTACCCCCATGAGAAATAAAAATATTTGTCCAAAGAACTACACAAAGGTTCACAGCAATGTTATTCCTAACAGCCAGAACCTGGCAACTATCCAAATGTCCATCAACTAGCAAATGGATAGTCAAAATGTGATATATTCACACCATGGAGCCTATTTAGCAATGAACTGATGGTACATACTGTGACAGGAATAAACTTCAAAAATATTATGTAGAAATAAAAATAAATTGATTTATGGTGATGATAGTACCATTCAGTAAATTTACTAAAAGTGATTAAACTCTATGCTTGAAATGGGTAAATTTTATTTTATGTAAAATATACCTTAATACAATTGTAAAACAAAAGAAAAACACACACACACACACACAATAGAGGTTCTCAATTCACATTTTATGTGTGCCAGAAAATAACAACACAGTGTCCTTATTATTTTGCATTGACGTTAGCACATGGCAATCTAAAATTTGACCAAGTATTCTCAGGCAGAAACAGGCTGAACTGCAAGAAGTACCCCCTGCCAGTTAACTGAGACACACTAGGGATGCTTGTAGACTCAAAATGTCTTCAGGGTCTGCCACTCATGTTGTGAGGCAAAGCTCACATATTCGGAAACTGTATGTCAGCTAATACATGAAGAGTTGAGCCCCAGTGAACAAAGAAACAAAAAAGAGGGAAACTGAAGATCAGATTATAAAGGAAACAGAAGAAAGAAGAAAATATAAGAACTCCCAACTCTAGCAACTATGTCTCTGGATATCAAAGGCTCAGAAAGTATTGCCTTTTGAGGAAAAAGGAAAGTAACCTTAAGTTAATCACTTCATTTTTATAGTGTGGAAAATAATATATCAAAAAAGTCTAGTCTAAGACTTTCTCAGTCTTCTATTCTTACAGAATATAAAGACATTTAGGAATTGAGAGTAAAAATATTAATAACCATGATAATTACTGCCAACATTAACTGAGCACTTTCCACGTGCCGAGTAAAGTGCTAAGAAATTCACATACATGATCTCATTTAATCTCTACAAAAATCGTAAGAAATGAGTGATATCATCAAGATTTTGCAGATGGAGAACCTGAGCACAGATTGATAAAGTTATACAGTGTAAAGCACAGACTGACAAAGTGATTGATGATTCCAAAGGTCCAGTAATTCTGACAGGGAAGTAGCACTAGCAGTGTCATCTGAAGCAAGGCCACTCATAGAGGACAGCACTTTACTAGGGAATTCCTAAATTAAGTGAACACATTCCAAATCAAATCTTCTTACACCTGAAGATTCTGCTCAGAAATGTATTCAGGAGTAACAAATAAGATGTAAACCAAGAGACTGAAGGAACCCCAAAACAGAAAAGTCTAACTAGTCCACTTTATTAGTACTGCCTTCTCAAATCACCCAGTGAAGGTATCTTCCCATATCACTATCCAGCCTGCCTCACAGCCCCTCTGCACTCTGGATTATTCTGGCTAATCCAACAGTCCGGATTATTTAACTCAGTTCAGGAACAGCAAGACTGCAAAAGCCTGAAAAGGAGGTGACCTCGAGATTGCTACTCCCAAAACACTGAGTCCATTCTCTCCACCTGGCCTCCTGCACTTGTCTTCATCTATGTAAACGCTTTATACCCCCAGTTTTCAGGAAACATCCGATCTCCCTCTCAGTACTGCCCATCACAGTCCTCCCCAACTGTATCACTGCTCTGGGCACCCAGGTCTTCCATACACTATTACGTATTTAACTGTGCACGGCCCATCTCCCCAACACACAACAGCTACTGGCGCAGAGAGCACTCTCACGTTGCTCTGTATCCTTGCAAGTATACAGCAAAATGTTAACCACAGGAATTAAGTAATGGTTTCTAAAGCTTGAATAATTTTATATTTGTGCTTTTTTGTACAACGACATTTGTATTTATAAGTATTTTATTTTTCCTACCAGTACTCTAAGATTATAAACTCACTATTTAAACAGATTAACTTTATTTCTCTGTAGTGTGTTATATGTTTAAAGGCTTTTTTAAGAATGAGGCTAAAGACTTCAACTGTGGCAGATACAAATTACTTTTTTCCAGAAGTACTAATACTATTCTATTAAGTTTTTATAGTTACCTAAGTATACACCCTATTTTCATATACGTAGCTCCAAATCAAAGATTAAATAAACATCTCTTTGTTCACTGTAAACACCTAAGACTAATGTAAAAATCATTTGAAAAAAACGTAACACAGTACAAGCTTTTCTTTTGCCAAAATAATGAAGTACCAAAATCTGCTATAAATGGCAAGAAGGTAAACTAAATCAATATATGCAAATACAAATGTAAAGGGGACAATGGAGTATAAAATTGTTGGTATGTGTATGCAATATACACATACACGCAACATGATTGCAACAATGAAAACAAAGATGAGAAATCTGGAATGAAGTAAGAGAGTTTCCTTGCATTACAATGCTTAATTTCATAAAAGTAAAATATTAATTAGAAAACACAGGAAGAAAGGCTCAAATCTGTATACATTAAAAAAAAACACACCCATAACTAAAATACTTCATACCTGTAAACATGGCATGAAAATAAGGACTGCAGGAGGCCAGCACCACTCTATGAGCAGAGATCTCCATGTCTTCAGCCACAATTGTGACGTCACACAGCAAATTCTGACTGATTATGAAGCAGAGAGAAAAGATATGTTAATCGTACCAATAATAAATATCCTGAGCATTTTAAGCAAAAATATTACAGTAGAAGCTCCCTTTTTTCTAAAGTTAAGACTAAAAACTACCACCCTTTAGAACAGGATTCCTAAACAAAAAGTACTTAGAAATGTCATGACAAAGGCCCACCATGCCTGGACCCTTACTCAGAATCTCACCTTCGTTTAGCAGAAAAATATTTCCAACCTTGATTACTGATTTCTCAACCTAAAGGAAATTACTGGCAGCAATTATAGTCTATCAATGGGCTGCACGAGGAGAGGGTGCCTGAATTAAGAATAGCAGAAATGGCAAACGGCGGTATGACATTAAGATGAAAACAGGATAAAACATATGCAGAAACCTAAACTGGGTTGAAGTAACAAAAAAATAGATATTTAAAATAACCGTGGGTCATCAAATAAAAGTGAAATTATATTCAATTTCATGCACTACTTAAAAACATTTAGGCATTTGAAGCTTAACTTAATTCTATTATTTTACCAATGTGAAATATTTCATTCCTCAAGGCCAGAAAATACTTCCACATATAAAATTAAAAAGCATTTTTTTACCCTAAACCATTATTTTACCTTAAACAAACCATTATTCAGTAAACAAACCTCCAATTCTAAACTATCCATTTTGAATCATTCATAAATACATGGGAAACATTTTTACATGCTATGCAAGCTGCTAGGTGAGATTCTCCAGTTAAATAAAAATGTGTTTTTGGCAAAAAAAAAAAAAAAAGAGGTTGTTGATGCTTATTCCAGTACAAAGCAAGAAGGTGCTGACTCTAAACTGACCTCCCACAGTCAGGTCATCGATGGCGGAAACAGGTGTGGTGAAACCAAGTCCTTTCAACACACTTCAAATACCCGAACACTGAATGTACGTGTATAGCATACATAGGCCACACGTGGCCCTGCCTCTACTACTCTGCCTACTTCCTCCAAGAGTGGTCTGACTGCTTCTGTAAGTTTCTAGTAAGTTATAAGCAACATTTTCACAAGAGTTGAACCAAGTCCTGGAAGTTCTCCACTTTTCCACACTGCTTATAAACTTCTTTCTATGGAGTTCATACCAAAACTTTTCCAAGATCCTGCTGGCATCTATTTTCCCTCCAGCCTAAGAGACACTGTAAGAAACATCACTGCACTCCAGTGCCGGTGAGGGCTGCAGGCCTGGGCCTCCCTGGAGATGAGCTTGCTATGCCCCTTATACTGCAGCGCCGCTCCTGCATGGTGCCCACCTAACGGCTCACGATGCTGTGAGAGACATCAGGCAGGCCCCACGTTAGAGTCATAAGAAGTGGCACGATGCTTCATTAATCTGTCATTTCTCCACATCACTACCTTGTGATTCCTCTGTCAGTGAAAAGAACTGACAATGTCTACCATCTGCTCTGAGAACATAAAACCACTCTGCAATTCTATGAATTCCATGGGTTCACAAATAACCAGGGTGAGAAAAGTCAGCAGTTTTCAGGAGGGTACTACTATGCTTCCCCCAAAATAAGACAGTGTCTTATATTAATTTTTTGCTCCTAAAGACGCAGTAGGTCTTATTTTCAGGGGATGTCTTATTTTTCTGTGAACAAGAATTCACATTTATTCTTGGACCAAAAAAAATCAACATTTATTAATATACTGTAGTCATTGCATCACAAGTATCAGCATAACCAGCCAAACTCTGAATTCCATCAAAAGAATTTCTTGTGACTCTATTTCCATGTACAACAATCTACCCTGTTTCCCCGAAAAGAAGACAGTGTCTTATATTAATTTTTGCTTCTAAAGACATGCTAGGTTTTATTTTCAGGGGAGGTCTTATATTTCTAAGCTTGAAAAAAATCGCACTAGGTCTTATTTTCGGGGATGTCTTATTTTGGGGGAAACAGGGTATGCAATAGCTTTACTTGCATGTATTATCTTATTTAGACCCCACCACGATCTTATGAGATAAGTACGATTGTGATTTTTTTGTCCCAAAAATGTACAGTTGGGGAAGCCAATGTTACAGAGAAATAACTAGCCTAAAGACCCTGCATGTAGCAACCGCAGGATTCAAATCCACAGTCTAGCTCCAAAGGTCTGTTAACCACTATACAAAACCATCTAAATTTGTGTGGTTTTAAAAAACAGGAAATAGAAAGTGTAAATTATAACTGGATAAACTATAAGTAACAACAATGTATTATTTCAGTGGTCCCCAACCCCCAGACCACAGACCGGTACCAGTCCATTGGCCATTTGGTACCGGTCCGCAGAGAAAGAATAAATAACTTACATTATTGCCGTTTTATTTATATTTAAGTTTGAATGATGTTTTATTTTTAAAAAATGACCAGATTCCCTCTGTTACATCTGTCTAAGACTCACTCTTGACACTTGTCTCGGTCACGTGATACATTTATCCATCCCACCCTAAAGGCCAGTCTGACCGTGAAAATATTTTCTGACATTAAACCGGTATTTTCTGACATTAAACCGGTCCATGGCCCAAAAAAGGTTGGGGACCACTGTATTATTTGTCATTACTATATACTAAAAACTATTCTTTAAAGTTCTGTATATAGTTATAAAATGCTGAATTTTAGTGGGTTTTTAGCAGTATCTCTACAAGAATATTTAGAAAAAAGTTTATCTGCTTATTCAACTGGCACTGCAGGATCATCTCTGCCCAAGGTGACTAGCAGAAAGGACTAACGATCAAATATTACAGTATCAAATGGAAAATGCCACTGTAAACATGCTATTGGAATAGGAGAGCATATACATTAGACTGGGGAGGGGGTCAGAGAAGGCTTTCTGCACCTGCTGAATGTAAGTTGAGTTCTAAAAACAAGTAAATGTTACTGAACGAGAGCACTCCAAACAGATAGAACAGAATGTGCTGTCGCATGGAGACCTGTGGAACAAGAAGTATGGTGTGACAGAGGGCGTGAGCACGGGAGAGAAGGGGGACGGGATGGCTTTTGGCAGAGCTGCACAAGTCTCCCGAGAGAGTCATCTGCATATTCCCCCTGTGACCAGAGGATCTGGACACAACTCAAACACAGTCAAGTGCATCTTCATGCCTGTTTTCCTTTTGTCAGTAATCTCTCTTAGCGCTCTAGTTTCAAGATGGAACTTAAGTGGAATTACACTGAAACACCTCAAAATCACATAATTAATTATATTCAGCTTCAATTACAACTACTCATTGATCCAAACCTTGTAGTATAACGCCTGCTGGGTGTCATATAATTAACTTGGTCTTACTGGCTTATTAGCTGACGTTAGTTAACTAACAAAGTAAAAGCATTTCCAAACTAGTAGCTCTGACCTGGGCGAGGTCACATGGAGCCTAAGAGCCACACTGCAAATCAAAGGCATACTTAGTCTTAGTGTTCAGTTTTTTTTATCTTTTTGTCTCCAGTTAATAGCAGATTTTAAAAGAGCACTCAAAGACCAGAGAGATCTGACCAACCTTCTTATCTTTCAGCTAGTTTGTGTCTACCAAGTCTAGCCCTGACTTCTTTCCAAATGCGCATACTCATAAGCTGAATGACTTCGGGGTGAGAAGAAAGGGGATAAAAACAAAAAGTCTGGCAATAAAAATAAGAGAAAAGTTGTTCTTATTTTTCTCGGCCCATACCGATCTATATGGTAAGGTTTTGAGTTGATGTTCCTGTTACTTGAGATCTGATGAGGGAATGGCCTGCAGAAGGAAAAGACTTTAAGAATAATGAGATAGCCTGACCTGTAGGGGTACTGTAGATAAAGCCTCGACCTGGAATGCTGAGGTCACTAGTTCGAAGCCCTGGGCTTGCTTGGTCAAGGCACATGCAAAAAACTATCAATGAACAACTAAAGTAAAGCAACTATGAGTTGATACTTCTCACTCTCCCCCTCCCCCCTCCGCCCTCTAAAATTAATAAATAAAATCTAAAAGAAAAGAGAGAGAATAATGAGACAAAGTGCATTTATTCATTCATTCACTTAGTAAATATCCAGAGTAGCTATTATATGGCAAGCACTATGTCTGTCAGTTTACCACAATAAACAAGACAGCCCTTGACAGCAAGGAATTTACAGTCAAACAGGGAAAAAAGATGTGCTAACAGGAAACCACAACATGGACCTATGACTATTAAGATGGCGCAAGTGTGGGCTGCTTGGGAACACACAGAGAGGCCAAGCCTAACTTTACGGAGGCTTTGGAAAGAAGATGCTTCTAAGCTCAAATCTGATGAACAGGAGTTACACAGACCTTATGTAAAACTCAGATGGCACAGGAAATGAATAGGCACCCCATCACCTAAATGAAATGACATCACGACAATGGGTCCTTCGCAGGAAAAAAACTACTTTGAAAATTAATAAATCATGCCTGAACATACCGAGACATTCTTTGGTTTTCTGATATAAAATGAATGAATTCTTAAGACTGGAAAAACTGTTGCTGTTGTGTATGTATCTTCATAAAGTAGAAATGTGCCACCAGCCTCCGGATATCAAAAATAATTAGAAGTCACATGAAACAAGAATTTACTTTCTCCTAGAAGTGGGGGTGGTGGGCAGATGACAATGGCGTCTGTCCGCCTTTCTTCCTTGGGCGCCAGGGAAAATCTGGAGGCACTTCCTGCCACATGGCGTGGAATTGAAGTCATAACTGATGTGCCAGACTGGTGAGATGCGCTGTGAGTCAGAGTCCACAGGGCAAACACAAGCCACCGCCTAGGAATGGGCCCAAGGCATCTTAGAACAGCCTCAGATGTTAGGACAAAGAAATAAGGCAAGATACTAAAAAGGGGGGGCTGGCAAGAGGTCAGAAGCCAAGGAAATTAAAATTAAAAGCTGATCATGAAGGAGAAGTGAGCCAGATGTGGTGCTGCTGTTCAGGACACAGAGCATCATCAAGTACTGGCCCCGAGGCGGGGTACTTACTGCTGACTTAAATCAGTCATAGTTAACCAAACCTCCTATAACTGACAATGTCTTTTACCAGACAATGCAGATGCAACCTGGCTAAAATATCAATTATCTTGAAGAACAGAACTCAGCAGGCACATATGGGAGTTGATGTTTCCCTGCTCCTCCCTCCTTCTCTCTCTCTCTAAAATGAATAAAGTCTAAAAAAAAAAAAGGAGCCTGACCTGTGGTGGCACAGTGGATAAAGCGTTGACCTGGAAATGCTGAGGTCGCCGGTTCAAAACCCAGGGCTTGCCTGGTCAAGGCACATATGGGAGTTGATGCTTCCAGCTCCTCCCCCCTTCTCTCTCTCCTCTCTCTCCCTTTCTGTCTCTCTCTCTCTCTCTCCTCTCTAAAAATGAATAAATAAAATTAAAAAAAAAAAAGGAACAGAATTCCAGGACAAGTGCCACAACTGTCTTCCTTCGTTTTCTTAAAACCATGATGGTTTGAATTTGAATTTCGGTGGCAGTTCAGCACAAGGAAAACCCAGATGTTTGGTTTAAAAAGATCCACTACACTAAGAGTCTTGAAGAACAGCACAGCCTCAAAAAATCTGCACCCACTGAGACTTTCAAACAGGAAGCAGGAAACAGTGACAGTCAACTGAGAAAGTTGCAGGAAAACCTACTCCAGTAGATGACTGAGAAACTGCTGTAGACTAGTAAAGGGCCCCAGAATAAAGAACCTAGCATTCTTTCCAGATGGAATCAAAACAGCAGAATAACAGTGAAAATTGACAAAACGGCCCGGCCAGGCGGTGGCGCAGTTGACTGCGCATCGGACTGGGACAAGAAGGACCCAGGTTCAAAACCTTGAATTCATAGGCTTGAGCACAAGCTCATCCGCTTGAGCGTGAGCTCACCAGATTCAGCTTGAGCGTGGGGTCGCTGGCTTGAGCAACAGGGTCTCTGGCTTGATCAACAGGGTCACTCCCTCAGCTGGAGGCCCCCCCCCGCCCAATCAAGGCACAGATGAGAAAGCAATCAATGAACAACTAAGGAGTTGCAATAAAGAATTGATGCTTCTCATCTCTCTCTCTTCCTGTTTGTCCCTATCTCAGATAGACAGGGAGGCAGACAGAGAGGGAGGCAGACAGGGAGGGAGGGAGGGAGGAAATTGACAAAAAAAAAGCCACAAGAAGACCTGGGGGAAAACTTGTTTTTGACTATCTGTATAAAAGGGAAGGTAACAGCTCCTGATTGGAGTACTTGCTGACAGGAGAAAATGAAAAGAGTTTTTAGAAATAAAGTGAAAGGAGATATTAGGGACAGAAAAAAGATGATGGGGAGGGAACAGAGTAGAGAGGTGAGAAAGTTAAAAAATTTGAAGGGAAACTAATGCAGAGGTGAGTTCCTAAACATGTGAGCAGAAAGCAGGACGACCTGGTAGAAAATGTAGAATATGTACAAAGGAAACCCTCATTAAAAGCTTTCCAAAGAACTTGATGAAATAAATCACAAAGTAGATACTCTTAGCTACAAAATTATTTAAAAATAAGCCAAACTAAGATTTTCTAGTGTCCTGTTCTAAGATGGGACACTGAGGCTCACCCTGAAGCAGCACAGTATCTCTCACATGCTAACTATTCAGCAACGTGAAGACAAAGAATAAGAAGTTGAGTTAGTAAATTCATTGACTACCATCCATCCTTCATATTCTTTGTAATGTTTAATGATTCTGTCCATGCTCAATAAACATCATTTAAAAAGGTCAATCCTGACTGCTCAAGAATCACTGTAAATTACCCGTTACATCGAGACTATAAATTTCAAAATATCCCTTAAACTTTCTAAACAAACAAGCCCACTTGATTTGGGTGCTCTATCCAACTGTTCTGTCTTCAAGGAATGTTTTGGATTCTATTCTAGCATATACATGAAAACAAAAGAAACTGATAGTGTTTTGTTATAGAAAAATACATATACTAGAGCAATTAGAACATTCCCATCCTATATAATTTCCTAAAGTCTTTGTAAAAACACTGATATAAAGCACCTGACCAGGCGGTGGCACAGTGGATAGAGCGTCGGACTGGGATGCAGAGGACCCAGGTTCGAGACCCCGAGGTCGCCAGCTTGAGCGTGGGCTCATCTGGTTTGAGCAAAAGCCCACCAACTTGAACCCAAGGTCGCTGGCTCCAGCAAGGGGTTACTCGGTCTGCTGAAGGCCCGTGGTCAAGGCACATATGAGAAAGCAGTCAATGAACAACTAAGGTGTTGCAACACGCAATGAAAAACTAATGATTGATGCTTCTCATCTCTCTCCGTTCCTGTCTGTCTGTCCCTGTCTATCTCTCTCTCTGACTCACTCTCTGTCTCTGTAAAAAATAAATAAATTAATTAAATTTAAAAAAAACACAAACACTGATATAAAGCTATGAAAAGAAAGGTAGGCTCACTAAAGTTTCTTGTTTAATTCACTTGCCATCTAAGCAACAAATTCCAAATAACCGAAGAGCTAGAACTTAAATTTTTCATAGATGTACCACAGATAATTTAATCCTAGTAGTGGTCTGGGTCCACAACGTCTGAAAGTCCTGGGGGGAAAATACAATAAGCACTCCTTTGAGAGAATGTAAGAACTGCTATTATAACTGAATGACTAAACATCTGTGGCTTCTGTATGATCTATAGGAAAACATTTTAATAGCTTCATATGATCTATCCTTACTGAAAACTTCCAACTCCTAAATATAACTTAATGATGAAAATTATTTTCCTTCTACACAAATAATAGGTTGGCTCCCACTAATATTCATTGAAATTTTTAAAGCTCAAGTACAGCCTATCCCATATCCTAGAAAACAGAAATTATGGGTTTAATTTAAAATTTATTTTAAAGGCAAAATACTACCTTTGACAGGTCCTTTGCTAGTCACCTCAAAAAAGCTCATAGTATAATGTTCTCAATAAAACTTGTATTGGATTCAGTCTGCTTCTTTGCTCCTCCATCAACCAAATACAATGTGTAGCATAATAAGCTCTCTGTAAAGATCCAATAGCCTGACTTAAAAAATGTGTTTTGAAAAACTTCTCCACCCACCATCCATGTTTGGGAGATTTTTTTTTTTAAGGTGAGAGGAGGGGAGACAGTGAGGCAGACTCCTGCATGTGCCCCGACCGGGATCCACCTGACAACCCCATCTAGAGCCGATCCTCAAGTACCAAGCTATTTTTAGCACCTGAGGATGATGTACTCCAACAGAGCCTATTCTCAGTGCCTGGGGCCACACTCAATCCAATCAAACCACTGGCTGTGGGAAGGGAAAAAGGAGAGAAGGGGGAGAGTAGATGGTTGCTCAAAGAGCTGAATTTGCCACTAGAAATTATTGCTATACTAGACCTATCCTTTTACTACACTGCCAGGCTGTTCCTCTGACATCATTATTGTCACAATGCTACTACTACCTTTTCAAACATATTCACTGATTCCCACTGCCCACAGGCTTAGGGTCAAAGTCACCATGCCATTTTAATCTGCCACATTCTGTCCTTCTCTTGCTTCCTAACTTTTTCTACAGACTTTCCAGTATTAATTCTTGATTCACTTTATCCAGTAGGTTATGTTTACTCCCTCTCTAGCTCATGCAATTATCCAGACCAGGAACTGCCTTTCCTCTCCTATCCTTTGTGTGAATTCCACTTACTACAGTCTTGTCAGGCCCAGCTGAAACCATCTCTGCGGGTCATTGTGGATTTCTCCTAGGAGAATACTTTTTAGCACCCACATTTTGCATACAACCTCCCACCATCTCACCCTCTTCCCTGACATCTTCTCCAGTAATCTAGATGCTTGAAGGGCATGGGGCAAGTCTGATAGAGTTTTGGCTCCTACACAGCCTTCTGAGCATGCTAATTGATTTCAAAGGAGAATGAGTACTTACAAATACTTGCTGAATACATTGTTTAGAAGTGATTGCAGCCTGACCTGTGGTGGCACAGTAGACAAAGCATAGACCTGGAATGCTGAGGTCACTGGTTTGAAATCCTGGGTTCGCCCAGTCAAAACACATACAAGAACCAACGACTATGAGTTGATGCTTCCTGCTCCTCCTCCCTCTTTCTCTCTCTCTCTAAAGTCAATAAAAAAAATCTTTAAAAATAATAATAATAGCCTGACCAGGCGGTGGCACAGTGGACAGAGCATCAGATTGAGACACGGAGGACCCAGGTTCGAAGCCCCGAGGTCACCAGTTTGAGCATGGGATCATAGACATAACTCCATAGTCACTGGCTTGAGCCCAAAGGTCACTGGCTTGAAGCCCAAGGTCACTGGCTTGACAAGCAAGGGGTCACTTGGTCTGCTGTGGCTCCCCGTCAAGGCACATATGAGAAAGCAATCAATGAACAACTAAGGAGCTGCAACAAAGAATTGATTCTTCTCATCTCTCTCCCTTCCTGTCTATGCCTACCTGTCCCTCTCTGTTTCTCCGTCACAATAAATAAAATAAAAGTAATAATAATAAAGTGATTGTACAATTTATAAACCAAATAATTTGAAGTTATTCAAGTTCATGTTGGGCTGGGACAGAGAGCTATATTTGGGTCTCCTGTCTAAAAAAAAAAAAAATAGTTTAAAGAAAATGTCACATTCCTTTTTTTTATAAACTATATTAATTCTACAGCTCAAACCTTACAAAACTGTCCTGCACTCCCACAGCCACACTTTACACTAACTATAACTGGAAGAAAAGTGACTTTTACTCCTCAAATTTCACTTCCATCAGCCAAAAGTTCCTAACCACTCTCCGGCACACCAGTTAGAGAGGCCGACCAAGAGCAAGTGGGGAGAACGAGGAAGTTCTCCCTTCCCAGAAGTCAGGAAACCGCACTCAGCTACCCTTTCCTGGCAGCAGGAAGTTTATGCAAGGACAGGAAGTAAGAAGTGATTTTTCAGCTGTACAAAGAATAAGCCTCTTCAGAGATTTATTTTTTAAGAATTACTCAAATTTTTAGAGAATTATTCAAATTCACTAAAAAAAGGGTGAGAAGGGAATGGGATTAACTACCAAAAAAAGTGGGGGGCAGGGAGAGCTTCTAATAAATCCCAAAGAGAGTTCATTTTTTAAAACACTAGCAGTTGACTTCATTAAAACAATCCTGGCTATCCATGAGGCAGCCAACACTCTCCAGCTATTCAAAGGTCATTCTTTGCTCTGAAAATCAGCATTAACTAACTGCTGGTGACACACTAGCTCCTGAAATGGTGCAACACAAAGAACAAGGAGGTACTATTTCACAGCCATACAGTTCACGCTCAAAGTAAAACAAGGGAACAGAGGCTAGAGCTAAACGATCCTAGGACAAGGCATGGACATCACATGGCCTGCAGGTAAGCAGGTAAAAATTGCCTAGGCTCCAAGAATGTTAGAGCTGTAGTGAACTTGACTTTCAGTTCCACTTAGTAACCACTGCATTATACACTCTGATAATTATTATTGCAGCGTGATTAAAATAATGAAACAGCATGGTCAGACCTGCTGGGTAATCCCAAAGACTAAATGAAAATCTACTTATTACAAATGTTGTCACAGCAAGACTAGGAAGCAGATCAAACATGTGATATATTCAGTTTAACCTTCTCTTATTCCTTTCTCTCCAATCCACGCTCTACCCAGAAGCCAGCATGTTCTTTTTAAATATAAATCTGATCATGTCACATCCTTGCTTAAAACTCCTCAGTGGCTTCCTCCATGGCAATTCCTGATAAAGACCAAATGTGTAAGGCCCAAAGAACGCTGGCCCTCACCTACCCCCGCAGCCTCCTCTCTTGCCATGACCCCCTGGCCAGCTGCGCCCCAGCCAGCCCTCAGTCCTCCGGTGAGGCCAGCTCCCTCCCACCAGACTTGAGCAAGCCGTCCCCCAGCTGGAGCACCAGCTGGAGCCCCGTTCTCTAATCTCCCACCCCATCTGGACTTCACTGCCTTACCTCTGTTTCTTTTCAGATCTCAGCACAATTATTCCGATATAGCAGGGTAGCCTTCCTTCATACCCCTGTTCTCTGTCTCCACAGCCCTCCTTAGAGCACTTATTGCCATTGAAATTACTTCTGTGATTCTCTGATCGATTAATGCCTGCTTTCTGCAGTCAACCATAAGCCCCATGAGGACAGCAACCATGTCTGTTTTGGCTCACCACTGTATTTCTATCACCAGCAGATCAATATTTACTGACTCTTTAATTTAATTAAAGAACAAATGAATAAACAAATGATGAACCTATGGGTGAGCTCTTGGGAAGACACAGCACAGAAACATTAAGGGAAAGTTTAAGTCACTCCCTTTTTAGTCCAAGATTTTAAATATATGTAGAGTACGTTAACATAGGGAATGATGAGAAGAAAATACGTCTTTCAAAAAATACTAAGAAAACAAAAAATACTGTTCATACATACATTAGTCTTAGTCTTTTAATTAAAAAAAGAAACAAATATTTCAATCCACTACTCATATTTCAATCCACTTTTTAAAGTCACTCTTTTCATTACAGCAACAGGCTGGTCCCCCAAATTACTACCACCACCACCACCAAAGAGAGAGTTACATTTTTCTCTGTCTACAAGTTTTCTTTCCATATTCTTTTTAATAACAAGTCAGAAACCCCAGACCAGTGCTGTCCAATAGAGATACATAATGCAAATCACAATTTTCTGGTAATTACATTAATTTCAATAATTCTATTATACCCAAAATATCAATATATTATCATTTCAAAGTACAATTGATATTTTAAAAGCTTGTTAATAAGTCTTTTACATTATTATTATTTTTTGTATTAAATCTTGGAAATCCATTATGTATTTTCCACTTCCAGAACATCTCAGTTCATAACAGCCACATGTGGCTAGGGGCTACCATATTGAATAACTTCATCTTATACCATCCACACTTCTGATCAATTTATTTGCTCTTTCTGCCTTTAAAACACTTGCAGGAAAAGATTTTAATGTTTTCTGTATCAACCAAAGAAACTATGAGGCAAGAGGCATACATTTACTATAAACAAATGAAAAGTAAAGGAAGACACTCATGTTTACATGAATGTTAATGTAATGATACCTTCTTAATTCGTTCATGACTTTAAAGGCTTTCTTCATATGCCAAGGATTCACTGTCACTGGGCAGTGTTTTTCAGTATTATCATCTTTTGAATCGAGAGGCTTCTGATGACCCTGCTTTGTGCATCTGTACGTAAGAAAACAAAAAACAGAAAAAGATCTATTAAAGATAATTTAGTTCAGGCTTATCAGGCTGCAAGAGATAAAATAAATGCCCCCTACCAACACTTATTTATAGGGCGTCTCATAGTATATCCCAATGTAAGATTAACCCTTTGAGTTGTGAGTTTCTTTTCATGCTC
The DNA here is from genome assembly GCF_036850995.1 of Saccopteryx leptura. Lineage (NCBI taxonomy): Eukaryota > Metazoa > Chordata > Mammalia > Chiroptera > Emballonuridae > Saccopteryx > Saccopteryx leptura. The sequence continues at coordinate 223,211,328 of NC_089503.1, forward strand.
GCTGACCCCCAGGAGTGAGTTTTTTTTTCAAAAAATGAAATGAGTTCCAGTTACAGTTTTATTAACTTAAAATCATGTTTGTTTGATAACCAATTTATGGAAACAAGAAGAATATACATTTGCCTTTTTTTTTTTTTTGTATTTTTCTGAAGTTGGAAATGGGGAGGCAGTCAGACAGACTCCCGCATGCGCCCAACCGGGATCCACCCAGCATGCCCACCAGGGGGCGATGCTCTGCCCATCTGGGGCGTTGCTCTGTTGCGACCAGAGCCATTCTAGCGCCCGAGGCAGAATACCATGGAGCCATCCTCAGTGCCCGGGCCAACTTTGCTCCAATGGAGCCTTGGCTGCGGGAGGGGAAGAGAGAGACAGAGAGGAAGGAGAGGGGGAGGGGTGGAGAAGCAAATGGGCGCTTCTCCTGTGTACCCTGGCCGGGAATCAAACCCAGGACTCCTGCACGCCAGGCCGACGCTCTACCACTGAGCCAACCAGCCAGGGCCTACATTTGCCTTTTTTTAATGTTGCCTTACACATTTTTAAAATAAATCGTTGTACTCTGGATGGTCAGGAGGCACAAGGACGCACATGAACGTTCGTACTACTCAAAGGGTTTAAGGCACAATTCAGAACACTTTCTGATGGTCACTATGATTTTAACAAAAAAGTGGGTAATTAACTCCCTTGTGTCAAAGCTCTGTCAAAGAGGAAAATCAAAAATTCAGTAAACGTGGTTCAGCAGACACCTCCAAATAAAAGTACTAAGAAATGTTCTCCTCTGGTGGAAATGAACCTGCTCTTACAATCTGCTATAGTCATAGACTATTTACAAACCAAGACAGATCCAGGTTCATATTACACAAATTTCAGAAACTTAGCATCTGATTTGAATTCAGCTCTCTACTTGTAAGGTTATTGATCCTATATACAATTCTGGACCTACTCTATCAAGACATTAACAATGTTAGCTACAGTTTATTGAGTACTGACTAGATGGCATCCACTATGCTAAGTAGTTTTCTTTTGCTATTTGCTTAGTGCTCACAACTCTGTGAGCTAATTACTATTATTATCCCCACTTAACAGATGAAAAGATTGAGGCAAAAATAATTTGGGTAACTTGGTAAATGATATATCTGGGTAAGAGGCCTGTCTGACTCTCCAGCTCATTCTTTTCATTATGGTTTGATACTGTTTCCCACATTTAGCAATAAATATTTGACTTCATATTTAAATTTATAACTGTTAAGATAAATGGCTATATTGGTATTACTGTATAAATTATTCTTGCAAGAGGTGGAGGTCAAAAAGTAGCAAACAGAGCAGGGCATCATGAGGGGGAGGTGTAATTAACTATAATAGACACAAGGAAACTTGATAAAATGGATGTGCAATTCTAGAAATTTACTAAAAATCACTGAATTGTACAATTATATAGATTTTTTTTTTTTTTTTACAGAGACAGAGAGAGGGATAGACAGACAGGAATGGAGAGAGATGAGAAACATCAATCATCAGTTTTTTGTTGCGACACCTTAGTTGTTCATTGATTGCTTTCTCATATGTGCCTTGACTGGGGGGCTAGAGCAGACTGAGTGACCCCTTGCTCAAGCCAGTGACCTTGGGTCCAAACTGGTGAGCTTTGCTCAAACCAGATGAGCCCACACTCAAGCTGGCAACCTCGGGGTCTCGAACCTGCGTCCTCCGCATCCCAGCCCGATGCTCTATCCACTGCGCCACCGCCTGGTCAGGCTATATAGATAAATTTTGTGGCATGTAAATTATACCTCAATAAATCCACTAAGTAAAAAAATCATCATACCAAATTAAAAAATCATACTTGCATATATTTCATACAAGAACAGGCAAACATCATTAGCTATTGTTATATTTCTCTTCATACCTCTTTTTTTCCTGACCCATTTCTGAAAGGCTGATTCATTTTTTAAATAATTATCTTTCATTTTTTCAATAATTATCTTTCAACAAATATATTTTGAGTGCTATCTCTATTCTAGGCACTTGGAATCCATCAATGAACACAACAAAGATCCCTGTCCTCATAGAGCTTGGGGTCGTGAGGGGGTGGGGAGGATAAACATAACTAATAATTGAAGTAGATGGCACATTAGAAAATGATAAGAGCTAGGGCCGAAAGAAAAAGGGCAAGGTAAAGAGAGTCAGGAGTATGCAAGTAAGACCCGGGCTGCAGGAGCAGGGCAAGGGGAGTGCAGACCATGGACGCCCTGCAGGACGCTGTAAGGACTCTGGCTTTTACCTGGAGTGAAATGGGGAAGCACTGCAGAAGAGGATCACAATCCAACTTATGTTTTCACAGGATCACATTGGCTGCTGGTTGGGTATAGTCTATACGTGTCAAAGCTGAAAGGGGGGAAGCTATTTAGGAGAGAAATGCAGTAGGAGGTGAAAGTCCCTCAGAGCAGGGGAGCAGCAGTAGAGAAAGGAGCAGTGATGAGAAGTGGCTTGGTTTCGATACAGTTTAAAGGTAGTGCCAACACAATCTGTTCACAGACTTGAAGATTTGTTCACATGTGGCATGTCAGAGAGAGTCAGAACAACTCCACGGTTTCTGGCCTGAGCAAGTGGAAGGACTGAGTTCTTGTTAATTGAATGGGAAAGGCTGCAAGTAGAACCAGTTTGGGGAAAGGAGATCAAGAGTTCAGTTTTATACATGTTGGTTTTAAGATATCAGGTCTTAAAGTAAAGAAATCAAAAAGCTATCAGATGGATATGGAGCCTAGAATTAGAGAGAAAAATCTAGCTGCAGCCAGCAATATGAAAATCACTGATCACCTCAACCAGCGATTTTCAACCTCTTTCATCTCATGGCACACATAGACTAAATACTAAAATTCTGAAGCACACCAAAAAATGCATTTTTGTCAATCTGACAAAAAAAAAATAGGTATAATCTTGATTCATTCATACTGGACGGCTATTGTTGTGTTGGCTGTTGTCATTTTTTTATTTGACAATCTAAGGGAAAAGAGGTCAGTGTCCCTGACTAAACAGTCAGATATTGTGTTTATTTTTTTTATTGAATGTATTGGGGGTGACACTGGTTAACAAAATTATACAGGTTTCAGGTGCACAATTCCACAACACACCATCTGTACATTGTCCTATGTGTTCATCACCCCAAGTAAAGTCTCCATTCATCACAATTCTTGCGGCACACCGGTTGAAAATCACTGGTGTAGATGGTACATGAAGCCATGCAACTGAGGCAAACATTAAAGTAACCTCCAACATTAACCACGTAAGTTATCCTCGCTCATTCCCACACCCCCCAAAATCCACACTGAGACAGCTGATTATTCCAGAGCTTGCCCACTAGAAGTGATCATCAGTCTTGCTTCCCACCACGTGAAAGTTTTTATGGGAGCCTTACAAATGCCTTAGTGCCCTGGTCGGCAAACTGCGGCTCACGAGCCACATGCGGCTCTTTGGCCCCTTGAGTGTGGCTCTTCCACAAAATACCATGTGCAGGTGCTACATCGATAAGGAATCTACCTACCTATATAGTTTAAGTTTTAAAAATTTGGCTCTCAAAAGAAATTTCAATCACTGTACTATTGATAATTGGCTCTGTTGAGTAATGAGTTTGCCGACCACTGGTTAGTGCAAGGCATTGCCTCCAGTGGGTGAGCCCACAGCTAGAGTGGGAGAACAGAAGAGTGCACTCTGCTCCGTGGCCTCTAGTATGTGTGTGTCTGTGTGTATGTAGAGAGATGAGTTATACCTGGCCTAGGAAAAAGAACTAGTAAGCCTAGAAGTCCAAAGATGGCAGAACATCTAGATCTGGTGGAGGAGACTGGTGAAACACTTTATGGTTTAAGACATATTCTCATACTGCCATTTCCCACCATTCTTTCATAAAGAAAACAGTAGGAAAAAGGAGAGACCATGTAGATGTATGCAACCTACACAAATTGCCTGACCATGTAGCACTGAATGTCCACATATATGGCGATTGAATAATATTTCTATTTGCTTCTAGTTTAAAAACTTAAGAGTTGCCTGACCAGGCGGTGGCGCAGTGGATAGAGCGTCGGACTGGGATGCGGAGGACCCAGGTTCGAGACCTCGAGGTTGCCAGTTTGAGCGTGGGCTCATCTGGCTTGAGCAAAAAGCTCATCAGCGTGGACCCAAGGTCATTGGCTTGAGCACGGGGTTACTCGGTCTGCTGAGGGCCCGCGGTCAAGGCACATATGAGAGAGCAATCAATGAACAACTAAGGTGTCGCAACAAAAAACTAGTGATTGATGTTTCTCATCTCTTTCCATTCCTGTCTGTCCCTATCTATCCCTCTCTCTGACTCTCTCTCTGTCCCTGTAAAAAAAAAAACAAAAAACAAAAAACAAAAAAAAACAAAAAACTTAAGAGTTTACAACAGAGAGAAAATATAATGTTGAGGATTAGCAAACTATCATAGAAGGCTCTTCAGAAAATGCTCAGAATAGAAGTGAAAGCAACTCTGCCCTAGAAAAAATACCATTGAGTCAAAAATGTTTATATCTGCTTAAGAAATTAGAAATTAAAACTTCTTGCAATAGAGAATTAACTGTAAGACAGTTACCACACAACTGTCAATATCTTTATTGGTTTCTCAAAGCCAATAGCTTTCTTAAAGCTATTTTCAGCTCCCACTTCTTTTATGTACTCTAGAAACTCTGCAAAGAAAAGACTTTCAAAGGCTTAAAAGGAATAAGTAAGAAATAACATTAAAAATTTTAAAGTGTTCTCTGTGCTGACAGCCACTTATAACTGCAGCACCCTGCCGCACAGGTCTACATTTACAACAGCAAAGCCCTTTCCATAATTTTCCATTTCCTATGTGGTTTTGTGTTAGATGGTCTCTCTTTCAGAAGCAGAAATGAGTAACAGAAAATTACACTTCATGTTTAAAACTACAGATGTGGAAAATGAACATATACTAGGAAGCAGCTAAGTGGAGATTCCTACCCTGTAAGTGCAGAGTCACATCTTGTCCCTGCTTCCCTTTGAAGCAAAGAGCCAGCTAATCCTTTTCCAGAAAAGTTCTTCATTCTGAAAACTGTCATCCTGGAAAAGCTTGAGATACTTTTCCAACATTTTTCACTTTTAAGTGTTTTCCTAACTCTACATTCCATAACCAGTCTTAAAATTATCCAACGGTTAATTGTTACAAACATATACTAAAATAGTTGAGACTTCTAAGGGTTTGTTTCCCAGCACACTACTATGCTGTGTAATCCATCATTCTAACACCTTCTTTCAATGACTGGCTTTCCACAAATTCCTAGCTGTGGGCAAGGGTGGCTTGTCAGACCAGGTAACTTTCTTTTTTAATTTTAATTTTTTAATTAGAAAATTAAAGTCAATGAGTGACATTGATCAATGAGAGTCTATACATTTTAGGTAAACATTTCTATAGCATTTGAACATGTTGATTATGTTGTGTGCAGCACCCATATGGGTTTTTTGTTTGTTTTGTTTTTTGGGGTTTTTTTTTTTGTATTTTTCCAAAGTTAGAAGCAGGGAGGCAGTCAGACATACTCCTGCATGCGCCAGAGCGGGATCCACCCAGCATGCCCACCAGGGGGCAATGCTCTGCCCATCTGGGGTGTGGCTCTGTTGCTGCCAGAGCCATTCTAGCCCCTGAGGTGGAGGCCATGGAACTGTCCTTGGTGCCAGGGCCAACTTTGCTCCAATGGAGCCCTGGCTGTGGGAGGAGAAGAGAGAGACAGAGAGGAAGGAGAGGGGGAGGGTGGAGAAGCAGATGGGCGCTACTCCTGTGTGCCCTGACCAGGAATCGAACCCAACAGTTCCACATGCTGGGCCAATGCTCTATCACTGAGCCAACCGCCAGGGCTATATTTTTTTTTAATTAAAAAATTAAATTTAGCCCTGGCCGGTTGGTTCAGTGGTAGAGCGTCGGCCTGGCGTGCAGAATTCCCGGTTCGATTACCGGCCAGGGCACACAGGAGAAGCGCCCATCTGCTTCTCCACCCCTCCCCCTCTCCTTCCTCTGTGTCTCTCTCTTCCCCTCCCGCAGCCGAGGCTCCATTGGAGCAAAAGATGGCCCAGGTGCTGGGATGGCTCCTTGGCCTCTGCCCCAGGCGCTAGAGTGGCTCTGGTCGCGACAGAGCAACGCCCGGGATGGGCAGAGCATCGCCCCCTGATGGGCAGAGCATCGCCCCCTGGTGGGCGTGGCGGGTGGATCCCGGTCGGGCACATGCGGGAGTCAGTCTGTCTCTCCCCGTTTCCAGCTTCAGAAAAATACCCCCCCCCCAAAAATTTAATTTGATGGGGCCAGGTAACTTTCTAACTCTGGTTAAGAATATTACTGACAATAACTGAATTCTCCAAGAAGAGCAAATAGAGACTGGGCTGTCCCTTTCAAAGAGTTAAGACTCTACAACCAAGCAAAGGTTTGAACCTACTGCAAATATTTTGAGGACACCTTAAAAATTAGATACAGTATTAAAAACCGGTACATCATTTGCTTGGGAACAGTATTTTCCAATGGAGGGCGACAGAGGAATCAAAATGACCCAAGCAAGTTTCTCTTTCTTCTTTTCTTTTTTAATATTTATTGATTGATTTTAGAGAGAGAGGGAAGGAGGGAGGGGGAAAACAAGAGGGGGAAAGTGGGAGGAAGGAGAGGAGTAGGAGGGAGGGGGTGAAAGAAAAAGAGAGAGAGAGAGAGAGAGAGAGACATCAATTTGTTGTTCCACTTATTTATGCATTCATTGGTAGATTCCCGTATATGCCTTGACTGAGGATTGAATCCACAACCTTGGTGTATCAGGACCATGTTCTAACCAACTGAGCTGCCCGACCAGGGCCCAAGCAATTTCTTCAAACTACACTTAACCATCCCTCTTCACATGAAGATTCAGAAAAGCCCTTTTTATAGGACTAAGTATATCAGAATGTCAGTTATCTCCAGAGTAGGGGTGAAAGGAGGCTATGTATAATTTTTTTAAGTGATGTAATATGCCCCACCACCCACTTAACTCCCACTCTGGGACAATCATCTCAGATTGAGAACAAACACTAGAAAAGATGGGTTGGTTATGTTTTTAATATTTTCTGGTAGAAACAATGCTGTAATTCATATGAAAGATGCAGCTGCAAAATTTAACAGGGGAGCAGACATTTTCCCATTCAGAATCCAAATACTTAGCCCCTGGGTGGCCCCAACTCTCGTCTCCCTTCTGCCTGTTCACCTCAAAAGCTGCAAGACTCCCCTGCCTGCAATGAGTCACCCACCATTACTCAGAAATTTCTGCCAAATTCACATCAGCAGCTGTTGTTTTCAAAGTCACCATCCATGCTGTATAACTCTGAAGTTTCTCCAATTACTTTAAAATATCGCTTTGATTTTTCTCTGCTGTCTTCCTAGCTAAACTTGCATTCAGAAGCTGGTTATCGTACTAACATCTCCCCCACACACAAGTCCAGATATCAGAAGCAGAAAGTCAACCATACTAATATTTTGTTACATCGCTGTACAGTTTCCTAACAAAATACTCTCACATCTTTGATCTCAACCAAATAACTACAATATTCCTTACAAGCTGCAAAAGTAGAGAGCTTTCTCATTGGAAACATGTCGGTTTGTGGTAGAGATGTGGTTTCAGTTTTTAAAATCAGCTAAAAGCAAAGAGATATATATGCTCAGCAAATTTTCTTCAAATGTTTGGAATTTAAATATTTTTAGGTCCAAAACCAGTAGACTAACTGTAAACTATAAACATATGGTAATGTTACCAGATAAATATGGCTTTTAAAATTTTAATATCTGCCATACAGACATGTAAGACTTGAATTGTACTTTCAGTGTATAAACTGAGTATGAGGCATCTTGTGAGATTCAAAAAATCCTGTCCTGTCATAGAATACCTCACAGACAGCATCATAATAATGCCACTGAATGCATCAGTCCAGTACATATATCTTTAAAAGTTATGCTTCCGATTTCCCAAAGCTGGAAAGGAAATGTCTAGAAATGCCTGATGTTACTAAAATGGATTAGCAGTTAAAGCAGAACACTGACCCTATCGGTGGACAGAGAAGCGGTATTACATGCCATCCCTCTTCAGCTCTCTGGGACTTGGCTGCGTGGCTTTCTGTTACACGAGTGGGGAAACTTCGGCAGGAGGCAGTAGTTGGGATGTCTGAGGTGGAGAGGTTGATGGAAGGTGGAGTATAATTGCTCTCAGATAGTAGAACAATAGAGCTGCACAGAGCTCTGCTTCAGTTCAACTCGGCTCTCTCCCTCTTTCCCTCCCACCTACACGGCAAACAGACTATCAGGCACTTTTTGTCCCCGACACTGACTATTACCAGGAAAGAAACCAGAGTAAAAGTATGTCTTATGCGAGATCATTCTCATTTTAAAGAGTGAGTATGTTATAAACAACTTACAAGCACTATCAGAGTGGGATATTTGTGAGGCGCTAAAAGAGGAGGTTGACAATCCATTTCAAACATTTCCATATCTTTTATCACTCATATTTCTGACCTTTCTTTTGCCACTTGTCCTAGTATTGCCATGGCGTGGCTGGTAAGAGAGGGCAGCAGTCTGATTTGGAGATTCAGTTGACTGGGCTACATTTCCCACTGCTTGAATGCAAAGGCACTAGAAGAGGACCAGAATCAGCTGGAATCCTGCCTGTGCCAAACACTAACCAACTGACCCTGGATTACTTACTTAGCCTCTCTGGGCTTCAGACAGTTTAATTATAAAATAAGGTTTCGTTAGTCCACAAATATGTCTGATATATATGTGACATGGAAGTCAAAGACAGTAACATCTCACCTACTAGCTAGCCTCAGGGAGCTATCCAAGCACTAAATACTATACGAATGTAAGTACAGAGTTCAGAAGAAAAATGTATGTTGAAGTTAGGAGATAAACTGAATATGGAGATGTATTTTATGGATTTTATTGGTCTTTCTCATCTTTAATTGCAACAGCAATTAAAATTATTAGTAACAGCCCAAACCCCCACCACTGGTAATAAATCAAGTGGGTAAGCGCTGTCTGTCTACATGCCCACTATGGGAGGGATAGAAAGCAGGCTGAACACAGGAGCCTTCTCCAGTTTCCATCTAACTGGGGAGGCACAGCTGAAACCACAGGGGAAAGGCACAGTTAGTACACAGGTACAAGATTACAGGCTACTGACTATAAACACTACCAGAATGCAAAAGGAGCTGGAATGAGAGCTGGGAACTGGAAAGACTTGGTGAAGGAAATGGAGCTCCAACTGTTGGGAGAACTCCAAGTTGTTTTAACTAGGGGCACGAGAGAAAAAGGCTGGAGACTCCCGGCTTGTGATAAGGCAGACCCTGAACATATAAGACATAGCCAAAATGATGATGGGCTGGGACTGTCTGGCTAGCATACCTGGTATTGGTAAGGACTCTAAGATGTTGGGGGTTCAAATAGTAGGTGGGCTGAAAAGTGAGGAGGGAAAACAGATCTCAATAGCAGAAAAAAATCCAGGTATCAAGTGATAAAATCTGTTTATCAAAGTAGTAGCAGTCAGAATGAACACTTGAAACCAAGGCTCTACAGTTCCTGGGAGCCGATAAGATGTGGAGGATGATAATAGAGAGAAATCAAAGATCACTCCAAGGCTTTGGGTGGAATGAGTATTCCACTGAATAAGTGAAGATGTTATAAAGGGAAATCAGTTTGAGAACAATAAGTATGAACTCGGTTTTAGAAATGTTGACTCTGAGATATAAGCTAATAGCAGATGTTCTGTAAGATGCTCAAAACTCAAGTTTGAAGCAAAGCTCTTGAGCCCAGTCTTAAGATATAGATGAAGACACAACTTAGTGATTAATATGTAGTTGACTGAAAGAACTGGCCAAGGCCTGTATCTATGAGGAAAGGCTACTGCCAACAACAGAAGCCACATGCCTGACCAGGCAGTGGCGCAGTGAACAAGAGCGTCGTCGGACTGGGATGCAGATGATCCAGGTTCGAGACCCCGAGGTCACCAGGTTGAGCGCGGGCTTATCTGGTTTCAGCAAAAGCTCACCAGCTTGGACCCAAGGTCGCTGGCTCGAGCAAGGGGTTACTCGGTCTGCTGAAGGCCCACGGTCAAGGCACATATGAGAAAGCAATCAATGAACAACTAAGGTGTCACAACAAAAAACTGATGATTGATGTTTCTCATCTCTCTCCGTTCCTGTCTGTCTGTCCCTATCTATCCCTCTCTCTGACTCTTTTAATTTTTAAAAAAATTTAAAAAAATAAAACCAGAAGCCACAGAAGACAAAAAAGTGATAAACAGAGATTAGAGACCCAGTTTCTCCTCTATGATAAGCTTGGGAAAGTAATTATACCTCTGAAAAAAGATTATATAAGAGACTTACACTATAAACAGGCTGTTGACAAGATTAAATGAGATTAACAAAATAAATAAAGTCACATTTAGCAACTTAAAAACTAGAGGAGAAAACTAAGAAAACGTAGTGTCATGGAAAGCAAAGTCTTGTTTTCAAGGCAGAATGAATGAAAAGAACTGGTCCAAAAAATACTTTAGCAAATGCCAAGAGTCTGAAATGAAGAAAGTACATAAGACAAAGTATATTACCTGCCACAGCAGTTGTGTTATATATTCGTTTACTATCAGTTTCAACCATGAGGAAAGGATTTTGTTTTGTTTTCTGAGATATTCTCAAAGCCTCGTCATAGAAGACACCCAACAAAAATGAACAAAAAACCTGCACTCCCTCATTATGAATAATAGATACATTTAAAATTCAGGAGAAGTCTATTAAAAAAACACATCTGAAAGGCAATTTTCATTCTCTGTATGACCTTGATTTTAAGAAAAAAGTTGAATTGTTTTCATAAACACTCCTAGTGCAGTTCCATAACAGCCATGAGTGAATAAATTTAGAGTCAGCGTGACAAAAGCACACTTACTAATATTTATTAAATGCCTACTATAAATGCATTTAAAAATATAAATTAGAAACAAGAGATTTTGGGGGTATTTGGTGGGAGGAGAAGGACTGATTTCCCAGCATTAGAAAATTTTAAGACTACAGTACTACATAAATGCTACCTATTCTAGAATCCACTTCTCAAGTTCCCAAACGCAGTTCAAAATTTTCTTTATATACTATATGACACTTCCTTCAACACACACAGATTCATAAATCTTCTTTCAACATTACCCTGTGAGCCATTATTGTTCCTAAATATTTTGAAGGTCTTAGTCTAGATTATTGCGGAAGTTCACCAATGATTTGAGAGATGCTCAATTTACTTAGGGCTAGTTAAACAAAAAACTAGCTAAACTTTTATAACAAGTGGGCTATAAAAATCAAACAAATGGATACCGGGACAATGGCAAGGTTCCAAATTCACAGGAACTGAATCTTAGAATTAGAAAGAGTGTTAAAGGTAATTTTGTCCAGTGGATCACAAATGTTAGGCTTCGATGAACTTTTTAACTGATCTGTGACAAAATAAGGGCAATGTAGTATGTTTTCATAAAGCTAAATTTATTCCACTTAAGAATTATCCTTTATTCTGAGATTATGTCCCTATTTGAATTGGGAAGGGGCACTAAAATGTCCTTCCTTTTACACAAAGATGATAGTTTGTAATTAGTTTATTATCAATAATTTCTTTGCTTGGCAAAACAAAAAACTTAACCATTCTATGTTGCAGTGGTCCCCAACCTTTTTCGGGCCACAGACCGGTTTAATGTCAGAAAATATTTTCACAGACTGGCCTTTAGGGTGGGACGGATAAATGTATCACGTGACCGAGACAAGCGTCAAGAGTGAGTCTTAGACGGATGTAACAGAGGGAATCTGGTCATTTTTTTAAAATAAGACATCGTTCAGACTTAAATATAAATAAAACGGAAATAATGTAAGTTATTTATTCTTTCTCTGCGGACCGGTACCAAATGGCCCAAGGACCGGTACCAGTCCGTGGCCCAGGGTTTGGGGGACCACTGCTATGTTGGACTTCAATTTTACAAGTCAGTAAAATCCAAAAATCTGAGAACTTCAGCTCTAACCCATCCAATCTTCTACTGCTTAAATCCCTTAGAACACACTCAACAAGATGTCAGCCTATACTTGAACACTTCTGACACTCATGAGTTCTCCGGAATTGACTTAAAAAAAGATATGGTTGTATCTGAAGCATGCTTGCTTAGCTTTGAGAAGGAAAAGCAAAAATACAAGGCCTGTAGAGTGAAAATCAACTTGTGACAGAGGAGCCAATAGGAAAACAAAGGCTGTTCAGTGAGGGGAGGTCGAAGGATGAACTCTGTCCTATACCTACTAGTCTTCCCTTAACAATTATGAAAATCCTTATTTTAAAAATAACTCTAGGCCCTGGCCGGTTGGCTCAGCGGTAGAGCGTTGGCCTGGCGTGCAGGAGTCCCGGGTTCGATTCCCGGCCAGGGCACACAGGAGAAGCGCCCATCTGCTTCTCCACCCCTCCCCCTCTCCTTCCTCTCTGTCTCTCTCTTCCCCTCCCGCAGCCGAGGCTCCATTGGAGCAAAGTTTGCACGGGCACTGAGGATGGCTCTGTGGCCTCTGCCTCAGGCGCTGGAGTGGCTCTGGATGCAACAGAGCGAAGCCCCAGATGGGCAGAGCATCGCCTCCTGATGGGCATGCCGGGTGGATCCCAGTAGGGTGCATGCGGGAGTCTGTCTGACTGCCTCCCCGTTTCCAGCTTCGGAAAAATGAAAAAAAAAAAAAAAGAAAAAAAAATAACTCTAAATGCTAGAATATATAAAACATTCCTGAGGTCAGGGCTTATTAATTTATACTTACTTTTGTATATCTCAGTTTACACACTGAAATTCCTTTACTAATTTACATCTAATTTTTAGTTTCACACCTTTCAGATTCAGAAGCACATGTCCCATGGTCTTAACGTCATCCAGACCTCAAAATGCAACAGCATCTAAATACCACATGTACTCAAGGATGCAAAAACAAAACAAACAAACAAACAAAAATAAGCAGAGATAGTAAAGCTCAATGACAATCAATATGAGAATCAAAAAGGATGAGGAGTAGAAAAAGAAGAGATCAAAACCTAATTTCAACAAGCCCATACTGAAGGAATAAGGGGGCACAGTCACCTCCATTCCTCAAAGACAATATGCTAACAGGCTGAAAGGGAACAAGGTAGGGCTTGAGAGCAATGTAAAACTGACCGTCAAAAAAGCAGTATGAGCATAAGCACCACACAGTACCAGACAAAGAAACAGGCATTCAAATACCTGCAGAATAAATTAATTAATAAAAGACACTCGCATCAAGAGGATCTGAGTCCCTGCTTCCTACCACATCACCCAAGGCACTTTAAGTCCACGTCAAACATCTTTCTTTGCCTTCAAGCTCAGGCTACAGCCCTGGCCAGGTAGCTCAGTTGGTTGGAACACTGTCCCAATATACTAAGGTTGCTGGTTCAATCCCCAATCAGGGCACACAAAGGGATCAACCAATGAATGCATGGCTAGGTGAAACAAAAAGTTGATCTCTCTTTCTCTCCCCCCTCTCTTTTTCCTTCTCTCCCCGCTCTCTAAAATCCATAAATTTAAAAAAAAATTAATTTTAAAAAAGAAAAGTTCCAGCTACAAATCTAACCTTATGAAAAGCTGAGCCCTCCCAATGACTTGCACTGGCCTCTGTCCTAGTCTAGCTCTAGCCCAGTGAGGCCGAAAGAAGCTATTTCCCAAAGACATTGCCTACATTTCTCAAATCCAGCACCCATGATTCAAAGTAGAAGGAAAAAAACAAGTTAGTGCGCATAGAAGCAAAAAGTCCAAAGGGTGTAAAGGAAAACTATTTCTAACCTACAGAAAGGTAAATAACACTCAGCTCTGGAATGAGAATTAATCCTAGATAAACCAAGTGACAATAAAACCTACTTGTATTTATTAAGTGAACAGAAACAGTGCAAAAACCTCACCAACTCTAGCCACCCGTGATTAAAAGAAGCTTTAACAATCTTTCATTGCCTGACCAGGCGGTGGCGCAGTGGATCAAGTGCTGGCCTGGGATGCCGAGGACCCAGGTTCAAACCGCACGGTTGCTGGCTTGAGCGCGGGCTCACCGGCTTGAGCACAGGGTCACTGGCTTGACTGTGGGGTCATAGACATGACCCCATGGTCGCTGGCTTGAAGCCCAAGGTCACTGGCTTGAGCAATGGGTCACTAGCTCTGCTGGAGCCCCCAGGTCAAGGCACATATGAGAAAGCAATCAATGAACAACTAAGGAGCCACAACGAAGAACTGAGCTTCTTCTCATCTCTCTCCCTTCCTGTCTGTCTCTCTTGCAAAAAAAAACAAACAAAAAAATACAACTCTTTCATCACTGCTGGCATGCCAGGCTTTCCATTACCTCTCTGCCTGTCATTGTTCCAGCACTATCAAAGGAGTCTCAATACCAAAGAATTGTGCTAGACACCAAAACTATGATTAGCTGATCTTTCCTAGACTCCACATCAATATATGCATGCACCCATCTATTTCATTTTTTTCTTTTATTTCAATTAAAGCTTACACTCAATATTGTTTTGTATTAATTTCAGGTGTACAGCACAAGTGGCTAGGCAATCATATACTTTACAAAGTGTACCCCCCCTGTCATTCATAATTATTTCTGTTTAAATCATTGTCTGTGTCTCTAGTCCCTTCCTCCAGAGCCTCCTTGTCCACACCCTTTTTTTCACCTGCACTCTAAGATCTCCTTGCTCTTTCCCTGTTTCCCTCTGCTTGAAAAGTAAAAAGGGATTGCAGAGAATTGATACAAAGGGAACAGGGTTTCTACATATAACATGCCTATATGGTATACTGAACATACTATATGCTGTCCAAATACAGTTAGCATTTTCTGCCTTAAGTGCCCCTGAGCCTGGATACAACTAGCGCTGGTGCTGTGCTCACACTGCTGATATTAACAATCAATCCACCATCATGTTTCCGAGGAGTCAGGAGCCTTTCGGAACCTGCTAAAGAACAAAACCAGATCACAAAGCCCTCAAAGCCACAGTGACATGAAGCAAGTCAGCTCTCGGCAACACAGATGGGTCAACTCAAGAGTCTTATCACCTACTCCTAGCTTCCGCCATCACCTGTCCCACTCAAGCTAAAAATTCCATAAGGCACCTATAGAAATTGTAGTTCCAGAATCCTATTAGCTCTCTAGAGGGACTCAACATCAAAAAATTATTCAGCTCAAGTCTAATATCCATATTTTGGTTGGAACGCTATGAAATAACCCCAAGAGGATGGTGCGGCACAACTGCCACGGAGTGAAGATAGCCAAATCTAAGTAAAAAACGATAAGACTCTGAATAAACTCATGAAAAGGTAAGCTTGTTCTTCAGAATGAGGCGTGTCTGCATCCCGAAAACTCAGCTTCAAAGGGCTCTTGTTCCAGAAAATAAGCAACAACAACAACAAAAAGGGATCTTGTTCCTTCATCAACATTACACTAAGGAAAGCAAATCAAAATAGAAAATTCTAAAACTCGGAGGTTTATAGTTTTTTACCATAATGTTAAAAAAAACCCACTTATCGTCAATAATGCAATATCTTCAACATCTTCCATATAATTGTTCAGCTGTTATTATTTCTGAAAAGTAATTTTCTTGCAGGTAATCTTGAATGTATCTGGGTACCAAGGAAAAAGACACCTGTGCCTGGCAGGTCGCTACGCTACTCATTTGCCCAGGGTACCAAGGAAACAGAAGATACTCTGATTTTTGGATACAATTTTCTGCAGCGCCAGGTAAAAGAGGTCACATCCCCTAACAGCCGCGGCTCATTCAGTGATGTAAATGTTCCTCAATTAATTTTACTAGAAATTCGGAGAAGTAAGCAACCTAAGATAAATTCATTTCGACGCCGGGCGTCTGGTACTCTCCAGTATTCTCCCCCCCCCCCCCCCCCCAACAGACTCTCGTGCATCATATCCCCATCCTTGGAAAGTGGCCGGCCAACTGGGCACCAGCAGCCCATGCATCCCAGGGAGGTAGACAGAGGATGGGCAGTCTCCAAGCACAGCCCATCCCAATGTCCTCTTCGCCTGGGATCGGGAAGACCCTGCCCGGGAAAGCCCGGGCAGCGTTTTCAGTCCTCGCCTGGCCACGCTGAGTTTCCGTCCGCGTCCGCCTCGGGACTGCGGAAACCGCGCCTCGTCACGCCCCGCAGCTCCCACCTCCCGCCGCCCCCAGCGGCGGCTGCCCGACCGCTCCGGCGTCCAGCGCCGGCGAGCTCCGGGCGACTGTCCCCGAGCAGCGCCCGCGGCCGGCGCCACGCGCCGCAACGGCGCGCCGATCCGCAGCGGCACAGCCCGCTCACTCACGCGGGAGGCAGCGGCGGCGTCTCCATTGTGGCTCCTCTCGGGCTTCAGAACGGAGGCACCGACCGCCGCCGCCACCACCATTCCAGCCGCGGACGCCGGCACTGCCCGCCCGCCGAGCCACGTTCCATCCGCCCCGGAGGGGGCGCCGCACGCCTCACCGAGCGCCACCACCTGCGGCGGCGGCCCCCGCGGCCATGGCCCGCTCGGCCGGGCGCGCTCCGTCTGACTGTGCGGCTCCCGCGCTCGCCTGAGTGCGGGGCGGCGGCGACTGCGGGACGGGCGGGCGCGCGGGTCCGGCCACTTCCGGGTTCGGCCCCGCCGGCGCCGACGCTCTGACGGGACAGCGGTGCGGCCTCCCGCGGCGGCCGCGGACCCCTCCCTCGGCGCCTCCCCTTCCTCCCGCTGCTGCTGCCGCCGCCGCCGAGGCTGCTGCTGTGCCAGAGCCGGCGGGCGTGCCCAGACGCGGCCCGCGGGCGGGCGGGGGCGACGGCGCCTGCAGTGGGGTCTGTGGGCCCCCCGGGCGGGGCAGCTAGGAAACTGGAGGAGGGTGTTGTCTGTGCAGGAAACGGGCGCCCGAAAGCACAGCATAATAGTGCTCGCTAGTCACGGGCTGCTCTGCTTCACAGGCTTGTTCACATTATTCTCTTCCGATTTTAGCCTATGCCCAGGGGAGATGAAAAGAATAAGTATAACCAACCAATTCCTTTACAAATGGTGACACTAAGGCAAGAAGAAATGAATTAGCCTATCTAATGTCCCAAACAAAAAGCTGGGCCTCCTTCCTCGGTCAGGGATAGGACAGAACAAAACCAGGGCTGCGCGTCCGTGGAGCTGTCCATCTGGACCGATAAGAGAGACAAGGAACGATGCTTACTATAAAGAAAAACACTCAGGGTGAAGAGATGGGATGCTATTTTAGGAGGGGTCAGGGAAGGCCTCTCAAAAGATAGCATTCAAACCGAAATAGAATAAAATGAATCCTGAGTAATGCAGAGAGATTCAGGGCATAGGGAAGAGCAGTGCAGAGACTCCTATGCGAAATCGTGCCTGGCTGGTTGAGGAACGGGAAGGAGAACAATGTAGCAGGTGGTTCTGCCAGTGTGCCCGCTGGACAGCAGTAGCATCTGAGAACTTGTTAGAAATGCGACTTCTCCAAGCTCACTTCAGATCTACTGAATCTGAAACTCTGGGGATGGGGTCCAGCAGTCTGTGCTGTAACAAGCCTTCCAGGTAATACTGATGATGGCCGCTCAGGTTGGAGAAGTCTGGTGTAGCTGAAGCAGAGGGAGAACAGAAGAAGGTGTGAGTAGATGATGTGATAGATCACACAGGCTTGTAGGTCACCCTAAAGGATTTGGTTTTCACTAAGAAGGGAAGCAACTGGAAAATTGTGAGCAGCTTGGATATGATCTTTGAAAGGATGACTTTGCTATGATTTTTTTTTAATTATTGATTTTTATAGAGAGAGGAAGAGGGAGAAAGAGAGAGAGAAATATCAACCTGGTGTTCTATTTATTCATACCGACATTGGTTAATTCTTATATGTTCCCTGACCTGGGATCGAACCTGTAACCTTGGCATGTAGGGAGGACGCTCCAACCAACTACCTGCAGCGATTTGTTTTAAATTATTCTACAACAAAAAAGAGGAAAGAGAATAGAAGAAAGAAAATAGGCAGAATGTTGATCTTTGATGCTGAGTGATGAATACATGGGGGTGATCACCATTTTTGTGTATTTATGTGCATGTTTCAAAAGACATAATTTTTTTAAGTGACTAGTTGCTATGTGGGCAACATATGTAGGGAAGCAAGAGAGCAAGCAAGATTAGCCCAGTGGGATGAAAAATAAGGATGGCCTGGAGTCAAGTCAGGGTGATGGGGAGAAGTGGTAAGATTCTGATTCTGCTTAAAAGCTAAAGCACACAAGAACTGCTGGTGGATTAGATATAAATAGAAAGAGCAGAGTCAAAGATAATCCCAAGGGTTTTGGTCTGGGATACTGGGAGAGTGGAGTTGACATTTACTACGATTGGGAAGATAGAGAAGAAACAGATTTGGTGTTTGGGGGGAGGGGGTCTGTAAACTCTGATTTGAACATAGTAAGTCTGAGTTGCCTGTTAAACACCCATGTAAAGATAGGTGTAGACGGATACATGTAATTGGGTTGGACTGAAATGTAGGTTGTCAGCATACAGATGGTATTTAAAGCCATGGGACTAGTTGAGATCAACCAGCTAATGTAGCTGGAGAAAAAAAAAAGAGGATCAAGAAATGAGCCCTGGAGCACTCCAACAGTAAGACAGTAAGGTGAGGATGGTTCAGCAAAGGAGACAGAAGGAGCAGCCAGAGGGTCAGGAGAAGTGTCTTGATAGCTTAGGCTTAAATTTAATCAAGCATCTCATCTAAGAATCTTGAAGCCATTTGAAAATGTTAATTAATCTACACTGAGCTTTTGTTCTTTTCTGAGAGGACAATCAGAAAACCTCTGGCCTTCAGACAGAAGCAGACCTGCCTAAGATTCATAACAATTCCTAAGGCCAAAGTTTCCATTTTCATCTTTGTGTGGGCCAAGTAACTTAACAAAACTGGTGCTGGGCCAGATGCAGCCTCAGCACTTACCCCTGTCTCACCATCCGCAACGAAAATGCTTGTCAGGAGGAACAAAAATCCATCTGTGAGGGATCAATTTTTAATTCATCTTCCTTTGCATGTCAGTTTCATCATTTTCTCAAGTGAAGAACACAAAAGATGGCCCTAGCCGGTTTGCTCAGTGGTAGAGCATCGGCCTGACATGTGACTGCCTCCCGGCTTCTAACTTTGGAAAAATAAAAAAATTTTTAGAAAGATTAAAGGATTAGAAATATGGTAGATACCAAAGTACACCAAAAAGTTTTTATATTTGTTTCCTTTAGCATGAGAATTGATTGGACATGTACGGGTATTTGACCTCTTCCTGCTCATGTTATAAGTTCTACTCATCTAAAGTTTACCTCAGGTTATTCTTTAGATGAGCTCTTCGCTCCCCATTTAGGAATGAGATCTTAGACAAGCCCATCTAGCCTGACCAGGTGGTGGTGCAGTGAATAGAGCGTCGGACTGGGATGTGGAAGGACCCAGGTTCGAGACCCCGAGGTTGCCAGCTTGAGCACGGGCTCATCTGGCTTGAGCCAAAAAAAAGCTCACCAGCTTGGACCCAAGGTCGCTGGCTCGAGCAAGGGCTTACTCGGTCTGCTGAAGGCCCGCAGTCAAGGCACATATGAGAAAGCAATCAATGAACAACTAAGGAGTCCCAACGAAAAACTGATGATTGATGCTTCTCATCTCTCTCCACTCCTGTCTGTCTGTCCCTATCTATCCCTCTCTCTGTCCCTGTAAAAAAAATAATAAAGAAAAGCCCATCTAACCTGACAAGGCTGTGGCACAATGGATAGAGCATTGGACTGGGATGCAGAGGACCCAGGTTCGAAACCTGAGGTCCCCAGTTTGAGCACGGGCTCATCTGGCTTGAGCACGGAGTCACTGGCTTGAGTGTGGAGTCAAAAACATGACCCAGTGGTCACTGGCTTGAGCCCAAAGGTCATGGGCTTAAAGCACAAGGTCGCTAGCTTGAGCCCAAGGTCACTGGCTTGAGCAAAGGGTCACTCACTCTGCTGGAGCCCCTCCAGTCAAGGCACATATAAGAAAGTAATCATTGAACAACTAAGGAGCTGCAACGCAGAATTAATGCTTCTCATCTCTTTCCCTTCCTGTCTGTCCCTATCTGTCCCTCTCTCTGACTCTCTCTCTGCCTCTGTCAAAGAAAAAAAATCTGTGAAATGGTACACAATCCCTTAGTCAAATTAATAGCCATAACCTAAAGCTAATGTAAGTAACCAGAATATCACTTGTAAAGAAAATGGAAGCACACAGAGGAAAACGTCTATGACAGTAGCTGGTGGCAAAAATGACTTAATTGAGTTGAAATCAGATGTTGCAACAGAACTACATGACATGACATGACAGGCACAAACAGATCACATGACAAGAATCTGGGAACTGAGAATTGTTCCTGTAAAGAAAAGACCATTTTACCAAAAAACATAAAAGATCCTGTTTTTATAATTCCTTCCAGTATAAGAAATAGCAAATATGAAAGCATCACTCATTCTAATAAGGGTATTAAAGAAGATGGAGGCCTTCTAAAAGGTCTTCTGTCCTTAAGAACTAGTCTAGCCTGACCTGTGGTGGCACAGTGGATAAAGCGTCAACCTGGAACCCTGAAGTCGCCGGTTCGAATCCCTGGGCTTGCCTGGTCAAGGCATATAGGGGAGTTGCTGCTTCCTGCTCCTCCCCCCCCCCTTCTCTCTCTCTCTCCTCTCTCTCTAGAAATGAATAAATAAATCTGAAAAAAGATATTAAAAATATTTTTAAAAACTAGTCTAAAATGATTACTTCAATTTTTCTAACTTTAAGATTTTTTTGCTTTTATTTTTTGATTTGGAAGCAGCTTAGTGTACATAATATATTATGAAGCATTTCAAAATATTCTTGTGAGACTGTGCTATCTAACAAATGGACCTATCAATACACTAAAGAATTTATTACAGGCTTTGTGGTATTAAATGAGGTGATGAAAGTCTTCTGCTGCAGAAGAATAGAGAATCTTTAACTGAAAGAGTCCTTCATTTCTTTGAGTTTAGTTTACTCTATAAATGCTTGCTTCTTTGTTTTCATTGTCTTTAAGATACCCACCTTACTTCTGGCATAGCACACCTGTCCTTTTTCCTATATCAGCGGTTCCTGGAGAAATGAAAGCAAACTGTTTGCTGCAAAGTTTAAATGGAAATCTGTTGGAAGTATTGGTACAGGAAGTATCCAAAAATAGCCTTCACACTAATGTATATCAGGTAAGCAGTTTCTCTGTGCTTTTTTAAGAAAAGGAAATTTACTTAATCTATTTTTATTTGTATATAGTTATATGGTATCTATTTATATAGTCTGGTAATATAACATCTCATTATAAAATTATCTAGAATCAAATATTTTTCTACATAGTCAGCAGTGCTGGGAGGAAGAAAAAACAAGTAAAAATTCTGGATAAATAATGGGAAGCATCATTAGCTTGTTGCCATTCATCTCAAGTTATGCACACGTACACACACAAACTTCTACACACAGCTTCTGTTTGTACACCACAGCTGTTAATAGCATGGACTTTAAGTAAAATTGTGAAATATTGGCTCTTTGGTATTATCACTTTCCCTGGTATTTTCCCTTTTTTTCTCCTTGTAACCCTCACCATCTGCAGGTCTTCAGTGTCCTCCATTCATCTTTTCAGTCAAACATCTTCTCAATCAAACTGAAATAAACTAACAGAATGATTAGTGGATTACACTTTAATATAATGGCTTTAATATAATAGGATAACTTTCCTTGGTATTATTTTAGCGAAATAATATCTTTTCTTTTTCTTTAGAAATAGACAGGGACAGATAGACAGGAAAGGAGAGAGATGAGAAGCATCAGCTCTTCATTGTGGCACCTTAGTTGTTCATTGATTGCTTTCTCATATGTGCCTTGACCGGGGGCTCCAGCCAAACCAGTGACCCCCTGCTCAAGCTAGTGTGACCTTGGGCTCAAGCCAGAGACCCTGGGCTTCAAGTCAGAGACTTTTGGGCTTAAGCCAGCAATCATGGGGTCATGTCCACAATCCCACACTCAAGCTGGCGACCCTGCACTCAAGCTGGTGAGCCTGTGCTCAAGCCGGCGACCTGGGGGCCTCAACCCTGGGTGCTCTGCATCCGAGACCTATGCTCTATCCACTGCACCACCACCTGGTCAGGTGCCAAATAATATCTTTATACCCAATCCCCTATTATCCTTCCTCCTAGAATCTATTCCAGTGCTTTGTGTACTACTCTAATTTTAACATTTTTACAATGAAATGTGATATTGAAATGTGTCTTTTTCATTGATAGAAGTATTACTGTATTTCCATTAATGAAAAAGAATGATTTGCTATAATAAAGGACAATGCTGAGAGAGGAGATGAAACTCTAGACCTTTTGAGAACAGACTTCTAGGAGTTTGTATTATTTATCCAGATTGTTCACATGGTGACATGAAAATATAAGTATTAAAGGTCCACATAAATCCTAAAATCTGAGCTCAGCCCAAGTCTTGCAATTATTTTTGCAAGTAAGGATTCTTTGCCGAGATTACCTTTCTGGTTCTTAATCTGGTGCTAGTCAGCTTCTGGATGCAGAGAAGCATGTTTAATGCAGGTATAAGTGGTTAGTCAATTCCTCAGGCATCCATATTTCTTTATTTTCCTTGTTAAGATCTTGGTAATGATCCAACTCAAGAAATAGAGTTGAATCCAGGCTGCATATGTATGAGAAGTATTCATTGAACTAAAGTTGAACCTAAGCTGCCATTTTGAAGTCTTTGTTAAAAGCCAACTAAAATTAAATCAAGAGAAAAATATTCCTACTCACATTTTCTGAGGCAAAGTGATTCAAGCCAATCTTCATTGTACTATACTTAGGTATTATATCAACTTGGTTCTATGCCAGATGTGGAAAATACTAACCACCCTATTTTAAGTTGCAACTGCCCCCTGTACCCTCCGTGCTCTCTAAACTCCTTTTCTGGTCTATTGCTCCCCAAAGCACTTATCCCAATTTGACAAACTATGTGTTTTACTTACTTATTTCATTTATTGTCTGTCTCATCCCTTGGCATGTAAGTCTCATGAAGGCATGGATTTTAGTCTATTTGGTCACTACTGTCTCCCCAGGGCTTAGAAAAGTACTGGCACGTAGTATGCATGCAACAAATACTATTGAGTGAATCAGATCAGCTGGCACAATTTATTGTACACACCAACCAAAACATTTATGGCCAGGAACACACATTCTAATTAAAATTCACACAATGTGCATTTTAACAGCTGTATACTACATCTGTATATTAATTTTATTGTTATTTTAATTTTGGAAGCATAAGATCAATGCTTCAGACATGAGAAATAAATCCAATAAATTAAATCAAATTAATTTTTAAAAATATCAGACAACAAAGTGTTCACAAATAAGATAAATATAAATATTATACTTACTTGAGCACTTGAGAAAGAGAAAGGCTTATAGTGGCAAAAGAGAATATGTTCAGTGGACTATACGAAAGGATTTAAAGAAATGATTCCAAGAACAGGGTAATAAGAAATAAAGCCGAGATGTTAAGGTTAAGGTCAGATTCTAGAAATCCTTGAATGGATTTTAGTCTTTATATGAAGTAAATAGACAAGTAAGGGAGCAGTGTGTGTGTGGTCCGGAAGCAGAATAAACAAATCTGCTCTTAAGACTTTAAACTAGCACTGGTATGCAAAATTAATGATAGGTGGGAGAGACTAGAAATAGGAATATTAGTTGGGAAACTATTACAAGAGTTCTTGTGTGAGATGATAAGGTGAAGTACCATTAACCCTTGAACAATATGAGATTAAGGGCACTGACTCCCATCAGAAATCTACATATAACTTGTGACTCTCCCAAAACTTTACTAATAGCCTACTGTTGAACTTACCGATAACATAGTTTAATAACACATATTTTGTTTGCTATATGTATTATACACTGTATTCTTACAATAAAGTAAGCTACAGAAAAGAAAATGTTATTTAGAAAATCATAAAGGAGAAAAATACTTACAATACTGTACAAATTTATTGAAGAAAATCCACATATATAAACAACCCCTGTTGCTGTTCAAGGTCAACTGTATTGTGCTATAAGTGAAAAAGAAAAGGCCAGAGCCCTGGCCAGTTGGCTCAGTGGTAGAGCATCAGCCAGGCATGTGGAAGTCCTGGGTTTGATTTCTGGTCAGGGCACACAGGAGAAGTGACCATCGGCTTCTCCACCCCTCCCCCTTCTTTCCTCTCTCTCTTCTCTCTCTCCCTATCTCTCTCTTCCTCTCATGCAGCCATGGCTTAAACAGTTTGAGCAAGTTGGCCCCGGACGCTGAGGATGGCTCCATGGCCTCGCCTCCGGTGCTAAAATAACTCGGTTGCTGAGCAACAGAGCAACGGCCCCAGATGGTCAGAGCATTGCCCCATAGTGGGCTTGCCAGGTAGATCTGGGTTGGGAAACATGCTTGAGTCTGTCTCTCTGCCTCCCCGCTTCTCACTTAAGAATTTAAATAAAATTTTACAAAGGCCAAATGGCAAAGATGGATAAGCATGACTTGATGACTAATTTGATATGGGGGCAAGGAATATGAGGTAGTCAAATATCCCAAGGCTTTGAACCTGAGAGTATGATGATTGAATTGATAAAAAGAAGAAAGTCACATAGGATAGATAATGATGTGTATGGTATTAGGCCTGCAGAGTTTGCAGTAATAGCAAAATATGTGAATAAAATGTCCAGCAGGAAGTTGTAAATAAGCCAAGACAAGGATGCTTGGTACAAAGATAGGATCATTCATAAAGTTATTGACCCCTGAAGACTCTGATAATGCAGCTTTCTGTGGTGTGCTGTTCTGTTACAATACATAAACTCTCCTCTGTAACCTCCACCTTTCTCTCTGCATAGGTTGGCTGGAATGCAAGTGTTGCTTTCTTCAAGTTTTAAAATTAAGCAAATAATAAAAGATTATATTGTTACAGTAAAAATTCAAACCATAAAGTGAAAGGACCCACTGACCTCTTCCCAGTCCCCTCCCAAGAGATACCACATGTTTCTGTGTGTATCTTTTCAAATATTTGTCTGTGCAATTACATACATATGGAGGACATATAGAAACGCATGGGTTTGTATTTGTTTGTTTTACATGAGTGGAATCATGTGGTATGGTGCCATCAGCCCATTAGCAGCTGCTAAGGAAGCAGCAGTGCCAATTTGCTGTAGCTGTGGGGAGCCCAGGCAGGGAGAGTGTGGCTGCCAGTTGCCAATACCTCCAGGATTCTAACTGCTACTCATTTCAGGGAAGGTTTGGAACACCAGAAGTTTGGCTGATACATCAGATTCAATATGACCCTGCCAGGCAGATACTCCAGTGCATCTCAGTGCCACAGACCATTTCCCCTCCCTTCTCACCAAACCAGACACTTGCTTTTGGATATCTTGATTTTATTCTAATCCTTAAGGAGCAAGATTCAAAGTCACTACTTCTCTTTAAATTGGTTCTGAAACAATGGGTTTACATTCTCAGAAATCCATAGTATTTCTAGATTCTCTGTTTTTTCAGATCTTTTGTTTCCATCTGTACTTTCTCCTCTCCATAATATTTCATTTCCGGTGACCTTGTCCAAGAAGAAGGCTTTCTTTTGAAAGCTCAGGGTATGAGGAAGATGAAGAACTGGGTTGTGGTGGATATCTGTTTATTGTATGTCTCTCAAAAGCTGCTGATCAGCGGTAGAGCGTCAGCCTGGCGTGCGGGGGACCCGGGTTCGATTCCCAGCCAGGGCACATAGGAGAAGCGCCCATTTGCTTCTCCACCCCCACCCCCTCCTTCCTCTCTGTCTCTCTCTTCCCCTCCCGCAGCCAAGGCTCCATTGGAGCAAAGATGGCCCGGGCGCTGGGGATGGCTCCTCGGCCTCTGCCCCAGGTGCTAGAGAGGCTCTGGTCACGGCAGAGCAACGCCCCAGAGGGGCAGAGCATCGCCCCCTGGTGGGCAGAGCATCCGCCCCTGGTGGGCGTGCCTGGTGGATCCTGGTCGGGCGCATGCAGGAGTCTGTCTGACTGTCTCTCCCCGTTTCCAGCTTCAGAAAAAATACAAAAAAAAAAAAAAAAAAAGCTGCTGAAATTTTATTGTTTTGTGTTTTAGTTCCTTGTTAAACCTTCTTAAAACCATAGTAATTATATGCCTACTTGTAATGACTTACTTTAAAGCATATTTAAATATTGCAGCAATATGCATTTTATTTAGCACAATCCATTTTTAAAGTTCTAACTGTGGTAAGCTATCTATGTTCATAATTATAGTTTATTTGAATGTGCAGTATTTTTGGATCAGTGAAGTACCATACTTTGAGGGGGTGGAAGAAAAATAATCTATGTATTTTTAAATGAACTAAAGTTTATTTTAATGTTCAGTGTCTAAGATAATTTTAAAATTCATTGGTTCTATTTTATAACATAAGCTGTGAGCAAAAATATCTTTATACAATCAAGTCTCACTAAAGTGGTTTTCAAAATCCATGTCACATGGCCACCACTAACTACCTTGGTAATTGTGGTGATTAAATCATATTTGAGAGATATTTCTCTTATACTGAATTTCATCCCCCCAAAATTTTGTAAGTTGGTAGAGGTGTCTTTTAAGGACCAGTTGAAAGTTATTTATATTTCATCAATAACTAGGTATAGCTGTGTTATTAGAAAAGTATGCTGAAGTCACTGAAAACTTACCAGGTACATTTACTCGATTTCATATGAGAATGTGACTGATTCTAAAGTGACTCAGGAAATGTTTCAAAACTTTCTTCAGTTACCCATCCCACACTTTTACAGTTCTTTCCAAGATTTAGCACCTAGCACTGCGTTGGCTTTGGAGAAAGATTCAAAAAATAACCTGCCTAAGAGCAGCTTCTCCACCCCGAGCAAACAAGATATACATATCTAAAATGATGAGGAAATATGTACATGTGTGGAAAGATCACTTTAGAGGGGGGGTTATCCCAGAAACACTTTGTGGAAGAGGTAGAATTTGATTTGGGCTGTAGAAGACTAATAGGATTTAGATTAGTAGAGAGAAGAAAGGGAGAAGGATTTCTCCTCATGTAGGGAAGGAAAAAAATACATCGTGTAGCTGGCAGAAATTATAGGTCTGCCCTAACTGGAGTTGAAAAGTAGTAGGTGAGGTTGGAGAGGTAAGTCAAGGTGTTTTCCCAGGGGACTTCCAGTGCCTAGATGAGAATAGTTTGAAACTGATTAATCAACTAGAAGACACTGAGGCTTTTAAACAAGAAAATAAAATATGCAAGCATTACTTTAGTGAGATTTATCCAACTGAAGTGGACAGACCAAGTTGGGAGAATTTAGAAGGAAGAGCATTCATTAAGGAGACTTTACACATGCATCAAAAGTTTTAAGAAATAGATGTGTCTTCTGACACAGCAATTCCACTTCTAGGAATTTTTTTTTTTTCACTTCTAAAATTTATCTGAAAGAAGTAATCAGCCTCGGCTTGAGTGTGGGCTCAAAAGCTTGAGCGCAGGGTCGCTGGCTTGAGCATGGGATCATAGACATGACTCCATGGTCACTGGCTTGAGCCTAAAGGTCGCTGGCTTGAAGCTCAAGGTCACTGGCTTGAGCAAGGGGTCACTTGCTCTGCTGTAGCCCCCCCCCCATCAAGGCACATACGAGAAAGCACTCAGTGAACAACTAAGGAACCGCAATGAAGAATTGATGCTTCTCATCTCTCTCCCTTCCTGTCTGTCCCTCTCTCTCTCACTCATTCTCTCTTGTAAAAAAGGAAAGAAAGAAAGAAAGAAAGAAAGAAAGAAAGAAAGAAAGAAAGAAAGAAAGAAAGAAAGAAAGAAAGAAAGAAAGAAAATTATAGATGCACACAATGGGTCAGCTACCAGAACATTTAATACAGTATTTAAAGAACAATAAATTGGAAATATAAATTGAATAATAAATGACTTGCAAATTACTAGTATAATACCACTATGTGATGGACTATTATGGAACCATTAAAATTGATACATTGTAAGAATATTTAAAGTCATAAAAAGAAGACATACTATTGAAAGCAAAACTTACAAAATACTGTGTATAGTATGATCCTATACATGCAAAAGTGGGTGGAAAAGTTGTGTGTGCATCTATGTGTAACTAACTCAATTGAACAAATACAACACATTTCAATTGCCTAGAAAATGCAGTCTTTGTCCTTTTAAACATTATTCTTTTGTGTTGTTTTTTCCTGTTATAAGATGAAGTGTGGAATCCATCACTCTTAGATAATAACAAATTCTTCAGCCATTTAAAGTCCTAAAAAGCTACAACTAAGTCTTAAGTGATAGTAAAATTTCAAGCTTAACTTTCTGTTAATTTTTCTTCCCTCACCAACTTTGACTACTTCAGTCTGACATTTTATAGTGGGACAGTGAGGTGGGGGTGAGATCCCTCTGCAATTCTCCCTAGACTTAGGATGGCTCATCAGAAAATTTGAATTCTAGAACCATCTCTATACCCAGATTAGTAAATTAGTCACTCCAATTTTCTATTCCCTCATGTGAGAAATGGAACTAATAATACTTGGCCTACATGCCTCTTCAGTATATTGTGAACATCAAATTATATCGTAGAAGCAGAATTATTTTTGCAGAGTTAAAACGTGTTTTATTAGTGTTTTATCAAATACAACCCACTAGACCGGAAACCCGAAAACCAAATGCCTACAGGAGGCCAGGAAAGTAACTTAAAAGACCTAATCAGGTCTGGTGTGAGGTGATAAATAGCAACTGGCAACTGACCCAAATGTTGGGGTGGGAAAGTTGGTGAACTGAGAGAAAGAGCTTATGCCCAGGAAGAGTAAACAGATATTCCTCAGATCTGAGCTGCTTGTGCCTTATAGAAATTTAGGCCATGTTGCCCGATCCTCTGATATTTCAAGAGAAGACAAAAATTCTGATTTTTCTGTGATATCTTTTGATTTTCTACTGTTGACAACTGATCTAAATATGAAACACCACATAGACCAACAATGTGTGAGTTGAACTAATAATCAATAAAGACTAGATTTGGTCCCCAGGACATCAACTCATAATTCTGCACTAGACTATAAACAATTTGAAGGCGGAGATCTTCATTTTTCTCTGTGTGGTCTCAAAATTTTATACAACATCTGACATATTTAGTACTTACTAAATGCTGGTAAAATTATGGATGCATGCTGCTAAATTGAAACACTGTTTTTGCAGGTGAAGATGTCAAATAACTCATACCATTTTGTGGCCTTTCTGTGTTCTTAATAGATGCAAATTTAATTGTAGCAATCCTTCTTTTTGTTTTTCCGAACTGGTCAGAGTAGGGGAAAGAAAGCTAAAGGAATAGATGCAAATAAGAGACTAATGTGAGCAAAGAGATACGTTGTAAATAAATACAATCATAAGGTATTCAGTTATTTCTGGTTCTCGCTTAATCTGTTGTGAGGAGGTCAGATGGGTCCGTTGGAAGTGGGTGGGTTTAGCTAACTGAAGAAGCACAGGAGAAGAGAAGCACCTGTTTTAGGGGTTGTGGATACTTGCCATGGGGCAGTGGCTAGTCAAAGAAAACTTCCTAAGAATATGATGCTATCTCATTCAACAAGTGATTTAATTCAACAAATATCCACTCAAGTTTACTATGGAATAATACATCAGCAAACAAAGGCGTCCAGTAGTTGTGGAATTTATATTTTGGTTAGGGAGACAAGCAATGAACATAATAAGTTAGAAAATTCTAAGTTATATAAGATGTTAGAAGGTTGATGGTCAGTTTTATGTGCCAGGTGGCTAGGCTATACCCCTTAGTTACACAAACACTAACCCAGGTATTGCTGTGAAGGTTATCCTAGGTAACCTGGGTAGGCCCTATCCTGTCAATTGAGAGACCTCGAGAGTAAGGCTTTCCTAAAGAATGAGAAATTCCATCTGTGGACTGCAGCTTTAGTTCTTGTGGGCAAGTTCTAGCCTGCCCCTCCTGACAGCCTGCCCCGTGGATTTTGGACTCACCTAGCTGGCCCTCACAGTTGCATAGGCTGGTTCTTTTACCAAATTAAAGGGGTTTGCTTGCCTGTGTGCATTAAAGCCCAATCAAATGCAAACTGGAATATACAGCAAAGAAAGTAAAGGAAATACACCAAACCCAGAGGCACAGGTGAGCTGTCACTCTAAGACCTGGCTCCCTAATGGCTTCTAGGAGGTGGGTTAAATAGGGGAGAAATCATTCTTCATGGGGGAGTTAGGGTTGTGGTCTCTATTGATTGGTTAGCACTAGGGTAGGGGTAGTTGATCACTGCTACTGGCCCTGATGTCAAGCCATGGCAACACTGTCTAGTTCACAAGGGTGTGGTCAGTGGAGTTGGTCAACTTTTCTGGGTCTGAAGCTGAAACACAACTGAGGCCTAGATGTTATCTTTGGTTTGACAGAAACTCTGTCTCTGTGGTCAACAGACCCAAGGCTTTGTTTTGAAGATTATTGGCTCCTGACCAGAAACTCATCGTCCCAAGGGCTTAATGATTAAGGGAATAGACGTGCAAGGGAGAGGGAGGTAAGTGAGTCAGGATGCTCCTATTCTGGACAAGCCAGTTTGAATCAAAAGAAAAGGAGAAAAGGTCAGATTAAAGAAATGAGGTTTCTGTGTGCTTACAGTTCCTTGCTCCAGAGACTATGCTCTTAACCACTAAGCTCTACATGAAGAAAAGCCAGGTGAGTGAGACCAGAGGGTTGAGTGCTGGGTCTTGAAAGCTCTCAAGGCCTGGTGCTCCAGATCAGGGCAGACTGCGACAGTAGGTGTAGGCAGCTCTGGGTGGAGGACTTGTGGGTTGGAATTCCTGGAAAAAGATAGAAAAACTTCAGCCAAGGAATAAAGTCAGAAGGTATGAACAAAGCCTGCTTTGCCTGAAGTCTAGACTTCAGAGAGAGCTTCAGGAATTGTTTAATGCCCAGTGTGGCCTC
This sequence comes from Saccopteryx leptura, assembly GCF_036850995.1. Lineage (NCBI taxonomy): Eukaryota > Metazoa > Chordata > Mammalia > Chiroptera > Emballonuridae > Saccopteryx > Saccopteryx leptura. Next base: position 223,242,357 of record NC_089503.1, read on the forward strand.
TTTGATTGCAGGTGACGATGGAAAAATGTGGTCAAAGATGTCACAACAACTTTTCCTATATCCTTATATTGGATTGTAGCATTTCTAAGTCACCTACTTACAAACATCTTTGGGTCTTCTCACTAAGATTGATAGATTAAATGTGATAACTTTATAGTTTATTGTACTGAATCTTTTCTACCATTATTTTTCTTGTTTATATCCCAAAGGAAAAACAATAAATAATACTGGATTTATTTTATAAACAGAAAGCTCCTAGATTCCCTGTAAAGACAAGTGTTTTGGACCAAATAAATTTGACTATCAAACTTCTCTTTTTTTTTGGAATTTTATTTTTATTTTTCACTTTTTTGTGAAAGAGAGAGAGAGAGAGAGAGAGAGAGAGACAGGAAGGGAAATAGATGAGAAGCATCAACTCATAGTTGAGTTACTTTACTTGTTCATTGATTGCTTCTCATATGTGCCTTGACTGGTGGGTTCAAGCTGAGCAAATGGCCTCTTGCAACCTTGGGCTCAAGCCAGTGACCTTGGGCTTCAAGCTACCAGGCCCATGCTCAAGCTGTCGACCTCAAGCTTTCCAACCTGAGACCTCAGCATCCCAAGTCAACACTATCCACTGCACCACCACGGGTCAGGCGTGGAAATCTTTTAAAGTTTTTATCTAACAATGCTTAAAAACAGTTTGTAGTGTTATAATAAGTTGATGTTTTAAAATAGTCTTGAACAACAAAAAAGAGAAATGGAGTTAGGGTCACAGGGTGGGAGAAACCAAACCCTGAACCAAACTGCCGAAAGCAGATAGAAGCATAAAGAGACAGATGTCAGCCTCTGGAATCCAACACTGAAGGCCAAGAAAATGGAGTGTAAAAACAGAGTGTTATATAATTTGCTACAGACAAACTAGAAGTGAACTTTGCATCTTTGAGGTGAAGTACACCTGAGAAAAATGATGCCTAGTTTTATAGCAATTTATGTGGAATCATGGGCATCTTAGCAGAAGTAAAATTCAGTTTTCCTCCTTTTTTGTGAGGGTGTGGATGTATGTGAAAACTGAGAATAGTGAGTGTGCTGAAATAACAGTGAGCAGCTTTGAGCAGCCTCTGAGTGTATTTATAGATATCAAGCACACGAAACACGCCCACGTCATACACCCTCTCCCCAGGAATCCAGGATGTGTGAAGAAGAAGAATACAAGGTGTACATTTGGCGGTCTGTACCACACGTGGGGTGTGCTAGGCGTAGTAACTTTAAAATCCTTGATAGTACCTGACCAGTATTTTATCAGAACCATCAAATGACTGGAAGGGTTGTAGACAGAATTGTTTTAAATGGAAGATATTTCTTTTTTCAAACGTTGGTACTGACAGAATCTCTCAAGGTCAAGACATATCCATCCACCTCAGGTGAAAGGGTTACTACAGGATGGCAAAGGGTTAGAAGTCTTCCTTTTATTCCATACAGTTCTCTACCATTACTCTTAACAATAAACTATATTGTTTTCATGATTGCAAAAACTTTATTTTAAAAAAATCATAGGCTCCTTAGCTGGATTGTCAGTTGGTTAGAGCATCATCCCCAATATGCAAAGGTTGTGGGTTCGATCCCAGGTCAGGGCACATACAGGAACAGATCAGTGTTTCTTCCTCTCTCTCTAAAATCAATCAATACTTTTCTTCGAAGTTTTAAAAAAAAAAAATAGGCTGTCTAGACAGAGCTGTCTGGCTCTGTTACTGTGAAACATAGGGAGCGTTACAGAGGGAACGGGTACTTCGGTCAGAGGGGCAATTCCCCAGTGCCCTGTGCCTTGAAGGTTTGGGAATAAAATCGTTCAACTCTGGGACCAGATTTCAACCAATACGTTCAATACCATGTTTTATTGCACTTCACATTGTGTGGTTTTCACATTTAAGGCAAGAACCTCCACCAGCAAAAAAGATTACCACTCGTAATCTGGAACCAGACCCTCAGTGTCTCCAGAGTATGCCTGTAAGAGTCTCTTGGCATAAAAATACAGGGTCTCTGGCGGCCTTTTGATTTGTCATCTTTAGAGGCAATGGAGACATACCTCATGTACCAGAAAAGTCATCACTTTTTCCCTCACCAGAAAAAAAAAAGGAGGGGGGAAGAAATTGCAGTGAGAACCAGGCTTAGAACAGACAGTACAAAAAAGATTGAGGGCATCTGCTTTGCTGTCACCAATTTCATAAAGTGCAAAGAACAGGGAAGATTGGCAGCCTCAGAAATCCTTAATATGAGAGAGAACGTAGGCACATGCTTTCCTTTTCTGGACCAGAGTTCTCAGAGGTTTGAACGCAGCAGACACGGAGCTGCTACCCACCTACCCTGCGCTGCTGAGTGCTGCAGGGAGTGCACGGCAAACGCACAGCTCCTGCCTCAAGGAGCTGATGACTTGACCATTGTCTTTGCTGTCCTGACTTGGTAGCAACTAAAACCACCCTCCCACTTCTTGCAATTAGGTCCACTGGTTTCTTTTATTTTGTTTTGGTTTCTCACTGTTTCTACAAGCTTCTCCAGCTATTTGATGAGTGGTGGACTTCAAACCCGTTCTTTCTTGCTTTTAATTTATCAATTACTTACTGTACACCAGACTGATTTGGCTCTGTGACATCTAGCACCATCACACTAACAGGTTTCAGTTGCATCTGTTACTATTTGATTAACTGTCACTCAGAGAGGAAACAGGGAAAAGTTGAAGTCACCTCGCTTGTGGTCTACCATAGGTCCCCAGAATTTCTCTCTTTACTTTTTATCAATCACAGCATGGAGCTAGTAGAATGCTCTGATATGGAACCTTAAATAATCCAGAGCCTGTATTCACAGGGACAGGAGAGCCAAAACAATTTATGAAGAATTAAAAGAATTTATGAAGGTTTTTTATTGACAAGAAGGAAAAGAGGATGATGCCAATTGCACACGTCATTGTTTTTGTGTTCTTTTCCCTCCAGCGAGAGAACACCCTGCAGGCAACACCTTTCCCAGCCTGGACACACATCAGCTGTGCTCTTCCAGGTGAGCCTGTCTCTCTTCAAGCTTAAGCAGCCTTTGCTGAGAAACAGCCCAAGCCCAGGACAGGAAAGCAGAGTAAGTGAAGGGGAACAGAATATGCCATTCAAAAATATGCCGTTTTGGCATGTTAATTTGAAATCAAGTTCCTTGGGAAACAGCAGGTGCAGGAAGAACACGCTGACCCTCCTTGGTCCCTCTGAAAGCAGACAAGTGGGGGCATTCTTATCACCAGATACAGGGAATTTAGGGCGGAGCAGGCTGTCTGCACAAACCTGTTACTTCCCTAATAATTTACTGCCCCAAGCCCACACTTCTTTGTCTTGTCAGTTCTTCACAAAGTTCTAGTTTCTTTGTCTAAAAGGGTATAAAAGCGGCCCTGGCCAGTTTGCCCAGTGATAGAGCGTCGGCCTGGCGTGTAGGAGTCCCGGGTTCAATTCCTGGCCAGGGCACACAGGAGATGCGCCCATCTGCTTCTCCCCCCTTCCCACTCTCCTTCCTCTTTGTCTCTCTCTTCCCCTCCCGCAGGCAAGGCTCTATTGGAGCAAAGTTGGCCCAGGCGCTGAGGATGGCTCCGTGGCCTCTGCTTCGGGGCACTAGAATGGCTCTGGATGCAACAGAGCAACACCCCAGATGGGCAGAGCATCGCCCCCTGGTGGGCATGCTGGGTGGATCCCGGTCGGATCCCGGTCAGGCTCATGCGGGAGTCTGTCTGACTGCCTCCCTATTTCCAACTTCAGAAAAATACAAAAAAAAGGGGGGGGGGGTATAAAAGCTACCTGCTTTGGGCCTGACCTGTGGTGGTGCAGTGGATAAAGCATCAACCTGGAACGCTGAGGTTGCTGGTTCATGACCCTGCACTTGTCTGGTCAAGGCACATACGGGAATTGATGCTTCCTGCTCCTCCCCCTTCTCTCTCTCTCTCTCTCTCTCTCCCCTCTAAATTGAATAAATTAAAAAAAAATTTTTTTTAAGCTACCTGCTTTAGTAACTTCTTTGAGTCTCATACTTTTATGGGCTCTTCTTGTACATACAAAATTAAATGTTTTTCTCCTGTTAATCTGTCTTATGTCAATTTAATTATTAGATCAGCCCAAGAACCTAGAGGGGAAGAAGGGAAAGTGTTCCTTTCCTGCATAAGCCAGGTCAAAGGAAATGAAATAACACCAAACTGTTGTTCTTTCCAATTCAGACAGAGTTCAGGAGTCCGTAGAAATTCAGAGGTGAAAGAGACCGCTTTTAGCTAGGAAAAACAAGAGAGGAGTAACCAAAGGAGGCGGCTTCTGAACCGAACCTTAAAGCATAGGTGGAGTTTCCATGGCAGAGATGATGGATGGGGAACAGTAACGTCCCGCTTCTGCCATGGTGTCAGCTTGTAAATCCATCTCCCTGAGCTCTGGTGTCTTTCTCTATAAAATGAGGACTTGAGGATCTGGAAGGTTTCCCCCCAGCCCATCTCTTGTACTGGCCTGCAGCACAGACTTGGATTGAACTTTGGCTAATACAATGTTTGCATGGATCTTGACCAAGATCTTTCCCACTCACCTCTCTTATGCCCCTTTTTATCTTTCCCTGTTTCCTCCCATTCCTACTCTTTGAATAATAATGCAGTAATCACAGCTTACATAAGTATATTTGTCAGCCTTTGCTGTGATTGTGCTGCATATAAACCACCCCGCAGTTGACTGGCTTCTGACATTAATTCTCAGGCGCACAGGTTTCTGGGGTAGCTGCTCCAGCTTGGACTTTGCCGAGTGATTCTGCTCCACACACACACCCCCAACCTTAGTAGCCTCTAGTTTATTCTCATTATCACTTCTAGAGAAAGCTTCCAATCCTGATCTTTGTCTATGCCATCTCCCAACACCTTGCTTAAATGGAAAAAGATACAGAGAAAGAGTAATTAGCTAAATCAATCCAAAGCCCACAAAATTTTCCAGAATCTTGTTTCATGTTGAATTGAATATTCTAGAAATAGCTCAAATCAAACCATAAGGAACTGCCATCTGGACTGCCTTCTACAAGGATTATACACATGGCACAATTACCATTCTTATATGATAAAAGTATTAATAAGGATTCCAGTAATATCTTATTATTTTTTAAAGATTTTATTTATTCATTTTAGAGAGAAGAGAGGGAGATAAGGGGGGGATGAGCAGAAAGCATCACCTCCCATATGTGCCTTGACTGGGCAAGCCCAGGGTTTCGAGCAGGTGACCTCAGCGTTCCAGGTTGAGGCTTTATCCACTGCGCCACCACAGGTCAGACCCAGTAATATCTTATTAAATAAACCTAGTATTTAAGAATATGGAGCAATTCTAGCATGGCAATATCACAACCTTTGTGCTTTCTCTAAAGAAAGTGTTTACTAAATAAATTATTAATGGAAAAAAAATCCGGAAGGACCTATTAACCTTTCTCAGGAAGTTCTGTCAAGTGACAACATTTATGTGCATGTAAATGATGAACAAATTCAAAACAATATTTATTTGTTTGTTAAAACAGATCCAGGAGAAGCTCTCCTTGAAAGTTTGGTGGGAATTATCCCATTTTCCAAAAGAGATTTAAAATACAAACTTGTAGATCTGAAAAAGAACTTTATAGATCAGACTTTAAATCACTTGAGTCTATCAGATAATTATTCTAAATTAGTTTTCACTATATTAAGCACTTTTACCCACCTACTAATGATTTTTAAAAAAGCATTTGAGGAGGTATAACAAATGTAGAATTACTATGGAAATTTTAATCCAGATAAGTCAGCCTCCCAAACAAACCTAATTTCATGGTGACCACATTGTACCACACTGGAACCCAGTTTTCTGCCTGAAAAGAAAAGCCATGAGAAAAAGGTCATGAGAGCCTAACCAGGCAATGGCACAGTGGATAGAGCTTCAGACTGGGACACAGAAGACCCAGGTTCAAAACCTCGAGGTCTCCAGCTTGAACATGGGCTCACCAGCTTGAGCCCAAAGGTCGCTGGCTTGACGCCCAAGGTCTCTGGCTTAAACCCAAGGTCACTTGCTTGAGCAAGGGGTCACTCACTCTGCTTTAGCCCCCCCCTCCCAGTCACATATGAGAAAGCAATCAATAGTCTATGGCCATACCACCTGAATGTGCCCAATCTCCTCTGATCTCAGAAGCCCAAGCAGGGTTGGGCCTGGTTAGTACTTGGATGGGAGAAAGCAATCGATAAACAACTAAGGTGCCAAAACGAGAATTGATGTTTCTCATCTCTCTCTCCCTTCCCTGTCTGTCTGTCCCTATCTGTCCCTCTCTCTGTCTCTCTCTCTGTTTCTGTCACACACACAAAAAAAAAGTCATGAGAAAACACACAAAAGATATGAGCATTATCCTTCCAGGAGTGGTTCTGCTTATATGTTAAAATGTTTTCCTCACCTGACCTATGGAGGTGCAGTGGATAAAGCATCGACCAGGAATGCTGAGGTTGCCAGTTAGAAACTCCAGGCTTGCCTGGTCAAGGCACATACAGGAAGCAATATGAGTGATGCTCCCCACTTCTCCCCACCCATTCTCTCTCTTTCTCTCCTCTCTCTAAAATTAATAAATAAAATCTTTTTAAAAAAATGTCTTCCTCCATGGGATATAGGTGAACGTCCCTGTTTGTTCTTCAGAGAGTGTATTTCTCTAACAGCTCAATGTAATTATGGTGTAGCAAATGGTCAGAGCATGAAAGCTATATGCCTGCCATGCTGCTTGCCTCCAAATAATATATGCTTTTGACTACTATTTGTGTTCCAGTTTCTGGCAGCAATAGACTTGTTACCTTCAAATGTTAAATCTCCAAGCATTGTAGTGAACAGCATTTTTATTAATTTCTGTGCCTTCAATTTCATAGTGATTCATTGTCAGTGATTCTGAGTTTCTTCACAAACTTAAAAGTGAAGTAAATTTTTCTTAATTTTCTCTCTCTCTCTTCCAGAGCTCTAGAACTATTAATTGGTTTTGGCTTTGGTTTTGTTTCTTCCTTATTACCAAGGTTTCCCTCATTACTTTCCCAGTCACCTTTAGACCTAATCAAAAACCTTAAACTTTAGGAATTGCCACTTGACAAGAATTATGCTTATCTGTTTCAGTTCTGAAACACAATGCCAAATATTTCAACCTAACTCAGGTTTTAATCAAGCTAATCAAGTCACGGACTGAGCCTTCCAAATTCACAGCTTGCTCATGAACCAGACAAGTATGGGATGGGGGAGGAAACTGGAACATTCTGGGTACTGTGTGATCCCCCCATTCCCTCTGTCACCTCTTTACCAAGACCATTTTCTGAAGGCTAAATGATCAGCTCTTTTAAACCCTCCTTCCTTTATAGTAATTTTCAGTATTCATTAGTGCTTCTCAATCTTTTTTGCCCTATATACCTGATTTTTACCTTATATAGTATTATTTGAAAAATCAGAGTGTTTCCCCCAAGATATAAAATTATAACACTGAATTCTTTTCCAATCACCCCCACCTAGAGATTGTCACCCATCCCTGAGGAGTGATGGGGACAGAGCTTGACTCTTCACTCTCCCACACGGCCCTCTTTGACAATCACTGGTTCAAGTGCACTGCTCCTTGGAATTTGTTAGTAAATCTGCAAAAAAAAAAAAAAAATCTAAAGAGTAAGTCATTATTGTAGTAGATATTTCAAATGCATTAAATTAAGAGTTAGAGCTATAAACAGTGAATTATTGGTGCCTGGGGGAAATGTCCCAGTCTCTATGAGGTTCTACAGTTGGTACCAGAACCCTGTGATTATCACTGTAGGTTTTGTAGGTAGTGAAAACTAGCAGCCCACGATGATCCTTGTGCTTTGAATCATGCTAAACATAATTTAGAAAGCTGTTTGACTAGTTTGTTTGTATGAGAGAGAGAGAGAGAGGAAGAGATGAGAAGCATCAACTTGAAGTTGCATCACTTTTTGTTGCTCCCTGATTGCTTCTTGTATGTGCCTTGACCGGGGGTGGGGGCTCAAGCTGAGCCAGTGACCCCTTGCTCAAACCAGCGACCTTGGGATCATGCGGAGGATCCTGCACTCAAGCCACCCCCTCCCAAAAGAGCTAAGTGGGACAGACCTTCTAGAAATAAAGAGTTTTGTCCAAAGTAAACAGTGTAACAGTGCAACTGGAAATAAAATTCAAGACAGCACAGCCTAAAATGTCTCAATCAAATTTGACTCAATATATATATATATAGTGTCAAGGAGGCTTGTTTAAGACAGTTTTCTTTAGAGTATGCCTGTTGGCATCATTACATGGGAAAAAAATCACTCCTAAATAAGTATATGTGAAAATGTATAAGAAATATAAAGCATACATTTATTGCTTCCAATATTCGGGGATCTTGCCTAATAGTTGCTGCTGTTCAGACATCTTGAGGTCAGGGAACAAAAGACTGAATCTATTTCTAAATCTGTTCCATTCCTTCTGGAACATAATACCCTCTTGAAATATATTTGATAGTTCAATTACTAAGCCTTGTTTCTTTGCCAGAAATATGTTTCTGGCAATAGTGTGCAATGTTTGGCTTTGTTCCGATACTAACTATATTTTGGCCTCTGACTGCAGATGTTTAAGTTTCCTTTATGGGAGTCAATGGTGCTTTACAATGATGCCTTTCCAGACCTGGTGATATATCGTTTTTATATATTTTACCACGGAATATGTGCAAATTCAGGAGATATAGATTTCTGAATAATGAATGTAACTTTTGAGTATAATTGTAATATTTTGCTGGTAAAATGTTTTAAAGGGTTGCCTAGATGCTATGTGAACTATTTGAGGCCATATTATTGGGTATTGAATTATCCAATTCTATATGAACCAGATTGTTTCTAGTCTACTAACTACATCTGAATATCATACCTCCTCTAGCCACTGAGCTTTTTTTACATTTCTCTTTAGGACTGAGGGTGTTTTAGGGGAGAAATGTTTATTTGTTTGTTTTTTGTTGTTGTTGTTTTTACAGAGACAGAGAGAGAGTCAGAGAGAGGGATAGACAGGGACAGACAGACAGGAATGAAGAGATGAGACGCATCAATCATTAGTTTTTTGTTGCGCATTGCGACACCTTAGTTGTTCATTGATTGCTTTCTCTTATGTGCCTTGACCACGGGCCTTCAGCAGACCGAGTAACACCTTGCTCGAGCCAGCGACCTTGGGTCCAAGCTGGTGAGCTTTTGCTCAAACCAGATGAGCCTGTGCTCAAGCTGGTGGCCTTGGGGTCTCAAACCTGAGTCCTCGGCATCCCAGTCCAACGCTCTATCGACTGTGCCACCGCCTGGTCAGGCAGGAGAAATGTTTTTGACCGTATTGCTACTCCCATATCTTTCCTGGACTGCTAACACATGCATTGCCATGCTGAAAGAAACTGCATTCAGGGTCAATATATTTAAACAAGATTACTGTCTTTGAAATGATTTATACTCATTATAAACAAAATTCTCACATAACAGAAAAGTAAAAAGAGGAAAATAAAAATATGCCTAAATCCCATCACCAGAAAAAACATCTGATAGTGCAGTCAACATCCTCCGGACATTTCTGTGTGCACATGTCCACATTTGTACATGAATGCAGTTTTACATAAATGAAATCACACTGTATATGCTATCTGAAACAAGCTACTTTACTTTTAGTCAATTATGTGTCCCAGGCACCTTTCTATTTCCATCAATAAAGAGTCTTGTTTTTCAGGCTGCAGTGTATTCCACAGAATCCATGCACCATTATTTACTTATCTAGGCTGTTTCTGAATTTCTATTATAAACAAAGCCACAATGAGCATCCTTCAATTACATCCATTCTCACTTTTTCATTTATTTCTTCTGGATACATATGTGGGGGTTTTGGGTCATTTTATGCATATTGCCAAACTATTCTCTGGAAATATTGTAACAATTTACATTCCCACAAATAAGATATGAATGTATCCATTTCCTGAAACCATGGTCAACTCCAAATTTTATTAACTTTTTAAATATTTGTCAATTGGACCATAAAATGATATTTCATTGATATTTTATTTGGCTAGTCTTTTATTTCAAATAAGGTTAAACACCTATGCTTACTAATCATTTGAATTTCTTCTGTTTGTAAATTTTCTGTCTTATTCTTTTGTACCCTTTCATTTATCTTCCTTCATATATATTATATGTATTTTTTAGTCCTTAGCCCTTTATTATGCATCCTTGTAAAACAGTTTTTCAATTTCTCATCTGTCCTTCTCTCTCCTTTATAGGGTAAGTAGTGAGTTCATTATTTTTGTTTGGTTGTTACCAATACGAAAGTTTAAAAAGTCAAAGTTATAAATCTTATCTTTTTTGTCTCTTGAATTTTTGTGGCATAGTTTAAAAGGATTGCCACATCCCAAAGGGAAATTTTTTTTTCCCTAGTACTTCCAATGTTTCATCTGTCACACTCACATCTGTTATCCATCTAGAAAGTATTTACATATAAGAAGTTGAAATCATGATGTTTTGTTTTTTCCAGATGACTGACCTGTTGTCCCCAACCCTTACAGAATGCTTTCTTTTTAAAACCATTTATTTGAAATGCTATCTTTATCATATAAATTAATATGCACAGATATATCCAGCATAGTGATTAAACCAAAGTATTTGGAATCAGACCTCAATAAAGTTTGATCATCTTGCTTGTTCAAGTTTTCTTATGTAATTTACACTTTTGTTGCTTTGAAATTGATGTGTTGTCTGTCAGTACATTTTATAACTAGATATTTCCTGTCTATAAACCAACTATTATTTTTGTATGTATAGTTTTAAATTGCCTGCAAAAATGATATTTTTGCTTCTTCCCTTCTAGTTCTTTTTTTCTCCCCCTTCTAGTTCTTATTTAACTCATTGGCTTAATATATTAGCAGAACCTCTATTATACTATGGATTCCAAAGACTTAAGGAAATATTCGTCTAATTGTACTTTACTAAGTGTTTTCATTGGAAATTGATGTTAAATTTTATTAAATACACTTTTGGCATCAATCAATATGATCATACAGTTTCTCTCTTTTGACTTAGTAATACAGTGAATTTTATTAATAATGTTTTGTAAGCTACAAGCTACATTTTCACTTCTGGGATAAATCCCACTTGGTCATAGAGTAGCAGTCTTTAAATGTACATGTGGATTTTGTTTAAGATCTACAAAGTTATTTTTGCATTTATAATTTGATTGTAAACAATGTATCTTAACAGTCCCATTTTTTAGTCCTACTTCAAGTAGTCATTTTGAAGTTAATTAATTTATATATGTGTTATAAAATAAAAATACTATCACATGTGAATTTACCCCTAAAGAGTGAAATAGTCTATATGAATTTGCTTAAACAATGGTTTAATTACATTAAAATTTAAAACCATAAGTCTACACCCAAGGTAATTGAAACACATGGCCACCCAGAAAAGTGTACACAAATGTGCCTCGCATTATTCACAATAGCCAAAAACTGGAAACAACCCAAATGTTCACCAGTTAATGACTGAATAAACAAAATGTGTTATATCTGTACAATGAAATATTATTCAGAAATAATAAGAAATTAAATACTGGTACATGCTACAACATAAACAAAAATCTTAAAGACGTTATGTAAGAAGCCAGTCACAAAAGGACACCATTGTATGATTGCATTTATATACAATGTCCAAAATATGCAAATCTAGAAAATAGAGTAGTGGTCACTAGGGGCTGGGGAAGTAGAGGATGAGAGGTGACTACTAACGGGTATGAGGTTTCTTCTGAGGATGATGAAAATATTCTGAAGTTCAATAGTAGCGATGGCTGCACAACTCTGTGAGATTATGCTGAATGTCATTGAATTCTGTGCTTTTAAAGGCTGAATTTTATTACATGTGTATTATATCTCAAAAAAGTATTTTAAAAAAAGAATTGTGTGGCCCTGGCTGGTTGGCTCAGTGGTAGAGTGTCGGCCTGGCGTGCAGGAGTCCCGGGTTCGATTCCCAGCCAGGGCACACAGGAGAAGCGCCCATCTGCTTCTCCACCCCTTCCCCTCTCCTTCCTCTCTGTCTCCCTCTCTTCCCCTCCCGCAGCCAAGGCTCCATTGGAGCAAAGTTGGCCCGGGCGCTGAAGATGGCTCTATGGCCTCTGCCTCAGGCACTAGAATGGCTCTGGATGCAACAGAGCGACGCCCCAGAGGGGCAGAGCATCGCCCCCTGGTGGGCATGCCGGGTGGATCCCGGTCAGGCACATGTGGGAGTCTGTCTGACTGCCTCCCCGTTTCCAGCTTCGGAAAAATGCAAAAAAAAAAAAAAAAAAAAAAGAATTGTGTGAAGGAAAAAGTATTGAAGCTGCAGATAGGAAGGAATTATTTACTCTATTTACTTTATTTTTCCTCTTTCCAAAGGCTAGCCCACATATTTTTAAAACTGTTAAAAGCTTGCCTTGCTGTAAGAGGAACAGAGAACACTCTAAATCTCTTGACTAAGGCAGACTGAGAAATTACAAGGTGCCCAGCCACCAACCATAAACCTGTACTAGTTTAATTTTAGATAGTTTAATTCTCCTGGTCTACATAATTTTGCTAACAAATGGCTTTACATTTTAGAAAATATAAATTTTAAACACATTTTCACAAATCTGGCTGACTCTTGGTGTCTTTCAGCTCTTACTACAAGGGTAGTGACAAATCTCCCGGGAGTGGGTTGGCAGGTGGGCAGGTCGGTGGGAAGCATCTACCAAGGACAAAAAGGAGGAAGGAGTATAGGAGAACCATGATGTGTTTGTCAGAGAAGGGTGCTCTAATGCATAACATTTTTTCCAGGCTTAATATTCTTCTTGGAAAAGCTACAGTCCTATTCTCAAGGCCCAGACCATCCCAAGGCACCTGATTCTCACTGCAAACCCTGAAAGACCACATCAACTCATGTGAGACACCAATCAAGACCCATGTTATTCTTTGACTGTTGTTGCTGTCTGAAGAGGTCCTGTTGTTTTGTGTGATCAGTCAGTCAGGTCTGGTCTAGGGATCTTTCAGGAAAATGTAATCAAATGTGTGTTTAATACTCCATTCCCAATTCAGTAAGGTGTGATAATGAACACTGGCTAATTTGGAAATTATAGTACTATAGAGTACACTACCACTGATTTCAGTTCTCACAGAGGAAAAATTCTACTACTTTGTTTGCCCTCACCTGCAATCCCTGTAGATGCAGCCATATGTCCTTGAGAAATTTGGATTTAATTTCTGAAATACCATTTTAAAGGGTTTATTATTTAATAGCTGCTTGGGCTGGATATCTGCATTACAAGTATGCTCTGAGAAACAAATCACACATAAACGGTGTTTGCTTTTTATTAACAGAACAGTACTATACCACTAATGTTTCCACTGCTAGTGGTAGTATTGGTAGAATGAAATTATGTAGGGGTAGACATGTCCTTGCCCAATGTACTTGGAATCTATTACTTAAACTTGTAAAAAAGAGAGGTTGTATTCCTGATTATCAATCTAATAAGGAGTTGCTAGAGTATTTATTATCATAACAAGTATCCCAAAGGAGGAAAATGTTATAAACAATGTCTTCCAGGGTTAGGTCACTATTTATTCACTATAAGTGGACAAAAACTTTAACCATGTGACCCAGCAATTCTACTCCTGGGTATATACCCAAAAGAACAGAAAAAAGAAACTAAAAAAAATGCTGGTGTGCAACCATTCATAGTACTATTACACTCAGTAGGCAAAAGGAGGAAAACAACCCAAATCTCCATGTGAATGGATAAACCAAATGTGGTACAATGGAATATTACTCAACTGCAGCAAGAAATAAAATTCTGATATATGTTACAACATGGATGAAACTTGAAAATATTATGCTAAGTGAAATAAGCCAGACACAAAAGCATAAGTATTTCATAATTTCACTTCTATAAGGTTCCTAGAATAGGCAAAATCACAGTGACAGAAAGTAAAATCAAGGGTAGCAGGAGCTAGCAGACAGAAGGGGACGAGGTGTTATTATTTAATAGATACAGGTGTTATTATTTGTAATGATGAAAAAGTTCTGGAAATGAATGGTGGTCATAGTTGCAGAACATTGTGAATGTACTTTATATCAATGAATTATACACTTAAAAATGAGTAAAATGGTAAATTTTATGTTATATCTATGTTACCACACACAAAAAAAATCACAAGTGCAGAGAACAGAGATTCAAAAGTATGAAGTGACTTGCCTGAGGCTCCCTCACTAACACTTGGGGGAACTGGGATTCAAACCCACTCAACTGGCGCCAGAGCAGGAACTTTTAGCACTGCCCATGCTGTGTCCGTCCTCTGGTTCACAGTATGAGAACTGAAATGAGGCAGAAAGATGTATTCTTTGACCTCAGCTGGGAAAGAGGACATTGGGCAACTCAAGTTTTTCCAGGTTCTGCGCATGACTGAATAGCTGTACCAAGTGCCGTAGATATTGATTTTGGGGTTACAAACAAATTTTAGCAAATAGGCAAATTCTCAAATTCAGAATCTAAGAATAATGAGAATTGATGTATTTACAAAATTGTATGTTAAAGCTTGGCAGGTTTGGGAAGTGATCTCCCAAAGAGATGAGTACAGATGTGGAGTGAAGTGCAGTCTCATTCTGGCTTTACTCGGTTGGACTTCTTCAGCACTCCTGGAAAACATATCAAACAACTTTTATACTTCATCTTGTTAAAATGCAGATCCTGGGCCTTGGCAGAGGCTCAAGTGATATAGGATTGAACCAAGGAATCTTTATTTTTTAAAAGCAGGCTCAAGTGAGAGAAATAGAGAGAAGGACAAACAAGGAGAGAGATGAGAAGCATCAATTTCTTCATTGAGGCACCTTAGTTGTTCATTGATTGCTTTCTCATGTGTGCCTTGACCGGGGGCGTCCAACTGAGCCAGTGACACTTTGCACAAGCCAGTGACCTTGGACTCAAGCCAGAGACCTTAAACTCAAGCCAGTGATCTTGGGGTCATGTCTATGATCTCACGCTCAAGCCAGTGACCCTATGCTCAAGTTGGTGAGTCCAAGCTCAAGCCAGCAACCTTGAGGTTCTGAACCTGAGTCTTCAGCCCAGGTCAATGCTCTATCCACTACAACAGCACCTGGTCAAGTTCAAGTGATTTCATTTTGTAAAGAAAATACATAGAAATTCTAAATCTAGGTCTGCCTGTTGCAGATACACTACAGCCAAAGACCACCAGTAACACATCTGCTAGTCAAACAAATGTGAGTATATTGGCTGGAATCATTGCACTATGGAGATCACACTCCATGTGGGAACTATGGGGGCATCTCACTAAGAGTTAGAAGAAACTTCCTATGGGAATTTGGCTTGTGTTAGAGATTTGTAGGGAGGGTTCAAAAAAGCAGGCATTTGCCATGGATTGGGTACTGTCAGAAAGTAACAGCAATGTTATGGTAGGAACCTCAATTATTTTTATCTGGAAGACAGGAGGAATGAAGTGGGGTTGAAGCTACAACTGGTAAAGAACCAGAAGTCACTCAGCTAGGACAGGGCATTTGATCGTTTTTATGATGTCACAGTGACCTTGTTTTTTGTTGAGCTCAGACTCAATTACAAAGTGGCCTTTTTTTGTTTCACTTCGTCACCGACACAGAGAGACCTCGTCTAATATTGGTACTCTAGGAGATTGTTTATACTTAACAAGAGAACATCATGGCCTAGCTCTGAGTGCCATCAACTCTAAGGCCCAGTCGGCAGTACCAAGCCAGCTCCCAGCTGTGAAAGGTTGCTTTTCTCTTTTTCGCTCTTGGATATCAAATGTTTATTCTGTTCCCTCCTGCTTCATGGTCCCCTCACCCTCCTCCCATCCTATTTTTGTCAGTATTTTACCAGATTCAAGTTCAGCACTGCAGACACCGGAAGGAACGGCCCTTGCTCACCATTCCTTTCACAAGCAGTTTGTGTAATATATGCATAAAATGTCCCCTACTTGGGTGGATACCACCTCCTATATTTCCTGCTAGTACTTTCATGCAATAGAGAAAAATGCCCTCCGGACACCCACAGTAAAAGTAAGGTGATACTTTAAGTTTCTATCTCAAGGGAAGAAATTTTTGTCTTTTACATAGTCCTTGGCATATCATAAATGTTAAGCCAATGTGAAATCGGGTATGATGGTGATCTTGGGGAGGAAAGGGAGAAGGCAGTGGTATTAGAAGGAGTCAGAGGTGTTTAATCTCACTCAGAGTTCTCAGAAAATCTATAACCACCTCTAACAGCTCTAAATGTGTTGCAGTAAAAAGATATGAATTTAGTGATCATAAGGTCATTAAGAAAACCAAAACATGTACTTTAGACTTTTGAGAAATGCAGAATCCACTAGTTTTTTTAAATCTTAAGATGTCCAAATTGAATTTTCTGCTATTTCTGGATCTGCCTTGTACATGATGGCTAAAGCTGATGACTTTGCTTGGCAATGCAAATGGTTGGTAAGACCTAGATCTTCAGAAATGGGGTGGTGCTTACCATAAATATGCTAATTGTTACCAACTGTAAATGCTTAACCTCTCAGAATGCTTTTACTTCTTCAGAATTTAGGGAGTAAAATATCAAATCAAATGCGATTTGCCCATTGAAAATATTTGTCCTTATCATATATGTGAGCAACGTTCCCCACTATTTTATCAAAAAATTTAATAAAATCTTTTGAATTATTTCTATAAACCAAGTCTCTGATGGTTCAAAATAACAAATGGAAGGTTTTAGTGCCTAAAAAAGAAAATCTACTTTTACCAAAAAGAAAAAGTAAAGAATTGGGATGAAACTAGCCCAAGGGAAAAAGAGAAATCACTTAACTTGCCAAAAAAGGAAGCTCTGGACAATCTATTTATAGTAGCTCTTCAAACTTCAGGTGATCTTAGTTTCTCTCTGAAAAAATACCCTCTTTCAAAAGAAAAAAATCATATTTCCAAATGTAGAATACCTCATTACTCCTTTACTATCGTTACCTCTTAATTTTCCTATATGTCATAGAAACAGAAAATGTCTAGAAAGAGAAATATCATAAACGTACAGAGAATCTTCTAAATTTTTTTGAGGCTAGATTTATTCCAATCTTGATAGTCACACTGAAGCACATGATTACTCTACAAATGATCCCAGTAAAAAATGTGCTTTAAGTTCTTTACTGGTGTGTTGACAATATATACCAGTTCAATAAAACACTTTTATGAAATAGACCGAGACAGGGCAAATGCAAGTGTGTTTTAGTTTTGTATCAAAAGCCAAAATGAGAGAATTGACTACTTACAACATTTAAAAATGAAGTATTTACCTTAATTGTTTTCTAATCTCCATAAGTGGAAGGTTGGAAATATATTCCTTTTATTCTATTTGCCTTTGTCCCATTTTAGAGATAGGTGTACAAGGAAAGGTAAGAAGTTTAGTCATCAAGCTTTCATTTTAGGAAAAACAAGTTTAAAGAGAGTGTATGTGGGCCTGACCAGGCGGTGGCACAGTGGATAGAGCGTCAGACTGGGATGCGGAAGACCCAGGTTTGAGACCCCGAGGTCGCCAGCTTGAGCGTGGGCTCATCTGGTTTGAGCAAAAATTCACCAGCTTGGACCCAAGGTCGCTGGCTCCAGCAAGGGGTTGCTTGGTCTGCTGAAGGCCCGCGGTCAAGGCACATATGAGAAAGCTATCAATGAACAACTAAGGTGTCGCAATGCGCAACGAAAAAACTAATGATTGATGCTTCTCATCTCTCCGTTCCTGTCTGTCTGTCCCTGTCTATCCCTCACTCTGACTCTCTCTCTGTCTCTGTAAAAAAATAAAATAAAATAAATAAAAATAATTAATTTAAGAGAGTGTAGGTGGGTCTGGAAATGAATATGCACAGAGCTACCTCGGCTGGGTACACAGAAGTAGGGTTTGTGGAAACATTGGAAAACATGGTTCTGTCTGGCTTCTGCCCAGTTTTCCAACCATACTCAGACTTGGTCTCTGTCCCTCTGAGCCTTTAAGGTCCTAAGCCTTTTAGCTTTCATACAACAAACTAGAGTTCAGGTACTTTGTTGTTGAAATATATGTGAATGTGAACATGTGACTCTAATCTACAACCATTATCTTCCTGGCTTTGAAAGTAAGGTGAGTTGTTTATGTGATCATTTAAAAAGGCAAAATCGCCTGACCAGGCGGTGGCGCAGTGGATAGAGCATCGGACTGGGATGCGGAAGGACCCAGGTTCGAGACCCCGAGGTTGCCAACTTGAGCGCGGGCTCATCTGGCTTGAACAAAAAAATAAATTAAAAAAAGCTCACCAGCTTGGACCCAAGGTCGCTGGCTTGAGCAAGGGGTTACTCAGTCTATTGAAGGCCTGTGGTTAAGGCACATATGAGAAAGCAATCAATGAACAACTAAGATGTTGTAATGAAAAACTGATAAAAAAAACTGATAATTGATGCTTCTCATCTCTCTCTGTTCCTATCTATCCCTCTCTCTGACTCTCTCTGTCCCTGTAAAAATATAAATAAATAAAATGGTGAAATCTCTGTTGACTTGACTTGGTGAACAACAATCAAGAATAATACAAAAGGGCTTGACCAGGTGGTGGCAGTAAATAGAATGTGGGTGGTGGCAGTGGATAGAATGTGGGCCTGGTTTCCTGACCTGTGGTGGCGCAGTGGATAAAACGTCAACCTAGAATGCTGAGGTTGCTGGTTCAAAACCCTGGGCTTGCCTGGTTAAGGCACATATGGGAGTTGATGCTTCCTGTTCCTCCCTGCCCCCCCCCTCATTCTCTCTCCTCTCTAAAAATTAATTTAAAAAAAAGTAAAAAAAAAAAAAAAAAAGTAAAAAAAAAATTTGTAAAAAAAAAAAAAAGAATGTGGGCCTGGGACACAGACGACTCAGGTCAAAATCCCAAGGTCACTGGCTTGAGTGCGGGCTCACCAGCTTGAGCATGGCGTCACCAGCTTGAGCACAGAGTGGGATCACAAACATGACCCCATGGTCGCTGGTTTGAGCCCAAAAGTCTCTGGCTTGAAGCCCAAGGTCACTGGCTTGAACCCAAGGTCTCTGGCTTGAGCAAGGGGACACAGGTGCAGCTGGAGCCCCCTGGTCAAGACACATATGAGAAAGCAATCAATGAACAACTACCATGAGTTGATGTTTCTCATCTCTCTCCCTTCCTGTCTGTCTGTCCCTGCCTGTCTCTTGCTCTGTCTCTCTCTTTAAAAAAAAGAATAATAGAAAAGGAAAAATATCTTAATTAAGAGAGTAGAAGAATGAAAAGCTGCTTCAATTTCATGAACATATTGTTGGAATTTATATGGACATAGACAATTTATATATGTTTATGAAATTAAGCCAGTTTTTCTTCAAGACATACATCTGCAACACTTTCTGAGAGCAGACATGTTCTGAAATAGCACAATCACGAGAGTGGCATTTAGGTGTGTTCTCTGTCAGGGTTAACACACTCCAATCTTACTCAGTCTGTTCATGTGTTTAATTGCCTTCTGTTATTATTTTTTATGCAAGAAATCCATCCAGGGTCCAGTGAATTGGAGCAATTATGTTTGATTTGCATTCCTTCATATGAGAACAGAGCCTACAAATTGCAACGAAGTCTATCCTTCACCTGCACTTTCAATTATCTGCCTCAGACCACATACACAAGCAGAATAGAGGGCTTAGGTCATTGTTCAGATAAACCAAGCCCCCCCCCCCAATATCTTTGAGGAGAAAAGTATATTTTCTGAAATACAATACGATGCCCTGACGAGACAGCTCATTTGGTTAGAGCATCATCTTGAAGTGCAGAGGTTACCAGTTCAATCCCTGGGTGGGCATGTGTAGGAACAGATGTTTCTGTCTCTCTCCCTTCCTCTCTCTAAAATCAATAAAAACAAACATTTCTTTAAAATGAGATAAAAGCCTGACCCGGCAGTGGCGCAGTGGGTAAAGCGTCGGACTGGGATGCGGAAGACCCAGATTCGAGACCCTAAGGTCGCCAGCTTGAGCGCAGGCTCATCTGGTTTGAGCAAAAAGCTCACCAGCTTGAGCCCAAGGTCGCTGGCTCAAGCAAGGGTTTACTCAGTCTGCTGAAGGCCTGCGGTCAAGGCACATATGAGAAAGCAATCAATGAACAACTAAGGTGTTGCAACACACAACAAAAAACTAATGATTGATGCTTCTCATCTCTCCGTTCCTGTCTGTCTGTCCCTGTCTATTCCTCTCTCTGACTCTCTCTCTGTCTCTGTAAAAGGAAAAATAAAAAAAAATAAAAATAAAATGAGATAAAAAATAAAATAAAGTGTTAATATGATTGCTTATTTACACCGGCTGGTTCTAAGTATGCATTTTATTCTCCATTGTTCATAAACAATCACTCAGCACTTCTCTTAGGTATTTAATATTCATGTGATAATATGTGAGGGACAGTAGCCATGAAAATGAAAACAGTGGTTAGAACTACATAGAAAAGTCTGAATCAAATTGAACTCAGTCTTAATATTTGGAGAATCATTGTCATGGTAACCAAGTAGCAGGACCACTCATTTCCCAAGACAACTAAATGGTATGGAAGTGTCAATGTACTGCAGCCAGACTTTTAAAACAAGCATTTTTGTGTTTCTGGATTTTATTTAGTTCACATATTCAAGACTAGATGGTCTTTTCTTTCTTTTTTCACTTGTTAACTCGGATAGCTGTACAGTAATGTTGGCTTTCCTCCCACTCTCCACTCGGTTCCCCCTGGGGTTGGCCCAGTAGGCTACCCACATCAGCTCCCAGGAGGCTCCAGGAAAGTGGTTCTGGGTCGGCTCAGAAAATGCCCAGAGCTTCTCATGGGTCAGAGTTCCTTCTCTGCAGAGATGCTGGGTTTATTTTTGTTTTCTCACAATTTTTTTTCAATAGTTACATATGTTTATTTCCAAAACATTATTTATACTCATGCTCATATTTTATTGTCAGTTTTACCCCACAATTTAACTCCTCGCTCTATCATCACTTCCTAAACTTATTTATTTGATATAATCGTTATATTTTGTCTCTTTGTAAGAAAAGATCTACTTTGGGTTTACATTATAAATCCAAAGTTTACATTATATATAACTTTTCCCCCCTCCTTATCTCTTATTTAGATTTGCTTTCCTGTCCTCCTGTCAGTTTGACTGGGCTAAGGGATGTTCAGATAGCTGATAAAACATAATTTCTGGGTGTGTCTGTGAGTGTGTCTCTGGAAGAGATCAGCATCTGAATCAGTAGACAAAGTTAAGCAGATCACCCTCAACAATGCAAGTGGGCATCATCTAATCCTTGGAGAATCTGAATAGGACTAAAAGGTGGAGGAAGGGTGAATTTGTTCTCTCTGCTTGAACTGGGACATTCATCTCCTGCCCTCAGACATCAGTGCTCCTGGTTCTTGGGCTTTTGGAATCAGACTAGGACTATCACTCTCCCTCATTCTCAGGCCTTCAGACTTGGATTGAATCACACCACCAGCTTTCCTGGTTCTCTGGCTTGCAGAGGGCAGACTGTAGGACTTCTTGGCCTCTATAACCACGTAAACCAATTCTTATTTCATATATATACATATATAAATCTCCTATTGATTCTGTTTCTCTGGATAGCCTTGACAGAGATCCATAAAACTCTAACAGTGGTGGTTACCTCTGGAAAGGGAGTTAAGAATGAGAACTGGGTTCATAGAAACCCCAAAATATTACCCTATAAACTTCTGTATTGTGTGGACCTTTTGCAATGAGAATTTATTTGTGCACTATTTTTGCAATTTTAAAAAGAGAGAGGGTAAAAAAAATAATAAACAGCATGCAACTGCTGTGAAACCAGCAAAATTTTGACAGATGGTCTGTCAGAACTACCAGAGGGGAAAATGCAAGCATTGGAAAAATAACAGAGAAAAAAATGTCAGGGAAATATTTTCAGTTAATTAACAGTAAGAAAGAGAAGGAAGAGAGAGAGAGAAAAATAATCTAAATAATTAGAATCTAAAACTAAAGCAGGAGATCTGAGAGATCTTAAAGAGCTGTTCACCATGGCCACAGCCCATTACATCTGTGATTTATGAAGATCATTTTGTCAAAATGAGGGCATCATGAGTCTTCCTTACAGCTCTATTTCAGAGAGACTGGAAGGCATCGTTTCATTTCAACACCCAAGAGGAAACGACCATGAGCCAAGAGAGATTTAAATATCCTCAGAGACAGACTTTTGCTTGCCAGATTTTAAGGAGCCAACGTTACTTGTCATGATGAACCAAGATGCTGAGCAGAGAACAGATTCTCAAGTAAAAGGCAGGGCCCAAGCAGAGTGGCATCTGCAAATCAGGTGTTTTTATTCAAGAAGTGTATGTTTTTTACTTTAAAAAACTTAAATTAGAAAATTATTTGGTACGTCCTTCTTCAGTCCAAATCAGATCGCATCGAAGGGAGACCGCACAGGGTTCTGGATATTTAGCTGTCCGTGTCACTGAGCTCCCTTTGTCTTACAACATTACCAGTTTATAAAAACACTTTCTCATGCGTTATCTCCGTGGTTTCACAGCAAAATGTGTAGGGCTAGTACTATTGATCTTATTTTATACGTGGGGAAACGGCTCAAAGCAGTAGCTCCAGCAAGGTCACCTCTGTGAATGGCACAGCTGGGATGCAAAGCCATGACTGCTGACACTCGTCTTCCATGATCGCTCAGCCAGAGGTCATTAGAGTATTTGATCTTTCCTTGAACAATATTTGTGTGCTAGTACAGGAGAAAGAAAGTAGGTAGTTTTGGATAGAGTACAGGAACTAAGAAAATAATACAAAATAAGCTTGGGGAAGCATGTAAAGAAGGAAAAGAATGAACAGTCTTGATTTCGCTGGGGGCTATTTATCTGTTAGGATTAAGCATACCAAATGCCATGGTAGACCTTTGAAAAGAAGAGCCATGATGAAAACAGTGTTTATGGGAAATTATTTGAAGGATTCTACATAAGAGGAAATTGAAAAAATGGTGTATTAAAAGCAATGAGAGTGGGGTTGTATAGCAAAACATTACAAGAATCAGAAATATCAAGCATGGAAGATTCCCAAGGCCCTGGAAAGAAAAACCATGCGAATTGTGAATGAAGAATGAAGAATAAGTCAAGATATACACCAAAATTTTATATCAATTGTACCAGAGTGATAGTGATACTATTGTAGTAACAGATGGAACGTTGAGAGGGTGGGTAAAGAGGACTCAGCCCAGCCTGACCTGTGGTAGCACAGTGGATAAAGCGTCAACCTGGAACGCTGAGGTTACTGGTTCGAAACCCTGGGCTTGCCTGGTCAAGGCACATACAGGAATCAACTACTACAAGTTGATACTCCCTGCTTCTCACCTTTCCCCCCTTTTTTGCTCTCTCTCTCTCTCCCCCCCTCCCTAAAAATCAATAAATAAAATCTAAAAAAAAAAGAGGGCCTTGCCCATTACTGATATGTAAAGCTTTAAGTGTCAATATACCAAGGGAAACTCTAAAAGGAGTTGGTGGTATAAATCTGGAATAAGTGAGAGATGAGTGAGTGCTAGAGCTGTAAAACTGAAAGTCATTTAGTTAGTTAGGTGATCATGACAATCAGAAGAATAGGGAATTGCCCAGGCATACGAAACACTGGAGGGGTTCACCCAGTAGTAGCCAAAAAAGGGAACTCCAGCCAGGCAGAAGGGATCTAGCAGATAGGGAAGATTTCAGCAAGCAGAGCATCAGCCATAGTAGGAGTGGTATTAATATCTTTGTATCATTCAAAAAACAGCTGCAGCCTGACCTGTGGTGGCACAGTGGGTAAAAGCGTCAACCTGGAACGCTGAGGTTGCTGGTTCAAAACCCCAGGCTTGCCTGGTCAAGGCACATATGGGAGTTGATGCTTTCTGCTCCTCCCTCTGTTCATTCTATTTCTTTCCTCTCTCTGTCTCTTTCTCTCTCTGTGTCTCCTCTCTCTAAAAAAATGAATAAATAAAATGTAAAAAAAAAACAACAAAAAAAACCAGTTGCACAGTATTCTATTATGTTGCTAAAGCCTTAGTTTACTTAGCTATGCCTGACTTGCGGTGGCGCAGTAGATAAAGGATCTACCTGGAATTCTGAGGTTGCAGGTTCAAAACCCCGGGCTTGCCTGATCAAGACACATATGGGAGATGATCCCTTCTGCTCCTCTCCCCCTTCTCTCTCTCTCTCATACTCTCTCTCTCCCCCTCCCCTCTTTAAAATGAATAAATAATAAAAGAAATTTTTTAAAGTAAAATTTACTTAGTCATTTAATTATTTTATAGTTGATATTTTGATTATTTTTTCTTCTCTTTGATCTTCATTCATTGAGACAATGTCATAATAAACATACGTGTATATATTTGTGTGTGTTTGGAGGATAAATTCCTTTTTTAAAACTTAAAAGAAACAGCCTGACCAGGCAGGCAGTGGCACAGTGGATAGAATGTTGGACTGGGACATGGAGGACCCAGGTTTGAAACCCCAAAGTCACTGGCTTGAGCACAAGCTCATTTGGCTTGAGCACGGGCTCACCAGCTTGAGTGTGGGGTTGCTGGCTTGAGCGTGGGATCATAGACATAACCCTATGGTTGCTGGCTTGAGCCCAAGGTCACTGGCTTGAGTAAGGGGTCACTCGCTCTGCTATAGCCCCCAGGTCAAGGCACATATGAGAAAGCAATCAATGAACAACTAAGGAGCCACAATGAAGAACTGATGCTTCTTATCTCTCTCCCTTCCAGTCTACCCATCTGTCCCTCTCTCTGACTCTCTCTCTGTCTCTATCACAAAAAAAAAAAAACTTAAAGGAAACAAAAAACAACCTACTTGATACAGACAGCCTAATTTACCTCTAGAAAGTTTGTGCTGATTTTCACTGCATCAGCAGAGCCTAACAGTGCCCATTTCAACACGTCTGCATCAATAATAAATAATGATCATTTTCTTAAATGTATTCCTGACCAAACCAATGGTTTTTTGTTTTATTTTTTAATATATATATATATATATTATTAATGAGGTTGCACACTTATCAAGTTCTTACTGGTCATTTGTTTTTCATAGAATTTTTAAATGTCCCTTTTAAGGCAAAATATGACCATTACATAAGCCTATTTTCAAGTGCTATTACTAGAATCCCAGAAATAATACTTTCTGCAAAATCTTAAGAAGACTTTGTTCTATTTCCATTCAAGCTTATAGCTGAGTAACAGAAACATTTGGCTTCAACTCCCAATAGCTCTTCATTATTTAAATGATGAGATGGAAAACTCTTGCGGACATCTGAGACCGTATCAGTAACAGAGCCTTTGCTATCTTCTCCTGAACGCTGTTTTCTAATAAGTCGTTGCTGCAGTTCATTGAAAGGCTAGGTTGAATAGACCCTATGTTGCATATTTTACTTCTGTGTGTAATTAAGCGCTACCACTCTCTTCATGAAATAAGACATTGCACATCAGCAGTGTCGACTGTAATTTTCAAACAAGGAAGTGGGTATTTTTCTTTCCACAAGGCTAGTGGTGTTAAGGGTAGGGAACTGTAGGGATTTCAAGGAGAAACCACCCTATTTGGAGACCACAGAGATTGTTATAGTGAAACCATATTTGATTGCCCAACTTTCTCTTCTTCTGGAACTCTTTCCTGCTCATCTTACCCTAGAAATCTATCTAAATTATAACCAATAGACCGGTTCTGCTGTGGAGAACTGTCCAAAACTAGGCCATTCCCAATCCTTGGGAATTGGAAAACCCTCTTGCCAGGTGGTTGGACTTGTATAGTCTAATAAAAATTTGAGCTGTTTAGGCAGCCAGGTTTTCTGCCATGTGGAATCAGAGAAAGCTGGTCAGCATGTAAAGGTAGCTGATGAGAAATGGTACAAACTACAGTGTGTCCGTAAAGTCATGGTGCACTTTTGACCGGTCACAGGAAAGCAACAAAAGACGATAGAAATGTGAAATCTGCACCAAATAAAAGGAAAACCCTCCCAGGTTCTGTAGGATGGTGTGGCAGCATGTGCGCATGCGCAGATGATGACATACCACCGTGTATACGGCGGAGCAGCCCACGGCCATGCCAGTCGAGATGTGGACAGTACAGGGGAAAGTTCAGTGTGTTCTGTAGCTCGCTAAATTCGAATCCGTGACCAAAGTGCAACATGAATACCGGTGCGTTTATAACGAAGCGCCACCACATAGGAATAACATTACTCGATGGGATAAGCAGTTGAAGGAAACCGGCAGTTTGGTGGAGAAACCCCATTCTGGTAGGCCATCAGTCAGTGACGAGTCTGTAGAGGCTATACGGGATAGCTACCTAAGGAGCCCTAAAAAATCTGTGCATGAGCCCACATCGGACTGCACTGAATAGGTATGAAACTGGGAGAATTTTCCTTTTATTTATTTTATTTCACATTTCTATCGTCTTTTTTTTTTTTTTTGTATTTTTCCGAAGTTGGAAACGGGAAGGCAGTCAGGCAGACTCCCGCATGCGCCTGACCGGGATCCACCCGGCACGCCCACCAGGGGGCGATGCTCTGCCCATCTGGGGCATTCCTCTGTTGTGACCAGAGCCATTCCAGCACCTGAGGCAGAGGCCATAGAGCCATCCTCAGTGCCCGGGCCAACTTTGCTCCAATGGAGCCTTGGCTGCAGGTGGGGAAGAGAGAGACAGAGAGGAAGGAGAGGGGGAGGGGTGGAGAAGCAGATGGGCGCTTCTCCTGTGTGCCCTGGCTGGGAATCGAACCCGGGACTCCTGCACGCCAGGCTGATGCTCTACCACTGAGCCAACCGGCCAGTTGCTTTCCTGTGACCAGTCAAAAGTGCACCATAACTTTACGGACACACTGTATTTCCTTGGTTTATAAGCATGCTGCAGGCTCTAGTTGCAGTCCACTGGCATGTGTTCCTGCCTATAGCTTTACAATATATTCTCTCAAATGCTCTCCATCTCTCTCCCTCCTTCCGTTTCCCTCTCACTCACTCCCTTTCCCACTCTCTCCTTCTCCTTCTCCACCTCCCTCTCCACCTTCCTTTCCATCTCTCTTCTTAGTTCAAGCTAGGGTTGGGTTCCACTGCTTACAGACAAGAGAATTATAATTAATACAACCCAAATCCCATTTTTCCACCCTACCTAAAAATAAAAAGCATGCTAATTATTTTAAACTGCTGAGAAAGGATGTATTTTCTCACCTTCTGTCCTTATCCCATCCGCTTGCTTTTCTTTATCCGCTTGCTTTTCTTTTTTAAAAAAAAAGTTTTATTGATTTTCAAATCAGTTTGAAGGAGAAAAGGGAGGAGAGAGAAAGAAAGAGAGAGAGAGAGAGAGAGAGAGAGAGAGAGAGGAAGAACAGGAACATAGATTGGTTCTTGTCTGTGCCGTGACTGGGGACTGAACTGGCAGCCTCTGTGCTTCAAGGCAATTCTCTAACCAACTGAGCTAACCAGCAGGGAAAATTTTTTCTTTTTTTCTTTTTCTTTTTCTTTTTTTTAGAGAGGAGAGAGAGAGAGAGAGAAAGAGAGAGAGAGAGAGAGGCAGAGAAGGGGCAGGAAATATCAACTCCTATATGTGCCTTGACCAGGTAAGCCCAGGGTTTCGAACTGGCGACCTCAGTGTTCAAGGCCGACATCTACTGCGCCACCACAGGCCAGGCGTTTTTGTTTGTTTGTTTGTTTTTACAGAGACAGAGAGTCAGAGAGAGGGATAGACAGGGACAGACAGACAGGAACGAAGAGATGAGAAGCATCAATCATCAGTTTTTCGTTGTGACACCTTAGTTGTTCATTGATTGCTTTCTCATATGTGCCTTGACTGGGGGGCTACAGCAGACTGAGTAACCCCTTGCTCAAGCCAGTGACCTTGGCTCCAAGCTGGTGAGCTTTGCTCAATCCAGATGAACCCACGCTCAAGCTGGCGACCTCGGGGTCTCGAACCTGGGTCCTCTGCATCCCAGTCCAATGCTCTATCCACTGCGCCACCACCTGGTCAGCTAGCTTGCTTTTCTTTAACAGAGAAAAATACTTGCAACTTGTTATCACACTGTTCTGGTAAATGTAATCACTTTAATTGTAAATGTGATCAATTAAGTTAGAAAATGTAATCAATTTAATCGTAGAAAGATATTATTATATGATTGCCTTGAATATTTCTCTTACTCAAGAAGAACTCTAAATCAATGAACAACTAAAGTACCACAATGAAAAATTGATGCTTCTCATCTCTCTTCCTTCCTGTCTCTCTGTCCCTATCTGTCCCTCTCTCTGACTCTCTCTGTCTCTGTAAATAAAAATAAATAAATAAATAAATAATTCTAAATCTTCTAAAGGGCGTTCAAATTAATTATTTTTCTAGGCACAGTGTTATGAAGCAAAGTAGGCATGTTCTGAGACATACTCCTGAAAGAATTTCCTATTCAAAAACAGTTTCCCATTTAGGGTAATGAAAACATTATGGAATTTGATAGTGCTTATAGTTGTACAACCTTATAAATATGTTCTTAAAAACCACTGAAATATGTATTTTAAATAGTGAACTTCATGGTATGTGAATTAAATCTTAATAAAAATTAAGAAAAATAAACAACAACAAAACCCTGGCCATAGTGCATAATACATGTTTAAATTAGAAGATGATGTAATAAAATTTAATTTCTTGATGCTATAATACAGAAAAAATATCTCTCCCGAACTGTTATGCCAAAATTCCTCTAATTCCATTCTTAGAGAAACCAATCCTTTAGGATGGCATTGTCACTTCTGGACACCCTTATCAATAAGCAAATACATTTTACAGAGGTATATATAAAAGAAACTATTGCCTGACCAGGTGGTAGCACAGTGGATAGAGCATTGGACTGGGATGCAGAGGACCCAGGTTCGAAACCTCAAGGTTGCCGACTTGAGCTCAAGCTCACCAGCTTGAGTGAGTGGTTGCTGGCTTGAGCATGGGATCATAGACATGACCCCATGGTCACTAGCTTGAGCCCAAAGGTTGCTGCTTGAGCAAGGGGTCACTCGTTCTGCTGTAGCCCCCCATCAAGGCACATATGAGAAAGCAATCACTAAACAACTAAGGAGCTACAACAAAGAATTGATGCTTCTCATCTCTTTCCCTTCCAATCTGTCTGTCTCTATCTGTCCCTGTCTCTGACTTTTTCTCTCTCTCTGGCAAAAAAAAAAAAAAAAAAAAAAAAGCCTAACCTATGGTGACACAGTGGATAAAACACTGACCTGGACTGCTGAGGGCGCCAGTTTGATACCCTGAGCTTGCCTGGTCAAGGCACATATGAGAAGCAACTACTATGAGTTGATACTTGCCACTCCTCTCCCCCTTTCCTGTTCTTTCTCTTCTCTCTAAAATCAATAAATAAAATCTTAATATATATATAGTATATTTAAAAGCAGGTTTCATTAATCTTTTAAAATTAAATAAAATGGTATTAATGTTTCCATCCAAGATTATGGAAACTGAGGTTACAACCCTATAGTAGTAGTAAAATAAATTGCAGAAAGATCCCAAATTTAAAGTAAAATTTAAGGAAGCAAATGGATTTAGTTAATTATCCCCTCTCGCTAGTAATTCTCCTTTCAATGTAAGACTTGGGGGTTCTAGGTTTTGTGTCATCACAGCAATTCTAAGGCATATTGCCTTACATGCCTTGTCCAGATGCCCTGGCTCATCACGATTCTGTGTGAATTCTGAGGGTATAGATCCAGAATCTCCCAGACTAAAGTGAACTCTGATTCTTTGCTCTTGTTACCTCAATACCACGGGAAGGGCTTTTGACTTTATTCAGAGTGAGATGGCAAGCCCTTTGAGCATTTGAACAGAGGAGTGTCATGATTTTATTTTTGATTTTCACAGATCACTCTGACCAATGTGTAAAAATAGATAGGGCTGAGGATAAGGATTGAAACAGGGAAACTAATTAGAAATCCATTGAAACAGTCCAGGTGAGAATAATAGTTTAGATTAGGGAGACGGTAGAGGAGATAGTGGGAAATAGTTGTTTTTTTAAAAATATATATTTAACAATGTGATTATAAAACAATACATACTGAGGTAGAAAAATTGGACAATATAAATAAGAAATACAAATAGCTCCTTTATTCCCTCACTGTTACCAGTTTGGTGTACTTACTCTGGATTTGATATTTTAGAACAGGGATTTTTTTTAAAGATTTTATTTATTATAGAAAAGAGAGAGAGAAGGGAGGAGGAGCAGGAAGCATCAACTGTCATATGTGCTTTGACCAGGAAAGCCCAGGGTTTTGAACCGGCAACCTCAGCGTTCCAGGTCAATTCTTTATCCATTGCACCACCAAAGGTCAAGCGGGACAGGGAATTTTTTTTTTCTTTTTATGAACTTTTTTTTTTAGATTTTATTTATTCATTTTAGAGATGGGAGGGGGGGAGAGAGAGAGAGAGAGAGAAGAGGGGAGGAGCAGGAAGCATCAACTCCCATATGTGCCTTGACCAGGCAAGCCCAGGGTTTCGAACTGGCGACCTCAGCATTTCCAGGTCGACGCTTTATCCACTGCGCCACCACAGGTCAGGCAGGACAGGGAATTTTTAATCTCCACTTTGTTCCCAACTTTTTACTTTGAAAATCTTCATGCCTCAAGAAAAGTCAAAAGTGCCCTGGCCAGGTGGCTCAGTTGATTAGCGCATCACCCCAAAGCACGGAGGTTGCTGGTTCCGATTCCTGGTCAGGGCACACACAGGAATAGTTCAATGTTCCTGTCTGTCTGTCTTTTCCTGCCTCTCTCAAAAAAGCAAAACAAAATGTATCCACTACCTATATCTTCAATTGTTACATTTTACCACATATACACTTCCTTTTTTCCCCCCTGAGGCATTTGAAAGTAAGTTGTTGCAGATATCGTATCAATTCACTATTAAATACATTGGCATGCATCTTTAAATATAAGGACATTCTCTGACATAGCAACATTATCATTATCTCACTTAAGAAAGTCAATATTAATTCAGTAAAATCTGCATTGCATGTCTTATCAGTATGTTTTATTACAGATTCTAAGTGCTTTCCCTTATTTCTTTTTTTTTAAACACCGTTTTTCCGTTTTAACTATATATTTACTGACCGTCTCATTGATAAACATTAGTTTTTTCTTTTTTTTTTTTAATTTTGTATGTTTATTTTATTAATTTTAGGGAGAGAGGCAGGGAGAGAGAGAGGCAGAGACAGGAACATCAATCTGCTCCTGTATGTGCTCTGACTAGGGATCGAACTGGCAACCTCTGTGCTTTGGGGCGATGCTCTTCTAGCCAACCAAGCTATCCAGCCACGCACTTTTCTTATTTCTGTTGCTCATCTTTTTTTTGTGTGTGTATTTTTCCTAAGTTGGAAACAGGGAGGCAGTCAGACAGACTCCCGCATGCGCCCCACCGGGATCCACCCAGCATGCCCACCAGGGGGCGATGCTCTGCCCATCTGGGGCGTCGCTCTGCCGCAATCAGAGCCACTCTAGCGCCTGAGGCAGAGGCCACAGAGCCATTCTCAGCGCCCGGGCAAACCTTGCTCCAATGGAGCCTTGGCTGCAGGAGGGGAAGAGACAGAGAGGAAGGAGA
Organism: Saccopteryx leptura; assembly: GCF_036850995.1. Taxonomy (NCBI): domain Eukaryota; kingdom Metazoa; phylum Chordata; class Mammalia; order Chiroptera; family Emballonuridae; genus Saccopteryx; species Saccopteryx leptura. Next base: position 223,273,980 of record NC_089503.1, read on the forward strand.
GAGGGAGGGGTGGAGAAGCAGATGGGCGCTTCTCCTGTGTGCCCTGGTGGGGAATCGAACCTGGGACTCCCGCACGCCAGGCCGACGCTCTACCACTGAGCCAACCGGCCAGGGCCAGTTGCTCATCTTTGAAGGTAGAATTTTAATCATTTATCTAGCTGGCTAGCTAGACCAAGGCAACTGTATACTGGGGGAGGTAAAAATAAAAAAATAAAGAGGCTGGCCTAGAGCATGGGAACCTGGAAGCCTGTCAGAAGGGCATCTCTCAGAGTTCAGCATTCTTTCCCCTGAGCTAATCTCAACTGCTCTCCTCCAGGCTGTGGGCTAGAGCTTTGTTTAGAGATCCTTCCTTCCCTTCTTCTTGCTCTCCTTCCTTCGTTTTCTCTTTCATCAATTCTTACTGTGCACTAATGCATTTTATTTGTACTTCACCAAATTCTAACTTCAGCACCAAGGTCTGAAAAAAATATATACATACATACACACATACATATGTATATACATACATACATACATACATACATATATATATTACAAGTAGAACCACTAGGATTTGCTGATGGCTTTATTACGGGCTATCTCCAAGTTTGTTGGCCTTAGAAACTGGTTGAAAGGTAGTTTTTCTATTTAATAATGTGGAGAAGTCCATGAAGAGAAAGGTAGAGAATCAGAGACTTTTTATTTTTTGAGATTTTAATTTTGACATACCCTTAGACATTAAGCAACAATATGAAGTAGACATTTAAATATATGAATCTGTAATTTATAGGCAAGGCACCTTGATATTCTTCTTCCTCCTTCCACCATGTTCTCAAAGATTTAACTCACATTAAGCTACAAATTACGGTGAAATTTATATATACCCTCCTACTAGAAATAGTCTAATTTCATAGTCTAATAAGGGACAAAGTGTTATGCCATTTTCTGGTGGTAAAATTTCAGAAATTTATATTACTCCAATTTAGAGTGAATAAAAAGGGCATCTGAGTGCTGCTTGGGTTGTACCTCATAAGTAGGTGTTTATAGTACTTTATAGTCAGTCCTCATGATAATCTCAGTGTTCGAGAAGTAGACACCCTTATAAAAATGTCAATGAGTACTTTGACCTTTACCACTTTGTGAAAGAAATTTCATAGATTAAATATGTTCTTAGATTAAACAGATAGTTGGTAAAAAATCATGCTTAAACTCACTATCTTTTGCTCATTGAATGAAATTAGTTACTTAATATGAATAAAGGAGAGAGGTAGCTAATATTTTCACAGGCTGAAACTTTATCAGGAAATACATAAAGACACAAAAATCACAACACCAGATCAGAATATGTAAATAAATATGTTTTGCCCTGGTCGGATAGCTCAGTTGGTTGGAGCATCATCCCAAAGCGCAGAGATTGCTGTTTCAATCCCTAGTCAGGGCACATACAGGAGCGAATCGATGTTCCTGTCTCTTCCTCCTCTCTCTCTAAAGTCAATACAATATGGCCCGGGCTGGTTGGTTCAGTGGTAGAGCGTTGGCCTAGCGTGTGGATGTCCTGGGTTTGATTCCCAGCCAGGGCACACAGGAGAAGTGCCCATCTGCTTCTTCACCCCTCCCCCTCTCCTTCCTCTCTACCTCTCTCTTCCCCTCTGGCAACCAAGGCTCCATGGGAGCAAAGTTGGCCCGGGCACTGAGGATGGCTTCATGGCCTCCGCCTCAGGCGTTAGAATGGCTCCGGTTGCAATGGAGCAAGGACCCCAGATGGGCAGAGCATCGCCCCCTAGTGTGTATGATGGGTAGATCCCAGTTGGGCACATGCAGGAGTCTGTCTCTCTGCCTCCCTGATTCTCATTTCAGAAAAAAAAATAAATAAATAAAAATAAAAATAAATAAATAAAGTCAATATAATAAACATTTTTTTAAATGTTTTAAAGTCAGATTTCTTAACATGCAAAAAAGTTGCAAGTTTTTTTTTATAAAGTATACTTAATCGTATTTCTCAATAGCTCAATTAAGTTTCTGTAATTGAGCCCTGGCCGGTTGGCTCAGTGGTAGAGCGTCGGCCTGGCGTGCAGAAGTCCTGGGTTCGATTCCTGGCCAGGGCACACAGGAGAAGCTCCCATCTGCTTCTCCACCCCTCCTCCTCTCCTTCCTCTCTCTCTCTCTCTTCCCCTCCCGCAGCTGAGGCTCCAGTGGAGCAAAGATGGTCCGGGCGCTGGGGATGGCTCCTTGGCCTCTGCCCCAGGCACTAGAGTGGCTCTGGTCGCAACAGAGCGACGCCCCGGAGGGGCAGAGCATCGCCCCCTGGTGGGCAGAGCGTCGCCCCCTGGTGGGCGTGCCGGGTGGGTCCCAGTCGGGCCCATGCGGGAGACTGTCTGACTGTCTCTCCCCGTTTCCGGCTTCAGAAAAATACAGAAAAAAAAAAAGTTTCTGTAATTGGGTTTATATCTGGGAAGAAAGAAGGGGACTTTCTCCAAAATAGTCCCATAGTAAACATTGCTGGGACCACTCTTATTTTATTTTTATGTTGTTTGTTACTCCCAAATATTCTTCAAAATAAAAGTCCTTATTATATCTTGCACTAAATTTAGAGTTGTGCTTAACTAGCATGACTAAGACAATACTTTACAAAATATACTACACATACACTATATTCACCTAATTGATCTCTACAACAACCTTTTGGAGCAAGTGTTATTAATATCCCCATTTGCAAATGAGAAAATTGAGGCTCAGAAAAGTTGAATGACGTACCTAAGATTACATGATTAATTGGTAGTTTTAAACTAGGCTATCGTCTAGCTCTTCAGATTCCACATCATGTTGCTTCTCTTCCTTTTTCCTCTTCCCAAACCACAATACCCACTCAAATCTGACCTGTTTTTCTCTTCCTTGAAACATGAACCTTTCTATCAACAGGGGTCTTTTCAAGAATGGACTGCCCTTGCCAAGAGTGAAATGACAATCAAATGCTTTTTATGAGCCTGACAGAAACAGAAAGAACTTGTCTGTGTATCATTTGTCCCTCTTTCTCCCTTATTTCCTTCTACCTGCAAATACTATACAGATCTCTGTTTTAAGCATATTTTTATCTATCTCATTAAACAGTTATTATAGTTGTTTTAAAAAAACATTTAATTTTTTTCTATTGATTTGAGAGAGAGAGAGAAGTATCAATCCATTCCACTTAGTTGTACATTCATTGATTGCTTCTTGTGTGTGCCCTGACTGGGGATTGAACCCTCAACCTTGGTGCACTGGGACAACACTCTATCCACTGAGCTACCCAGCCAGGGCCTATTATAACTGCTTTAAAGTCATTTTAAATCAACGTCTAGGTCATTGACCTCTGTTGATTGTCTTTCCCTTGCGAATAGCTTATTTTCCAGGTTCTTTGCATATGTCAAGTATTATATTATATCATGGACATTGTAGATGTTATATTGTAGCAACTCTGGATTCTATTATATTTCTCTGAGGAATGTTGACAGTTTTGTTTTAGCACACAATCAACTTAATTAGACTCCATACAAACTTTATCTCACCTATGGTAGGTGGCAGCTAACTACCTAAAACTTGGTGGTTTAAAATAATAAGTATTAGACTAAGAAGTTTTTGCTCAGCAAGAGAAACTGACAACAACTAAATGGGAAATGATATTTTCAAACAACAACTCAGATAAGGGCCTAATATCCAAAATATACAAAGAACTCATAAAACTCAACAACAAACAAACAAACAATCCAATAAAAAATGGGAAGAGGACATGAACAGACACTTCTCTCAGGAAGAAATACAAATGGCCAACAGATATATGAAAAGATGCTCATCTTCATTAGTTATTAGAGAAATGCAAATCAAAACTACAATGAGATACCACCTCAAACCTGTTAGATTAGCTATTATTAACAAGACAGGTAATAGCAAATGTTGGAGAGGCTGTGGAGAAAAAGGAACCCTCATACACTGTTGGTGGGAATGTAAAGTAGTACAACCATTATGAAAGAAAGTATGGTGGTTCCTCAAAAAACTGAAAATAGAACTACCTTATGACCCAGCAATCCCTCTACTGGGTATATACCCCAAAAACTCAGAAACATTGATATGTAAAGACACATGCAGCCCCATGTTCATTGCAGCATTGTTCACAGTGGCCAAGACATGGAAACAACCAAAAAGCCCTTCAATAGAAGACTGGATAAAGAAGATGTGGCACATATACACTATGGAATATTACTCAGCCATAAGAAATGATGACATCGGATCATTTACAACAAAATGGTGGGATCTTGATAACATTATACGAAGTGAAATAAGTAAATCAGAAAAAACCAAGAACTGCATTATTCCATACGTAGGTGGGACATAAAAACGAGACTAATTCCCCCTTTAATCTATATACAGACAGCAAATATTTACTTATGGTGTTTCCACTATAAAGACTGCGGTCTTGCCCTGGCTGGTTGGCTCAGCGGTAGAGCGTCGGCCTAGCGTGCGGAGGACCCGGGTTCGATTCCCGGCCAGGGCACATAGGAGAAGCGCCCATTTGCTTCTCCACCCCTCCGCCGCGCTTTCCTCTCTGTCTCTCTCTTCCCCTCCCGCAGCCAAGGCTCCATTGGAGCAAAGATGGCCCGGGCGCTGGGAATGGCTCTGTGGCCTCTGCCTCAGGCGCTAGAGTGGCTCTGGTCGCAGCATGGCGACGCCCAGGATGGGCAGAGCATCGCCCCCTGGTGGGCAGAGCGTCGCCCCATGTGGGCGTGCCGGGTGGATCCCGGTCGGGCGCATGCGGGAGTCTGTCTGACTGTCTCTCCCTGTTTCCAGCTTCAGAAAAATGAAAAAAAAAAAAAAAAGACTGCGGCCTTAGAGACAAATGCTGATGAACTATTTCAGCACTTCCTCCTTCTTCAAAGACTTGTATGTCAACATAGAGCTCCATGTTTTATAGGACATACTCGAGCTCACTCCATGCTCCCTGGAGCTTTAGCACAAGGGAATGCCCTTGTTGATCAAGCTACCCAAAAGAAAATTATTTGGAGCAACCATGACAGATCGAGCAATTCAGTCTCATACTATTCATCACCAGAACACTGCAGCCCTGTGTAAACAGTTTCAACTTTCTCGGGAAGCAGCACGGCAGATTGGGAAATCCTGTCCAAGGGGTCCTATACTACAATCTGTCCCTTCATTTGGAGTTAACCCTCAAGGACCCCTACCAGGACAACTTTGGCAAATGGATGTTACTCATATATCTTCATTTGGCAAACAGTCCTATGCCCACGTTATAGTGGATACATATTCTGGATTTATAGTAACCTCTGTCAGAACAGGAGAGGCTGCTAAGCATGTTATAGCTCATTGTCTGTATGCATTGTTCTATTATTGGATTTCCTAAACTGGTTAAACTGACAATGCTCCTGCATATGGAGCAAAAGCATTTACTGTATTTTTTCAAACCTTTCGAATTAGGTGTATTTCTTAGAATCTTTAAAGTCAAGGTATTATTAAAGTGTACCCAGCAAATATTTTAAGGTCAATTTAAAAAAACTTAAAAAGGGGCAGTCATCCTGGAACTCCTACGGGTCTACCATACCATGCTTTTTACTTAAAAAAATTTTTAATTTCTTTTGAATGCTGATGAACAGAAGACGCCAAATCTTTTTCTCCTGCAAACTACTACCTTCTTTATTTGATCCAGCTAATAACACTGTTTTGTCTTTTTCCAAATAGCTCCAGATATATGGAAAAGATTTATATAGGCGGATGGGGATCCTCAAACCCCTCAGCGAGATCTTCTGAGCATGGCCTTTAAGATACCTAGAGGCAGAAAAAGCCCAATAGAGATCAGGGGAACTACCAGCTTTTAGGATACGCCCTTAAAGGCTCCAACACCCCAAAGGGGTCTAATAGGATGCCATCTGGGTCCTGCTTCAATAGTGGAAAGGAAGGTCATTGAGCTAAATCCTGCCAGACTTACATGCCTCTGCTGTGAGAAACAGGGACACTGGAAGGTAGGCTTCCTCCTCGCTCCTCTAAGGTAGGGTTCAGTCTCTTCCAGCCCTGCTTCAGCCACCTATGACCTAAACTTGCCCAGAATGCTGGGGTTTGCCACTAAAGGCTGAAGGTGCCCAGGGCGGTCGGCCCCATCTATGACACTGTGGACAAGCCTAGGGTATTTCTTCCAAGAAGCAGGTAAACTGATCTCATTTGCACAAGGGCCACTTAACTATGTCTTGCCTGAATAGTCAGGTTTTTTATTCTTCCCTCGAAGATCTCTGTTGTGGGTGTTGATAGTCCTATTTTCTGCTGCTTTGTTTAATATATAGTGTTTCCTTTATTCCTCCTACCTCAATGCCCCACTCATATTTCAGGCTGGGACCTACTTTTTTTTTATTTTTTAATTTTTTTTATTTATTCATTTTAGAGAGGAGAGGGAGAGACAGAGAGAGAGAAGGGGGGAGGAGCTGGAAGCATCAACTCCCATATGTTCCTTGACCAGGCAAGCCCAGGGTTTCGAACCGGTGACCTCAGCACTTCCAGGTCGACGCTTTATCCCACTGCACCACCACAGGTCAGGCCTGGGACCTACTCTTAATTTAGAGCTCTCTTTCCCCCTTTTGCCAACTTCTATTATGAATCTACCTTCGCCACCCAGCTTAGTGTATCCCAAGGTTCTCTTTACCAAGCCACAGTCGAGAACTCCATGGAAAAGCAACCTGGTCTCATCTCTCCAGGCAGAGGAGAACAGAAGCTCTATCTCCACTCATGCTGCAGATGGCTTTTCCAGTCTACCAGTCTGAATCATTACCAGCTAGAAGCAGCGGTCATTGGGACTTGGACGTGAGCTGCAAAGTATAGAATTGTGACAACAATTCCAGTGCCATGCGAACTTTTCCTGGATGTGGACTTTTCCTGGACTCTTGCTCCTTGGGACAGCTTCTAACAGACTGAACTGAGGTTGGGGTGCATTTATCAGGGATTTGGCATGGTGTTGGGGCCAACTTGGACTTGGTGAACATGTTAAGGACACTACTCTTTTACGGATTCTTGCTGTATTGGCCAAGAGTTTGCTTAAAGGATTTAATCACTGTAAAAAATAAAATAGAAGACTGGATAAAGAAGATGTGGCACATATACACCATGGTATACTATTCAGCCATAAGAAATGATGACATTGGATCACTTACAACAAAATGGTGGGATCTTGATAACATTATATGGAGTGAAATAAGTAAATCAGAAAGAAACAAGAACTGCAGGATTCCACACATTGGTGGGACATAAAAACGAGACTAAGAGACATGGACAGAGTGTGGTGGTTATGGGGGGCGGGGGGAGGGAAGGAGGGAGAGAGAGAGGGGGAAAGGGAGGAGCACAAAGAAAACTAGATAGAAGGTGACGGAGGACAATCTGACTTTGGGTGATGGGTATGAAACATAATTGAATGACAAGATAACCTGGACATGTTTTTTTTAAATATATGTACCCTGATTTATTGATGTCACCCCATTAAAATTAATAAAAATTTATTTATTTAAAAAAAAAAACGAGACTAAGAGACATTGATAAGAGTGTGGTGGTTACGGGCAGGGGGGGGGGAGAGGAGGAAGAGGAAAAGGGGGAGGGGGAGGGGCACAAAGGAAACTAGATAGAAGGTGATGGAGGGCAATCTGACTTTGGGTGATGGGTATGCAACATAATTGATTGACAAGATAACCTGGACATGTTTTCTTTGACATATGTACCCTGACTTATTGATGTCACCCTAGTAAAATTAATAATAAATAAATAAATAAATAAATAAAATAACAAGTATTTATTTGTTCACAATTCTGCAGTTAGGGCTGGATTTAACTGGGTTGTTCTCCATGCAGTGTTGGATGCAGCCATCTGGGGCTTGAATGAGATTGAAAGTCCAAAATAGCTTCACTCATATACCTAACACCATTCCTCTCCTCTCTTGTCCTCCTTCTAACCTTTTGATATCATTTGTCCCACTCTCCACCTTCCATTAGTATCTTATTTATCCTCATTTCTCTTTGACTGATTCAACTTGACCACCATTTGTTGCATGTTCAATTCTGGGCTGAACGTGATGGAGTATACCTTAGAGCAGTGGTCCCCAGACCCCGGGCTGCGGACCAGTACCGGTCCGTGGGCCATTTGGTACCGGTCCGCAGAGAAAGAATAAATAACTCACATTATTTACGTTTTATTTATATTTAAGTATGAGCGATATTTTATTTTTTAATAAATGTTTTATTTTTTAAATGACCAGATTCCGGCCCTGGCCGGTTGGCTCAGCGGTAGAGCGTTGGCCTGGCGTGCGGGGGGACCCGGGTTCGATTCCCGGCCAGGGCACATAGGAGAAGCGCCCATTTGCTTCTCCACCCCCCCCCCCCTCCTTCCTCTCTGTCTCTCTCTTCCCCTCCCGCAGCCAAGGCTCCATTGGAGCAAAGATGGCCCGGGTGCTGGGGATGGCTCCTTGGCCTCTGCCCCAGGTGCTAGAGTGACTCTGGTCGCGGCAGAGCGACGCCCCCTGGTGGGCAGAGCGTCGCCCCTGGTGGGCGTGCCGGGTGGATCCCGGGTCGGGCGCATGCGGGAGTCTGTCTGACTGCCTCTCCCCGTTTCCAGCTTCAGAAAAAGAAAAAAAAAATTCAAAAAAAAAAAATACAAAAAAAAAATGACCAGATTCCCTCTGTTACATCTGTCTAAGACTCACTCTTTATGCTTGTCTCGGTCACGTGGTACATTTATCCATCCCACCCTAAAGGCCAGTCCGTGAAAATATTTTCTGACATTAAACTGGTCCGTGGCCCAAAAAAGGTTGGGGACCACTGCCTTAGACTGTCTGAGGTTTAGTTGGAGAGGATGACATATAACCATGAAACTTCAGAAGCAAAAGAGAACATTTTCAATACCTGCCTGCTATGTCAACTTTGCTTCTGACTGATTTCATCACTCTTATTTAGCTAATGGAGCTATGTACTTGAAACAGCCACCAAAATTGCTAAAGATGTCTGCAACACGCATCAAATACCCACATGACCTTCAGACACTCAGATGTAGCAGGAAAACAGTGGTGGAGAATGAAATATATTCTAATAATAATCAGTTATATGGTGTCACATATACTTGAGTTTACACCTTGGTGTGGCTGTGGGACTTTGGTCAAGTCACCTGGTTTATCTGAGCCTTGGTTTTCTTTTCTATAAAATGACCATAATATCACTTACCTCATATGGTTACATGATTTAATGAGAAAAGTTTTCTAAGACAACAACAAAACACCTAACATATCGTGGGCATTGAATAAACATTAATCTCCTTTACCTGATCTCCTCCTTGGGAAAGCAAAAATAAAGATACTCAATATCTCTTCTCAAACTCACAGTTAAAGAATTTTAATTATGTTACCTGGCTTCCCGTCCCTGCCATCTGCTCAAAAAAGGAGTATCCATGTCTACAGCAACAGCTTAATGGAGTACTTAAGAGCCTGACCTTAGCAATGATGATGATGATGATAGCTGAAGCCCATTAGTTAAGGTCTCACATTTAAAATTCTGTCTTTGGCTATTCAGGTACGTCAACCTCCTAGCACAATGCCTAACGTTATTCCAATAATAGCCACTTATTTAGTATCCACTAACAAAGTTCTCTTTACATGTTAGCAAAAGGAAACAAATATCTATCTTTAAATGCATAGCCAGAAACACTAAAATCTTTGTATCTTTTGATGAGTAAGATTTTGCCTCTGAGTGCGCCGTCTCCATCTTGATAATAGAGGAACAGCACCACTCAGTGGGCTTGATAAGAACTGCACCTCCAAGTGCAAGTGGGGTTTGAGGGAAACTTAAAACCAAATTGTTTCGCTATTATGAGACAAGTCCTTTTCTTACAGCTTCTAGAGGGCTTGCAGTCCCCCAAAGCATTGCGATGGGCACTCCACCCTGCCCCAATCTCATTGCTTGCTCCCAGGGAAGAGCAATCAGTGTGGAGTAGGGGTAGTGGTGTGGAAGTGAAATAGGAAAGGATGACGAGGTGGAGATTTCTGAGTTTGTTCAGAAGAAATACTTTCATAACCTGCTTGAGGAGGAAGGGCCTGCACAAGCAACAAGAGATGTAAGCTGAATGGATATGCATGAAGCAAGGAGAAACCTTTTTTCTTTTCTATGCTGAGAAGGAGAGAAAAGCAGAGGAGAGGAAAGGGCTGAGCCAGTAGGACAACAGAAAGCCCTACACTTCCCCAAAGCTTCAGAACATTGTACAGAATTCACAAACACCTGGTGTCAATGGGCTTTTCATAGAACTCAGAGAGGGGAGACAGACAAGGAGATTCCAGCTAATATCTGAGTTTCTTCTGAAAGCCTCATCTCCTTAAGCTGACCCTCTCTTCCTTTGGAGGGGTGGGTGACAATAACAAGTGACAAGTCACTTCACCAGTCTCTGACTAGACCCTAACTTCTCAATCCCTTTGCCTCTCTATTAGAGAAGTACAGTATTGACTAAAAAAGCAGCCCTCGAATTCTAGACAACTGACTGCCCAAGGGCATAAAAGCAAAGTTATAAAACAGGGTGGGAATTACCATTCTGTCTTTGGGAGAAAATGAACTGAAGTATCATTATGTTATTTTTCAAAACAACACTCTGAATTTAGCTTTGGTGCCATCTGATCTTCTGCCAAGGAAAAACATCTAATCAGGGTGATTGAGCAAAGTGTTTTCTACCTGCTATGATGATGCTGAACTTAATCAAAAAGCATTTATTAAGTACTTAATTACATGCAGTGCTGCACTGGATGCCACAGAGAGAACTGTGTGTACCTGGCCCCTCCTCCCCAGCCAATTACAGTCTAGAGAAGTGGGGGTTCAGGGGGGTCAGGAAGGAAGCTCAATTTTCATGAGTTCCTCATTTGTGCCAAGTCCCTTGTGGGGACTCAACATGTGATTTGATACTGTCACCTTAGAAGATGAGTACCATTTTATAGGTAAGTAAAGTGAGGCTCAGAGGGGTAAGCTGTAGAATTGGAATTCAAGGTGACAAGTCTCTTTCCCCTGTACCATGTTGCCTCTGGGAGGGCAGACTGCCATGGGAAAATGTGCTCAGAATAGAATAACACATTCTTCCAAGCATTCAGGGATGGAAGACAGAGATAATATATGTCGTATAAACTGGGATGAAAGGAAGTATGTCTTGCAGACATTCTGAAAAAGACTTTTAATTCAGACCCTAAAATTTGATGCAAACATTTTGCTAATTATCTCAGGCTTGAGGTGCACCATAAAGCAGGGCCTGAGAAGTAGTTGCCCTTTTCTTCCAACCCCTTTTCCCCATTTAGAGATTCTGAGATTGTCCTCAGGGTTGAAAGCTTACTCTGTACTTCAGAGTGAATCTGCCACAGACGCCAGGGGCATTCTGGAAGTAAAGCTGGAAGGTTATGGCAAGATCCACAGCAGACCTACCCAAATGAGATACCCACTGCTGTAGCAGCCTGGCAGCGTGCTGAAGACCCAGCCAAGGATCCCGTCACCATGTAGACATTTGCTCAGTGCCTGGTATAGGTCTGCCACTCACTCTCAGAATGCAGTGTCTGAGTGTTTGGTGCCTCCCCTGCCCTGCCTTGGACACCTTACACTATTCGTTTCATTTCCCTGAGCCCCTACCAGCCCTGTTGGTGTTTCACATACATCTTATTATCCATATGTTGATGTAATTAATACAGAGCCTGTATGACTGCCCAATCCAATGCCCCTCGGGCCTCATACTTCTCACCTCAACTTTTACAAGTGCTCTTTTCTGTTCTTCCTCCGTTTCTCTCATCTCTCCTCTCCCTCCCCGTATCTCTCCTTCCACCATATCCTTCTTGCTCTATTTATGTCACACCCCCACCTTCTATTAGTATCTTATTTTTATGCCTTTCCCTTCATTTCTCTTTGACTGAGTTCAATTCAGTGACCATTTGCTGAGTGTCCATTTCTGGGCTGTGTGTGATGCATTACCCCTTAAAGTGTCTGTAGTTTGGAGAATAATGCATAACCATGAAACTCTTAGTGATGACAGGAAATAATTATTATTGAAAATCAGTTAAAAAATGGTGTGAACTAGGATCTACTGTATTTCCCCATGTATAAGATGCTCCAATGTATAAGACATACCTTAATTTTGGGACCCAAAATTTGAAAAAAAAAATGTATTACATAAAATATTGAATTCAAGTTTTATTCATCACAAAATTCATACAACCTCTCATCACTGTCAAACTCAAATCATTAGCTTGTCCTCATCTGTGTCTGATAACAAATCACTGTCTTCAACAATGAGTGCAAAAACAAGCACAAAAAAAGTGGGAAATGCAAGTAAAAAAGTCTTCAACCACTGTCTAAGACGCACCCAGTTTTTAGACCCCAAGTTTTTCAAAAAAAAGGTGCATCTTACACATGGAGAAATACTGTAAATAGATGAAAAAGGCTTTGTCTTCTTACAAGCTTCTAAACCCTGAATATCTGGCTTAACCTTTGCCCATTTCTCACTTACTGAAGGATAAAGGTCAATTAAAAATGTGAAAAGTGGCCCTGGCCGGTTTGCTCAGTGGTAGAGCATCGGCCTGGCGTGCAGGAGTCCCGGGTTTGATTCCCGGCCAGGGCACACAGGAGAAGCGCCCATCTGCTTCTCCACCCCTCCCCCTCTCCTTCCTCTCTGTCTCTCTCTTCCCCTCCCGCAGCGAGGCTCCATTGGAGCAAAGATGGCCCGGGCGCTGGGAATGGCTCCTTGGCCTCTGCCCCAGGTGCTAGAGTGGCTCTGGTTGCAACAGAGCGACACCCTGGAGGGGCAGAGCATCGCCCCCTGGTGGGCAGAGCGTTGCCCCCTGGTGGGCGTGCCGGGTGGATCCCGGTCTGGTGCATGCAGGAGTCTGTCTGACTGTCTCTCCCCGTTTCTAGCTTCAGAAAAATACAAAAAAAAAAAAAAAATGTGAAAAGTGCCCTGGCCAGTTGGCTCAGTGGTAGAGCGTCGGCCTGGCGTGCAGGAGTCCGGGGTTTGATTCCCGGCCAGGGCACACAGGAGAAGCGCCCATCTGCTTCTCCACCCTTCCCCTTCTCCTTCCTTTCTTCTCTCCCCCTCCCGCAGCCAAGGCTCCATTGGAGCAAAGTTGGCCTGGGCGCTGAGGATGGCTCCATGGCCTCTGCCTCAGGCGCTAGAATGGCTCTAGTTGCAACAGAGCAACGCCCAGATGGGCAGAGCATCGCCCCCTGGTGGGCATGCCGGGTGGATCCCGATCGGGCGCATGCGGGAGTCTGTCTGACAAAAAAAAAAAAGTGAAAAGTATGAGAAAAGGAAATCAATTTTAAAAAATTCAGGGTTGTTAGAGCATATCAGATCTTGCTCTCTGGCATATGTGGTCAGTTTGGCTCAAATAAACTCTTACCAATTTTTTTTCTTAATTCAGAACCATTACTATCACTTACGTGGCTGAAGAAAGGCTGCATTGGGGAAGAAGGAACTGGCACATTGCTACCTTTTCAAGTGTGTTAAGGAGTGGACAGAGATTATTTCTGATGAACAAAGTCAGTCTTTTTCCTTGAGTCACGACACTGCTCAGTTCTGAGCAAACCTTTCCTGTCTGACTGCCCATGTCTGCAGTCCTGAGAAATTCCTCCCGCATTTCTGTTGATGTTTGTTTTCCTTATTTCTTTATTTTTCTTTATGTCTTCAGTTACAATTCCCAACTTTGGTTCAATATATATAACTCAAAAACCAAGTATGTTTTAGGCATATAGATTATGAGGTGGATTGTAAAGTCATTTATCCCCCATTTTATTTCTTTTGGCTCCTTTCCAAAGACACATAGAGAGACAACTTCATCTCTTAAATCTAAATCCTATACGCCTTGTTGGATTTTTTTTTTTTTTTTACAGAAACAGAGAATCAGAGAGAGGGACAGACAGACAGAAATGAAGAGAGATGAGAAGCATCAATCATCAGTTTTTCCTTGCAACACCTTCGTTGTTCATTGATTGCTTTCTCATATGTGCCTTGACTGTGGGCCTTCAGCAGACTGAGTAACCCCTTGCTCGAGCCAGCGACCTTGGGTCCAAGCTGATGAGCTTTGCTCAAACCAGATAATCCTGCACTCAAGCTGGCAACCTCGGGGTCTCGAACCTGGGTCCTCCGCATCCCAGTCAGATGCTCTATCCACTGTGCCACCACCTGGTCAGGTTGCCTTGTTGGATATTTATGTCTAAAAGAAAATGTTTTAACTTTCTAAAGCATGATTCTTTTCCAAACTATTTTTAATTGTAAAAATAATATACCTGTTCTAACAATACCTCTACCTGTGCACCAAGCAGCACAGTTGTACATAAAAAGGGAAGTAGAAGAATGTTTATTTAGCATTATTTTTAATATCAAATTTTTGAAAGAAAGCTAAACATCCATTATTTGATGACTGGTTAAATAAATTATGGTATCCGCCTGACCGGGCAGTGGCGCAGTGGATAGAGCGTTGGACTGGGATGCGGAAGACCCAGGTTCGAGACCCGAGGTCACCAGCTTGAGTGAGGGCTCGTCTGGTTTGAGCAAAAAGCTCACCAGCTTGAACCCAAGGTCGCTGGCTCCAGCAAGCAGTTACTCGGTCTGCTGTAGCCCCACAGTCAAGGCACATATAAGAAAGCAATCGCCCTGGCCAGTTGACTCAGTGGTAGAGCGTCAGCCTGGCGTGCAGAAGTCCTGGGTTCAATTCCCGGCCAGGGCACACAGGAGAAGCTCCCATCTGCTTCTCCACCCCTCCCCCTCTTCTTCCTCTCTGTCTCTCTCTTCCCCTCCCGCAGCAAGGCTCCATTGGAGCAAAGATGGCTCGGGCGCTGGGGATGGCTCCTTGGCTTCTGCCCCAGGCGCTGGAGTGGCTCTGGTCACAACAGAGCAACGCCCCGGAGGGGCAGAGCGTCGCCCCCTGATGGGCGTGCTGGGTGGATCCCAGTCGGGTGCATGCGGGAGTCTGTCTGACTGTCTTTCCCGGTTTCCAGCTTCAGAAAAATACACACACACAAAAAAAAGCAATCAATCAATAAACAACTAAGGTTTCACAACAAAAAACTAATGATTGATGCTTCTCATCTCTCTCCCATTCGTCTGTCTATCCCTCTCTCTGACTCTCTATCTCTGTAAAAAAAAAAATTTTTAAAAAATAAATAAATTATGGTATCCATAATTATATTATTCAACAACCTAAAAAAATGAAGTGGATCTATGCACATTATTTTTTAAAAACCCAGCTCTACAATGTAGAAAAATATTATTTTATTCATGAAAACTGTGTGCATAATAGAAAAACCATATACTTTAACATGCAAATATATGCTGTAAAAATAGTATTCAATATTTGGAAAAATGTTGGCAACGAATGCCCGCTCTTCATTGTGTAATCATGAATTACCTGCTTAATTTAAAAAAAAATTTTTTTAATTCTCTTTAAAAGGTAATGCACATGCCTGACCTGTGATGGCGCAGTGGATAAAGCGTCGACCTGGAATGCTGACTGAGGTCGCGGGTTCAAAACCTGCACTTGTCTGGTCAAGGCACATATGGGAGTTGATGCTTCCTGCTCCTCCCCCCTTTCTCTCTCTCTCTCTCTCCTCTCTAAAATGAATAAATAAAAATTTTAAAAAAATTTTTTAAAAGGTAATGCACAGTAAAAATTTCAGAGTGTGGAAAAATTTAAACTGGAAAGAAAACATTCTTCTACATCTTCAGTCCTACTCAACAGAGGTAACTAGTCCCCTGTTGGTAGATATTTACATTGTTACTGTTTTTAATAAAGAGGAAGTTTTAGAAGTGATGTTGCATCAAATGCCCATTAACAAATACCTTTCTCACTTCTTTTTAGTATAACTGCAGGAAAAAATCCTACAGTCTTGTATGAATGTTTACCACACTCTTGAGGAATGAGGGAAGAGTATCCAGCTTTATTTCCTGCCAAATAGCTAGCTGGTTTTCCCAACGTCATTCACTAAATAATCCATCAGTTGGGCAGTACTTACAAAAGAAATATAAAGTTCAAGTTGAAAAAGGTTAAAACCACTTTACTCCTAGAAGTGTTACATTCACAAGCCAAGACTCAGACTCGGTATAGTGAGTTTCCTGAAAGATGTGAAGCCCGCTTTATTCAGAACTGAATCAGAGCCGGTTTAGGGAGCTACTGATCAGCAAGGTCTCTGACACTTGCTTCTAATAAGGTTTTCTACTCATATCCATTGCTGAAATCTGTAAATACGTCATGGAAATTAGAATCTTTATTCTGCTCGTGCCCATCTACTGGTGTTTTGAGCTAAAAATGGAAACCCTAAATTCTACCGCTGTTTCAATTTATGCATGGAGCTATGCCTACAAACAAAACTTAAGGAAGGACGGAAAAAGTTAACATTCTAGAAAGGAGAAAGTGGAGGGCGAAAATAGTTAAATTCTTGGACTTGGGAGGCACCCTTTAATGCCCAAGTCTCTGGCCAATAGCAGACTTGAGCGGACAAGGCGGGAATTCCCAGAAACCAGAGTCCTAGTCGCAGCGGCGGCGCACAGGTTCGTTCCTCAGGGCAGAGCACGCCCCTCTCTACCTCAGCCAATCGGAAGTGAGGAGGCGGAGCCCGAGGACGGCTAGAGGCGGGGCTGGCGCAGGATAGGGGTGTGGCTGACCTGGGGGCGGGCAGGTCCCTAAAGGTGGCGATTTTCCTGGGCCCACGGCGCCTAGGAACAGGTAGAGAGGCCGGGCTGGCCTGGGCTCCGGCCTCAAACGTCGGGACATGGCGACAGGGGGCAGGCTGGAGGATGTGAGTGCACAAAAGTGGCGGGCGGCTGGCCCCGGAACCCCTCTCTTCCTATACGGGGCGCGCTGGGCGGAGACTGCTCGGAGAAGCCATCCTCATCGCGTCCGGGCGCGGCGGGAGGCGGTGCTGTTTGCGCAGGGCTGGCCCTGGGCGCGGGCCGTAGAAGGGACCAGGGCGGCTGGGTCCGCGATCGCCGGCGCGGGTCTTACTTCCCCCTGCCTCCGCTAGGGTGGGCTGCTGGGCCGGGGGTCCCAGGCGGGCGCCCCACGTGCAGTGCGCGTCCGTGATCCCGGAACTGAGCTTCACGTGATGCGCGGCTGGCCTGACAGCCCTGGCTCCCCGCGGGCCTCTGGGCGCCGGGCCGCTGCGCTCCCCTCTGTCGAACCTGGGGCGCGGGGCGCATCTACCCGCCGTGTGGGTCCCCCCCCCCCAACTTTGGCTCTAGAGAGCTGTGGATCTTGAAGCCACTGCTAAACAGGCCAGCCGCCGGCGTCCCACAGGCAGACCTGTCGCTGTCATCACCCGGAAACCGCCACTGGAGGAAAACAATGTGATATTTTAAATCTAGGCATGGTAGGAATGGAAGGGTGTTTAAGTCTCCTTTCTTAGATGTATCCAAACTAGATTACTAAAAATAAACAGTGGCCTATTTTACAGTGTATATAGTACGGAGTGGTAGCACAATTGCAAAAATCTTTGCTTAAGTATAGTAAAACATTTTTAGGGGAAATATATTTCTGTCCAGAATTAAATGGGTTGCTCTACTGGCATAAAATAAAATTGTTGCCTTGAAAAATGCAAAGTTGAGAGTTACGTTAAGGCACTAATTTGGATTAATAAATTAATAGAAATATTACTGGGATGCTATCACTGAATGAGGTGCATCAGGCAAGACACATGAAACACAGTTCCAGCCCTAGAAGAGCTTAGATCCTTTGGTAAAAACGGACCACAGTTAAATTATCTTGACTAAAGACCAAAAAATTTCTAGTAAGACTAAAAACTCTTTTTCCTCCCAGTGGAGAAAATGGAACACTGTAAAACCTGGTAGTAGAGACTTAAATATAATATTTAAAGAAAAATCAATTATTTCTAAAGGGTGAGGATGATGACTTGGCAATGTATGGTAAAAATGAGTTATCTAAGTAAAATAAGAGACTTAGAAAACTGCTGCGGTAAGTGCTTCTTAGTTGATGCTAAGTTACCCCAGGGTTCTTGGATCTATGGCTTTTAGCTTTAGAACAAGTACAATCCTAGAAATCTGTTTCACCAACGATTACATAGCTAAATCACTCTTGATCTGAGCAAGATGCCTGCTTTGGTACTTTGTAGATATGAATTCTACTATTCAGTAAAAAGCTAAAGATTATGTGCCATGTCATAGGCCCAGACACTTCAGTAACTTAGAAGAGGCAAAGACTTTTTAGTTAAGGTCAATTGTTTGCAAGCAGTGAAACAAACTCTGGCTGGTTTAAGGAAGATAGGGATTTATTAGCAATACGGTAGTTGAGCACCAAGGCCTCAGAAGGAACTCAGCAAGGGTGGCTCATGTCCTTTTGGAGTCTGCCCTGGAATGAATCTGCCTCAGCGGTGGTCTCCCTTTGCTCTGCTGCTCGCAGAGAGTTGGATAGCCCAATCTCTGGTTCCACGACCATTCCTAGGCCAGAGGACAGTCGAGTATTGAAAGATGTTTCCATTGAGACTTAATGCAGAGGTAAATGGTGGGTTCCCAAAGGACATACAGTTATTGTCACCTAAGAAGAAGGAAGAGATATGATATGGGCAGAAACAACAGATACGTTCTATAGGTAGTAATGTAGTTATTAATAGTGGAAATGAGCCTGACTAGGCGGTGGCACAGTGGATAGAGCATCAGACTGGGATGCAGAAGACCCAGGTTCAAGACCCCGAGGTCACCAGCTTGAGCGCGGACTCATCTGGTTTGAGCAGAAGCCCACCAGCATGAACCCAAGGTTGCTGGCTCCAGCAAGGGGTTACTCGGTCTGCTGAAGGCCCGCTGTCAAGGCACATACGAGAAAGCAATCAATGAACAACTAAGGTATTGCAACGCGCAATGAAAAACTAATGATTGATGCTTCTCATCTCTCTCCATTTCTGTCTGTCTGTCCCTGTCTATCCCTCTGACTCACTGTCTCTGTAAAAAAAAAAAAAATAATGGAAATGAAATTAATTTGGATTTTAGGAGGCCTCTTCCCTTCACCTTTCACTTGCAGATGGTGAGTTAGAGAATGATGATATGCTGTTTGTATGGTTTTACTATATTTCCTGTAGGGTCTATTAGACAACGTATTTAACATAGCCATCAATGCCTAACCTGTGGTGGTGCAGTGGATAAACCGTCGACCTGGAACGCTGAGGTTGCAAGTTCTAAACCTTAGCTTCCTTTGTCAAGGCACATATGGGAGTTGATGCTTCCTGCTCCTTCCCCCTTCTCTCTCTCTCTCTCTGTCCCTCTTTCTTTCTCTCTCTTCTCTAAAATAAATAAAATCTTTTTTAAATGCATTGTATTCACTGAACATCTAATGAGCAATAGACCAAATTGTGGGCCCTGACAGGGAAAACAACAGAAGGCAGCACAAGAAATATTCCAAATTAATATTAAGGGCAGTTTGTTTTACAGGAGTTTGAAAGTAGGAAGAAAACACTTGGCTGGTCAAGTTTTATAGAGAACATAAGTTTTGGTTGGGACCCTAAAAGGTGAGTTGGATTCTGAAAAAGATAATAGATATATTTGTGGGCACTCCAGAAAGCTCATTTAGGCTAGAGGAGAAGAGCCTAAAACAGTAGTGGGAGATAAAGCACAGCGGATCCTCGAGTAACACTGATGAGGTGCCTTAGGAATTTAACACCTGTTTACATCGATTAGCTGTGGTAAAACTGGTTTCTTTATATGCTGTTTTACTTAAAATCATAGAACCTAATGTTAAGTGAGGACTTACTGTAGGTTCTTGTCTTAAGTTCACTTTTTTTTTTTTTTTTTTTTGTATTTTTCCAAAGCTGGAAACGGGGAGGCAGTCAGACAGACTCCCGCATGCGACCGACCAGGATCCACCAGACATGCCCACTAGGGGGCGATGCTCTGCCCATCTGGGGCGTGGCTCTGCCACAATCAGAGCCATTCTAGCGCCTGAGGCAGAGGCCACAGAGCCATCCTCAGCGCCCAGGCAAACTTTGCTCCAGTGGAGCCTTGGCTGCGGGAGGGGAAGAGAGAGACAGAGAGGAAGGAGAGGGGGAGGGGGGGAGAAGCAGATGGGCGCTTCTCCTGTGTGCCCTGGCCAGGAATCGAACCTGGGACTCCTGCACGCCAGGCCGACGCTCTACCACTGAGCCAACCAGCCAGGGCTTTGTCTTAAGTTCTCAGTACTAACTTTGTTTATATCTAAAACCCAGCTCTACAATGTAGAAAAGTAGTATTACTTTACTCAGGAAAACTGTACGTGTAATAGAAAAGCCATATACTTTAACATGCAAATATAAAATATATGCCAAGAAGGTGGGCAGTCTTTGATTCAGTCCACACACACATTAAACCCCTGCTATATATCAGGTGCTACAGGCACAAAAAAATCTAATCTAATCCAGAGTCCCACCCTTATGAAGCACACCTATTCCAATATTCCAACAACTTTTGTGCTTAGTGTTGTAAGCTGTATTAGAGGTGTGTGTGAGTCCACTGAAACCGATTCAGAAATGACATGTTAGTTATAACTGTCTTCTATTTATTCTAAGGGTTAAAAAGACACATGGGAGGTATACATACAGTAGACCCACATCAAACTTGTAGAGATAAAAACTACAGTGTCAGATGAGAAGGGCAGTAGGAACAGCACTGAGGCATCAGAAGGCAGGATTTGGGCTGGGACAAGTACTTGACCAGTGGGGAAGACCACAGAGAGGCACAGAGGTTGAAAGGGTGGCCCGAGAGATGGGAACAAGGAGCCGTTGGCATCAAGAGGGATGGAGGGAGATGGTGAGAAGCATATCCTGAAAAGCAGCTTAGCAATGGATTGTTTGGACTTTGTCCTAAGGCTAGTGGGGAAGTACCCAGGGTTTGGGGAAGAGAAACATGAATGTGCCTTTTGGAAGAATTCTGATGGGAGTGAAAGAGGTTAGTTACTAAGGTCTGCAGGTTGGATGGTTACCAGCAAAGGCCATGAAAATGATGAGATCCTGGACTGAGAGAATATGGAGGTAAAACAGATTTAAGAGTTAAAATGGTAATGAATCTTGTATTATATGGTAATGCATATTAATTATATCATGAATGTTATGGTAATGAATATTCTTATAGGGAGCAAAGGAAAAGCAAGAATGAGGTAATAGTGGCTCATGCTTATTGATTGCTCACTCTGTACCAGCAGTGTTGAAAGCAGTTTTATTGCGGTAACTTATTTAATCTTCCCAACAAAGTCATGAAGCAGGTGATGAGGAAACTGAGGCACAGAAGGACAGAGTAGCTTGCCCACAGCTAGAAAGCAGTAGAACTTTTATTCAAACCCAGGCAGTTTATCTTAGGAGCATGCCCTTAACCACTGCACTTTACTGCCCTCTGGTCAGAGTTTATTGTCCCTACAGCTTTTGATAATCTCTCCTGATTATGATGCTACCTTAACTGAGTTAGGGAACACTGCAGGGTCAGGTTTGGAACATTCAGTACTCATCACATGTTCACTGAGGATCCACCATGAGTCACTGCTGGGGGCTAGCCTTACAAAGACATAAGAAGTGGGGCAACAGTGGGTCTCATAGAGGCTACTGGGAAAGACAAACAGGGTAGTATGATAGAGGAGGTAAGCAACAGATGCTTGGGAGGACATGGTGGGGTGGCGTGATTCAGATGCTCGGCTGCTCAGAAAGGCCACCTGTGGCCCCAGCTGAGCCCAGAAGGCTGCACAGACATTAGCTAAGGGGAAGAGCTGTGGAAGCTAGGACATCTGCAGACTGAGAAAGAGCTAGAGGCAACGGAGTCTTGAAGAGAACAGAAATAATCAGAATCACACCATGAGTTGTGGCAAACTAAATGGGACACTGCTAAGCACTGAATACTTAAAAATTGCAGAGCAGCATGGAATGCCTGAGATTAGAAATCACGGAGCCCAGCCCAGATTGGTTCATGCCCCGTCCTATATAATCCTAGTGCCCAAGAGCCATCTCAGCCCACCCTCCACCCCTTCCAAAGGAAAGAGCCCTTATCCTCTGCCTCCTACTCCTATTTTCACTTCCCTTTTGCACATCGTTTCATTTCCCTCTCATTTTAGAGCAGCTAGTTAACCTAATCTGTTACATTATCTGTGCTATTCATTCCCTAAATTACTTCCCTATAGTGTCCCCTGCACTACATTCTGTTGTATGTGTTTAGTTTTGTGTGCCTTTACCCTAACCTTCCTAATGAAAATGTGATCTTTTAGACTGTGTCTTTTGTTCTTTTATCTTGGGCAAAGCGCCTAATATCTAACTGTCTTCAGTGAGAATCCGAGACTGAGCTTATTTTATGCACCAGAGCCTGGAAAGTACTGTTCCTGTCAAGACAGTACCTTTAAACATGACTGATTAGGTTTTTAAGTTGCAGCTGAATTTTTATGACTACTTCAGTGACATTGCAAGTAGTTGCTTTCATTGAGAATCTGACATCTACAAACTAGTCTCCTCAAAGGTCTATCAGAGATGTTTCTATTAGTACTTTAAAACATTTCTATCATACGGCCTGACCTGTAGTGGTGCAGTGAATAAAAGCGTTGACTTGGAAACACTGAGGTCGCCAGTTCAAAACCCTGGACCTGCCTGGTCAAGGCACATATGGGAGTTGATGCTTCCTGCTCCTCCCCCCTTTCTCTCTCTCTCTCTCTCCTCTCTAAAATGAATAAATAAAAATTTAAAAAAAATTTTTTAAAAGGTAATGCACAGTAAAAATTTCAGAGTGTGGAAAAATTTAAACTGGAAAGAAAACATTCTTCTACATCTTCAGTCCTACTCAACAGAGGTAACTAGTCCCCTGTTGGTAGATATTTACATTGTTACTGTTTTTAATAAAGAGGAAGTTTTAGAAGTGATGTTGCATCAAATGCCCATTAACAAATACCTTTCTCACTTCTTTTTAGTATAACTGCAGGAAAAAATCCTACAGTCTTGTATGAATGTTTCCCACACTCTTGAGGAATGAGGGAAGAGTATCCAGCTTTATTTCCTGCCAAATAGCTAGCTGGTTTTCCCAACGTCATTCACTAAATAATCCATCAGTTGGGCAGTACTTACAAAAGAAATATAAAGTTCAAGTTGAAAAAGGTTAAAACCACTTTACTCCTAGAAGTGTTACATTCACAAGCCAAGACTCAGACTCGGTATAGTGAGTTTCCTGAAAGAGGTGAAGCCCGCTTTATTCAGAACTGAATCAGAGCCGGTTTAGGGAGCTACTGATCAGCAAGGTCTCTGACACTTGCTTCTAATAAGGTTTTCTACTCATATCCATTGCTGAAATCTGTAAATACGTCATGGAAATTAGAATCTTTATTCTGCTCGTGCCCATCTACTGGTGTTTTGAGCTAAAAATGGAAACCCTAAATTCTACCGCTGTTTCAATTTATGCATGGAGCTATGCCTACAAACAAAACTTAAGGAAGGACGGAAAAAGTTAACATTCTAGAAAGGAGAAAGTGGAGGGCGAAAATAGTTAAATTCTTGGACTTGGGAGGCACCCTTTAATGCCCAAGTCTCTGGCCAATAGCAGACTTGAGCGGACAAGGCGGGAATTCCCAGAAACCAGAGTCCTAGTCGCAGCGGCGGCGCACAGGTTCGTTCCTCAGGGCAGAGCACGCCCCTCTCTACCTCAGCCAATCGGAAGTGAGGAGGCGGAGCCCGAGGACGGCTAGAGGCGGGGCTGGCGCAGGATAGGGGTGTGGCTGACCTGGGGGCGGGCAGGTCCCTAAAGGTGGCGATTTTCCTGGGCCCACGGCGCCTAGGAACAGGTAGAGAGGCCGGGCTGGCCTGGGCTCCGGCCTCAAACGTCGGGACATGGCGACAGGGGGCAGGCTGGAGGATGTGAGTGCACAAAAGTGGCGGGCGGCTGGCCCCGGAACCCCTCTCTTCCTATACGGGGCGCGCTGGGCGGAGACTGCTCGGAGAAGCCATCCTCATCGCGTCCGGGCGCGGCGGGAGGCGGTGCTGTTTGCGCAGGGCTGGCCCTGGGCGCGGGCCGTAGAAGGGACCAGGGCGGCTGGGTCCGCGATCGCCGGCGCGGGTCTTACTTCCCCCTGCCTCCGCTAGGGTGGGCTGCTGGGCCGGGGGTCCCAGGCGGGCGCCCCACGTGCAGTGCGCGTCCGTGATCCCGGAACTGAGCTTCACGTGATGCGCGGCTGGCCTGACAGCCCTGGCTCCCCGCGGGCCTCTGGGCGCCGGGCCGCTGCGCTCCCCTCTGTCGAACCTGGGGCGCGGGGCGCATCTACCCGCCGTGTGGGTCCCCCCCCCCCAACTTTGGCTCTAGAGAGCTGTGGATCTTGAAGCCACTGCTAAACAGGCCAGCCGCCGGCGTCCCACAGGCAGACCTGTCGCTGTCATCACCCGGAAACCGCCACTGGAGGAAAACAATGTGATATTTTAAATCTAGGCATGGTAGGAATGGAAGGGTGTTTAAGTCTCCTTTCTTAGATGTATCCAAACTAGATTACTAAAAATAAACAGTGGCCTATTTTACAGTGTATATAGTACGGAGTGGTAGCACAATTGCAAAAATCTTTGCTTAAGTATAGTAAAACATTTTTAGGGGAAATATATTTCTGTCCAGAATTAAATGGGTTGCTCTACTGGCATAAAATAAAATTGTTGCCTTGAAAAATGCAAAGTTGAGAGTTACGTTAAGGCACTAATTTGGATTAATAAATTAATAGAAATATTACTGGGATGCTATCACTGAATGAGGTGCATCAGGCAAGACACATGAAACACAGTTCCAGCCCTAGAAGAGCTTAGATCCTTTGGTAAAAACGGACCACAGTTAAATTATCTTGACTAAAGACCAAAAAATTTCTAGTAAGACTAAAAACTCTTTTTCCTCCCAGTGGAGAAAATGGAACACTGTAAAACCTGGTAGTAGAGACTTAAATATAATATTTAAAGAAAAATCAATTATTTCTAAAGGGTGAGGATGATGACTTGGCAATGTATGGTAAAAATGAGTTATCTAAGTAAAATAAGAGACTTAGAAAACTGCTGCGGTAAGTGCTTCTTAGTTGATGCTAAGTTACCCCAGGGTTCTTGGATCTATGGCT
Source organism: Saccopteryx leptura (assembly GCF_036850995.1). Classification (NCBI taxonomy): domain Eukaryota; kingdom Metazoa; phylum Chordata; class Mammalia; order Chiroptera; family Emballonuridae; genus Saccopteryx; species Saccopteryx leptura. The sequence continues at coordinate 223,299,052 of NC_089503.1, forward strand.
TTTAGCTTTAGAACAAGTACAATCCTAGAAATCTGTTTCACCAACGATTACATAGCTAAATCACTCTTGATCTGAGCAAGATGCCTGCTTTGGTACTTTGTAGATATGAATTCTACTATTCAGTAAAAAGCTAAAGATTATGTGCCATGTCATAGGCCCAGACACTTCAGTAACTTAGAAGAGGCAAAGACTTTTTAGTTAAGGTCAATTGTTTGCAAGCAGTGAAACAAACTCTGGCTGGTTTAAGGAAGATAGGGATTTATTAGCAATACGGTAGTTGAGCACCAAGGCCTCAGAAGGAACTCAGCAAGGGTGGCTCATGTCCTTTTGGAGTCTGCCCTGGAATGAATCTGCCTCAGCGGTGGTCTCCCTTTGCTCTGCTGCTCGCAGAGAGTTGGATAGCCCAATCTCTGGTTCCACGACCATTCCTAGGCCAGAGGACAGTCGAGTATTGAAAGATGTTTCCATTGAGACTTAATGCAGAGGTAAATGGTGGGTTCCCAAAGGACATACAGTTATTGTCACCTAAGAAGAAGGAAGAGATATGATATGGGCAGAAACAACAGATACGTTCTATAGGTAGTAATGTAGTTATTAATAGTGGAAATGAGCCTGACTAGGCGGTGGCACAGTGGATAGAGCGTCAGACTGGGATGCAGAAGACCCAGGTTCAAGACCCCGAGGTCACCAGCTTGAGCGCGGACTCATCTGGTTTGAGCAGAAGCCCACCAGCATGAACCCAAGGTTGCTGGCTCCAGCAAGGGGTTACTCGGTCTGCTGAAGGCCCGCTGTCAAGGCACATACGAGAAAGCAATCAATGAACAACTAAGGTATTGCAACGCGCAATGAAAAACTAATGATTGATGCTTCTCATCTCTCTCCATTTCTGTCTGTCTGTCCCTGTCTATCCCTCTGACTCACTGTCTCTGTAAAAAAAAAAAAATAATGGAAATGAAATTAATTTGGATTTTAGGAGGCCTCTTCCCTTCACCTTTCACTTGCAGATGGTGAGTTAGAGAATGATGATATGCTGTTTGTATGGTTTTACTATATTTCCTGTAGGGTCTATTAGACAACGTATTTAACATAGCCATCAATGCCTAACCTGTGGTGGTGCAGTGGATAAACCATCGACCTGGAACGCTGAGGTTGCCGGTTCTAAACCTTAGCTTCCTTTGTCAAGGCACATATGGGAGTTGATGCTTCCTGCTCCTTCCCCCTTCTCTCTCTCTCTCTCTGTCCCTCTTTCTTTCTCTCTCTTCTCTAAAATAAATAAAATCTTTTTTAAATGCATTGTATTCACTGAACATCTAATGAGCAATAGACCAAATTGTGGGCCCTGACAGGGAAAACAACAGAAGGCAGCACAAGAAATATTCCAAATTAATATTAAGGGCAGTTTGTTTTACAGGAGTTTGAAAGTAGGAAGAAAACACTTGGCTGGTCAAGTTTTATAGAGAACATAAGTTTTGGTTGGGACCCTAAAAGGTGAGTTGGATTCTGAAAAAGATAATAGATATATTTGTGGGCACTCCAGAAAGCTCATTTAGGCTAGAGGAGAAGAGCCTAAAACAGTAGTGGGAGATAAAGCACAGCGGATCCTCGAGTAACACTGATGAGGTGCCTTAGGAATTTAACACCTGTTTACATCGATTAGCTGTGGTAAAACTGGTTTCTTTATATGCTGTTTTACTTAAAATCATAGAACCTAATGTTAAGTGAGGACTTACTGTAGGTTCTTGTCTTAAGTTCACTTTTTTTTTTTTTTTTTTTTGTATTTTTCCAAAGCTGGAAACGGGGAGGCAGTCAGACAGACTCCCGCATGCGACCGACCAGGATCCACCAGACATGCCCACTAGGGGGCGATGCTCTGCCCATCTGGGGCGTGGCTCTGCCACAATCAGAGCCATTCTAGCGCCTGAGGCAGAGGCCACAGAGCCATCCTCAGCGCCCAGGCAAACTTTGCTCCAGTGGAGCCTTGGCTGCGGGAGGGGAAGAGAGAGACAGAGAGGAAGGAGAGGGGGAGGGGGGGAGAAGCAGATGGGCGCTTCTCCTGTGTGCCCTGGCCAGGAATCGAACCTGGGACTCCTGCACGCCAGGCCGACGCTCTACCACTGAGCCAACCAGCCAGGGCTTTGTCTTAAGTTCTCAGTACTAACTTTGTTTATATCTAAAACCCAGCTCTACAATGTAGAAAAGTAGTATTACTTTACTCAGGAAAACTGTACGTGTAATAGAAAAGCCATATACTTTAACATGCAAATATAAAATATATGCCAAGAAGGTGGGCAGTCTTTGATTCAGTCCACACACACATTAAACCCCTGCTATATATCAGGTGCTACAGGCACAAAAAAATCTAATCTAATCCAGAGTCCCACCCTTATGAAGCACACCTATTCCAATATTCCAACAACTTTTGTGCTTAGTGTTGTAAGCTGTATTAGAGGTGTGTGTGAGTCCACTGAAACCGATTCAGAAATGACATGTTAGTTATAACTGTCTTCTATTTATTCTAAGGGTTAAAAAGACACATGGGAGGTATACATACAGTAGACCCACATCAAACTTGTAGAGATAAAAACTACAGTGTCAGATGAGAAGGGCAGTAGGAACAGCACTGAGGCATCAGAAGGCAGGATTTGGGCTGGGACAAGTACTTGACCAGTGGGGAAGACCACAGAGAGGCACAGAGGTTGAAAGGGTGGCCCGAGAGATGGGAACAAGGAGCCGTTGGCATCAAGAGGGATGGAGGGAGATGGTGAGAAGCATATCCTGAAAAGCAGCTTAGCAATGGATTGTTTGGACTTTGTCCTAAGGCTAGTGGGGAAGTACCCAGGGTTTGGGGAAGAGAAACATGAATGTGCCTTTTGGAAGAATTCTGATGGGAGTGAAAGAGGTTAGTTACTAAGGTCTGCAGGTTGGATGGTTACCAGCAAAGGCCATGAAAATGATGAGATCCTGGACTGAGAGAATATGGAGGTAAAACAGATTTAAGAGTTAAAATGGTAATGAATCTTGTATTATATGGTAATGCATATTAATTATATCATGAATGTTATGGTAATGAATATTCTTATAGGGAGCAAAGGAAAAGCAAGAATGAGGTAATAGTGGCTCATGCTTATTGATTGCTCACTCTGTACCAGCAGTGTTGAAAGCAGTTTTATTGCGGTAACTTATTTAATCTTCCCAACAAAGTCATGAAGCAGGTGATGAGGAAACTGAGGCACAGAAGGACAGAGTAGCTTGCCCACAGCTAGAAAGCAGTAGAACTTTTATTCAAACCCAGGCAGTTTATCTTAGGAGCATGCCCTTAACCACTGCACTTTACTGCCCTCTGGTCAGAGTTTATTGTCCCTACAGCTTTTGATAATCTCTCCTGATTATGATGCTACCTTAACTGAGTTAGGGAACACTGCAGGGTCAGGTTTGGAACATTCAGTACTCATCACATGTTCACTGAGGATCCACCATGAGTCACTGCTGGGGGCTAGCCTTACAAAGACATAAGAAGTGGGGCAACAGTGGGTCTCATAGAGGCTACTGGGAAAGACAAACAGGGTAGTATGATAGAGGAGGTAAGCAACAGATGCTTGGGAGGACATGGTGGGGTGGCGTGATTCAGATGCTCGGCTGCTCAGAAAGGCCACCTGTGGCCCCAGCTGAGCCCAGAAGGCTGCACAGACATTAGCTAAGGGGAAGAGCTGTGGAAGCTAGGACATCTGCAGACTGAGAAAGAGCTAGAGGCAACGGAGTCTTGAAGAGAACAGAAATAATCAGAATCACACCATGAGTTGTGGCAAACTAAATGGGACACTGCTAAGCATTGAATACTTAAAAATTGCAGAGCAGCATGGAATGTCTGAGATTAGAAATCACGGAGCCCAGCCCAGATTGGTTCATGCCCCGTCCTATATAATCCTAGTGCCCAAGAGCCATCTCAGCCCACCCTCCACCCCTTCCAAAGGAAAGAGCCCTTATCCTCTGCCTCCTACTCCTATTTTCACTTCCCTTTTGCACATTGTTTCATTTCCCTCTCATTTTAGAGCAGCTAGTTAACCTAATCTGTTACATTATCTGTGCTATTCATTCCCTAAATTACTTCCCTATAGTGTCCCCTGCACTACATTCTGTTGTATGTGTTTAGTTTTGTGTGCCTTTACCCTAACCTTCCTAATGAAAATGTGATCTTTTAGACTGTGTCTTTTGTTCTTTTATCTTGGGCAAAGCGCCTAATATCTAACTGTCTTCAGTGAGAATCCGAGACTGAGCTTATTTTATGCACCAGAGCCTGGAAAGTACTGTTCCTGTCAAGACAGTACCTTTAAACATGACTGATTAGGTTTTTAAGTTGCAGCTGAATTTTTATGACTACTTCAGTGACATTGCAAGTAGTTGCTTTCATTGAGAATCTGACATCTACAAACTAGTCTCCTCAAAGGTCTATCAGAGATGTTTCTATTAGTACTTTAAAACATTTCTATCATACGGCCTGACCTGTAGTGGTGCAGTGAATAAAAGCGTTGACTTGGAAACACTGAGGTCGCCAGTTCAAAACCCTGGACCTGCCTGGTCAAGGCACATGTGGGAGTTGATGCTTCCTGCTCCTCCCCTCTTCTCTCTCTCTCCTCTCTAAAATGAATAATTTAAAAAATATTTCTAGCCTGACCTGTGGTGGCACAGTGGATAAAACGTCAACCTGGAATGCTGAGGTTGCCGGTTCAAAACCCTGGGCCTGGCCCTGGCCAGTTGGCTCAGCGGTAGAGCGTCGGCCTGGCATGGGGGGGACCCGGGTTCGATTCCCGGCCAGGGCACATAGGAGAAGCGCCCATTTGCTTATCCACCCCCCCCCCTTCCTCTCTGTCTCTCTCTTCCCCTCCCGCAGCCAAGGCTCCATTGGAGCAAAGATGGCCCGGGCGCTGGGGATAGCTCCTTGGCCTCTGCCCCAGGCACTAGAGTGGCTCTGGTCGCGGCAGAGTGACGCCCCAGAGGGGCAGAGCATCGCCCCCTGGTGGGCAGAGCATCGCCCCTGGTGGGCGTGCCGGGTAGATCCCGGTAGGGCGCATGCGGGAGTCTGTCTGTCTCTCCCCGTTTCCAGCTTCAGAAATAAAAACAAAACAAAACAAAACCAAACCCTGGGCCTGCCCGGTCAAGGCATATATGGAAGTTGATGCTTCCTGCTCCTCCCCCCCCTTTCTTTCTCTCTCTCTTCTCTAAAATGAATAAATAAAAATTAAAAAAAATATATTTCTATCATAACTGAAAGTTTAAGACCCCTTAATAAAGCCTCCACCAACTTTCCAAAATTTTATGGAGCAAAGAGACTGTTGAAGAATTGCAATCATATGTAATTATTTCATAAAATAAATAATGTTTTTTGTTTTTGTTTTTTTTTAATGAATTTTTATTAATGGTAATGGGATGACATTAATAAATCAGGGTACATATATTCAAAGAAAACATGTCTAGGTTATTTTGTCATTAGATTATGTTGCATACCCCTCGCCCAAAGTCAGATTGTCCTTCACCATCCTCTATCTAGTTCTCTGTGCCCCTCCCCCTCCCCCTAACTCTCCCCCTGTCCTCCCTCCCCCCACCCCTGGTAACCACCACACTCTTGCCATGTCTCTTAGTCTCATTTTTATGTTCCACCAATGTATGGAATCATGTAGTTCTTGTTTTTTTCTGATTTACTTATTTCACTCCTTATAATGTTATCAAGATCCCACCATTTTGCTGTAAATGATCTGATGTCATCATTTCTTATGGCTGAGTAGTATTCCATAGTGTATATGTGCCACATCTTCTTTATCCAGTCTTCTATTGAAGGGCTTTTTGGTTGTTTCCATGTCTTGGCCACTGTGAACAGTGCTGCAATGAACATGGGGCTACATGTGTCTTCACGTATCAATGTTTCTGAGGTTTTGGGGTATATACCCAGTAGAGGGATTGCTGGGTCATAAGGTAGTTCTATTTGCAGTTTTTTGAGGAACCACCATACTTTCCTCCATAATGGTTGTACTACTTTACAGTCCCACCAACAGTGAATGAGGGTTCCTTTTTCTCCACAGCTCTCCAACATTTGCTATTACCCGTCTTGTTGATAATAGCTAATCTAACAGGGGTGAGGTGGTATCTCATTGTAGTTTTGATTTGCATTTCCCTAATAACTAATGAAGCTGAGCATCTTTTCATATATCTGTTGGCCATTTATATCTCTTCCTGGGAGAAGTGTCTATTCATGTCCTCTTCCCATTTTTTTATTGGATTGTTTGTTTGTTTGTTGTTGAGTTTTATGAGTTCTTTGTAAATTTTGGATATTAGGCCCTTATCTGAGCTGTTGTTTGAAAATATCATTTCCCACTTAGTTGGCTGTCTGTTTATTTTTATATCAGTTTCTCTTGCTGAGCAAAAACTTTTTATTCTGATGTAGTCCCATTCATTTATCTTTGCCTTCATTTCTCTTGCCATTGGAGTCAAGTTCATAAAATGTTCTTTAAAACCCAGGTCCATGAGTTTAGTACCTATGTCTTCTTCTATGTACTTTATTGTTTCAGGTCTTATATTTAGGTCTTTGATCCATTTTGAATTAATTTTAGTACACGGGGACAGGCTGTAGTCGAGTTTCATTCTTTTGCATGTGGCTTTCCAGTTTTCCCAACACCATTTGTTGAAGAGACTTTCTTTTCTCCATTGTGTGTTGTTGGCCCCTTTATCAAAGAATATTTGACCATATATATGTGGTTTTATTTCTGGGCTTTCTATTCTGTTCCATTGGTCTGAGTGTCTATTTTTCTGCCAATACCATGCTGTTTTGATTATCGTGGCCCTATAATATAAAGTCAGGTATTATAATGCCCCCAGCTTCATTCTTTTTCCTTAGGATTGTTTTGGCTATTCGGGGTTTTTTATAGTTCCATATAAATCTGATGATTTTTTGTTCCATTTCTTTAACAAATCTCATAGGGATTTTGATGGGAATTGCATTAAATTTGTATATTGCTTTGGGTAATATGGCCATTTTGATTATATTTATTCTTCCTATCCAAGAACAAGGAATATTTTTCCATCTCATTGTATCTTTTTCGATTTCCCTTAACAATGCTTTGTAATTTTCATTATATAGGTCCTTTACATTCTTTGTTATGTTTATTCCTAGGTATTTTATTTTTTTTGTTGCAATCGTGAAGGGGATTATTTTTTTGAGTTCGTTTTCTAATATTTCATTGTTGGCATAGAGAAAGGCTATGGACTTCTGTATGTTAATTTTGTATCCTGCGACCTTACTGTATTGGTTTATTGTTTCTAATAATCTTTTTGTGGAGTCCTTCGGGTTTTCGATGTATAGGATCATATCATCAGCAAAAAGTGATACCTTTACTTCTTCTTTTCCGATATGGATGCCTTTTATTTCTTTGTCTTGTCTGATTGCTCTGGCCAGAACTTCTAGCACCACGTTAAATAAGAGTGGAGAGAGTGGACAACCCTGTCTTGTTCCTGATTTAAGGTAGAAAGTCCTCAGTTTTATGCCGTTTAAAATGATGTTGGCTGATGGTTTATCATATATGGCCTTTATCATGTTGAGATATTTTCCTTCTATACCCATTTTGTTGAGTCTTAAACATAAAATTGTGTTGTATTTTATCAAAAGCCTTTTCTGCATCTATTGATAAGATCATGTGGTTTTTGCTCTTTGTTTTGTTGATATGGTGTATTACGTTAACCGTTTTGCGTATGTTGAACCATCCTTGAGATTCTGGGATGAATCCCACTTGATCATGATGTATTATTTTTTTAATATGTTGTTGTATTCGGTTTGCCAGTATTTTGTTTAGAATTTTAGCATCTGTATTCATTAGAGATATTGGTCTGTAGTTTTCTTTCTTTGTGCCATCCTTGCCAGGTTTTGGTATGAGGGTTATGTTGGCCTCATAAAATGTGTTTGGAAGTATTGCTTCTTCTTCAATTTTTTGGAAGACTTTGAGTAGAATAGGAACCAAGTCTTCTTTGAATGTTTGATAGAATTCACTAGTATAACCGTCTGGGCCTGGACTTTTATTTTTGGGGAGGTTTTTAATAGTTTTTTCTATTTCCTCCCTGCTGATTGGTCTGTTTAGGCTTTCTGCTTCTTCATGACTCAGTCTAGGAAGGTTGTATTGTTCTAGGAATATATCCATTTCTTCTAGATTGTTGTATTTGGTGGCATATAATTTTTCATAGTATTCTACAATAATTCTTTGTATATCTATGATGTCTGTGGTGATCTCTCCTCTTTCATTTTGGATTTTATTTATTTGAGTCCTGTGCCTTTTTTCCTTGGTGAGTCTTGCCAAGGGTTTGTCAATTTTGTTGATCTTTTCAAAGAACCAGCTCCTTGTTTTATTGATTTTTTCTATAGTTTTTCTGTTCTCTATTTCATTTATTTCTGCTCTGATTTTTATTATCTCCTTTCTTCGGCTGGTTTTGGGTTGTCTTTGTTCTTCTTTTTCTAGTTCCTTAAGGTGTGAAGTTAAGTGGTTTACTTCGGCTCTCTCTTGTTTGTTCATATAGGCCTGAAGTGATATGAACTTTCCTCTTATTACTGCTTTTGCTGCATCCCAGAGATTCTGATATGTCGTATTTTCATTTTTATTTGTCTGTATATATCTTTTGATCTCTGCGCTTATTTCTTCTTTGACCCATTCATTTTTTAGAAGTATGTTGTTTAGTTTCCACATTTTTGTGGGTTTTTCCCCCTCTTTTTTGCAGTTGAATTCTAGTTTCAAGGCTTTATGATCAGAAAATATGCTTGGTACAATTTCAATTTTTCTAAATTTGCTGATATTGTCTTTGTGGCCCAACATATGGTCAATTCTTGAGAATGTTCCGTGTACACTAGAGAAAAATGTATACTCTGTTGCTTTGGGATCAAGTGTCCTGTAGATGTCTATCATATCCAGGTGTTCTAGTATTTCGTTTAAGGCCACTATCTCTTTATTGATTCTCTGTTTGGATGACCAATCTAGAGCCGTCAGCGGAGTATTGAGGTCTCCAAGTATGATTGTATTTTTGTTAGTTTTTGTTTTAAGGTCAATAAGTAGCTGTCTTATATATTTTGGTGCTCCTTGGTTTGGTGCATATATATTAAGGATTGTTATGTCTTCTTGATTCAGTGTCCCCTTAATCATTATAAAATGACCATTTTTGTCTCTGAGTACTTTTTCTGTCTTGTAGTCAGCATTATCAGATATGAGATTTGCTACACCTGCTTTTTTTTGGGTGTTGTTTGCTTGGAGTATTGTTTTCCAGCCTTTCACTTTGAATTTGTTTTTATCCTTGTTGCTTAGATGTGTTTCTTGTAGGCAGCATATAGTTGGATTTTCTTTTTTAATCCATTCTGCTACTCTGTGTCTTTTTATTGGTAAGTTTAATCCATTTACATTTAGTGTAATTATTGACACTTGTGGGTTCCCTACTGCCATTTTATAAATTGCTTTCTGTTAGTTTTGTATCTAGTTTGATTCTTCTCTTTTGTTTTTCTATCATTTGTTTTTGTTTGTTTGTGTTCCATACTTCTTTCCTCTGTTGCTACCTTTTTTAAGTCAAGTGTTTTTGTGGTGGTTTTTTCTAGGGTGGTTACCATTAAGTAATGAAAAGGTTACCTACCATATTCATTGTAGTACCCTATCTTATAAGTATTTCTGTACTTCATCGTCCTTTGCTACTGTTAATCTCCATCCTCTCCCCCCGTTTTTTCCTTTGTTGTCACAGTTTAAGTTTGGTTTTATTGTGTTCTTGGTGGAGCTGTTACTTGTGGTGTTGTTTTCTTTTGTTCTTTGAATCTGGTTGGAAAACCCCCTTTAGTATTTCTTGGAGTGGGGGCTTTCTGTTGATAAATTCTCTCATCTTTTCTGAATTTGTGAATGTTTTTATATCTCCTTCATACTTGAAGGATAGCTTTGATGGGTATAGTATTCGCGGCTGAAAGTTCCTCTCTTTCAGGGCTTTAAATATTGGGGTCCACTCTCTTCTAGCTTGTAGAGTTTCTGCTGAGAAAGCTGATGATAATCTAATAGGCCTTCCTTTATATGTTGTACTCTTCTTTTCCCTGGCTGCCTTGAGAATTTTTTCTTTGTCATTGGTTTGTGTCATCTTCATTATGATGTGCCTTGGAGTGGGTTTGTTGGGGTTAAGAAAACTCGGTGTTCTGTTTGCTTCTTGAATTTGAGGCTTTTTAGTTCTTTCCACAGGCTTGGGAAGTTCTCGTCTATTATTTGTTTGAGTATATTCTCCATTCCATTTTCTTTCTCTTCTCCCTCTGATATACCTATTATTCTTATGTTATTCTTTCTGATGGAGTCAGACAATTCCTGTAGGGCTTTCTCGTTTTTTATTATTTTTGAGTCTCTTTCTTCTTCTCTCTGTTGTGCCTCAAGTTGTTTGTCTTCTATTTCACTAATCCTATCTTCAATCTGGGCTGTTCTGCTAGCTAAGCTTGTTACCTCGTTTTTCAGCTCGTGAATTGAGTTTTTCATTTCTGTTTGATTTGTTTTTATAGTTTCAGTTTCCTTGGTAATATATTCTTTGTGTTCATTGAGTTGTTTTCTGATCTCCCTATATTGCCTTTCTGTGTTTTCTTGTATATCTCTGAGTATTTTTAAGATTTCTATTTTAAATTCTCTGTCATTTAGCTCCAAGGCTTCCAATATGTTAAGTCTTTTCTCCATAGATTTTTCCACATCTATTTGTGTTACCTCTCTTTCTTTTGTATCCATAATATTCGATTTCCTCTTTCTTATTGGCATCTGAGGGTGGTCTTGTTGATAGCACTAATTAGAATTAATAAAGAGTAAAAAGTAAAAAAAAAAAAAGGTAAAACACCCCACAAAAAAAAACAGTAATAATTTATTATTTCCCCCTTTTTTTCTTTCTTCTCTTTCCCTCCTCTCCCCTCCTCAGGGAAATATCGTGCCTATAATGGAGGGCCTGATTTGGGGTGAAGAGTTCAAGGGGAAAAAAAAGGGGAGTAGGGACCTACTAAATGCAAAAAAAAAAAAAAAAAAAAGGAAGAAAATCTTATACAAGCATAAGATTACTTGCTTGTGAGTGATGGTCAACTAAGAGATATAATGAGAGGGATAAGAGGGAACCAGAAAAAAGGACAAAAAAAGGAATAATAAAGAAGAAAAAAATAAAAATGATAAGTAATAATCTGTTGTATTAAGTGGAGCGAAGACTAAATACAATGGAGACCTTGGGTTGGGAGCACCCAAAATGCCACAAAAATAAACAAACAAGAAAAAAACAAAAACAAAAGCGAAAATGAAAAATAAAGCCAAAAAAAGCCTTGAGTCCCAAATTAACTAATTTGTTCATGATTGAGGATTAAATGGGATGAAAGTAAAACGAGAAAAGAAAAAACGAATAGAAAGGAAAAAATAAGAAAAAGAGAAAAATGAAGGAAGAAATAAAAAAGGAAGAGAAAAAAACAAGATAAAGCAAAACAAAATAAAACAAAAGAGGAGAGAGTGAGAGTTAAGTGTTTTGGAGTATAACCTTAAAGGAGGGTGAGGATGAAGAAGAGAAATAAAATGTAACACTTATGGGTAGTGTAGTTCAAGAAAAGGGAAGCATAAGATGGGCAGAGAATAGAAGGACCGAGGTGGAGGAAATAAAGGCAATAAGATAGAAGAAACAACAACAACAAAAAAAATTAGTGGAACAAGTTGTAAAGTCTGTGGATTTTTCTTGATTTTGAGATGTTAACTTCTTCCTTTTTCTTTTCTCTCCCTCTTCCTGGTCGGTGACTCTACCCCAGGCTCTGCCCCTGTGTCACACTTAGGTAGGGATTTGCAGTTGATGGGATTCTATGGCAATGTCATATAATTGGCTTTAGTCTTGCTGGTAGTCAAGGCTTGTTGGCGTTTGCAGGGTCCAATGATGAGAGAGTTTGCTTTCCTGGATTCTCTCTCCTAGTCCCCCCTTCCTGAATTAGCAGCCTGGTGATCCAGCTATAAGGCTGCAACTGCTTCTGCCTGGGGAGTAAGAGGCTCAAAGAGCTGGGAAATCCCCACTCTATCCCCACTCAGTGCAAGGCTTTGGGAAAGGCTCTGGCAGTCAGGGCCTCCAGTGTAATCAGGCGGGGGTGGGAGTTAATTGTTGTCAAGGTGACTGTTCAGCGCCTAGCATTCAGTTGGACCTCTCAACCCAGGCTTTCCACACTTTGTAGCCTGTTTCGGCTGGGAAGAAGAGGCACTAGTCTCTGCTTGCGACTAGTGTAGTATAGATCTTATTATCTGCCAAGTCTTTCTTGTTAGCGTTTATCCCTGAATATGGAGGCTCTATCAATCAGAAGTTGCCCCACCCCTTTAGCGAGAGGCACTAAAAAATATCACGCCTCTTGTCTTGGGTCGCTGAACTGAGAGAGATCTTATCAATTAGAACCGAGGGTGAGCAGATTTCACGGGTTAAGCTAATTTCAGTGATAGGGTCGCAGCTGTGCTCCCGAAGGTATTTCAGGCTGCCTGCGCGCGCCCCTCCCCCAACGCTTGATTGTTAGCTTGAATGGCTGGGTGAGGTGCCCCGCCCACGGAGAGAATCTCCCAAGTAGGGAATATCGCCCTGGGGCCTCTCCCGCTCCCCCCGCTGCTGGCGGCTGGGGCGCACCGGGCGCAGGATGATGGGGCACCCTGGGTGTGCGGGCCAGCAGGGCGCTCTGGGCGCGTGGAATGCCCAGGGTACACGCGCGAATGGGGTGCTCCGGGCACCGGTGGCTGGCGACTCTCACTCGCAGTGCGCGGGCCGCTGGGAACGTTAGCGGTGCTCGCTCTGCAACCGGACCGGGCGCGCCAGCGGCTGCTCGCCGCTCCGGAGTGTGGGCGGTGCTCGCTCTGCAACCAAACCGGGCGCGCACCTGCGGCTGCGGCTGCTCGCGCGGCTCCCGCTCGCGGCTGCTCACGGCTCCCAAGTGTGGGCTGACTCACCACAGGCGCACTTCCTCGCGGCTTGAATGAACGTCCCTGCGGTAGCTTCCTCCACACCCTCGTCTCTCAGATTCAAATGATAACAGTCCTTTCGCTTTCAGTTTGTGTGGAACTCCGGAATGCTCCGAGGATAAATTTTCCTGTTTCTAGTTGATAAATTTGTTGTGATTTTGGGGAGATCTGTCGGACGCGCTGCTCACGGCGCCATTTCCGTGACGTCACTCCAAAATAAATAATGTTAAATAAGTCAATATCTAAGCTTTGAGGGCTTGAAGAAAATTACTTGCTTTAATCCTCTTATATATTACCCAATTTGAAGGTAAATGAATTAAGATATCCTCTACCTGTTTTAATAATTGTTGTTTTCACCAATTTGTATACAACCTTTATCTAGAGGGGTATATTTTCAAAATTGGCTTTAGGTAAGAAGTATGTGGGGGGGGGTTTCTGTTTTGTTTTGGTTGTTTTGCCTCTAACTTGTATAATGCTTTTAAAAGCTTTATAGTTTGGTAAATTTGTTTTAGAAACATAATCCAGACAGTGGTAATGATAGCATGCTTCCTTTTTTTTGCACTCCAGGATTCCTTGGATCCAACACAGAGTGCTGAAGATGACCCCCTTCTGGACACCCAGCATCTCCCACAGTATTCATTACATGCTCATTTTAGACCCAGATTCCATCCTCTTCCTACGGTCATCATAGCAAACCTTCTCTTGTTAATACACGTAAGTAGGCTGGGAGGAACTGATCGTCTAGAGGTGACAGTCTGAAAAAACGTATGAGTTCTTTGGAGGGCAATTTGGTTATTATATCTATCAACAGTTAAATGTGTATACTTTTTCATTCCTATCTATGCTTCAAAGAATTTATTGTAGCCCTGGCCGGTTGGCTCAGTGGTAGAGCGTCGGCCTGGTGTGCAGAAGTCCCGGGTTCGATTCCCGGCCAGGGCACACAGGAGAAGCGCCCATCTGCTTCTCCACCCCTCCCCCTCTCCTTCCTCTCTGTCTCTCTCTTCCCCTCCCGCAGCGAGGCTCCATTGGAGCAAAGATGGCCCAGGCGCTGGAGATGGCTCCTTGGCCTCTGCCCCAGGTGCTAGAGTGGCTCTGGTCACGACAGAGCGAGGCCCCGGAGGGGCAGAGCGTCGCCCCCTGGTGGGCGTGCTGGGTGGATCCCGGTCGGGCGCATGCGGGAGTCTGTCTGACTGTCTATCCCCGTTTCCAGCTTCAGGGGAAAAAAAAAAAAAAAAAGAATTTATTGTAGACCTATTTGTAGTACAGTATTATCCAACTTTGTTTTTTTTTTTAAAGATAATGTTTTGTTATTCTGCAGTAGTGTTTCCCAAACTTCAGCATGGATCAGCCTTGCTGGCCGGCTTGTTGCACTACAGAGATTTTGATTAAGTTGGTATGGGGTAGGGCCCGAGAATTTGCATTTCTTACTTGGTCCCTGCTGATGCTGATGCTGGTACTGCTCTGGAAACCTCACTTTGAACAACTACTCCGCAGCTTATTTTTTTTTATCTTAACATGTAGACATCCATCCACACTAATACAGAGATTTGGTTAATTCTTTTTTTATTTTTATTTTTATTTATTCATTTTAGGGGGGGGGGAGAAGCAGGAAGCATCAACTCTCATATGTGCCTTGACCAGACAAGTGCAGGGTTTTGAACCGGCGACCTCAGAGTTCCAGGTTGATGCTTTATCCACTGCGCCACCACAGGTCAGGCTGGTTAATTTTTTTATGGCTGAATAATATGTTATTTTATAGGTGGATGTACCCTGTCAGTGTTTCTCAATGACAGATTCGCAAACCGGTCCACCAGAAATTTCATGCCTGTCCACAAAAGAGTTAACCACCCTGATGTGTTAGGAAGATTATAGGCCCAATGATCTTTTTTTTTTTATTTTTTCTTTTTTTTTTACATTTTTCCGAAGTTGGAAACAGAGAGGCAGTCAGACAGACTCCCGCATGCGCCCAACCGGGATCCACCCAGCATGCCCACCAGGGGGCGATGCTCTGCCCATCGGGGCGTTGCTCTGTTGCAGCCAGAGCCATTCTAGCACCTGAGGCAGAGGCCATGGAGCCATCCTCTGCGCCCGGGCCAACTTTGCTCCAATGGAGCCTCGGCTGCAGGAGGGGAAGAGAGAGACAGAGAGGAAGGAGAGGGGGAGGGGTGGAGAAGCAGATGGGTGCTTCTCCTGTGTGCCCTGGCTGGGACTCAAACCCAGGACTCCTGCACGCCAGGCTGACGCTCTACCACTGAGCCAACCAGCCAGGGCCGGCCCAATGATCTTAACTCAAATTCACTTATGTTCAGGGTGATTTCTGCCATAGCGGTCCCTGAAATAATTGTCCTATTTTCACCTGTCCACAAGTGTAAAACAGTTGAAAACCAGTGCCTTATATATTCAAGCATTCTACTATGGACAGACTCATGTACCTTGGGCAATTTTCAAGTTTTGCCGATGTGGGGACTACTGCAGTAAATGTTCATATTCATGGCGCTTTTTCTTCTGAGGGATAGAGTACTTAAGGCAAGGCTTCTGAGTCAAGATATTTCCAATTTTTTTTTTCTTTTTTTTCTTTTTTTGTGACAGAGACAGAGTCAGAGAGAGGGGCAGATAGGGACAGATAGGAATGAAGAGAGTTGAGAAGCATCAGTTCTTTGTTGCGGTACCTTAGTTATACATTGAATACTTTCTCATATGTGCCTTGACGGGGGGGGGGGGGGGGCCGCTACAGCAGACCAAGTGATGATCCCTTGCTCAAGCCAGTGACCTTGCGCTCAAGCTGGTGAGCCTTCCTCAAACCAGATGAACTCACGCTCAATCTGGTGACCTCGGGGTCTCGAACCTGGGTCTCAAACCTGGGTCCTCTATGTCCCACCCAGTCCGACATTCTATCCACTGAGCCACCACCTGGTCAGGCCTAATTTTTTTTTTTTTTTTTACAGAGACAGAGAGTCAGAGAGGATAGATAGGGACAGACAGACCGGTACGGAGAGAGATGAGAAGCATCAATCATTAGTTTTTCATTGCGACACCTTAGTTGTTCATTGATTGCTTTCTCATATGTGCCTTGACCACGAGCCTTCAGCAGACCAAGTAACCCCTTGCTCAAGCCAGCGACCTTGGGTCCAAGCTGCTGAGCTTTTGCTCAAACCAGATGAGCCCACGCTCAAGCTGGCGACCTTGGGGTCTCGAACCTGGGTCCTCCACATCCCAGTTCGATGCTGTATCCACTGCACCACCGCCTGGTCAGGCAGGCCAAATTATTTTTCATCAGCAGTTCTGAGACCAGTCAGCAATGTGTGAGAATCAGTGTATATTTTGGCATCAATCATTTAAATTTTTGTTAATCTAATTGGATAGTTTTTATTGTTCTCTTAACAGTGAAACTAGAAATAAGCTTTTTTAAACCATAATTTTTATTAGCTACCTTTAAGACACTAAATTCACTGTTTTTTACTCTTTTCGGTAACAAAGGAGTGGGCAGGAAACTTTAACACTAGTACTTGTTTCTGTTAAGATCAGACTTAGAGTGATTTTTATTTTATTTGTGATATTTTTTCCAAATCGTCTGCAAATTTTTCTTTAAATTTTGTTTAAAAATTTGTAAAAATGTTTTTAAACTCATTTATTTAAAAAAATGGATAGCAAAAGTTATAGGTTTAAGAGTATGTGCTGAGGTGGTGATAATGTTTATTTTTTTTTTTTTTTAGATTTTACTTACTGATTTTAGAGAGAGAAGGTGGGGGGGAACGGGAAGCATCAACTTGTAGTAGTTGCTTCTCATATGTGCCTTGGCTGGGCAAGCCCAGCATTTTAACCAGCGACCTCAGCCTTCTATTCCAGGTCAATGCTTTCATCCACTGCGCCACCAGGGGTCAGGCTGTAATAATATTTCTTAAATCCAAATACTGAATATTAAACCTACTGCTTTCCTTTCCACCAGGTTGTGTTTGTTATTTTAGCATTTTTAACAGGTGTGCTTTGTTCTTACCCCAATCCAAATGAGGACAAGTGCCCAGGAAACTACACCAACCCGCTGAAAGTTCAGACCATCATAATCCTTGGAAAAGTTATTTTGTGGATTCTGCATTTCCTTCTTGAACGCTACATTCAGTATCACCACAGCAAAGTGAGAAACCGAGGCTATAATATCATCTACCGATCGACAAGGCACCTTAAAAGACTTGCACTAATGATACACTCCACTGGTAAGCTCAGTTGTCTCTCTCAGCTTGTCTGTGACTTGGTTGAGTAACAAAAATGACAGCAGAAAGAAAATGTGAAGATTGATATTACAATAAAATCCAGCAGGCCCTTGAATAATGTTGCATTCAATCTCATTTTATTAAAATTGATGGGTGTCATAGGAATTTAAGTCTTGTTTATGTCAAGTCTATGGTCAGATTGGTTTCTTCATACGCTATTTCTCTTAAAGTTGCAGAAACCTATTCACAACCTTAAACTGAAGACTTACTGTGGATTCTCTCATTTTTGTGAGAATGGTATGTGTTGTGGCCACTAAAATTTGGATCACCTAAATGTTTTGAAGTTTTTCTTACATATACGCTTAATTTTTCTTTAAAATCTGTGTTTGTTATGGGAGAGGAGGAAATATCATTTTTCCTCTGCCCTTTCAGGTTCATGGCTAAGACCCCACTGTCTTAAAAGACAGATTAACAGGAGGAAAACACAAGTTTAATAACATGAATGCCTCCGCCTGACCAGGTGGTGGCGCAGTGGCTAGTGTTGGACTGGGATGCGGAGGACCCAGGCTCAAGACTTTTGAGGTCGCCAGCTTGAGCGCGGGCTCATCGGGTTTGAGCAAAGCTCACCAGCTTGAGCCCAAGGTCACTGACTCTAGCAAGGGGTCACTCGGTCTGCTGTAGCCCGCTGGTCAAGGCACATATGGGAAAGCAATCAATGAACAACTAAGGAACCGCCACAAAGAATTGATGTTTCTCATCTCTCTCCCTTCCTGTCTGTCCCTATTTGTTCCTCTCTCTGACTCTCTCTGCCTCTGCCACAAAAAATAAATAAATAAATAAATAAAAATAACATGAGCCTGACCTGTGGTGGTGCAGTGGATAGTGTTGACCTGGAACACTGAGGTCGCCGGTTCAAAACCCTGGGCTTGCCCAGTCAAGGCATGTATGGGAGTTGATGCTTGCTGCTCCTCCCCTCTTCTCTCTGTCTCTGTCTGTTTCTCTCTCCGTCTCTCTTCTCTAAAATGAATTAATAAATAAAAATAATTCAAAAAAATAAGAAAATTTTTAAAAAAAGATGAGAAAAACAAAACAAAACATGAAAGCCTCCTGCATACATGGGAGATACCCAGTGTAACTATGTAACTCCCCAAAATGGCCCAAGCCTCCACTTTCAATCCCATCTGCAGCTAAAGACAAAAGAAGATGTTGCGGGTGGGGGTTACCCAGAAAAGCACAGTAAACAAAGGTAAGGTTGTTAGGCAGATTTAAGTAGGTACCCTCTCCAATGATAAGAGTTTCTTGAGACTTAGAGTCATCCTTCTCTTCCTGGTACAGAGTGGGAGACAGTCTTACAAGCGGATAACTTCTTAGTTTTCAGAGCTCTTCTTGTGTCTGCTGTTTCTTAAAAATAATCAGTTTAGAATAATTATGCCAAAGAGTTATATTTGGGGTGGCATTTTCTGCCCCCCCCTCACTGTGAACATGGTGTCCATGTTTTCCTGTGTGAAATGTAGAAATTCTTCCCCTTTTCCTTGTTCATCTCAAGGAGATGTAAATGCTGCTGCTGTTTAATACTTGTAAGATAAGAAGAGGGCCTGACCTGTGGCGGTGCAGTGGATAAAGTGTCAACCTGGAATGCTGAGGTTTCCAGTTCGAAACCCTGGGCTTGCCTGGTCAAGGCACATATGGGAAACTACTACTAGGAGTTGATGCTTCCTACTCCTTACCCCCACCCATCCACACACCATTTCTCTCTCTCTCTCTCCTCTCTCTAAAATCCAATAAATAAAATATTTTTTTAAATAAAGATAAGAGGGAATTGTTTTATTTTAAATGAAGCTCAGTACTTCTCTTACAGTAAAAGAGAGACTGTTCTGTAATAAGATGCATTATCCAAAACAAGGGAAGAACAAATTATGAAGGCAAGATCAGGAATTCCACACAGGACTTAGAATACATTGCATGAGTGCCTGCTTTCTTTTACTGTTGTAGACATTTTAAAGGCTTAGTGGAATTAAACTGAACTTTTCTAGCTAGTTTTGCCATAGTGTTATTAAAGTTGCTATTATTTTAAAATACCCTCTTTGAATGTGAGTCCAGAATAAATCTTTAAACATTTTGAAACCAGATTAGAAATTAGTATTTTTCACCAGAAAAAGTTCTATAGATTTTTTTTTCTTCTGTGTTCTGTTAGTTCCAACTCCTTAAGGGCTAACTGCAAGTTCATCAGCTCTGATGTTCTCAGTGGAAGGTGGAGGACCATGCTATAGCAGAGAAAGCAGCGTTTAATAGGAATGGCTGCATCTTATTCATCCAGAAGGGGACGCCCTTTGCTGCCTGCTCCCTGAGGAAGAGCTTGTTCAACTTTTGATGTGTAGTCATCTTTCTTAGCCAGAAGATGTCACTATCACCTTTCCTTCCGGAAAACAAAACAAAAAGGCAGAAACCTGTTTTTTAACTACTGAAAGACCTTATATGCTCTATGACCAAAATAATGTTCAATCTCAAGTGACTTTCTGGAAATGGTATTTTCCTCTTTCAACTTCTTTTTTAAAAATACACTTAATATATTGATTATACAGAGAGAGGAGAGCAAGAGGTAGGGGGAACCAGAAGTATCAGCTCAGTTGCTTCACTTTAGTTGTTCAACTGCTTGTCATATGTGCCTTGACCAGGCAAGCCCAGGGTTTCTAACCGGCGACCTCAGCGTTCCCCTCAAAGGAGGGGCAGGGTTTTTTTTTATCCTTTTTTTATGTTTATTTTATTGATTTTAGAAAGGAGAGAGCAAGAGACACGAACATCAATCTGTTCTTGTATGTGCCCTGGCCGAGGATTGAATTTGGTTTTTTATCCTTTCCCGTTTTCAGTGCCACATATACACGGGTCTGGGTGCATGCCTGGTCAGGGTGTCCTGCTGGGCTCTGGCTAACACCCTGGCTGTGCTCCTCCTCCTCAGGCAACACGGCCCTTCTCCTCACACTGTGCATACAGCACTCCCTCCCGGAGCCCGGCACGTTGTATCTGGACCTCATTCTGGCCATCCTGGCGTTGGAACTCATTTGTTCCCTGACGTGTCTGCTCATCTACACAGGTGAGAAATAACAGCAAGGCTGTTCTTACAGAGACCTGCTTGAAACCCACAGCCCATTTCTCTGCAACAAGGACATTGTTCTCAAAGATTTTTCTATGTAGCTGAGAACCTGCTGACCACCTATATCTCTCATTGCTGATCACATCCAGACTTCTCTCATTTCATATCAACAGGGAGATACCAGTGAGTCACAGCTCTAAATTTGTGTCATTCACAAGTTTTTGACAATTAGAAACCTTTCCATTATTTAAAAAAAAAAAGCCCACAAATAGTTGATTCCTCAAAGGCAACTGAAATGTAAATATGGCATTTAAACTTAAAAGTAACAAACTAAAAAATAAGTTAATAAATAATTCATGCAAAACTGCAGTAAGCCCAAAATTGCTTTGGGTAAATCATTTTAAAACCCATTTGCTAATTTAGAACTATCAGAGGGTTGGTCTGTTTCTTCTCTTTTAAAACTCTCAGTGATTAAAAAATATATAAATAAAAATAAAACTCTCAGTGGTAAGATTAAAGTAAGCTTCAGATATGTTAACATGAAAAATATATGGATACTTTAACAGAAAACAATTCAAGCCCTGGAGAAACCTAGATTTCACTCCTGCTGCAGTGTTAACAGATAGGAAAATCTGTCCACAATAGTACATAGCTCACTTTGTGACACTGAGCGACAGTGGTTTTGTGACAATAAAATACCTTTTTTTGTAAGAGTTCATTTCTCTAGTTATGAAGGAGTAAGTCAAATTGATTTTAGCTTGTATTTCATTTTATTTTTTTGGCGCATCTGAGGCTCAGAGAAAAGGATTTAGACTAGTTTACAAATGTTAATTGCTGTCACATCTTAATCGACTTTTATAAAACTTTTCTGCAGTTATCAGCTAACAATTAGCCAAATTAGGTAGATTCCGTTTAAACTTCACTAAAAAAAGAAATGTATGCTACGCACTTAATTTAAATTAAGGTTAATTTTTCAGTATATAGGAAATAGCTCAATACTTCAGTGAAGTGATCCATGTGACAGAAATGAACATTGAATTACCTTGATTGATCAGTTCCATTCTGACATTATCTGTCAAGTGCTATATATGGAGTACTAATTTAGATCTGGGCATAGAATTCAATTAGCATGTTATTTTATAGTGTCTCTACAACTTTTATTTACTACAAGGAGTTAAGCCTACCGGTCCGTGGGCCCTTTGGTACTGGTCCGCAGAGAAAGAATAAATAACTTACATTTTTTGTTTTATTTATATTTAAGTCTGAACGATGTTTTATTTTTAAAAAATGACCAGATTCCCTCTGTTACATCCGTCTAAGACTCACTCTTGACGCTTGTCTCAGTCACGTGATGCATTTATCCGTCCCACCCTAAAGGCTGGTCCGTGAAAATATTTTCTGACATTAAACTGGTCTGTGGCCCAAAAAAGGTTGGGGACCACTGCTCTAGAACATAGAAGGTGACAATGATACTTCAAAGATCATATGACTGGCATGTAAAAAGGGGAAATTAATAGGGTTAAAATGTAGTTCAAGATATATTTTGCTAGGATTTACAGTGCCATTTTTAAAGGATTTTCTGTAGCATTTAAAATTAATTATGCTGGCCCTGGCCGGTTGGCTCAGCGGTAGAGCGTCGGCCTGGCGTGCGGGGGACCCGGGTTCGATTCCCGGCCAGGGCACATAGGAGAAGCGCCCATTTGCTTCTCCACCCCCACCCCCTCCTTCCTCTGTCTCTCTCTTCCCCTCCCGCAGCCAAGGCTCCATTGGAGCAAAGATGGCCCGGGCGCTGGGGATGGCTCCTTGGCCTCTGCCCCAGGCGCCAGAGTGGCTCTGGTTGTGGCAGAGTGATGCCCCAGAGGGGCAGAGCGTCGGCCCCTGGTGGGCGTGCCGGGTGGATCCCGGTCGAGCGCATGCGGGAGTCTCTCTGATTGTCTCTCCCCATTTCCAGCTTCAGAAAAAAGAAAAAAGAAAAAAATAAAATAAAAAATAAAATTAACTATGCTATAAATAAGACAGGTAATGTAACAAATACAGAAACCCAAGACCATTTACAGGGAGGCAGAGGAAGCAGATGTTCCAGGAATTCTGAGAGGAACTAATTTTTTGGGCACAATGTTAGTTACATGACTCCTAAACTTGAACAAAGAGAGACTTTTCCTTTATCACATACAATGTATTTTAGTCCTTTGTTTTCCTAAGGGAGAACTGCTCTGGTCTATAGTCAAAGACCTAGAAGCATATTTCATCTTTATTTACATTGATTTAAAATTTTATCTGAATACCTCATTAAAAATTGTCCTTTGAGGCCCTGGCCGTTTGGATCAGTGGTAGAGCATCGGCCTGCTGTGCAGAAGTCCCGGGTTTGATTCCTGGCCAGGGCACACAGGAGAAGCTCCCCATCTGCTTCTCCACCCCTCCCCCTCTCCTTCCTCTCTGTCTCTCTCTTCCCCTCCCGCAGCCAAGGCTCCACTGGAGCAGATGGTCCTGGGCTCTGAGGATGGCTCTGTGGCCTCTGCCTCAGGCGCTAGAGTGGCTCTGGTAGCAACAGAGCAACACCCTGGATGGGCAGAGCATCGCCCCCTGGTGGGTGTGCCGGGTGGATCCCGGTCTGGCGCATGCAGGAGTCCATCTGACTGCCTCCCTGTTTTCAGCTTCGAAAAAATGCAAAAAAAAAAAAATTGTCCTTTTAAATCTCAAATTAACATGCTTCCTATTTTAAGAGAGCCTGAGCCCTGGACTGATAGTTGGTTGGTTAGAGCGTTGTCCCAAGGCGCAGAGATTGCTGGTTTGGTCCCGGGTCAGGGCACACACAGGAATAGATCCATGTGCCTGTCTCTTCTTCCTCTTCCTCTCTCTCACTAAAATCAATAAATTAAAAATAAATAAATAAACCTAATAATTGGTAAGTCAGACTTGCAAAATAAATAAATTACATAGGGAAGGTTTATAATTATTATAATTATAAATTTACTTAGTATAAGGTTTCTGCAAATGCTGTTTCTTTAGAAGGTTCAGGTATGACTGTACTCTCTCCAGATCCTCAATAATATGCCTACTTTTAAAATTATAATGTTCCTTTAAACATACCATAGGCTCTGAAAGACTTAGGCAGTCGCTTCAAGAGACAAATGTTGCTTTTGTTCAGTGGTACAGTAAATTTAAGGTGGGTTCTCTGATAAATGCATTTTTCTTCTCTATACTTTAAAATATAACTAGTTTTGATAAATGTTAGTAGTAGCTCTTTAGGACATGATTCTTTGATACACTAATTGTAACCTAACTTTGATTAATTTATTTGCATTCCAAGTTGTAAGTCTCTGGAAACCAAGATGGACTCCTTTTATTTAGCACTAATTTGCTTGACTGCCAATATAAGGAAAACTAGGAAAGTAAAGTTCAAAACATTTCAAAATACTAAATTTAATGAGCTTTCCATTAATTTAAAAGTAAGCAAAAGAACCTGGAAATGCTGAGGTCACCGGTTCGAAACCCTAGGCCTGCCTGGTCAAGGCACATATGGGAGTTGATGCTTCCAGCTCCCCCCCCCCCCCCCGTCTCTCTCCTCTCTAAAATGAATAAATAAAATAAAATAAATTAAAAAAAAATAAGCAAAAGAGCCCTGGCTGGATAGCTTGGTTTGTTAAAACATCTTTCAGAAGCATCCAGTTTGCCGGTTCTAGCTCCGGTCAGGGCACAGACAGATGTCCCTGTCTCTCTCACTCCCTTCCTCTCTCTTTAGAAATCCGTAAGTAGGCAGGCCCTGGCCAGCTAGCTCAGTGGTAAAGCGTTAGCCTAGCGTGTGTAAGTCCTGGGTTCAATTCCCAGCCAGGACACACAGAAGTGCCCATCTGCTTCTCTACCCTTCCCCCTCTCCTTCCTCTCTGTCTCTCTCTTCCCCTCCCGCAGCCAAGGCTCCATTGAGCAAAGTGGGCTCCAGGCTCTGAGGATGGTTCTATGGCCTCTGCCTCAGGCACTAGGATGGCTCTGGTTGCAGCCTCACAGCATCACCCCCTAGTGGGCATGCTGGGTGGATCCCAATTGGGCGCATGTGGGAGTCTGCCTGCCTGCCTCCCTGCTTCTCACTTCAGAAAAATACAATAAAATAAAATTCAGTAAGTAAAAAAATGTTTAAATAAATACATAAATAAAAAGGAAAAAATTCAGTAAAGGCCACGGAGTTATCAGCCTTCCCAGCAGCTGGTAAAATTGTCTAGTTCATGTTCTTTACTCTTGCCAGCATGATTGTGTGGATAGGTAACTCTGATTATTAACAACTTACCTGTTCAGTTTTCTAAGCACCTAAGGAAGCAAATCTGAAATCTTAGTGTGGGGAAAAAAGGCTATCTATAAAATGGGCTCCTAACCATCCCTGCTCTTCAGAGGTGGTGAGATCCTTTCAATGGTTGCCATTTGCTCTCAGGGTAAAATCCAAATGCAGTCATGGCACACCAGCCACTCATCTTCCCTGCCCCTGTCCAGCCTCGCCTGTCTGTCCCACTCTTGCTGAGTCAGGGGCCACTTCCTAGGGCTATCCTAGCGCCTGGGCAGGCTCCCGTCTATGGTCCTTTCCATACTGCCTTGGAACGGAGGCTCATTTGCATTTTTCCCTAGACTAACTCTTTTTATAGGGTGGTGTCCACATGGAGGCTGCAGCGTCCTGCTTCCTGGGTTGGAGCCCTGTCCCCTTGTCTTTGGGCTGCACTTGATTTGACTGAAGAAAATAAAGAGCAATAAAAGCACCCACGGGGACGGGGGTGGGGCTGGGGGGGTGTTCTGAGAACTGAGAGAGTTCCATGAAAAATAGTCCACCCCTACCTTCTGTGTTTCTAGCCTTCCTCCAAAATGATACGTTATCAGTAATAACCACTGTGTTCCCAGTGAGGAGTACAAACTTGACACTTAGTAAATTTAAGATATTTGAGTACATCAGTAAACAAACCTGTTTATTCTCTTCCTGAAGCACGTTTCTGCATATTAACTTTGAAAAGAGCCAATTCATGTAATTTAAATAAATGGAAATAGAAAAAATTTTATAATTAGATAACCTGACAATAATGACTTTATTGTTTTAGTGAAGATTCGAAAATTTAATAAAGCCAAACCACAGCCTGATATACTTGAAGAAGAAAAAGTGTATGCTTACCCCAGCAATATTACTTCAGAGACTGGATTCAGGTAAGCTTTGGGGGGGGGTGTAAAAGTTGAGAGAAAGAGAATTAAGACCCCGCTCCAGAAATCTAGAAACCATTCTGCTCGGAGATTATGACTACACGTATATGTGCCTTTAGAATTAGGTTTCATGTTACTTCCTTGCAGCTGTGGTGAAACCCAGTTGAATGAAAAAGAATCTCATTTTGCCATTTTGCAGTATTGCCTTGGCTTAGATTTATTATATAGAACATGAAAGAGAAAGTGCTGAATGCAATGTTGTACTCTCCGCAGTTTTCTACTGTAGGGCCCCATATAAATGAGTATTGGTCAATATGTGTAACCCATTAAATCTTGGTTCTTTGCAGGACTATCTCAAGCCTGGAAGAGATTGTCGAGAAGCAAGGAGACATGATAGTATACCTGAAGCGACACAATGCACTGCTGAGTAAGCGGTTGCTGGCGTTGACATCCTCTGACCTCGGCTCTCATCCCAATAGACTGTGAGAGTTCAAGGTCAAGACAGCAATTGCAGAGATCCAGACTAATTCAAGGCCACCAGACAAGCTGACACAGTTTGGTTCTCCCCTGTGTGGCTGTTTAATATGTAGGGCCTGTGCATCATGTGAAAGGTGATTTGTTAGAGCCTTGAAAACTCAAGCAGAAGTGTGTTTTGCATTTTGAAATTATTTAACTTCCTGATTAGTCCTAGGACCAAAGGTGTAGTTTAAACATCTTCTGGGCCAGCCAACACATCTTACACAGGACATAAAAACCCTGTAATCATTTGGCTATTAATAGGAGTCTGACAGGCCAATGTATTTAAAACAGGGATGTGATCAAATAACTTCTTCCCTCTTTTAAACTGAGGAGGGAAGTCATTTCCTGTGATGTTTCTTCCTGTGGAGCCATATATATATATATATATATATATATATTTTAATATACTACTCACAAAAATCAGGGTATTTCAAATGAGTATGAAGCGATACAGTATCCCCTGATATTTGGGAGCAGTGTATGCTTATGTGGTATTGGATGGCAGGTTGAGCCCTGTAGCTTTTATAAAGAATTTTCTCACTGGAGACTCAAGTTTTCACTGAGTGATTTACTATGCAAACTCCGTTTTCCATTCTCCAGAAATAAGATATGAAGACTACTTGCATCCGTGTTAGACTAACCGTTACTGTCCGTTAGTTACATCTGTAACATCCTCTACTGGCAACAGCAGACTTCCTCTTTTTGCCCTTCGAGAAGTTGCCATGCGTTTCAGTATTGGCTACTCCTTTACTGGATCAGTCAAGTTCAGTGATAGGAAAGGGATCTTGTGTGGCTTTGTCTAAATAGAAAAAAAATTACACCTCTTTTAGTCTTGGATTACAGTTAAAAACATCTATTTCTTTAGATGAAATGAAGCATTTTTATCAGCAGTTCTCCTAGTGTGCCCCTTTATCAATTTGCTGTTGGCACCTTAACATGCTGCTTAGACTTTTGGTTGAAAGCTTAACATGAGAGGTGGGGATATCTGTGATCCTGTATGCTGCTAATTTATTTAATTTATTCTTAATTTTTTTTTTGGGGGGGGGAGTGCATTTAGCTGAATGATATTAGATTGAAAACCCTTAACCTAGTCACAACTTTCTGGCAAGGGATGAAGTCACTTGGTCACATCCACATTACTTATGGAGGGCAAACACCTGTTTCTTGTATACAGTTACTGTGGGGCATTCTGAGAACTTTCTACTAAAGGTAGAAGTGATAGTGTGTCACCTGCAGGCAAGACCACTGAATCCCTAAAATGACATGATTCACAAAGTAAAGCCAAATTGTATTTTTAAAACTCAGATGATCTCCAAGTTTCCTGACTTTTCTCCCTCCTTTTTCTTCTTTCCTTCCTTTTTAGTAAGTATGTCTTAAAACCATTGCTTTCTTTGGAAATCTGTCTGTGTTCTGAGAGAGTCTTTAAACTTTGCTGTCCAGTTTTCTTTTTCAAAGGAAAACACTGATGGTGGGTAATTATCTCTTATTTATTTTTAAATTGAAATTAGATCTAGTCAGTTTCTAAGGCTTATGGGATGAACTCTGGTTTACAGAGAAAAAGGTATAGTTAAAAAATACTCAGGTTCTAATGCGTTGGCTATGTGACCACCAACATTCTCTTTAAACTCAATAATGAACATTTCAAACAATGAAAGAAAATAAAAGTTAAGTACCAGAATCAGCAAAACAGAATGACCAAAGCAATTTAAATTTTAAACATGCTGTTCATCAGGCACACACTGTGCTAGCATCATGGATACAAAAATTGCTAAAAACAGACCCTGGTTTGTAGCTTACAGAGAACTAGGATTTCTAGGCTCTGGACTAAAGAGAAATACATAGTTACAGTAAGCCTCGAGGGGAGGGAAGGAGGCTTTAGGAACTGGAGGCAAACAGCTTACAGAAGATCACAAGCACAGTGGATATGCAGCAGGACGTGGGAAAAGACGTGGGAAGACTCAGGTCCCAGAGGGCCTTGATGGAATCTGTCCTGTATTGTTGAAACAAAATGAAACTTTCTTCTTGAGGGGTGCAACTGTGAAGGGAGGATGAGATTTACTGTGATAGTAATGATACCCACTGTTGTATTCATGAATACCCACCTCCCATTAAAAGAAAACAATTATTAAAGTGATCCAGCTTGTTAAAAAGTTTTCATTCACATTCTGTTGCTGTACAGATTCTGAGAGGTTTAGAGTCAGGTCCTATGTAGAAATAAGGCCTAAGGGGTCTATTAAAAGTGTCAGTGAAAGTATAGATATGAGACTTGTCAGTCATGTTATAAAATGAGATCTCACCCATCTCATAGTCCAGGAAAATGCCAATGCCTCTGGGTTTCACTTCTGACAGTCGAGGGCTTGTGCCAGCTCCCGGGGCATCATAACTATCTCCCTGCCACTGAATCCTCCAGCATCCCTGACCGGTCGATGGGTTTCTCCTCCCTTTTGTGAAAAGAGAGTCTTTGCAGACCCCAATAGCCCATTTGGACT
This sequence comes from Saccopteryx leptura, assembly GCF_036850995.1. Lineage (NCBI taxonomy): Eukaryota > Metazoa > Chordata > Mammalia > Chiroptera > Emballonuridae > Saccopteryx > Saccopteryx leptura. Next base: position 223,327,508 of record NC_089503.1, read on the forward strand.
TGTCTCCCACTTCTACCTCCCAGAAATGCCTGCCAGAGTGAAAATAGGGAAAACCCAGGACAACCGTGTTGACTGTAAATCTTTTTGGAAAATCAGGAACATTTTGTTTTCTCTTTGTATATCTCACACATTTTTTATCCTCAGAGACAATCAAGTTAGGGTGTGCCGTTTCAGGGTCTAGAATTATATCTACTCTAAATTTCTTTGTAATTTTCTGCAGAGCAGAATACTGGAAAGGAAAAGTACAGCCTTCCCTCCTTAACTGAAATGAAAAGATTGATGGGCTGAGCTCCTCAGAGTTCTTGTAAAAATTTTTAATTTGTAACAACAAGTCCACTTCCGACAGCACATTGCTCTCTACTACCTTACTTAGTAGACCCTTGAGTGTGGCACTGTACTCTGAAAATGCGGTTATATTGGTGCTGAGTTTCTTTTGAATAGCCTTTTCTTCATTAGCTAACCTTGAGAGAACTGCTTTTTGATCTTGTTCTAAAAATTGCCTCAGGTGCTCAAATTCAGAGAGTAATTCCAGCCTTTGGTGTTCTACCTTCTCTCTCAGTTCTAAGGGTTTTTTGCTTTGAATGCTTATTAATTTCTGAACGTCTGCCACCTGCTGCTTCAGGGGCTCAATGTAACTGCTGAGCCTTTGCCTATGATGAGAGGCGGCCTCCTGCATGGGCCTCACCTGGTGGCCCTCGTGGTCAGGGGGCTGAGCGCACAGGGGACACAACACCTCTAGGTCCTCCTCACAGAAGAGGGTCAGGACCTGGTTGTGCTTTCTGCATAAGTGCCTCTCTTCCTGCCGCTTCTTCTTGCTCCTGATGACCTGGAGGAGCTTGGCAATGTCAATCATCCTTTCTAGCTGGGTGTTACTCCTCAAGTGCCTCTCTTGGCATGGGTGACGGCACACTGGGCAAGGGAACCTGCCCCTTAGATCAGCCCAGGACCGTTGGATGCAGGAGCGACAGAAGTTGTGCCCACATTCGATGGTGACAGGGTCTCTCAGGTCATCCAGACAGATGGGACAGTTTACTTCTGCCTGGAGTCCTGCCAGGGCTGCTTCAACCGCCATTGGGCTGTGAAGGAGCTCCGGAACGAAGTGAGTTTTCTTTAGGAAGCTGGCTCCGCAGTGAGAAGTGGGTATGCCGGAATAGTTCGGTCCTCAGCCTGCTGGGAGTCTGTAATCAAGTCCTGCGAGTCTGCCGACCTTCTAATTCCAGCTGCCAAGAGAAGCCCTGCCCATAGCCCAGAGAAAATTAGTCAAGCTAAGCAGTTTCTCCAAAAAAAATATGTTTTTTGAGGATCTGACAACAATTATGTCTAATGTTAATTCATTCACACCAGATTTATTGATTTTAGTAAGAGGAGGAAGGGGAACAGAGAAAAAGAGAGGGTGAGAGTCAGGAACAATGAATTGTTCCTGTGTGTGCCCTGACCGGGGATGGAAAAGGCAACATTGATGCACGTTCGACCCTCTTCACAGAGTTAACCGGCCAGGGCGGAAGCTAAGCAGTTTCTTAAGAGGACAGTCGTTACCTCAAATCATTCGTTACTATGGGTGAAATGTATTTTCCTTAAAAAAAGAGAGAAAAGAAAATCTTGGATTTCAGGGGGTCCCGCCCACTACCACATTCCAATCAAACACAGACTATCCTCCTAATCCTATCGCATTCTCAGGCTTTTATCATTGCGCCCTGTCTACTCCCACCCACTGGGCCCCGCCTCCCCCCCTCCCCGGCATCCCTAGCCTTCCCTGCACTCCCCCTGGGGCTACTAGGGAAAGGAGCTAGGTTCTGGGGCAGACAGAGGTATTAAACCCAAATTAGAATAGAATACAGCCCTGGGCACAGCCACGTAAACTGAGAGAATTTACTTTACATCCTGAAGGGGTTCAAGACATGCCTCCCCCCCCCAAAAAAATACGGCATTTTGGATGCGGATTATTTTGTGCTGAAGGCAATCAAGACCCAATAGACTCAGGAAAAGCCCTTTAGCTCCTCCTTAACTGCACAAAACGAGTGTATAAATTTCCTCATTTGTCGGGGGATGGGAATGAGTTATAAAGGTAATTTACATTAGAAAGGGGGCCTCTGTAGCAGGAAAAGAGAAATTATCAGAGTTAAAACTTTTTTTTTTCTTTGTATTTTTCTGAAGTTGGAAACAGGGAGGCAGTCAGACAGACTCCCGCACGCGCCAGACCCGGATCCACCCGGCACGCCCACCAGAGGGCGATGCTCTGACGCAATCAGAGCCATTCCAGCGCCTGAGGCAGAGGCCACAGAGCCATCCTCAGCTCCTGGGCAAACGCTGCTCCAATGGAGCCTTGGCTGCGGGAGGGGAAGAGACAGACAGAGAAGAAGGAGAGGGGGAGGGGTGGAGAAGCAGATGGGCGCTTCTCCTGTGTGCCAGGCCGACGCTCCACCACTGAGCCAACCGGCCAGGGCCTAGAGTTAAAAAACTTTTTATCTAAGAAATTCACCAGCTTACCAGGACAACCTTTGTTTGCCAAACATTTCGGTCCTTTTGCCTTCCAATGAATTGCCCCCACCCCCACCCCAGAAGCCCCAGGCCCCATCCCCTTCCTGACCTCAGGACAGTGCAGAAGTCTCAATTGTCTGGCCGATGTTTGAGTCTAAAATCTTTGTGAAATTCCTGCATGTAAAAACATAATTAAAAGGTTTTGGTTTTTCTCTTGTTAATCTATTTTATGTCAATTTAATTCTTACACCAGCCATAGTATCTAAAACAGTAGAAGGGAACATTTTTCCTCCCCTACAATCCCAAACAGTTAGAATCAGGTATATAAGACCAATATTACTATAAATTTTTTTTATTTATTCTTAGAGAAGAAGGGGTAGAGAGAAACACTAACTTGCTGTTCTACTTATTTATACATTTATTGGTTGGTTCTTGTATGTGCCTTGACCAGGGATTGAGCCCACAACCTTGGTGTATGGGGATGCCACTTTAACCAACTGAGCTACCTGGACTGCGCCTCACTGTAAATATCTGTCTTAGAGAATATAGAGGAGTTAAGGAAACCCTCATCAATTTTCAGACTTGAAACATAGTATTTATGATAGTTCAGAATCCATATTTACTTTGCTTTTTCCATCCTTGCTCCTCTACAGCATAGTGTAAGGAAAAGTTTTTCCTCTACCCTGCTAGGTTCTTACCTGAGACACCCGGTACTAAAAAGACAGAAAAACAAGAGCAAAACTGAAGTTTAATAATATGTATACACTTCCTATATACATGGGAAAGACCCAGGAAAACTCAGTAACTCCCCGAAATGGCCTAAATTATCACCTTAAATATTGTCTTCAGCTAAAGACAAAAGAAAGATGGAAGAGGTGGGCGGCTATGGGAGGTTATCAAGCAAAGCAGAGTAAATAGGGTAAGGTTATTAGCACATTTAAGCGGATGCCTTCTCCATTGATAAGAAGTTTCTAGAGCTGTAGTCATCCTATCTTCTTCCTGACAGAGGGAGAAACAGCCTTACAAATGAAGATTTCCCTTATAAATGTAAATCTTCCTCACAAAAGGGCAACTTCTGCATTGTTTGAGATTCTCCTGCACCAGCGTAACAAGCAGCCAACAATTCTTACGCTAAACAGGCATATTTTGGGGTGGCACATTCTGTTCTCATTCAACAGATACATGTGCCATCAAAGCTTCATTTTGTCAAATGAGGTCCAGAAAATAACATTTAACGCAAACTGGATATAAACAAAACCAGGAAAAAATATACCGCTCACAAAAATTAGGGGATGTTTCAAATGAATATGAAGTGGTAAAATACCCCCTAATTTTTGTGAGTGGTATATTTTCAGTATTTACTAGTAAAATATCATCTCTAAATAAGTACCTAGAAGATGGTAAAACAAACAAAAAAAAAACCCTGAATTTCCCATGTAAAAAAAGAAGCAGAAAAGTAAGAGTTGTGGGGGGAAATGCAGAAACTTATTAATAATCTAAGAATTACAAACCTGCCCCTTTTACAACGCTTATTATATTGGTGAGATAGAAAAGAAATGATTCATAGCCTGTTTGGACTTTGGGAGATAGCTCTTCCAGCACTATAGACAACTTAAGTAGAAACCTTTTTTTAAGAAAACAACGCTGGCCCGACCTGTGGTGGCGCAGTGAGTAAAACGTCGACCTGGAAATGCTGAAGTCGCCGGTTCGAAACCCTGGGCTTGCCTGGTCAAGGCACATATGGGAGTTGATGCTTCCAGCTCCTCCCCCCCTTCTCTCTCTCTGTCTCTCTTTCTCTCTCTCTCTCTCTCTCTCTCTCTCTGTCTCTGTCTCTCCCTCTCCTCTCTCAAATAAATAAATAAAAAAAAGAAAAAAAGAAAACAACTGAAAACTGTTTGCTTTGCCCTTATAATTCCACTAATACTAATCCTAAAAGAAAACACGTTAAGTACAAGAAAACAGAAAAAAATAATAATAAAGAACAAAAAAAAAAACAGACCCCAAAAGAAGTTACTTATGCTAAGACCCAAGCCTTCAAACAAGAGACTTAGATTCGACTTTCCCAGATGCGGAATCTTAAATCAGTCAGAAATGGCCACATCAGCACTAGAGAGGTCGTCTGCCTGCTAGGGCCCTGCCATCCCTAAGGAACCTCGCAATAGCCCACCTGCTTTTTGCCTACAGTTTTTGCCCTCTTCTGCCTCTAAAAGCCTTTCATTTTGTACAGCTTCTCCGAACTCCTTTCCGTCTGAAGATTGGATGCTGCCTACTGAATCGTGGAATAATGCCAGTAAGATCTTTATAATTTTCTCAGTTTAAATTGTTTTTTAACACATACAATTTGAACAAATATTCAAAAATTTATGCAGACAAAAACAGCAAAATGGATATATACAAAGATGTTCTCTTTGTCACTGGTTTAAACTTCAAAAAAGTGGAAACATTGGAAATATCAATTGTCAGTACTGGCTGAATAACCTACATTACATACATGTTAAATCCGTTCTGTTCAAGAGACTACAGCAGATTTTAAAGAAAGTAGCGCTAAATGTATTAATATATAGAGGCACACAACACATTGTAGATTGACAAAGCAAGTCACTTCCCACTCCGCTCCAGTCCCACCTATTGTTTCTTCCACCCAGAGCACTGAACTAGAGAATATTCAGAATTTTGTATTTTAGCAAACAAATATGCTACGTAAATCATGTAATATGTAAAGGTCCACAGAATGATCTGGGGAACATTTCTTAAATAAACATAATTATGGAGCAGAATGCATGTGTGTTCATACCAAATGGGATCATTAAAAGGCTATAAAAGGCTTCATGTCAGGTGATCTTTTGCCAAATACATTTTGCACCAAATTTATGGAAAACTTGCTTTCCAGCACTTTGGCTTTCAGACTTGTGGGCTTTGTAGGATGACCAGGTTGACCTGGGACTAGTGTCCACCAGGCCCCTGCCTCTCCTGCCTGTTTACACGGGTGGAGGTGCAGGATTAGAATGTACCCTGGTTTCCCCAGACCCTTCACTGCGCCCACAAGACTCCCCATGGTCTGTCCCGTACCTGGCACTAAGCCCACTCTAGGCCGTCTTCATACCGAGTTCCTCCTTCACTTTCTTCCGGTTGACCTACCTCTGGCCCCAGAGCTTTTTTGGGGGGTAGGGTGGGATGTTAGAAACTTTATTTCAGTTGTCCTTAAACATTTTTGTAACACAGTACAAAGTAGGTATAACTTCTGTTTATTTACATAACCCTGTCCTCTGAAGGCAGCTTGCAAGTACCACTCTTTCTAAATTGAGATATAATCGACCCCAGGGTATTTGAACACCGCTGACCCGGAGCCCTTCAAAGCTCGCCTGCCATCCGCCAGTCTCCTTCCTTGGCTCCTCCTCTCCCTTCGGAGCTCACCCACCCTGCCATATCCGACTTGAAGGTTCCGTACCACACAAACGTGGTAGTGATTTTCTTTGAGGTCCAGATCTGTCTTCTACACTAACCACCAAAACATTAAGACTGGATCCTTCTTTTTATATTGAATCTTTAAACATTCAGCTCAGGGCCTGGCACCTAATAAAAATTCATTAAATATTCGTTGCATTAATTATAACCTCTACGGCTATGGGTAAACTACTTAATCTCTCTGAGCCGTAGTCAGCACTCAATAAGAAAGCAGGCTGGTCAGAAAAGTAAGATGAAGGCCCTCCAGGGCGTGAGAATCAGAGATACAGGCCCCATAGTTCTCATCCCTCCACTCCAACCCACACAAACATCCCTCACGAGACATCCTGTATTTCACACTCACCGTCACACCAGCACCTCTGAGGGCTTAACCACACAAGAGACATTGTTCCCCTCTAGAACAGGGTGGGATCTGCGTGTTTTTTGTTTTTGTTTGTTTTTGTTTTTTTAACAAATATTGCAGGCAATTCTGAAGAAGGCTCTTTGAGCGACCAGGGACCGTGGGACCATTATAGACGGATGTGTTTGGAACTACGCCAAACCGGAATTTGGATTCCCTAGCGAGGCACGAGTTCCCCAGGGCACCCAATACTTCGACAGAGGACCAAGCCTCTTTCCACGCTCCAGCCTCCTGTCCCCACACACTCCCAGCCCCCCCGCTTACCTGGAGCAGGGGAGCTCTGCAACACATCAACCTTCCACCGGTTCAAGAAGCCACACACAGGACCTACACCGAATACACGTGCGAGGGTGCGGCTGTGAGGACTCCAACCAGCAAAGGCAGCCCCTCCTGGAAATGGGAGGGGCGAGAGGGAGTGGGGGAAGGGGGAAGGGTGGAGGGTTTCTCCTGTAATTACAGTAAGCACTTAAGGGTCCTTGCCCTTGATCTAATAACTTTGGAGCCTTCTTCCTCATAACCGTGTAGGACTGTTTCTGTTATTATTTACATTTTTTTAAATGAGGAAACCAGCCTGACCTATGGTGGCGGCAATGGGTAAAGCGTTGACTTGAAACGCTGAGGTCGCCGGTTCAAAACCCTATGCTTGCCTGGTCAAGGCACATATGGGAGTTGATGCTTCCTGCTCCTCCCCCTTTCTCTCTCTCTCTCTCTCTCTCTCTCTCTGTCTCCTCTCTCTAAAATGAATAAATAAAATCTAAAAAAAAAGTTGATAAATATAGCTGTATCGTTATTAAAATAAATAAATAAATAAATAAATAAATAAATAAATAAATAAGAAAACCAAGAAACACAGAGGAGATGAGAAAGTCAGGAGATTTCAACCCCGAGCCTGCCAGCTGGATATCTTGTTGGAAGATCTTGACAGAAAGTTAACACTGAAGGTGCCCATATGAAGTGGTTCTAATTTTTGAGATAAACTATGTTCTTTTTATCTGCTACATATAAAACAATTCTAGCCGGGCCTGCGGTGGTGCAGTGGATCAAGCATGGACCTGGAGCGCTGAGGTCACCAGTTCAAAACCCCGGGGCTTGTCTGGTCAAGGCCTGTAATAGAGGTGTGAGTTGACACTTCCTGCTCCTCCCCACTCTACCACCACGGCCTTTCTCTCTCCCTCTTCTCTCTAAAATCAATAAGTAAAATCTTTTAAAATAAAACGAAATGCTAAAGTGATTAAGTTATTATACTAACGAGAGGTTGATTACCCTATTATCTCTACTTTGTATAGAAAACTCTACTTAAGTTTTCTTTAAAAAAAAAAGATTTTATTAATTTTTTTTCTTTTTTTAGAGAGAAAGAGAGAAATGCAGGGGCAAGGGGTGAAAGAGAGGGAAGCATTAACTCCCATATGTCCATATGTGCCTTAACCAGGCAAGCCCAAGGTTTCAAACCGGAGACCACTACAGGCAAGCTTGCATTTTCATAACAAAATTAAAAAGTGATTTAACTGTGGGAGCAAAAAGGTTTGGTAGCTGAAAAAACTTTTGTGTTTATGTGAATCCAGTATAACGTATAGTGGAATCTTATATGAAATTATACTGTTCCTTTTTCTTTTCTTTTTTTTTTAATTTAATTTTTTTTTAAATTCATTTTAGAGAGGAGAGAGAAGAGAGAGACAGGGGGGAGGAGCTGGAAGCATCAACTCCCATATGTGCCTTGACCAGGCAAGCCCAGGGTTTCGAACCGGCGACCTCAGCATTTCCAGGTCGACGCTTTATCCACTGCGCCACCACGGGTCAGGCCTTTTTTTTTTTTTTAGAGAGAGAGAGAGAAGAGGGAGAAGCAGGAAGCATCAACTCCCATATGTGCCTTGACTAGGCAAGCCCAGGGTTTCAAACCGGCAAACTCAGCGTTCCAGGTCAATGCTTTATCCACTGCACTACCACAGGTCAGGCCAGTATGTAGTATTCTTCAGCTAACCTGATAAAAGATAAATCACTAAAATGAAATCTATTATTATTGGTAAATGCTGGTAGATTACAGGCAAAAAAAAAAGTTACTAAAAAAATGCCTGACCAGGTGGTGGCTCAGTGGATAGAACGTCGGACTGGGATGCAGAGGACCTGGGGTGGAGACCCCGAGGTCGCCAGCTTGAGTGCAGGCTCATCTGGTTTGAGAAAAAGCCCACCAGCTTGAACCCAAGGTCGCTGGCTCCAGCAAGGGGTTATTCGGTCTGCTGAAGGCCCGCGGTCAAGGCACATATGAGAAAGCAATCAATGAACAACTAAGGTGTTGCAATGCGCAACAAAAAACTGATTGATGCTTCTCATCTCTCTCCGTTCCTGTCTGTCTGTCCCTGTCTATCCCTCTCTCTGACTCACTCTCTGTCTCTGTAAAAAATAAATAAATAAAAATTAAAAAAAAAAAAGTTTAGAGACTTCTTAAAAAATAAATAAAGTATGAATACTATTTACAGGCTATACTGTAAAAGCAAATACCAGTAACTAAAAGGCAAAGTGGAGGCGGGGAAGAATGAGGAAGATACAGAAGGGATAAATGGTGATGGACAGACACTCGACTTAGCATGGTGAACACACAATACGGTTTACAGATGTAGATTCTGCACCTGAAATGTGCATAATTTGGTTAACCAGTGTCACCCCAATAAATTCAATTTAAAAAATAAGTGGAACAACAAATTGATGTCTCTTTCTCTTCCTCTCTCTCTAAAAAATCAGTAAATAACAAATTTAAAAGATAATAAATAATCAATGTATATTATAAATTATAATATCAATATTTTAATTATTTATTTAATTAAACCTGAAAGTTGTTTTAAACATTCAAAATCATTGACTGTTTGTTTAATTTTGCATAATAATCTTCTATCTAGCCTGTCTTGTGGTGGCGCAGTGGATAAAGTGTCGACCTGGAACACTGAGGTCCCTGGTTCAAAACCCTGGGCTTGCCTGGTCAAGGCACATATGGGAGTTGATGCTTCCTGCTCCTCCCGCCTTTCTCTCTCTGTCTCTCTCTGTCTCTCTCTCCCTCTCTTCTCTCTAAAATGAATAAATAAAGTCTTTAAAAATAAATAGACTGCAAATATCTTTAAATGTTAGAACCAGCAGGAGAAAAGTGGCAGCCAGTTTAACCAAGTGAGGACACAAACACAGAAATCTCCCCAGTAGTGGGAAGGCAACAAGAATCTTCTGCTGACTGACCTGCTCCAAATCAAAATACAAACATTATTAGGCCCCAAATTAACCAACCAAGGCAATCTGTTATTTATGATGGATATAATAAAAGACTGACCTACGTCGGTTATTTCAAAGTATATGTGTAAATTATCTCAGTTGATTGTTATAATTACTTGGCATGATAGACAATATCCTCTATTTTTCAGGTGAGAGTTTAACTTTTTCCTAGGGGAGACATTATTATCCTGGACAGTAAACAAACCTGTCCTTTGCTTTGTATGGAGATAGTTTCTCTGTCTTCCAGCACTGTTCCCGTGAAACACTGTTCCTTGAAACAATTGTCTGAAGCACTCAGTTCCTTACCCCCTAGTAGCAGAAAGACCCACTGAAAATTTACTCCTGACAATTTTTTTCTTTGCCACCTGGAATGTGTAAGGTAATTATGAAACAAGTAAATGCATTGGTATAGGAAATAGGAAAATGTTCACAAATCTATTGCAGCTGTGAAAGTACATTTTATCCACTTCATTGTTAGTGTTAGACTTCTGGTAATATATTACAGTTAACCCCCACATCGGTTAGTTCCCATAACAACTCTACTAGTATTGAAACAAAATTTTATTTTATTGTGAAACAAAATTTAAAAAATTGAAAACAAAATAAAAACTTTCTTCATGTATGTTAAGTTGAATAAGCATTTAAAAATTTTGTTGAGGTTAGATTCCCTGATACTTACAAAATTCTATTGTCCATAAAACACGGGAAGAAAATGAAGCAGAGCCACAGTTCATCCTCTGTAATCTCTTACAGCACAGATTGTAAGAGGTTTAGGATCACATCCCATATAGAAGTAAGGCTTTAACACTTCAGAAAATGTATCCCTGAAAGAATGGATGTGAGACCTGTCATTCAAGCTGTAAAACGAAACCTGACTCAACTCATAATCTACATAGATGCCAATTCCTCTGGGCCTCTCCTTCAGCATAAGGGAGACAGGAACAGACCCTCGTGCCATATAGTCACCATTGTACAGCTGAATCATCCAACAGCTGTTCCATCCTGGCGGCCGCTGATTTCTCTTCCTGGTAAGGGAGTCTTCACAAACGCCCACGGCCCACTCAGGCTTGTCATCCACCTGGACCTCCCAGTAATGGCGGCCACAGTTAAACCCTTCGGAACCCAGGACAACTGGATCGACCATAAATCTCTTTGGATTCCAAGGAACTCTTTGCCTTTTCCTCACAAATGTCACAGACTTTTTATCCTCAAACACAAGCAGATGAGGATGTGCTGCCTCAGGATCGACAGAAAATTCTCTAAATTTTTGTATAATTTTCTGCAGAGCCAAATACTGTAGAGGAAGACTGTATTCTTCTCTCCTTAACTGGGCCCAATAGACAGCTGGGGGGGGGGGGGTGTGTGTCTCAGTCTTCCACAACGGTAGAGAACACCCTTGATATCCAACAGAAAGGTCACATCTGACATCTCATTCCTCTCTGTCATCTCATTTCATAGAGCTTTGAGGGTGGAAATGAGGCCTGAAAATTTACTTATATTTGCCCTGAGTTTTTGTTGAACGTCCTTCTCCAACTAACCTTGAGAGAGCTGCTTCCTGATCATGTTCTACAGATTGCATCACTCAAATTCAAAGACTAATTTCTGTTTCTGTTTTTCCACCTTATCTCTCAGTTCTAAGGATATTTTGCTTTGAATGCTTATTAATTTCTGAATGTCTGCCACCTGCTGCTGAGCCTTTGCCTGTGATGAAAGGCGGCCTCCTGCATGGGCCTCACCTGGTGGCCCTCGTGGTCAGGGGGCTGAGCGCACAGGGGACACAACACCTCTAGGTCCTCCTCACAGAAGAGGGTCAGGACCTGGTTGTGCTTCCCACACAAGCGCTTCTCTTCCTGCCGCTTCTTCTTGCTCCTGATGACCTGGAGGAGCTTGGCAATGTCAATCATGCTTTCTAGCTGGGTGTTACTCCTCAAGTGCCTCTCTTGGCATGGGTGATGGCACACAGGGCAAGGGAACCTGCCCCTTAGGTCAGCCCAGAACTGTTGGATGCAGAAGCGACAGAAGTTGTGCCCACATTCGATGGTGACAGGGTCTCTCAGGTCATCCAGACAGATGGGACAGTTTACTTCTGCTTGGAGTCCTGCCAGGGCTGCTTCAACCGCCATTGGCCGTGAGTGAAGGACTGGAGTGAGATGATGGGTTTTCTTTAGGAGGTTGGGCTTCATGAAGTCTCTCCACGGAGAAGCAGGTACACCCTCAGATCTCACTGTTCTTCCTGTCCTGAATGATTCGTTCTTATGAGCCCACTGGCAGCAGGTGTCCAGAGGTACTCTGTCTACCACCTCCAGCCGATCAGAGTAGTTGAATCCAAGCTCAGCAATTCTCTAGGTCAGAAAGCAGACATGTTTCAAAAGTACCTATTTGATGAGAAAATATTGTTTCATGTAAAAAAAGGCTATCATTTGTTCTGTGGTTCTCACTGCCACATTTATCCTTTTTTTAAAAATTACTTTTATTTATTCATTTTAGAGAAGAGAGACAGAGAGATAGAGAGATAGGTAGATAGAGAGAGAGAGAGAGACAGAGAAAAGGGGGGAGGAGCAGGAAGCATTAGCTCCCATATGTGCCTTGACTGGGCAAGCCCAGGGTTTTGAACCAGCGATCTCAGCATTCCAGGTCGACCCTTGATCCACTGCGCCACCACAGGTCAGGTAGCACTGCCACATTTAAAGTAAGCACTGATTTGTCTTTACCACTATAGTCCACCTAAACCCAAGTCATCTACAAGGCTGCTGAGTGGGGCTGTGGAAAGTGGATGGAGTTGAGACTGGATCACCTATATGTGGGTCAACTTCCAGCCTTAGTGACCTACCCTCAGGGAAACCTGGGGAAAGGTACTTAACATTCTTCTAGGAAATTTGGTAAACAAGAATAAAATTCCCAACTTGATTTTTTTTTAGATTTTATTTTTATTCACTTTAGAGAGGGGAGAGAGAGCGAGAGCAAGCAAGAGAGAGAGAGAGAGAGAGAGAGAAGGGGTAGGATCAGGAAGCATCAACTTCCATATGTGCCTTGACCAGGCAAGCCCGGGGTTTTGAACTGGTGACCTCAGCATTCCAGGTCTACACTTTATCCACTGCACCTCCACAGGTCAGGCCCAACTTGATTTTAATCCTGTGAGAAACCTAATGATTTGGCACTACTTAGTTTAAACTGGTTATTTTTGATAACGCTGAATTCATAATACAAGGAGACCTCGGGTTACAACAGTCGTGACATATGATGTTTCAAGTTTACAATGCTCACTCCCATAAAAACTTTAAAAAAAAATGAGATGTGAATGTTTCAGCTTATGCTGTCAGCATCATACTTTTTTTATACTCATTTTTTTTCCTGTTACTACAATACAGTTTACAGTACAGTATATTTATGTTCTTTTCTGTGGCTTAGTTGTGTTTTATGTTCTAGATTATGATTTTACAACTGTGTTAGGATAGGTAAGTGACTTAAGCTAAGGCTTGTTTCAACTTAAACAGCAAAATTCAAGTTACATCGCTATCATAGGAACAGAACTATGTTGTAACCAGAGGATCCCCTGTATATCAGTTTACTCTTTTTTTTTTTTTTTTGTATTTTTCTGAAACTGGAAACGGGGAGAGACAGTCAGACAGACTCCTGCATGCGCCTGACCGGGATCCACCCAGCACGCCCTCCAGGGGCGACGCTCTGCCCACCAGGGAGCGATGCTCTGCCCATCCTGGGCATCGCTATGTTGCGACCAGAGCCACTCTAGCGCCTGAGGCAGAGGCCAAGGAGCCATCCCCAGTGCCCAGGCCATCTTTGCTCCAATGGAGCCTTAGCTGCGGGAGGGGAAGAGAGAGACAGAGAGGAAGGAAAGGGGGAGGGGTGGAGAAGCAGATGGGCGCTTCTCCTGTGTGCCCTGGCCGGGAATCGAACCTGGGACTTCTGCACGCCAGGCCCATGCTCTACCACTGAGCCAACCGGCCAGGGCCTCATTTTTCTTTTAAGCTTCTCTCATCCAAGTACTAACCAGGCCCGACCCTGCTTAGCTTCCGAGATCAGATGAGATTGGGCGCGTTCAGGGTGGTATGGCCGTAGACTCTTTTAAGCTTCTCAACTGCAGGATATATCCATGTATGTACGGAATGTGATGGAATTTGGACTAGATTAGATATACTCCGAGAATCCTCCAAATCAAAAAACTGATTTTCCTGCCTGACCAGGCAGTGGCCTAGTGGATGGAGCATCAGACTGGGATGCAGAGGACCCAGGTTCAAAACTCCAAGGTTGCCAGCTTGAGTCCAGGGTCATTGGCTTAAGCAAGGGGTCACTAGGACTGCTGTAGCCCCCTGGTCAAGGCACATATGAGAAAGCAATCAATGAGAAACTAAGGTGCCGCAACGAAGAATTGATGCTTCTCATTTCTCTCCCTTCTGGTCTGTTTGTCCCTATCTGTCCCTCTCTCTACGTCTCTGTCACAAAAAAATAAATTAAAAAAAAAAGAATCATCTTGCCCTGGCCGGTTGGCTCAGTGGTAGAGCGTTGGCCTGGTGTGCAGGATTCCCGGGTTTGATTCCCAGCCAGGGCACACAGGAGAAGCACCCATCTGCTTCTCCACCCCTCCACCTCTCCTTCCTCTCTGTCTCTCTCTTCCCCTCCTGCAGCCAAGGCTCCATTGGAGCAAAGTTGGCCCGGGTGCTGAGGATGACTCTGTGGCCTCTGCCTCAGGCGCTAGAATGGATCTGGTTGCAACAGAGCATCTCCCCAGATGGGCAGAGCATTGCCCCTTGGTGGGCGTGCCGGGTGGATCCTGGTCGGGTGCATGCGGGAGATGCAGGAGTCTGTCTGACTGCCTCCCCATTTCCAACTTTAGAAAAATACAAAAAAAAAAAAAAATCATCTTGTAAAAACAACAACTGATTTTCCTGTGATGCTCAGAATGACTAAAATTGGAGCTCAAGGTTTTCATGTAAAATGAAACAGAAACATATACCCAAACAACTGCTCTCTGAAGTAATTGTCACTGGTGAGCTACCCACTAGTGACAATGATTTGCAGGGACAAGATAGTAAGGTGAAGAAATACAGTTTTTTCTTTGAAGCAGTTACTGATCCAAGTGGTGGCTGAACTGCTGAAAAAGCAAGTGCAGCTTTCAGTTGACTTCTCAGGATTGAGGGAACAAACTTGGAATTCAGGGCACCCCACAGAGGATGCTTCCCTGTGCCACACACTAAAAGTGGGCATCAAAAATGGGCTACCTCTCCCTGGCCGTTGGCTTAGTGGTAGAGTGTCGGCCTGGCGTGCAGAAGTCCTGGGTTCGATTCCCGGCCAGGGCACAAAGGAGAGGCGCCCATCTGCTTCTCTCCCCCTCCCCCCCTCCTTCCTCTCTGTCTCTCTCTTCCCCTCCTACAGCGAGGCTCCATTGGAGCAAAGATGGCCCGGGCGCTGGGGATGGCTCCTTGGCCTCTGCCCCAGGCGCTAGAGTGGCTCTGGTCGCGGCGGAGCGATGCCCCGGAGGGGCAGAGCATTGTCCCCTGGTGGGCAGAGCGTCGCCCCTGGTGGGCGTGCCGGGTGGATCCCGGTCGGGCGCATGTGGGAGTCTGTCTGACTGTCTCTCTCCGTTTCCAGCTTCAGAAAAATACAAAAAAAAAAAAAGGGCTACCTCTGCAGCCCTGGCCAGGTTACTCAGTTGGTTAGAGCACTGTCCTGATACACCAGGGTTGTGGGTTTAATCCCTGGTCAGGGCATATACGAGAATCAACCAATTAATGAATAAATAAGGAGAACAACAAATTGATATTTCTCTCTATATATTCCTTTTTCTCTCTCTAAAATCAATCAATAACTTTTTTTTAAATAAGCTACTCCTAAAAAACAAAACAAAACAACCCTACCCCTTAAAATGGCTATTGACTTAATCATCTCTGAACCTAATACAATAGGTTTAAGACAATCTTGGTTTGAGCGTCAGAGGTCAGAGACCCCCAAAAAGAATTTCAAAGTGGTAAAATATAAAGTGTTTATCTAGGCCCTGGCTGGTTGGCTCAGTGGTAGAGCGTCAGCCTGGCGTGCGGGAGTCCCCGGTTCAATTCCCAGCCAGGGCACACAGGAGAAGCGTCCATCTGCTTCTCCACCTCTCCCCCTCTCCTTCCTCTCTATCTCTCTCTTCCCCTCCCGCAGCCAAGGCTCCATTGGAGCAAAGTTGGCCTGGGCACTGAGGATGGCTCTGTGGCCTCTGCCCTCAGGCACTAGAATGGCTCTGATTGCGACAGAGCGACGCCCCACATGGGCAGAGCATCGCCCCCTGGTGGGCATGCCCGGTGGATCCTGGTCGGGCGCATGCAGGAGTCTGACTCTGTTTCCAACTTCAGAAAAATACAAAAAATAAAATAAAAAATAGAGAAGTCTCTGATACAAAGTCACTTATCTGAGGCATAATGGGATTCCTCATGAGAGTGCACCACCCACATCGTGCAGTAGTCAAGGGCGTGGGGAAAAGCTTAGTCTTAAAACTAAGCCTTAGGCTATAACGACCCGGCCTGCTTACAGCCTGTCCCCCACACCCAATTTATAAGAAAAAAAATTTTTTTTTAAAAATATTTAATTAATTAATTAATTAATTAATTAATTTTTTTTTTTTCTGAAGCTGGAAACGGGGAGAGACAGTCAGACAGACTCCCGCATGCGCCCGACCGACCGGGATCCACCCGGCACGCCCACCAGGGGCGACGCTCTGCCCACCAGGGGGCGTCGCTCTGCCGCGACCAGAGCCACTCTAGCACCTGGGGCAGAGACCAGAGCCACTCTAGCACCTGGGGCAGAGGCCAAGGAGCCATCCCCAGCGTCCAGGCCATCTTTGCTCCAATGGAGCCTTGCTGCGGGAGGGGAAGAAAGAGACTGAGAGGAAGGAGAGGGGGAGGGGTGGAGAAGCAAATGGGCGCTTCTCCTGTGTGCCCTGGCCAGGAATCGAACCTGGGTCCCCCACACACCAGGTCGATGCTCTACCGCTGAGCCAACCGGCCAGGGCCAAGAAAAAAAAAAATTTAAGTGTTTATCTATACAGCTGGTGAGAATGTAAGTTGGTACAACCATTTCAGAAAACAATTTTGCATTATCAAATGTGAACATAAATTTATTTTAGGATCCAGATATTCTACTCAGGTTATATACCCATCAGACATATGAACCAAAAGGGAATTTAAAAAAGTGCACCAAAGCCCATACACAAAGGTTCATGGTTGTCTGACCTGTAGTGGCACAGTGGATAAAGCATCAATCTGGCATGCTGAGGTCACTGGTTTGAAACCCTGGGCTTGCCCAGTCAAGGCACATAGAGGAAGAAACTACTACTAATTGATGCTTCCCACCTCTCCTCTCTCTCTCTCTCTCTCCTTCAAAATCAATCAATCATAATAATAATTTTAAAGGTTCTTGGCAATATTTTTTATAACAGATGGAAATAACTCAATGTCCTACAACATTTGATTGCATAAATGGATTGTGGTGTATTCATACAATCATTAATCAACAATGGAAAATGGTGATGGATGGAGACATAACTGGCTGTAACCATGTTATTTCCATGATTATCTTAGCCCCTGGCCTGATTACCTGTATAATGACTAAACTCTGCCCAAGTTTCTAGGTTCCATTAAAACTGAATTGTGCCTGACCAGGCCGTGGTGCAGTGGATAGAGTGTCGGACTGGGATGCCGAGGACCCAGGTTCGAGAGCCTGAGGTCGCCAGCTTGAGCACAGGCTCATCTGGTTTGAGCAAAAGCTCACCAGCTTGAACCCAAGGTCACTCACTGGCTCGAGCAAGGGGTTACTCGGTCTGCTGAAGGCCCGTGGTCAAGGCACATATGAGAAAGCAATCAATGAACAACTAAGGTGTCGCAACGTGCAACAAAAAACTAATGATTGATGCTTCTCATCTCTTCGTTCCTGTCTGTCTGTCCCTGTCTATCCCTCTGTCTGACTCTCTCTGTCTCTCAAAAAAAAAAACCCCAAAAAAGAAAACTGAATTGTGTTGGGCAACCTACTTATACACTCGAGTGTCTATTAACAAGTAGATAGTTAGATTAAGAAAAACCAAATCCATCCAGGATTTAAGGAGTAGGCATACCAGGGCCCCAAGGCACTAATCTCTCCACTCCCTACCTACACATAAGCCAAACCCTCCCACCCACCTATGCCCACTACACACAAACCCGCCCTCACTGAGACCTTCTGGAAGGGATTCCCCATGCAACTTCAGACCAGCACTTCTGGGTTCTTTGTCACACACAAGTATTAGTCACCTTCTTAGGTCAAGTTGTGATTGTGGTTTCTGTATTTTTAGCAAGCACTTGGATGACTTAGGACAAAGCTTTCCAAGGGACACAAACCATAATAAAAGCATGTGTTATAAAATAACCTGAATCCTGACCTGTGGTGGCGCAGTGGATAAAGTGTCGACCTGGAAATGCTGAGGTCGTCGGTTCGAAACCCTGGGCTTGCCTGGTCAAGGCACATATGGGAGTTGATGCTTCCAGCTCCTCCCCCCTCTCTCTCTCCTCTCTCTCCCTCTCTGTCTCTTTCTCTCCCCCCCCCTCTCTAAAAATGAATAAATAAAAATAAAATAAAATAACCTGAATCCAAGTTTGGATTCTCTTGTGAGGTGTGGTCTGGGCCCTGCTAGAGCATGGGCTTAGGAAAGCTAGGCTAATGCCTCCTGCAGCCACATCATCCCCGCCCCCAGCTCACCTGGAACCTACTGCTATTGGTGCAGTGGTGGGATTCAGTCAGTTTGCACTGGCAGAACCTAACTTTTTGTTGAGTTCAGTGAACTGGTTGTTAAAATGGCACTTGTAACCAGGGTTCTCTCTAAGGTGGGCACACAAATTTATGCTCCTTACTCTTTTTTGTGTGTGTGATGGAGACAGAGTCAGAGAGAGGGACAGATAGGGACAGACAGACAGGAAGGGAGAGAGAAGAGAAGCATCAATCTTCATTGTGGCACCTTAGTAGTTGTTCATTGATTGCTTTCTTATATGTGCCTTGACCGGGGGCTACAGCAGACTGAGTGACCCCTTGCTCGAGCCAGCGACCTTGGGCTCAAGCTGGTGAGCCTTACTCAAACCAGATGAGCCCGCGCTCAAGCTGGCGATTTCAGGGTCTCGAACCTGGGTCTTCTTTTTCCCAGTCCAATGCTCTATCCACTGTGCCTCCACCTGGTCAGGTGCTCCTTACTCTTTTAATGTTCATTTGCACAACAGCATATTCTTTTTTTTTTTTAAGATTTTATTTATTCATTTAGAAAGTAGGCGCAGGAAGCATCAACTCCCATATATGCCTTTGCCACGAACCAGCATGGCCAGTAATTCCAGGTCCTGAGGGAGAATGATGCGGAATTAAGAAAATAGTCTCCCAAGTGCCTTGACCAGGCAAGCCCAGGGTTTTGAATCAGATACTTCAATGTTTCAGGTCCATGCTTTATCCACTGTGCCACCACAGGTCAGGCTGCATCAGCATATTCTAATTGTGCCCATAGTAAAGTTCATTTCATCCATAGGTGAAAAAAATTGCAAGTGAGGATGCCAATCAAGAAGCAATATAGCCTGACCAGGCGGTGGTGCAGTGGATAGAGTGTCGGACTGGGATGCAGATGACCCGGGTTCGAGACCCCAAGGTCGCCAGCTTGAGTGCAGGTTCATCTGGTTTGAGGAAAAGCCCACCAGCTTGAACCCAAGGTCGCTGGCTCCAGCAAGGGGTTACTCGGTCTGCTGAAGGCCCGTGGTCAAGGCACATATGAGAAAGCAATCAATGAACAACTAAGGTGTTGCAACGCGCAATGAAAAACTAATGATTGATGCTTCTCATCTCTCTCCATTCCTGTCTGTCTGTCCCTGTCTATCCTTCTCTCTGACTCACTCTCTGTCTCTGTAAAAAATTAATTAATTAATTAATTTTTAAAAAAAGAAGCAATACAGAAATATCTTAAATAACAGTTTTATTGTTTTTGTCAGGTATTATTTAATATTTTTTCATTACTGTTACATCCCACCGAGAGAGGCCACAGCAGACACAAAGTAAATTTTATAAGTTTTATTGCAGACCTGCACAGGGACTGCAGGCAACCCATGCAAGGGAGCACTGCAGCCCCCCAAACCTGCACAGGGACTGCAGCTAACCCACACAGGGGAACACTGCAGCCCCCCAAACCTGCGCAGGGACTGCAGGCAACCCACACAAGGGAGCACTGCAGCCCCCTAAACCTGCGCAGGGACTGCAGGCAACCCACGCCTCCGAAGAGACTGGAGCACTGCAGCCAACCAAACCTGCGCAGCCAACCAACTGCGCAGGGACTGCAGCCCCCCAAACCTGCACAGGGACTGCAGCCCCGAGCTTCTAAAATGGCTCCTTTTTATAGGGTGGCTATCTAGGATGAGCAAGCATCATACAGAAGCTGATGTGGCTGTTAGTCATTGGCTAGGGAGGTCGTGCGCAGTTACGGGGGGGGGGGTATTACTCAGTGGAGAATTTCAAACATAAACTTCTGATAAGGGTCTCTGACTCAATGCAGGATGTTGCTGAACTCTTTGTTCTCAGTGTCACAGGGACCTTGTACACTCTTGGCAGCCCCAGCATGTCAGTACTCCTTGAATCTAACAATTACTATTTTAAAACTCTTTCTTATAACAAATCTAGTTTTGTGTACCTCTCTTATTGTTATTTAAGTATTAAATGCATGAAATAATAAACTACTTTTTGGTATATCATTTTATACTTAAAACGGTCATTAGGGCAGAGAATGGGTTGTTAAATTATCTGAGTCCTAGCACTGTATGGGTGCGTCTGTGAGGTGGGTCTGTGAGGACATGTGCCATCACTATTCCTGTTTCTAACCCAAGGGCTAGACCTGTGCATTTACATTTTTAGTGAGCATTTTGATGACTCAGGACAAGGCTCTAAGAGGACCCAGGATTCACAATAAACCTCATGTTTTCTTTCTTTCTGTCTTTTTTTTGTCTTTTTCTAAACCTCATGTTTTTGCCTGACCTGTGGTGGTGCAGTGAATAAAGTGTCAACCTGGAACACTAAGGTCACAGGTTCAAAATCCGGGGTTTGCCCAGTCAAGGCACATATGAGAAGCAACTACTACTACAAGTTGATGTTTCCTGCTCCTACTCCCTCTTTCTCTTTCCCTCTTTTTCTTTAAAATCAATAAATAAAATCTTTTTCTTTTTTTTTTTTTTTTACAGAGAGAGGGATAGATAGGGACAGACAGACAGGAACGGAGAGAGATGAGAAGCATCAATCATCAGTTTTTCGTTGTGACACCTTAGTTGTTCATTGATTGCCCTCTCATATGTGCCTTGACTGTGGGGCTACAGCAGACCGAGTAACCCTTTGCTCGAGCCAGTGACCTTGGGTCCAAGTTGGTGAGCTTTGCTCAAACCATATGAGCCTGTGCTCAAGCTGGCGACCTCAGGGTCTCGAACCTGGGTCTTCCGCATCCCAGTCCAACGCTCTATCCACTGTGCCACTGCCTGGTCAGGCAATAAATAAAATCTTTTAAAAAAACTAATTCTTTTTAAGTAAGCCGAATCCCATAAGGAATATAGTCAATAACGCCATACAACTATGTATGGTGTCAAGTATACTATACGTACAGGGATCACTTCATAAAATATCTATGTCTAATCAAAATGCTGTACACCTGGAATTAATATATATAATATTGCATGTCAACTGTAATTGAAAAATAAAAATAGCCTGACCTGTGGTGGCACAGTGGATAAAGCGTTGACCTGGACTGCTGAGGTTGCCGGTTCGAAACCCTGGGCTTTCCCGGTCAAGGCACATACGGGAGTTGATGCTTCTTGCTCCTCCCCCCCCTTCTCTCTCTCTTTCTCTCTCTCCTATAAAAATGAATAAATAAAGAAAAATAAATAAAAAAAGAAAAATAAACAAATTAAATAAACCAAACATGAGTTTGGATTCCTCTTCAAGGTACATGATCTCAGCCTGTCTCAGCTGGGCACAGAGCAGGTGCTCAGGAAGTCACGGTGCCCATGTGGTCCGGACTCATCGGAGCAGCTGGCCCTGGCTGGGTCAATAAGTTTGGTCCTGAGGCCTGTCTCCCAAAGGGGTCTTTGAAGCCAGTCTGACACCAGTCTGTGTGGTTGGTGATGTGTCCCTGACATATATATATATACCACTAAGAGAGTGAAGCTATTAGGACCCAGACCAGAACTGCTAGAGACTGGTGGCTCCCTCCCCACATAGGACAGGCTGGGCCAGGGTTCAGGGGAGAGTAGGTAGGCAGTTAAACAGCACTGAGCAGAACAAGGACGATGGGTCAGGTACAGAAGATCAACAAAGCAATGATGATAGGCTAAGCTTCAGTTGTGCTTCAGCTCCAGTGCAGAAAAGCAGCAAAACCAGACCAGAGACTCCATGCCTGACCTGAGGACCAGCTGCATTGACTAAGGACCCCACCCTGGTGCCAATCAATCAGTGGAGACCATGAGGACCCTGAAAGGGCACACCTGGAAAGCTGCCAAATATTCTATTCAGATCCTCTGGAGGGACCGCCCCTAAAGTCTCCAACCTAAAACCCCTGTAAGAGGAGGACCCAGCACATTCTCCCTCCCAGGATCACGCTCACACCTTTCCCTTCCCTTCCCCCCAGGCATTTTCTCTCTTTCTCCTAGGCTCCCTTCTTTGCCTCTGTAACTTGTTTCCTAAAGCCAACATCCTCTACCTCTGTGACTTGCTAAATAAACTTTCTCTTGTATTTTGTGTCTTGACTCTGAATTCTTTCCTAACCAGAACTCAAGTACTGTGGTAGCTGAACCAAGGGCGGGTCTGACCCCCCTTTTTCCCCCACCCCCCATCCCTCCGACACCTGGTGGCCACAAGCAAACAAGGGGATATTTTAGAGATGCTGATTGGTGGGGAAAAGGCTCTCCTGTGGTTCAATCAGGCCAGGGCACCCAAGGGTGCTTTCGTTAGTAGGCATGATTTCATTTGCACCTTTGCAATCCTCCCTTGATTTTCTCAGCGGCATTAATCCCATCTTTCCTGTTGAGGAAATTGAAATCTGAAAGGCTGAGTGAGGCCTGTTCTTTTTCTCCCCCAGGAATGAGTAACTCGGGTCCCCCAGTTTCCCCCTCACTTCAGGGTGTGCAGTCTCAGCACCGTGCAAGCACAAGGGCAGGAGGACTTGACCGCTTAGTTTCAGAAGTCTGGGTTCAGCCCATCCCTTGCTTCCTGCATCCTCACAACAAGCTGTAACCTGTTCCCATGACTATAGAATCACCCCACCCTAGAGACGAGCAGTTTGTAGAGACTTACTCTGGTCTTGCCTGGCATACAGGATGGGAAACTGTGACTTTCCTGCCAAGAAGACAGTTGTGCAGCTGATGATGATTCAGATTCCAGAATCGTTGTCTCTAGGAAATGAAGGCACTGTGGGGAAAGAAATCTGGGAGAAAAATTGCACCCCAGGAAGCCCCAGGGCCAGCAAGCAGTAGTGCCTGGGATGTAGTGGCCTCTGAGCATCCACTGCCCCTGTTTCCTGTTTGTGCCCCACAGCGTTGGTGCAGCAGCAATAAGAATAACCCTGATCTGCCTGACCAGGCAGTGGCGCAGTGGATAGAGCGTCGGACTGGGGGACTGGGATGCGGAGGACCCAGGTTCGAGACCCTGAGGTCGCCAGCTTGAGCGCGGGCTCATCTGGTTTGAGCAAAGCTCAACAGCTTGGACCTAAGGTTGCTGGCTCGAGTAAGGGGTCACTCAGTCTGCTATAGCCCCCCGGTCAAGGCACATATGAGAAAGCAATCAATGAACAACTAAGGTGTCGCAACAAAAAACTAATGATTGATGCTTCTCATCTCTCTCTGTTTCTGTCTGTCTGTCCCTATCTATCCCTCTCTCTGACTCTCTTTCTGTCTCTGAAAAAAATAAAAAAATAAAAAAAGAATAACCCTGATCTCTCCAATCCTCCACCACACCCCATCCTTATCCAGATCTCTACCGAGTCTGAGTCCAAGTTCCCAGCATGACCATCTTCACCTGACTAGACTGCATTGTCTCAGGTAATTTACTCTCATTTACTCTACCTCATCCTTTTTATTTCCTACATGTTATCTTCTTTTTTTAAATTGCAATTTTCATGATGCTACTTAAAATAATGAATTAGTTTTCATACCTTATGGAAAAAGACAAGTCTTTGTCACATCCCAGCATCCCTGAACAGTCTGGACTTCATCTCTCTCTCTCTCTTTTTTTTTTTTTTTTTGGACTCCATCTCTTGTCAGGGCCAAGATCCACCCTCCTGCCTGCTCCCTTTACATTCAGCACATGACATCCTCTTGCCACAGGGCCTTTGCACAAGCAGCCTTCCTCCACAGCTGCTCTTATGCCCCATAAACATTGTTGTGATTGATTGGTTGATTTTAAGAGAGAGAGAGAGAGAGAGAGAGAGAGGCATCAACTTGTTCCATTTATTCATGCTGTCATCAGATGACTCCTGTATATAACCTAATGGGAATGAACCCATAACCTTGACAGTTCAGGGCAACACTCTAACCAACTGAGCTACTTAGCCAAGGCCCCAAACATGTTTTTTACTCCCTTGTTTTCTCTGCCCACTTTCTTCAGATCCCAGACTAATTGTGACTCTCTGAGAAGCATTCTCTGGGCTCTGAAATTTCTGCATCACAATTTATTTTTTAGCAGATGATTCATTAAGTGAATTGGTGACCATTAATTGATTCAAAAATTCCTTCACCTCCTTTCAAAAGTCAAATATTTTATTGTATGCTATGAATTTATGAAACAAATTATCTTTATAAAATATAAATTCAGGAATATATAAATTGATAAGTAGATAATAAAGATTGAAAAAATAGATGTGTATATGGTTAACAGCTTTCAGTCAATGACTGAGAGCTTTACTTTTCTCTGCTTTGAACTGTCCTTGGTATGTACCTGAAAAGAGTTTGGGAAATCTTTGGAAGGTCTAAAGTATGTGCAATGTAAAAAATAAGCCCTATGTTTTTCTCTATATGTATCTGTGTAAGTATAGGTAGGAGAGCTGTTATTCAAATTATAAAATGAAAACTTTTTCAAATCATAGTCCAGGAAAATGACAATCTGCTTGGATATTTTTGTATCCAATGCCACACAGGTGTAAGAACAGAGCAAGACTTGTCAGCATCCCCCTTTTGGGTAAGGCAAAGTCATAGACTCTCCGGGACAATTCCTTACAGACACCTATGGCCCATTCACCATTGCTTTTTACTTCTACCTCCCAATAATGCCTGCCAGAAACACCCTTTGAATGCTAAGAACAGCTAGCAAAAACTGAAGTTCTTGAGATTGTACAATAAAGTTTTTTCCCTAATGTCATATGTAGGGCAAAGACCCTGTGCAAATATAAACGTTAGTTAACTTTAGAGCGGGGGTTACTTGGAGACAAGAGATCTTGGAGTGTGTTAACCATAACAGGAGACTGGCCTGGGGTTACTTGAATGCAAGTGCACAGGATTCTTAGAGGAATGCCTTCAAGAACCAAATGTCCTTTGCCTAACCAGGAGGTGGCACAGTGGATAGAGCATTGGACTGGGATGTGGAAGGACCCAGGTTCGAGACCCAGAGGTCGCCAGCTTGAGCACGGGCTCATCTGGCTTGAGCAAAAACTCACCAGCTTGGACCCAGGGTCGCTGGCTCCAGCAAGGGGTTACTCAGTCTGCTGAAGGCCCATGGTCAAGGCACATATGAGAAAGCAGTCAATGAACAACTAAGGTGTTGCAATGCGCAATGAAAAACTAATGATTGATGCTTCTCATCTGTCTCCATTCCTGTCTGTCTGTCCCTGTCTATTCCTCTGACTCTCTCTCTGTCTCTGTAAAAATAAAAAAAATAAAAAATAAAAAAAGAACCAAATGTCCTTTATGATTGATAAGCTCTGAGACTCTGACTCTTCTCGTGTGTCCTTGATCATGAAGGAAACAGTAGACGTGCAAGGTTGGAGAGGAAAGGAATGGGAAAAAAGGCTTTTGTAGCCTTCTAGTTTTATCTGCTGAGATATGGCTTTTGGAACTCAATTAATATGCAGTGGCGCAGTTTCTCGGGGCTGATTCTGCCTAAGAGCTTCAGCCCTCTGCTATACTACTTTCATCTGATGTATCTTATACCTTGCAAGTCCCATAACAGTCATAACTTTTTGTCTTCTGAGGTGATAAGATTGGGGTTCTCCATTTCAATATCTAGTGTTAAGTTGACCTTAAATAGGTTGATCATTTTTTATAGGTTAAAAATATTGTTCAGGAGGACCGATACATTTTTTTAAAAAATTCATATTGAAAAGACTGCTGGGCCTGGCCTGTGGTGGTGCAGTGGATAAAGCTTTGATGTGGAATGCTGAGGTCGCAGGTTCAAATCCACCGGCTTGCCCAATCAAGGCACATAGGAGAAGCAACCAAAAAAAGTTGATGCTTTCTGCTCCTTCCCCCTGCCCATCTTTCTTTTTTTTTTTTTTAATTTTTTTTTAAATAAATTTTTATTTTAATGGGGTGACATAAATAAATCAGGGTATATACATTCAAAGAAAACATTTCCAGGTTATCTTGTCATTTAGTTCTGTTGCATACCCATCACCCGAAGAGAGATTGTCCTCCACCACCCTCCATCCAGTTCTCTCTGTACCCCTCCCCCTCCCCCTCCTTCCTCTCCCCACCCCCCGTAACCACCACACTCCCATCCATGCCTCTTAGTCTCGCTTCTATGTCCCACCAATGTATGGAATCCTGCAGTTCCTGTTTTTTTTCTGATTTGCCCATTTCACCCCACACAATGCTACCAAGACCCCACCATTCCACTGCAAGTGATCCGATGTCATCATTTCTCCTAGCTGAATAGTATACCATGATGTATATGTGCCCCATCTTCTTCATCCAATCCTCTATTTTTTTTTACAGTGATTAAAAGCCTTTAAGCAAACTCTTGGCCAATACAGCAAGAATCCCTAAAAGAGTAGTGTCCTTAACATGTTCACCAAGTCCAAGTTGGCCCCATCACCATGCCAAATCCCTGAAAAATGCAACCCAACCACAGTTCAGTCTGTTAGGAGCTGTCACAGGGAGCAGGAGTCCAGGAAGTTTCCCCACAGGAAAAGTCCGCATGGCACTGGAATTGTCACCATTCTATACTTTGCAGCTCATGTCCAAGTCCCAATGACCGCTGCTTCTAGCTGGTAATGATTCAGGTAGACTGGAAAAAGCCATTTGCAGCATGCGTGGATATGGAGCTTCTGTTCTCCTCTGCCTGGAGCGTTGAGACCAGGTTGCTTTTCCCTGGAGCTCTGTGACTGTGGCCTGGTAAAGAGAACCTTGGGATACACTAAGCTGGGTGGCAAAGGTAAATTTATGATACAAGTTGGCAAAAGGAGGAAAGAGAGCTCTAAATTAGGAGTAGGTCTCAGCCTGAAATATGAGTGGGGCATTGAGGTAGGAGGGATAAGGGAAACACTATATATTAAGCAAAGCAGCAGAAAATAGGACTATCAACACCCACAACAGAGATCTTTGAGGGAAGAATAAAAAACCTGACTATTCAGGCAAAACATAGTTAAGTGGCCCTTGTGCGAATGAGATCAATTTACCTGCTTCTTGGAAGAAATACCCTAGGCTCGTCCACAGTGTTGTAGATGGGGCCGACAGCCCTGGGCACCTTCAGCCTTCAGTGGCAAACCCCAGCTTTCTGGGCAAGGTTAGGTCATAGGTGGCTGGAGCAGGGCTGGAAGAGACTGAACCCTCCCTTAGAGGAGCGAGGAGGAAGCCCACCTTCCAGTGTCCCTGTTTCCTCACAGCAGAGGCGTGTAAGCCTGGCAGGCTTTAGCTCAATGACCTTCCTTTCCACTATTGAAGCAGGACCCAGATGGCATCCTATGAGACCCCTTTGGGGCATTGGAGCCTTTAAGGGTGTATCCTAAAAGCTGGTAGTTCCCCTGATCTCTATTGGGCTTTTTCTGCCTCTAGGTATCTTAAAGGCCATGCTCAGAAGATCTCGCTGAGGGGTTTGAGGATCCCCATCCGCCTATATAAATCTTTTCCATATATCTGGAGCTATTTGGACCCCTGCCCATCTTTCTCTCTCTCTCTCTCTCTTCCTCAATCCTCTCTTAAGAAAAAAAAAAGAAGACTGCTGTGGTGTTTAGGTGTTCATACCTGTTGTAGATACTTTCAATATCTGTAACTCCAGTTTTGACTGCACACACCTTTCTGCTATTTCAATCAGAGCTTTTTTTTACTGTTGACAAGAAGCTCTGAGAATTTTATTTGTATTCATTCAATTTTCCTTGAACAGCATTGTCTTCTACCTGTGATTTGAGAATTCCTTCTCTTTTCCTAACAAACCTTTAAATTGTTCAGACTCAGGGTAATCCCCCCTATTTGTTTCTCCACTTTCAAAAGTAATTCAAATGATTTGAAACTTGCATTTCTAACCCTTCTGCAGCGCCTTCAACCAGCTCTCTCAGGGACTCAGTGGAGCTTTTGAGCTTCCTCCTGTGACTAGCTGCAAATCAGGGGCTGATCTTTATGGTCAGAGGAGGAGACCTTGCACTGGGGACACAAGAGCTCCTGATCCTCCTCACAGAACTGGACCAGAAGCTCACGAGTGCATCTTACACAGGGGTTTCTCTTCTTGCCTTTTCCTCTTGCTACTGTTGGACAGAAGCTACTCAACAGTTAACAGTCACTTGACATATTTGGGTGTTCCTCTGTCAAGAGGCTGGGGACACAAAATAGTTATTCCAAAAATGATACTAGCATTAGATCAGTGTCCCACAACAAACAAATGAGTAGGAAGTTAGTAGATTATAAAATACTCAGAATACATACTTTAGGAGTTATTGATCCCAAAATCTTATTTCTAGGTTTTTTTTCTTTATAAAAAAGTATGTTATTCACTCCACTGCAGACTGATGGAGGTGCCTAGAACTTATAAATATTTTTACTCAATCGTTTGACATCCGATAGGGCAAAAACTTTTCCAATATTCTGATTTTGTGGAAGAAAGGGAAGGCAAGCATGGGAAAGAGATTGTTCTGCATAATTTAAAAATATATCTTTATTGGCCCTGGCCGGTTTGCTCAGTGGTAGAGCGTCGGCCTGGCGTGCAGGAGTCCCGGGTTCGATTCCCGGCCAGGGCACACAGGAGAGGCGCCCACTTGCTTCTCCACCCCTCCCCCTCTCCTTCCTCTCTGTCTCTCTCTTCCCCTCCCGCAGCGAGGCTCCATTGGAGCAAAAGATGGCCCGGGCGCTGGGGATGGCTCCTTGGCTTCTGCCCCAGGTGCTAGAGTGGCTCTTGTCGCGACAGAGCGACGCCCCAGATGGGCAGAGCATCGCCCCCTGGTGGGCAAGCCGGGTGGATCCCGGTCAGGCGCATGCGGGAGTCTGTCTGACTGCCTCCCCGTTTCCAGCTTCAGAAAAGTACCCCCCCCAAAAAAATATATATCTTTATTAATTTTTGGTGCAAGGTAATTTATGCAATACAGAAGAATATAATTTTAAAAATGAGTGTCTCTAAGTCAGTTCCAACTCAGCATTTCACTTAATTCCACCAACCCATCTCTCTTAGGAGCAAACACTCTTTATTTTTCCACACATTCTTTTTTTGTAAATTTTAGATCTGCAATAAATAAATAAATAGAGTAGAATAGAATAGTATTGTTAACACATATAATATATACCCATCCCTTAGGCTGCCCAGTGAACATGGTTGCCTTGTTTTAGTTCTTTCTATATATGCCTTCTTTTTATCTGTAACCGTTTTGCTCAAGCATTTGAAGATAAGTTTCAGACACCATGACACTTTCCCATTAAACACTTAAACTTTTTTTTTTTAATTTATTGACTTTAGATAGAGGAGAGAGAGGGAGAGAGAGAGAAGGGAGTAGAGGGGTGGGAGTAGGAATCATCAGCTGCTAGTAATTGCTTCTCCCATGAGCCCTGACCGGGCAAGCTTGGGGTTTCCAACCCACCAACTCAGCATTCCAAGTGGCCGCTTTATCCACGGCACCACCACAAGTCAGGCTAAATACTTTTGACATTCTAAAAATGAACATGTCTCCTGTAGGATCACAATATCATTATACATTTAAAAATAAAGTCATTTAAACTAGTACATAATATCAATTTTTCCAGCTGTTACAAAGCTCTTGTGTTCCTCACTCCCCTTTTTTGTTTTTCATGAGATTGATTTTTATAAAGACTTCATGCCAGTTGTCTTTTTATTAGTAGACGGATTGGTGTGGTCACAGTCTGAGAGCTTAATGGTGTAGTCCTCAGTAGAAATTCTAGCGAGCTCAGTAAGGTGATGCTAAAAAAAAAGTGAACAGTGAAAAATACAAAACTTTATCATGAAGGATAATGTCTTTTAGAAAATCCAATGATACTGGAACTATTGGGTGGAACACTTTGTAAAGTACCTAACCAATGGCCCTGGCCGGTTGGCTCAGCGGTAGAGCGTCGGCCTGGCGTGCGGGGGACCCGGGTTCGATTCCCGGCCAGGGCACATAGGAGAAGCGCCCATTTGCTTCTCCACTCCCTCCCCCTCCTTTCTCTCTGTCTCTCTCTTCCCCTCCCACAGCCAAGGCTCCATTGGAGCAGGGATGGCCCAGGCGCTGGGGATGGCTCCTTGGCCTCTGCCCCAGGCGCTGGAGTGGCTCTGGTCGCGGCAGAGCGACGCCCCGGAGGGGCAGAGCATCGCCCCCTGGTGGGCAGAGCTTCGCCCCTGGTGGGCGTGCCGGGTGGATCCCAGTCGGGCGCATGCGGGAGTCTGTCTGACTGTCTCTCCCCATTTCCAGCTTCAGATAAAAAAAAAAAAAAAAAAAAGTACCTAACCAATATGATGCAGAATTGATACAAAATAATATAGACTGTAAACTGTAATTGGAAAATAAAATTGAAAAGAAAAAGAAAACCTTATGAATCTACAGATGAATTTACTGGAATTTTAGCAAGACTATTACTATTATTATTATAAATATTATTATTGTTTAAATTATTGATTGAGCCTGACCTATGGTGGTGCAGTGGATATAGCGGCAAACTGGAACACTGAGGTCACTGGTTCAAAACGCTGGGCTTGCCTGGTCAAGGCACATGTGGGAGTTGATGCTTCCTGCTTCTCCTCCCTTCTTTTACTCCTGTTTCTCTTTCTCTCTCCTCTCTAAAACAAATAAATAAAATCTTTTTTTTTTTTTTTTACAGAGACAGAGAGTCAGAAAGAGGGATAGACAGTAAGGAACGGAGAGAGATGAGAAGCATCAATCATCAGTTTTTCGTTGCGACACTTTAGTTGTTCATTGATTGCTTTCTCATATGTGCCTTGACTGCAGGCCTTCAGCAGACCGAGTAGCCCCTTGCTTCAGCCAGCGACCTTGGGTCCAAGCTGGTGAGCTTTGCTCAAACCAGATGAGCCCGCACTCAAACTGGCGACCTCGGGGTCTCGAACCTGGGTCCTCCGCATCCCAGTCCGATGCGCTATCCACTGTGCCACCGCCTGGTCAGGCAATAAATAAAAATCTTAAAAAATTAGCTTGACCAGGCGATGGCGCAGTGGATAGCGCATCGGACTGGGGTGCTGAAGGACCCAGGTTCGAGACCCCGGGGTTGCCAGCTTGAGCGTGCGCTCATCTGGCTTGAGCAGAAAGTTCACTAGCATGGACCCAAGGTCACTGGCTCGAGTGGGGGGTTACTCAGTCTGCTGAAGGCTCTTTGTCATGGCCCATATGAGAAAGCAATCAATGAACAACTACGGTGTCACAACGAAAAACTGATGATTGATGCTTCTCATCTCTGTCCATTCCTGTCTGTCTATCCCTCTATCTGACTCTCTCTGGGTCCCTGTAAAAAATTACAAAAAAAAAAAAAATCAACCATTATAATTTTGTTTTAAAATCTTAAAAAAGTTAAATAAATTATTGATTGATTTTAGAGAGAGGAAAGAGGAGGGAGAGAAAGAGGAGAGACATCAATTTTTTTTTTTTTTTGTATTTTTCTGAAGCTGGAAACGGGGAGAGACAGTCAGACTCCCGCATGCACCCCACCGGGATCCACCCGGCACGCCCACCAGGGGCAACGCTCTGCTCACCAGGGGGCGATGCTCTGCCCCTCCGGGGCATCGCTCTGTCACGACCAGAGCCACTCTAGCGCCTGGGGCAGAGGCCAAGGAGCCACCCCAGCGTCCGGGCCATCTTTGCTCCAATGGAGCCTTGGCTGCGGGAGGGGAAGAGAGAGACAGAGAGGAAGGAGGAGGGGGTGGAGAAGCAAATGGGCGCTTCTCCTACGTGCCCTGGCCGGGAATCGAACCTGGGTCCCCCGCACGCCAGGCCGACGCTCTACCGCTGAGCCAACCGGCCAGAGCCAGAGAGACATCAATTTTTTGTTCCACTGATTTATGCATTTATTGGTTGACTTTTTTTTAGTAAGTCTGAAACCTTGGTGCATCAGGACACCATTTCAACCAACTGAGCTATGTGGCCAGGGTTTTAGCAAGATTATTGTATTAAAAAAATCAATATCCATATGTGAACAACAAGTAAGTATAACTATTGTGAGTAAAAAAAGAAAAAGAAAATGTTTAAAGTGAATCTTATACAATTGCATCAAAATGTAAAATAGCTAAGAATGAATCTAGGGTTAAATATGCAAGAGTATTAGAATCAAAGCATTAACATTACAAAGGTCTCAAACTCAATAAAAATATTTGAAAGCTTTGTAATGTAAAAGTATACCACATGCATGGATTGCAAGACAATATGGTAAAGGTGTCAATCTTCTTCAATTTGGATTAAATTTTCAGCATAATCACCAATAAAATACCCAAGGGCATTGCTTTAATAATAAAATAGGACTTTATTGTTTTGTTTAGTTATGTTCGGAGAATAAAGTAGACAGGCAAATACTTAGTGAGAAACATTAGTCTACAGGAGAGGATAACTTACAAGTTCTTCAGAAAACATCTATCATCTTTATACTATTTATACTATTTCACATTCAGTCTTTTCATTAAAGGTGGGAACACATTTAAAACTGTCCTGACCCCTCTCTGGGTAGCTCAGTTGGTTAGAGCATTGTCCAGAAGCACAGAGGTTGCCAGTTCAATTCTGAATAAGGGCACATAAAGGAATAACTTGAAGTCCCTGTCTGTCTCTCTCCCTTCTTGTCTCACTGAAACCAATGAATAAAAATTTTATTTTGGATAATAAATAAAAATTTTAAAAATTAATTTTAAAAACTATACTAAAAATATGCTGATACAGGATGAAAATATGTGAAACAAGCAGTTGTAGAATATGAAGATTGATCTCTTTTAGAGATGTACAAGAAGAATGTTCTCTATACAAACATATATGAATATAAATCACATCCAGGTTTGATTTTATCTGTATAGATTATTTAGAAGTTTCTTCAAAAAGTCATTTAGTGAAAATTCCTCTAGAAAGGCAAAAAGAGGAGAGGAAGTTGCTGTGTAATCATTCTACTATGGCATCATTTTACCTTTACAGAAGATAGTTCTGGAGTAAAGAAATTTGTGTTCTTCATTAAAGAACATTCTTATGCTGTCCTCAGAGTAGATGGTTACGGTCATGAAGAGGCCAAAACCTAACCCTTTGGCTCATTTGTTTCCCTGCTAGTGGGGGATGTGCTGTGATCTTTGTGTTCCAGGCTGCTCCACAGAGTCCACGGACAGTGAGCCCTCTTCCAGTGTGATCAGTGAATATATGGATAATTAATCTGTCAAGGAAGGCAACACACACACACACACACACACACAAACACATTAATATACAGATCCTGAAAAAGAACAAATCTGGATGTGGAGATTCAAAAGTACTGAGGAACACACAAAAAGTCAGAAGCACCAAGGGGATTTATTTAAAAACAAACAATAAATAAACTATATCTTATGCTTCTTAGAGTAAAAATTCTGATACATTTAAAGTAACCTACTTTTTTACAATGAAAAGGACAAAAATAAATGGAAGAAAACAATATTGTAAATGAAAGAAACACTTTATTCTTTGCAACAATAATACACTATAATATGATAAATGCATAATAAAAACATTTGCAATATTTTATATTGTAATTATGCTTAACATGCCTATTAATTTTTAATAATAATTGTAAGAAAAAAGTACTCATTTAGATACAAATACGTCACATCACACACAATGGATCCATTCTGCTTTCATCGAATACGAACATTTACAGATTAGTCTTCCAATATCAAAAAGGAGGACATGTAGGAGGACACTTTTTGAGGGAGGACAGAACTTACAAAAGAGGGACTGTCCTCCCTAAAGGAGGAAGATTGGTCACCTTAGATACATTTCACCCAGATAAGCCTGCTCTTGTATCTCTCCTGGCACTGCTCAGTCATACATAACCTTGTAACAGAATGAAATGCTTCCAGTCTTCAACGGCCTGCGGGCTAATAGCTCCTGCTGTAGATATGCTAATTAACTAGAGGAAAGTGCAGCCCCTGGACCGCAAAGGTGGCGGTTGTTTTTAAAAAATGTACAGGATTCTCCAAATCTGATCTCGCAATCAGCGGGAATCAACGAACCAAACGAAAACAAAGGAATTGATAAATTTCTCTCTCTTTCTTGGCTCCTTTTCCACGCCTACATGTCCAGGGCCAGCACCCACACTTTGCCCCTCCTCCCCTCCCTTAACAATAAAAGCTGCTCGGATTCCAGACGCTCTTAAAATGGATTTGAGAATTAGTTCTCCCGTATTCTAGGTCAATAAACCTGTTCTGCTCCAAACTCTGACCTATTGAATATATTTATAGAATTGGCCTGTTTGGGAGGGGGGCGCGAACCTTGGGCCTGTAACAGCCGCTCCCTCTCCTTCCTTCCGCACCCCTGCAAACTCCCCATCTCCTGAAGGAGCCGGGAAAGGAGAAGTGTTGCTACTGGGAGCTCCTCTGCTGCCTGCGGAGGATGAAAACTACAGAATGATTTTGTGAATCAAAAAAACGAAGACAAGGACAAATGCTGGAAAAACCTTTGAAAGGTAGAAGGTAATAAGACAACATCTAAAGAAACAGGCCGAGATTTTTAGGCTCTTTCATTTGAGAAAAACAAAATGAGGACTTTGCAAAATATTCAATGGACTCAAAAACCAGATCACTGATGGAATAAGAGGATGGATCAACTGCAGGAGTGAAAAGAGGTGGAAACTCAGAAGATGCCATCAGAGAGGAAGATGGGAAATGTCACCAGGGGTCAGGCACTTCCTGGACGCTGCCTACAGGATTACAAAGCCCAACTGGTCAGAATTTTTAAAAGATTTATTTATTGATTTTTAGAAAGAGAAACATGGATTTGTTGTTCCACTTATTCATTAATTCACTGGTTGATGGACCCATAACCTTGACATATCAGGGCACACTCTCGCCAACTGAGTATCCAGCCATGGCAGAACTGGTCAGATTCCGTTCATAACTTAACGGAAAACTCGGCCACTGTCTGGCTCTCTGACCCGGAAGCGGAAGACGCTCTGCTTTGCGAGAAGGGGAGGAGCCAACAGCGCCCCCTAGGCCATAAAAACGCGGCTCAGCTGCTCCCCCCGACCCAGCCGACCCAGCCGAGTCAGCGGTGAGTGCATTTCAGGCTGCGGGTGAGCGGGGCTCAAGGGAGGGCCCAAGATGAGGGGGCTAAATGAGGCCGGGACCTCCCAAAATGGGGTGTAGACTGGGGTGAGGCGGTGGGTGAAGGCGGTGATGGCGGAATTGGCCGAGTCTGAGCGGTTTGGGAGGCTGCAGTACTCACGCACGGAGGTACTCACTGGATGTTTTGGAACGGGTTTCCTGGCGGTGAAATGGATACTTTCGTGGGTTCAGAGGAAGGGGCAGTAGGGGGTGGGGCAGTTCCACCTGTAGGTGGGGACGTGTCCTGACATCTGCTGCTCCCCTGGATCACACCTGAGGGACCTGTGGGAAAGTCCCCCGGACCCCTGGTGAGGCACCCCTGCTCTGTGCCAGGCCCCGGCTCATTGCTGTTCCGTTTTCTTTTTCTTTCTTTTTTTAAATTTTTTGTTTTCATATGGACATTCAGTTATCCCAATATCACTTATTGAGAAAACTGTTCTTTCTTCATTGAAATAATTTGGCACCTTTATTGAAAGTCATTTTTTTTTTTTCCCCAGGGACAGAGAGAGAGAGTCAGATAGAGGGATAGACAGGGACAGACAGACAGGAACAGAGAGAGATGAGAAGCATCAATTATCAGTTTTTCTTTGGGACACCTTAGTTGTTCATTGATTGCTTTCTCATATGTGCCATGACCGCGGGCCTTCAGCAGACTGAGTAACTCCTTGCTCTAGCCAATGACCTTGGGTCCAAGCTGGTGAGCTCTTTGCTCAAGCCAGATGAACCCGCGCTCAAGCTGGCAACCTCAGGGTCTCGAAACTGGGTCCTCGGCATCCCAGTCCAACGCTCTATCCACTGCGCCACCGCCTGGTCAGGCTGCTGTTCCATTTTCTATTTCAATGTACTCCCTATTTAAGGTGGTGTGTGTGTGTGTATGTCTACTTAATTGAAGATTAAATATGGATAATATTAATAGGTGCATATGTTCCCTTTTATGCTGCAACAAACTGGAATTTGTTTCAGTGAAATCACCAGGTTTTTTGTGTTTCAAGGGCTTGAAAGTGAATTTGTACATTAAATACACTTTAACAGCGTTGAGACAAATAAGCAGACCTACAATTAAAAGCTCCAAATAAGGATGATGCACCACCAAGCAATTCTCAAACAAGCAGCAGACACTGATAGGGTGAAGTCGAAACTTTCTGCCTAGAGATAGACTCCAGAGCATCAGGTCCCACTAGACCGGCCCCACTGCGGGGCCAGTCCGAAGTCCAGGTGGTTATCTGTACTTCTCATCTGCTAGCTACAAATCAGAGGTCCCCACGAACCCCCTCCTTGGGTTCTCTTAATTGTTTAGTGGGGCTCACAGAACTCAAGCATTTACTTAGGTTTACTACCTTTATTATAAAGGACACAGAGAACAAGTCAGATGAATAGGCACAAAGGGAGAGATTTGGAACTATATATACTGCTCACAAACATTAGGGGATATTTTATCGCTTCATATTTATTTTGAAATATCCCCTAATCTTTGTGAGCAGTATATATTGAGGGCAGGAGTTTCTATCCCTGTGGAAAGAGAGTGTACCACCCTTTTGGCATTTGAATGTGCTCCCCAACACAGAAAGACTTCAAATCTCCTTCGATGGTTTTCATTGTTTTCACAGCAGTTAATCTCCAGTGCTCTCCGGCTCTCCCAGAATTCGGTGTGTGGGTCTGAAAGTTCTAATCTTTTCGTCAGTTAGTCTTTCTCTGGACCAGGCTGTGTGTCTGTCTTGCTACATGATATCTATCACATTATTAGCATAAACTGAGATGTGCTCAAAGGGGGCTCCTAATAACTACTAAAATACACTCCTATAACTCAGAAAATTTAAAGGTTTTAGGAGCTCTGTGTCTGAAATGAGGGACAAAGACTAAGTGTATTTCTTTTCTTTCTTTCTTTTTTTTTATTAAGTGAGAGAAAGGCAGAGAGACAAACTCCTGCATGTGCGCCTACCGGGACTTCCACATGCTGGGGTGATGTTCTACAGCTAAGCCAACCAGTCAGGGCCTGTATTTCTTGTTACATCACAGAAATGGAGGCAGATTTCACAGCGGGCGCATGGGTGCGCGACCTGGGCCCCAACTTCTGAAGGGCCCTGCAAAACCTCAACTTGACACTTCTAATGACACCAAGTTTGGTTTTATATGTGCAGTTTTAACATTGATAGTACATACTTTTTATTTCTTTAAAAATATGATTAACATGTATTTTTATTTTCCCTGTCTCTTTTTTTTTTAAGGGGCCCAATATTTTCTTCTGCACCTGGGGATTCAACCGACCTTAATCCGCCTCTGCACAGAAAAGATATGGAAATACTATCAAGACATTCTTAAGTTCTGTACCACACATTTTCCAAGATGTTCCAACCAGATGTTCCAAGAGGGTTATTTAGATTTCGGTTTATGCTGACACCAAACTGAAAGAGAAGGTGAGGGTAATTGTGTCTGTTCCATGTGTCCCTGATAGAATAGAGGATCAAAGAACCTATCCCCAGTGACACAGGTAGAGATCAGTCCTGGAATCCAACCCACATAACATAGAAGCAGATGGAATCTTTGTTCTTTTTTTTTTTTTTTTAAGAGAGACAGGCATACAGGGACACAGACAGATAGGAAGGGAGAAAGATGAGAAGCATCAATTCTTTGTTGTGGCACCTTAGTTACTCATTGATTGCTTTTTCATTTGTGCCTTGATGAGGAAGTGGGGTGTGGCTCTTCAACTGAGCCAGTGACCTCTTGCTCAAGCCAGAGACCATGGGTTCATGTCTATGATCCCACACTCAAGCCAGTGACCCTGCGCTCAAGTTGGTGAACCTGCACTCAGGCCAGCAAACTTGGGGTTTTGAAACTGGGTCCCCTGAGTCCCAGGCCTATGCTCTATCTACTACACTACCACCTGGTCAGGCGCAGATGGAATCTTAATGCCTACCTTGCCTTTTCTCAATCTCAACTTATCTCAACTTGGGAGATCTGTTGGGTGTGGATGGGAAGTGGGAACAGGGAAGGCATTCCCATCCACTGTTTGAAAGGGGAGAGGAGAAAGGGGACCAGTTTGAAACACTGTGAGGAAGAAGAGAAATGGAATGGATCTGAGAACTTTGAGATGACGGGAAAAGAGATGAAGTTTAAAGAAGAGCGTAAGAGAAACTGCCTGGTTAGACCAGAGCAGAGAATACTGAAATAGAATTCAAAAACTAAGTCTTTGGGGGAAAAAGCTCTTATTTGAAGTTCAATGAAATGTATTATTCTTTACAGCAAGGAACAACTCGTACCTTGGGGAATTGTGGATCGTCTCCGAGGAGGGTATTCTGAGGACTTGCTGCAGGGTTTTGCTTGTGTTCTTAAGGTAATTTTGGGGAAGGCACAAGGAAGGAGGGCTTTCCTGTGGATTGGGTATTCTCATGATGGTGGGTATAATTCTGGTTGAGCATCTGTATTACTTTGCTCAGGTTGCCATAACAAAATACCACAGACTGGGTGACTTAAACAACAGACATTTATTTTCTCACAGTTCCAGAGGCCAGAAGTTCAAATCAAGGTGTCAGAAGGTTTGGTTAGTCTTGAGGCATCTTTCCTTGGCTTGCAGAGGGTTGCTTTCTTGCTGTTTCTTCACATGGTTGTCCCACCAAAAAAAATTTTAAAACATCCTTTTTTAAAATCAAAGAGTATTTGGCCTGACCTGTGGTGGTACAGTGGATAAAACACTGACCTGGAACACTGAGGTCACCAGTTTGAAACCCTGGGCTTGCCTGGTCAAGGCACTTATGGGACTTGATGCTTCCTGCTCCTCCTCCCTTCTCTCTCTTTTTCTCCTTTCTAAAATGAATAAATAAAATCTTTAAATAAAAAGAATATTTTAGGTACTTATATTCTTTTTTTTTTTTTGTCAGAGAGAGTCAGAGAGAGGGATAGACAGGGACAGACAGGAATGGAGAGATGAGAAGCATCAATCACCAGCTTTTTGTTGCACATTGTGACACCTTAGTTGTTCATTGATTGCTTTCTCATATGTGCCTTGACCGCGGGCCTTCAGCAGACCGAGTAACCCCTTGCTCGAGCCAGAGACCTTGGGTCCAAGCAGGTGAGCTTTTGCTCAAATCAGATGAGCCCACACTCGAGCTGGCGACCTCGGGGTCTTGAACCTGGGTCCTCTGCATCCCAGTCTGACGCTCTATCCACTGCGCCACCGCCTGGTCAGGCTTTAAGTACTTATAATAAGAGAGAATATTATAACAAACCCAAGTTTGGAGAACCCAGGTGCTGAAATTATAAACTTTTTGGCACTCTCTACCTATTATCCTACCAAGTTCTTGCCCCCCCCCACAAAAAAAAACCCCAAATCAGAAGACATAGGATTTCACTTGTAACCTTTTCAGTATACATTTCTAAAAGAGCCTTAATTTATGAACTTCTAGCCTGACCAGGCGGTGGCGCAGTGGATAGAGTGTCGGACTGGGATGCTGAGGACCCAGGTTCGAGACCCCGAGGTCGCCAGCTTAAGCACGGACTCATCTGGTTTGAGCAAAGCTCACCAGCTTGGACCTAAGGTCGCTGGCTTGGGCAAGGGGTTACTCGGTCTGCTGTAGCCCCATAGTCAAGGCACATAGGAGAATGCAATCATGAACAACTAAGGTGTCACAATGAAAAACTAATGATTTGATGCTTCTCATCTCTCTTTATTCCTGTCTGTCCATATCTATCCCTCTCTCTGTCTCTGAAAAAAAATATATAAAGTTTTTTTTAAATAAAAGAAACATTTTATTCATTGCAACAATAATACACTGTAATATGATAAGTGCATAATAAAAACATTTGTAATATTTTATATTATAATTATGCTTACATGCTGTAAAGCCAGTAGCTGTGGCCACCATCATAGCTGCCTGGCCTGTGCAGGTTGCCTTTGATTTGGACAGATGGTAATGAAACAATGGAGCCAGGAACTGGTGGGCCATTACCTTTAATCCTAGTTTATACCTGGCAGGCGAGAAATACACACAGTGGGAAAACACTTCCCTTTCCATTCAGGGATCCCAAAGCCACTGACTCATCCGAATATTCCTGGAATCAAAGGCTTCTACCTCACCAGCCTTATTCACCTCTGTTCCCCATTTAATATAAACTTCTAATACCATTCTTTATCTCGGCCTAACTATTGTCATTCATTTGTGTGTGTGTGTGTGTGTGAGTGAGACAGAAAGAGAGATAGAGAGGGACAGATAGGGACCAACAGACTGGAAGGGAGAGAGATGAAAAGCATCAGTTCTTTGTTGCGGTTCCTTGGTTGTTCATTGATTGCTTTCTCATATGTGCCTTGACCCAGGGGCTACAGCAGAGTGAGTGTCCCTTGCTCAAGCCAGTGACCTTGGGCTTGAGCCAGTGACTTTGGGCTTTAAGCCAGTGATCTTTGGGTTCAAGCCAGCGACCAGGGATGGGTTATGTGTATGATCCCACACTCAAGCCAGTGACCCCGCACTCAAGCTGGTGATCCCTCACTCAAGCCAGTGATGTTGGGGTTTCGAACCTGGGTCCTCTGCATCCCAGTCTGACACTATCCACTGCACCACCACCTGGTCAGCTTGTCATTAATTTTTTTTATCCAGATATCCAACTTCCAAATTAAATTTTGATCAAGTATTTTAAGATGTAATGAAATTAGGTTGATACACTATAATTGGTTAGTATGTCCTTTACATCTACTTTAATTTCTGTATTCTTCTTACCTGGGTTTTAAAATTTTTTCTTCTTGCATTTATGTTGAAGAAACATGCTTGAATTTTCAGTAGAGTCTATCACAATCTGGATTTTACTAATTACTTAGTATATTATTAAAGGTTTACTAGAGTAACAGAACCAGCAGTATTTATTTAGAAAGAGATTTGTTAAAATATGGGCTTACAGGATTATGGAGGCTGCAAGTAGGAGACCCAGGAAGACAGTGTTACCAAGTCCAAGAGCAGCTGATACTGATTCCAGTGTGGGTCTGAAAGGCTGAGAAATGGGAGCATCCAGGACAGGTGCTGAATTTGCTGACTTTTTCAGTCCAGCAGAGTCAATTCAACATTCCTCCCAACTTTTATTCTCTTCAGGCCATCATGCATTGGATGATGCCCACTGACACTGGAGAGGTGTGTCTGCTTTGCTCATCTGCTGATTCAAATTCGAATCTCTCACAGAGATCTCCTCACAGTCACACCCAGAATTAGCATTTTACCAGCTATCTGGTCATCCAGTTGACATAAAATTAACTAGGTTATCCTTTACATATTTCGCTATCCCTTATATTTTCTGTAAATAGGTGTTTGGACCTCTATTTGATGATATTTAGGTTTGTTTTTCTGGTAAACTTTTTCACATATAGTGTTATGTAGCCCCTTCAACAGCTCTATGATATCTGTCACTTTTTTAGTGATGGTGGTAGGCAATGATAAATTTGGTTAGATCAATTAATTCATTTAGAGTTGCAAATTAGATGATAAAATAATCTTCATTGCTAACTCTTCCTTAAATACTGTCATACTAAATGATTTGGTTTAGGATTAATGCTGATTGAACATTTTTTTAAAAGGCCATATTGTTTTGTTCACAGAAACCACATATAACTTGGATTGATTGTTGACCACAAGGATTCCACAGCTGATCTTCAGTAGGAGGAAAAGGCATTAAATACAGGATAGAGGGACACAATGACTGGGTGTCAGCTGGTGGCTGGGACTTCTCTTGGGAGCTCCTACTGTCTTCAACAGAGGAAAGACTGAGCAGACAGACATCTGCTTCTCACTTTTCCTAGTTCCTGGAAGATCACACTAACTGGAGAGAGTCTCTTTAGACAGAAACCTTAACTGCACAATGGCCTTTGCAGCCTCCGTGGCTGAGCTGCAGGCAGAGGCCAGCTGCCCTCTCTGCCACGATTACCTGAAAGACCCAGTGACCATTTATTGTGGTCACAACTTCTGTCTCTCCTGCATCCGCCAGTGCTGGAAAGAACTACAGGATGTCTTTCCCTGTCCTCTCTGCCTCCACCACTGCCCTGACAGAAATTTCAAGAAGAACACCCAATTATGCCACGTGACTGATATTGTTAAGCAGATTCCCGCCACAAGGAGTAAGAGGATATTACAGGAAGAAAAATCCCTGTGTGAGAAGCACAATAAGGTTTTGATCCTTTTTTGTTATGAGGACCTGGAGCTGTTGTGTCCCCAGTGCGTGGTCTCATTTGACCACCGGAACCATCAGCTGATACCCATTGAGGAAGCTGCAGTTAAACACAGGAGGAACCTCAGAAGCTACATTGAGCCCCTCATGGTGGAGGTTGAAGATGCTGAAATGGGTTTTGAAAACCAAATTGCAAAAACTTTCGAAGTGCAGAGAGAGGTGGAAAATTGGAGGAAAGAATTACACTATGAATATAAAGAACTCAAGTGTTCCTTGGAAGTAGAGAAAGATGGTATTAATACTAGCTTCCTTAAGGAAGAGACAGTTGTTGAAAAAAAACTAACAGAAAATAGAAGGAAAATTTCAAACCATATGGTCATGCTAAACAATCTGTTAAGTGAAATAGCAGAGAAATATTTGCAGACAGACCTGGATTTACTCACAGGAATTAAAAATATCCACAACAGGTATGAAAACTTAGAGACCCCAGCAGTCTTTTCATATAAATTAAAGAGGGAGTTTTGCCCTCTCCCTCCACATTATTTTGGCTTTTTTAAAATGGTCAGCACATTTTATGTAGATTTGACACTAGATCCTGAAACTGCCCATCCAAGTCTCATTATCTCAAGAGATAGAAAAACTGTGACATATAGAACACCAAGTGGTCATCATCCCCGGGCAGGAACCTCTTACCCAGCTGTCCTCAGTTCTGAGGGATTTGATGCTGGCAGGCATTTTTGGGAGGTAGAAGTAAGAGGCAAAGGTGAATGGTCCTTAGGTGTGTGTAAAGACTCTACCTGTAGAAATGCTCCCAGATCATCATCCCCAGCCAATAGCTGCTGGCACATTGAGCTTTGCACTAGCATATGCGGAACATGCACTAGAGGACATATCATGCGTGTTGGCATTTTTCTGGACTATGAATTGGGAGAGGTTTCATTCTATAATATGAATAACAGGTCTTACTTGTATAGAGCCACTGATAGGTTTACAGAAAAACTTTTGCCTTATTTCTCCAGTGCATATTCTTCAAAATCTCTTACACTCAGTATTGTCAGAGATGAGTGATGAAAAACTTGGAGGACAGTTTTGTATGTGGTTATTTTCTTCCCTGTTAGTAGAAGAAATATTTGTAATGAAAATTCTGATTTTAGTTTTGATGTTTGACTCTTGGAAGCTTTTAGGACTCACCCTTCTATCCTCTCCTTACCTCATAACTGGGAATGCTGACGAGGCTGCCAGGTGTTCCATCCTTTGGTACCTCTGGGAAGTTCCAATCTCGTCAGCCACTAGTAGTTCCAGCACACTCCCATCAACAGCACCCAATAACCCCCATAAACACCACTAGCTAGTCTCTTCCCTGTGCTCTCAGTTATTTTGGAACCTACTCTGAGATCCATCCACTCTCCCCCAAAAACCTCATCATGTAATAAACCTTTTCATACTCTTCTGGTAGG
Source organism: Saccopteryx leptura (assembly GCF_036850995.1). Classification (NCBI taxonomy): domain Eukaryota; kingdom Metazoa; phylum Chordata; class Mammalia; order Chiroptera; family Emballonuridae; genus Saccopteryx; species Saccopteryx leptura. The sequence goes on from NC_089503.1 coordinate 223,371,398, forward strand.
TAGTTGTGGCTTCCTTAGTCTTTACATTTGAAACAAATTTTAAATGGGTTCCACCCTGGCTATGCATCCTGGCCACTTCCATTGGCATTGTGAACAGGATTATCCAGATGTGAAGCACCACCACCAGGGGTTTCTCCTCTGCTCTGCATTGTAACACACTTGTTCCCTAGGCAAGGGTGCCCTGTCAGCTGTGCTGCATTTGCTGAGTTCTAGCAAGGCTGTGTTGTAGATAACTGATCTAAGTCAGAAGTTTGAATTAGGATCACGTTCTATTTACTTTTTATTATTTTTCATATACTGTACATTTTCGGGTGTTCTAATTGTTTTTTTATCTCATGTTTTAGAAAAATCATTTTCACATTAACCTTCAGATGTTACGTATTTGTGTTGAACATTTTGTGAAACTGCTGACATTTTAGAACATGCTTCAATTTGAAAGTTTGTATGTGTATTGTTAATAGTTGTGAAATAAAGTTTTACCTTGTGTATGTCTTGTAGTATTTGTTTATTTTTGTAATGTAAAAAGATACTCAATAGAGTATTTGAGAAACTGTAAAAAATATATTTATTGATTGATTTTAGAAGAAGGGAAAGAGAAAAAAGCATTCATTCATTCATTCATTCATTCATTCAGTGAGGGGAGATAGTGAGTCAGACACTCATGCACCCTGACAGGGGTCCACCCAGCAACCCTATCTGGAGCCTGATGCTCTAGTATTAAGTATCTATTTTTAGCACCTGAGGCTGTCCTGCTCTCACAGAGCTATCCTTAGCACCCATGGCCACATGGCTGCAGGGGGAAAGGAGGGAGAGAAGTGGAAGAGGGAGGCAGGGAGAAGTAAAGGGTCACTTCTGTGTGCCCTAACCAGTGATCAAACCCGGGAGGTCCTTATGCTGGGCTGATGCTCTATCCACTGAGCTGCCAGCCAGGGCCTAAGAAAGCATTTATTTTGTTGCTCCATTTAGTTGTGCATTCCCATCTGTGCATATATGGGATCAAACCTGCAACCTTGGTGTTTCCAGAGGATGCTCCTACCTACTGAGCTAACTGTCCCAGGCAAGAAACTTTTTTCATTGAAGTATGAGAGACCCCTTCATTGATCAGGGTAGCTATGCTATGCTGTAGCAATCCCAGTTGCTTAGCAAGACAAAACCTACTCCTTATTCTTGTAAAGTGTGATGTAGGTCAGCAGGGTACTGCTCTGTTATTACCTCAGTCATGGGTTGTCAAAACGAAGGGTCATTGCAACTAAGAAAAGCAGGAGCACACTGAGACTTGAAGGCCAACACCATGAAGTGACACACATTATCTAGTATTTCATTTTCTAAAACTAAGTGCAAAACCCCACTTATCTGCAAGGGGGAGGAAGGAAAACATGCATACAAGAATACATGAGGCGAAAAGCTACTATTTGCGATAATTCCTGAATCCAATTAGGCAGTGAAATTTATATTAATGATGAGTGCTAGAATTAAAACTCTCCACTTAGAACTTCTAAACAGATTAACACAAATTTACATTAGTTTAGCTTAACCATATAGCAGTTCAATAACTTTACCCAACATTGGAAATATTTTAAGTAAAATAAGCCTTAAAATATTCTGCATGTGGAGACCAAATGAAATCTTGCTTCTCAGTGTATGTTGTCAGTTTGACTCAAAATCTTAAAAAAAGAAAACATTTTGCATTTGTTAGAAATGTAAAGTACTGTTATTTTGAAGTTTTGCCAATTCATTAGAAAATGAATCATGGAGACTAACATCTATAAACACAATGGAATGAATGGGGCAGGGGAACTCAATTGGGGAAAGACTTGCTTGGATAAGTGAGTTGCCTAGGAGCTACTTACGGGACTGGTGTGACATTGTGAAAGCCCCAGTAGCACTGAGGTATGTTTAGAACAGAAACTCACATAGGCCGTTCACACTTTGCGATGTCCCAATATGCACCAAGTTCAGTTGCCGTAATTACTTAAAATAACCCAAGCCGCCCAATGGTTCAAATTTCAATCAATCACAGTATATTAACCAAGAATATGTAGTCTCCATCCAACCACAGAGGATAACTCTTCTCAGGTAAATATCCAAATTCACCACAAGTTCTGCTTTCCACATAATGGCAGTATACAATTCAGTTATATTTTGTCACTATATAACAAAAATCACCTTTTTCCAGTCTCATATAACATATTTCTCATTTCCATCTGAATTCTCACCAAAGGACCTTTCAGGTTCATGTTTCTGCCAATATAGTCCTTTAACAAAAATATGTTTTCTTTCTAGGGCTAACTTATTTTATTGGTAATGGGCTCACTGTTGGGCTGGTAAATTCCATTGTCTGCAGTATGGGTTAGAATACAGAATATGCTATGGGAAAAATAATTCTAATGGAATTACTAAAGAGACAATTGTTCTACATTGAATCTTCTACAATAATAGATTTGAAGAAACTATATCTTGATCTCTAGACACTTTAACCAAAAGCAATTTTTTTTAATCCGAAAGCAATCTTATACCTGAGCTTAAATCTCCATTAAACAATTTTCAATAATTCCATTAGTCATCTGGCAGCAAAGTCATTGAACACTAGTCAGTCTTTTTAAAAATTAACCTTTATTGTTCATTAAAAATGGACTTTCTGCCTGACCTGTGGTGGCGCAGTGGATAAAGCGTCAACCTGGAAATGCTGAGGTCGCCGGTTCGAAACCCTGGGCTTGCCTGGTCAAGGCACATATGGGAGTTGATGCTTCCAGCTCCTCCCCCCTTCTCTCTCTCTCTCCCTCTCTCTCTCATCTCTAAAAATGAATAAATTAAAAAAAAAAAAATGAACTTTCTGGCCTGACCAGGCGGTGGCGCAGTGGATAGAGCGTCAGACTGGGATGCAGAGGACCCAGGTTCGAGACCCCGAGGTTGCCAGCTTGAGCACGGGCTCATCTGGTTTGAGCAAAGCTCACCAGCTTGGACCCAAGGTTGCTGGCTTGAGCAAAGGGTCACTTGCTCTGCTGTAGCCCCATGGTCAAGGCACATATGAGAAAGCAATCAATGAACAACTAAGGTGTCACAACGAAAAACTGATAATTGATGTTTCTCATCTCTCTTCGTTCCAGTCTGTCTCTCTGACTCTCTCTGTCTCTGTAAAAAAAAAAAAAAAAGAACTTTCTGTCCTGACCTATGGTGGTGCAGTGGATAAAGCATCAACCAGGAACAATGAGGTTGCTAGTTCGAAACTCCAGGCTTGCCTGGTCAAGGCACATATGGGAGTTGATGCTTCTTGTCCTCCCTCTTCTCTCTTTCTGTCTTTCCTCTCTGAAATGAATAAAATTTAAAAAAGAAATTAAAAAAATCGTGTGCTGTCTGCCCTTTCTATATATATAAAAAAGAACTTTCTAAAATATTAGCAAATCTAATTTTTAGCTGTTTTTAAGTAGTGATACCAGTGAAGTAACATTTTTCTTCTTTGAATTTTTTTCTTGCAAAATTAGTTTTCTCTTTTTACTAGAACAGCAGGATGTTTCTTCTAGTTCTTAATACAGATAAAAGGAGCATCCATGGACGTAACTGCAGAGGGGCATTGTGGTAAACAGATTTTCTATAACTCCCAGCTGTCATTGCATCTTTTTCCACAGGAACAGAGCTGTAGAAGCAAGCTTCTTATATTTTAGAACATTCCATGTTCACTGCTACTGGGCACAATGTGAGGTCACTCTGAAGCAAAGCTTCTTGATAATTCTTAGGGCTTTCTTTTCTTACTTAAGGCTGCCATTGTTCTCTTATTGAAACTCAACAAAGCTTATCAATTTCATCCTGTTTCAAAATGTTCATTAGTGCTTGTGCAGCTAAATTTTTTATATAAATAACATTTTTTAAAAGACTTTATTCATTTTAGCCCTGGCCAGCTGGCTCAGGCTTAACTGCCATGTGAGAATACAATTGGTAGTTTGTATGTGCTCATATTTAACACAAGTTACAGACCTTGGCTTCTAAATCTATATTGTCGTTAGTTAGAAACAGTGTTTTGTTATCATTTAAAAGTTGCTGCCTTTCCGCCCTGGCTGATTGGCTCAGTGGTAGAGCGTTGGCCCTGTGTGTGGCAATCCCAGGTTTGATTCCCAGTCAGGGCACACAAGAGAAGAGTCCATCTGCTTCTCCACCTTTCCCCTCTCCTTTCTCTCTATCTCTCTCTCTTCCCCTCCTGTAGCCAGGGCTCCATTGGAGCAAAGTTGGACAGGGCACTAAGGATGGCTCCATGGTCTCCACCTCTGGTGCTGGAATGGCTTCAGTTGCAAAGGAGCAATGCACCCGGATGGGCAGAGTATCGCCTCTTAGTGTGCTGCTGGGTGGATCCTGGTCAGGTGCACGTGGGAGTTTCTCTCTCTGCCTCCCTGCTTCTCACTTCAGAAAAATACCAAAAAAAAAAAAAAAAAAAAAAAAAAGAACTATTTTTGAGAGGAGAGAGAAATTGGGGTGGGATTGGGGGGGGGGAGCAGAAGCATCAACTTCTATATGTACCTTGACCAGGCAAACCCAGGGTTTGGAACTGAGGACCTTAACGTTCCAGGTCAACGCTTTATCCATTGTGCCACTACAGGTCAGGCGCGGATAAATTTTCATAAATAAGAAATTACATAAGTAGGGCCTTTCATTATGCAGCATTGACTAACTTGCTGCCAGTACAGAAGAATTGCTGTAACTAATATGTTCTTCCTACAATTGAATTTCCTCTTTGTTGAGGGTTCACATTAGTGGGATCAAGTAAGACTTCAAAAACATACTTCCAGAGATACAAACCAATGGTAGCTTTGGAAGTCTTGTTTTCTGCCTGATCTGTGGTGGCACAGTAAATAAAAGTGTCAACCTGGGCCCTGGCCGGTTGGCTCAGTGGTAGAGCGTCGGCCTAGCATGTGGAGGACCCGGGTTCGATTCCTGGCCAGGGGACACAGGAGAAGCACCCATTTGCTTCTCCACCCCTACGCCGCGCCTTCCTCTCTGTCTCTCTCTTCCCCTCTCGCAGCCAAGGCTCCATTGGAGCAAAGATGGCCCGGGCGCTGGGGATGGCTCCTTGGCCTCTGCCTCAGGCGCTAGAGTGGCTCTGGTCGCAACATGGCGACGCCCAGGATGGGCAGAGCATCGTCCCCTGGTGGGCAGAGCATCGCCCCATGGTGGGCGTGCCGGGTGGATCCCGGTCGGGCGCATGCGGGAGTCTGTCTGACTGTCTCTCCCTGTTTCCAGCTTCAGAAAAATGCAAAAAAAAAAAAAAAAAAAAAAGTGTCAACCTGGAATGCTGAGGTCCCTGTTCAAAACCCTGGGCTAAAAAACAACAACAAAAAAACAAAAAACAAACCCTGGGCTTGCCGGTTAAGCACATAAGAGATTTGATGCTTTCTGCTCTTCTCCCCTTCTCTCCTCTCTAAAATAAATAAAGTCTTTAAAAAGTATTAAAAAAAAAAAAGGAAGTCTTGTTTTCCCTTTCATGGATTTAATACTTGAAGCTAGTAGTGTGTGTGTGTATGTGTGTGTGTGTGTGTGTGTGTGTGTGTGTGACAGAGACAAAGAAAGACAGAAAGAGGGAAAGATAGGGACAGACAGGGAGATGAGAAGCATCAATTCCTCCTGTGGCACCTTAGTTGTTCATTGATTGCTTTCTCATATGTGCCTTGACAGGGGTGGGGGGTGGGGGGTGGGAACAGCAGACTGAGTGACCTCTTGCTCAAGCCAGAGATTTTGGGCTCAAGCTGGTGAGTTTTGCTCAATCCAGATGAGCCCGCACTCAAGCTGGAGACCTCGGGTTTCCTACCTGGGTTCTCCGCGTCCCAGTCCGACGCTCTATCCACCACCTGGTCAGGCTGAAGCTAGTATTTTTATTTACTTATTGATTTAGAGAGAAAGAAAGGGAAACATAGATTTGTTGTTCCAATTATTTATGCACTCATTGGTTGATGGTTTTTTTCTTTAGATTTTCTTTATTGATTTTTAGACAGAGGGGAGGGAGAGTGAGAAAGAGGGGACAGGCGGGAAGCATCTACTGGTAGTAGCTCTTTCCTGCATGTGCCCAGACCCCGCAAGCCCAGGGATTTGAAGAACCGCCCTCCGCGGTCCAGGCGGAAGCTCTACCCACAGCGCCACCACAGGCCTGCTGGTTGATTCTTGGATGTGCGCTGACAGGGGTGGAACCCGCAACCTCCGCAGACCGGAGGATGCTCCTACCAATTCAGCTACTAGCCAGGGCCTAAAGGTTAGTTTAAATTTTTTTTTTAATTTTTATTTATTCATTTTAGAGAGGAAAGAGAGAGAGACAGAGAGGAGAGAGAGACAAGGGGGAGGAGCTGGAAGCATCAACTCCCATATGTGCCTTGACCAGGCAAGCCCAGGGTTTGGAACCGGCGACCTCAGCATTTCCAGGTCGACGCTTTATGCGGTGACCTGCGCCACCACAGGTCAGGCCTAAAGGTTAGTTTTAAATCTTCGTAGCAACTCATGTTTTCCACCTCCTTCCCCAGGATTCCATTCTTCACTTTCCAAAGTAGATTGTTACGGGCCCTGCGGCTCTGGCGCCTGGGCCGCCCCCTTCCTGAGGCCCAGGAAAGACGCCGCCCGTACGGGTGGCTGTGCCCGAAGAAGAGAAAAAGATGATAGGCGACGTAGGGAGAAGGGGCAAGGCCGGGCGATGGGGCACGAGCACAGCGGTGTCTGCCTCAGGCCCACCTCATTTACGCTTCCTGTCAGACCCCTGTGGGCCGACGAGCGGGACCTATGGACGCCAAGACACTGAGGGCGGCGGCCCCTGCCCCGGCCGCCCCCGGAGCAGACCCGGCTAGTCAGGGCGGCGGCCCCGTGGGCCCCAGGAGCAGGCCCAGCCACTCAGGGCGGCGGCGGCGGCGGCAGCGGCGGCCCCCGGAACAGGCCCAGCCAGGCAGGGCGGCGGCCCCGGGGGGCCCAGGAGCAGGCCCAGCCAGGCAGGGCGGCGGCCCCGGGGGGCCCAGGAGCAGGCCCAGCCAGGCAGGGCGGCGGCCCCGGGGGGCCCAGGGGCAGGCCCAGCCAGGCAGGGCGGCGGCCCCGGGGGGCCCAGGGGCAGGCCCAGCCAGGCAGGGCGGCGGCCCCGGGGGGCCCAGGGGCAGGCCCAGCCAGGCAGGGCGGCGGTCCCCGGAGCAGGCCCAGCCAGGCAGGGCGGCGGCCCCGGGGGCCCCCGGAACAGGCCCAGCCAGGCAGGGCGGCGGCCCCGGGGGCCCCCGGAGCAGGCCCAGCCAGGCAGGGCGGCGGCCCCGGAGCAGGCCCAGGCGCTGGCTGGCGGAGAAAAGCACCAGACCCCGCCGGCCGCGGCTCCGACGACGCCCGGCCTATGCCCTGCCCCCAGCCCTATTTAGTCTTTCAGTCTTTTAAAGACTCTTCTTAGCGATGAGGCTGGCAAGAATCAACTGTGATTCTGTATTAGTTTTTTTGCTTCGTAGGACTCACTGTTTTGTAGATTGGTAGTATGTAATAAGTGTTTGAATTTTTTAAAATGTGGGTGATGTCAACTATAATTGAAAAAATAAATGAAAAGAATGTGGGTAAATTTTTAGCAAGCAAACTGAATTAATACCAATTTGCCTAATATATAATTTGCCAAAAATAAATTGCGAGGCAGAATTTTGGGCTCAAAGAAGGCTTCTCAAAGAAAGTAACAATTAGGCCAGGATCTGAAGAAAGAATGCCAGTAAACAAGGACGTAAACAATGTGTATGGGGCATAGGAGCTGCCATGGAAGAAAGGTGTTTGTGCAAAAGTTCTGTGGCAGGGGGATGCCATGTTCTGCGTATGCAGAGAGGGCAGGACTGCACAATGTTGAGATGGCAAACTAGCGGGGGTCGTCAATCTTTTTATTAAAACCGCCCACTTTTGCAGTGCTGGTCAACCTAGTCCCTACCGCCCACTAGTGGGCGGTCCAGCTTTCATGGTGGGCCAATCGCGGCGCTGTTTCATTGTTCTGCTGCAGCTCACCAAAAAAGCTGGAACGCCCACTAGTGGGCGGTAGGGACCAGGTTGACCAGCACTACAAAAATGGGCGGTTCTTATAAAAAGATGGACGAGCCCTGGCTGGTTGGCTCGGTGGTAGAGCGTTGGCCTGGCGTACATAAGTTCCAGGTTCGATTCCCGGCCAGGGCACACAGGAGAGGCGCCCATCTGCTTCTCCACCCCTCCCCCTCTCCTTCCTCTCTGTCTCTCTCTTCCCCTCCCGCAGCCAAGGCTCCACTGGAGCAAAGATGGCCCAGGCGCTGGGGATGGCTCCTCGGCCTCTGCCCCAGGCGCTAGAGTGGCTCTGGACTCAACAAAGCGACGCCCCGGAGGGTGGATCCCGGTCGGGCGCATGCGGGAGTCTGTCTGACTGTCTCTCCCCGTTTCCGGCTTCAGAAAAATACAGAAAAAAAAAAAAAAAAAAAAAAAAAAAAAAAAAAAAGATGGACGACCTCTGCTAGAGAGAGGGTTCAAGTAGCGGGTTCCAGAGTTACACATTTCTGGGTGAGAAAAAGAACAGGCCTCACTTAGCCTTTCAAATTTGTTTCTTCATCAGCAAAGATGGGATTAAGGGTGGTGAGAGGATCAAGGGAGAATTGCAAAAGTGTAAATTAGATCATGAATGTTAACAAGCGTTAGTCCCTTCTGGTTTGATAAAATCAAAGGACATCCGGTCCCCACCAAGTTACTCTGAACATCCTCTTACCTTGGCCCACCCCTCCCTCCGTGGGGGAGGGGCCACGGACTGGTGGGCGTGGTCCTAAGTAGCCCCACCCTCAGTGGTGTTTTTGTGCCGGGGTCACGCCGGGGATCACGTAGTTCTGTCCTAGACTATCTTCCAGCACCGCTGCGGGAGAGCCGCCTTTCGACCAGCCGGAGGTGGGAGTGAGGTAAAACGGCGGGTTCCTGGGCGCCTGCTTTGTTCATGGCTGAGACATGTACCTCAAAAGGGAATCCACACTTGAGTTTGGTTTATTTTAAAACACATGCCGTTTATTATAGTTTCCTCGTCCCTCTCAGAGCCTTGTTTTAAGTCACCTAAATGCTCATTAAAATTTTATATATCCAGGTCTGACCCTTGAAGGGCCAGAAACGGGAACATCTGCATGTGAGAAAGCCAAGCCGAGTGTCCTCAAATGCCCGCTTCACCGAGTTGCCTTTGGCCGCGGATTCCAGGTGAGCTGGGAGTTGGGACTATCTAAGGGCGGGAAATGGGAGCGCGGAAAAAGCTTTGATTTCTGTGCAGCTGCTCGCAGCGCCTGGACCAAACTTTGCGAAGGAATCCTAACTCGGATTCAGGTTACTTTACAACATGTGCTTTTATTATGGTTCGGGTCCTTCAGTAAGCCATGTCCTGAGTCATCCAAATGCTTGCTAAAAATACAGAAACCACGATCTCTACCTGACCTAAAGGGATGACAGATCTTTGTGACAAAGTGCCTAGCGGTGCTGGTCAGAAGTTGCCTGTGGAGTTCCTTCCGGGATGTCTCGGGGAGGGCGAGTTTGTGTATAGGCCTGGGGGGAAGGCCGGGGTGGTGGGTGGAAGGGGAGGATAGGTGGGAGTGTTTGCGTATAGGAGGGGGGGGGGGGAGAATTAGAGCTATAGGCCTGTATTTCTGGTATTCAGAAAACTCTGTATTGACTTGATCTTCCTTAATTTAACCATCTGCCTGCTGACAGATGCTCAGAGTATAAGCAGGGGGTCCAAAGTCACTCAGTCCCGAAGGAGACCCAGCGGCCTTGCCAAGATTTTGTTTGCCCTGGCCTTATGGCTGGGTTGATTAGAGCTTTGTTCTGGAGCTCAGGGGTTGCTCTTTTGGATCCTGATCAGGGCACATACAGGAACAGATCGATGTTCCTGTCTCTCTCTCTCTCCCTACCTCTCTCTAAAAAAAAAAAATCAGAAAAAAAAAAAAATTAATTATTCAACAGCTTTAGCCAGGGACTGCAAAGATAATTGCAGATACATTCCTGGTCCGGATCACACGGAAGTTACAGTAGAGGGGAAAAGAAATCTCCAAAATGCGTGTTAATTTGCAACATGAGTTGAAAGAAAACTCAGGATAGTGCCTTTAGTGTTCCATGGTTAGCAGGTGACCCAGCATGGAGGTCACCTCAGCCAATTTTTGGCTTTTACTAGGATCAGCGACTGATCGAAAGGGAAAACTCAACTATCTTCTCAAAAATTCACTGTTTGTAGCTTTCCAACTCCAAAGGCTAGTTTGTGTGTGCTTCCCAGCTTTTTCTCACATTGAATTCCTAGTCTGGAATTGCATTCTGTGCATGGGATAATCAGTTTTCCTACTTGGTAAAGTTTTCAGAGTAAATCTAATGTCCAAATCCTATCCACTTAGGTACACTGAATATATTCTGCATTTGAGAAGTGTAAATGAAAAAACAAGTGAATTCAGTGCTATCAGAAGTAACTGTTGTAAGCCCCAAACTACCAAATCCTTTTCTTAGATTTTTCAAAATATTGAAATGATTGAAGTTGGAATTTTTACAGTTGTTAACCTGATTCTCTTAACATTAAGGATGTTAAATACTTTCCCCAAGTCCTCCAAATAATAGGTGACTAAAGCTGAAACCTAACCCAGGTACAGAGGATCCCTAACCAAAATTGCTTACACTTTCTGCAGTCCGATGCAGCCCCCCTGTGGTTATTATGGGTATAGGTGGACTGTGGGGCTGGGGAAAAGAAATCAACGGTTCCCTCAAAGGTGGCAGTGAGCAGGGCCACAAGGTAAATAGTAAGTAGCCTTCTTTTTGACATAAAACTGTATTTTCTTATTTCCAGGAACCAGTAGGTACTTAGGAGTTGTGACTGCTTTCTGAACAAGAGAATTGTTTTGCTTGGATTCATATCCTCTGAACTGTCAACTACTCCGATTGGCTGCAGGTAGACAGGTGAGCTCCTCTAGGCACCTATCTCAGTAGCTGAGGACCTCATAGGACACCAAGAGCTGCCCTTAATCGACAAAGAATTTAGACAGGAAGGACAGTTGGATCTGACAGTACATTTGTATCTCAGTGGAGAGACCTCACAGAGCCCAAATTCCTGAAGAAAACCCACCTCCAGTCCGCTCCTTCATTGACAGACCAATGGCGGTTGAAACAGCCCTGACAGGACTCCAGGCAGAAATCAATTGTCCTGTCTGTCTGGATGACCTGAGAGACCCTGTCACAATCGAATGTGGGCACAACTTCTGTCGCTCCTGCATCCAACGGTCCTGGGTTGATCTAAAGGGCAGGTTCCCTTGCCCAGTGTGCCGTCACCCATGCCAAGAGAGGCATTTGAGGAGTAACACCCAGCTAAGAAGGATGATTGACATTGCCAAGCTTCTCCAGGTCACCAGGAGCAAGAAGAAGCGGCAGGAAGAGAGGCACTTATGCAGGAAGCACAACCAGGTCCTGACCCTCTTCTGTGAGGAGGACCTAAAGGTGTTGTGTCCCCTGTGCGCTCAGCCCCCTGACCACGAGGGCCACCAGGTGAGGCCCATAGAGGAGGCTGCCCCTCATCACAGGCAAAGGCTCAGCAGTTACATTGAGCCCCTGAAGCAGCACGTGGCAGACGTTCAGAATCTAATAATCACCCAAGACAGGAAGCTATTAAAACTGAAAGAGAAGGTGCAACACCGGAGGTGGAAGTTAGCCTCTGAATTTGAGCAGCTGACGCAATCTATAGAACGTGAGCAAGAGGCAGTTCTCTCAAGGTTAGTTGAAGAAGAGAAGGATATTCGACAGAAACTCTTTGTAAATATAACTGCATTTTCAGACCACATATTCACCCTCAAAGGTGTACTAACGGAGGTGGCAGAGATGAGTGTGATGCCAGATTTGAGATTGCTGAGTGATATCAAGGGTCTTTTCTACCATTGTGGAAGACTGAGACCCCCAGATGTCTATTTGGCCCAGTTAAAGAGAGAGGGATGTAGTCTTCCTCCACAGTATTTGGCTCTGCAGAAAATTATACAAAAATTTACAGAAGAATTTACCCTTGATCCCGAGACAGCACATCCTCATCTGCTTGTGTCTGAGGATAAAAAGTCTGTGACATTTGTGAGGAAAAGGCTAAGAGTTCCTTGGAATCCAAAGAGATTTATGGTCGATCCAGTTGTCCTGGGTTCCGAAGGGTTTAACTGTGGCCGCCATTACTGGGAGGTCCAGGTGGATGACAAGCCTGAGTGGGCCGTGGGCGTTTGTGAAGACTCCCTTACCAGGAAGAGAAATCAGCGGCCGCCAGGATGGAACAGCTGTTGGATGATTCAGCTGTACAATGGTGACTATATGGCACGAGGGTCTGTTCCTGTCTCCCTTATGCTGAAGGAGAGGCCCAGAGGAATTGGCATCTATGTAGATTATGAGTTGAGTCAGGTTTCGTTTTACAGCTTGAATGACAGGTCTCACATCCATTCTTTCAGGGATACATTTTCTGAAGTGTTAAAGCCTTACTTCTATATGGGATGTGATCCTAAACCTCTTACAATCTGTGCTGTAAGAGATTACAGAGGATGAACTGTGGCTCTGCTTCATTTTCTTCCTGTGATTTATGGACAGTAGGTAGAATTTTGTGTAACTATCAGTGAATCTAGCACCAAAAGTTAAAAAAGAAATACTTATGACTTGAACCTTTGGGATGTTTTACTTAATTTTTTCGTTTTGCTTCAATAGCCAAAGATGATGTGGGATTAAGTATAGATGTGGAGAATAACTGTACTGTATTTTTTAAATTCTAAGATCTGCATATATATATTGTAATTCACAGCGTTAATAAATTTTGTGTGCATTTCAGGATGTGGTCCTATGCATATGTACCTTAAATATTCCAGGTAGGAGAGTAGATAGAATTGTGGGGTACAATTCTCAGTGGGTTTTTCTTATTTCTGCATGTGTTGAGAGTATGGCACTGATTGATTCAAACTAGTTTTAATTTTTTTTTCATTAATTTGAGAGACAAAGAGGAGAGGGGAGTGAGAGAGAGAAGCATCAAATTGTTTCATTTAGTTGTTCCAATTAGTTATGTACTCACTGCTTCTTGTACATGCCCTGACCAAGGGTTGAACCCGACTTCTGGCACACGGAGTTGACGCTTTATCCACTGAACTACCCGGCTAGGGCACTTTAAGCTATTTTTAAGGATAGTTTTAGAGATGGTATCCTTTTTTTGTGAGAGAAAGGCACAGAAAGGAAGGAGAGAGATGAGAAGCATCAATTCTTTTTTTTTTGGACTTTATTTTTTTCTATTTTTTTAATCTTTTATTTTTATTGAATCCAGAAGCACTTTAAGCTATTTTTTTTCTAAGTATTTTTTATTCATATTTATTTATTTTAATTCATTTTAGAGAGGAGAGAGAAAGGGAGAGAGAGAGAGAAGGTGGGGAGGAGCCGGAAGCATCAACTCCCATATGTGCCTTGACCAGGCAAGCCCAGGGTTTGAACCGGCGACCTCAGCATTTCCAGGTTGACACTTTATCCACTGCGCCACCACAGGTCAGGCTATTATTCATTTTTTGAGGAGAGGGACAGAGAGAGAGAGAGAAAGAGAAGGGAGGAGCTGGAAGCATCAACTCCCATATGTGCCTTGACCAGGCAAGCCCAGAGTTTCAAACCGGCGACCTCAGCATTTCCAGGTCGGCACTTTATCCACTGCGCCACCACAGGTCAGGCACTTTAAGCTATTTTTTTTCTTTTTTTGCATTTTTCTGAAGCTGGAAACAGGGAGGCAGTCAGACAGACTCCCGTATGCGCCCAACCGGGATCCACCCGGCATGCCCACCAGGGGGCGATGCTCTGCCCCTCTGGGGCATCGTTCTGTTGCATCCAGAGCCATTCTAGCGCCTGAGGCAGAGGCCACAGAGCCATCCTCAGAGCCCGGGCCATCTTTGCTCCAATGGAGCCTCGGCTGTGGGAGGGGATGAGAGAGACAGAGAGGAAGGAGAGGGGGAGGGGTGGAGAAGCAGATGGGCGCTTCTGTGTGCCTTGGCCAGGAATCGAACCCGGGACTCCTGTACACCAGGCCGACGCTCTACCACTGAGCAAACCGGCCAGGACCACTTTAAGCTATTTTTTTTTAAATTTATTCATTTGAGAGAGGAGAGAGAGAGGAGAGACAGGGGGGAGGAGCTGGAAGCATCAACTCCCATATGTGCCTTGACCAGGCAAGCGCAGGGTTTTGAATTGGCGACCTCAGCATTTCCAGGTCGACACTTTATCCACTGCGCCACCACAGGTCAGGCTTTAAGCTATTTTTAAGGATAGTTTTAGAGATGGTGTTCTTTTTTTGTGAGAGAAAGGGACAGAAAGGAAGGGAGAGAGAAGCATCAATTTTTTTTGTTTTTATTTTTTTCTATTTTTTTTAATCTTTTATTTTTATTGAATCCAGAGAGAGGAAGAGGGGTATGGGGGAGACAGAAGCATCATTCTGTTTCTGTATGTGCCACGGCCAGGGACTGAACCAGCCACCGCTGCATTACAGGACAATGCTCCAGCCAAGTGAGCCATCCAGCCAGGGTGAAGCATCAATTCTTTGTTGCATCACCTTACTTGTTCATTGATTGCTTCTCATATATGCCTTGACTGGGTCCGGGAAGGGGGATTACAGCAGAGTGAGTGACCCCTTGCTCAAGCCCAAGGCCATGGGGTCATGTCTGTGGTGCCACACTCAAGCCAGTGCTCAATCTGGCAACCTCAGGGTTTTGAACCTGGGTCCTCAGCATCTCAGGCCAACACTCGATCCACTGCACCACCCCTTGGTCAGGCCTTTAGTGTATTTTTATGCTTGAACTTTTAAGGTGGAATTTAATATTGTATATGAGTATGGAATATCAAAAATCAGAATTTCCAAGTCATCTCCTATATAGATTTAATTCTTTAATGTTTAATAGTCTGCAGATTAAAATAAAAGGAAAAACAAGTATAAATACTATACAGTTTGGAGTATCTTAGATTTGTGCCTAAAATATCCTAGTTGTTCAAGGGCAAATACGCCAAATGCATGATTTAGGTTTATACTACATGTTCACAATTCAGAAGGAAACTAAAGGAGCTATTGCCACAGTTGTATCCCTGACAATCTGGGAAGTTTAGTTAACCTGTGCTGGGTTGGACTGGTGGAGCCTGGAACGAGACACCAACCACCAAATGGGAAAAACATGAAATTGGAAAAACAACTAAAGAGAAGCCAAGGTTATGACCAAGATGATATCTGAGCAGTTTGCTGCATTGGAGTGGGTCAGGCAGCTCCTTGAGTACTCTATGAAATCAAAGTGGTGGAAAACTAAATGTATTTACAGATTTTATTTATTGATTTTAGAGAGAGGAGAGAGGAAAGAGGAGCAGGAAGTATTAACTAGTGTTTTTGTATGTTCCTTGGCCAGGCTAGCCTGGAGTTTTGAACTGGTGACTTTAGAATTGCAGGTCAATGCTTTACCCACTGTCAGCACAGGTTTGTATTTAAACTGAGGTGCAGACTGCTGCAGGGAGTTTGGAAATAAAGATAAGGACATGGATAACAAAAGCAAATGAGAAATATGAGACAACTATTACAGGAAAACAAAATACTATCATTGTGTAATAGAAGTAAATGACATTGGCATTGACAATGTAAACATAAGAAAATAGTCTATAAAAAGTGAATTCTATTAGGAAGGGGCCACAGAGTGAAAACTGCTCTAAATTCTCATTTTCTAAAGTAGGACATCAGATGGTAATACCTCAAGCTGGAAATTTCAGAAAATATCACTATTAGCTTATTTAGTGAGTATAAACTAAATACCCAATGCCTGACCTGTGGTGGCACAGTGGGTGAAGTGTCAACTTGGAACGCTGAGGTTGCCGGTTCGAAACCCCAGGCTTGCCTGGTCAAGGCACATATAGGAGTTGATACTTCCTGCTCCTCCTTCCTTCTCTCCCTCTCTCCCCTCTCTCAAAGATGAGTAAATAAAAATTTAAAAAAGTAAATATCCAAGAATATGCATTAAAAGTGGCTGGGCTGCCTTTGAGAAGTTGGCCAATAGTGGTTGTAAAGCAATGGTTAATAATTCTTATAAATCTTGTAAACAATGAACATTAATAATTAAAATATTAAAACTAGATTTAAAAATTTCAGTTGAAATCAAGCACTACTTTAAAACAAAATGCTTAGCTGCATTTTTTTTGAGAGCAACCGAGTCAGAGAGAGGGACAGATAGACAGGAAGGGAGAGATGAGAAGCATCAATTCGTTGCGGCACCTTAGTTGTTCACTGATTGTTTTCTCCTATGTACCTTGACCCTGGGGGGCTACAGCAGAGTGACCCCTTGCTCAAGCCAGCAACTTTAGGCTTCAAGGCAGTGACCCCGCGCTCAAGCCAGAGATTTCAGGGTTTGGAACCTGGTCCTCGGCGTCCTGGTCCAATGCTCTATCCACTGCTGAGTCAGGCCTTTGCTGCATTGTTTAATTGCAGTAAGTAAGAGACTAGGCCTGAAGTCTAGTATTGAGGGTGGCAACTAGGAGCATTTAAACTTGAATCAACCCTATGAGGTAGTAGATTATTTTTCTATTTTAAAGGAAACTGGTTCCAAAACCTACCAACTTCAAACTCCAATACTTTTGCTGCCTTGTATATGGGCTTCCTTCAGAGGTCACTTAGCAATTCTTCAGTATAATTTGAGGTCCCTTTCAGTCCATGGAGCCCACTCAATTGTCAGGGAAGTTACAATACTTAGTGGTCTGAAACTTAAAAGCTTTTAAGTCAGTACAGGTCCCTCATGTGCTCAATGTCTTATTTACTGCCACCTGAACCATCTCATAGGGAATGCATGGAAGTACTCCTGGGTTTCTATGCTATGTGGGCAATGAAGGATTTCCATGAAAATGTTATAAGCTATCTGCTGACAAGTTGCTTACTGTACAATATCCTTGAGTAATCTTTATACCTACAGCAGCTAATTGATGGTTTTTTTTTTGTATTTTTCTGAAGCTGGAAATGGGGAGAGACAGTCAGACAGACTCCCGCATGCGCCCGACCGGGATCCACCTGGCACACCCACCAGGGGGCGTCGCTCTTTTGCGACCAGAGCTACTCCAGCGCCTGGGGCAGAGGCCAAGGAGCCATCCCCAGTGCCCGGGCCATCCTTGCTCCAATGGAGCCTCGCTGTGGGAGGGGAAGAGAGAGACAGAGAGGAAGGAGAGGGGGAGGGGTAGAGAAGCAGATGGGCGCCTCTCCTGTGTGCCCCGGCTGGGAATCGAACCCGGGACTTCTGCACGCCAGGCCGACGCTCTACCACTGAGCCAACCGGCCAGGGCCCTGATGGATGTTCTGTTATTGAGATTTAAATAGATGAAAGGGCATATTATGTTCATGGATTAGGCAACTCAATAAAGTGATTTTCTCCAATTTGATTTATAGCTTCAATGCAATTTCAAGTAAAATCACCAAACTTCTATTTAATCTGGCAAGCTGATTCTAAAATTTACATGGAAAAGGCTGAGTTGCCAAGGTAACACTAGAGAGATGAAAATTGTCACCAGACATGAAGAATGAAGAGTTATATTTTAGTATGGTATAGGCCTAAGGATAGATCAATAAACCAGAACATATTAGTACTGATATAGGTGGCACTGCAAATCAGTTGAGGAAATGCTCAATAAATGTAGTTGTGACCATTGGTTATTTATTCATTATATATCATTAAATACATAGGCAGACCTCATCCTAGCCCCCCAAACAGTATTAACTCCAAGTAGATGTTTAAAAAGTTTAGAAGCATACTAGAGTATTTTAATAGCATTGATGTACATAGGGTTTCTTTTTTTAAGTAAGAGCGTGCCAGGGATGGGGGAGATAGGGAGACAGGGAGAGAGATGAGAAGCATCAACTCACAGTTGCACCTTAGTTGTCCATTGTTTTCTCTTAGTTGTCCATTGTTTTCTCATGTGTGGCTTGACTGGCGGGGGGGGGGGGGGGGGGGGGGGGTCCAGCCAAGCCAGAGACCTCAGAATTTCAAACCTGGGTTCTCAGTGTCTCAGGCCAACACTTTCCACTGTTCTACCGCCTGATCACACAGGTAGGATTTTTAAAACAAGAATCCAAACCTTAAAAGACCAATAGAATCAAATATATCAAACTTAAGAACTTAAGTATAAGATACCGCAAGAGATAAACTTGGAGAAGGTACCTGCAGTGATTATAATTTCTACAGGATTAGAATCCAGAAAAGAGTTTTGAGACAGATTAATATATAGAAAAACAAGGGAAAAAATTAGTTATTTTATAGGATAGAAACAGTAATGATTCTTGAACTTATAAAAATACACTCTATTAGAAATCATGGAAATAAAACCAGAGATAACACTCAACATTAAAAAAAAATTGATTTTTAGATAGAGGAGGGGGAAGAAACAGGAAGCATCAACTCATAGTAGTTGCTTCCTGTATGTGCCTTTACTGGGCAAGCCCAGGGTTTTGAACCAGTAACCTTACCATTCCAAGTCCATGCTTTATCCACTGCGCCCCCCACAGGTCAGGCCAACACTTAGCATCTTGCAAATTAGTATAGAATTTTAAAATATCAAGTTGATAGTCCTGGCCAGACAACTGGGTTGGAAGGACATTGTCCGGAATAGCAGAGGCTACTGGTTCCATCCCTGGTCAGGGCACATACAGGAACAGATTGATGTTCCCATCTCTCTCTAAAATCAATAAAATAAACATTAAAAAAAACCAAGCTGTTAGTGCCGAGCAATGAGAACATTTACACACTGTGGGTAGGAGTGTAAAATGGCCCAACACTTGGAAAAAATTTTTGCATTATCCAATAAAGATGAAGGTACAGCAATTCATGCTGCAAAAACAAAACAAAACCCAGATATATTAAACATAATGTTGAGTGAAAAAAAAATTATAGGAATTCAGTATCAATTTTATGTAAAATTCAAAAACATGGAACTAAACATTTAGGGAAACAAAAACATGGTAAAAAGTTAAGAAAACTGGAATATCAAATTAAAAATAGTGGAAGGAACTGGATAGAACCAAGAAGAAGAGACTGGTGATTAGAAAAGGCACAAAGGAAAATTCAAAGGTGATGTTAGTGTTACCTAAGTATATGATGTATGTAAATGGTGGGATCGCTACCTCATTTTTCATTGTATAATACTAAGTCAAAATTGACAAAGGCAATAAAAAGAACAAAACATATTGCAGAGAATTATTGAAGTAAACAAATGAAAAGTTGAGTGGCTACCTTTACAGAACAGGTAGTCCTAGAGTGTCATGTATGCCTTTAATCAAGCCTTTTTTTTAGACTTTATTTATTGATTTTTACAGAGAGGGAGTGAAAGCGGGTAGAAGCAGGACGCATCAACTCCTAGTAGTTGCTTCCTATATACATGCCTTGACCAGGCAAGCCCAGGGTTCTGAACCTGCAGACTCAGTGTTCCACATCAACACTTTATCCACTGTGCCACCACAGGTCAGGCAAGGGTTTTTTGTTTTTTGTTTTAATTATTTAATGGAAAACAGGTAGGCAATTAATACAGAAAAGTTATTGGACTCTTATAAACACTATTGGACTTTTATAAGTATTTTACTTTAGACTTTCTAACCCACTTTCTAATTGGATCTTGCAATTTATCTGTAAACTGGGCTTTTAACCTATATTCTTTAGAAGCTGATGAAACAGATAAAAACCATTCTGGCTGTCTAAAGAATACAGAATTGTTGAGACTTAGATTCACTAGCTTAGTTTTGTCCATAAACTTAAAAATAAAAAAGTCTTACAATAGTTTATTCAGAATCTGTTACTGTACAAATTTTAAGAGGTTTTGAGTCGGTTCCAGTACTGAAATAAGGCCAAAGTGCTCCTGTAAAATAATCATTAAAAATATAGAGAAGAGATCTATCACTCAAATTATAAAAGGAAACTTCACCTAATTCATAGTCTAAAAAAATGCCAATCTTACTAGGTATTACTTTTGGCAGAAGATTAACTTTTTTAGAACCGAATGCAGCATAACTACTCCGACCACCTCGCCTGATACACCACAATCCATCCTGTAATAAAATTGATGGATTCAGACTCTTTCTCCTTCTGGGAATAGAGTCTTTACAGACACCCAAGACCCATTCAGGCTTGTCTTTCACTTCTACCTCCCAATACTGTCTGCCAGAATTATATCCCTCGGAACCCAGAACAGCTGGGCAGAGATAAAATCTCCTCGGGTTATGAGGAAAGTTTTGCATTCTATTTCCATACTGCACAGTTTTTCTATCACTTGAAACAGTAAGTTTACGATGTGCTGTTTCAGGATCTAGAAATACATCAACTTGAAATCGCTTGATAATTTTGTTTAAGCCAGAATATTGTGGAGGAAGATTGTAACCATATTCCTTTAACTGAAATGAAAAAGGCTCAGGAGCCTTTAAGGTTTTATATCTATGGTAGATACTTTTAACATCTGTCAGGATTTCCAATTCTGATTTTATGGATTTGCTTTCTATCTCCTTTATTAGATACTTTAATGTAAAAACATGATCTGCAAATTCTGTTAGGTTTTCATTTAGTTTTGTTAAAATATCCATTTCTTCATCTTGTAATTGCCGAAGAACTGTCTCTTGCTCATTTTGGAGAAACAATGTAAGTTGCTCAAATTCAGACTTTATTTCTTCTCTCCTACATTCTACCTTCTTCTTTAGTTCCAGTGATTTTCTGGTTTGCATAGAGATCACTTTTTCAACTTGTTCCACTCTCTCCTTCCATGGTTCAATGTAATACTCCAATCTTTCCCGATGGTAGGGGGCAGCCTTCTCTATGGGCCAGATGTAATGATGCTGGTGGTCAGTGGAGAAACTGCACCGTGGACATAAAACCTCTAAGTCCTTCTGACAGAAAAAGGTCAAAACTTGGTTGTGCTTTTCACATAAAAGCTTCTCTTCTTGTCTCTTCCTCTTGCTTCTTCTTACCTGGAGTAGCTTAGCAATTTCTGTCAAATTTCCCAGCTGGGGGTTGCTTGCAAATTTTCTTTCAGGACAGCAAAATCGGCAAAAAGGGCAGGGGAAAGTATCAGTTAGGTCCTTCCAGGACATAGTGATGCAGGAGAGACAGAAGTTATGCCCACAGTTAATGGTCACTGGGTCTTTCAAGAAGTCCAAACAGATGGGACAGCTAGCTCCTGCTTGAAAGTCTGCCAGGGCTGTTGCAAACTCCATTGAGCTGTGAACAAAGGTGGTGGTAGATAAGGTAATGTGTCTTTTAGTAAGGCCTGACTCCAGCTTCAAGACCCAGTAAGCAGTGGATTTCTCCCCACAGCCCTCATGATCTGATCAGCATTCCATTTCATTGGTTTGGCATGCTGATGGCAGCTTCTATAAGCTTCTTTATCCGTCTGCCCCTTAGCTGTTGCCAAGTACACACCAGAGGCTTCAGTCTATTGTATATTACAACATATTAGCTGGGCTGCTGTTCTTCCTACTCAATGATGTGAAGTAAAGCTTAATGGCTTTCTTGTTCAAGAAAGTAGCCTTTGGTTCAAGACAAGGAATCCTTCCTATGGATGAGAGACACTAAATTAAAAATATGACCCCACAATTACCAAAGTATTAAAACATTTACACAAGAATCATGAATAAATGCTAAAATCACAGTGTGGAAGTTCTTAGAAAATTAAATTTAATGGGGTAACATTCATCAATAAGAGTACATAGGTTTCAGGTAAGCATTTCTATAGCATTTGAACTGTTGATTACGTTGTGTACCCATCACCCAAAGTCAAATCACTTTCCATTATTGTATATTTGTTCTTTATTCCTCTCTCCCTACCCCTGGTAACCACTTCACTTTTATCTATGTCCATGAGTCTCAGTTTTATATCCCACTTATGTGTGAAATCATATAGTGATTAGCTTTTTCTGATTTACTTATTTCACTCAGTATGTTCTCAAGGTCAATCAGCACATTTCTTAATAATCAAAAACAACACATTGCCTGACCTGTGGTGGCGCAGTGGATAAAGCATCGACCTGGAAATGCTGAGGTCGCCGGTTCGAAACCCTGGGCTTGCCTGGTCAAGGCACATATGGGAGTTGATGCTTCCAGCTCCTCCCCCCTTCTCTCTCTCTGTCTCTCTCCTCTCTAAAAAAAAAAAAAAAATGAATAAATAAAGAATCTCCCTAAAAAAACAACAACACACCTGTAAACTATATAATTTCATTAACCAATGTCACCCCGATAAAGTCAATAATTTTTTTTTTAAGCAAAAGAGACAGAGAGAAAGTCAGAGAAAGGGACAGATAGGGCAGGAAGGGAGAGAGATGAGAAAAATCAGTTTCTCGTTGCAGCACCTTAGTTATTCATTGATTGCTATCTCTTATGTGACTTGATTGGGGTGGGGGTGAGGGGGTGCTATAGCAGAGTGAGTGACCACTTGCTCAAGCCAGCGACCATGGGGTCATGTCTATGAGCCCATGCTCAAATGGGTGACCTCGGGGTTTCAAACCTGGGTCCTCTGCATCCCAGTCTGTCACTCTTTCCACTGCACTATCACCTGGTCAGACTATATGTATGTTTTCTGAATGCCACTTCTTTGACCTATAAAATGGGGGTTATGACCTTTTTATTTTATTTTATTTTATTTTATTTTTAAGACTTTATTTTAGAGGAGAGAGAGAGAGAGAGAAGAGGGGAAGAAGAGCAGGAAGCATCAACTCCTATATGTGCCTTGACCTGGCAAGCCCTGGATTTTGAACTGGCGACTTCAGCATTCCAGGTCAACACTTCATCCACTGAGCCACCATAGATCAGGTGGTTTATGACCTTTAAAAATAAGCATAGTGTATAAACGCCAGCTAATATATGCCTACTGTTTTTGGCCAATGGGACACCTTCTATTTCAGATTTATTTGAATATGGATCCAAATAGAGCCCATACATTATATTTGATTAGTTCTCTTAAATATTGTTCAATGTAAAATAGTGTCCCCTGCTTCCACCTTTGTCCCATAGACATCTCAAGTTTTTATATATATATTTATAAACTTTTTGAAGTATTACATTTGCCCATTGTTTCTTGATATAATTTAATGTATCCTTCAAACTTTCACTTTTTAAACTGATTAAATCTTTTCTCTTATTTAAAACTGTCAGGTACCAAAAGTCAGAACAAAATGCTCTACCTTCGCCTGACCAGGCGGTGGCGCAGTGGATAGAGCATCGGACTGGGATGCGGAAGACCCAGGTTCGAGACCCCAAGGTCCCCAGCTTGAGCGCGGGCTCATCTGGTTTGAGCAAAAGCTCACCAGCTTGGACCCGAGGTTGCTGGTTCGAGAAAGGGGTTACTTGGTCTGCTGAAGGCTAGTCAAGGCACATATGAGAAAGCAATCAATGAACAACTAAGATGTCACAACGAAAAACTGATGATTGATGCTTCTCATCTCTCTCCGTTCCGTCTGTCTGTCCCTATCTACCCCTCTGTCTGTCTCTGTAAAAAAACAACAACAAAAAACAAACAAAAAACCAAAATGCTCCATCTTCAGCTTATTCAGAGTCCTTCATACCTTATTATCTTCACCTGGCTCTGGTCACCTAAAGCACTTGGCCTTTATTAACAGAGGTGTCATGCTATCATACCCTTTCACAAAGCACACTGCTTATTTCCTCACTTCTTTCCTGGGACCAAGTTTTGCTCCTCTGGGAGACTCAGACCCAGAGAAACTTTCTAGGATATTTTATTATGTGTCAGGCACTAAGCTAAGGATCTTTCATACAGTCACTGATTCAGTTAAGCTCTCAGAACAACCTTATAAGTAGGAGCCATTATTCTCAATTAGAGCTATAAGTTGACTGAGTCTACAATATTTAAAATATACAATAGTACATTAACCGGCGGAAATGAAACAAGAAATGTCCAAGTTCCTGCTGCCTGTTACCAATTCAGCCAAAAAGTAGAGACTGGGATTGAATATTCACATGGCCAGCAATCTGGAGAGATGGTTGTTGTATTCTCAAATTGTCTCAACCCCCTACCCCCAGCCAACCTGTTTATAAGGGGAAGAAAAGGGAGGTAAGGGTTTTGGAATTTCAAGGGAAAGTTAATCAGATCATAGTCAAAGTTAACTGGATCATGGTCAGCAGGGCATTCTGTCCTTGGAGCACAGAGGCTTTGTTTGCAGTCCCTTGGGGCACAAAGGTGGATCACTCCCAGATCTCACGAAGTTCTGGAGGCCTGTTCAGGTATCCCAGTTCCTGCATTAACCATTATGCCCACTGACCATAACCAAAGCCGCAATTACTCAGGCTAAGATATTACTCTGGGGCTCCCTCTGTCATAGTCACAGGCATGACACTCAGTCACGATGCTGCTCTGCTCCTCCTCCTCCTCCACTCCCGCAGCCTCCAATGCAACCTCGACATCTATTTCAAAGCACTGTATACATTTACCAATACGTTCATATTTATTCATATTTGATAACATAGTTAAAAAATTTTGAGGGTAAAAATGGGTTTATTGACTCCAGGACTATAACAGTGAAACATATATGACACAAATTGAGAGGTAGCAATACCTGACAGAACTGTGTTTTATTCCAACTTTGCCACTTTCCTTGGGTAAATTAGTTTTTCTGAGCGTCAGTTTTTCACAAAGCAAGAAGCAGTATCACTGTGACCATTAAATGAGAAAATAATGTAAGGCACATGTCACAGTGCTGGCATTTAACACACACACACACACACACACACACACACACACACACACACACACACACTAAAAAGTATTGTAAGACTATCTCATAAAATCTCAGGATCTATAAAATCTAGTCAAATCCACATACTTATACCATAAAATGTTACACTTTATTATATTACATATATATCACATTAGTGTTTATTCACTTACATATAAAAAACTATTATATTTAAGATAAAACTTGCTTAGTCTTCAGTGACTAGTAAAGACATTAATTTCCACTAGGCTCACTGTAATAGTATAATGCAGGTAATTTTCTTACATTAATTTTGGAGGTGCAGGAGACAAGTTTCAGAAATTTAAAATATACATTTAATTTTATTGTTAAAATACATGCAACTTTTAACAATTCCAATACAGAACTGCATAAAGCGTAAGTCTCTCCCAAACCACTCTCCCTACCTGCCTTCACTATGTATCACAATGGTTACTAAGGCTTCAGTGACTTTCAATCCTTGCATACAGTCATGGCCTACATAAAGTTCTGATCAATGAGGGACTACATATTCTATGGTGGTCCCATAAGATTAGAATGGAGCTGAAAATTTCTTATCGCCATAGCACAAGGCATTACACAAATACTGTTATGTTACTAGTGCCTACAGTATTCACTACAGTAACACAATGTATAGGTTTATAGCCTAGGAGCTGTAGGGGAACAGAATTTGTCACCCCCAAATATGCCTCGTTGGCATTAAGGATTACTGTAGGATGGTTAATTTTAAAGAGCACACTTGGGAGAAGCTCAGAAAACCAAATAAATTACGCTTTGTAAAACATATTTGCATTTGTAAGGGAAACCTCCATTTGCCAGCGAGTCTCCCAGGGCTGAACCAGGAAGAGGGAGATGACTTTATCTTTCGGAACTCTTATCAAAAATGCAGAAGACAATGACTTAAATCTGAATAACAATCTTACCTAATTTAATGTGCTTTTATCAATAGTTCTTTTACTGTACCCTCCCATCAATGATCAACCCCTCCCATTGTCTTCAGTTGAAGATGGTATCTAAGGTGTTATTTAGGTGAGTCACTCAGTTTTCCTGGGTCTCTCCCTCGTATACAGGAGGTATGCATATTAAAAAGATGGGGGGTGCATGGGATTGGAGGTGAGGTAGCCAGAGTTTAGAAAACAGAGGCTGAAGGATGTTTTATAAAACATGTTCAATATCACACAGCTAAGTAAATTATAGAGCATAATGGGAAAACTAAAACCAAAAGAAAAAATACAAGGAACATACATAATAGGTAGACCAGGTATCATTGTGCCCTTCATTTCCCAAGCACATACACAAATCAGTCTTCCCTACTTTTCAGAATCAGGCCATTAAGAAAACAGACCATAAAGTAAACAGAACTAGCTTCATAAGCATCGCTACTATTCTACTTCAAGCTATTCTGTCTCTTCCCTCAATTACATTGAGCCCTTTTTCTACCCTAAAACACAATGGTGCTTCCAATCAATTGCCTAACTCTGTGGCTAAACCGATAAAGTTAACACTTTTAATTTCCAGCTTAAAACAGTCCACTGGTTCTTGAAGAAAGTAGTTCTCAAACCTTAGCTTGCATATTTCCTGTAGGTCCTGTTAAGATTGCTGGGCCACACCCCCACTTTCTTATTCAGTTGGTGTGTAGTACTTCTAAGAAATCCCCACGTGGTGCTGCTGGCTTGGGATCCTCACTTTGTTTAACCATTATTTAAACATAACTTAAAAAAACCTGTGGTAGATTCCTAGTCCTCATTTTCAACCATTATCATACAGGATTGCTCTTAACATGCCTGAATCCAAACCAGCTCATCTGTAAATCTATAATGATAATTCTTAACTGTAAGATCTTCGTGAGGATTAAGGTTTGTTTATATTGGCCGAGAGGTGAAGGCACTGTAGGGTAGTGGTTTTCAAATAGTGGCTACTATTCCACTCCCTTAACCTCCCAGCTCTTCTCTCTCCTCCCCTGGTTTCCTCCACCAAACAGGCATTCTTTGGAGATAAGGTGGCAATTCTCAAATTCTTGGTCAGATCGAAATCTTCTTGGAAACTTAATTAACTAATGCCCACCATCCCCATTCTGATTACACAGACCTAGGACCAGGAAGTTGTAGTTTTCAAAAGATTTTTGCCAGATTGAGAAATCCACGCGTGAACAAGGCGCGACGCCGAGGCCTGGCGCGCAGGAGACGCTCCGGAAGCCTCCACGACGTGCTCAGCTAAACCTTACTTGGTCTGGCTCTGCAGCCTTACGGCTTACCTGGAACTGATGGCTCAGTACCGAGACTGTGCAGCAACCTCAGAGCCTGGTTCAACGTAGAACTGAGAACCAACAAGCCAGAATGGGTGGGTTCCTGGTCCAAGGCGCATACTCGACTGGTGCGGTGATTGGCGGTCCCTCTGGAAGTGGGCAGGTAATGAATATGCGCATGCTCAATGACACCCCCAACCCCCGCCCCCTGCCCCGAGTGGAGGGGGAAACGTGGGAAGAGATCTTGAGCACAGCTAGAGGGGGTCTTCCTCCGTGATGAGGCCATTGTTGGCTTCAACTGCTCATTTCATTCCCAGTGGCAGACTTTTCTGCTTCTTAATATTGAACAATTTGGAGGCTCAATGTAAGGTTTCCTAGTTGGTTTTAAAAGCTTAACCGCGATTCCCTCCTCCTCTCAGACACTGAGGAGATGGAAAACTTGGTGTCGGAGGATCTGGTTCTCTTAGACTGCGGTCTTTAGTGAGGAGGTGGTAAACCTTGAAATCAAAGAGAAACAGTCACCCCTATGGATGTTTGCATCTCAGTGGGAGAGTGGGTGAGTCAGCCCCACCCTGTGTAGAATGATGCTATACCTCAATTCGCCTCACTGGGGAGGTGACATTTAAGATAAAATGTGAAGGATGAATTTGAGTTAGACAAATTCCAGGAAGAAAGCCCTCTAGGATGAAGGAAGAGCCAATGCTCTTAACTCTCAAGAACTTGGTACAGGAGTGACTGAGAGAGATTGGTTTCCAACACCTCAAGGAGAGGATGCAGGAAGTAGAAAACAT
This sequence comes from Saccopteryx leptura, assembly GCF_036850995.1. Classification (NCBI taxonomy): domain Eukaryota; kingdom Metazoa; phylum Chordata; class Mammalia; order Chiroptera; family Emballonuridae; genus Saccopteryx; species Saccopteryx leptura. Next base: position 223,399,143 of record NC_089503.1, read on the forward strand.
TTTAAAAAATGGCTTTTGTCAGGCTGATGAAATAGGCAAGAATTGGTGCCACAAGACCACTTGAACCAAGAGGAGGGATTTGGGTCTTTGTCAAGCGCAAAGGAAACAGTGAAGCATTTTCAACTAACAAGAACAGATACAACACTTTATCTTAGCCAAAAGGCCGAGAAGCGATAGAGTGAAGCATTTTAAACAGTTAACATGGTACACAAGCATTCCTTGAAGGTATTGTGGATTTGGTTCCAGGCCAACGTAATAAAGCAGGTATCGCGATAAAGCGATCTCTTTTTGCTTGTGGACGGTCTTGCCTTCGGTTTGTAAAAGATGCAGTGCTTATGAAACAAAATAAAGCAAAGCATGCCTGTAATAAAATTTGAGATCCGAATGGATTACTGGGTACAATTCAGAAAACAGATTTTTTGATGTCTTGAAGAAATCTAAGCCTGACCAGGCGGTGGCTCAGTGGATGGAGCGTCGGACTGGGATGTGTAGGATCCAGGTTCAAGAGGACCCTGAGGTCGCCCGCTAGAGCGCCGGCTCATCTGGTTTGAGCATAGCTCACCAGCTTGAGCTGGGGGTCACTGGCTCCAGCAAGGAGTCACTCAGTCTGCTGTAGCGCGCCCCCCCCCCCCCCCCCCCCCCCCCCCCCCCCCCCCCCGCCAAAGCACATGTAAGAGGTCAATGAACAACTAGGGAACCGCAAGGAAGAATTGATGCTTCTCATCTCCTTTCCTGATTGTCCCTATATGTCCCTCTCTCTGACTCTCTCTTGTCTCTCCCACGAGAAAAAAAAAAATCTAAGAAGTAGTGCTTGGTGAGTGGTTAAATATTTAATACAAGTGTGAATTAGAGACTCCTCAACAGATGTGTTCAAGTTGTGATGTCTACACCTTTTGAATTGCTGGTGGCAGCAGCAATATCCTCTCTTTTTGTTTGTTCTTCTACTGTGGGGTGAGTGTATGCTTTTAATTTAAATACTATAAGATACAAAATACGAGTGATTCCCTATTGTAGTTCAGGACATAAACAATTACTTAAGACAGGAGCCCCTTCGTTATGACACTGGATTCTGAAAGGCTGGCTGTGCTTTGTAGGGTATGGCATAATTCAATAGGATGGAGCCAGTCTACCTGCTGGATGCTAATTAACTTAATGAGTTGATTGTTATATATTGGATTCTTCCTCTGGGCCCATTGTGTTTTAACAATTGTTATTTTCTTCCCTACAAGACCAATTCAGAAGCAATCTCATTTTCACTCTTACTCCTGTGTAAATACTAAAATTGTTCTAAGTTTATCAGTGATCTAGTTTCTTAGCTAAGGAATATTTTTCATGCTTGTTACTGAGATGCTTTGTAGGCTTGGTCTCTGACTACTCCCTTTTGGTTTAGCAGTTGTTCTTCCTTTCCTGTCCTTCGTGCTAGCATGTAAAGGTCTGCAAGGGCATCTGACAAACTTAAAATGTAGCATGAAACGTGGATGTGGATGTGTATCTGTCTGTGTACACACACCCGGCCTGTGTCCTGCTGCATGGATTCAGGAAGCTAAAGAGTGGTGGTTAAAGCTTCTGGGCTTGGAATCAGGCCCCCAGGAGTTCATACCAAGCTCTGAGCTCTTCTTTTTTAAAAAAGATTATATTTATTGATATTCTAGAGAGAGGAGGAGGAAAAGCGAGAGGATTAACTCATAGTTATTTCACTTTAGTTGTTTATTGCTGCTTGTCATGTGTGCCTTGACCCGGCAAGTCTAAGGTTTTGCAGCCGCAACCTCAGCATTCCAGGTCAACATCACCCACTGTGCCACTGCAGGCATTTGCCCTCTTCTTTGGGTGGTCTTTGGTGGGTTATCTTTATGTGCCTGCTTTCTTATCTGGTAAATAAAAAAATACGGGACAATAAGAGTACAACTGGCCTCTTGGAGTTGGACTAAATGACTTTTCATAAGTTAAACACTTGCAACATTGTGTGTGTGTGTGGGGGGGCGACGCTCTGCCCACCAGGGGGCGATGCTCTGCCCCTCCGGGGCGTCTCTCTGTTGCAACCAGAGCCACTCCAGTGCCTGGGGCAGAGGCCAAGGAGCCATCCCCAGCGCCCCTGCCATCTTTGCTCCAGTGGAGCCTCGGCTGCGGGAGGGGAAGAGAAAGAGAGGAAGGAGTGGGGGAGGGGTGGAGAAGCAGATGGGCGCTTCTCCTGTGTGCCCTGGCCGGGAATCGAACCCGGGACTTCTGCACGCCAGGCCAACGCTCTACCACTGAGCCAGCCGGCCAGGGCAAAAAATAGTTTGTTTTTTTTTTCTTCAAAAAATAGTTTTTGAAGCATGTTTTTGCTACCTTCGTAAAAGAAAACATAAAATACCATTATTAGAATAATATGAAATATTCTGCTTAAATATGATAAACAAAAAGAATTTTACTTTGTATAAGTACTGTTTTTCTCTTTTAAAAATATTTAATGGCCTGACCTGTGGTGGTGCAGTGGATAAAGCGTGGACCTGGACTGCTGAGGTTGCTGGTTCGAAACCCTGGGCTTGCCCGGTAAAGGCACATATGGGAGTTGATGCTTTCTGCTCCTCCCCCACTTCTCTCTCTCTCTCTCCCTCTCTCTCCTCTAAAATGAATAAATAAATAAATAAATAAAAATATTTAATGTGCTCAACCAGGCAGTGGTACAGTGGATAGAGCGTTGGACTGGGATGCAGAAGACCTTTGGGGTTTGGTTCGAAACCCCAAAGTTGCTGGCTTGAGTGTGAGCTCACTGGCTTGAGCATGGGGTTGCTGGCTTGAGTGTGGGATGACAGACATGACCCCATGGTTGCTGACTTGAGCCCAAAGGTCGCTGCCTTGGAGCCCAAGGTCACTGGCTTGAAGCCCAAGGTCACTGGCTTGAGCCCAAGGTTGCTGGCTTGAGCAAGGGGTCATTGGCTCAGCTGGAGCCCCTGGTCAAGGCACATATGAGAAAGCAATCAATGAAAAACTAAGGAGCTGCAAGGAAGAGTTGATGCTTCTCATCTCTCCCTTCCTGTCTGTCTGTCCATCTTCCTGTCTGTCTGTCCATGTCTGTCCTGTCTCTGTCACACACACACACACACACACACACACACACACACACAATTAAAGCAAACAATATATTTTTTTTCTTAAATGAGAAGTGGGGAGGCAGAGAGACAGATTCTCGCATGTGTTTGACTAGGGAGTCATCCTCGGCACCTAGGCCAACTTTGCACCAATAGAGCCTTGGCTGCAGGAAGGGAAGAGAGAGATAGCCGAAGGGAGAGGGGAAGGGGTTGCTTTTCCTGTGTGCCCTGACCAGAATCAAACCTGGGACATCCACACACTGGGCTGGCACTCTACCACTGAGCCAAACAGCCAGGGCTACAAACAATACTTTTTAAGTTTCCTTGAGAGGAGAGGTAGAAAGTTGGGAGGGAATGAATGCAAATGTTCAGTTGAGTCACACAGACATGCACAGGTCACTGGCTAAGAAAGCTAAAGTGGTGATCCTTACACTGATCCGCCTCTAAGAGGAGACTTAAAACTATGAACCAGAACATTTTTTTGTCCATTTTTCAGGTGCAGGTCATGGAACTATTTTTTTTTTAACTGAGAGGCAGGGAGGCAGTGAAACAGACACCCACATGTGCCCCAACTGAGATCCACCCAGCAAACCTCCTATCAGGCGACGTTCTATCCATCTGGGATTACTAATTTTTTCCTTATCCCTCAGGCTCTAACATGGCTTAGCTGATTGTCTTTTTCCTACAGTTTTAGTATTTTGTTCATTACGATGCTTTTTGGTGTTAATTTTTTTTTCTTCCAAAAATAGTATTAAAATATTACTTATCTTGATTATTAAGGCTTTTGGCATACCCTTACATTTTGTACCTAGTCATTCTAGTCCTGACCCTTCAAAGGAGAGTAAAATGGGACCAAAGATTGATTTCAGAGTTTGGGAGGAACTGAGCCAAGAAAGGAGGAATCAACATTTACAATTGTTCTTTGGTCTACCACTCCATCGGCTCTACTTCATTCACTCACCCCATAGCCCCATCTGGGGTGGCATTCTTACTTTTTATCATCTTAACCATCTTGGTTAAACTATGTACAATCTCTGAAAATATTAGAAATTATGGCCCTGGCCAGTTGGCTCAGTGCACAGAGCGTTGGCCCAGCATAAGGACATTCTGGGTTATATTCCTAGTCAGGACACACAGAAAGGACCATCTGCTTCTCTCCCCTCCCTCTCCCCTTCTCTCCTTCTTCCCCTCCTGCAGCCAGTGGCTGGATTGGTTCCAGTGTTAGCCCTGGGCACTGAGGATAGCTTGGTTGATCTGAGCCAGGTGCTGAAAATACTTCAGTTGATTCAAGCATTGGCCCCAGATGGGGTTGCTGGGTGGATCCTGGTTGGGGTGCATGTGGGAGTTTGTCTCACTATTTCTCCTCCTCTCACTTAAAAAAATTAGAAATTACAAATAACTTTTAATATAAAAATAATAAACACCAAATCATAGAGATGATTAAGTTTAAAGTGCACATATTTGACAGTCTGGTCTACTGCTCCACCTCACCAGTGAATAAAATATGGCTTCTTTGTATTGGACTTGTTTTGGTATGCCACTTTCCACACACATACCACTGGTTGTTTAGATTTTGTAGATTTTGAGAATCTTTGCCCTTACTCTGATAATCTAGAACTAAGTAAAAAATCTGCTGTGGCAGGGCATATAACAAGGCTATTCAGTCTGAAATGCTGCAATCAAAAGGAACAAACAATGAAATAGAGCCAAGTGTCAGGAGCATTTCTATCATGCTATGTTCAGTACTTTGAATATTTCTCATACAAACTAAGGACAACTGGTTGTTTTTTTTTGGTCACAGAGACAGAGAGACAGAGAGAGGGACAGACAGACAGGAAGAGAGAGATGAGAAGCATCACTTCTTTGTTGTGGCTCCTTAGTTGTTCATTGATTGCTTTCTCATATGTGCCTTGACTGGGGGGCTATAGCAGCGACTGTGGGTTCAAGCTGGTGAGCCTTGCTCAAATCAGATGAGCCCACGCTTAAGCTAGCGACCTCATGGTCTTGAACCTAGGTCCTCTGCATCCCAGTCCAATGCGCCATACACTGCTCCACCACTTGGTCAGGCAAGGACAACTGTTTTATTGAAAAATTATTGAAGTGGTATGAGCAGAAATCTATAACCATTTAATTACTTTATAATGGCATGGCTGAATTTTAAGTTTCTGTGAATGTGAGAATCTGCACTTGAAAAAGTATAAGCTTGTATTCATTGAGATGTATTTGAATTACATATGGGTTTTATTTGTACAAAATATATAAACATATCTACAAGTACATGCTTTTTTTTTTTTTTGTATTTTTTTTCTGAAGTTGGAAACGGGGAGGCAGTCAGACAGACTCCCGCATGCGCCCAACCGGGATCCACCCGGCATGCCCACCAGGGGGCGATGCTCTGCCCATCTGGGGCGTTGCTCTGTTGCAACCAGAGCCATTCTAATGCCTGAGGCAGAGGCCATGGAGCCATCCTCAGTGCCTGGGCCCACTTTGCTCCAATGGAGCCTTGGCTGCGGGAGGGGAAGAGAGAGACAGAGAGGAAGGAGAGGGGGAGAGGTGGAGAAGCAGATGGGCGCTTCTCCTGTGTGCCCTGGCCGGGAATTGAACCCGAGACTCCTGCATGCCAGGCTGACGCTCTACCACTGAGCCAACCAGCCAGGGCTGTACATGCTTTAAACAAAAATATAATTGATAATAGCTTGTTTCTACTGAAATGCATTTTGTAAAAGAATTATAATTTATCCAGAAAATCATTTAGAATATCCCCAAATACCCAATTTAAATGAGATAACACACTTTATAAAACATCTTTTGTTTGTATGTATGTAAATTTAATTACAGTGCTTTATATAAGCAACTTCCATTCTAAAAGACACCATTAATAAGCTATGAAAGGGAGACAAACTCCATGTCAGAATTTTAATGTCAAATTCTTTATATATAAATCTCAACTTTTTTTGTGTGCAAAATATGGGTTAATGATTTTGGCTTCTCTTACTCTTTTACAAAGGAAATTTTTAGCAAGATATTACTTTGTAAATTTTACACATGTAATTAACTTACAGTGAAATAACAGAAATTTTATGACACTGAGCTAAGAGTCTTTCAATAAGAAATTAAGAGCATATTTACCAAATTGGGAACACCTAATTATCAAGACAGTTCATATTTAGACGGCATACTGTCCTTCTTGGGTAAGTATTCACATCCCTAAATTCCTTATGTTTTTTTTTACATGTTTCATCTAAATAGGTTGAACAGCATCAAAACAGAACCTAGCAGAATGATAAGCACACATATGTTAGAGATATTGCTATAAAAGATGTTTTATATAGATATGGCAAAAAAAGATATATATATATATTTTTTGCCATAACTATATTTTAAATGTCAACTTTAAGTGGGCCTTTCTAAGAAACTTTACAAATGAATCAAGGACATAAAACAGAACTTCAACCTGACTTGGCAGTGGTACAGTGGATAAAATGTTGGTTTGGGACAGTGAGGACCCAGGTTCAAAACCCCGAGGTTGTCAGCTTGAGCATAGGCTTATCCGGTTTGAGCATGGGATCATAGACATGGCCCCATGGTTGCTGGCTTGAGCCCAAGGTCTCTGGCTTGATCAACAGGTCACTCGCTCTGCTGTAGGCCCCCAGTCAAGGCACATATGAGAAAGCAATCAGTAAACTAAGGTGCTGCAACTATGAGTTGATGTTTCTCATCTCTCTCCCTTTCTGTCTGTCCCTGCCCCTGCTAAAAAAAAAAAAAAAAAAGCCAACCCCCCCAGATCCTCAAAGGAAATTAAACATTGGTTTCTTGTAATTACCTGATTAGAAAAAATTCAGAAATGAACATTTCAGTTTTAAAATAAAATGAACTACAATTAGTATTTCAGACTTTCTTTTATAACTTTAAGTGAATATTATTGAAAATAAAAATACTTTCATAAACATTTAAGCCTACAGTATATACTTTGTAGCAGTTAATAGCTTCTTTCTTAGTCTTTCTATATAAATAATCGATGGACCAATTATTTTCTCTCAATTCTGCAAAGCCAAAGTAATTGAAATTAATTCTAGATTTAGCATTTTTAAAAATAATCACTCAGCCTGACCAGGTGGTGGCACAGTGGATAGAGTGTTGGACTGGGATGTGGAAGGACCCAGGTTCGAGACCCCGAGGTCGCCAGCTTGAGCGCGGGCTCATCTGGCTTGAGCAAAAAAAGCTCACCAGCTTGGACCCAGGGTCGCTGGCTCCAGCAAAGGGTTACTCAGTCTGCTGAAGGCCCGCAGTCAAGGCACATATGAGAAAGCAATCAATGAACAACTAAGAAGTCGCAACACGCAACGAAAAACTAATGATTGATGCTTCTCATCTGTCTCCATTCCTGTCTGTCTGTCCCTGTCTATCCCTCTGACTCTCTCTCTGTCTCTGTAAAAAAAAAAAAAAAAAAAGTAAAAAAAAATCACTCAAACATTTACAAAATTATTTTAATATTTTTGAAGAATTATAGGAATATGAATGTAAAAAATTTAAATTCTTGAACTTTTTACTATTACAGAATCTTAAGACATTACAAAGTATTTTTTTTTTTGTTTTTACTGATTTTAGAGATAGAGGAAGGGAGGGAGGGAGAGAGAGAGAGATAAAGAGAGAAACACTGATTTGTTTTTCTACTTATTTATACATTCATTGGTTGCTTCTTGTATGTTCCCTGTCCAGGGATCAACCCACAACCTAGGCATATCAGGATGACACTAACCAAATGAACTACCCAGCCATGCCAAGAAAAAAGAGGAATTAAAAAAAGTTAAACCCATGTAAGAATTATAATATGCAGATAAGATGAGAGATTTTAGTTATGCAGGTAAATAATTGTGCTTCAGACCATAATTACTTTTGAATTTATGTTATTTTCTCTCTAAAAGAAAACAGGAAGAAGAGAATCTTGTGAAACTAAGAAGACATCCCAGGTGCTTTCAAATTATTCCTTTTCATACAGGAAAAGGAGCAAGCACACTATTTTGTGAATGAGTAGCGTTCCTTTACTCCTCTTCTTCTTCATCTGGCAGACCGGGTGAAGTTAGCAAGGGAAGATCTATATTTGAAAGGCAGAGGAGAAAAAACATACTATAATAAGAAATGTTATTCAGCAAACCAATTTACCCATACTTAATTTTTTAAATAAACAATGAGTTATAAAAATTTTATAATTGTAATAAAATAGAGGACAAGCCTGACTAGGTGGTGGCGCAGTGGATAGAGCATCGGACTAGGACATGGAAGACCCAGGTTCGAAACCTCGAGGTCACCAGCTTGAGTGTGGGCTCACCTGGTTTGAGCAAGGCTCACCAGCAGGGGCCCAAGGTCATTCGCTTGAGCAAGGGGTCACTCGCTCTGCTGTAGACCCCGGTCAAGGCACATATGATAAAGCAATCAATGAACAACTAAGTTGCTGCAACAAAGAATTGATGCTTCTCATCTCTCTCCCTTCCTGTCTGTCCCTCTCTCTGTCTCTCTCTATCTCTGTCACAAAAAAGGGATATAAAATAAATAACCAAAAATTAATTATATAGCTATACATTAGTAATGAACAATTAAAAAAAATAAAGAAAATTTTATTTATAATACCAGAAAAAGAATAAAATACTTAAGAGTAAATTAAAAGTATAAAACTTGTATTCTAAACATTATAAAACATTGTTGCAAGAAATTAAAGTAGATATGAATAAATGGAAATACATCTCATGTTCATGGATTGTAAAACTTAATTGTCAACATGGCAGTACTTCCCATATTGATCTACAGATTCAACACAATTTCTATCCAAATCACGGATGGTTTTTTGCAAACCTTGGCAAGCTGATCATAAAATTCTTATGGGAATTCAAGAGAACTAGAATAATCAAAACAATCTTGAAGAACTATAAAATTGAGGACTCAACAGTTTCAGTTTAAAAACATGATATAATACTATAGTCATCAAGACATAGTATTGGAGCATCTGAGATCTCATTCTTCAACATATGTCATCTGTTTGGCTTGAATAAACTCTTTTAAAATTAAAAAAGACATAGTATTAGCATAAGGATTGACAGATGGATCAATAAAATAATACTGAGAGTCCAGAAATAACCCCCTGCTGTTTATGGTCAATTGATTTTTGTTTTTAAGTGAGAGGAAGGGAGATAGAGAGACAGACTCCCACATGTCCCCCGACTGGGGTCCACCTGGCAGCCCCTGTCTGGGGCCAATGCTTGGACCAAGTAAGCTATCCTCAGCCTGCAAGGACCTTAAACTGATAATAACCCCTTTATGCAAACACATGTCCTAGACAGCAGTCACAAAATCAGAAGCAAATGTAAGTTCCTGATATGACTTTTCCAACAACTCTTGTGATCAGTAATCTCCCCTACCTCCCACTCCTCCCACTTAGATAGACCCCTGTGGAGCTTACCAAAACCTACCTCTTTTGGTTTGAATTTATCTATTCAGCCCTAGTCCAGGAGTGCCAAAGCACTCTACCCATAAACTCTTAACACAGGCATGTGTCCAGATTCCATTTGTTTCTCTTTCTTTTTCTCCTTCTCCATTCTGCCCTGACCTCCCCATGTGGTTCCTTCAGGCATGCCATGAACATTCAACTTGTCTATTGTACATATTTGTCTATAGTCAGCTGTTGAATTAAGGCTCAGCTTTCTGTACTGTGGGTGTTCCACTTAACAAATATTAATTTTTACCACATTCTGCCTCTGCCTTTAGGAAATTTACAGCATTCTGAGGGAGGAGGTGAAGAATATAGTCGGTTAACACATTATCATGCAGTGAGCCAAGTACTTTGACAAATATACAAATGGTGCTGAGAGAAAAAAGTGGGCATCTAATATCAATATAATTGGTTGGGGTATCAAAGTCAGGGAACTTTTTTTTAAAGGGATTTATTTTTATTTTTACATTTTTAGATTTTATTTATTCACTTTTTTTTAGAGAGAGAGAGAGAGAGAGAGAGAAAGAGAGAGAGGAAAGAGATAGAACAGGGATGGAGCAGGAAACATCAACTCCCATATGTGCCTTGACCAGGCAAGCCGGGGTTTCGAACTGGCGACCTCAGCGTTCCAGGTCGACACTTGATCCATTGTGCCACCACAGGTCAGGTTGCAATGTCCTTTATTTCTTTTCCTCTCTATCAGTTCATCCTTCAAGAAATGTCCCCTGGCCTAACCTCTCTCTCTTTTTCTTTCTCTCTCTCCGTCTGTCTTTCTCTCTCTGTCTCTCTTCTCTAAAATGAATAAAATAAAATTAAAATAATTAAAAAAAAGAAAGGACATTGCAGACAGAAGTGTAGGTAAAGAACTGAATGACTTTAAAGTAATGGTAATAATAATAATTCTAACCACTATTTAGCACTTATGTGTTAGGAGTGGTTATGATAAAGTGAAGTACCCTTACTAGCTTCATCTTACTGGTCTGGAAGTGGAGGCCTAGAGAGGATAAATTACTCATCAATGATCACCAAGGAATAAGCTATGTGTCCAGAGCTCAGATCTAGGAAGTCCAAAACAGTCTTAATTTTTTCTCGTTTCTGCAGGAAAAGGAAGGGGAGAAGAGATGACAGATGATGCTCAAGAGGTACATTTTGTAAGGTGCTGTTTGTTAAACTATGGGAGTTCTCACAGACCTGAAAGCTACAGGGACCCTTAAGGTGTGACATGATTGAATTTGGTTTGGGAAAATCAGATGATATAACAAAAAATGGACTTTCCAGAACTAGAACTGAAGGCTGGAGTGATCAGTTAGGGCAGTGGTAGTCAACCTGGTCCGTATTGCCCACTAGTGGGCATTCCAGCTTTCATGGTGGGCAGTAGCGGAGCAACCAAAGTATAAATAAAAAGATAGATTTAACTATAGTAAGTGGTTTTATAAAGATTTATTCTGCCAAACTTAGCAAAAATCCGACATAAAATACTTGATAAGTAATTATTATTATATGCTTTAACTTGCTGTAACTCTGCTTTATAAATTATATAAAGTAAAGTTACTTCCCTACTTTATAAATCACCATTACTGCGGAAGCGGTGGAAGGTTAAAAAATTTTACTACTAACAGAGATACAAAAGTGGGCGGTAGATATAAAAAGGTTGACTACCCTGAGTTAAGGTGTTGAAGTCATGTTGGAGAGAGACAGCAGACACTAAGATAGTAATTGAGATGAAGTGAAGGGAACATTAAAACATATATATTTCAAGGTAGAAATGATAATTCTGGGAAACCAATTGGAACTAAATATTAAGTCACTGTGTTCAGAAATTTACCTTGAGACAGTAACATATATATATTTCATACATAGTAAACATCTAATATATAGTATCTTTATAACTCTCCAAATTTTGAGAACACAGGAGAAATAACTGAGTGGGAGGAATTGAAAAGTTTTGTTTTAGGTATTCATCATTTATTCACTCATTCATTCATCAAATATTTCTGGAGAACTTACTATAGTCATTGGGCATATAGCTATGATCAAAGCAAAGCCTCTGTTCTCATGGAACTTATATTCTAATGAAAAGAGGGAACACTAAAGAAATAAAGTAAACATATCGCTTCTCGGCCTTTTGGCTAAGATCAAGTGTAGAAATAAAGTAAACATATGTCAGGTGGCATTAGGTATTATGGAAGGGAAACAAACCAGGAAAAGAAAAATCGGAGTAGAGAGAGGTATTGCTTGACTTTTTTAAAACTTTCTCTTATTATTGTTTTTTTATGCAAAGGATGATCAGGGAAGCTTTTCCTGATGACATCTATAATATTGGAACTGAGAACTGAGTTATAAGAATAAGCTGGGCAGAAGCCACGGTAGACATTTGCATGTATCCTGTAACCATGTGCTTGAAGAGCCCGTAGGACAGCAACAATATTTCTGAGTAAGCATTTGGAAAGCATTACAGGTCCTGAAAGGAACAGTGATTTGTTCCAGAGATAGTCAAAAGGGAGGAAGATGTCATTGAAACCAAGGAAAATCCACTCTGTGCTTTGACCTACAGCGAGACAACTGAGATCAGGACCAAAATGTATTCACTGGATTAGAGAAGGAGAAAGTAACTAGGGATTCTTTCCAGAATGTAACAGGGAACACTGGGTTGACAATATATGGGAGGACAAGAAAGAGCCATCTTTTCAAGAAATTTGGCTGTGTATAGGACATGGGTTGGTCATGAGAGAACACAATATGGTCAATGGTGCACTCCCCTCCCCCCGCCCCCCCCAGATAAAATAGATCAGTTTTGACTGAGGAATATTCTGGGGAAGAAATGGAGTAATTGTTGAATCAAAGTTCCTGAGGTGTAGAGAGATTAACTGTACCCAGGAGAGGAATCTGTTAGGGAAAGACAAGGAAGAGAAAATAGAAGTGTAGATGTTTGTAGTTTGTGGGCGGGGTCTGATTTTGCAACTAAATTATTGCCATTTTCTCTGGGAAGAGGAATTTTCTCTTGCTGTGGGTTACAAGAGAAGGTTAAGAAGTTTAAGGAGCCACGGCTGGGGTGCTTAGTTGGTTAGAACATCATCCTGACATGCTGAGGTTGTGGGTTTGATCCCCAGTCAGGGCAAATACAAGAATCAACCAATAGCTAGCCTGGCCTGTGGTTGTGCAGTGGATAAGGCGTTGGCCTGAAACACTGAAGTCACTGGTTCGAAACCCTGGTCTTGCCTGGTCAGGGCACATATGGGAATTGATGCTTCTTGCTCCTCCCCTGCTTTTCTCTTTTCTCTAAAATGAATAAATAAAATCTTAAAAAAAAATCAACCAATGCTGGTGTGAATAAGTAAAACAACAAATTGATGTCTCTCTCTCTAAAAATCAATCAATAAAATTTTTTTAAAAAGTTTAAGAAAACTGGAGATTATTAAAGATTTAAAATATAGATAAATGGGAATCAGAGGCACCTAATCGTAAGCAGAAGAGTACTTTCCAGAGAGCCCTGCTGAAGTTGGCGATACGTGCTCTAGTGAAGCAGGGATTCCGTGCCCAGGGCAGCGCAAAAGTTGGGTTCAGTTCAGCCAAACAGGCAGAATGGCGTGAGGACGGGCTAGACAATAGGACATTTGTGGCAAGAGTTGGGAGGCAGGGCAGAGATTTGGTCAAGAAGGTAAGAAGTCCATGACTTTTAAGGGTAAGGATAAGTCAGAAAATAGAGAACTAGAAAAACTTACATTATGAATGGTAATCAAGGGTGATAATTATAGAATTGTACACCTGAAACCTATATAATTTAATTAATGTCACCCCAATAAATTAATAAAAATTTTTTAAAGAGTGGCAATAGAATATAGGTTGGTCTCAATTTATAAAAGATAATTTTACCAAAATTCTTTTTATAGTCATTACTTCTGGTCAGTGAAAATGGCAAGAGGATAGGAAGACTTTTACTTTTGACTTTACATACTTCCATACTGCTAGAGAAAATTTTACACCATGAAAACATATTACAGTCATTATTAAAAAGCTAGATAGGGCAGGTACGAATAGTGTATGCAGTTATCTAGAGTACACATTTATAAATAAAAGCTTTGATGTAGTAAGATTTTATTGTTGGAAGGCGGAAATCATTAGAGTATAAAGCCCCTCCGCCATTTTCCACTCTGGAGCTCTCACACTGACCTGGAAGCTTGGAATTCCCCACACCCTTTCCCTTGCTTTTCTCCACTCTAATTCACTTAGGGCTGAATGTGATGCCAAAATACTTCTTTGAGAAAAAACTTATCAAGAAAAGGAATTGTAGGCCATCGCCTGTTGGCTCAGTGGTAGAGCGTCGGCCTGGCGTGCAGGAGTCCCGGGTTCGATTCCCGGCCAGGGCACACAGGAGAAGCGCCCATCTGCTTCTCCACCCCTCCCCCTCTCCTTCCTCTCTGTCTCTCTCTTCCCCTCCCGCAGCAGCGGAGGCTCCATTGGAGCAAAAGATGGTCCCGGCTCTGGGGATGGCTCCTTGGCCTCTGCCCCAGGTGCTAGAGTGGCTCTGGTCGCGACAGAGCGACACCCAGGATGGGCAGAGCATCGCCCCCTGGTGGGCGTGCGGGGTGGATCCCGGTTGGGCGCATGCGGGAGTCTGTCTGACTGCCTCCCTGTTTCCAGCTTCAGAAAAATACCAAAAAAAAAAAAAGGAATTGTATGCTGCACAGGTGTTCTATTTGATTATCCATTCCTATTTAAGTGTTAAGAACTCTTACTGAGGTTCACTTTAGAGGGTTCTAGAAGCTGAAAAATTTGACATTCATAGAACATTCCTATTAAGCGAATTAAAAGTTGAAACCACTGTAAAGGATTAATCTGGAAAAATCCCAAAGTTAACTGCTTACCTTACCCATCTTATAAGTTTTACTTGCTCCTAACTGAAGCAAGTAACCAACCACACGCGGTTTTATCTAAAGCAGGGGTCTCAAACTTGCGGCCCCGCAGGCCGCATGCGGCCCGCAGACTAATCCACGGGTTTACTTAATTTTATCCAAAATATTTTGAACTTTGTGGATTAGTCTGCGGGCCGCACAAAATTGTTCAGCGGGCCGCGAGTTTGAGACCCCTGATCTAAAGCATGCAGGAAAACAGAGGAATAAATGACAGCAATAAACTCTTCTGCGGTAGAGTTCCATGACCTTGGTCTATAGTGCCTTTACCCAATTGTCAGGTTGTCAAGATGTTTTGTTGCAAGACATATAAAAAATGTGTAAATGTTTAGGACAGTGAGAATTATACTATCAAGTTTGAAGGTAGCACTGGTTCAGGGCTATAATATGAAATCTAATATAAGTAAAATATATTAATACATATTTCATGAAATAATAAATATAAAATATATTAATATAAATATAAATAAAAATTATTTCAGGCTTATCTCGCATTGCTCCGTATACTATTTCTGGATTCCAAAATAAGGCTTTTATACATTCTTCAAAGAACTGTAGCTGGAATGTAGGACTAGTCTAAACAGTGATACAACCAGTGCTATAAATAGAGCAGTAGTTCTTTGAGGGAATCAGCCTAATTTTGTAACGGACTGCTATTATTAAACTGTTTATATGGCCTTCACTCAAGTCTCCCTTCAGTTTACAAATTTGGTTTGTAGGTCAAAATTTTTCCATAACTTTGACAATTCAAATTTCCTGACTTGCTCTTGTTTACTTGCAACACCAGTGTTTATGGCAGGTGGTTTGCAGAAAAACCTGTGGCTGAGGGCTTTTATTCACAGTTATGTAAGGTATCCTGCTCTGTATATGCAGGAATTCCCTGGCTATTGTGAATGCCTTCTCTCCTCTTTGTTATTTGTGGGGGAGTGCTGGGAAAATTTTGAACTTCTCCACTCCTCCTTAGCAGAGATTTTACCATTACTTATTTATACGTGAGACTGAAATGCATTATCAACGCACAGCAAAGGATTTTTAAAACATGTAAAATCCTTTTAAAGCAAGTTTAAGCCTCAAAAAAAAAAGTATATTTAAGCCTCTACTATTTGTCTTTTTGAGAACATCTTATTGTATCTTTCTGGATTCTTGCACCAAATTTGTGTTTAGCAAAGGGTAATCTGTTGCAGATACAGGCACAGAGAACTTAGCTTTTTGTTTTAGTCCCCATGACAATGCTTACTGCAAAATGCTTATTACTGAATTGCTCTTCCTTCTTTTAATGTCCTACTCAGAGCTTTCACTGGCTTTGAAAAGCACATATTAAACAATCGGTATACCAACCATTCTTTCCTCTGAATGAATAGTGCCGTAAATGTTCCAGTCTATAGACTAGCTAATACAGCAATTGCCTTCATATGTTAACCAGCCGAGGAATACACCTATGCATTTTTAAATGAAGATATATTTTATGACTTAAGGAGCTTGAAATAGTTACAATGGAATGCCAAGTTATTTATTTTCAGTGTGAAGTAACATAAACTTGGGCAGTGTTTGAAATTGATTGATTCAGATGGTATTCCTGATGATGGTGGTGGTTTGAAATCTTTGGTCTCTTAATCGTCTTCTTTTTTTTCTCAACAAGAAAAGGGAGGGCGGAGTCAAATTCTATTCAGAATTTATCTTTAAAGATGCAACCATCAAGATCAGTTCTATGAGTGAGGCTGTAAAGCTGCCATGCCATTAAGTTGATTTTATATATTAAAAGAAATATTGTCCTGACTGGTTATCTCAGTTGGTTAGAGCACGGAGGTTGCTGGTTCGATCCCCAGTCAGGGTACATATGGGAATAGATCGATGTTCCTGTTTCTCTCTCTCTCTCCCTCTCTCATTAAAATCAATAAATTAAAAAAAAAAAAGAATGATTTTCAGGAAAAATACATTCATATGATGTTGCTGGGCAAAAACATCCATTGTACATAGTGGTCTTAACGGAAAATATGCTTGTTCTGGATAACATAGGGAGCTATTCAGTGTTTTTCAAAACACATGTTTAAAGACACTTTCATAACTATATTGTCTTCGGGCCTGATTTTTATTTATTTATTTATTTTTAAAGATTTTATTTATTCACTTTTTAGAGAGGAGAAAGAGGCAGAGAGAGAGAGAGAAAGAAAGAGAGAGAGAGAAGGGAGGGAGAAGCAGGAAGCATCAACTCCCATATGTGCCTTAACTAGGCAAGCCCAGGGTTTTAAACTGGCAACCTCAGTGTTTCAGGTCGATGCTTTAGCCATTGTGTCACCACAGGTCAGATCTCTCTTGGTGCCTGACTTTTAAATTATAATTGTCAAACATACAGATTAGTATTAATACCCATATAACTATTATTTATATTCAACAATTATCAAGATTTTCCTTATCAAACTATTTTCAGTCATCATGTCATTTCACTGTTTCCTCTGTCAGCATGTATCCCTTAAACTGACATGACCATAAAGCCATTATCACATGTTTCAAAATAGGAATAAGCATTCTTTGGTATGTATATCCAATCTGGAACGTTGGCTAAATGTAGGAAAGCTGCTTCCCACCGGAAGTACCTTAGGGGAAGGGCACTCGTGAGTGGAGAGGGATACATCTCCTCTGATGGCAGCTGGGTCTGTGCAGTTTTCTTCTCATTGCCAGATTAGCTGTGGAGGAAAAAGAGAAAAATTACTTAATTTCAAAAAAAAATTAACTGTTGTTTAGTCTGGGAGATGCAAAGGAATATTTAGATTCAGACTATAATATGATTATTTGCTATTGGTTTAGATGCAGTTATGATACAAAAAAATTAGTGTGATGCAAATATATGAGGTATCGTATTTCCCCATGTATAAGACGCACATTTTTTGGAAAATTTTGGGGTCTAAAAACTGGGTGCGTCTTAAACAGTGATAGTAGTTTTTTTTTTTTACTTGCATATCCCGCTTTTTCACGCTTGTTTTTCGCTCATTGTTGAAGACAGTGATTCATCATCAGGTACAGATGAGGACAAGCTAATGAATGGGAATTTTGACAGTGATAAGCTGTATGAATTTTATGATGAATAAGATGAGTTCAATAACTTTATGTAATACATTTCTTTTTTCAAAATTCAGGCCCCAAAATTAGGGTGCATCTTATTCATGGTAGCATCTTATACATGGGGAAATACAGTATATTCCCAACAGTTCATGTAAATAGCAAGATCATATAGTATATAATATCCTCTCCCTCCTACATGTCTTCTCCCTCAGTGCTCCTGGACCTTTTATTTTATGTAGTGAGTTAATCACAAATATTTTACAAGGACATTGTCCAAGGTGTTCCATGTTTCAGAAAAGTAGAAATAGCTTAAATAGCAATTGCTATAACAGGAAGAATGCTTTTTGAGTTGCTACTTTAGAACTTTTTTCTTATTTATGTAAAAGGGCACACCATGAAATTCCATTTGAAATAACCTCAGCGATCAAACTTCTGATTAACTAAATGGCAAGACTGAATTTTTAACCAATTATGTACCATTTTTGTTCTAAATGGAAAATTATATTATCAAGTGAATAATATAACACATTTGGATATAAATATAATCACCTTTCTATTTAAGTGTGGGTTTGCTTTTTCATGAGTTAGAAAACTATTTTTTTTTACTTACCAGCCTTTGAAATCTTATTTAGTTTTGAAATAAAAGCATATTAGATTGTGTACTAACTTCCTGTTAGATAAGAGCAATATAACTAATATCATCTTTGAAAAATATGTAAAGAAAATTTACCTTGACCATACATATTTTTGACACTTTTGACTTTATAAACACAATAATACTAAAATTGCACATTTTTGTTTTAAATGATGTCTAATTATATAACTGGAAATAATAGCTATTGACCTATTTTAAGAATTCATCTGCAACCTGTCCCATTATGATTTTTATATGTTATCAAAATTTAGTTAACAGTACTCCATTCTAGCCAACAACATACTCTTTAATAAACTGCTTTGAATTTTGCATTTACTTAGAAATCATTAAGTGTTGTTTACCTCTGTAATGAATGAACCAAACATTTCTATTCCTTTTTACTTGTAAGGACATATCTCTAATAACTAAGGAATCAATATTCTTTAAAGTTAGAAAAATAATGATAAAATATTTATCATCATTTTAATATCCAGCTATTTTTAAAATATCCAAATAATTAACTTAACAGGATAGATAGCATATTTTTGAAATCCTACACACCCCTCTATCCCTAAGCACACCTAAGTGATTTTCAACATAAACACAATCACACTCAGAGGTCCACAGACACAAACAAGCATAAAAACAAGTTAGTTGGTACAAATATATCAATCTTACCTGGTCTCTGTCCATTAATAAGAAGACTCATCATAAAAATTAAAAATACAAAAAAGAATTGTTGAAACCTCATTTTTCTGCCACTCTAAAACGGAGCAGTAGGTCTCAAAGTAAATCAAACTTCTTCGAACAGTCTGAGCAGTATCTGTGTGGCTCTTCTCACATTCTAATGACAAACCTCGGAGAACTGCCAGCTGCGTTTTCCACAAGGGTTAATGATCACATCAGACAAGGTTACTGGTGTGCTGTGCTGTGGTCAGAACCTCCCTCGGCCCCTCCTCCACTCCCCTCCTCCTCCCCCTCTGTCACTCCCCTTCATTTCCATAAGCAAATATTGGTGAAATAAACCATTCAAGCGTGCTGTAACTTCAGTGGCGTTCT
The DNA here is from genome assembly GCF_036850995.1 of Saccopteryx leptura. NCBI lineage: Eukaryota > Metazoa > Chordata > Mammalia > Chiroptera > Emballonuridae > Saccopteryx > Saccopteryx leptura. The sequence continues at coordinate 223,418,361 of NC_089503.1, forward strand.
GGAGCTTTTAGAAGAGCCGGACTTCATGCAATCTGGATTTGGAGAAATATGTAAAACCAGGCATGGCTTTGCCTCCTCCCCTCATCATTTGCATACGTTTAAACTTTGTATTGCCCATATTGGTCCCATATGCAGAAACCAGTGGAAATGACAGGAAGTCTCTCTTTTGTCCTTTTCAGAAGGAATTCTGAAGCTCTAACTCAAGACTCCCAAATGCTTTGTGGCAGAACATGTGCTGAAATGCTTTCTCATCACCAAATCTACTGCAAAGTGGTGCCTATTTATCTTAAATCTCTAAATTGCTTAACCTATGCAGGTTTATATCAATAAACATTCCTGGGATTTAGAATGCTCTGAAATAAATCTGAGAAACATTTATATTTTTATTTTGTAAAGTGTAATTTAAAAAGTAATGGAGATAATTTTTATTTACAATATGTCCAGGATTTTAAAAATGGAAGTTGAGACAAGCCACAAACGGATTAAATCTGTGTTCTGTTAAAAATTTTATATGTGGTAGAATACCAGGCTAACACAGAAATTAGATACTTATCGACAAATTCAGAGGACACAAAAGCCAGTCTTGCACATGTGTACTAAGATCTTTTTAAGTGCTTTCTTCTCTGCTATAAACTTAAATTACTGTACTATCAAGTAAACCAACAGGATTGTGTAGATACACTTTTGAAACACATGTAGAGTCAAAATACCAAATCTAAAGCATATGTAGCTTTTATGAACTACCAGCAATTTTGTTGCATTTGGCTTCTCTAGATTCAGGTAGTTGTTATGTAACCTTGGGCTTTCTGAGGTTTGAAATCACTGCATGATTTGTGTTGATCTTGTAAGTCAGTATGTAAAATTCCCTGCGTGCCTACTGGGGACAAGAAAGGGGCCACATACTACACCTGACAAGCTCAGGGGAGGCCTGCATGGTGGCCTTACAGACTCAAAGACTACAGTAACCACATGAGATGGTCTGAAATGAAAACTTTCTTTCTTTTAAAAACAATTTATTTATTAATTTTAGAGAGAGAGGAAGGGGGGAGAGTGAGAAACATCAATCTGTTTTTCTATGTGCCCTGACCAGGGGTTGAACCTACCACATTTTAAAATTAAAACTTTCTAACTAAAAGTAGTTCATGGCTGGTACGCATGTCCTAGGTCAGTATTTCTCCCTAACAGAGGCCAGTCTTTGCCTTAACTGCACCTGCTTGTTGTCATTTTTTGCATCTATGATAACATACCTTTGGAATATCAAACTAATTTCCTCCCCTCCCCCCTCCTCCATCCCTCAAAGCACAAGATTGTTATTATTATAATTTTAACTGTTAACTATCCTACACCCACCTTTGTAAACGAAGTATATGTCTCTTCGTTTTAAAAGCAGAAATTCCTGCATTCGTGCGGCCTGTCACCACTCAGCCAAATAAGTAGAGAAAAGGACTGAATTTTTATGGATGCTTTATTCAGATGGCCAGTGATCTGAGAAAAGGGGTGTTCTGTACCCAAAGACCACCTTAACATCTCATTTCAAGCCAACCTTTTCTATAAAGGAAGAAAGGGAGAGGTAAGGGGTTTGGAATTCAGGGAGAAGTTAATTAGATAAAAGTTGCAGTCCAGAGATTTTTCCAGTGCTTATCTACTGACCAGTAATTCTTTATCTGTGTCCTTGCCAGCAGAGAGTTTGTCCTTGGAGCACTGGGGCTTAGATACCATCTTGGTTGCTTGCAGAGGTCCTGGGCCGGGGGCACAAAGTTAGGCTGCAGCCCCAGTTGAGTCACATAGACCAGTGGTCCCCAACCCCTGGGCCGTGAACCGGTACCGGTCCGTGGGCCGTTTGGTACAGGTCCGCAGAGAAAGAATAAATAATTTACATTATTTCTGTTTTATTTATATTTAAGTCTGAACGATATTTTATTTTTAAAAAATGACCAGATTCCCTCTGTTAGATCTGTCTAAGACTCACTCTTGATGCTTGTCTAGGTCATGTGATATATTTATCCGTCCCACCCTAAAGGCCAGTCCATGAAAATATTTTCTGATATTAAACAGGTCTGTGGCCCAAAAAAGGTTGGGGACCACTGATATAGACCCATTCACGTATCCAGCTCCTGGAACAAAGCTTTTTACTTGCATTAATCATTAGGCTTATTGATTATGACTAAAAGCTTCGATTACTAAAGCTAAATTTCTAACTCTTGAGTTTCTCCTATTATTCTCAACTGTTGTTTTATCTTCTTTCTTTCTTTTTTTAAGATTTTATCTATTAATTTTAGAGAGAGGATAGAGTGAGAGAGAAAGGTGGCAGGCAAGGGTAGGAGCGAGAAGCATCAATTCATAGTAGTGGTTGCTTTTCCTATGTGCTTTAACTTGGCAAGGCCGGGGTTTTGAACCAGCAACCTCAGCATTCCAGGTCGTCGATTTATCCACTGCACCACCACAGGTTAGGCAGTTTTATCTTATTTCTATGCGATTAGTTTTATATGGAAGTAATCATTTTGCTGCTGAACATGTACCTTAGCATGAGAAAACCTTGTAGGGGGTCATTAGTCAATGCAACTGGTCCTGAGGTCACCTGTGGCATCCTTGTCTGCTTTTGCTGCTTTTCTGGGCCTGGAGCTGAAATGTAACTGAGGCCAAGATGTCATCCCTAGGGGTTAATGCTTATGTGCTGTTCTCCCTGGTTCACTCCCCTGCTGATGGGATCTAACACTGTGACCAGCAATATACTAGTGGAGGAAAAGTTACCCTGGGAGTGAGGTCCTTGTTTTCTCAGCTTAGTCCTTTGCTAGGCACCCAGGACTTTTTGCTCTGGTGACCTTCTGTGCCTGGCCTATAATCCTTGCTCTGCTCACGACTGTCTGCCTACCACGGTTTTACTTTTTACCCAGTCCCAGATATCTCCTTGCTTTGCTTTCTCCCACCTCCCTAATCTATCACCAGTGGATTTCATTGTAACCCCCTCCCCCTTACGCCTTCCTCTTTGATTCTGATGTATGAAAATAAGTGGTAACACTGACATTTTCTGGAGCATTTTATCAATACATTGAGATTTGCTTCCCAGCAATTGTCAGCAGTTTAGCTCAAATAAACTTTTAAAAATTCTTACAGGTTTGGATGTTTCTTATGTTGATACTAGTTATGCGTGCAACTTCTAACAGCCACTAGCATCCAGAAATTCTTAAAATCCAAAGAAGATTTGCCTCTTTGGGGACTGGAAGCATAGTATTAAAGGGTACTACATCCCTCTGCTGTATTTGTACTGCGCTCTATACAATCAGCTTATGAGTTTGGACTCATAAAACTGTTTCATGAATGGCAAAAGTGCTTCAGATTGTTATGCCTCTGAAAGTGTTTCTACAATACAATGGAAATCAGCAAGCTAACAAGCTTGAGTGTTAAATCAAGAGAAGAACAGAAGATCAATATAGATTTTGACAGTATAAGTTCAAGCCAAGTTTTAAGTCTGTTCAAAGGTAGAGTCGTGAGTTTTCTCTATGTGTAAAGTAGTGACCACCACAGACTGCAAATGTAGATAAACATGTTTATATTTTATTACCAGAGGATCACCAAAGAACTCCTAGAATATGGCCAATATAAGGAAGAACTCTGGAAGATATATGATATCTCCACTAATCAGGGTACAGCAAAGTGTTATATTTGTCACCTTAACATCAATTTTCTCATTTAAAAAATTTGAGATAAAATACCTGGTTTTTCACTTATGAGAATTCTAAAGACTTAGTGAAATAATGTATATATTAGATTTATGAGGGCCCTGGCCGGTTGGCTCAGTGGTAGAGCGTCGGCCTGGCGTGCAGGAGTCCCGGGTTCGATTCCCGGCCAGGGCACACAGGAGAAGCGCCCATCTGCTTCTCCACCCCTCCCCCTCTCCTTTCTCTCTGTCTCTCTCTTCCTCTCCTGCAGCCAACGCTCCATTGGAGCAAAGTTGGCCCGGGCGCTGGGGATGGCTCCATGGCCTCTGCCTCAGGTGCTAGAATGGCTCTGATCACAACCGAGCAACGCCCCAGATGGGCAGAGCATCGCCCCCTGGTGGGTATGCCGGGTGGATCCTGGTCGGGCGCATGCAGGAGTCTGTCTGACTGCCTTCCCGTTTCCAGCTTCAGATAAAAAAAATAAAAAAAAATTTATGAAAGTTAAACATATTACTAGAAAATAAAACAAAATACTTGATTTATGAAAGTTAAGACATTATTTATGTATATGTTTTAAAATCATTTTTTCAAAAAACAACTTAAGGAAGATGATGATTATGTTTAAGCAGTTGATTTTTTTGGAATATAGTAGTAGAGTATTATAAAATTGATGGTCAAACTGAAATTCTAGATATTGAAGGACAATTACAAATGATCCAGCATTTCTATGAAATGTGAGTAAACAATGGTGGTAAATCATTCTTGTTAGTATTGAACAACCAGGCATGAAAGAAACTTGGTAGCAAAGTGTTAAAACAATGTAAGTGGCTCTAAAAGAGGACTTTTAGCCTGCAACTAGATGGAAGTGATAAATCATCTTTGTTTATGTGAACAGAAACTCTCACCTCTACCCTACCTACAGGAAAGGTCTGCCTCTTTGAGAGTAAAGCACTGTCCCTCTGGGCCAGGTAGACTGCTAAATGCATAACGTACATTACATGACACAATCCTCCTTAGGCCCTGGCCAGTTGGCTAGGTGGTAAAGCATTGACCTGGTGTGTGGATGTCCCAGATTCGATTCCCAGTCAGGGTACGCAGGAGAAGCTCCCATTTGCTTTTCCACCCCTTCCCCTCTTTGCTCCCCCCCCCTTTTCCCCTCCTGCAGCCATGGCTTGATTGGCCTGGGATGCTGAGGATGGCTCCATGGCCTCTACCTCCCAGGTGCTAATAAGAGCTTGCTTGCTGAGCAACAGAGCAACACCCTAGATGGGCAGAGCATCACTCTTTAGTGGGCTTGCCAGGTGGATCTTGGTAGAGGCACATGTGGGAGTCTGTCTCTGTGCCTTTCCTCTGCTCACTGAATAAAAAAAAATCTTCCTCAAAACACTCTGAAACATTACTCTCTGTTTGCTAAATGACAAAATTATCAGTTAAAGAGGGTGTAAACTCCAAGGCAATGCAACTGGGAAGAAGAATAGATAAAATTTAATCCCATGATCTGAGCTTTCAGCCATTTTCCTATCCTCTCATCTAAGGTCAAAATTCTAGTTCTTATAATAATGGACTATTGATGCTGTTATAAAAATAAGGATAAGAAAATACTTATACTGGGTTGAATAGTCTCCGCCCTCCCCCAAATCATGCCAAGCTAGAACCTCAGAACATGATTTTATTGGGAAATAGGGTCTTTGCAGATGTAGTTGGTTACGGTTGAGGTCATACAGGAGTAGAGTGGGCTCTAAATCTAATATGTTTGGTGTTCTTATAAGAAAAAAAGAGACAGAGAAACATACAGGGACACACAGGGAGCATGCCATGTGACGCCAGAGCTAGAGCTTGGAGTTATGTGGCTACGAGGCAAGGATTGCCAGCAGCCAGCAGAGGTTAGGAGAGGCATATTCTCCCTCTGAGTCCCCAAGAAGGAATCAAACCTTCTGACACTGGTTTTGGACTTCTGACCTCCTGAATAGTGAGAGAATAAATTTGCTGTTTTAATCCACCTGGTTTGTGGTACTTGGTTATAATAGCCCTGGGAAACCAGTACACATCTATATATTCACATATTCTATAAGTAGATATAGTCTCTATGTAATTCTATATACTGCTTATGCCAGATATTTAACAGAAGTTATTCTTTATTTTTATTTTTTTTAATGAGAGAGAGAGAGAGGAAGAGGGAGAGATGAGAACTATCAATTTGTTATTGCAGCATTTTAGTTGTTCACTGATTACTTCTCATATGTGCCTTGACCAGGGGGCTCCAGCAGAGCCAGTGACCCCTTGCTTAAGCCAGCAATCTTGGGCTCAAGCAGTGACCTTGGGCTTCAAGCAAGTGACCATGAGATCATGTCAATGATCCCATGCTCAATCCAGCAACCCTGTGCTCAAGCCAGTGAGCCTGCGCTGAAGCCAGATGAGCCCAAGCTTAAGCGGGTGACCTTGGGGTTTCAAACTTGGGACCTCAGTGTCCCAGGTCGATGCTCTATCCACTATGCCACCACTGGTCAGGCAGAGTTATTTTATTTAAACATCATAATGTTATGATGTAAGTTTCATCTTCATTTTATAGATGAGATAACACACTCAGAGAATTAAGACTTGCCCCAAATTGAACAAAATAGGTAATAGCAGAGCCGCGATGAGGCCTGTGTTTATCCAGTCCTGGGCCTTTAACTCTTTTGGTTTTGATCCTGTGCCCTCATTTGTCCTAAGAGAGCTGGCCCCATTCATCTCGTCTTCTCTCTCACTTGCATCTTAATCTTTCCTTCCCTACAAACATGCTCTCTCCAACCTAAAATTTTTTTCCTTTTGCACATGTTTATTCAGCCACTATTCAGCCAGATGTCTGAAATAAATAAAGTTCTGCTTTTTCACCATCTCCTCAGGCTATATCTCCTTGATACTGGATTCCAGCTTTCACCACGCCACTGACACTGGTGTCTCACATAGAATCATTAGACTTGCAAATTGGGCCTTTCTGTGAAAACTTTAGTCCATTCAAATTAGGCTACTCTCCGCTCACATTTTCCTCTTTTCTTGTTTTTGCTCATGCTGTATGTTTCTTTTCTTTAGGAACATCTGTTCTGTTTGTCCCACTCTTACTTAATTGAAGTCCTACTAGTTGCCGAGGGTTTAATTCGGTCATTCAAGATCAGTTCAACAGATAGCTGTATAAATTGTTGAGATATTCCAGGCTCTGTTCTAGGTATAAGGATAAAATGAGAAATCAGAAATAGGCCCTACTCTTGAGTTTAATGTTTATTCCATAAATGTTTTTCAATTTAATTTTTAAATAAGTTCACTAGGTTTCCTCTATAAGCTTTTCCTCATTTCTGCCAACTGGAAGTAATTCTGATTCTGTTCTGGAGATCTGGACAATTTCTTGTTATCAGAGCCTTTTCATCACCATAGCTCTTAATTCCTCTCTCGTGGGCCATAGTATCTTCATCCTGGTCTGACAGATGAACTCCTGTAGACATAAAATCTCCTTGAATAAAGAGACTTGCCCTTTCTTATTTTGATATTTTCTCCAGAGCCTAGAAATATTGAATTGAAGATGGAAATCATGAGATATTAAAAAATGAATGAGTGACAACTTAAAACCACTATGGCTCCAGAAGTGAATAGCGAATAAAGATGAGGGATATGTGAAAAATATTTACATAGAAAAGGTATAAAAGAGAGAGAGAGAGAGAGAGAGATAAATTTAGGAGTTAATTAGATCAAATATAAAGATAGTGGTTTATGATACTTGATATAAATAAGGATGCAAACTAAGTTATCTACCCATAAAGTTTAAAAAGGTGGTTCTGTAACTAAACTCCATAACCTGTGATTTATCTACTTTTATAGAATGTAAAATCCACGATGATAGGAAATTTTATGTTTTCTTCATTGCTTTGTTTTCATTGTCTTATTATTGAATAAATGAATTAGTTGAATTCCACTCTAGGTATCCTAATATTATCAGGACCTACTATTGATTTGTCTCTCTTTGCGGTGGGATTATATCCTTCCCACAGATGGAAACATTTAAAACTAATCTATTGGAGACAGATTATGGCTTAATTAAGAGTCTATCTTCCCAAGAATATGTCCCATTTGATTCCTGATTGCATTGATGGTGTTTAACTACCCCTTCCTAATAACTTGCTTTGACCGCAATTATCTGCTTAAGGCCTTATTTTCTTCTGGTTTCCCATTTCTTCCATTTCTTTGCTTTCTAACTCTTTCTGAATAGATCAATACATTGATTGACCTTTGGCTTCAGTACATTCATCATAACTTTTCTTTTGATCATTGGTTTCATTTTGACCACTTCTAGGTCTAGATCAATTCAATGCTTTTTAGTTTTTATTCCCTACATTAGTTCTCCTAAGGCTCCCTTAATTATCTACTGCCAGTCTTGGGTCCCAAATTAACACTGAAGAGGAAACTAACCACCAAGATTATAGAAGTTTGAATCATAGTAAATAAAAAATTATTGGTTTTGAAAATGTGTAACCAAAATTGACATTCTTCCTGCTTAGAGGAAATGGTGAATTAGACATGTTGAAGATAGCAAATGTATAAAATTAGAATATTGAGTGTGGTAAAACATTTATTCAGTACAACCCTCACTCAAAAATTTTCCCAGGATCTTCTTGGGCACATGTGCTGGTTGAAAAAACATTACTGATCATAAGTGCTGCATCAAACTAATATCTGAGCCAAAACATATATTTTTACAAAAAACCATAACTCCAAAAAAAGGCATACATTTTTGAGAGTATGAATATCTCCCAAAGCCTCATCTGCCTGGCAAAACTGAAAAAAATAACATGGTCATGGGAGTAGTAGATTCTGTTTTATATGAAGAACAAAAATAATAGAAGTTACAATATATATGCAATTTTTTTTTTTGTATTTTTTTGTATTTTTCTGAAGCTGGAAACGGGGAGAGACAGTCAGACAGACCCCCGCATGCGCCCGACCGGGATCCACCCGGCACGCCCACCAGGGGCGATGCTCTGCCCACCAGGGGGCGATGCTCTGTCCCTCCGGGGCGTCGCTCTGCTGCGACCAGAGCCACTCTAGCGCCTGGGGCAGAGGCCAAGGAGCCATCTCCAGCGCCCGGGCCATCTTTGCTCCAATGGAGCCTTGGCTGCGGGAGGGGAAGAGAGAGACAGAGAGGAAGGAGGGGGTGGGGGTGGAGAAGCAAATGGGCGCTTCTCCTATGTGCCCTGGCCGGGAATCGAACCCAGGTCCCCCGCATGCCAGGCCGACGCTCTACCGCTGAGCCAACCGACCAGGGCCATATATGCAAAATTTAGATATCCCCCTACATTGTGATTTTACCCTGGGCTAAAGTAATTGATTAAATGAAATTGAGAAGATTTTTGTTATTGATTGAAAAGGATATTGATGATCTTTACATAGTTTTCTTTTAATTTTTCATTTACTGATTTTTAAAAAGAAAGAATGGGGGAGGGAGAGAAAGAGAAACATTTATTTACTATCCCACCATCTATGCATTTGTTGGTTGATTCCTGCATGTGCTCTAACTGGGAATTAAACCCACAACCCTGGCATATGGGGATGATGCCCCAACCAACTGTACTACCTGGCCAGGGCTACATATTTTCCTTCCTTTCTTCCTTCTTTTCTTTCTTTCTTTTCTTCTTTGTTTCTTTTCAAGGCTACTTATTTTATTTTATTTTTTTTGGGGGGGGGACAGAGACAGAGAGAGATAGAGAGACAAGAAGGGAGAGAGATGAGAAGCATCAATTCTTCATTACGGCACCCTCATTGTTCATTGATTGCCTTCTCATATGTGCCTTGATTGGGGGGCTACAGCAGAATGAGTGACTCTTTAATCAAGCCAATGACCTTGGGCTCAAGCCAGCAACCTAGGGCTCAAGCCAGAAATCTTGGGCTTCAAGCCAGCGATCTTTGGGCTCAAGCCACCGACCATGGGGTCATGTCTACGATCCCACACTCAAGCCAGCAACCCCGTGCTCAAGCTGGTGAGTCCATGTTGAAGCCAGATGAGCCTGTGCTCAGGTTAGCAACCTCAGGGTCTCAAACTTGGGTCCTCTGCATCCCAGTTCGACACTCTATCCACTGTACCACTGCCTGGTCAGGCAGGGCTACTTATTTTTCTAATGAAGAACAAATTAGGTGAAAATCATTCAACTGACATAGGAAAGAGCCCACTTAGTAATATTATTATTATTATTATTTTATTTTATTTTTTTGTACTTTTCTGAAGCTGGAAACGGGGAGGCAGTCAGACAACTCCCGCATGCGCCCGACCGGGATCCACCCGGCACGCCCACCAAGGCGCAATGCTCTGCCCATCCGGGGCGTCGCTCTGTCGCGACCAGAGCCACTCTAGCGCCTGGGGCAGAGGCCAAGGAGCCATCCCCAGCGCCCGGGCCATCTTTTGCACCAATGGAGCCTCGGCTGCGGGAGGGGAAGAGAGAGACAGAGAGGAAGGAGAGGGGGAGGAGTGGAGAAGCAGATGGGCGCCTCTCCTGTGTGCCCTGGCCGGGAATCGAACCCGGGACTCCTGCACGCCAGGCCGACGCTCTACCACTGAGCCAACCGGCCAGGGCAGTAATATTATTTTTTAAAAAGAAAATAAGTGAAATATTTTTAGTTCTTCTTGTCTACCCCTACTTTTAACCTTGTCTATATGGTTATTCTTATTACTATTATTTATTAAAAAAACAGTCTCAAGAATTTTTATAATAAATCTGAGTGACTCCTGACAACAATTACTGTTTACTTTATGAGTTATATATGATGTCAAACTGCTAGTAAACTTCATGTCGGAATTCTTTAAGGACGTATTTAAGACTTTGAGATTCATGGAATTTTGAATAATTTTTGAATTACAAAGCTTGAATGGTCTGGAGTTTAACATTAAACTAAAAGAACAGAAATCTGGTATTTGAATCTTGACTTGTGATGATTTTGTTCATCACCAAAATTGATGGTAGTTTGGTCTAATGGAAATAGTATGACCTTAGGAGTCAGGCAACTTGAATTTTTAGTCCTGGCTCCTGTCACTAAGTCATATGGATTTGGTCAAGTTATTTTTATCAGACCCTTTATTTAAAATATGTGGTATTTAGTCTTTAAATTTACCGATTTTTAAGTTCTCTAAAACCCTAACTTTTGGCTCCACTTCAATTTCCTTTGGCTGAAAATTTAAGAGGTTTCATTAACTCATTTAATAAACATGAAATGAAAACACTTAGTATATTCAGGAATTGCATGGCATGTTATGAGAAAGAAAAATAGGAGTCCATAGCACCCATGTCTCAAATAGAACACCAGGGTGGTAGCATACTAATTGATATGTGGTTGACAAAGTACAGAAAACTTTGTTGATCAATTTCCAAGCATTTCATCCTCTCAACCCTGACCTTATTATCACTTCCTAGTAACATCCTGCAAAATATCATTTCTCTTTCCCAGAGAATCCAGTCCAATTAGTGTTATCCTAGCATGTCTAGTTGTCTATCATTGCTATATACTTTGCTTGACTTTTTTCTGTTAACTAGTCAAAAACAATTTCCAATTCTGTCCTTCCCACAGTGAGTGACCACATGGGATATTTAATAAGAATGTTGGATAGGGTTTTCTGTCAGCTTCTTGACTTGGCTGGAAGAAGTATTGTAATATTATTTATTATTATGCTGTTACTTCTGCAGTCTCCAAATTTGGCACCGGTACTAGAAATGTTTGTGATCAATTATAATAACTGGTTTTTTGTGTGTTTTATGAAAGATATTATTGATTTAGAGAGAGGGGGAAGAGGGAGTTGGAGTGGGAAGTTTCATAGTTGCTGTAGTTGCTTCTTGACTGGGCAAGGCCAGGGTTTTGAACTGACAACCTCAGTGTTCCAGGTGCATGCTCTATCCACTGCACCACCACAGGTCAGGCAATTACTATGACTGTTAAGCCCATATCACACACGATATTTAAACTAGCTTATATACTATTGATGTCTCATAAAGGTCCTAGAATACACATATATAATGTTAGAAATGAAGTTCAGTCTGTTTCCTTTATACCAATGGGAAAACTCACATTAAATGGCTTGCTGAAGGCCAAAGCAGTTAGTATAGAGCAAACGGGCACCAGTAATGAGTCTTGTTAGAAGCAAGTTTAATGTGAAAGACCCTCTTTGTATCACCTCCTATATTCCAAGCATTATTGTAGGAGCTTTACTTTAGTTCACTAATATTTATAACAACCCTTTATGCCTGTTTTACAGATTAGGCAATTTTGGTACTGTATAGAGAAATGAGATAGTTTTCCAAGATTGCAAAATTGGTAAGCAGATATAGGGTTTGAACCCAGACAGTAAGACCCTAGAGCTCCTGTTCTGAGTTGCTAACTACCTTTTACAGCTGCAAAAATAAAACAATCTTTATTATATGCTAAACTTTGTGGCATCTTCCTTAGTATTTACAATGAAATGTGTTTGAATTTTAAGTTTTATTCATGTTGTTGTCTTCAAATGAACAAGTCATTGGATTTCTGACTCTACTGAACTCCCACCCAAACGCTATTTTTCAGAAATATAATGGTTCTAGAAATAGATATGAATAGAGAATATATTTTTATATGTGTATATCTACTTGCAGAAATTTGATCTTTTAAGTTAGATACTGTTTTCTTGTGAATAGCTTTAAAAACATCCAGTTACTCTCTAACACAAGCACAAGAACTATGCTAAAAACATAAGCATAGTCTCTCTAAAAGGTTGGCATACTAACTTGTCAGGAAGTAAAGTAGACTAATAATTGTAGGTGTGTCCTTTCTTACAGAAGTCAGAACTCCACATTGAAGTTAGTTTCTTTTAAAAATCCTGTAAACCTGCACATATGGATCCAATTATTTAATTGTCTGCAGATTTGCTTCCACCCATTTCAGCTAGTCTGGCAGGTCTCTACATGCAAACTGAAGGATGGCTCCTCCAACTGACCCTTTGTCCTCTGTCCTTTTGGAGGGAGCCAATCAGCAGCAGATGCAGTGGGGTGAATGGTGTGTGTGCGTTTGCACGTGTGTGCGTGTGGTGTGCGTATAGGAAGAATGTTTATGGTAATCTAGTCACTTGAAAAGGAAAAGAATAAAGTAGAAAGGGAAAGGGGGAAATGGGAAGATGTAAAAGAGAAAGAAGTGAAGGGAGTAAGACAAAGGGTAAGCTAAAAGAGAGACCTTGAATGTTAAGGAGTTTCAATGGAGTCTTTATTTGTTTGCTTTTAGGAAAATCTATTTTGTAAATTTAATGACTACACAAAGTGATTACTCCTGGTAAAAAGTTACCTTAAAACTATGCCAAGTTTAATGCATTTAAGGAAATCATAGAGCTAGAACTACTCTCTCATGGATACAACTTTACATTTTGAAAATATTTTGCTAATCACACCTCAGCATGAAAGGCAAAAAGGGTAGTTACCATATCAATGTTTCCTCCTGATTGTAGCAAAGGACAATGAAGTGTTATTTTCCTTATAATCTCACCTTAAAAATAAAATCGACAAAGGCGATCAACCTTTGCCCTTTGTTTTCTGCTGAATCTTTGCTCTAGTATTTCTGATTTATTTTTAGTCTTTTTTTTTTCATCTAATGCAGGAGAATTTTTATCAACAAAATAGGATGAAAGAAAAATTTTAAGGCAGAATTTATTAAGGAGATGACTTTCTCCTCTACCCTTTTGGAGACCATATTCCTTTACTTTTAATGACTTTTCAATTCTACCTACAGTTTAGAAGTGAAGCATAGATAATTGCCAGGTATAACCCGGATAAACTGTCTCTTAGGTTGTCATGAAGGTTTGAATGAGAAAGATTCTTCCTGCTCTCATTTGCCCACCGCTATTAATTAATAAAAAGTAATAAGTTTTTATTTTTGTCAAAAATGGTTTTGCTTTTCCCCACCTGAGAGTGAGAGTTACTCAAATACTAACCATCCTCTCTTGAACACAGACCAAGACCTATTTGAGGATCATATTATATAAAATACACAGATTGATAAATAAGATGCCAATATGACATCATGGTTTAACTTCAACTATTAACAAGCAAATGTGCTTTCCGAGTTATATAGTTACAAGGCAGTGACTTTACTAAGATGCATACAGCTTTTTGGGAAGTTAAATCAATATCCTTGATATTTTTATCACTCAGTAGGAAAGTTTAGTACAACAACAACAACTATCTTTTAAAAATATTTTTGTTGGCCCTGGCCGGCTGGCTCAGTGGTAGGGCATCGGCCTGGTGTGCAGGAGTCCCGGGTTTGATTCCTGGCCAGGGCACACAAGAGAAGCGCCCATCTGCTTCTCCACCACTCCCCCTTTCCTTCCTCTCTGTCTCTCTCTTCCCCTCCTGCAGCCAAGGCTCCATTGGAGCAAGGTTTGCCCGGGCGCTGAGGATGGCTCTGTGGCCTCTGCCTCAGGCACTAGAATGGCTCTGATTGCGGCAGAGCGACGCCACAAGATGGGCAGAGTATTGCCCCCTGGTGGGCATGCCGGGTGGATCCTGGTTGGCGCATGCGGAAGTCTGTCTGACTGCCTCCTCGTTTCCAGGTTCGGAAAAATACAAAAAAAAAATTGTTTATTGATTTTAGAGAGAGAGGACTAGAGAGAAAGAAACATCAATTTGTTGTTCCACTTATTTATGCATTCATTGGTTTATTCTTGTATGTTCCCTCACTGGGGATCGAACCTGCAATCTTGGTGTATTGTGATAATGCTCTAACCAACTGAGCTACCTGGCCAGGGCAGAAATTAAACATTTTTTTTTTCTTTTTATTGATTTTAGAAAGAGGAGAGGAGAGAGAAAAAACATGAAATTGCTGTTCCACATTATTTATGTATTCAACAATTAACAACTACTTTAATAATAAGAATAGCAACCATTTACTGAGTTCATGGTATGTGATGTGAAAGAGAAGCTCATAGTTCCAAAATGACATCACTTATGCTAAAGCCCATGATACCAAACCTAAATTAAATACCTGATCTCACTGATGTTTCAACCTCTCCCAGAAACATAATCAACTAGTCTGAAGGAGTCTAATACAAGGGTCCTCTCATCTCTTCCCTTCCCCCTAAAAGATGTCCTGGTCTAAATATAATCTTGTGTGTGTGTGTGTGTGTGTGTGTGTGTGTGAGATAGAGACAGACAGAGACAAAGAGAGGGATAGGCAGGGACAGACAGGCAGGAAGGGAGAGAGATGAGAAGCATCAAGTCTTTGTTGTGGCTCCTTAGTTGTTCATCAGTTGATTTCTCATATGTACCTTGACTGGGGGGCTACAGCAGAGTGAGTGACTCCTTGCTCAAGCCAGCGACCTTGGGCTCAAGCCAGCGACCATGACCATGGGGTCATATCTATTATCCCATGCTCAAGCCAGCAAGCTCGCACTCAAGCCGGATGAGCCCACGCTCAAGCTGGCAACCTCGGGGTTTCAAAACTGGGTCCTCTGTGTCCCAGTTTGACTCTCTATCCATTACGCCACTGCCTAGTCAGGCAATATGAAAGTTATTTAAAAAAAATTTTTTTTTAAAACATTTTTTTCCCCCTTTTTCCTTTTTCCGAAGCTGGAAACGGGGAGGCAGTCAGACAGACTCCCGCATGTGCCCGACCAGGATCCACCGGGCATGCCCACCAGGGGGCGATGCTCTGCCCCTCTGGGACGTCGCTCTGTTGCATCCAGAGCCACTCTAGCACCTGAGGCAGAGGCCAAGGAGCCATCTCCAGCGCCCGGGCCATCTTTGCTCCAATGGAGCTTCGCTGCGGGAGGGGAAGAGAGAGACAGAGAGGAAGGAGAGGGGGAGAGGTGGAGAGGCAAATGGGTGCCTCTCCTGTGTGCCCTGGCCGGGAATCGAACCCAGGACTTCTGCACGCCAGACCGACGCTCTACCGCTGAGCCAACTGGCCAGGGCAAAAAAAAATTTTTTTTTAAGAGAATATTGTTTTTCCATTTAATTTTTACTTATTTATTTATTCATTTTAGAGAGGAGAGAGAGAGTGACTGAGAAAGGAGGAAGGAGCAGGAAGCATCAACTCCCATATGTGCCTTTACCAGGCAAGCCCATGGTATTGAACTGGCGACCTCAGCATTCCAGGTTAATGCTTTATCCACTGCGCCACCACAGGTCAGGCGAAAGTTATTCTTAACACACATAGTTCTGCTATGTTAGACATGTAAAAAGGATGTATAAACATTAGAAATGTCAAAGTAAATGTTTCATGAACTCAGGTGAAACAGAGAATGCCATTGGAAAGGGAGAGTAGAGTAGACAAAATGGCTTAAAGGTTATCTAAGCTTCCAAAATAGCATGTATAGCATGAACTCACAAACCAATAACAAGAAACAAATAAGAAAGACCACATTCTATGTTATTTATATATGAAAAAACAAAACAAGACAAGAAACCTGGAAGGAGATGTAACATTATGCTATGATTATTGGTGGCTGTCTCTATGCAGGGGTCTCAAACTCAACTCAGCATGTGGGCCGCAGAGCAAGATCACAGCCGTTCGGCGGGCCGCACTAGGTCTACAAAAGGCAACTGTTATGCAACACTTTTCTCACTGCAGTTGAAAACAAAAAAAAATCAGTACAACATTGTTCAGAGGGCCGCATGCGGCCCGCGGGCCACGAGTTTGAGACCCCTGATAGAGGAATTTTAAGTGTCTTTTCTTTGAGGGTTTTGTTTGTTTGTTTTTATATTATCCACAGAGAGCACAAATATGTAGCTGTGCACTTAAAAATATTTTTTTGATCATTGTTGGAACTCGGGCTTATTGCACTATATTGTTTTTAAATTTTGTTTATGTTTAGAATTGCCATAATAAATAGTTTAAAAATAATTTCAGAAAATGAAAATAGCTTGAAACACAGACTAAAACTCCAAGTGATTGCTGCAGCCTGTTGGGGATAAGTGTGGCTAAGGGAACAGCCTACAATATGCTTATAAAAAAAGATACCCTTCGGCCCTGGCCAGTTGGCTCAGCGGTAGAGCGTCGGCCTGGCGTGCAGGAGTCCCGGGTTCGATTCCCGGCCAGGGCACACAGGAGAGGCACCCATTTGCTTCTCCACCCCTCCCTCTCTCCTTCCTCTCTGTCTCTCTCTTCCCCTCCCGCAGCGAGGCTCCATTGGAGCAAAGATGGCCCGGGCACTCGGGATGGCTCTGTGGCCTCTGCCTCAGGCGCTAGAATGGCTCTGGACACAACAGAGCGATGCCCCAGAGGGGCAAAGCATCGCCCCCTGGTGGGCATGTCGGGTGGATCCCAGTCGGGCGTATGCAGGAGTCTGTCTGACTGCCTCCCCGTTTCTAGCTTTGGAAAAAAAAAAAAAAAAGATACCCTTCTTGCCTGACCAGTGGTGGTGTGATAGATAAAGGATCGACCTGGAATGCTGACGTCACGGGTTCAAAACCCCAGGCTTGCCCGGTCAGGGGACATAGCAGAAGCAACTACTACAAGTTGATGCTTCTTGTCCCCTTCCTTCTCTCTCTCTCTCTAATCAATAAATAAAATCTTAAAAAAAAAAGATGCCTTTTTTTGAACATGGATTACATTGCATCATAGAAGCTAAGTCATAAAGGGTAAGAGATATTTTGGATAGATTTCCCCCTGAGAAAAAACATCAAATGTGGCACTAATTCTTTCCAAGTTCTTTGTAGTGTGGTCCATGACTATATGTCTATTCTAGTCCTTTTATTACCTTACTGTGTTACACTGCTTATGAAACCCACATATTAAAAAAATTATTATTATTATTATTATTTTTTTTTTTGCATTTTTCTGAAGCTGGAAACAGGGAGAGACAGACAGACTCCCGCATGCGCCCGACCAGGATCCACCCGGCACGCCCACCATGGGGCGATGCTCTGCCCACCAGGGGGCGATGCTCTGCCCATCCTGGGCATCGCCATGTTGCGCCCATCCTGGGCGTCGCCATGTTGCGACCAGAGCCACTCTAGCGCCTGGGGCAGAGGCCACAGAGCCATCCCCAGCGCCTGGGCCATCTTTGCTCCAATGGAGCCTTGGCTGTGGGAGGGGAAGAGAGAGACAGAGAGGAAAGTGCAGCGGAGGGGTGGAGAAGCAAATGGGCGCTTCTCCTATGTGTCCTGGCCGGGAATCGAAAAAAAAATTATTATTTTTTATTTTATTTATTTTAGTTTATTTTTGTATTTTTCTGAAGTGAGAAGCGGTGATGCTAGAGAAACAGACTTCTGCATGCACCCGACCAGGGTCCACTCGGCATGCCCAGTAGGGGCGATGCTCTGCCTATCTGGGGCATTGTCCCTTGCAACCAGAGCCATTGAAGTGTATGAGATGGAGGGCATGTAGCCATCCTCAGTGCCTGGGCTACTTTGCTCCAATGGAGCCTTGGCTGCAGGAGGGTAAGAGAGAGATAGAAAGAAAGGAGAGGGGGAAGGGTGGAGAAGCAGATGGATGCTTCCCCTGTGTGCCCTGGCTAGAAATCGAACCCAGGACTTCCACACGCTGGGCCAATGCTCTACCACTGAGCCAACTGGCCAGGGTGAAAAAAAAACCTATTTATTTATTTTAGAGAGAGAGGAAGGGGGTGGGAGAGAGAGAGAGAGAGAGAGAGAGAGAGAGACAGTAATTTGTTGCTCTACCCATTCATTCAGTCTTTGTTTGATTCTTGTTTGTGCCCTGCCTGGGGATTGAACCTGGAACGTTGGGATATCAGGTTGATGCTCTAACCAAGTGAGTTACCGGCCAGAACAAAACCCACACATTTTTTTTACCATAAGATCTTTGCACCTGCTATTCCTTCTTTTTGGAATTCTCTTCCTCAGATCTTCATGTGGATGATGATGTGATTAAGAACAGGGTACCCCCACCCCTGGCTGGGTAGCTCAGTTGGTCCACAAACTGGTCTGCCAGAAATGTCCAGATGGTCCGCAAAATTTCTGACCACTGTGATATTGTGTGAAGATGATAGATCCAGTGATCTTAGTTGAACTCACTTATGCTCAGGGTGAATTCTGTCTAAGCAGTCCCCAAAAGAATTCTCCTATTTTCACTGGCCTCCAAGTGTAAAAAGCTTGAAAGCCATTGGATTAGAGTGTTGTCCTAATATGCCAAAGTTGTGGGTTGGATCTCAAGTTAGGACACGTACAAACATCAACCAATGAATGTATAAATAAGTAGAACAATAAGTCCATGTTTCTCTCTTTCTCTCTCTAAAAACAACAACAACAACAATAATAATAAATTTAAAAAAGTTATACATGCACATGAAGAAACTAATTTATGTTTAATAAGGCAAAAAATATTTTAAAGGGTGAAAATATGGTTTATCATATCTGTAATAAACAGCTAATTTTTGAGGGCCTTTACCAGATTAGGAAATGATATTTTTCCAGAATAAATTTTATCTTCATTGTATGTACTTTTATATTCTGACCACCCATGCTACAAAGCAGATTTATGACTCAGATACATTAAGTTTAGGAGAAAAAATTCATAGTGTAATGCAGTTCAAAAATTATTTTTCTTATTTTGTGAAGGCGTTTAATTTGCATAGCCTCTGACAAACAAAGATAAGGGTTAAATCACACAAGAATATCCTGTCACTGACCACACAGAACAGAGAGCACAGCCCAGGGCTGGCTTATTGGATGTTGAAACCTCTCTGGTGAATGCAAAATGCCAGACAGAGGGAACCTTTCAAATGTATTGTCTAAGTCCCTTTGTGTTCAGAGAATCAGAAAACATCCACCAACTGACAATGGTCACCTCTGGATTAATGACTGGTAGGTTTAATTTATGCAAATATATAAAGCTTCAATCCATGTATTTTACATGTTAGATTAACAGTACCCATTTCAAGGAGTTTTATATAAACTCTGAGAAACTGAAACACTTTGGTCTGAAGGAATCAATTACTTTGATTTAGAAACTGTGTTAAGGTTTAGACCCTGGCTGGTTAACACAGTCAGTGGTTGGAGCATCGTCTGGAAAAGCCAAGGTTGTAGATTCAATCCCTGGTCAAGGCACATATAAGGAGCAACCAGTGAACACACAACTAAGTGGAAGAACAAATAAATGCTTCTCTCTCTCTCTCTCTCTCTTTTTGTATTTTTCTGAAGTGAGAAGCGGTGGCGGGGAGGCAGACAGACAGACTCCTGCATGCTCCCAACTGGGATCCACCCAGCATGCCCACCTGGGGGCGATGCTCTGCTCCTCTGAGACATTGCTCTGCTGCAATTGGAGCCATTCTAAGATCTGAGGTGTAGGCCATGGAGCCATCCTCAGTGCCTGGGCCTACTTTGCTCCAATGGAGCCTTAGCTGTGGGAGGGGAAGAGAGAGATAGAGAGAAAGGAGAGGTGGAAGGGGGAGAAGCAGATGGGTGCTTCTTCTGTGTGCCCTGACTGGGACTTCCACACGCTGGGCCAATGCTATACCACTGAGCCAACCAGCCAGGGTCCTCCCTCTCTCTCTCTCTCTCTCTCTCTCTCTCTCTCTTTACAGAGACAGAGAGAGAGAGTCAGAGAGAGGGATAGATAGGGACAGACAGACAGGAACGGAGAGATGAGAAGCATCAATCATCAGTTTTTCATTGTGACACCTTAGTTGTTCATTGATTGCTTTCTCATACGTGCCTTGACTGTGGGCCTTCAGCAGACTGAGTAACCCCTTATTCAAGCCAGCGACCTTGGGTCCAAGCTGGTGAGCTTTGCTCAAACTAGATGAGCCTGCGCTCAAGCTGGCGACCTCGGCGTCTCGAACCTGGGTTCTCCGCATCCCAGTCTGATGCTCTATCCACTGCACCACTGCCTGGTCAGGCCCTCTTTCTCTCTCTCTCTCTCTCTTTTTTTTTTAAGAAATTGCCTGACCTGTGGTGGTGCTGTGAATAAAGTGTTGACATGGAACACTGAAGTTGCTGGTCTGTGAAAACCTGGGCTTGCCTGGTCAAGGCACGTAGGAGAAGCAACTACTAAGAGTTGATGCTTCCTGCTCCTCCTCCCTGCCCCGCCTTTCTCTCTCTTTCTCCTCTCTCCAGTCAATAAATAAAATCTTTAAAAAAAAAAAGAAAAAAATCAATCAATGAAAAAAAACAGTATTCAGGTTTTTAGATAATAAACTACAGAAGAGATATTGAAAAGGCCCTTACATATTATTTATATTTCTTCTGAAATATTGTTTTCATAATTTTGTTTTATTGATTTTAGAGAGAGAGAGAGAGAGACAGAAACATTGAATTGTTTCTGTATGTGCCCTGACTGGGGATTGAACTGGCAACCTCTGTGTATCCGGTGATGTTCCAACCAACCAACCTATCCAACCAGAGCATATTTCCACTGAAGTCTTAAGGTTCAAATGCAATAAAGTATTTTAACTCAATTATTATATTATCATGTTGGCAAAACTGCCTGTACTATTCTCCATGAAGTTTCCTGACCAACAGAAGAGTCAAATATAAAATGTATAATAATAACTTACTTAACTAGTATGGCACAACTGTTCCCAACCAATAACATCTGAGCCATCTTCAGTTTGATTTGGGAATTTTAAAACATAGATCTTTCTACACCTACTTCAAACTTACCAAGTTTCAGAGAGTGTAGATGTACGAGGAAGAAGAAGAAAAAAAAAAAGACTCATAATCCTACACACTTAGAGGCAGCTACTATTAACATTTTGGAATGTTCTTTTCTTTTATGAAATATATTTTTCTCTATTTTTGTCAATTTCATGTTGCCCCTATCTTCTAATGAAAATGTCACTCTACACATTTGATGACTGACTTTGTTCTATCATTTTGTACTTTAGGGGAATGTTGGGCATGAGAGTGCTAGTCTAGCTAACTTTTGATCTGTAATGAATAAATAGACTTAAAAATTATGCCTAGTTTTTAGATTTTTAAAACTGGTAGCTCAAAATAATTTGTAAAATAAATATTACACTATGAAATTACATTACTCCAAATTAGGGTAATATGCCATATTCATTTCTAAAGAGAGAGAGAGAGAAAAAAAAAACTTGGAAAAGAAAAAGAACAAACTTCAGAAAGATTTCTCCCAGTTAATGAATATCTTCTGGGAAGAAATCTATGTTTTGAGTAAAGGAATTAGGAAAGGACAGCTAATTAAAATTGGTGCTCAATAAAAGACCAGTGTTCAACTTCTCACTAGTTTTTATTTGTACATAAAAATAAAGTTGTGAATGAAACCTTAAATCATAGAACAAGGGTCTACCAGACTGCTTTTACTTAACTCCATATATATTGCTCATTGCAAAACTGTTTCTATTTTTCTTTGTCTTAGCACATTCTAAGATAAATGTGCCTTTTAGTGTAGTTGGTGGTAGTTTCATTCCTATTAAAAGAAAAACTTTTACCCTGATCTTATCAGAATATTTTGACTAAGTACTGATGATGGACAAATCAAGAGTGCTTTGGTGGTCTGTGTGTGTACGAGTACGGGAAGGGCAAAGTCGGTGTTAACTGAATGCAGGTCTTCTTCGACCATTCTTCTTCCCTGCTGTTTGTGTCTATGAAATTTACATATGAAAAGTTAATTTGTAACTTAGATAATTTTTATATTATAGGCTGCTTATCATTTTTTATCTGCTTTTTTTTAAAAGTTTTTATTTTTATTTTTTATTTTTATTTATTTTTTTTACAGAGACAGAGAGAGTCAGAAGGATAGACAGGGACAGACAGACAGGAATGGAGAGAGATGAGAAGCATCAATCATTAGTTTTTCGTTGCGTGTTGCGACTTCTTAGTTGTTCATTGATTGCTTTCTCATATGTGCCTTGACTGCGGGCCTTCAGCAGACTGAGTAACCCCTTGCTGGAGCCAGCGACCCTGGGTCCAAGCTGGTGAGCTTTTTTTGCTCAAGCCAGATGAGCCCGCGCTCAAGCTGGCAACCTCGGGGTCTCGAACCTGGGTCCTTCCACATCCCAGTCCAACGCTCTATCCACTGCGCCACCGCCTGGTCAGGCGGCTGCTTATCATTTTTTAAGACTAGTGTAGATCTGTAGAGATGCAAGATGAAAAGGAGCCAATATTATTTCTATTATTTTAGGGGACAGAAAGAAGGCATAGTCAAGACCTTTATGCAGAAGGGAAATTTTTTTTTTAACTTAAAAAAAAAGATTTTATTTATTCATTTTAGGGGATAGAGGAGAGAGAAAGAGAGAGAGAGAGAAAGAAGGAGGAGGAGGAGGAGGAGGAGGAGGAGGAGGAGGAGGAGGAGGAGGAGGAGGAGGAGAGGAGCAGGAAGTATCAACTCCCATATGTGCCTTGACCAGGCAAGCCCAGGGTTTTGAACTGGAAACCTTAGCATTCCAGGTCAACACTTTATCCACTGCGCCAACACAGGTCAGGCAGAAGAGAAGTTTGGTTTTTTGTTTGTTTATTTGTTTGTGGCAGAGACAGAGAGAGTCAGAGAGAGGGACAGACAGACAGGAAGGGAGAGAGATGAGAAACATCAATTCTTTGTTGCGGCTCCTTGTTCATTGATTGATTTCTCATATGTGCCTTGACTGGGGGCTACAGCAGACCAAGTGACCCCTTGCTTGAGCCAGCGACCTTAGTTAGGCTCAAGCTGACAACCTCGGGGTCTCGAACCTGGATCCTCTGCGTCTCAGTCCGACAGTCTATCCACTGTGCCACTGCCTAGTCAGGCAAAAGGGAAGTTTTTAAAATTATGTAATCTTCCCAGGTAGCTCCTCACCCTAGGGAATGTTAACATTACATATCAGACAGAGTTAGCTTTCAAAGTGTTTTTAGACTGATGTCCTTGTTACATTTTTATTGCTTTCATGGGTTGTACTTAAACATATAGGTCTATAATTTCTCTTTCATTACTTTTATTTGTTCAACTACAGTTTACATTTAATATTATTTTGTGTTAGTTTCAGATGTACAGCTCAGTAGTTAGACAATCACATACCTTACAAAGTGTTCCTCTGATATTTCAGTACTCACCCGGCACCTTACATAGTTATTACAATATTATTGACTACATTTCCTATGCTGTACTTTAAGATTTTATTTATTCATTTTGGAGAGAAGAGAGAGAGAGAGAAAGAGAATGGGAGAGAAAGAAGGGAGGGAGGAGAAGGAAGCATCAACTCTCATATGTGCCTTAACCAGGCAAGCCCAAGGTTTCAAACTGGCAACCTCAGTGTTTCAGGTCGACGCTGTCAGGTCTCCTATATTGTACTTTACATCCCTATGACTATTTTGTAACTGCCAATCTATACTTCTTAATCCTTCACCTTTTCTACTCAGACCTCAACCTCCTCCCTTCTGGAAATCATCAATTTGTTCTCTGTATCTTTGTGTCTGTTTCTATTTTATTTGTTTGTGTTTATAATTTCTCTTTTGAAAGGTTCTCCAGTAAGTGTATTGAGTAAAGCATTTGACTCATCACAAGATAGTTAACAAACATTAACTTTAAAAAAGAACACAACAGGCCTTGGCAAGGTAACTCAGATGGTTGGAGCATTGTCCCAAAACATCAAGGTTACAGGTACAATCCACGGTCAAGCCACATATAAGAATCAACCAATGAATGCATAAATAAGTAGAACAACAAATGTTTTTCTGTCTTTCTCTTTATCTCTGTAAGTCAATAAATTAAAAAAACTATATAAAGAAACAGCACCACAAATAACTTTATACTCGTCTGAATGCTTATTAAGGATACCTGCAGTATTTTATCATCAGGTACTTTGAAGAAGCTCAACTCATAAAGACATTAGCATTTCAGGATTTAGAATAACCCAAGTAAATTTAGCCACCTGTCTATGGTTTTATTTACAAAACTTTTTAATTCAATCGAATGGGCTCTAACAGTCAATCAAGAAGTACCCAGTTACCCAACATTAGTGGTCAAAATAGAGAATAGAAATGAATAGCCTGACCAGGCGGTGGCACAGTGGATACTGTGTCGGTCAGGATGCTGAGGGCCCAGGATGCTGAGGACCCAGGTTCAAAACCTTGAGGTTGCTGGCTTGAGTGCAGGCTCATCCAGCTTGAGCCTGGGCTCTCCAACTTGAGGTCAGGGTTGCCAACTTGAGCGTGGGACCATAGACATGACCCCATGGTTGCTGGCTTGAGCCCCAAAATCACAAGGTTGCTGGTTTGAGCCCAAGATCGCTGGCTTAAACCCAAGATTACTGGCTTGAGCAAGGGGTCACTAGCTCAGGAAGAGCCCCTTTCCCCACCCCGTCAAGGCACATATGAGAAGGCAATCAAGGAACAGCTAAGGTGATGCAACAAGAATGGATACTTCTCATCTCTCTCCCTTCCTGTCTGTCTGTTCCTATCTGTCCCTCTCTCTGACTCTCTCTCTGTCAAAAAAAAAAAAAAAAAATTACAATTTGAAGTGATAGGTCAGATACTTATTTTCCAGTGGAAATCAAATGGGAGGCACTAAGGAGTCTTCATCTCCTCCAAACCATCAGTGGCAGCGGTCCCAGTTGGACACCACATTCACCCAACCGTTGGAGTGAGCAGATATATATGTAGTGTAGAAAATGATTTATCAACATTATTTACAGTGACATCTTGTGTGTGTGGCAGGAAACGTCATCTGCATATTTCATGTGGGAATGGTGTTTGCCTTTTTAAAAGAATGTGGATAATGTCTCTTCATGTATTTCTTTTCTATCCCCTTCTCTCTTCTCATTTATTTTAATTTTTAGACATCCCAACTTATTTTAACAAAGGCAGGATAATACAGTGTGTCCGTAAAGTCATGGTGCACTTTTGACCGGTCACAGGAAAGCAACAAAAGACGATAGAAATGTGAAATCTGCACCAAATAAAAGGAAAACTCTCCCAGTTTCATACTTATTCAGTGCAGTTTGATGTGGGGTCTATTTGTTGCCCTACACACATCCAAACGATAGTGAAGTTCTTGCCACACATGGGTAAGGACATCTGGTGTAACAGAATGAATAACGTCTGTGATTCTCTGTTTTAAGTGATTAATGTTGTGGTGCTTCGTTGTAAACACACCAATATTCACGTTGCACTTTGGTCACGGATTTGAATTTAGCAAGCCACAGAACACACTGAACTTTCCTCTGTAACATCCACATCTCGACTGGCATGGCTGTGAGCTGCTCCACTGTATACACGGTGTTATGTCATCATCTGCGCATGTGCACATGCTGCCACACCATCCTACAGAAACTGGGAGGGTTTTCCTTTTATTTGGTGCAGATTTCACATTTCTGTCGTCTTTTGTTGCTTTCCTGTGACCAGACAAAAGTGTACCATGACTTCACAGACACACTGTATAGCAGTTAAGTCCCTTATATAATCTGGTATCAGAAAGATGAGACACAAAATTTAGCTTTATTACATGTTAACTGTGTGCTCTTAAATTTCTTTTCTGTAAATAGGGATAATAGAGAATAGGTGAGGAATAAACGAATGTGCAGGTAAAGCATTCAGTGCAGGACATAGTGAGCAAAATGCTAGCTTTTACTATTAATGGCCGTCCTACTGCTGTTCAAGTGGAGGCAACAATGGCTGGTAAATGACATGGTGTGAACACAGTCCTGCAAAGATGTCCATTTTCTTTAATTCTTGATAACATGATCCGTTAATCCCATTTCCTCTTCCTGTCCTGGTATGGATGGGATATGTGAGGAGGAGCAGAAGATTTGACAATCAGAGGAAGGAACAAAATAGAGCCATTTTTAACTGGTGGCAGCAGCTAGAGGGACAAGGCGTCTCATACTGAATTGAAATGTTAAGCTTTTCAGGATTCCTGAGGTCCCTAACAGGCTGGTTACTCTGACAGCAAATATCTCATGGTTATCTTTATTGACCTGTGACTTTAGTTGTCTACCGGAAGTGCAGTGTGTTGGAGCATAGTGATGTCACTTTGAGACTCAGCAGTGTGACTTCCATTTCCTCAGTTCTCTGCTCCCTGAAACACCCAGGTTCTCCTCTCTTTCTCAGAGTGGCGAATGTTGATGTCTGCCTTCTCTATTTAGCAGGGATTTGACTTAAAACAGCTAAGAGTGCATCCATTTCTATGTTGTCCTTCTGTCCTTCCTTTCAGATTGTCCTCCCTAGAGGTGGAAGGTGCCCAGGGTGGAAATACCCAGAGACTTACTTCTTTTTTTTTTAATTTTTATTTATTTAGTTATTTTTTACAGAGACAGAGAATGAGTCAGAGAGAGGGATAGACAGGGACGGACAGACAGAAATGGAGAGAGATGAGAAGCATCAATCATTAGTTTTTCATTGCGCATTGCAACACCTTAGTTGTTCATTGATTGCTTTCTCATATGTGCCTTGACCACGGGCCTTCAGCAGACCGAGTAACCCCTTGCTGGAGCCAGCGACCTTGGGTTCAAGCTGGTGAGTTTTTCCTCAAATCAGATGAGCCCGTACTCAAGCTGGTGACCTCGGGGTCTTGAACCCGGGTCTTCTGCATCCCAGTCCGACGCTCTATCCACTGCGCCACCGCCTGATCAGGCGAGACTTACTTCTTATAAAAAGTAAGAATTAAAGTGCTTAGGTTACCTCACGAGTCATGGTGGCATTAGCACCACATTAATAGAAAATTGCAGTTAATAGTCTTTTTTTTTTTGACAGAGACAGAGAGAGAGTCAGAGATAGGGATAGACAGAAAGAGAGAGAGAGAGAGATAAGAAGCATTAATTCTTTGTTGCAGCACCTTAGTAGTTCATTGATTGCTCTCTCATATGTGCCTTGATGGGGGGGGGGGGGCTACAGCAGATTGGGTGACCCCTTGCTCAAGCCAGCAACCTTGGGCTCAAGCTGATGAGCCTTGCTCAAACCAGATGAGCTTGCACTCAAGCTGGCAACCTCAGGGTTTCAAACCTAGGTCCTCTGTGTCCCAGTCTGATGATTCATCCACTGCACCACTGCCTGGTCAGGTTCAGTTAAGAGTCTTAATTCTGTCCCTTACCTGCTGAGACAGATCTAACATCATTTTCTTGTATGACTTCGAGAAAGCCATAAAATTTGTTCATGTCCCACTTGTATTACCTCTTAAATGTATATTTTACTTATCTATACTCTTTTGAAGGACCACTGTGAAAGTACTGAAAAATGAGAAAATTGATTTAACAGAACTCTGTTCCTATTACATGCTATGTTAAGACGGTTTGCATTAAAGGGATCCATAAACTCTAAGTAATCATAAACATTACTTAGTACCTTTATTATTGTGTGCTTTTTTTTGGTGATGAATCAGTAAGATGTGGAGAAATAACATCTGCATGTCGGAATAGAATTTGAGTCTTCAATGCAGAAGACTGAGCATAGAGGGAAACACTGGGCTATTGCGCTTGTATTTTAGCATGAGGGTTGGTTAGATTGGGCTTTCCTGGGTGCTTTGGTGGATAAAGGTCATGTGGATGCTTGCTTCCCCCTCTGCTGATACAGCTAAAGTTTCTGGTTCCAAGGAGTTGCTGATGATATAAATTCCAGAACACAAAACCCACACTTTTCTTAATGGGTTTCAGGCCCATTATTGGTAATAATTTTAAAACTATTTGAACTCATGACTAAAGAGGAGATGCTTCTGCTTTTCATTAAATGTCACCAAACAGGTGCTAAGTTCTGCAGTCTTTAATGCCTTCCAGCCTCTTCTAAGTCAAATTTAAAAATAAAATATTTGAAATCCTCCCAAATTTTAATAGTTACATTTGTAAGAGTTCAAATAAGCACACATTTTATGACCGCTAGTTCACATCATTTGATTTCAGTGACAAAGTTCTCTTCTTGCGGAATCTGAGTAGAGATAAATGGTTGGAAAAAACATACAAATTTGTCTTTGTTACATATGTAGTTGCACAAAAGTTTTGGGAACATTGTGTCTTCTTCCTTTTTTTTTTTTTTTTTTTTTTGACTGCACCAAGATATATCGAAAAAAAGGCTGCTCTGCTGGGGAATGTCTGAAGGAGGATAAATTTGTGCCTAGGAGATGGAGGGTAATTACAAGACAAATGACTCACACATCCGGTAAATTCATGGAAGGTTAAACTAAATATTTCAAGCTGTTATTTGGTCTGTTGACTCATGCTTATCTGAGGCTAACAACTTGCACAACTGCTCCTAGGTGTCTTCTGTTTAGCTGTCATTCTCACTTGAATTACTTTATGAGGAATATTTAGGATAGAGAGATGCAGGGGATGATCAAGGGAAACGGGCTTCTCACAGCCCAGGGAGAAGGCTCCGGTTCTGCTCTTCTTCCCTGAAGCTGTGGGGCAAAGGCCACTTGGGCCAAGAGCAGAAGCTGATTTTTACTTACGATTTCTAGAGATTCTTAGAGACTCTCTAGAAATTTTATGGGAATGAAAAACTTAATCACTGAAAAATTTTCAATTTTGACGACTAACAGGCTTATTTATTTATTTAAAGAATTTTAAAGAGACAACTAAAAACCTTTTTACACTGGGTTGTAGATAATACACTGCTCACAAAAATGAGGGGACCAGGGAACGTGCAGATACTCCAGCACTCTGAGCCTTTTGTACAGTGCCTTGTCACCAATGAAATAAAAGTTGGTTTTGCATCTCATCTGCAAAACAAAACAGCTTTCTTTGATTTGTTGTTTGCTTTTCTAATGTTCTTGTTTAATAAAAATAAATCAAATGCTTCTTTTTTTAATCGCTTTTCATATTCATTTTGAAATATTGCCTAATTTTTGTGAGCAGTGTATTTGAGGTGATCATGATGCCTGTGGACATATATGAGAATGTCTAAGGTCTTAGGAGACACCTACTAATGCATGTTGATGTGGACTGATATGATGTCTGCAACATATTTTGAAATGTTTCAGCAAAAAATATCGAAATAAATAAAATGTGACAAATTGTTAAAATATAGTTGAATAATTGGTAAATGTGCATTTCGTATGCTGTTCTTCCAACTTTTCTGTATGTTGGTAAATTTCATAATAAAAAATTGGAAAAAATCTATTCATACTCACAAAATGCTAAGACTTAATTTCCAACTTTGAAAGTTGTTGCCAAATATATGTCATATATAAGATTATATATATAAATCACTTTAATGAATCAATTTCTGTTATTTTAAAATTATTCTGTTAAAGAAGAGTCAATGCATTTTTAAAATGAATGATTTTGCCTGGCCGGGTGGCTCCCATATGCCAAGGTTGAGGTTTGATCCCTGATCAGGGCTCATGCAGGAATCAACCAATGAGTGCATAAATAAGTGGAACAACAAACCAATGGTTTTTTCTCTCTCCTTCCTTCCTCTCTCTTTAAAATCATCAAATTAAAAAAAAATCTGCTAAAATAAATGATTTTGGATATCAGATTATTATGCTATTTTGATAAGAAATAAAACATCTGACACATGTAAACAGGCAAAAGGACAATCACGTGGATTTTTAATGTCATACTGGAGCATTGTCTAACTTGTTCAAACATAAGTTACCTAATTTTCTAAGGATATGTACCTTTTTTGACTTACTATTTACTATTTTGACTTACTATTTACTATTGATATTCTTTAAGGACAGATGCTAAATTGTAGAATGTAGATGCTAAATTGTAGAAAACTAATGCAACACATAATCTTTGTCCAACAGCACTGCAAATGAATTTTGTCCAGTAGAGATGTGAATGAGAAAATATAGCTCAAAAGTTGCATTTTTATTCCCTGTATGACATTAACCAGTTCTATATCTAATTTAGCAATCTTATTTTATCATTCTTCCTTTTAGAGATTATGAACACTCTTTCTCTCCTATAATCTTTTGAACCCATTTTACTACTCTGCTGGTTTTCTCATGAATGATTTACATAAATCTTTGACATATGCTCACTTTATATTTATGTGAGTCATGTTTTTAATTTTTGTAAATTAGATGTTGAGTGATTCCAGTGTCTACATTTAAAAATAATATAAAAACTTTATTTAAGATATCTACATTTACAATGTACCAAATATTACACCTGTAACAACTTTTTAAGGCCATAATGAAGAATTTGAATGGCAACTTAAAAATGTGTGAAGACATAATTTTAAAAAATTATCTCAGAGGTTATCCGAGAAAAAAAGAAGTCCAGGATGATTATTTCACTACTCTTTTCCCTCTCAAGCTTTAACACCTTTTCCCCTGCCTGCTAAATCACTCTTGGTTTTAATCTTGCTTATATACTATTTCACTAATTAAGGCAGGAACATTAGGTGGTGCAGTGGATAAAGTGTCCACCTGGAACGCTGAGGTCCCTGATTCAGAACCTGGTCAAGGCACATATGGGAGTTGATCCTTCCTGCTTCTCTCTCTCTCTCCTCTCAAAAATAAATAAAAAAAAATAAATTAAAAAATGAAAAGAAAAGAAATATAAAGAAAATATGAAAAAAAGAAAAAAAAGTAGGAACATTAGAAGATTTCTACTGTAGGTACTTACCACCATCAGCTGTCTTTGCATACAGTGCTTTCCAGGTCCTCCAACACCGTTGCTATGCTTTGGCCAAATGGGCCTGCTGATGTTTAGTATTACTTTCACATAATGACAGCAGTCTATCACCTTCTTTGTCCATTATACCTTTTTCAATACCCAGAATCCTCATTATGTAATAATCCTCACTCTTTGATAAGCTAGTTAACATTTTTCAGAAATGACAAATAGAAGTTCATGAATTGGAAGATCCACGAGAGTGTACATTTGTTTGTGTGTTTGTGTGTGTACATGTGGAAAAGACACTGTGCTAGAGAGAGAGCAAATGATACCAAATAGCAGACCAGAGATATAGAAACAGCCTTTAATTTCAGATTTCATTCTTTTACTAAGTGTTTATATTAGAACTATAAAGGGAAAGTGAAAGGCAAAATCAGCATAAATAACTTTTAACACCTCCCCTTGTGCCCCAACACCATTCTGCCTTTAGGTTCACCAGACTGTGAAATTTCCTGGGCAGGTGTGTTGTCTTATTACTCTTGGTGTCTGTCTGCTTCCAGTGTCTGACACAGAGTTGTTGTTCAGAAAATATTTGCTAAATGAATAAATTAACTTATTTAAATTGCTTTTTATACATTGGTTGATAAAGTGAGATAATTTATATATTTTTATTTATTCAACATATTTATTAAGTCTGTACTACATTTTAGGTACTTGTCTAGATTCTGGAGTTAGAATCAATGGTGACCAAAGACAGACATGGTTTAGTAATGTTCTATCTACTGAAGACCCATATGTTTAAAAAATACAGGCTATGTTAAATATTTTATGCTGTAAATCAATAGACTTGATTAATACTCATAGCTGGAAAGATGTTTAGGTATAATATGGTTCAAAGGCATTAATTTTATAGATGAGATAATATAAGTTAATAAAGTTTAAATGATTTGCCTCAAATTACAGTTAGCTCATATTAAAACTCTGAACTCAAAAAAAAACAACAACAAAAAAACCCCCAAAAAACTCTGAACTCTATTTCCAGGACTTTGTCCATTACCGTTGTGTAGCTTCCAAATAGATACATTAATATAATTAAAGACAAGCATTTGAATATTAGACATTTTTATTTTATTTTATTCATAATTGAATTTATCAGGAGACACTAGTCAACAAGCTTCTTTTATTATAAAAAATGAATTCTTGTGAATTGTTTGCATGATTGAATTTAACATGACCCTCAGTTTTCAGGCACGCATGGTCATCTGCTCTATTCAATTTGTCATTTAGTATGTAGTATTTACAGTACTATCTTTATTTGGAGAATAAAAGGGCTGTTTACCTTCAGAATCCTTCAGAAATGTCAACTCTTAAAAAAGAAATAATTAATTTGTTATAGCAAAGGGCAGCAAATTTCAGACTATGTTTGTATATAATCCATGAACAAAGAATGGTTTTCACATTTTTAAAAATTTATTTTTTATTTTTTACAGAGACAAAGAGAGAGTCAGAGAGAGGGATAGACAGGGACAAACAGACAGGAACGGAGAGATGAGAAGCATCAATCATTAGTTTTTCGTTGCACATTGCAACACCTTAATTGTTCATTATTGCTTTCTTTTTTTTTTTTTTTTTTTGTATTTTTCTGAAGCTGGAAATGGGGAGGTAGTCAGACAGACTCCTGCATGTGCCCAACTGGGATCCACCCGGCATGCCCACCAGGGGGCAATGCTCTGCCCATCTGGGGTGTCGCTCTGTCGCGACCAGAGCCACTCTAGCGCCTGCGGCAGAGGCCAAGGAGCCATCCCCAGCGCCTGGGCCATCTTTGCTCCAATGGAGCTTTGGCTGCGGGAGGGGAAGAGAGAGACAGAGAGGAAGGAGAGGGGGAGGGGTGGAGAAGCAAATGGGCACCTCTCCTGTGTGCCCTGGTTGGGAATGGAACCCGGGACTTCCGCATGCCAGGCCGATGCTCTACCACTGAACCAACCGGCCAGGGCCCATTATTGCTTTCTCATACGTGCCTTGACTGTGGGCCTTCAGCAGACTGAGTAACCCCTTGCTTGAGCCAGCAACCTTGGGCTCAAACTGGTGAGCTATTAGCTCAAACCAGATGAGCCCTCACTCAAGCTGGCGACCTCGGGGTCTCGAACCTGGGTCTTCTGCATCCCCGTCCGACGCTCTATCCCCTGTGCCACCGCCCGGTCAGGCACATTTTTTTACATTTTTAAATAATGGGAATAAAATAAAAGAAGAATACTATTTCATGACATGAAAATAATGTGAAATTCAAATTTTAGTTTCTATTAATATAATTTTGTCAGAACATCCGTGCTTACTTGTTTAAGCAATATCTGTGGCTGCTTTCTCAATACAACAGCAGAATTGAATAGTAGCAACAGAAACCATGTGGATTGTTAAGCTTAGAGTATTTATGATCTGGTCCTTTAATTTAATTTAATTTATTTTTTGTGACAAGAGACAGAGAGAGACAGAGAGAGGGACAGACAAACAGGAAGGGAGAGAGATGAGAAGCATCAGTTCTTCATTGCGGCTCTTTAGTTTTTCATCATTGATTGCTTTCTCATAGGTGCCTTGACTGGGGGGGGGGCTACAGCAGAGTGAGTGACCCCTTGCTCAAGCCAGTGACCATGGGGTCATGCCTATGACCCCACACTCAAGCCAGCGACCCCACGCTCAAGCTGGTGAGCCCACCCTCAAGTTGGATGAGTTTGCGCTCAAGCTGGTGACCTCGGAGTTTCGAACCTGGGTCCTCTGCATCCTAGTCGACCCTCTATCCACTGTGCCTGGTCAGGCCTATCTGGTCATTTATGAAAAAGTGTACTCACCCTCGTATTATAGCAACAAATACATTGTACTCTCACTTGCAACACTTGGGAGAGAGACATTTAGATAACTATTTATATTTAATGAGAACCAGTGATTTTATTTTATTTTTATTTATTTATTTATTTATTTATTTTTGAGAACCAGTGATTTTAATATTTTAGGGGACTATACCAAAGCTTTATCTTAAAATTGCAAATAACCTAAAATAGGTTCAGGTCTTTTCTTACTTTCTCTTCTTGCTTAATACCACATTAATGTCTATATATTCCTTTTCTTAAAAAAAAATTAAGCCTAGAAGTGACAAATGTGATGGTACTTTAACCAAGTGAGCTACCCAGTCAGGGCATCTTCGACTTATTTTATAACTGGAAGTTCGCACTTCTTAACAGGGAAGCAGAACTCTTCCCTGTTCTGCTTCTCTCTTCATCCCCTTCACCTCCGGCAAGTATCAGTCTGTTCTGTTTCTATGAGTTTGTTTCTGTTTTGTTTTGTTTGTTCACTTGTTTTTAGACTCCACATACAAGTGAAGTCTTGCTCTTTCTGACATATTTCACTTAGCATAATCCTCTCAAGGACTATTATGTCTTCACAGAAAGCAAGATTTTTTTCCTTTTTATAGTTGAGTAATATTCCATTGCATATATGTACTACATCTTTTTCCATTCATCTATTGATGGACACTAGCTTGCTTCTGTATATTTAACAATGCTGCAATAGGCATCCATACATTTTTTAAAAAAAATTTGGCCCTGGCCGGTTGGCTCAGCGGTAGAGCGTCGGCCTAGCGTGCGGAGGACCCGGGTTTGATTCCCGGCCAGGGCACACAGGAGAAGCGCCCATTTGCTTCTCCACCCCTCCGCCGTGCTTTCCTCTCTGTCTCTCTCTTCCCCTCCCGCAGCCAAGGCTCCATTGGAGCAAAGATGGCCCGGGCGCTGGGGATGGCTCTATGGCCTCTGCCCCAGGCGCTAGAGTGGCTCTGGTCGCAATATGGCGACGCCCAGGATGGGCAGAGCATCGCCCCCTGGTGGGCAGAGCGTCGCCCCATGGTGGGCGTGCCGGGTGGATCCCGGTTGGGCGCATGCGGGAGTCTGTCTGACTGTCTCTCCCCATTTCCAGCTTCAGAAAAATGAAAAAAAAAAAAAAAAAAAAAAAAATTTGAATTAGGAAATTAAATTTAACAGGGTGATATAGATCAATTCATATATATTTTCAAATTATTATTTTTGTTTCCTTCAGATAAATATCCATAAGTGGAACTGCTGGGTTGTACAACAGCTTCTGTTTTAAATTTTTGAGGACTCTCCATATTGTTTTTATGCGGCTACACTAATTTACAATTCCACCAACAATGTGTGAAGGTTGCCTTTTTTTGATATCCTCACCAACATTTGTTATTTTTTGTCTTTTTGATAATGGCCATTCTGACACATGTGAGGTGATATCTCATTGTGGTTTTGTTTTGCATTTCCCTGATGATTAGTGTTGTTGAGCATTTTTCTGTGTGTCTATAGGCCATCTGTATGTTCCTGCACCTTTTCATATTTAGAACTAAGAAAATTTTAAAGATTTTATTAGCAAGGGGTTTTATAGGTAGAAGGGAGGAGAAACAAGAAAGTTATATTAAGCCACAAAACTGATTGGTGGTCTATATACTTTATAGGGCATGGCAGGTGCCTGTTAGGTAGATTACTTAACACTGATCAGCATGAATGGTGGTGGTACAATAGATAGAGTATCAAGACTGAGATGCTGAGGACCCAGATTTGAAACCCCAAGGTCACCGTTGAGCACGGGCTCATCCGGCTTGAGCATGGGATTGCCACCTTGAGTGTGGTATCATAGACACAATCCCATGGTTGCCGGCTCGAGCCCAGAGGTCACTGGCTTGAGCCCAAAGGTCACTGGCTTGAAGCCCAAGGTTGCTGGCTTGAGCAAGGGGTCACTCGCACTGCTGAAACCCCCCGCCCCAATCAAGACACATATGGGAAGCAATCAATGAACAACTAAAGTAACATAACTATGAGTTGATGCTTCTCATCTCTCTCCCTTCCTGTTTGTCTGTTTCTTTCTCTTTCTCTAAAACAAATAAAACAAACAAACAACAAAACACTGATCTGGCAATTCCTAATTGATGGAATCATTTCTGGGAGAGCCAAACTATAATTGAACCCCAGTATGGTGATGTGGGGCTTAGAACAAGCAACTCAATTGTGGGCATGTTGTCCTTTAACAATATTGAATATCTGTTGCTGTCATATGTGTGTCTGTGTATGCTATGAATGTATGATTAGTAGTTGATCTTATAATAGAGCCAAGTACTGATTTTTATTTTATTAATTTCAGTAATAAAGAGATGTCTTTCTTTTTTCCATTTAGCAAGCAGCAAAGATGAAGTTGATTTAAAATTTTTTACTCTTTTTATGAGTAAATAAATAAGAAATGTGGTAAATGTTCCAATATTACAGAAATGTTGACTCTTAAAATTTTTTTTATTTATTGATTTTAGAGAGTGGAGAGAGAGAAAGAGGGGAGAGGACGCGAAGCATCAAATCTTAGCAGTTGCTTACCATATGTGCCTTGACAGGGCAAGCCTCAAACTGGTAACCACAGTATTCCAGGTTGATGGTTTATCCACTGCACCACTACAGGTTGGGCAAAATGTTGACTTAATAAATGAACTTATCTGTAACCTTTTTCCTCCTCCCATACCAATGCAAACAGTTGGTAAATATATTATAGATTTTTTTTTTCAGAGACAGAGAGAGAGTCAGAGAGAGGGATATATAGGGACAGACAGACAGGAACGCAGAGAAATGAGAAGCATCAATCATCAGTTTTTTCGTTGTGACACCTTAGTTCATTGATTGCTTTCTCATATGTGCCTTGACCGCAGGCCTTCAGCCGACCGAGTAACCCTTTGCTTGAGCCAGCAACCTTGGGCTTAGGCTGGTGAGCTTTGCTCAAACCAGATGAGCCCACGCTCAATCTGGCGGCCTCGGGGTCTCGAACCTGGGTCTTCTGCATCCCAGTCCGATGCTTTATCCACTGCACCACCGCCTGGTAAGACTATAGATTTTTTTTTTCTTCTATGTGTTTGTGCCTAGTAACACATATAGGAAAAAGATTTACTAAGAGCTTTGGTTTGAAGTCTGATTGTGTTAAATTCTGATTCCGGAACTCACTAGTTTATGTTCTATTCCTCATTTCTAAAGTAATAATAATATACCTACTTTACCAAAATGTTGTGAATACTCAATCAGATAATATATATGATACTCTCTCTGTACATAGGGCATTTTACTAAGTGTTTTTAAATTAGCCACTTTTAATGTTTATATAATATGTATTTATATCATTTTTTTTTTTTACAGAGACAGAGTCAGAGAGAGGGATAGATAGGGACAGACAGACAGGAATGGAGAGAGATGAGAAGCATCAATCATCAGTTTTTCGTTGCAATACCTTAGCTGTTCATTGATTGCTTTTTTATATGTGCCTTGACCATGGGCCTTCAGCAGACTGAGTAACCCCTTGCTCAAGCCAGTGACCTTGGGTCCAAGTTGGTGAGCTTTTGCTCAAACCAGATGAGCCCGTGCTCAAGCTGGTGACCTTGGGGTCTCGAACCTGGGTCCTCTGCATCCCAGTCTGATGCTCTATCCATTGCACCACTGCCTGGTCAGGCTATTTATATCAATTTTATAGATAATAATCACAGAGAATTTTCTTTTGTCTTTTTAAAAAATATCCACCTTGAAATTCTTTTCATATCATAGTAATATAGTTACTAATTTCTATTACATTTTTAAGGGTTCTACAATATTGGAGGTAGTATTAGAATACTGTATAAATTTACCTTAGTTTATTTAAACAATGCTCGTCTGGTAAACATTATTTGTAGTCTCAGGGTGTGTGTGCTGGGGTTGCTTATACCACCAGCTCATAAGAGCTGATTGTCACATTTCCTCCTAACTCTGTGCTCAGCTGACATGTTGGTAGCTTGATATCATGGTAAGAGTATTTACACCACGGAAATTGGCAGATTCTAGTGATGACTTCCTTTTTTTCCTTCACTCTACACATACCATTAACCAGAACACCAGTGTGTAGTTCTCTGTAAAGCTAGAAGCTACAGCCACTATCACAGCAGCCCGGCCCATGCAGGTTTGCATTGGATTCGGACAGTCGGTAAAGAAATGGCGGAGTCGGAGGATGGTGTGCCATCATCTTTAATCCTAGCTTGCACCCGGTGGGCAAGTAAAAACACACACTGGGCTCCAAAACCCACTCACATTCAGTGCTCACAAAGCTACTGACTTATCCGAGTTTCCTAGAATCAAAGGTTTCTAGCTCACCAGACTTATTCATCTCTGTTCCCCATCTCCTTCCTTCTCCCTGCACAAACTCTGCACAAACTGGCTTCTCACTCAACACTCGCCATCTTGGCTGCTTCTCCTGGCCTCCTCCACGTGGCCTTTCTCTGCTCTCCTCTCTGCTCTCTCCTCTAATGATAATCTCAGGAACCAAGAGAGCAAGCTCCTGTTCTGCCCCCATTTTATAGTGTAGATTCATAACCTTTAATCTAATATACAAAATAGGGGAAGTCTCTAATATAATACAAAGTCACTTCTCTGAGACATGATGGGATTGTACCACCCCACATTAAAAGGGTGGGAAAGACTTAGTCCTAAAACCAAGCCCCAGGCTACAAGGATCCTGCCTGCCCACAGTCCACCCCCAACACACATTAATATCACCTGGGCGACAGCTTTCACGTGGGCAGCGCCATCTTTAACAAAGTGAGTATAATATATTATATTTTATCTGCCCAAAATTCTCCCATCCAAGTATTAACCAGGCCTGACCCTGCTTAGCTTCTGAGATCAGACGAGATCGGGCACCTTCAGGGTGGTATGGCCGAAGATGCCTCAGTGTGTAGTTCTCAATTTGTTATAACTTATAATTAACATTCTGAAACATACAAATTTGCATATTAGTGAAGGTATTTTTTAAAAATCCTTGAAAAGAAAGGAAAAAAAAAAACCCCACTCAAAAACAACGAAAAAGCCAGATAAAACATTTTCATTTGTTCCTTCTGGTAGTAACTTTCTTCCCCTAACCAGCTAATGGCCAGGAACTGAGGGATAGTTGTTTGATTTCTTACAGGGCACTTTTCCCCTCCCCTGCTGGATTCCACAGATGCTGGTCCTTATTTCAAAAAATTATGGTAACTTGACACTAATATTGTCGTTACTTTCAATTAATGTAGATGCATATGTACACAGGAAGGCTTGACTGAAATCTTTTGGCTTTAGATCTAACTATTAGATATTCACTGGGGGAAAAGATGTTTTTCCAGACATCTCCCTTTAGTTCTTTCCCAGTGAATGGATCACAGAGGAGAAGGTGAAAGGGGATGTAAATTTGAACCCTTACTAAATTCCATTCCTATTCTTATTATTATGAAAAAGTTGCTAATCACATCACAAAAACAAACTTCTTTTAAG
Source organism: Saccopteryx leptura (assembly GCF_036850995.1). Lineage (NCBI taxonomy): Eukaryota > Metazoa > Chordata > Mammalia > Chiroptera > Emballonuridae > Saccopteryx > Saccopteryx leptura. The sequence goes on from NC_089503.1 coordinate 223,457,789, forward strand.
TTAATTCTCTGAACACAAAGTAGGCTTGTAAAACGCAGATTAGTTCTCAAATGTACATAGAGTTATACAATAGAGAAGATCTCTCAAGGAAACATCCGGAGGGCTAATAAAAGATGAACAAAGAAGAAAGTAAACTAATCCTCCGAGTTCATTGTTGTCACATCTCCCATTCTCTCACACCCTCCCAGGAAAATATTGTAAAAGCAGTACGGGCCAGAATGAGAAACAAATGACTAGTTTGTACTGAATGTTTTTGGGCTATTCATACTTGCCCTACTTATTTTGAAAAACTCAAATAATTTATTTGACAGTTTTAGTTAGAGCTGTCACTGAGGGGTAAAAAAGAAGGGAGAAGAAGAAAAGCCAGAATCTGGGATCTGGGGTAAGCCTGGCTGAGTAGCCTGAAAGGAAAGTGGACCAGGGCAGAATAGAATACATTTAACCTGCATTTGCATATGAGAGCTGGGAAGTACCGTCAATTTGGTCACAACCTAAAGCACACAACACTTTTAATAAGACTGCAGTTATACTGTTAGTTGATAGCAAAATTCCAAATAAAAGCTCCAAGTTTTAGAGAACAAAAATGAGAATGTGACTGTGACTATACAAAGTTTTATTTTAAGTAAATATAAGAGTAGCGAAAGGGAAGAAATATAAGAAAAAAAGAGTAATTTTACTGAATATATTTTAACCTCATTGAATGTTGCTACAAAAATATCCCAAATCTTTAAATGAGAAAGTAAAGACCTCTGTATTTTTCTTTTATTTTTAAATAGAAGTTGATGTGTTTTTTGTTCTCATAAAGCAAAAAGCAACAGACTTAGCTAAAAATTTATGACCACTGCTTCAAATTATTTGGAGAGCAAAAAAGTTAGAATGTGTTTATACTGGGCTGAGGTGAATGTGAATAAAAGAGTATTGCTAGGAAGGATGAAGAGACTGGAAAATTTGTAAAGCTTAAAGTTGTATTTCACTCCAGGCAAAGCTAATTAGGACTTGGCTGTACCTAGATTTGGACGGGAGCAGGGGAGGGAGGAATGTAGGCCTGAAATACTAGTTAAACTTGAAAAAAACACACTTGAATATAACCAAAGTTTTTTTGTTTGTTTGTTTGCACTTGTAACTTTTCAGGCTTTTCCTTTGGTTTCAGTCCATAAAGTCTTATCCCCATGACCCCTTAGCCAGCCAAGTGGTTTCCAACAAAACTCAGTCATGGATGATGTTTAATTAAGTAGGAGGGATATGCAGAGAACATTTATAGGGCTGTAGTTTTCTGACTGAAGATATATTATCTACATCTAATTTTTTTGTAAATAAACATGAAAGGGTGCTTTGGCCCGTCAACCCAACAACCACTGGCCATAACTTGATTCAGCAAGACACACACTAATAACTACTCAGGTTGGGATTAGGATAATTCTTACCAAATCAAAGCCTGTAAAACAAAGAGTTGATGCAAAAATTATTGTAGGATATTGCTACATTTTCTTCATTAGCTTGTTACAGTGATAATTTCTGAATGATTCCCCTCTGTATATAGAATGTACAGAAAGTCCTGTATGGTTACAAGAATAGAATGATTGCATCATGTAATTAGCATGATTCTTTTAAGTAGGAACTGCTTCTTCTGTTTTCTGGTTAACGTGTATTATAGGTATTTAAATTTTTTTCTTCCATACTTTGTGGTATTATTTTCTTCGTCTTTGAGGTGTGCTCATTTTATTTTATTTTATTTATTTATTTTTTAAAGATTTTATTTATTCATTTTAGAGAGGAGAGAGAGAAAGGGGGAGAATAGTAGCAGGAGGCATCAACTCCCATATGTGCCTTGGCCAGGGAACCCAGGATTTTGAACTGACAACCTCAGCATTCCAGGTTGACGCTTTATCCACTGTTCCACCACAGGCCAGGCCGGAAGTGTGCTCATTTTTAATGTGAATAACAATTAGCATCCACAATGATAAAAAATACTGCAGGGAAGGCATGAAAACAGCCAAAGTAAGCAGAGCTATGGTTTCCAGTGGAATGATCACAACTCTGATAAAATCACAGTCCTATAATTTATACTGTGAAGTTTGCAAACTAGTTAAAAAGGCACATTGCTCCCTTCTCTTCCTGTCATATAATGTGAAACATAGCTGTCCTGATATATGTATATTTGAGCACCTTAGTCCTTTGAATAGTATTCCCTTGTTTCCAATATCACAGAGCTTCCCATCAGCTATCCTGCCCAGTTCTTAGGCCGACTAAACAAGATCGAATGTGGTTGCTATTAGTATTGGTTGTTAAGGCTGTTTGCCTGCATGATTTATTTTCATGTGCTTTTCAGCTGCTTTTGTATTTCCCAGGTCTTAGAAGTAATATCACTTAACAGAAAAGAAAAGAAAAGCTTTTCTCACTGCTCATAATGCATGGGAATGGGAAAAGGAGCTTACATTCTCTGGCATTTGAATGATCCTAAAGATCCTTTTGTGTGTCTACTGTGTATAAAAATAACTAGGCCTTGGCCGGTTGGCTCAGTGATAAAGTGTCAGTCTGGTGTGTGGAAGTCCCGCGTTCGATTCCTGGCCAGGGCAAACAAGAAAAGCAACCACTGACTTCTCCACCCCCCCCCCTTTTCTCTTTCTGTCTCTCTTCCTCTCCCACAGCCATGGCTTAATAGGTTTGAGCAAGTTGGTCCCAGCCACTGAGAATGGCTGCATGGCCTCACCTCAGTGCTAAAATAGCTCAGTTGCCAGCAACAGAGCAGGCCCCAGATGGGCAGAGCATTGCCCTGTAGGGGGCTTGCCAGGTGGATCCGGGATAGGGAACATGTGGGAGTCTGTCTCCCTGACTCTCACTTAATAATAATAATAATAATAATAATAATAAATGGCTAATGACATTTTATTGAAACAATAGTGGGATGAAGAAATATTTCTAAAGAAAAATTTTCTTTTTCTGTTTTGTTGTTGTTGTATGGGAGTAATTAAGAATTTAAGTAACTGCCTGACCAGGTGGTGGTGCAGTGGATAGAGCATCGGTCTGGGATACTGGGGTTCAAGACCCCGAGGTCGTCAGCTTGAGCGCGGGCTCATCTGGCTTGAGCAAAAAGCTCACCAGCTTGGACCCAAGGTCGCTAGCTCAAGCAAGGGGTTACTCGGTCTGCTGAAAGTCCATGGTCAAGGCACATATGAGAAAGCAATCAATGAACAACTAAGGTGTCACAATGCGCAACGAAAAACTAATGATTGATGCTTCTCATCTCTTCGTTCCTGTCTGTCTGTCCCTGTCTATCCTTCTCTCTGACTGTTTTTCTGTCTCTGTAAAAAACAACAACAAAATCCAACCCCCCCAATCCCCTCCCCCCCAAGAATTTAAGTAACAACTGCCATGGAGACTAAAACCATACGGGCACAGAAAACAATCAAAGTCTTTTATAGGCTATTAACAATAGCTACCATTTATTGATCATTTCCTATAGGCCAGTGTTATCTACAGTACAGCTTTTCAACTTCCCAACAGTTGTAGGTGCTAGCTGTGAATTATGATCTCCATCTTCCCCATGATAAAACAAAGACAGACTGGGAGAGATCCCATAAGTGGTCCATGGTTGGAAAGAGAGTATTTAATAATGTATTGATTTATAAAGTATAAATGTAAAATTATAAAAATTAAAAAAAAAGCTCTGGCCCTGGCCGGTTGGCTCAGTGGTAGAGTGTCGGCCTGGCGTGCAGAAGTCCCGGGTTGGATTCCCGGGAGGGCACACAGGAGAAGCGCCCATTTGCTTCTCCACCCCTCCCCCACTCCTTCCTCTCTGTCTCTCTCTTCCCTCCCGCAGCCAGGCGAGGCTCCATTGGAGCAAATATGGCCCCGGCGCTGGGGATAGCTCCTTGGCCTCTGCCCCAGGCGCTAGAGTGGCTCTGGTCAGGACAGAGCGATGCCCCGGAGGGGCAGAGCATCGCCCCCTGGTGGGCAGAGCTTCGCCCCTGGGGGGCGTGCCAGGAGGATCCCCGTCGGGCGCATGCGGGAGTCTGTCTGTCTCTCCTCATTCCCAGCTTCAGAAAAATACAAAAAAACAAAAAAACAAACAAACAAAAAAAGCTCTTAAAAAGATGGTCTTGAGGGTGTGACCATCCTAAAAAAAGAATGCTCTTTCCTGGAAGGGAAAAGCAGTCTCTGAGACCTCCTGGGCTGTCTCATATTGAGGGAAATAGACCCTTTTATATAAGAAGTGTTTTGTATCTTTATTTCATAGTCATGTAATATCTTTCTCTGGTCAGAAATTAGGCCCTTAAATGCATCAAGTTCTTGCCCATTTTCTTGGGTTTCAAGGAGACAGTGAGGTTTCATATAAATTAATCAGGGAATAATCTGGGATCAATTTTAACTCTACTCTGGAGCCAGTTCTTCTGAAAAGCAGCATTTCACTCTTTCGAAAATATTGAGGTTAATTTAAAGTGGAAATTTTTTACTTTACCCTTTAAATACTTTACACGTCTTTAATATATCCCATGCCCCCAAATGTAACACTCACAGGTTTGCTCATCTATGGAAACCTGGCGGTGGGCCTTTCCTCATCTGAACCTCACTTTTGAGGACTGAGAAAGCATTTAGTCAATATTTTTTGGAGCTTGCTTGTCCAAATATACAAAGAAGTTGCATATTTTTTTTTTTAGATTTTAAAAAATTTATTCATTTTAGATAGGAGAGAGAAAGAGATGAGAGAGAGAGGAAGAGAAAGAGAGAGCGAGAGAGAGAGTGAGAGAACAGGAAGGCGAGTAAGGAGCATCAACTCCCATATGTGCCTTGACTGGGCAAGCCGAGGGTTTTGCAAAGGTGACCTCAGCATCCCAGGTCGATGCTCTATCCCAGGGGTCAGGAACCTTTTTGGCTGAGAGAGCCATGAACGCCACATATTTTAAAATGTAATTTTGTGAGAGCCATACAATGACCTGTGTACGTTATGGATTATCCAATAAAAATTTGATGTTGTCCCAGAGGACAGCTGTGATTGGCTCCAGCCACCTGCAACCATGACCATGAGTGGTAGGAAATGAATGGATTGTAATACATGAGAATGTTTTATAATTTTAATGTTATTATTTTTTTTATTAAAGATTTGTCTGCGAGCCAGATGCAGCCATCAAAAGAGCCACATCTGGCTTGTGAGCCATAGGTTCCCTACCCTTGGTTTATCCACTGCGCCACCACAGGTCAGGCCATATATACTGGGAAGTCGCATATTTTTAAGTTAGAGAACTACTTATTTTTCTGAATAGGCTTAGAATTTGTGTGTGGAAGTATACAGGTATGGATTAATATCTTCTAAGAGCTTAAAGCACAATATGTATATGCAATGTTTATATGAAATTAAGAGATCTACTATAAGAAGGAATAAAGTGACTAGAAAATTATTAGAGCCTGACCTGTGGTGGTGCAGTGGATAAAGTGTCGACCTGTAACACTGAGGTTGCCGGCTGGAAATCCCAGGCTTGCTGGGTCAAGGCACATATGAGAAGCAGCTATGAGTTGATGCTTCCTGTTCCCCCTACCCCACTAAAATCAATAAAATAAAAATCTTAAAAAAATTTTAAAAAATGATTATAACTGTTAAGATGTACTAGAATTCAGAATTGTGGTTGATTTGTTTCTGTAGTGCCTGTATACAAAACTCTTCCTAACTGAAGTTAGCATGTGCTCATTCATCTTTTAATTGAATAAATAAAAATAAAAGTTTTTTAGACTGAACAGTGGTGGCACAGTGGATAGTGTTGACTTGGGACCCTGAGGTCCCAGGTTTGAAACCCTGAGGTTGCCAGCTTGAGTGCGGGCTCATCAGCTTCAGTGTGGGGTCACTGACTCAAGTGTGAGATCATCAATATGATCCTGTGGTTGCTGACTTGAGCACAAAAGTCACTAGCTTGAAGGCCAAAGTCAGTGGCTTGAGCCCAAGGTCACACTGGCTTGAGCAAGGAGTCAATGCTTGGCTTGAGCCCCCTGCACCCCACTACCCTGTCAAGGCACATATGAGAAGCAATCAATGAACAACTAAAGTGTTGCAACTATGAGTTGATGCTTCTCATCTCTCTCCCTTCCTGTCTGTCTCTCTCACCAAAAAGACAAAAAGAGAAAGAAAGAAAGAAAGAAAAAAGGTTCCTATCTCTCACTCTGAGGCCTTGCAAGATTAAATAGTAAAGTGAGAGTGTAGTTTAGCATGTAGTAGCCTGAAATGGTAGGTAAAATAGATAATCTTGGTCTTATTAGAAATTACTAATTTGTTGCTATTAGAAAAAATTTTGACTGCACGGTACCTCCAAATCATCAAAAAATGCTCTTGGAATTGCTCTGCTGATGCCATAGTGATGGTAATAACCACGTTTTAATGTTTCTCCATTGTATGACTAAAAACTCATTGAATTTTCAGTTTCATGCTATTCTTATGGATGATTTAAAAAATGACAAGTGATTAGAAGCTGAACTGTAGCTCAGGGTAAGGGCCTAAGAGCAAGTGTGATTTCATTTATTACCACTGAATGTTTTTATTTTCATTAGCTATTTGCCATTTTTATTCCAAGAGTTGCTGATTTTTATTATCAGGTTACTAGTTATCAAACTTGACGTTGAAGACTTATTTTTGCTAATGAGTCTGTACAAATCTCTTTAAAAACATTTTGCAAAATTTTAATAAAGCACAAAAGTTTATGAGAAAAAACATCAAAGACTAGAAATAAAAAATGTTAAAAAAATTTAGATTTCCATCAGTAAGCTTTGTGTTATTAGTATAGTCCAGTAACATTTATTAGCATCCTCCGCTCCTTACATGCACTCATTTTATACTAAAGTTAAAATAGAAGGTGTTCCTAACTTCAGATAAACCTAGTCTTCAATACTCTTTCATTCAGATAATACTTATCATTATGCTTTCAAAGAAAAAAATTATCTTAGTTTTTCTGTACAACTCAAACAAATAAATGTGAATATTTCACTACCATATTCACTATTTGATATATTCCTTTAAGACATGAGTCTAAAGTAGTACTCAGAAGCACTCAATAAATTTATAAGTCAGTTTACTGTTAGTCTCTATAGACACTTTAGACCAAGGGTTGGGAATCTATGGCTTGCGAGCCATATGTGGCTCTTTTGATGGCTGCATCTGGCTCGCAGCCAAATCTTTAATAAAAAAATAATAACATTAAAAACATAAAACATTCTCATGTATTATAATCCGTTCATTTCCTACTGCTCATGTTCATGGTTGTGGGTGGCTGGAGCCAATCACAGCTGTCCTCTGGGACAACACCAAATTTTTATTGGATAATGCATAACATACACGGGTTGTTGTATGGCTCTCATGGAATTACATTTTAAAATATGTGGTGTTCATGGCTCTCTCAGCCAAAAAGGTTCCTGGCCCCTTCTTTAGACAGTCTTCATTAAATTACTAAGAAAAAAATGTTAAGTCTATTGACCTACATTCCCAGATCTTTTGCCACTCATTTAAGAGACACCAGAACAATGATCTGAGGTTTATCTATCTACCCTCTCTTGCCACCAGCATTAACTAAGAAAGATAAGTAAACATTGATAAGACATCAGAAGGCCTTTTACAAAAGTCTTAGCTCTTGGAAAAGCTTCAGGACCTCATTCCTCAGATTTATTTGAAGAAAACTTCCTCTCTTCCTCCTCCTCCTCTTCTTTCTTCTCCTCTATGATGTCCGGGAGTACACCTGATTTTCAAGGTTGGGGTTGGTGGTGGGCCTGGTTTCTTTAGATGTACTCCCAATTCAAGAGATCAAACAGTATGAAGTTCACTTCCTAGTTGGGGACCCTCTAACTGTGGTGCAGGGTAATGACAGATTTTATAAGACTAGATTCAGTAAGCCTTCACACACAGCTGGTTGGCCACATCTTTTCTCTCCCCGCGTGAGTGCAGCAGACATATCCCCATGTGAGTCTCACTTTGCGTTCAGGCTTCTGTTTCTTCAAAGGATGAAGAGGTTCAGGTGTATTACAGATTGAAAACCTGCTACATGTGAACACTAGCTTTACATTTATCCAAAATGGGTTCTTCTCATGCTTCCAAAAACAGAAGTTGAAACTAGTATTTTGAATGTAATCATGTTTCATACCAACTTTGTAGAAAGTACTGTTTTAGTCAGGAGGGCTGGAGTAAGGGTTTCATTAAGACAGCCTATCATTAAAAAATTCAAATAGAATCTACTGGGGGATTTGTTCAAAACACAGGGCATTGGCATCACTGAAAAGTGCCTTGAACAATCTGTCAACCAGGCAAAAAAGGAGGAAGAGCATTTTGGGCAGAAGGAGGTGTAAGCTGAAGTTTGACACAGCCTATGGAGTACCAGGAAGTTAAAAATGGTCAGCAAGGTCAAGTTTGGGAGTCAAGGCGAGCATGGTCTGAGATGAGGGTGGAGATCAATTTTTGTAGGGCTTTGTGGCTGAGTTTTAAGATGTGACTGTTGTGAGATGGAGGGTGCTGGCCGATGGAGAGGATGACTGGAAGTGGGAGAGTGCTGAACACATTTCTGAACGGGTCACTGGTTATATATGATAGAGGAATGAGTGAGAGAGAGAGCTAGTGCAGTTGGTTGATATGATTGGAGCAGGGATTCAAGTGGTGGTGCTAGAAGGAAGAGAAATGAATGGACTAGATCTTTAAGGTTCTTTGTAATTTCAAAGTATATGAAAAGACAAAAGAAAGTAATTTGATGAGTAATGGAGGAAATTCTAAAGATAAAGTGGGGATAATTATGATTTTTCTTTTGGTATGTGGAATGAAGACTGGTTTTTATTTTAATTTAATTTAATTTATTTTTGTTTATTTATTTTATTAATTTTAGAGAGAGGAGGGAAGAGAGCATGAGAGAGACAGGAACATCTGTTCCTGTACATGCCCAGACTGGGGATTGAACTGGCAACTTCTGCGCTTCAGGAACAACCAACCGAGCAATCTGGCCAGGGCTATTTTTTTTTAAAAAGATTTTATTTATTATCTTTTAAAAAGGAGAGAGAGAGAGAGAGAGAGAGAGAGAGAGAGAAGGGGGAAGGAGTGGGAAGCATTAATAGTCGTTGCTTCTTGTATGTGCCTTGACTGGGCAAGCCCAGGGTTTCAAACCTGTACCACCACAGGTAAGGCAAGACTGTTTTTTTTTTTTTTTTTTACAGGGACAGAGAGAGAGTCAGAGAGAGGGATAGACAGGGACAGACAGACAGGAATGGAGAGAGATGAGAAGCATCAACCATTAGTTTTTCGTTGCGATACCTTAGTTGTTCATTGATTGCTTTCTCATATGAGCCTTGACCGTGGGCCTTCAGCAGACCGAGTAACTTCTTGCTTGAGCCAGCGACCTTGAGTCCAAGCTGGTGAGCTTTTGCTCAAACCAGATGAGCCCGTGCTCAAGCTGGCGACCTCGGGGTCTCGAACCTGGGTCCTCTGCATCCCAGTCTGATGCTCTATCCACTGCGCCACCGCCTGGTCAGGCAAGACTGGTTTTTAATATGAAGTTTCAAATCTCTAATGCATAATGGGTAAAGTGTTAACATTCATTAGAAAATCTGGAAAAAAAAGAAATCTCCAACTTAAACCAGTTTCTATCCCAAACATGTTATACTGAGAAATTAAGATTAATGAAGGCTTTATTGTTAGACAGTTAATTTAAATTCTTAGTTCAAGGAAGATGTATTTTGGTATTATAGCAATAGATTTAATTGGAATACTTAATCAAACTTACAGATCTTAATTCCTGAATTCCTTTCTTACAACATGATGCTATGATATAATTGGTAAAATTACTATTTGACTCATAGCATTAATAAAATTTCAGAGTGCAGACGCCTGTATAATTTGGTCTACAAGGTACTGACATGTGTTCTCCATATGGTCTAGGTTGTTTTGAGTTATGTTATTTAAACCACAGCAAGAATAGCAGCAACAACAAAGTTCTTGTGCTTTTCTGTTTTCCCTAAGTGCAAAGGGATTTTTTTTTCTTGATAAAATGTGTTTGCTGTGGTCGACAAGGCTTAATCAGTTCTAACTCATCACTCAGCTCTGACATTGTGCCATCAGGAAGAGCTAGGTTTCTTGCATGGCACTGACTCCAGGACTTAAGCCATCAGGGGTACAAGGAAATATGTTCTATTTCATTCCAGAAAACTCCAACATCATTCTGCCTATTCCAGACTTTTATTTAAAATGTATATATTTGATGGAAAAAGCAAAAATAAAACAATGACAACAAAAAGAAAACAAAAAAATGTATTTGTTAAAAATATAACCGTTTTTTGTTATTTTAAAATGTACACAATTTTCTACTACCTGACCTTCCCCTATTTGTTTGAGAAAATCACACCCATGTTTCAAGTCATGGGACCTGTAAGACAAGGGCTGGGACCACCCGGAGACCTTTGTACAAAAGATTTCGGTTGATTCTCCACAGCTGCCACTGTCCTGGCCTCAGTAGCCAGAGGGCTCCTGCTTTATGAGGACCCCAAGGAGTAATTTGAATCTCCTCTGCCATGTATTAGGAGAGTTACTAATTGTTTCAGAGCCTGGATAACATTAAGAGATATTCATTCAAGTACCACCCCCACCCATATCCAAATAAAAACTGAACTTGCAATGGCATAAGATCCTAAGATCATGCATGGAACATTTCCAAGAAACTGGATGAGGGGGCACAGAATTCTCAATATTAAATCTTTTTGGTTAAAATTTTCATCATGTTCTCTTATTATAATAATTTTATTTTTTTAATGGGGTGACATCAATAAATCAGGATACATATATTCAAAGATAACAAGTCTAGGTTATCTTGTTGTTCAATTATGTTGCATACCCATCACCCAAAGTCAGATTGTCCTCTGTCACCTTCTATCTTCTTCTATCTTGTTTTCTTTGTGCCCCTCCCCCTCCCCCTTTCCCTCTCCCATTCCCCCCTCCCCCCTGTAACCACCACACTCTTATCAATGTCTCTTAGTTTCACTTTTACGTCCCACCTACGTATGGAATAATGCAGTTTCTGTTTTTTTCTGATTTACTTATTTCGCTTCGTGTCATGTTATCAAGATCCCACCATTTTGCTGTAAATGTTCCGATGTCATCATTTCTTATGGCTGAGTAGTATTCCATAGTGTATATGTGCCACATCTTCTTTATCCAGTCATCTATTGATGAGCTTTTTGGTTGTTTCCATGTCCTGGCCACTGTGAACAATGCTGCAATAAACATGGGGCTGCATGTGTCTTTACGTATCAATGTTTCTGAGTTTTGGGGGTATATACCCAGTAGAGGGATTGCTGTGTCATAAGGTAGTTCTATTTTCAGTTTTTTGAGGAACCACCATACTTTCTTCCATAATGGTTGTACTACTTTACATTCCCACCAATAGTGTATGAGGGTTCCTTTTTCTCCACAGCCTCTCCAACATTTGCTATTACCTGTCTTGCTAATAATAGCTAATCGAACAGGTGTGAGGTGGTATCTCATTGCAGTTTTGATTTGCATTTCTCTAATAGCTAAAGAAGATGAGCATCTTTTCATATATCTGTTGGCCATTTGTATTTCTTCCTGGGAGAAGTGTCTGTTCATATCCTCTTCCCATTTTTTTATTGGATTGTTTGTTTGTTTGTTGTTGAGTTTTATGAGTTCTTTGTATATTTTGGATATTAGGCCCTTATCTGAGCTGTTGTTTGAAAATATCATTTCCCATTTAGTTGGCTTTCTGTTTATTTTGTTATCAGTTTCTCTTGCTGAGCAAAAACTTCTTAGTCTGATGTAGTCCCATTCATTAATTTTTGCCTTCACTTCTCTTGCCTGTGGAGTCAAATTCATAAAATGCTCTTTAAAACCCAGGTCCATGAGTTGAGTACCTATGTCTTCTTCTATGTACTTAATTGTTTCAGGTCTTATGTTTAGATCTTTGATCCATTTGAGTTAATTTTAGTACAGGGGGACAAACTGTACTAAAATTTTGCATGTGGCTTTCCAGTTTTCCCAGCACCATTTATTGAAGAGGCTTTCTTTTCTCCATTCTGTGTTGTTGGCCCCTTTATCAAAAATTATTTGACTATATATATGTGGTTTTATTTCTGGACTTTCTATTCTGTTCCATTGGTCTGAGTGTCTATTTTTCTGCCAATACCATGCTGTTTTGATTGTCGTGGCCCTATAATAGAGTTTGAAGTCAGGTATTGTAATGCCCCCAGCTTCATTCTTTTTCTTTAGGATTGCTTTGGCTATTCAGGGTTTTTTATAGTTCCATATAAATCTGATGATTTTTTGCTCTATTTCTTTAAAAAAATGTCATTGGAAGTTTGATGGGAATTGCATTAAATTTGTATATTGCTTTGGGTAATATAGCCATCTTGATTATATTTATTCTTCCTAGGCAAGAACAAGGTATATTCTTCCATCTCATTATATCTTTTTCGATTTCCCTTAACAATGGTTTATAGTTTTCATTATATAAGTCCTTTACATTCTTTGTTATGTTTATTCCTAAGTATTTTATTTTTTTTGTTGCAATCGTGAAGGGGATTATCCTTTTGAGTTCGTTCTCAATTGTTTCATTGTTGGCATATAGAAAGGCTATTGACTTCTGTATGTTAATTTTGTATCCTGCGACCTTACTGTATTGGCTTATTGTTTCTAGTAGTCTTTTTGTGGATTCTTTGGGGTTTTCGATGTATAGGATCATATCATCTGCAAAAAGTGATACCTTTACTTCTTCTTTTCTGATATGGATGCCTTTTATTTCTTTGTCTTGTCTGATTGCTCTGGCATCATGTTCTCTTATTAACATAAATTTGTGGTCTGAGATGTATGGACTGAAATCCATAACTATAAATTTATCTTATTTATGATTTTCTGAGTCAATTTCTACCATTCCTTTGAGAAATTCTTCCTTCATGCTGAAAGGAAATTAGAAATCTTAAGATGTGGATAGAAAGTTTCCATTTATTAATGTTTTGATTACTAATAAATATTATTACAATTTTTAAATTAACTTTAATGGGATGACATTGATAAATCAGGGTACATATGTCCAGAGAAAACATCTCTAGGTTATTTTGACATTTGATTATGCTGCATTCCCATCACCCAAAGTCTAATTGTCTTCCGTCACCTTCTAACTGGTTTTCTTTGTGCCCCTCCCCTCCCCAGACCCCCTTCGTCTCCTCCGCCCCACCTTGTAACCACCACCCTCTTGTCCATGTCTCTGAATCTCATTTTTATGTCCCACCTATGTATGGAATCATATAGTTCTTAGTTTTTTCTGATTTACTTATTTCGCACAGTATAATGTTGTCAAGGTCCATCCATGTTGTTGTAAATGATCTGATGTCATCATTTCTTATGGCTGAGTAGTATTCCATAGTATATATGTACCAAAGCTTTTTAATCCACTTGTCCCCTGACGGACACTTGGGCTGTTTCCAGATCTTTGCTATTGTGAACAATGCTGCCATAAACATGGGGGTGCATTTCTCCTTTTGAAACAGTGCTATGGTGTTCTTGGGGTATATTCCTAAAAGTGGGATAGCTGGGTCAAAAGGCAGTTCAATTTTCAAATTTAATTTTTAAAGTCTTACGTAATCTGGCCCCTAATTTGCTGCTCTTTTTCCAAGTTTTATATGGGTACTGACATGCTCCCAGAAATGTTTTTGCATCGATGTTTCAGGGAGGGAGAACTATTATACAGCAGGGCTTTCTAAATCTGGCAGCATGACAGAGTCTCCAGGACATTTAGAAATCACAAATTCCCAGATTCCACTTTAGATCTACTAAATTAAGCTGAGCTTGGCAATGGTGGAGGGGAGGCAAGGCTCTAGAGCAGTGGTAGTCAACCTGGTCCCTACCGCCCACTAGTGGGCATTCCAGCTTTCATGGGGGTGGTAGCGGAGCAACCAAAGTATAAATAAAAAGATAGATTTAACTATAGTAAGTTGTTTTATAAAGATTTATTCTGCCAAATTTAGTGAAAATCCAACATAAAGTACTTGGTAAGTAATTATTATTATATGCTTTAACTTGCTGTAACTCTGCTTTATAAATTTTATAAAGTAAAGTTACTTTCCAACTTTATAAATCACCATTACTGTGGAAGCGGTGGGCGGTTAGAAAATTTTACTACTAACAGAGATACAAAAGTGGGTGGTAGGTATAAAAAGGTTGACTACCGCCCTGGCCGGTTGGCTCAGCGGTAGAGCGTCGGCCTAGCGTGCGGAGGACCCGGGTTCGATTCCCGGCCAGGGCACACAGGAGAAGCGCCCATTTGCTTCTCCACCCCTCCGCCGCGCTTTCCTCTCTGTCTCTCTCTTCCCCTCCCGCAGCCAAGGCTCCATTGGAGCAAAGATGGCCCGGGCACTGGGGATGGCTCTGTGGCCTCTGCCTCAGGCGCTAGAGTGGCTCTGGTCGCAACATGGCGACGCCCAGGATGGGCAGAGCATCGCCCCCTGGTGGGCAGAGCTTCGCCCCTGGTGGGCGTGCCGGGTGGATCCCGGTCGGGCGCATGCGGGAGTCTGTCTGACTGTCTCTCCCTGTTTCCAGCTTCAGAAAAATGAAAAAAAAAAAAAAAAAAAAAGGTTGACTACCCCTGCTCTAGAGTATGTATTTTTAAATGTTTCCCATATGATTCTGATGTAAGCATCTACTCATTTACATATTGCCTTTAGGAGCCCTGTAAGCCTTTTTGGGGGGCAGAATTAATATACTTAGAAATCTTTGATCTTTGAAAGTAAAAATTATTTTATTATTATTATTATTTTGTGTGTGTGTGTGAGAGAGAGAGAGAGAAACATCAATTTTTTGTTCTACTTAGTTGTGCACTCATTGATTGCTTCTCATTTGTGCCCTGACCGGGGTTCAAACTGGCACCCTTGGGATTGAGCTGGCAACCCCCAAATCAAGCCAGTGACCCTGGGATCGAACAGGTGACTTCCACGCTCCAGAAGGATGCTCTATTCGCTGTGCCATTGGCCAGGGATGGACGTAAAAACCATTTTAGAATGTTGTTATGGGCTGAACTGTGTCCCCAGGCAATTCATATGTTAAAATCCCAATGTCCAATACCTCAGAATAGAACCATATTTGGAGATAAAGTCTCTAAAGAAGTGATTAAATAAAAATGAGGCCAGTAGAGAGAGACTTTAATTCAATATGAGTGGTGTTTTTACAAGAAGAAAAAGAAACATAAAGGTTGTGGGTCTATAGACATACAGCCATGTGAAGAGGCAGAAAAAGGCTGCCATCTGCAAGCTAGGGGAGAGGCCTGAAACAAATCTTTCTCCCAGAGACCTCAGGAAAAACCAAACCTGGTCTTGGACTTCTACCTTCCAGAACTGAGAGGCTTCCATGGAGATCATATCAACATTTAATTTTATCAGTCATGGGTAAGAGTGTCTGTTTCTCTATATCTTCAACTACAAAGTGTGTTATATAGTCTGTGTCCATGCTATATGACTTCTTTCCTAAGGAGGTTATTCTATTCCCCAAAGTTGAATGAATTCTAAGGGACATATGGAAAGAATAGCATTTTCTAAATTAGCTGTCTAAGAAGGTGAAATCATAACATTAAGGACAAAGCATGATATGACACATAAGATTAAAAAAAATGACCTTGGCCAGTTTGCTCAGTAGTAGAGCATCAGCCCGGCGTATGGATGTCCCAGGTTTGATTCCATGTCAGGGGACACAGGAGAAGTGCCCATCTGCTTTTACAACCCTCCCCCTCTTGCTTCTCTCTCTCTCTCTTTTCCTCCTGCAGCCATGGCTTGATTGGAGCGAGTTGGCCCTGGGTGCTGAGGATGGCCTCATGGTCTCCACCTCAGGTGCTAAGAAGAGCTCAATTGCTGAGCAATGGAGCAAAGCCACAGATGAGCAGAACATTGCCCCCTAGTGGGGTTGCTGGGTGGATCCTAGTCAGCGCACGTGCAGGAATCTGTCTCTGCCTTCTCTCATCTCATGAAATGAAAAATAAAGTCTGTAGAAGGTGATAAATAAAAAAGTAACAGGAGCCTGACCAGGCAGTGGTGCAGTGGATAGAGCGTCGGACTAGGGTGCAGAGGACCCAGGTTCGAGACCCCGAGGTCGCCAGCTTGAGCACAGGCTCATCCAGTTTGAGCAAAAGCTCACCTGCTTAGACTCAAGGTTGCTGGCTTGAGCAAGGGGTTACTCGGTCTGCTGAAGGCCCACAGTCAAAGCACATATGAGAAAGCAATCAATGAACAACTAAGGTGTCGCAAGGAAAAACTGATGATTGATGCTTCTCATCTCTCTCCGTTCCTGTCTGTCCCTATCTATCCCTCTCTCTGACTCTCTCTCTGTCTCTGTAAAAAAAAAGTAACAGGAGAGGGGTTATTGGAAACATTTAACAACATAAATCTCATGAAAATAGGTATAAAAAGAATGAGCAGAGAATTTTAAAGGAATAAACAGAGAATTTAAAAATGTTTACTTAATGTTACCACCTTATTCAGAGTGATAAAATTTTTCTCTAAGTCTAGATATTCCTTTTAATTTCATTTCTCTACCATAAACTTGAGGTAGACTTTTAGAGACTGACAGCTTCTTTCTTGAAAAACAATTTTTTAAAATTTAGCCATATATCACCAAACTTTCTTAACTGACATTCTGTTGGAATTAAGCCCTAGTTGCCTAAAGCAGAGAGGTCAAAAAATTTTCTGTAAAGGACCAGGTAGCAAATATTTTTGGCTTCGAATGCCATGTGGTTTGTAGCATAACTATTCAACTTTGTAGCTCAGAAGCTGCCATAGATACTACAAAAATGAATTAACATGACTGTGTTACAATAAAACTTTATTAACAAAAACAAGTGGGTAACTGGATTTTTCCTGTTTATGAACAACTTTTCCTAAGATATAAATTAAGGTAATGAATGAACTTCTCTTCTACAAAATTAGAATGGTACTAGCTATCTATTAGCCTTGGAGAAATTGAGAATATAGTTACTCAAATAATTGTATGGCTCATTCTTTTTCAAACCATAAATGAGAAAGGCTTGGGATCTAGAAAACCATTTTATAACTAATATTGTTAACAGGTTCCTCTAAAACCTGAGAGCTGGTCCTCTGGAATGGCAGGCAGTGGTCCTCTTCATCCCTGCTTAGCATCTTGAGTCTGCAGCTTCTGTAAATGCACTTTGCTCTAGCTCCTGAAGTCTGATTGGAAGCACCTGCTACTACCTCTTGTGCTCTCTCTCTGATTCCCCAGTGCACCCCTGGCTTTATGTTCTCATAACTTAATAGATATATATGCCGATAGTATTTTAAAATAAACCTCTAGCCTGACCAGGTGGTGGCGCAGTGCATTCAGCTTCAGACTGGGATGTGGAGGACCCAGGTTCGGGACCCCGAGGTCGCCAGCTTGGGTGTGGGCTCATCTGGTTTGAGCAAGGCTCACCAGCTTGATCACAAGGTCTCTGGCTAAAGCAAGGGGTCCCTCGGTCTGCTATAGCCCCCGGTCAAGGCACATATGAGAAATCAATCAATGAACAACTAAGGAACCGCAACAAAGCATTTATGTTTCTCATCTCTAGCTGTTCCTGTCTGTCTGGCCCTTTCTGTCCCTCCCTCTGACTCTCTCTGTCTCTGCCACAAAATAAATAAATAAATAAATAAATAAAAAAAAAATATTCCTCTAGCCCCACTAGTAATCTTTGTTAGCTTTGTCCAGTAGGTGGAAAACTAATGGATGGAGCATTGGAGCTATTTCTCACTCTGGGGAATGCAACATGTGATTTCTGGGAGAAAATGAGTGGCCAGAGACTAATGACCCAAGCACAGTAGCATGGCAGTTGGGGTCCAGGTGGGCACATAGACTGGGCACTGTACAGTAACATAGGACAGGATTAGCCTGAGATTGGAAAACAACACAGCTCACTTGTCTTTCCACATTTTCCTTTTTATTTTTTAAAAACTGTTTTTTAGCCTGACCAGGCGGTGGCGCAGTGGATAGAGTGTCGGACTGGGATGCAGAGGACCCGGGTTCGAGACCCCGAGGTCGCCAGCTTGAGTGTTGGCTCATCTGGTTTGAGCAAGAGCCCACCAGCTTGAACCCAATGTCGCTGGCTCCAGCAAGGGGATGCTCGGTCTGCTGGAGGCCCACGGTCAAGGCACAAATGAGAGAGCAATCAATGAACAACTAAGGTGTCGCAACACACAATGAAAAACTAATGATTGATGCTTCTCATCTCTCTCTGTTCCTGTTTGGCTGTCCCTGTCTATCCCTCTCTCTGACTCACTCTCTGTCTCTGTAAAAAAAACAAAAAAAAAATTAAAAAAAAACACCTGTTTTTTAGATAGAGAAAGGGAGAAAGACACCACAGAATGCTTTGGCTTCACCTAGCTGCAGGGATTGAACCTGCAACCTTATCAACCATGTAGACAACACTGCAGTTACACTCGGCTTTTAGTTTTGATTTTAGGCTGAATTTACTCCTGGGCCATAATCTTTTGTTTCTTCAGTTTCTTCTGGGATATCATTTTCTTCTGTGCAACTTCCTCTTCTGGTTTAGGAGCAATCTGCTCTTTTTCAGTAGGATCCTCTCAGTGTGGCAGGGAGAGCTCATGTAAGGGTTCATCTGCCCATGAGCTCTGTAAAGTTCTATGTCTTGCATTTTGGGAGCTTTGTTCATGTGGATGTGCTCAATGACCAGAGATTCTACATCTCAAACCTTAAGTTCAGCATTATTCTCTGTGTTTTTAAGCATTTTCAGCAAAAATTCAGCACTCTTTTTGGGCCACTGACCCTGTGCCCAGCCCCACTGTTTGACCTGGGCACGCCTACCAACTCCACCATTGTAATGATGAATGGGCACACATTGCTTCAGTACAGTGACATCTTTCCTTGTAAACATTTTTTTTTTTTTGGTATTTTTCTGAAGCTGGAAACGGGGAGAGACAGTCAGACAGACTCCCGCATGCGCCCGACCGGGATCCACCCGGCACGCCCACCAGGGGCGCCGCTCTGCCCACCAGGGGGCGATGCTCTGCCCCTCCGGGGTGTCGCTGTGCCGCGACCATAGCCACTCTAGCGCCTGGGGCAGAGGCCAAGGAGCCATCCCCAGCGCCCGGGCCATCTTTGCTCCAACGGAGCCTTGGCTGCGGGAGGGGAAGAGAGAGACAGAGAGGAAGGAGGGGGGGTGGGGGGTGGAGAAGCAAATGGGCGCTTCTCCTATGTGCCCTGGCCGGGAATCGAACCTGGGTCCCCCGCACCCCAGGCCGACGCTCTCCTTGTAAACATTGTAAAAGTCTTTCAAGGACTTAAGATTGAAAGAGGAGAAAGTTAAAACTTAAGCAAGTTGGTTTAGTTTCTGGTTAGCTCTTCAAATAATAGATTAAGTTTGAGAGAAACTAAAAACCATTGAGTAAAGTGGGCTTTTGTATTATTTTTAAACTAGTTTTTCTGTATTTTCAGGTAGCAGAATGAATGGATTATTGGTTTTATTCTTAGAAAAATTTACTTCAGTCCAAGTAGTCAGACAATGATTATTTTATCTGGTGGATAAATGCAGAGGTAGTGTTTCAAACCCATCTGTGTGTTTTATCACTGTTCTGAGTGCCTGTAATACAAAGGCTTTCTCAGGAATAAAGTGACCCGGAATTCCTGTCTTTGGCCTTTCTTTCCAAATCAGACCAGAGAGAAATAAAATACTTTAGTCTTTAATCAGTTAAAATACTGATAATTTGGAAAATAACAAACAGTAGATAGTTTCCCTGCCTATTGTAAAGCAAAATAAAATGTTTACTTATTGGGAACACTATATCTTCTTTAAGTCTCTCTCTCTTCTATCTTTTCTTCTTATTTTCCTGATGGAAGCCTTCTCTTATCTGAGCAAACACTTTTCTTTGTTTGGTTTGCATTCTCTGAGTGGACATGTGAGCAGCCCATTAACTCCAGGGTGGGCTTGGACTGTTTCAGGAATACAAGTTTAAAATACTAGTCTTAGCGATCATATTTCTCCAGTTCTTAGGGACTCCCTTGCTGTGCTTTAAACACTTCACAAAATAGGAAACCTGTTTGAATAAAAACAGCTAATTCATTTGGAGATGCACAGAGAACAGCTACAAAGAGAAGCAAGGTTTCTTTCTTTAGTATGTGGCTGCTTGAAAGTTGCTAGTAAGTCAAGAGAATATTTTTATAAGTGTGAATGGAGTTCAAACAAAGTCTACTTCTAATGTTCTCATTAGAGAAAAACATAAGGGGCCTATATCTATATACAGGCTGGGCAAAAGTAGATTTATAGGTGCTTGTATGGGAAATAATACAATAATGAAATAATATGAGAATAAACTGTTTTACATACTCACAATTGTAAATGTCCTTTTGCTCCACTATCTATTTATAATAAAGGTCAGAGGGCAAGTATGTTTTAAACCAGTATTAATTGCACACATCAATACAGGAGGCATAAGTGATAGGTACACTTCAAAAAATTTCCATTTAATGTAAATACTTCAAAATTTCTGCCTTAAGTCTATAAAAACATATTGTGTTCTTTCTCTTTCCTGTTTTATTTCAGATACAGAAGAAGTCATACAGTTAATTGCAGTTTTTCACCATCTTGTGTTAGGGGAATTAAGGCTTATAGTCACTGCTCACAAAAACTATGGGATATTTTATTGCTTCATATTCATTTTGAAATATCCCCTAATTTTTTGTGAGTAGTATATTGCCATAGGATTCATAAGTTAAAAAAAATGTAATTAAAGTGTTGTGTTTTGTTTTTTTTCCTCTTAGGAAATTGCAACACGTGTAGTTTGGGCTCTTCTTGCTTTTCACACTGTCTTATTATTGAAACCACTTTGGCCATATTCCTTTGTGTAATCCATTGTCCTAGTCCTGTGTATGGCTCTTACTAAGCATAATGGATATTTGTGAATAAAGCTGAGTCACACAAATCTTACAAGGTTTTTTCCCAGTATTCAGTTCATTAATGGTTATCATCTTTTTTTAAATTAATTTTAATGGGGTGACATTGATAAATCAGGGTACATATGTTCAGAGAAAACATCTCTAGGTTATTCTGACATTTGATTATGCTGCATTCCCACCACCCAAAGTCCAGTTGTTTTCCATCACCTTCTAACTGGTTTTCTTTGTGCCTCTCCCCTCCCCCACCCTCCCTCTCCTCCCCCTCATCCCGTAACCCCCATACTTTGTTCATGTCTCTGAGTCTCATTTTTATGTCCCACCTATGTATGGAATCATATAGTTCTTAGTTTTTTCTGATTTACTCATTTCGCTCAGTATAATGTTATCAAGGTCCATCCATGTTGTTGTAAATGATCTGATGTCATCATTTCTTATGGCTGAGTAGTATTCCATAGTATATATGTACCAAAGCTTTTTAATCCACTAGTCCACTGACGGACACTTGGGCTGTTTCCAGATCTTCGCTATTGTGAACAATGCTGCCATAAACATGGGGGTGCATTTCTCCTTTTGAAACAGTGCTATGGTGTTCTTGGGGTATATTCCTAAAAGTGGGATAGCTGGGTCAAAAGGCAGTTTGATTTTTAATTTTTTGAGGAATCTCTATACTATTTTCCACAGTGGCTGCACCAGTCTGCATTCCCACCAGCAGTGCAGGAGGGTTCCCTTTTCTCCACGTCCTCGCCAGCACTTATTCTGTGTTGTTTTGTTGATGAGTGCCATTCTGACTGGTGTGAGGTGATATCTCATTGTGGTTTTAATTTGCATTTCTCTAATCATTAGTGATATTGAGCATTTTTTCATATGCCTATTGGCCATCTGTATGTCCTCTTTGGAGAAGTGTCTATTCATTTCTTTCGCCCATGTTTTGATTGGATTGTTTGTCTTCCTGGTATTGAGTTTTACAAGTTCTTTATAAATTTTGGTTATTAAACTCTTATCAGACGTATTGTCAAATATGTTCTCCCATTGTGCAGTTTGTCTTTTTATTCTGTTCTTATTGTCTTTAGCTGTGCAAAACTTTTTATTTTGATATAGTCCCATTTGTTTATCCTGTCTTTTATTTCACTTGCCCGTGGAGATAAATCGGCAAATATATTGCTGTGAGATGTGGTTATTATCATCTTGTCTAATCAGTAAGTGCATGTTGGAGCTTTTTGATCATCTCATCTCATTCACTGTGGGTAAGGACTTCCCTTGGATCACTTTCTCCATCTCTTGAGTGGACAATGACCGTGACTGTGGCATCATGGGTGGCAGCTCTGGACCTAAACAACTTCAATTTTATGCTTTTCCTCTGAGCAATTTTTCTTCTTTCCAGACTTTCTAATTTTCTTTTTCTTTTCCTTTATTTGGTATTTTTCCTCTATAAAAAAAAATGAGAAAAAGAATCGGCAATCAGTCATTTGGAAAGTATAAATTAAATTGATTATAAAAGGTGTATCCTGTATATAAAAGGTCACTACTGTAGCTTTTCCTGTTGGCTAAGGAAAGGAATTGCACCTGGGGAGAAGAGGACAAAACAAGGGGAACAGAAATATGACCACTGAGAAGAGACTACTGAACAATTATTTCTTCCCAGGTAATGAATTTCTTCAATACCACAAAGGCTAATGATGTCCTTTGTAAATTGTGAACTGCCTCTGAACTATACAAGCATATAGATTGATGTTAAAACTAACCGCATGTGAGCAACATCATCTATAAAGACAGAGGGGACTATCGAGGGCTGGGTGCTTACGACAGGTGGTGATAGATTCTGGGAGCCCCTGTGCTTAGATCCATAAGTCTGGGGCCATTATCATTTTGTCTGGTGGCTGTGGCTGATTTTAGTCTGTTTTGAAGTCCTTGTACCTAGTGTATGAGCTATCAATGTATCATTTATTTAGGCACCAGTTAACATTCCTTGGGAGGGATAAGTTAAAAACCATTAGATATAATTGTGGTGACCCTCTAGCAGAGCCTCAAGAAGTCTAGGCTAACCTTTGGGAATAGGCAAGAGAATCAGTGAAAATTGGGGAAGACCACTAAGCTAAAAGAATTCGATTTTCTTTCCTCTTTGCCATAAACTGGCAGCATGATTTCTGGTAAAACTTATTTCTCTGGTTCTGCTTTCTAAATTTTTAAATGAGTTGTACTGTGTAAGTTTTAAATTATCTATGGTATTGAAATTTTACTTCTATCAGCTTTGATCATTCACACTGTCAATTTATATTATTTAGTGCTGATGTCAATTAGCATCATTAATCTTTATTCATTCAACAATTATGACTGAGAACCCACCATGCATTAGGCTCTGGGCTAAGTGCTTGGGATATATAAGGGAATAAAACCGACAAAGATCAGATCTCTGCATTCTTCTTTCCATAAGCCCCCAAGCTCATATTCTTGCAGACAGAGATAGGAAATAAATAAAAAATGATACATAAGAAAATGTACAGCATATTAGTAAATGCTTTATTAAAAAGGGGTAGAACATGATAAAGCAGATCAGGAGACTGAGGTAAGGAGCAGACTGAAATCTACATGAGGAAGTTAGGGTGAACTTTACTGAGAAGGTGACACCGAGTGAAGACTTGAAGAAGGTGAAGGAACGAGCCATGTGGATATGAACTGTGAGAAGGATCCCAGCAGAGATAATGACCAGTGGACAGGCACTCAGGCCGGAGCATGCCCGGTGCTCCCGAAACAGCAAGGTTGACACTACGGTCAGGGGGACCTGGGAGAGAGATAGGGAAGGAGGTCAAGACGGGGGAAAAATAATTGGCTCTGCAGGTTATGGTAGGAAATTTGGCTTTTACTCTGGTTGAAACAGGAGACCACGACAAGGTTTGAGCCAAGGAGTGATATGACCAATATGTGTAGTGCTCCAGGTGAGAGATGATGGTGGCTCAAACCAGGGAGGTGATAGTGGAAGTTAAGTAAGATATGATTGAATTCTGGTTGTATAGGGGCGGGCAAAAGTAGGATAGACTGCCAGCCATCATTACCTAAAAGATGAATTGTAAGGAAGGATACTAAATAATACTAATAATGATACTAAATAATGACAAACAGTATAAATACACTCAATCTTAGCCAAAAGGCTGAGAAGCAATGGCAAATACTACAAATAAATAATACAATAATTAATAAATAATAATATAAGAATAAAACCTGTGTTTCATATACTCATAACTGTAAACCTCCTTTGGTATTAGGCTTGAAGTAGAGATATTGAACAGAAAATAGGTCTAGGCTGGAGATATAAATATGTGAGTCATCAATTTAGAGATGATGTTTAAAGCTAAAGAGACTGTATGAAAGAGATCACTGAAGGAGTGTATGTAGGTAGACAAGAGCTCCAAGGATTGAGACCGGTTTCCTCCAATGTTAGGAGAAATCTACAAAGGAGTCAGGAGGAGTGACAGTGAAGGTAAGGGAGATGTTTCCTACTGTACATATTGTGAAATGATCACAATAAGTCTAGTTAACATCCATTACCACACATAGCCATAATTATTATTTTTTTTGATGAGAACTTTTAAGATCTACTTAAACTTTCTAACAACTTTCAAATACACAATATTGTATCATTAGCAACTTGCAAAATGTACAATAATATCACATTATTAACTATATTAAACTATTTTTCTGAAACAAAATGTTACACAGTATTAAAAAATGTTCTTCCAAATCAGGACCAGGAGGTTCAAGGAACACTGGTTGTCCTTGTATTACTTCCCAAGAAAAACAAGGATTTGAAAAGACATCTGAAAAACATATATGCAATCCTAAGTCTTCCTAACATTACAAGAGTGAGGATGGTAGGAAAAGTCACAGAAAAGGACTGAACCAAAGATCTGAGCAGGGAGTCTAGCATGGGAGTGGTATTAGAGCCCTGAAAAATTGATAATAACACATTCTCAAAGGTAATATATATGTACAAAAGTACATTGCCAAAGAGGTTAAAACAAACAAATGTGTGTCTAAATGAGAACTTGATGCTATGTTTAAAGACTTTTCCTTCAATGTTTGACTTCTTAAAGCACTAAAGAGACTAGAACAGAAGAGTATAAAAAACAGACCTATGTCTTTGGGTAGCTGATAGCGTGCATGTGTTTATATGAAATCCATTTTCTAAAGAGGTTGGGATTTTGAGGTCAGGATGAGGAGATCTAGAATTTCCATTACCCAAGCAAAGTGAGTTCTAGTTCATGACATTTGAGATTCAACTGGCAAGGATGAAAGAGCATAGAGCACGCTGGGCCCACCCTGACTTTATCTACAAGATTTAGCTTTAAAAAAAAAATGCTTATTTTTAACTTGGACCAGAAAAAAAAGATATAGAGAAAGGAAAACAAGAGAGGAAGGAAGGGGGATTTCAAGCAGGTTCTAATCTTCTTAATCCAACCTAAAGTATCAGAGTGTTCAACAGGTAGTGACAAAGCCCTTTGGGCAAACTTCAATCAGCTATACTGGGTTGGACTCCCTACCTGGAAAACCTTGCCACTAGCGTCTAGGCACAAAAGAAGAGAAACTTCAGTGGCTAAAGTATGAGTACTTTATCTAGGCAGCCCAAGAACGCCAGAATAAAGCCCTCGAATTCTAGAAGAAAATCTGCATATAGCTGAAATACATGTTTAAAAGTGAGCAAATCTCTCTTTCTCACACACATTCCTAAATCCTAAGGTTTCTGGCAATAATTCTGACCACTGAGTGGCAGAATTTCACTACCCATGAGGTAAGGTAGTTATCTGGTTTCCAGGAAGATGTCATTGATGCATTCTTTCACCTGTAACATAGCCTGGGCCTGAGGACTAGCTTCCAGTTAGCTCTTGAATAGAATTTTCAATACCTCTCAGGATAGTCTTACTTATAACTGGACTCACAAAAGCTGTAACTGCTGGTGGGTAGAAGTTGGCTTACTGGGCAAATAATTTAGCAAATGCCCTTCAACTAAGATTAAGTTCCTGGGAAATTGTGTCATAAAAATAAATTATACTTTCTTTAAATCTGTAAAGTTGATTTTTCCTTAGGGTTATAATTTTTACATGTAAATTTGGTATTGGTTTTTTGTGCATACATACTTTCTTAAAAAT
Organism: Saccopteryx leptura; assembly: GCF_036850995.1. Taxonomy (NCBI): domain Eukaryota; kingdom Metazoa; phylum Chordata; class Mammalia; order Chiroptera; family Emballonuridae; genus Saccopteryx; species Saccopteryx leptura. The sequence goes on from NC_089503.1 coordinate 223,483,826, forward strand.
GTTTGGTCTCTTGACATCTCAGATGGGAAATCATAGTTTCTGTGGTCTTTAGGGACAACCACTATCCTCCATACTACATAGTTTTTACTATTTACAAATTGAAACTTGGATGGGATTTAGGAAGCTGAGGATCCATGTTATCTGTTGCCATGAAATTTTATAAACTATTCCAAATGGTATTCTGCTTCTACTCTTCTAAGAGTCTGATCTTTATAATTCTCAATATATTGGTTTCCATTTGTTATAAAGACATATCTAACAAGTTTATGTAAACTAGATATTGCATAATTAAAAGTCAGATCTGTGTCTCAAGAATCTATCTCATTAATGAACAAAACATTATTTATTGCCTTTAGAAATAATTTCTTGAATAGTTCCCAAGGTTCACTTGAATGCATCATTTAATTGGACCCTCCTACCAGGCAGGGTAAATGGTGTTATCTCCATTTTATAAAGTAGATTTAGGCTTACAGATGTGTGATGATTGATGGTGAATTTCAGAGTTAATGAAGTTTTTGAAAAATAAAGCAGTGTAAACCAACAAAAATAGCTAAAGAAACCTATTTTGGAGTGATTTTTAAATGTTTCTGTCCTGAAGAAATCTTTTTTTAAAATTTAATGTTATAAGACTATTCTATTCAGAAGGAAAAAATATACCCCCTCCCCCTAAAACCCTCAAGAACAATTGATAATAGCAAAGATGTTTTTGTCCAAAGACACAGTATGTATTTCACAGGTACCCATGGCACTCTATTTAATCAGCTGAATGAGACCAGCAATGGCATATCCCTTTGAGATGGTCCCATATTGATTTTTGTTATGAATCCCAGGTACAAAACAGAATGGAGGATTCCCAAAGTAGGCTTTCCTAATTTGCATCTCAACACATAAGGAAGTTTGTGGATCTTATTTATCACATCTTTTGTCTTTTTTTGAACAGGAGTCAATAAACTGTAGTCTTCAACTTATTGGTTTAGTGCTAAATTTCCATTCTTAATGAAATTCTGTATGTAGTAGCTAATTCCAACTATTTGCAGTTATTTTACCATCTTTTATTTATTTATTTATTTATTTATTTATTTTTTGTATTTTTCTGAAGCTGGAAACGGGGAGAGACAGTCAGACAGACTCCCGCATGCTCCCGACCAGGATCCACCCGGCACGCCCACCAGGGGGCGACGCTCTGCCCACCAGGGGGCGATGCTCTGCCTATCCGGGGAGTCGCTCTGTTGCGACCAGAGCCACTCTAGCGCCTGAGGCAGAGGCCAAGGAGCCATCCCCAGCGCCCGGGCCATCTTTGCTCCAATGGAGCCTCGGCTGCGGGAGGGGAAGAGAGAGACAGAGAGGAAGGAGAGTGGGAGGGGTGGAGAAGCAGATGGGCGCTTCTCCTGTGTGCCCTGGCAAGGAATCGAACCCGGGACTTCTGCACGCCAGGCCAATGCTCTACCATTGAGCCAACCGGCCAGGGCCAATTACCATCTTTTAAATGTTTTCTTACACCCATGAAATGTTTTTGTCTGTATTAGGAAAATACTATATTTGGATATGTGGCATTTTTCAAAATCAAGAACCAATGGCATCTAACAGTTACATCACCAACCATGAATTACACTGTTGCTTGTTTCAGAGTTTAAGCAGAGGGGTAGCCAGGCTGTGCTCATTATTTATAACTGAAAGGCAGTCTTGGCAGTCAAGGTTGGAATGTCTTTTGTTCTCTAATCAAAAATTTGATATCTCCCTAGGGAGTGGTGAGAATGTCTTCATGTTCCCTTACTACTCCCACACTATTAGTCTCATCTCCCAGCTGGGTCTCTGTCCTCAACTTTCTTCATAGTTAGCTCTACTTCTAATTTTTATTTTTAGGGCCACCATTTTTACTTTGCTTTTCAGCAAATGGTGTGTGAGTAGAGAAATTTATTATGCCCTGGTGAGGGGAAATCATGCCTGAAATTCTTGCCATTTTCAAGTTACTAAAGCAGTATTTTGATACTTAATTTAAAAGTTTTTCTATGGCTAAGAGAATAGATTTTAAAAGTTCTCATCACACACTGAAAAGCTTTTGTAACTAGTTATGGTGATGGATGTTAACTAGACCTTTTGCAGCGATCATTTTGCAATGTATGCAATATATTAAATCATGTTTTATGCGTGAAATGACTATAATGCTAAATGTCAGTTATACCTCAATAAAAACATACATTTCCTGAGATTGCAAAAATAGTATTATATAAATGAAGTATTGAATAATTGGAAAAAAGTTATTAATATCTTTGTAGACCTTCATTCTGTTTTTCTCCATTGTGAGCTACTGATTCTTTTACAGTGTCATTTTTATTCTTTTTTTTTAAAATCAGTTTACCAATGTTAGGATTCATTGATCTATCTACAAAGTCCTTCAGGACATATCTGGCTTAGGACTTTGCAAAAAAAAAGGCTATCCCCATTTTAAATTAAGGAATTATCTATATGAGTTACATGCATTTCTAATAGTTTACTGGGAAAATGGACTAAACCTTGATGTTCCCATTGTCTAGCATAGTTTCTGGCATGAAGTGAATTTCACACAAGCAGCCCCTGAACACAACAGAGCAAAATTATTTTTCTTGGGTCCAGTATTTGTAAAACATTTCCCTCTACTGGTTGGCTGCTAAAACTACTTCTAAGAAATCAGAGAGGAGCCAGCTTGTTACCTGCTCTCTAAATCTGCTGCATTCCCCCCCAGTAACTCACGGATAAAGCTTTCTCACATCTTTTTCTTCTTATCTCCCTATTTTCCTAAATTAGGTGTGTCAGGGATATTGATGTAGAGAGGATTTTATGATTTCATTTACAACACACTTGAAATTTACTTTTAGAATTAACCAACTGTATGTAGTCTTATATCATTACAGCAAGTTCAAATGGATAGGAAGACTTCAGTCCTAATAGCTGTGCCTTCTTAACTTTGGACAGTTTGATTCCAAGAGCAAAGGCTCACGGTGTCCAATAAAAACAGAAAAATTGCAGAGAGTTAGTTTTAAAGCTGTGTGTAATAATAATGACTCTATAGAGCGACCAGCAATCTCAGTTTGGTCTAATTGGGGCTTTCTTCCACTTTTATGAAGTGAAGGCAGAGGCATCCAATTTGGGATTGAGATATTTTGGCATTTTACTTCCAACAATGTAACTGGAAACCCTGGTGCCTGCGGTCTCTGGCACCCACAGGACTATGTTGAGAAGTACCACTAGTTCAGTGTGCTCACTAGTTCACCCACACAGTACGGAAACAGCCGGGGGTGACCAGATGCAAACCCAAGTCTAATTACTAGAGAATTGGAAATGAACACACACAGACTTTACTACATTCCTTAAGACCACACTGTTTTAGTTTTACATATCTAAATGCCCAACTGCTCTGGGACTAAAAGGCATTTAATTTACATTCCAGTTTAGGTAATTTACTTCCAAACTTAGGTAATTGCAAACACAATTTTAAGGGAGTTAAGGAAACCCTCAGTTGAAAATAATGTAGTTGCTCTGGATTGATTTCCATTTGTACCTTCCACTCTCAGTATTATTTTACGTTTTCTCTGGGTGGGAAGTCACTTTTTATTCACTAAATGGTCACTGCAATAGTAAACAATGGTGGATGGTCTTTGCCCGAGGACACCTGAATTTAGCTGAGAGGGTTAATTTGGCAACTCATTTTCAATCACACAGCAAGTTGTGTATGTCGCTCTGCAAGCTTCTGACTCACACGAGCAGGTATTGAACATGGACCGCAGTGATGCCCTCGGACTAAGACCCTGCCTCTTCCTAGCTGGGGCCATGGGCACGGTGCTTCTGGGAATTTCATTTTCTTCATCTTTCAAGCAGAGATAAAAAATGCAACCCTACTTTACAATGTGGTCACAGGTACCCAAGGAGGATTAAGTATGTGAAGTGCTTGGCATATAGTGAACACTCAAATTTTTATTATTTGCATTATAGGTGTCATAAATTCTTGAAAATGTATTATATTGTAGACAAGTCGACTTGTGTACAAAAGGGAATAATCTTGTATCAAGTTGTCAAATGCAACTCCTTAAGTGTGTGTTGGTACTACCAAATTAATTTAGTATCATTAGAGGCTATATATATGTACATATGCATTTATCATGCTGTTGTCATTTAGAGATTATTTGGAAAAGGGTGTGGTGGTGTTGTGAAAAAAATTTTTCCTTTACTTACATGGATAAAATATATATCCTCCTTACTTTGGGTTTTGCCTCATTATTCCTGACTGCTATAAGGTTTATGTCCTCTGACTAATTGTTGACACTGATTTGAGAGCCATGTCTAGAAAACATACTAGGAATTTGCTTAAATGATAAATGTGCTTGTGCCGTTTAACATGGAATCACTGCAGTGACTATTTTCTTTAATGAACAGGTATCTTTAGTAAAACGTGAGAGATTTATGCGATCTGAAAAGAAACCAGAGTATTTAACAGGTATCTTTAAATAAAAACTCTATGAATGGCAGACCCATTAAACTTTTAAAGCAGAGAAATGTGCTTTAAGATTATAAGTGTATTTACTTTATGTACCTTTGATTTCATGGTTTTTGAAATTTTTCTTTTATTTTTTAATAAAGGTTTTAAAAACATTCCAGTGGTGCTGCGGGAAACACACACACACGGTACCTCCCTCATTGTAGCTACTACTTCTTTCTCTCCTGGATGGACTCAACCTCGACTCCTTGAATTCCCTTCTGCTGTTTCCAGCACTGTCTTTCCACTGGAGTATGAATGATCTTTTTTTTTTTTTTTTTTTTTTAATTTATTGATTGATTTAAGAGAGATGAAGGGAGAGAGACAGGAATATTGATCTGTTCCTATATATGCCCTGACCTGGGATAGAATCTGCAACCTTTGCATATCAGGACAATGCTCTAACTACTGGCCAGGGCATAAATGATCTTTTAAAAATGTACAGCCTGACCAGGCGGTGGTGCAATGGATAGAGCATTGGACTGGGACGCAGAGGACTCAGGTTTGAAACCCTGAGGTTGCCAGCTTGAGCAGGCTTATATGGTTTGAGCAAGGCTCACCAGCTTGAGCCCAAGGTTGCTGGCTTGAGCAAGGGGTCACTCAGTCTGCTGTAGCCCCACAGTCAAGGCACATATGAGAAAGCAATCAATGAACAACTAAGGTGCCGCAATAAAGAATTGATGCTTCTCATCTCTCTCCCTTCCTGTCTGTCCCTCTCTCTGTCTCTGTCACAAACCAACAACAGTAACAACAACCAAACAAGCACCTGACCCGTGGTGGTGAAGTGGTTAAAGCATCGACCTGGAATGCTGAGATAGCTGGTTCAAATCCCTGGGCTTACCCAGTCAAGGCACATGTAACAACCAATTACTACTACAAGTTGATGCTTCTGGCTCCTCTCCTCCCCCCCTTTCTCTCTTTCTCTCCTCTCTCTAAAAATCAATAAATAAAATCTTCAAAAAATAACAAAACCTAGCAATCAATCAGTTCAACAGGGTCTAAAGCCCCCTCTCCCTGTTCCTCTCCTCTCTCCAGAGTTATCCACTCTTCCCAGTTTCTGTGTGTCCTTGTCCTTCTAAATATGATCAGCAGATTGATTGATTGATTTATGCATACAGACATATATACATCTATATGTTTATAAACAAACACAAATACATATGTGGAAACCTAAAAACACAAGTCAGATCTAACACTGTTGGTCAGTGTACTGTTTCATGTACTGTTTTGTGGACATTTTAATGACAGTGCACATAGAATTCTTTCAGCTGCTGTGTAGTATTCCATTGTGTGTTTCTACTATGATTTATCATTTCAATGTTGATGGACATCTAGCTTGTTTCTGTTTTTCTCTACTATAAATAAGGCTTCAATGAATATCTTTGTCCAATTTGATTTCTTCTCTGCTTGAAATTATTCAATAGTTTCTTATTTTTACACTCTATACTTACATCTCATGCCATGTGGCAGAAGCCTGGTGCTTAAAATGTATCAGTAGCTTGACCAGGAAGTGGCACAGTGGATAGAGCGTCGGACTGGGATGCAAAGGACCCAGGTTCGAGACCCTCGTAGTCGTCAGCTTGAGCGCGGGCTCATCTGGTTTGAGCAAAAGCCCACCAGCTTGAACCCAAGGTCGCTGGCTCCAGCAAGGGGTTACTCGGTCTGCTGAAGGCCCACAGTCAAGGCACATATGAGAAAGCAATCAATGAACAACTAAGGTGTTGCAACGTGCAATGAAAAACTAATGATTGATGCTTCCATTCCTGTCTGTCCCTGTCTATCCCTCTCTCTGACTCACTCTGTCTCTGTAAACAAAACAAAACAAAACAAAACAAAACACCAAGTTGTCTTTACAATATCACCTCTAGCTTTAGGGTAGTTTCAGAATGATCTCTAGCATAGCCTCCCTGCTCTGGCAAAGTTGGCTTGTTCACTGCACGTGACTTTCTAATTCTACCTTTTTGCCTTTACCATGTAAATTCCTACTTAACACACGTTCCCTTAACTCTCTCTCTCTTTATAAATTTCCTTTTTTTTCTTCCTTCAAGATATAGACAAAAGTCCATCTCTTCTCAAAAGTCTGTGTAGGCTAATTCCATTACAATTTTTTGATGCTATCAGTGTTCTTGTTATTTTTTAAAAAATATTAATTGAAGTGTTATGGTATCCATTGTGCTACACCAGAAATGCCTATGAATGTAAGTATTTGGTAAGGTTTCTTTAGTTATTCCTTGTTTATAAATTGCCACAAGCAAAATAATTGTGGTCAGGATAGTGAATCTATGTAGTCAACAGTAACATACATAATGACCAGCTGTTTAGTGGAGAAAGTGGGTTAAAAGTAAGAGATAAGTGGGTTAGAACTGTGACTGAGTCATAATAATTGCTATTTGTTAATGCTGTTTTATATTTCTTCAATTTTCCTTTAAGGTCACAGTCACACAAATTCCAGGATTAAAAACTGTGCCTGGAACAATATATTTTTTTGGCCAGTCAGCATGCCTCTCCAGAACAAAGGTTTTTTTTTTGAAGAACTATCATGTCTGGTACAGAGTTGAGTAGCAGGTTAACTCAACAAATACTTCTTACTATTAACTGGGATCTAGTGTCACCAAGAAAACCAAACCAAAACAAAAGAACCACGACAAAACCAAAATTAGAGTTAGTTTATAAGCCACTGTAGGAGTGAAACTCACTTCAACATAACTCTGTTCGGAGTAAATAAACAGCATATACAGGAGAAATTCCAAAAGAGGGTCTGTGGTCAACAGCCAACAGGTCAACCAAGGAGACAGCCGTCACGCTAACTATAGCAGGCTGTTAGAACTACAGAGCCGCGGACATCACACCTTACAAATAGCAGTTTATAGATACAAAACAAAGAACAGTCTGAACAACAATAACAAAAAACCCCCAATAAAATAATAAAAGCAGCAGCTATGATTGGATTCTTATAATGGGTGATGTTTGTTTTAAATGTACTATCTGACATTAGTTTGCACCACAGTCTTGTGTGGGTAATCATTGTCATATAAATGAAGCGAGCCTTGGAGCTTTCATACAGTTTGCTCAAGTCACACAGCCTTTAAGTAGGGACAGAATTATTATGCATTCTTATCTGACTTCAACATGTATATTCTAACCAGCATTTTTTACTGACCCTATATCTAGTCTAGTAAGGTAAGAATGGTAGCGAGGTTTGTAAGGCTTTTTGGTCACATTGACATAGTCAGGAAATAGCTGCTGAAACATCTAAATAAATTCTTAATAGACACAAAGTTTGGATTAACAAAAGAATTCCAAGCTAATTTAAAATCTATCTTATCGGGAAGGGGGCTCACCAGGCTTGGGCTTCATTTCTCTAAAGCTCTGTGTATCAAGGATGACGTCACCAGGGCTGTTCACCTGGCAGTTCCCACAGCCGTCCTGGAAGGCAGTGTCTGGCACAGGGATGTTGGAAGGCTATTGTTTGTCAGGAGGCTGGACACACCTTTGATCATTACCTACCCAGAATGTCCTTATAATTCCCTGATGGGTCACTTACATTTTACCACTTCCTATTGGTCATTAGTCCAGACAGTGTTCAAAGACAGGGTCTGGTATGCAGGTGAACAACAACATGATTCAGGCAGGAAACAGCTGCATCACAATGTGTTGTTTTCCAAAGCAATAAGGAGCTATTACACCAATCTCTTCTAAACCGACACTGCAGCTTCACAGTGTTCAATTTAACAACTTAAGAACAATGAAGTGGCTGGAAAATGATTCTTCATAATTCAAGGAAGTAAAGGAAGCAGTGGTCTGGCTGATACCAAAAATGGAAATCCACAAAACCATTTATATTTGACTTCAGCATGTATTACATGATTTCCTCTGTCCAATGGGCATACCTGTCCTACTTATGTTTTATTTAACTGAGCTTAAAATATATTTTCAGTTCATGGGTATCTCAAACCTGAACATTATAGAAGGTTATACATTGAGTACAAAGGGCCTCTCCTTATTGAGTTGTGTTATTCTGAAATAATTTGTGCTGTTTATCACTGAGTTTTCAAAAAGGAGGTTTATAAATAGTTCAGATGTTATCTTTGCACACAAACCAGCCTCATCATGGCATCACTGTACATTCACAAGTTCATGGGACAAAATCCTGGTTATAAACAGGATTTCAGTTGATATTCTTTTGGGATTTTAGATACAGTATAGTAGAAATAGCTACCTCATACATTTAATAGAGTCCTTAATGAGATTCTTTACTAGTGAATATGTCTTTCTTTTCTCCATAGCAGAAATAGTTATATTCCAACTGACAACAATATATATTTTTAAATCATATACATATCAGATTTATCATATACAAGGACCAGCTTGTGTTTTGTGAAAGACAAAAATACAACAACACCCCAAAAGTAATAATGTTGATTATATTCAGGCTTCTACAATAGAAAGAGTGCTGCAGATCTGAAGGTCAGTCTCAGTGGGTTGGCCTTACCCAAGACTTCTGTAGGGAGAATAGAAAAGTAACAAGTGGGGTGCTTTGCAGTTGGAATTGTTTTGTAATCAAAGGAAGACTCAGTCAGTTATCTGTGCAGGAAATGTTTATCTCTGTGTCTCGCTAGTTTCAGGGGGACAAACAGTTCTAATCTCAGTTAAATCATTTGTGACACAAAGAACAGGGAGTTAGGGGGTCTGTGTCTATTCTTGTCAGCAGGTTCAGGCAAAGGGGGAAAGGTCTGTGTTTGTCCCTGTCACAGGTAAACAAAGGAGTCACGAGAGTCATATGGATGTCATGAGGAAGAGAGGACCATCAATCTTATCTTGGGAAAGGTGATTCTTTGTAGTAAGACACTTTCCAAGACACATGAATGGGGGGATTTTTTTTAAGAGCGAGGGGATTTTAAAACAGTCTAGCTGTTTTCCAGAAGTACAGAGATCAGTTAAAATTCAACAAGTCAGTTTTCTCTTCTGGGTTGGCTTTAAAGAAGGAATGGGACTGAATTTTTGACCTACTTGCTGCGTGTGGTTATATTTGAGTATGCATCCAGCTAATTTCTTGGATAATAACCGATGGCTAACACTATTGAGCATATAGCTCTGTAACAGGTAACTGCTTTTTAATCTGAGAATACTTGCTACTGGAAAAGATCGTTTATGAATCTACATTCAGAGCAAAATTTAATAGAAGACAGCAAAAAAAAAGTTTGAATGGACTTTAATCTTGAAAAATGAAACTTAAAATGATGAAAAGAAATTGATTGGATTGATTATTTAATAACATGCAATTTGTAACTGTAGCTATAAGCTAAGTTTAGAAAAAAATAGGATGAGATATTGATTTTTCTGACACACTTGTAGCATAGCTCCATAAAATAGTCTTCTCTTTATTTGTGACTTTCATAGTACAGTTTTAGAGAGGATACCATTTGTGAAAAATATTCAAGGCTTTAACAATTTTCTGAAATGTCTTTTGATCCTTTGATGGTCACCTTATCCTTTTTTGAAGTGCTTGTGTCTTCTTCTCTTCTTCATTGGATAGGTGGTCTACTTCTATTCAATATCTGTTTGTCAATGACCCTGCCTGAGCAACTGTTGCCGTCCTTACCTTCCCTTACATTGGATTTATATCTGTTGTATGGGATGTCACCTTGTAGTTGATTTGTATTGAATATATTATATTGCTGAATATATAAAACAAAGACATTGACCCAGCATGTAGGTTACTTAAGTGAGTGCAAATTTTTTTGGTTCCATAGTCAATATTTTCCTTTACTTTAGGATGACCCTTATTGCTCTATCTAAATTTCTAATTATAAAAACTTCAAAGAGAAAATTTTGATAACAGCTATCCCTCTGCATTTTAATGCTTTATTTCATGGAATTCTCACTTCAACTCTATGAGGCAGGTGCTATTATTATCCCCATACACAAATGAATAAAAAAGTAGATTTGAGGATTTGCATAATTTGTTGTAAGTCACAGAGTTACAAAATGGTAGAGCCAGGACATGAGCACAGTAATGTTTAATAACACAGTTTGTACCCGTTGCTGAAATGGTATCCTAGCCTTCTCCTTACCAAGTTCATTAATTTTTATTTTTCTTAACTTAATTTTTCTCTTTGCCTGGATTTCCTTATCTACTTACTAGAAATTTAGTGTTTTTTGTCAATTACTCTTTTTCAATTACAGTTTACATTTAATACTATTTTGTATTCATTTCAGGTGTACAGCACAGTGGTTAGACAATCACATACTTTACAAAGTGTTCTCCCTCATGCGTCCAGTACCCACCGGGCAGCATACATAGTTATTACCAGATTATTGACTATGTGTTCTATACTGTACTCGATGCCCACGACTATTCTGTAACCACCAGTCTGTACTCCTCAGTGCCGTTGCCTTTCTCACCCAGCTCTCCGACTGTCTTCCCCTCTGGCAGCCGTCCGTCCGTTCTCTGTATCTGTAAATCTTTTTCTGTTTGGAAATTTAGTTTTTTCTTGTTATATATTTTTAATCAATTTAAGTCCTTTATAGGAATAAAGAGAGGTATACATACTCCCCCCCCCCCCCTTTGGCAAAGCAAGTATCTTTTTCAAGGTAATTTGGAGAAAAGGTGTGCTGGTTACATAAACAGGTTCCGGAGTCTGATAAACTCAAGTTCAATTTTCTGAGTGATCAGCTAAGGTTAAGTTTTAAAACTTCAGTGTCCTCACTTGTAAAATAGTGTGGTTATTATTACCTATCTCATAGAGTTTTTTTTTTTTTAATTTTTATTTTGTGAGAGGAGGGGAGGCAGAGATAACTCTTGCATGCACCTTGACTGGGATCCACCAGGCAAGCCCACTAGGGGGCAATGCTCTGCCCATCTGGGGTCCTTGCTCTGTTGTAACTGGAGCCATTTTTTAAAGCCTGAGTTGGAGGCCATGGAGCCATTCTCAGCACCCAGACCAATGCGCTCTAATTGAGCTATAGTTGCAGGAGGGGTGGAAGAGAGAGAGAGAGAGAGAGAGAGAGAGAGAGAGAGAGAGAGAGAAGTGAGAGGGGGAGGGGTGGAGAAGCAGATGGGCACTTCTCCTGTGTGCCCTGGCCAGGAATCAAACCCTGGACATCCACATGCTGGCCGATGCTCTACCACTGAGTCAACCATCTAGGGCTCTCATAGAGTTATTTTAAGATTAAACACAATACATTGAAAGTGCTTAGCATCTTGCCTTTCCCATGGAAGGCACCTTATAAACATTACTACTGGACTGAGAGACACAAAGCAGCCCTACTTCATTCTAAGTTCCACTAGTATTATGTAATTTCATTTTTCTCAAATTTTAAGTCTTCAAGATGAGACAGCCATTTCTTTTTCAGGTTGGGTTCATTCTGAAAACTTTGGAAAGGTGCCAACTAAATTAATTTTATCAAGTACAAATATTTTATTTTATTATTTTGAAGATGACAATATAGCATTGAAGTAGGTCTCTGTGAATGCCAAAGAGAAACAATAATGATTCTGGGACGACTAATTTTGGGTGCTGGTGTAATGCCAGGATAGTTAGTGTGGCTAGAAAGTCCCCAGGGGACAATGCTTCTGATCAGGGTGGTGTTACACGAAGCTTTCTTGCACAGTCAAGATTTCTTTTGGGCTACATGATTCTACAGTGACTAAATTCTGTTCTCATTTGGACCCACATTTGCAAATAAGAACTATATTTTAAGTTTCAATTTTAAATTTTAAAACATATTTTATGATCCTGAACAAAAGCAATATTTTTAAATACCTCAGAAAGGTCAAAGGTAGATAATCTATGTAAATCAGTTAGGGACCCAATAGCCAAATCTCTCCTTTCAGTGAGAAGATTGTTAAAATTAACAGTTTTTGAAAGTCTTCTCCAGAAACTTTATGGTAATATAACCCACCCCTCCATTCTTTTAATATTGTTTCTGTTAAAAGTGTTTTTGTAAAAGATGAATTGTTAACTAATATGTAATCTGTAGATAAACAGCATATCTGTGTAAGCGTTCCAGGAACTGACTTCAAAGGGAGCTGACTCGAACAGGGCATTCTGGCTCCAGGAGACTTTCAAACATAGAAGCCAGACCTTTGCTTGACTAGTTTTGAGATAATTATCGGAATAGACCGCGCTAACTTACTCAGAAAGGACTTTCCATCCCCCCATTTCTTTGTTCTGTTTTTCCTCGCCCTCCTAATACAACCCTTGCCAGTGCTGAGATGTTAAGATGACCTTTAGGGCTGGAGTCCGCCATCTGCTCAGGCTGCGGGCTCTCGAACAAACCGTCTTTCCGTCAGCACTTGTCTCTTCAGTATCAGTAACAGGAATACGGATGTGGGTTTTGGTAAATTTCTCAACAAATAAATTTTCCTGAAATGTCTCAGGGCGTTGCCAGGACTTCACCCTCCTTCAACGAAGAAAATTGTCTTAATTGTTCCCTTGCAAAAAGGTGTAGAGTAAGAGAATTCAGAACGCCAACTACAAATTGGATAGTATCTTAAGAGTTACAGAAACCTTGCAATACTAAAATAATTTGACTCTTAAAAAATGCCTATCAGCTTTTCTAAATATTCAAAATATTTTCTTGAAAGTAAGCTCACACACTCCTGCCATTTGTAGGACCTGAGGCAAGAGTGAAGTGGAGTCCGTGGGCCCTTTCCTTCCGGCCTCCATCTCTGTCCTGCACCGTGTTGGGCTTTGCATGCACGTGGACACTCCAGCCACCTATCCCACCTCAGCTGCCACACACAGATGACCTTGGCCACCCCTGTGGCCTAGGAGAATACACATCAATGACTTGGCTTATCTTCTGGGACATTGTCAGTATTGTCATCACCTGGAAGCTTGTTGGAAATGCAGAATCTCAGGTCTCATTCGTAATGATTTAATAATAATAGTCTTTAAGCAATTTGTATGCAAATTATAATTTGAGAACCTTTGCTCTGAAATGAGAGGTTGAGGACAAAGGCCTCTTTCTTATCTCCTGAACTCTGAAGAGATACAGAAGATTCTGGCCAATGAACAATTCTGTTCAATTTCTTGTTGGATTGTTTACATTTCAAATTATAGCTGATTTTTTTGCCTGACCAGGAGGAGGTGCAGTGGATAAAGCGTCGGACTGGGATGCAGAAGACCCAGGTTCGAGACCCTGAGGTTGCCAGCTTGAGCATGGGCTCATCTGGTTTGAGCAAAAAAGTCCACCAGCTTGAACCCAAGGTCGCTGGCTCCAGCAAGGGGTTACTCAGTCTGCTGAAGGCCCGCAGTCAAGGCACATATGAGAAAGCAATCAATGAACAACTAAGGTGTAGCAATGAACAATGAAAAACTAATGGTTGATGCTTCTCATCTCTCTCCGTTCCTGTCTGTCTGTCCCTGTTTATCCCTCTCTCTGACTCACTCTCTGCCTCTGTAAAAAAAAATAAATATATAGTTGATTTTGTTATATATACATATATATAATTTTTCCAGTTGGATAATTTTCCATCAGCTGTTTTCCTATTTGTAGTGCATCCACTCTGACTCCGTCAGTATCCAATTGCACTAAGATGACCATCATCTCTGGGAAGACCATCTCAGTCTTTCCATTGTGACCCATTGTCTTTCTTAAAAAATCTCTGGCAGACCATTTACTGAATTCTGCTCTGGTTATACAACTGAGTCTCCTACTAGACGATTGCTTCCTGAGCTAGAAACTGATTCCCATTCATCTTTAGATCTTTTGTCACTCATAGATTGAACCTATTAGGTGTATAATAAACATGTCTGGAATTAACTCTGCATCTTTTAAGTTTATTTTTGGTGGCTCCTGCAATCCTGTGCTGTGCTGAGAGAGTCAATTCAAAGAGCCCTGCTATTTTAATGAAGGTAGATTTTCCTCATGTCTTACCATCGTCAGGCAAGTGCACAGCTTTTGTATTCTCATGTAAAATTGTGCTTCCATCTGACGGGCGGTCATGAAGAGAAGCAAGTACTTGGCCAAGGCGTTCTTTGATGGGAATTTGTGAGCGTCTAAGTTCTAGTTCTAGTTGTAGTTCTACCAGTGTGATCTTATTCAGATGGAGGAATAAAGTTAGCGTGGGAAGTAAACATTAGTTATAGGAGGAGTTGGGGAAAAACTATGGGAAGTGGGATACCACATGTGAAGGAAAACTACATTTCTATGACTGGTCTAACCCTCTGGCTCCTCTTGCTCGCAGAGTATAGTTAGGGAAGCCAGGTGGTGTAGAAGACGAGGCAGTACACTTGGAACTGGGGGACATGTGGTAGAGTTCTGGCTCTTGTGATAATGAACTCACTACACATTTTCAGGTCTCTGTTGTCACATCTGAAATATGAATAATTAGATTCAGTGCTTTTTAACCAGAAATAAAAACTAGAATAGTGCGGGGAGCTTGTTTAAAGATACATGGTCCCAGAATTGTGTATTCACTAGGTTTGTGATGGGCCTCAAACATGACATGCTTTCTGGTATCCATTGCTGGCTAAGAATCAGTGGAAGATACTTTATTAACATTTCCTCTAGTTCCAGTGCTCCCTGACTTAATCATAACTACCAGCCCCATAACGACCACATGGTTAGGAGTCTAAGTGTCTGGCAGGTGCCCCAGTGGTACCCTCCTTCCTGTAGGAACACAAACCTAAAGTTCTAGCTCAGCACATGCCTTCCAGAATAGAAATTACATTTCCCAGCTTCCTTTTGGGTATGGCCCCGGACTGAATCCTGGCCAAAAGGGAAGTGGTATGTGAAAATTCAGGAAGCACCCTTAAAGGAAAGAAGTGTGCTATTCTTACTTCTCTGTGGGGTCTGGCATGCATTCATGACAGCAAAAGACGGGTCAGCCATATTGGTCCATGCCTGGGGAGCTGCAAGGTGAAGATGGAGAGAACCAAGGTAGAGGTAGCCTGCGTCCAAGACACCTGGGAGTGCTGTGTCGGCCACGAATTTCCTACCACCAGGCTTCCTTTCCATGCGAAATACATTGTTATCTAGTTCAAGTGACTGCTATTTTGGTTTTACTCTTTCTTTCAGTCAAACCCATTTTAAACAACAAAATGTGGAGCAGGAAAGGACTTTATGGACTTCAATTATGTTTCCCAATCTACATGTCAGCACGAATTGGGATGTCTATTTACTGTGTCTTTTTGTTTTCTACATCTGCAAGTATTGTATATCTATCAGATAGAGAATGCAATTTCATTTCACAGAGAGCACTTCTTTTAATATAGCCAAAAATTGACGGAAAGGGTATCACAATTGTAGGAAACACAATTTTCTTTTTATGATTTTATCTTTTTCTCAACAAATATGTATAATTTACTTGGCATACATATACGTATAAATAATATTTGTCCTCAAAAATGGCCAGTTATCATCACCAATTTTGTATGTAACTTGGTAGGTCCTGAATGCCAGTGAAATTAAGAACTACCATTTAAATTCTATACTCTTTTGCTATTAATTGTTATTATTGGCAATGAGCCAACATGTGGTATTGAGTTTTTAAAATACTTCTATATATTTTTCAAATGTTTGGGTTTGACGGGAACTTGTTAGGAAAAACTTCTAATCCTTTTCCTTCCCTTGTATAGTTCTATGAAAACACACACACACACACACACACACACACACACACACACACACACACACCATATAAACAGGATTTGTTTTTGTTAATTTGTATTTATCTTGTAAAAAATTACCTTTAAAGGTTTTTTAAAACATTGGGCTTTTAGCACATATTATGTTTCTTATTAGGGACAGGGATGGGAGGATAGTGAAAATAAAATTAGATAAATACATACATATATGTGTACATATGCATATGTCTGTCTTTATCATTATACACAAAATACATTACATATATATAAGAGTTAGGTTCAAAGTGTTAGATCTCCCAGATTCTGAGATTAGAAGTTATGTGAATGGTTTTTCTATTTCCAAAATTTCCTAAGAAATGATGGTAAAGTAAGTGCCACAGTAGGTGTTTCAGGCTGTTTAATAAGCAACCATTCTTTCTGTCTGTCTGTCTCTCTCACACACCCACTCACACACACACCACACCACACCCTAAAGCAGACTCATCCTCCCATACTGAATAGAACCCAACCTGATTCAATCCAAACAAACTTACACAGAGATGGTTGGGAGGGGAAAGGAAGCAGAGACTAGCCAGCAAGACCTCTCTATTTTTACCTTCATTCCTCTCGTCCGGGTTAGTGTAGATGGAAGCCGCGGTAAATAAGGAAAAGATAACAAAGGCCAATAAAATGAATGCCATTTCCAGGTTGGTGAACGGAAGCTCCATGTAACACCACAAACTTCTTCACCTTCAATAGAAACCAAACATCGGCTTAGCACACTTTATCCAGAGAACTGGTTCGGTAACTGTTTATTTTAGAATCGAACACATGAAATTTATTAAAACTTGTTATAATATTCTGTGCACCTGGAACAATTCATCTGGGACTGGCAAAAATAGAGTGTGCTCTCATATTTTGAAATTTGACATAGCTGTTGGTACAAATAAACTTTCACCTTTACTTTCACTGTATAGATCGGAGGAGAACATGGAAGTCTGAATGTCAAAGTCAATATATATATATATATATATCTCAAATTGAAGCAATTTTTTTAAAGTGAGAGAGATAGAGAGATAGAGAAAGGGACAGACAGGAAGGGAGATAGATGAGAAGCATCAATTCTTCATTGTGGCCCCTTAGCTGTTCGTTGATTGCTTTCTCATATGTGCCTTGATGTGGGGCGGGGCAGCTGAGCCAGTGACCTTTGGGCTCAAACCAGAGACCTTGGGGTCATGTCTATGATCCCATGCTCAAGACAGCGACCTTGTGCTCAAGCTGGTGAGCCCCTCCACCCCCGCCCCACTCCAGCTGAATGAGCCTATGCTCAAGTCAGCAACATCGAGGTTTTGAACCTGGTCCTTTGCCTCCCAGGCTGACTCTATCTATTGCGCCACCGCCTGGTCAGGCTAAGCAAAAAAATTTTTTTTTTAAATTGAAAAAACTAGATCTCAGAGTAGCTGGATCAAATCTAGTCCAAATTAAAATAAGTATTTTTACAATTTAACAATGAGAGCTTCTAATTTCAGACTAAAAAAGTAGAGCTTATGTATTTGGAAAGGAAATAGTAGTTTCGTTGGAGGAAAATTATAGTTTTATCCTGTTGGGAGTAACCTCTTTCTTTTTGTTTTTCAGTATTTACTACACAAATGCTAAATATTTAAACCATTGCAGACATGTGGGAATGTTATAGTTACAATTTTAAGCAATCCTAGAGAAAGAGAGTTCATATCTTTCCATTGTAACTCATCCCAAATTCTTCATACTGTTTATTCTAGGGAAGTAATTCATTGGGGTGTTTCAGGTTCAGAAACATTGAGTGGATAGTACAGAGAGGACCATGTACCCTCTCCCCATCCCTGCCATTTCTCCCATTAACATCTTGCATTAGTGTGGTATATTTATTACAATTAATGAACCAATATTGATACATTATTATTAACTGAAATCTATAATTTACATTAAGTTAGAATCACATGTAGCTTTTTCAGATTGTCTTCTTTTACTTAACGGTAAGCATTTAAGGCACTCTATGTCTTTTTATGGCTGGATAGCTCATTTTTTTTACTCCAGTTACAGCATCTCTCCCCCAGCTGGAAAGGATGCTTTAGCGCCTCCGGATCACCTGCACACATACCAACTGTGGGCCATCAGAAATGCAGTGTGTCAGCACTGTCTTTACATCCTTGAGACATCACATCTTTACAGCCCTTGTGGTGTTTCATTCTAACAGTTGGCAATTCCTGATTTTCCAATACAATTTGCTTCCTCCTCCTCATATTGCTTAGTATCAGGGCCAGCTTTGTAAGGCAGTTTTTTTTTTTTTTATTTCTTTATTTTTGTATTTTTCTGAACTGAGAAGTGGGGAGGCAGAGAGATAGAATCCAGCATGCGCCCAACCGGGATCCACCCAGCATGTCCACTAGGGGGCGATGCTCTGCCCATCTGGGCTGTTGCTCTGTTGCAACCAGGGCCATTCTGGCGCCTGAGGAGGGGGCCATGGAGCCATCCTCAGTGCCGGGGCCAATTTTGCTCCAGTGGAGCGTCAGCTGCAGGAGGGGAAGAGAGAAACAGAGATAGAGGTGAGGGAGAAGGGTAGAGAAGCAGATGGGTGCTTTTCCTGTGTGCCCTGGTCGGGAATCGAACCTGAGACTTCCACATGCCGGGCTGACATTCTACCGCTGAGCCAAGGCAGGGCCATTCTACCAGCTAGGGCCCAAGGCAGTTTTTAATGAACACTTAGCTGGTGTGTTAAATATGTTAGCTGAGTTTTATATTAGAGCGAAGCTAATATAACATGATTGTTTTCTTAGACACTGTGTGGGGAGTAGAGGGTAGAAAAAATGGGGTGTGCAATTGCTATAGTTGGTATATTACCAAGTTTACTTACTTTTTAGGATTTCCCAACCAATGGTGAGCTGATGCTTTCACGTTAGCTAAGCTTTCTAAAATAAGGAGCTATCTGTGAACTGGAGCCAAGGGCCCAAACTTCAAGTATAAGCCTTTGGGAAGGTGAAAGCTGTGAAAACTAAAATGGACAAACTTCAAAGTTAAACTCTGCTTGCCACTTTCCTTCCTAGAATTCTTGTTCCATGACGTGAATCACACGCAATAAAGTGAATAATGCAGCCATAAGTGTTTTTCTGTAAATTGTGCTGCCTGTGGCATTTGTCCAGTGTCTCGTATGCAGCAGGTTTTCAAGTGCTGGGCATTGTTTCCGGCTATGTCAGTGTGAGCTCGCTACTCAGTCCTGTGAGAGCTGACTAATATCTGTCAGCCGCCAGAGCAGTTCATTTCAGCTCAAACATTTAAAACTGTGAATTGAGAAAGTTGTATGAACATTAAAAAAAAAATCAAGTGCAATAAACTAGTTAAAATCCCAGACTCTTGAGTCAGAATACTTGAGTTTCATCATTAGTCATTTACTAGCTCTACGATGTTGGGCAAGTGTCCTCTCTTTTTCTGTAGCTCAGTTCTCTAACAGTGAAGTTGGATGTAATACTAGTATTGATTCATTTTATTAGGATGAAAATTAATTAAGTTTTTATCTGTAAAAGGTACATAGTAAGTTTAATTAGACATTTGGTAAATAAAATGCTCTCTCTCACATACACACAAAAGCAAACCAAATGCTGTTAGAAGGTGAATATAAGGTCTTTGATAGTACAATGACATGATGTAGCACTGCTCGGAGAAATTTAATTGCATTTCTGTGTGGAGAGGTTGAAGAAAGAGAATAAAGCTGGGAAAGAGCCTGGGGGTGAGATTTCTAGCTTTGTCCTAGATTCCACAGCAGTACTAGTGTGGGAGGGATGGAGCTGAGGGCCACCTGCAAGGAAGGGGAGGAGGGTCTTGGAAGTTGGCTGGTTACATGGGGTTCGGAGGTTGTCCTAACACTGGTAAAAATGCAGTACGAAGAGGGGGAGGGGAGATGAAGATCACACATACACACAATCCACCGGATCTTGTGTGAACGGTGGTAGAGAGTATTAATTCCTCAAAGTTTCTCATGGTTAGTAGAGATGTAGACTGTACTCTAATACATTGTGCACGCCTTCAATATGTGGGATTAGATCGACCATGCTGTTGCTTCTCCAGAGAATATAAAGACTATTAAATCAGTTAAAGATGCTCAGAGAACAAAAAAAATCATTCTTAGTGCCAACATCCTATGAAGATTCGTTCCTCATGAAAAAATATAACAAAACAAAAACAGAAAAAAAGAAGGAAATGGTGCCATCTAGTGGTGACTAAGTGCTATGGGAGGGAGAAAAAATAATTTACTCAAGCTTTCTAACGTTTCATTATACACTATGTAATCACACACTTGTGCCAGATAGTTTCCCATATTTTTCAGTTTGCTCCCATTCTCAGAATATTCACTGATTTTAACTGTTTCTAGAAGGAGGCATCCAGTAATGTTTTCTTTTTTTTTAAACATTTTTATTTATTTATTTATTTTTTCAGAGAGGAGAGGGAGAGACAGAGAGAGAGAAAGGAGAGACAGAGAGAGAAGGGGAGGAGGAGCTAGAAGCATCAACTCCCATATGTGCCTTGACCAGGCAAGTCCAGGGTTTCGAACCGGCAACCTCAGCATTTCCAGGTCGACGCTTTATCCACTGCGCCACCACAGGTTAGGCCAGTAATGTTTTCTATACATATAGATCATATGCAGTGAGCTATTTCTATCTCAGTATTCATACTCAATGCTGTTATTCTATGCATAAAAAAGACACAGTAACTGAAAGTTGTGTAAAAAGATGTAGTCCGGTAATATGTATTTTTCATCTATGTGTATTGCCGGTGGCAGAGGCCAGGCAGGTCCACACTGGATTTGGGCAGATGGTAGAGAAATTGCAGAGCCAGAAAGCGTTGGGCCATTCCATTTAATAGAGTCTTACAGCAGTGGACAAGCAAACAGGCAGGGAAAACCGCTTCTCAGGCCCCTCACAGTGGCAGGCAGGCAGGCAGGCAATCTGCCATTGTAAAGCCAGTAGCCAGGGCCACTATCACAGCAGCCTGGCTCATGCAGGTTCGCATTGGATTCGGACAGTCGGTAAAGAAACAGCGGAGCCAAAAACTGATGGGCCATAGTCTTTAATTCTAGCTTGCACCCGGCGGGCAAGTAAAAATACACACTGGGCTCCAAAACCCACTCACATTCAGTGCTCACAAAGCCACTGACTTATCCGAGTTTCCTAGAATCAAAGGTTTCTAGATCACCAGCCTTATTCTCCTCAGTTCCCCATCTCCTTCCTTATCCCAGATACAAACTCTACACAAACTGGCATCTCACTCAGCACTCCGCCATCTTGGCTGCTTCTTCTGGCCACATGGCCTCTTTCTGCTCTCTGCTATGCTCCCTCTGCTCTCTCATGCTAATCATCCCAGGAACCAAGAGAGCAAACTCTGTTCTGCCCCCATTTTATATTGTAGCTTCACAACCTCTAATCCAATATACAAAATAGGGAAGTCTCTAATACAAAGTCACTTCTCTGAGGCATGATTGGATTGTACCACCCCACATCAAAAAGGGTGGGAAAGGCTTAATCCCAAAACCAAGCCTCAGGCTACAATGATCCTGCCTGCCCCCAACACACATTAATATCACCTGGGCGATGGCCTCACGTGGGCAGTACCATCTTTAACAAAGTGAGCATAATACATTTTATCTGCCCAACAGCCATCCACAATCCACGCTGAGTCCAAGCACCCATAGCTTTACATGGACATGCTCATGCACGAATCAAGCAAAGTGCTTGCAGCTGGTAAACCAGTGAGCAAGCCTAATACAGCCGTTTCCCCCACACTATGGCTATTCATCACTAGGCCTAATTATCTCCTGTTTAGTGCTCAGGGCTGAGAGCCCTTAACCCTTCACCAGGAGCTCTCCGCCATCATGCCCTTAATCCCAGAAAAGGCAGTTTATGGTCATCTTCTGGGTCTTAAAACCAGTCAAAAGTTTATTGTTTAAAGGCAAAGATGAAGCTTTCAGATGATGGTGTTACCTGTACTCTCCTTGCTCTTGAGCATTCTTGTGGGAGCCTCTCAAAAATCAATTGGTTGTATGGCCTGCATTTCCCCCTGGGCTGTGTATCTACAGTCTTATCTCTGGATACTTTTGCCCATCTCAGTTTACTTGATGTATAAAAGAATCATTGTTCCCTGTAGCTCAGCACAGGGTAGGACTAACTGCAATTATTATTTAGTAGCAGACTGTAGATAACTCATTTTTGTTTTTACATAATAAAAATAAATCTTACCCCTCTTATCATATTGTGCATCATATTCTGTCATATCTAAGCTTAGCCAAGTTTATTTAAGTTGCAGTCATTTACTAATAACTAGAGCATGGCCACCTGGGTTTGTCATTATTACTTGGATAATCCCCAGAAGCTGATTAAACTCAGATATTATCTTCTTCATCTGGGGAGGAAAATGAGTCATTAGACTAATCTTTGCCAACCATCATCCTACACTCCTGCTATTCTTCAGAACGATCTTTATACATGTAAATCAGAGCACACCCTTCTTCTGTTTAACCCTCAAATGCCTTTCGGTGGAAGCAAGTCCTACTCCCCAGCCCTTCCCTACAAGGGCCTGCATCACCTGCCTGGCTTTCTCACTGATGGCAGCACCTGGGACACGCTCTGGCTCCAGCATGCTGACCTTGTTTGAGATCCTGGTCATCCTGAGCTCAGCCTGCTGAGCAGCTGAGCAACGGCACAGCCCTGCCCCTGGCGGGGCCTGGGATCTACCCTTCATCCCCCATCCCCCATGTCTCCCCCATCTAGGGCCTGTGCATCCTTAACCGACACTTGTCTACAGAGGCCTTATTTGAGCACCAATCTAAAGCAGGCTCTTCGTTGCCTTGTTTTATTATTTCCATCACCATTCTTATCCATTGCGTTTTTCTTTCTCTCCCCATGGAAAAACAAACAAACAAACAAACAAAAAAACAACTCCATGAAAGCTATTGTTAACCTCTGGATCCTCAGAATTACGAAAAATGACCGGTAGGCAGTAATGTTTCTATGAAATATTCATGGAACGAACGTGAGTGAATACATGAGCGGATAAAGGCGGCGCATGGACAAAGCAAGTTGACACGGAGAACCGAATTTCCTAGCCGAGGACAGAAAATCCAGGTTGGAGGGATATTCAGAAGTCTGGGTGATTTCAAGCACTCTGTCGCTTGCTTGACCAGATCCCACCCGGAGGAATCGAGGTATGCTCTGAAAAGGATCTCAAGGCTTCAATAAACTAGGCGGCCTGCTGGGGATGGATGGTGCTGCTTGCTGCGGTTATTGCCCGCACGGGGGAGATGTTCCTTCTCGTTTGTCGCTTCACTTTTCTCTCTGGGGTTGCTGGCGGTGCTGGCCACACTTGCTGTGCCCCATCCGTTTGTTCCGAGGATGTTGGAGCAAACCCTCGAGTGCTGTTATGATTGCGCGGGGACCGCGCGGGACCCGCGCTTTCGGGTCGAATTCCTTCCTAACTTCAGCGCTGTGTGTATGCACCGAGGGGCGGGCGGAAGGGGCCTGCGGAAATGATTGCCTTAATCCAGGAAAATCTGCCCGAGTCAATCCAGACGGCTCATTCACGGTAAGTACATACATAAAATTTTCTGGGAACCAAGAAATTGTTTTAGTATTTTGAACTCTTATAGCTAACTTGATCAGAAAGCTAAAGGCTGGGGGAAAAAATATTCTATGAGACCCTCGAGTTCCCTCGCTTGCTTTGGGAGGCCCTGGGAGGAAGTCTGAAAGCTGTGCGGCTCACAGCTGTTTGCGGGGCCTCACTTTCCGGCACAGGCTCTGGCCGCTAACCCCGCCCGCCCGCCATTCCTCTGGCCTGCGGGATGTGTCTGCCCGCTTTTTCCTGAGACCAAGTAGCCCTCTCTCCTTTAAAAATTCTGGACAAGACTCACCTGCTGCATGAAATGATGACTTCGTTTGCATAATTTGAAACCAGTAGCACCTCTTTCTGTTGTGTTTGTAGGAGTGTAGAGGGTTATACGTCTGTTTCTGTCATGTATTATCATCTACAAAACAAGGCCTTGAACTGTGAACCTTTACCTATTTGGAAACAACATTCAGTTGTATATGTACGTGTTCCTGAATTATCTTTTCACTTTATAGGCTCACTGTTACGGACTGTATGTGAGTCTCCCCAGAATTCATATTGAAATCCTAACCCCCAGGGTCCTTGGGGGGGGGCTTTGAGAGGTGGTTAGTTAAGTCAGGAGGGTGGTGACCCCATAGAGAAGTGGTCCTCAACCTTTTTTGGGGGCCACGGACCGGTTTAATGTCAGAAAATATTTTCACAGACCGGCCTTTAGGGTGGGACGGATAAATGTATCACGTGACTGAGACAAGTGTCAAGAGTGAGTCTTAGACGGATATAACAGAGGGAATCTAGTCATTTTTAAAAAATAAAACATCGTTCAGACTTAAAAATAAATAAAACGGAAATAATGTAAGTTATTTATTCTTTCTCTGCGGACCGGTATCAAATGGCCCATGGACCGGTAGCGGTCCGCGGCCCAGGGTTGGGGGCCACTGCCCTAGAGCTCTCGTATCCTTTCTGCCGTGTGAGAACAGAGAGCACATGGCCGTCTATGAACCAGGCAGCAGGGCCTCGCTGGGCACCAATCTGCCAGCCTCTTGATCCCGGACTCCCCAGTCTCTAGAACTGTGAGGAATGAGTGCTGTTGAAGCCGCCTACTCGTGGTGTTTTTACTATAGCAGCCCAGAAGGGTTAAGACACGTGCAGAGGCAGAAACTTGGTTTTCTTGGTTGCACTTGCTGAATGACAGATGATATATGTTCCCAGCTCCTGTCACTGCTGCTTCTACTTCATATTTTAACCTGTTAAATGTCTCCTTGATTAATTTTCTCAGTCTTTATTTTGGATTCCCTATCATAATGACTTCTTTTTCTTGGACAACTCCATAGTTGAAGCCATCTTCTCTTCAAACTTGGACTAAAAAGCCATCTCCTTCCTGAGAACTTTGCCCTAAATGAAATCCCAGATTTGAGAAGAAAATCAAAGATCACCTCGTCCAGACACCATGCAGTGACTGAGTTCTCCCTAAACCCTTTCGGTGGAATAGCCACTCAGCCTAAGCTCGCGTTCGCCAGAGAGAAGGAACTCACCACCCTTGGGAGCAAACCCGTGAACCCCAGGATAGCTCTGCTCGTTAGAGAACTCTTTCATCAGATGCGCTAAACCTGCCTTGTTGTTTTTACTCTTCAGTTCCTGAGAGCTAGCGAGTTTCTCTTTTGGGTAAGGACTCTTCAAATATTTGAAGATATTTGAAATATTTGAATATGTGTGGCTTGCACTTGCTTTCCTTTGCCTAAACACTCATCATATGACGTGGCTGTGCTCACCTCTCCTTCCTGGAGTGTGGTGCCCGGGCTGCAGACAGGCTTCAGGCTGGGTGCCCATGGTCCAGTAGAACAGTTTTAGCTATGCCCTTTTGCCTTGGGTTTGGTTGTCAGTTAGGTCTTATTTAAAAAGAGATGTTCTACTGACTGTCATACTAAGCTCTCTATGGCGGCTGCTGCTGATGCTTCTATTTTTTTTTTTTTTTTTTTTTTTGTGAGAGAGAAGGAGAAATAGACAAAGAGATGAGAAGTATCAGTTCTTCATTGTGACACCTTAGTTGACTGGGGGCTCCAGCCAAGCCATTGACCCCTTGCTTAAGCCAGTGACCATGGGCTTCAAGCCAGCGACATTTGGGCTCAAGCCAGTGACCGTGGGGTCTATGATCCCACGCTCAAGCCAGCGATCTCGTGCTCGAGCCAGATGAGCCCGTGCTTATGCGGGTGACCTCAGGGTTTCGAGTCGGTCCCAGACTGATGCTCTATCCACTGCACCACTGCCTCATCAGCTCCCCCCAGCCCCATGGCTTTTTAAATTTAATTTAATTTTTATTTATTTATTTTAGAGAGGAGAGAGAGAGAGAGAGAGAGAGAAAGAGAGAGAGAAGGGAGGAGCAGAAAGCATCAACTCCCATATGTGCCTTGACCAGGCAAGCCCAGAGTTTTGAACCAGCAACCTCAGCATTCCAGGTCGAAACTTTATCCACTGCGCCACCACAGGTCTGGCCCCATGGCTTTTTTCATCTGTATTATTATTACTAATTTGCAAACCATAGTTCTTACGTTCCATACTTTCATAGTTGATTGCTTACTCCTTAATATTTCTACTCACTAAATTTCATATTATTTAGCCCATTTATCCTACCTATCTAAGACTTTTTTGGACACCTTCATTTGGTTGCATTAAGTTTTGTTAAAAGAGAAAAAGCTTTTATTTAGACTTTAAACATATATTACTTCCAATGCCTTGAATTCTGGTCTTTGGGCTCCTAAAACTTTGCAGGGCTGTCCTGGTTTTACCCATGCTTCTTGCCATTTTAAGGTAGACATAGGTATAGTCACCTCCCAAAAACATATGCTTCACATTACAAAGTTTCTATTTAAAGTGAAACATGGTTTCCCATTTTGTGACCACAGGCTGTGCAGAGCAAGTGCTCTGTGACTGTTGGGGGTGGAGGAGTTGGGGCAGGGTCAGATGGGGTGGGCTGGCTCTCTCCCATGTTTTCTTCCTTCCTGTTAGGCTTGGCTGAGCTTGCCAGAGCCCTGGAAGTGGGAAGCAAGACAAATCATTAGCTACTTTATTAAATTGAGTCTTAAATGTCAAGGGTGGAGGTTACCTGTTGTATGTCAGGTAAACTGTGATGGAGGGCACAGGACTGCTGAACGGTAGAATCTTACCCCGTTCTTTGCAACTACAGACTCCATTGTAGGCATGAGTAATTGACCTTGGCTTTTTTACAGTGAGTCAATACTGTGATTTCCAGTTTGCTAGATTCCGAAGGGCAGAAGTTGTGTCTATCTGTGCAAGTACAGTTTTAAAATAACAAGATACGCCATGCTAAGGTTCAAGAGCAGTTTATAAATAATTTTTTTTTTTTAAATTTCCTGAAGCTGGAAACAGGGAGAGACAGTCAGACAGACTCCCGCATGTGCCCGGCACGCCCCCCAGGGGCGAAGCTCTGCCCACCAGGGGGCGATGCTCTGCCCCTCCGGGGCGTCGCTCTGCTGTGACCAGAGCCACTCCAGCGCCTGGGGCAGAGGCCAAGGAGCCATTCCCAGCACCCGGGTCATCTTTGCTCCAATGGAGCCTTGGCTGCGGGAGGGGAAGAGAGAGACAGAGAGGAAGGAGGGGGGTGGGGGTGGAGAAGCAAATGGGCGCTTCTCCTATGTTCCCTGGCCGGGAATCGAACCTGGGTCCCCCGCACGCCAGGCCGACGCTCTACCGCTGAGCCAACTGGCCAGGGCCTATAAATAATTTTTTTTGTGTGATAACAATGGTGGCTTAATACTAGACATAAGATGGTTATGTGAAGAAATAGAAATCAATTTAAGAAAACTATTCAATTTGTTATATGAAACTCTTAAAATGAAAATTTTAAATTTACTTCTTTGTGTTAATGATAGTCACAA
The DNA here is from genome assembly GCF_036850995.1 of Saccopteryx leptura. Classification (NCBI taxonomy): domain Eukaryota; kingdom Metazoa; phylum Chordata; class Mammalia; order Chiroptera; family Emballonuridae; genus Saccopteryx; species Saccopteryx leptura. Next base: position 223,511,431 of record NC_089503.1, read on the forward strand.
GAATATTTCTCTGATAAAGTTATATCCTGGTGTGAAGCTCAATCACTAGTAAATCCTGTGATTTTTCCTACAAAGAATTGGCACTTAAATACTATAAGTGAAAATATGGTGGGTCTCAAAATGGGCAGGAAAATGCCCAAGGTACTTTCACCTTTCGGCATAGAAGATAAAAAAAAACTTATCATAGACAACAAATGTGTTTTTTTTTATTTTTAATTTTTATTTTTTTGTATTTTTCTGAAGCTAGAAATGGGGAGGCAGTCAGACAGACTCCCGCATGCGCCCGACTGAGATCCACCCGGCACGCCCACCAGGGGGCGATGCTCTGCCCATCCGGGGCGTCGCTCTGTCGTGACCAGAGCCACTCTAGCGCCTGGGCAGAGGCCAAGGAGCCATCCCCAGCGCCCGGGCCATCTTTTGCTCCAATGGAGACTCGGCTACGGGAGGGGAAGAAAGAGACAGAGAGGAAGGGGAGTGGGAGGGGTGGAGAAGCAGATGGGCGCCTCTCCTGTGTGTCCTTGCCGAGAATCGAACCCGGGACTTCCGCACGCCAGGCCGACGCTCTACCACTGAGCCAACGGCCGACAACAAATGTGTTTTAAAAATACAGTGTGTCCGTAAAGTCATGGTGCATGTTTTACCAGTCACAGGAAAGCAACAAAAGACGATAGAAATGTGAAATCTGCACCAAATAAAAGGAAAACCCTCCCATTTCTGTAGGATGATGTGGCAGCATGTGCGCATGCACAGATGATGACGTAACACCGTGTATACAGCGGAGTAGCCCACGGCCATGCCAGTCGAGATGTGGACGGTACAGAGGAAAGTTCAGTGTGTTCTGCGGCTCGCTAAATTCAAATGTGACCAAAATGCAATGTGAATATCGGCGCGTTTATAACGAAGTGCCATCTCATAGGAATAACATTACTCAGTGGGATAAGCAGTTGAAGGAAACCGGCAGTTTGATGGAGAAACCCCGTTCTGGTAGGCCATCAGTCAGTGACGAGTCTGTAGAGCAGGGATCCCCAAACTTTTTACACAGGGGGCCAGTTCACTGTCCCTCAGACCGTTGGAGGGCCAGACTATAAAAAAACTATGAACAAATCCCTATGCACACTGCACATATCTTATTTTAAAGTAAAAAAACAAAACGGGAACAAATTCAATATTTAAAATAAAGAACAAGTAAATTTAAATCAACAAACTGACTAGTATTTCAATGGGAACTATGGGCCTGCTTTTGGCTAATGAGATGGTCAATGCCGGTTCCATATTTGTCACTGCTAGCTGTAACAAGATATGACACGCTTCCGGAACTGGGACGCGTACATCCCGCGTCACCAGAAGTAGTACTGTACATGAGCGACGCCGCGCTTTGCGGTGCCGCCATATACAGTACTCCAGCAGATGCATCCTGTGCTCCTCTCATTGACCACCAATGAAAGAGGTGCCCCTTCTGGAAGTGCGGTGGGGGCCGGATAAATGGACTCACGGGGCCACATGTGGTCCGCGGGCCGTAGTTTGGGGACCCCTGCTGTAGAGGCTATACAGGATAGCTACCTAAGGAGCCCTAAAAAATCTGTGCGTGAGCCCACATCGAACTGCACTGAATAGGTACGAAACTGGGAGAGTTTTCCTTTTATTTGGTGCAGATTTCACAATTCTATCATCTTTTGTTGCTTTCCTGTGACCAGTAAAGTGCACCATGACTTTACGGACACACTGTATATAACTATGGCTAAGCTGCAAGGAACTTAAGAGATTTTATTAGACAATGATCTCATGCATCATTTGGATTTTTATATACTACTTCTCAAACATATGTTAAAAACTGATTTCTTGCTTTATTTTACCTCCTAACTTCTCCATAGTGTTTCCCTTCTCATTTGACAGACTCTCTACCCTTCTGGTCACTTGGGACAAAATCCTTAGTCATATTCAACTCTTCTTCTTTAACACCTCATGGGCTCTTTCCTCAAGAAAACCTGTTGGCTTTGTCTTCAACCACCCTGTCTGAGGAACTCTTAGCTCTTACAACTTACAAGATCAACGAAGTAGCCTCCTAACTGATCTCTCAGCTTCTTCCTTGCTTGTCTTAAGTCTGTTCATATGACAGCATGCAAGGTATATGTCATACTCCATCACTTACCTGCTCAAAACTTGACTCTAACTCCCACTCCACTCGGAGTAAAAGCTAACATCCTTTCAATGGCCTGCCTGTTAGAAGGCTTTACATGATCTGGTTCCCACTGTGTCTCAGGCTCTCGCTCCGACTTCTCTGTCCCTCTCTCACTTCACTCTGGGTCCACTGGCCACCTGGCTGTGGCTCCTTCACTCCAGGCATGCTTCCATCCTAGGGCTGTGGACCGGCTGTTTTCTGTGCCCCAAATACTCTTCCTCCAGATAGCTGAATGCTCTCCCCCGCCAAGGCTTTGCTAAGATGTGTTACCTTCTCAGTATGGTCTACTCTTCCCACCCTATTTATATCGAACCCTACCAATATCCTTACCCTGCTTTGTTTTATTTTTGCAAACCACTTACTACCTTCTAGTTATTTACTTATCATGCTTTTTGTTTAGTATAATAATAGAAGTTAAGCATCACAGGAGCAAGGATTTTTTCTTGTTTTGTTTACAGAGCCTAGAATAGTGCCTGAAGTAGTACCTGGCATAGTGGAGAAAAAAAAAGTACACTTTCATGGTGGCAAAACAACTAGATAGCTGTACTGAAAAAAAAAGCACCACACACAACAAAAAAAACCCCAAAACAAAAAACATAAAACATCTACTCCTGCTTCACACCATACACAAAAACTAAATTCAACATAGTCTTAGAACTGAATATAAAAACTAAAATGATAAGTTTTCTGGAAAAAAATACACAGGAGGGTATCTTTGTGCCTTAGGATAAAAAAAGATTGTTTTTAGATAGTATGCAGAAATTAATAACCATAAAAATTAGGTAATTAGACCTCATCAAAGTTTAAAACTAGTGCTCATCAAGCTTTTTTTTTTATTATTTTTATTTTTTATATATTTTTCTGAAGCTGGAAACGGGGAGGCAGTCAGACAGACACCTGCATGCGCCCGACCAGGATCCACCCGGCACGCCCACCAGGGGGCGATGCTCTGCCCATCCAGGGCGTCGCTCTGTCACTACCAGAGCCACTCTAGTGCCTGAGGCAGAGGCCACAGAGCCATCCCCAGCGCCCGCGCCATCTTTTGCTCCAATGGAGCCTCGGCTGCAGGAGGGGAAGAGAGAGACAGAGAGGAAGGAGAGGGGGAGGGGTGGAGAAGCAGATGGGTGCCTTTCCTGTGTGCCCTGACCGGGAATCGAACCCGGGACTCCTGCACGCCAGGCCGACGCTCTACCACTGAGCCAACCGGCCAGGGCCACATCAAGCTATCTTTTTTTTTTTTTTTTCTGAAGCTGGAAATGGGGAGAGACAGTCAGACAGACTCCCGCATGCGCCCGACCGGGATCCACCCGGCACGCCCACCAGAGGCGACGCTCTGCCCACCTGGGGGCGATGCTCTGCCCCTCCGGGGCGTCGCTCTGCCGCGACCAGAGCCACTCTAGCGCCTGGGGAAGAGGCCAAGGAGCCCTCCCCAGCGCCCGGGCCATCTTTGCTCCAATGGAGCCTTGGCTGCAGGAGGGGAAGAGAGAGACAGAGAGGAAGGAGGGGGTGGGGAGTGGAGAAGCAAATGGGCGCTTCTCCTATGTTCCCTGGCCGGGAATTGAACCCGGGTCCCCTGCACGCCAGGCCGACGCTCTACCGCTGAGCCAACCGGCCAGGGCTCAAGCTATCGTTAAGAAAAAAAAAAAATGAGCAAGCCACAAACTGGGAAAAAATATTTACGAAATAAATTTGGTAAAGGACTTGTAGGCCCTGGCCGGTTGGCTCAGTGGTAGAGCGTCGGCCTGGTGTGCAGAAATCCCGGGTTCGATTCCTGGCCAGGGCACACAGGAGAAGCGCCCATCTGCTTCTCCACCCCTCCCCCTCTCCTTCCTCTCTGTCTCTCTTTCCCTCCCGCAGCCGAGGCTCCATTGGAGCAAAAATGGCCCGGGCGCTGGGGATGGCTCCTTGGCCTCTGCCTCAGGCGCTAGAGTGGCTCTGGTAGTAACAGAGCAATGCCCGGGAGGGGCAGAGCATCGCCCCCTGGTGGGCATGCCGGGTGGATCCCGGTTGGGCGCATGCGGGAGTCTGACTGTCTCTCCCCGTTTCTAGCTTCAGAAAAATACAAAAAAGACTTGTAGCCACAACATATACTTACAAAAACTCCATTAACTCAATAATAAAAAGAATCTAAATTTTAAAAAGGTGAGCCAAATATTTGAATAGACATTTAACAAAAGAAGATAGATGACCAGTAAGGCTGTGGGAAAATGTTATTAGTCATCAGATAAATGCAAATAAAACCACAGTGAGAAAGCATTACCCAAACACCAGAAAGACAGAAATCAAAAGGGCTTACAACCACAAAATTGGCAAGGATGTGGAGGAACTGAAATTCTCATACAGTGTTGGTGAGGGTGATCAAATGATACAATCCATTTGGAAGAGACTCTGTTAGTGTTTAAATAGAACTATACTGCACTATGATCCAGCAATTCTTTTCCTAGGTATTTATACAAAAGGCTGGAAACATGTGTCCAGAGAATGATTTGTATAAGAATGTTCATAGAAGGCTTGTTCGTAAGAGCCAAAAACTGAATAAAGCTCAGGTGTCCATCAACAAAAGAATGGCTAAACTGTGGTATATTCATACAGTGTGATACTATTAGAGTACTACTCCCCAATAAAAAAGGACTGCTTACTGATACACACAAAAAACATGAATGATCATAGTGCATGTATAAAGGAGAAGAGTGTTTGCCTTGGGGGCGGGGCAGGGATGGATAGGCAGGCAGGGGAATGAGGAAACTATGATGCTATATATCTTTTTTTTTTTTTTTTTTTTTCTACAGAGACAGAGTCAGAGAGAGGGATAGACAGGGACAGACAGTCAGGAACAGAGATGAGAAGCATCAATCATTAGTTTTTCATTGCGCGTTGCGACACCTTAGTTGTTCATTGATTGCTTTCTCATATGCGCCTTGACCGCAGGCCTTCAGCAGACCGAGTAACCCCTCGCTTGAGCCAGTGACCTTGGGTCCAAGCTGGTGAGCTTTTTGCTCAAACCAGATGAGCCCTCGCTCAAGCTGGTGACCTTGGGGTCTCGAACCTGGGTCCTCGGCATCCCAGTCCAACGCTCTATCCACTGCGTCACCGCCTGGTCAGGCTGATGCTATATATCTTGATAGGGGTTTGGAGCACACAGATGTATATATATTTATCAAAACTCATCAAATGGTGCCTGGCCTGTGGTGGCACAGTGGATGAAGCATCAAGCTTGGGATGCTGAGGTCACTGGTTTGAAACCCCAGGCTTGCGCGCTTAAGGCACATAGGAGAAGCAACTACTGAGTTGATGCTTCCCACCCCTCCCCCCTTCTCTCTCTCTTGCTTCTCTCTAAGGAATCAATAAAATCTAAAAAAAAAAAAAAATTAAAAACTCATCAAATGGTATAGTACAACATACCATTTCATTGTACATGAAATTTATCTTAAGGAAAATGTTAAGCCATTATGTATTAAAGTCTAGTGATATGTATCCCTAAGTGTTAAGTAGACTGAAGTCAGCACCTTTAAAATGCATCATCACAAAAGCAAAGAGGATGAATTGATGGACGGATAGATAGCCATATAGATATTGGATACTATGTGAAGAAGCCAATAAATACAGCATATGTTCATTGTAGAATCTACATGGTCAGTATTTGAATGTTCATGGTATAATTATTTTAATTTTTCTTTGACTTTGAAAATTTTCATAATAACATGTTGGTTGGGAACATAATAACATATTTGTTGCTAATGTCCTAGGTAAAATGACTCTTGATTGGGCTTCTAGAAATAAAAAACAGCATTTTGTGCATGTGCTTGTAAAGATTAATTATACACATTGCACCCCATTTGTTTTTAATTGTTGATGATGTAACTGCTCCTTGGCTTGAGCAGAAAGAGCCCCGGGAGACTGGGTGAGTTTTCTGTACCCTGTTATGTGACACAACAGGCCACTTAGTAACATCAATTTGATCCAATTTGAATTTTTGAGGTATATCCCATAACATTTTACCTCAGATTGTCCGGTTGAGTATCTAGAACAATATAATGTTAGTCATAGATTTGTATCAAATTCATGTTCAAAAAGGCTTTCAAAATATTCAAGAGCAAATGTTATCATTATTTATGTTTTTAGTCTTCAATGAAAAATAAATAAATATTAACTGTGTTCCTCAGAAACAATTCCCCTGAATTTACTCCTTGCTTTTATGAAATTTGGTATCATATTTTTGACAATAAGGAAGTAAAAGAACTGAGTGAGATCTTGTGTTTTAATTTAATTTGCTTAATTTAATCTTGGCATTAAATGAAAATATACGTCTTCTAACTTGGAAAAAAACACACAAACCCAAACTAGCACGAAGAAACGAATCATAGCAAAGGAGAGGGAAAATCTGAGGGAGTGTTCTGTACAGTAGAGATTTCCCCTCTTCCCCCTGTTAGCCATATTTCTTTTACATTAAAACAAGTCGTTAGCAAAGAACAGTAAGAACAATGGACTTTTATATCCATGGCAATGAAATATATATTATCAGTCAATTTGGACTAATAAAAACAAAGAGTTTCATTCTGAGGCAAAGAAGATATAAAAGTTTCATTAAAACTTACCAAGCATTCCTGTCCCTGAGAGTGGTTAGGAAGAAACCCAGGAGTCCGGTTCACACAGAGTCTTCAGTGTCCCGGGGTCAGGGCAGGACAGGCTGTCTTGGTTAATAAACACTTTCACTGAATTCGACCAGGCTATGAAAATGGAGGCACTTCCTGATGCCACTTCATTAATCAAGGTTTTGTCCGAGGTTTTGTGCCTCTGAAGAATCAAGAAGGAAACAGGAAACAATATGAATGAAGTTCAGTTGTTTAGTTTTTCTGTCACACACCCTTCTGCAAATACCACTTATATATACAGCGCTGAACAAGCAAAGACGGTCCCTCTGCGGACACACACTTGAAATTCAACAGGTGGTTGGTTTATGGGAGTGACATGCCTGAACACAGGTCGCTTTCTATAGCAGTCTTTAACAGGCAGTGAGGTTGAACTAATAAGGGTTTGGTAAACAATTAACTTTCCAACCACTCTATCTTGGGATTTTATAGCTAGTTGTCTGCTTGTCTTGGTTTTAACTGTTGTATTTTAAGTAGACCTTATGTTGTTTATTCCACCTGAACATCTCCTTCCTTCCTCCCTCCCTCCCTCCCTCCCTCCCTCCCTTCCCTCCTTTCTCCTTTCATTTTATCTTAAAAGCACTAATTAATTGAAGAATTAAGGATTAAGAACAACATTTCTGGAAAGACTTTGGCAATGTATGAATGTTTCTCAACCAAGGCCTTTGAATGGAGGGAGTTATAAGGGGGTCACTAAATTCACAAGTCCACCACACAGAATTTACAAGTTGAAAAATCTTGCTCACACGTAGTCTACATGAAGTGCACAGGGATGCTGTGGTTAATTAGTCATTTTTCAAAAATAAGCATTTGCCTGACATGTGGTGGCACAGTGGATAAAAGTATAGACCTTTACTATTTCAACTTTTTAGTTCTGAATCTATTAAGGTATTCGAAGGTGTTCCTTCACTACTCTTCTGGAGCTGTTGCTAAGTGTGCATAATTTATGTGCATATGGAGTTCAAATTTTAACATTTAAATATATATGTTTATTTTATTGATTTTAGAAAAAGAAAGGGGGGGAGAGAGAGAGAGAAGAGAGAAAGAGAGAGAGAACGAGGGAGACAGAAACATAGATCTGTTCCTGTATGTGCCCTGAAACTGGAAACTTCTGCACTTTGGGACAATGCTCTAACCCGGTGGTCCCCAACCCCCAGACCGCAGACCGGTAACGGTCCATGGGCCATTTGGTACCGGTCCACAGAGAAAGAATAAATAACTTACATTATTTCCGTTTTATTTATATTTAAGTCTGAACAATGTTTTATTTTTAAAAAATGACCAGATTCCCACTGTTACATCCGTCTAAGACTCACTCTTGATGCTTGTTTCGGTCGCGTGATACATTTATCCGTCCCACCCTAAAGGCCGGTCCGTGAAAATATTTTCTGATATTAAACCAGTCTGTGGCCCCAAAAAGGTTGGGGACCACTGCCCTAACCAACTGAGATACCCAGCCAAGGTTATTGTTATGTTTATTTGTTGTATTTAATTTCACTTCTATCACTCTCGGCCTTTTGGCTAAGATCACGTGTAATTTCACCTTTAACAACAGACATGAATTGTTGCTTATATGTGCAGCAGTGCAGAAACCATTCTTGGAAATGTATTGTGGTGCACTGGCTGTGAAAGTCTATATCGACATCATTTTCCCTCAGAATTTTAAAGGCATGGACTCCTATGGATGAAAGCTGTTAGCAATGCTGTTGAGTAAACATGTCTTTCTTATTCTTGATTCCATTTAAACACTTTGAATCTGATCTATTTTCTCTGTGCCTATCCTTCAACCCTCTTTCTTGAAAGACTTTGTGTGTGTGTGTGTGTGTGTGTGTGTGACAGAGACAGAGAGAGGGACAGATAGGGGCAGACAGACAGGAAGGGAGAGAGATGAGAAGCATCAGTTCTTCGTTGCAGCTCCTTAGTTTATTGATTGATTTCTCATATGTGCCTTGACTGGGGGCAACAGCAGAGCGAGTGACCACTTGCTCAAGCCAGTGACCTTTGGGCTCAAGCCAGCGACCATGGGTTCATGTCTATGATCCCACGCTCAAGCCAGTGACCCTCTGCTCAAGCTGGTGAGCCTGTGCTCAAGCCGGTGACCACAGGGTTTCGAATACCAGTCTGATGCTGTATTCACTGCGCCACCACCTGGTCAGGCTGAAAGACTATTTCTTTTGAGCACTTTTGACATTGTCCCTGGATGCCATTCTTTTTATTCCTAACATCATTTTAGGCTGTCAGTTGGCCCTTTTTTTTTTTTTTTTTTTGTATTTTTCTGAAGTTGGAAATGGGGAGGCAGTCAGACAGACTCCTGCATGTGACCGACTGGGATCCACCCGGCACGCCCACAAGGGGGTGATGCTCTGCCCATCTGGGGCGTTGCTCTGTTGCAACCAGAGCCATTCTAGTGCCTGAGGCAGAGGCCATGGAGCTGTCCTCAGCGCCTGGGCCAACTTTGCTCCAATGGAGCCTCGGCTGAGGGAGGGGAAGAGAGAGACAGAGAGGAAGGAGAGGGGGAGGGGTGGAGAAGCAGATGGGCGCTTCTCCTGTGTGCCCTGGCCGGGAATCGAACCCGGAACTCCTGCACGCCAGGCCGATGCTCTACCACTGAGCCAACCGTCCAGGGCCTGTCAGTTGGCCCTTTTAATCTGAAAACTTATGTTCATGCATTCTGGAAATGTTCTCATATTAGTGTTTTGATAATTTCCTTCCCTTTAATTTCTATTTTAAGAACTATTAGTTGGGTGATCGACCTTCTAGAGAGATTCTCCATTTTTAAAAAATTATTTTTTCTCTTCTATTTTTTCTCTTTGTCTCTTTGTTCTACTTCTGCTCAACTTTATTTTCCAACCCTTCTGTTGGCTTTTTGTTTCTGCTGTCAAATTTTTAATTTACATGAGTTACCCTCCTTTTAGTAGGTCAACAACTGCCGTGGTTCTCCTGGGGCAGAGCGGGTTCCTGGGGGAAGGGGCTGTCAGTGCGAGAGCTGAGGCAGTCCTCCTCCAGCCAGGACGCCGGGCTCCGTGCTGTGGGCGCTCTGTTTCGGTAATAGCCCCCCCCCCCCGCCCCCGCTTAGTTGCAACATTTTTTCATCCCCCACTGAGAATGTTGGTTATTGATTTTAAAAAGGTCTTTGCTTTTCACAGTATTATGTGTTGTCTCTACTTTTCTGAAGTTCCTTTGGTTTACTTATTTCAGTCCCTCCTTTGTGTTGGGACTTTCCAAAACTGTCTCCAGATTTGTAACTGGCTGATCATAGTTAGGAGTGTTGAAGAGGTGCCTGACCTGTGGTGGCACAGTGGGTAAAGCGTCCACCTGGAACACTGAGGTTGCTGGTTGGAGACCCTGGGCTTTCCTGGTCAAGCTACATATGGGAGTAGATGCTTCCTGCTCCTCCCCCACTTCTCTCTCTCTTTTTTTCTCTCCTCTCTAAAATGAATAAATAAAATCTTAAAAAAAAAGAGTGTTGAGGAAGTTTTAGGAGAGTGGTGAGGTTGGTCAGCTGCTGGGTTTTACAGCAGAGGGCTTGGGGAGGGACTAGGCCTTTCCCTGTGAGATCACTGAATGTCAGTTGAGCTTTATTTTCTCAGGCTGGCCAGTTTCCCCCAAACAGAAATCCTGCACGTTCTTGCTGGGCAGTCATCATTCTGGGGGAGCAGGGGGAGCAGAGGACAGGACTGGGGTGGCAAGGAGGAAGCCAACTTCCTCTTACTCTTTTCAGATGGGGCCCCACTCTGCCCACTGTGCTTGATGTCTCTGGGACTAGATGTTCTATGGTTCACGCTTTTCAAGAATAAAAACCTCTAGTTTTCCGCTGTTGCTGGTACAGGTCCTTTCCCCACTGTGATGACAGAGGAACAGTTTCTGAGAGTCAAACTGCTCTTTATTCGTGCCTTCTTTCTTCTATCTTGTTTTAATGACTTTCAATTAATTCATCAAATTTCAGTTTCAGATACTTTAGAGTTTCCAATCTTATTCCAAAATCCATAGAATGGCCTCCAAGGTGGCTCAGTTACTTCCAGACTTTAATTCCTGATGCCTGTCCCTAACTCCCCAACACTACTAGTCCCCGACTCACTAGCCACAGTCCCAGTTCGGGACATTGTCTTTGAGATAGCATCTTCCACCAGACATCCAACTGCTCGGCTCCCTCGAAGACCCCAGATCGCCATACCTTACAATGCACTCACACCCCCAGTATTACCTACTTCCATTCTGAATTGTTTTCACAGCCCTTAATCCCATACATATACATATATATATGTGTATATATATATAAAAATATATAAATATATATATTTTATCTATTACTATATATATTCTAATAAACAGTATATATGTCCTAATACATAGTATACAATATATTTATATATTCTCTCTCTATAGTATATATATTCTAGTAAACTAAATATTAGACATAATAATAAGCTATTAGAAGATAAGCTCCATTAGGATAGGCATTTTTCCTCATTTTACACTATTTCTCCAATGAACACGAATGCTCGGCAAATGGAATTATTTGCTTTTATTGACTTAAAAAATTTTATTTATTGATTTTAGAGAGGAAGGAAGGAAAGGAGAGAGAAAAAGAGGGAGAGAGAGAGAGAGAGAGAAGCATTGATCTGTTCCTGTATGTGCGCTGATGGGGAATTGAATCAGGGCCTCTGTCCATTGAAACAATGTATCCAGCCAGGGCTGATTTGCATTTTATATCTGCCCTGCATTTTCACTTTTGGTGACTCTTAGGTGTTTCCAGGGCAGAATAAATATATGTGATTCTTCTTAATTGCCTGACTTCACCTGCCCCTGGCACTTAATTTTATTTTGTTTCAGTTCTAACTCAGGTATCACTCTTCTGACTGCTTCCTTGATTCTAAAATGTTGTGATCTCTCTGATCTGCTGTTACCACACTTCACACTTTCTTTGTCTTTTCAAATGTATGTCTTAAAAAACCCTCTACTGTAATCTTAATGGAGGTTTGGGAAAGGATGGAGAGAAATCACAGAAGTCCTCAGGCATCTATTTACATATTTTGGCGATTTGCTTTTATTGTTTTGCGAAGTGCTTGCATATGTAGGTATTTTTTCACTTTTCTCTAGTTCTGCTCTTCTTTTTTTCTATGGTTGTGATCTCCTATGTAAATTAAGAAAATATGAGCTTTTTGTTATTTGTGCTGCAACTATTTCCCACAGAAAGTTGTTTGGTTATGGATTTTGTGTGTCTGTGTGGTTGCTGTTTTATGACATTTTATTTTATCAGATTTTCCCTATGTATTAATTGGTTTCATTCTCTAATTCCATTTTTTAAATTCTCTAGTATGGTTGATTGACTTGCTACCAAGTAATTCAAGCCTGGGGGAGCATACTCAACACAGCAACATACTCAATGTTGCTCTTATTAGTTGGAAGAGACACAAATTAAATATATTCTAAATGTTCTTTGTTGTAGTATTTCATTTGCTCATTAAAAATATTCCTGCTCCTTTTACTTTTATTTAAGCTCAGTGCAAATCCATTAATTCATTTATTAATTTCCTACAAATTTTTACCTGGATAATACTAGTGTGTGGGAGTTTGGAAGTTGGAGTCTGCTAGAAGCTGCTAGCCCATTCCTGTATTCTCCTCCTTTCCTTAGTAACAGAATGCTGCTTTTCAATTGTACACATTGCAGTACAGAATAAAAGCATTTCCAGCTGCCCCTGCAGTTCGGTGTGACCGCATTTCTAGGTCACGGCCAAGAAGAGGAGAGTTATGGGAAGACACCTGCAAGGGTGTGACTTGGTTGGGAGGTGTCTTTTTTGTGCCTTTTCCCTTTCCTCCTTACAGCTGCTCCGGGGATGTGACAGCTGGAGCTCCAAAACTTCCGGGAGCCACATGGGACCTGAAGTCAATAGACTGGCTAGCGAGCCAGAAAGACAGGAACCTGGTCCCTACTGACACCACAGATCGGCCATAGCAGCTCCTGTCTGTCATTCACTATCTTTTATGTGGGTGAGAAACAAACTTTTATCTCCTTGGAAGACTGATAATTTGGTTTACTAGATGCACCTGCACCTAATCTTAATGATCATAACATAGAACCAGATCTGCTTGGGAAAGGAACATCCTGCCTTCGTCCTCCTTCATCTGGGGAGCTTCTAATCATTCTTCACATCTGAGCTCAGGCGGCATTTCCACCAACAAGCTGTTCCGGTTTCCTCAGCCTGGGTCGTGTTTCCAAGGTAGATTATACACAGCAATCAACACGATGTGCCGGGATTCTTGGTTTACTGACTATAGATAATGCAAATATTTGAGGACAGAAATAGTGTGTGTGTTTGTATAATGTACATAAATTTATACAGTTACTTTATAATGCAATAATATTAATGCTTAAAAATGCAATTGACTTAAATAATAATATGGTTATTATTAAGCTCATTGCAATAATGATTAGTTCCTAGTCTCTTCTCTAAAAAGTAGCAGAATGATAATTCATATGTGTGTAGTTATAGAATTCAAACTAAATGCAAGTCAAAATATAATTAAAAACCTTGTTTCCTAACAACATATTTATTTTTTAAATTGATTTTAATTTATTGCGTTTATATAGATTCGAGTGTCACCTCAAAACAAAATATTTTTCTTTCTTTTTCTTTTTTTTTTTACAGAGACAGATTCAAAGAGAGGGATAGATAGGGACAGACAGATAGGAATGGAGAGAGATGAGAAGCATCAATCATCAGGTTTTCTTTGCAACACCTTAGTTGTTCATTGATTGCTTTCTCATATGTGCCTTGACCGTGGGGCTACAGCAGACCAAGTAACCCCTTGCTCAAGCCAGCGACCTTGGGTCCAACCAAGCTGGTGAGCTTTGCTCAAACCAGATGAGCTCGTGCTCAAACTGGTGACCTCAAGGTCTCGAACCTGGGTCCTCTGCATCCCAGTCTGACGCTCTATCCACTGCGCCACTGCCTGGTCAGGCCAACATATTTCTGAATACAGAAAAACCCTCCAGAAATACGATGATAAGAGTCAACATTCGATTGTATTGATGGATAAGTTAAGAGGATCATGGTCAATGACTTCCACATGATTTATTCATTTATTTATTTTTTACAGAGACAGAGTCAGAGAGAGGGATAGATAGGGACAGACAGACAGGAACAGAGAGAGATGAGAAGCATTAATCATCAGTTTTTCGTTGCGACACCTTAGTTGTTCATTGATTGCTTTCTCATATGTGCCTTGACCGTGGGCCTTCAGCAGACTGAGTAACCCCTTGGTCAAGCCAGCGACCTTGGGTCCAAGCTGGTGAGCTTTGCTCAAACCAGATGAGCCCGCACTCAAGCTGGAGACCTTGGGGTCTCGAACTTGGGTCCTCTGCATCCCAGTTCAATGCTCTATCCACTGCGCCACTGCCTGGTCAGGCCTACATAATTTCTTTAACATATAAAATAAAGAGCAGCAGAATTCATTCAACTCAAAGTAGCATCCTCTTCCTATAACCCTCTTATTAATTACATCACCCATCTGTGAGGTGCATTGACAGAACATCCCCACAAGAGGGCACTATAGCAACTTCCATCACTTCAGCTCCAGCATGTTCTTTATTTGCAGTATTAGTTTTTCATATTATAGTAAGTTGCACAAACTTCCAGCCTTTCAGGGCCAGGCTTTCCAGGAAAAATATATCAAGTGATTAGATGTAAATTCAGTATTAAGGGATGCCAAAGGGAAGCCAAAAAGTGATGTCTCTGAAAAGACAGTTCAAAATGAACACTTTTCTTTCCAACATGTTTTTTAAATCAAACACAAATGAAAAGCCTCTGTTTTACCAATGAGTTCAACTATCAATGTAATATTAATAAATCAGAAGAAATCTGATGAAAGTTTAGTTTGAACATGAAGCAGACTCAACATATGCTATTTTTTTTCTCCAGAAAACATAACCACTACTCAAATTTGTAAAATGTTATAAAACATATTTCATATTAATTTCCACAGTTCTAAGAAGCATATTATTCTCTCTCTCTCTCTCTCTCTCTCTCACACACACACACACACACACACATTTTCCCCCACAGTTCTAAAAAGCATATTATTCTCTCTCACACACATGTATTTATTTTTTTTTTAGAGAGAGAGAGAGAGAGGCAAATAGGGACAGATGGACAGGAAGGGAGAGATGAGAAGCATCAATTCTTTATTGTGGCACCTTAGTTGTTCATTGATTGCTTTGTCATATGTGCCTTTACTAGGGGGCACATATGCTTCTCCAGCTGAGCCAGTGACCCCTTGCTCAAGCCAGTGACCTTGGGCTTCAAGCCAGCGACCTTTGGGCTCAAGCCAGCAACCATGGGGTTATGTCTATGATCCCACACTCAAGCCAGCAACCCTGTGCTCAAGCTGGCAACCCCACGCTCAAACCAGATGAGTCTGCGCTCAAGCCGGCGACATCGGGGTTTCGAACCTGAGTCCTCAGCAGCCCAGGCTGATGCTCTGTCCTCTGCGCCACTGCCTGGTCAGGCTATTCATCTATTATTTAACCCCCATTTTATAGAAAATTTAGAAAAGTTAATTGTCCAAAGATTGACAGCAAATTTATGGCTGAATTAGGACCTGAACGCAAGGTAAGTTTCTATTTTTTTTGTTTTTGTTTTTTAAATAAATAAAGCTATTTTATACTTAATCCTCATATAAGGTATATGCAATTGCTTAATCTAAAGAGGCTTTAGAATCCCATAAACAGGCTTGTGCCACATTTCTTGAAAATGTCATTTCTTGGAAGTTCACAAGCTCTATAATTGCTAAGCCAAGCACGACCTAATACTTGCTTCTTGTTAGTGCTTTCCTGCTTACTTCTCAAGTAACAGTCTAATCTGCACTCATCATTATCACCAGAAAAGAATAGCAGTGCATCTAATTTTATTATAAACAAATTACTTACCACCAATTTAACAAGGATGTAAAAACAGTTTGCTATGTATCAAAGATAGAGACAAATGAAGAATAGACCTGGAAGCCCAGACCGCTGCAGCCTCATAAGAGAGAACTATCTGCTACTCAATTTCTGGGCAGTGATTCTCCAAAAGAAATCTCATGACAGTGATTCAGATTATCTTTTGAAACTCTGTCAGGGGTCACAACGTTAAATGCCCTTAAGTGCTGGACAGATAACACGATGTGAAATAAGTGTAAGATTTTTTTCCTAATGAAATACTCAGACCTCTCGGTAGATTTCATTTTCCAACTTTCAACAGAGAAGGTAGTGTAAAAAATATTTCACTTTTCTCTTAGCTGTTCACTAAGGGGATCAAACACAGAACCCACCCTCATAGCAGTGGTACCTGGGAATCCTGGTGAGGAGACCACACAGAATGGGGCTCTGTAGTGAACCGGAGTCCCATCTGGGAAAGTCAATTCTTAGCCCTTACTCTGTTTTAAATGTTGTGCTGTTTCAACAAGTGTGTGGGCAGGTTTTGGCCTGTGGGCCACCAGTTGTAACCATGTAAGTGTGCCTTAATTAATTTATTTTTTGAAGATTTTGCCTGACCCAGCGGTGGCTCAGTGGATAGAATGTCAGACTGGGACATGGAGGATCCAGGTTCAAAACTCTGAGGTCACTGGCTTGAACACGGGCTCACCAGCTTGAGTGAGGGGTCACTGGCTTGAGCGTAGAATCATAGATATGACCTCATGGTCACTGGCTTGAGCCCAAAGGTCACTGACTTGAGCAAAGGGACACTCAGTCGGCTGTAGCCTCTAGTCAAGGCACATATGAGAAAGCAATCAATGAACAACTAAGGTGTCGCAATGAAGAATTGATGCTTCTCATCTCTCTCCTTTCCTGTCTGTCTGTTGGTCCCTATGTGCCCCTCTCTTTGTCTCTGTCAAAAAAAAAAAAAGAATTTTAATTATTGATTTTAGAGAGAGAAAAGTGAGAGAGAGGGAGGGGGGCAAGAACAAGAAGTGTCAACTCATAATAGTTGCTTCTTGTATGTGCCTTGACCAAGCAAGCCCAGGGTTTTGAACCACTGACTTTGGCATTCCAGGTCCACACTTTATCCACTGCGCCACCACAGATCAGGCACTGTGCTTTAATTTCTAGGAGAGGCTTTTCTTCTAAGTTTCTGACCTGAATAATCAATTACCTACCAGATTTCTCTTTTGGGATCTTCACAGTTTTTATAAGTTTTAGACACCCACACACCAGCACCCCCGCACCCCCACACTCCCATTCTCCACCCCCTCACCCTGCACCCCACCTCACCCACCCACACCCACCCACCCACACCCACATCACAGTCTTCCCTGGGAAACCCCTCTCCTGCTGTTACCGAATCCGATCAGTAGCACTGCCATAGACTCAGTTGCTCCAGCTTTGAGCCCTTCTATTTTGCCACCCACACCGGATCCATAGCCACATCTTATTACTTCTTCCTCCTAAAACTGCCAAGTCAGCCCCATTTGTTCATCCCTGAACTGTGCCGTTTGCACTCACCTAGACGCGGGCGATCGTTTTCTAGCATTCTCCCAGCATTCCACTCTGCCTCTCCTTGTTCTGCCACCATAGTGATCTTTTCTTTTTTTTAAAATAAATTTTTATTAATTTTAATGGGGTGACATGACTAAATCAGGGTACATATGTTCAAAGAAAACATCTCCAGGTTGTCTTGTCATTCACTTATGTTGCATACCCGTTACCCAAAGTCAAATTGTCCTCTGTCACCTTCTATCTGGTTTTCTTTGTGCCCCTCCCCCTCCCCCCAGTGATCTTTTCAAGTCAGATCTGACCACGGAATTTTCTAGCGTTAAACCTTTTAATGACTTCTGATTGATAGTAGGATAGAGTCGAAACTTTAACCTGGTTGTAGGCCCTCCAAGGTTGGACCCCCATGCAGTCATTCACTTGACAAATATTTATCAAGCGTCTGCTAGCCACATTTGAAGCTCCAATAGAGAGCAATGAGCCAAACAGGCCAACATGTCTGCCTTCAGGGCCACTCCGCGTGTCACTGGGAGAGCTGGTTTATCGTAGGGGGTCCCGGCCAGGCTGGGGTGGGATCATCTTATAAAGGGTGGAGGAGGAAGTCACAACACCGAGTGAGAAGAGAACCCTGGGTAGATACCTTCAAGCATGTCTGCGAGAGCAGCGCCCCCAGCAGCGCTCCGGGCTGCAGTTGGAAGGCACGCCGTTTTCCTGCGGAGCGGTAGCGTAGCTCCAAGCATGAGGCTAGGGAGGATAAACACAGATCCGTCCTGACAGCTGCTCACTCCACACACAGGACGGTTCCCACGCATGCTCTGTGTGGGGTGTTCTGTTGCTCTGGTTGGAGAACTCAGACAAGAAGGAAGGAGAAAAAAGTGAATTTGTCCTTCAAGGGTTCTAGGAGCACAGGCTTTGTCAGTTTAAAAAAATTGTTTTTAGATTTTATTTATAAATACAGGAAAGAGAGAGAGAGAGAGAGAGAGAGAGAGAGAGAGAGAGAGGAAGAGCAGGAAGCATCAACTCCTGTATGTGCCTGGATCAGGCAAGCCCAGGGTTTCGAACTGGCAACCTCAGCATTCCAGGTAGATGCTTTATCCACTACGCCACAACAGGTCAGGCGGCTTTGTCAGGTTTTAAAACCCAAATTTACAGCTTTAATAAAACTGATAAAGTCTTTCTCACTTTTATTTGTTGAAAGGTGATTTGATACTCACTGGGGATAAAGTAGCTGTGGTGAGAGGTTCCCGGGGGCTCCTGCTGAGGAATGGAATGGCGTCCTCTGAAACGAAGCCAGGAATCACCTCTGGACTAGGATCTGGGTGGGCTGGGGGGAGGAGGCATAGGGCAGGGTTCAAGAATGAAGTGAACAAATATAGAGTTGAAGTCAGACGGCCTTACATTGTGTGTGTGTGCTCATTGTGCATCTGCAAAGCTGGAGGGAAGGACTCTATCCTACTAACCACAGAGGGGCCTTAGCTGGCTTGCTTCCCTAACTCCCAGGCTGCGAGGAGCCCCATGATACCTGACTCCGATTTTCAGAGGGCCACATGCTCAGTTACTTAAAACAGGATACAAAACAATGTGCAATTTCATCTTTCTTATTTGTCTCCCTCTCCCAGATCCGGTGAGAAGGAAATTTGCACATAATGACAGATCGTGAGCATCTTGCCCCAAATGGAGGGTCCGGTTGTGATCCATCATCATGACATGTCAGCTTTAGCAAACATGGCTGCTCACGGGAGAACACAATCCACGAGAGAAACTGGGGGGAGCAGGGTTTCGAAGCCATACATCACTGTGAGAAGGGATGGTGCCGATGGGACACAGCCTCCCTCAGTTAGGAGAGGCCTGATTTCACCTCAGGCTCAATCAGAATTCTTTTACGTTGTATTTTTTTCTTTTAGAATGAATATCCAAAGATCATACATCTTTGTCCCCTGGGAGCTACATGGAGACTCTTAAAGCAGATAAAAACCTAAGTTAGTGGCTGTTTAACCAAGATAGCCGAATCCTCCTTGGGGGATAAATCAGAGAAAAGGAACACAGGGGGCTTTAATTTGATTGGTCAGTTATAAAATCAAAGAGAGCTTCACTTTTTTTTGGTATTTCTTTGAATTTTTATCAGGGGCTGAATTATCATCAGATCAAATTTGAAGAGAGACTGTGCAAAGAAGATCAGTTGTCATGCGTCTCAGTTATATTATCAGACAGCCAGGGCGGAACAATGACAAAATCTTCCTATGTAAGAGAAAGTGAAGGGATGCGAGAGTCAGGCCATCTGTAAAGTGTTTATTTGAATAGTTTACAAATAAATACATATACATTAGAGAATTAAGGCTGATAGTTCAAAATTAGCATGAAAACAGATGCTTCAAAAAATTGAGAAATTAGAAAGTAATTACAGAAAGCACTTAAAATAAGATACTTACTCTAGCTGGAGCTGGAATAGCTAAGTTAGATGAGCCTATGCACATGTAGTTAATGGGTCTCTGCTATTCAAACCAATCTTGGGTTCAGTCACCCAAGTCTTTAGCTTGAGTTGCTCAGATAATCACTGAACCTTCTAGAACAGTGGTCCTCAACCCCCGGGCCGCAGACTGGTACCGGTCCGCAGAGAAAGAAAAAATAACTTACATTATTTCCGTTTTATTTATATTTAAGTCTGAATGATGTTTTATTTTTAAAAAATGACCAGATTCCCTCTGTTACATCCATCTAAGACTCACTCTTGACACTTGTCTCGGTCACGTGATACATTTATCCGTCCCACCCTAAAGGCCTGTCCGTGAAAATATTTTCTGACATTAAACCAGTCCGTGGGCCAAAAAAGGTTGGGGACCACTGTTCTAGAATACTTGGCAGAGAGTTAGGAAAGAATCAGAGTTGAACTTGAATCCGATGCTGGTGGGATTTCCCCCACCCTAAGTCAAAGAGCTAATGAGAGACGTCCTGGTTTGGTGCGCATTGGTGAGCAGGAAAGAGCACGGAGGTACACAGCATGGGGATGTTCACTGCATTTCTTCAAGACACACCAATGCTGATTGACTGGCTGCTCTTTCCGATAGCTCCAGGAAGCAGTTTAGTACAATCTCTCATTTTCCTAAAATAAAAAATGAGGCAAAGACAGTGTAAGACATTGATTTCATGCCATAGGAAGGCCGCATTCACACGAGAGCTGTAACTTACTGACTTTATGCAAATAACACCTGAAAAAAGTATTCTGTTAGAATAGAAACTCAATTTGAACCAACTTGATTTCAAAAAGAAAAATACTGGGGTCTCCTGTGACTATCAGCAGGGAATCTGTGTGGCCTCAGAGGACAGTCATGGGTTAGAGTGCCAGAGAGACCCAGAAAGCCCCCTTTGTGCATCGATTTCTACTTTTCTTTTGTTTCTATAGATTACTTTTTCTATTTTCCAGTCTAAATGGTAGTTTCAAATTTCTTAATTAAGGCCCAAGAATAGCCTGAGCAGGCAGTGGCACAGTGGATAGAATGTTGGACTGGGAAGCGAAGGACCCATGTTGGAAACCCTGAGGTCGCCAGCTTGAGCGCGGGCTCCTAGAAATGACCCCATGGTCGCTGGTTTGAGCCCAAAGGTCATTGGCTTGAATCCCAAGGTTGCTGGCTTGAGCAAGGGGTCACTTGCTCTCTGTAGCCCCCTTGTCAAGGCACATATGAGAAAGCAATCAGTGAACAACTAAGGAGCCATAACGAAGAATTGATGCTTCTTATTTTTCTCCCTTCCTGTCTGTCCTTATCTGTCCCTCTCTGTCTTTCTCTATCTCTGTCACACATACAGACACACAAAAGGCCCAAGAATAAAATATAAGATCAATGGACAAGAGCAACCACGATGGAGGATGTTAACATAAATTTATAAAAACTTAAAACAACAAAGCTAAACAAACAAAAAAGTTACAAAAGCCAGAGATGGATAAGGGAAGGTGATTGCTTGCCCAATTTGGGCACTAACATATATGTGAATACTTTTTGTTTGTTAATGCCTTAGGGGTCTTGTCACTTTCTTTTTCTTTTTTTAAAATTGATTCTAGAGAGAGAGAGAGAGGGAAGGGAGATAGATAAAGAGAGAGCAAAAAACATAGATTTGTTGTTTCACTTATTTAGCATTCATTAGTTGACTCTTTTTTTTTTTTTTAAATAAATTTTTATTAATGGTAATGGGATGACATTAATAAATCAGGGTAAGTTGACTCTTTATGTGTGTCCTGACCATGGATCAAACCTGCAACCCTGGTGTATCAGAATGATGCTCTGTTTCCTTCTTTCCTCCCTCCCTCCCTTCCTCCCTCTCTCCCTCCCTCCTTTCCTTCCTTCCTAATTAAATTTATTGGGGTGACATTGATTAATGAACTTACATAGGCTTCAGGTATACCATTTCATAATACTACTACATCTATATACCACACATGCACCACCCCAAGTCTGCTCTGTTCATCTTCACTGGACGAGTTTACGGAGATTGTGTCCCTGATGGTGAGGAAGCAGAGTAACTGAGCTCTGGTGGGGTGTTATAATTCTGTGATGCAGTGATTTGCAGAGAGGCTGTGTGGGGTTTGCACAAGAATGCAAAGAAACAAAAGACATCTATAGATGGTTGACTTTTTCCACCAATCTCTTTTCTTTTTTGTTTGGTTCAATTTATTATTGGATATAAAAAGTGACCACCTTAGCATTTTATACACTTTCATAGTTTTTTCAACATGATAGACATCCCTAAAAAGTTTGAAAAATTTCAATTTTAATAGGGTATCCTGTGTTGAACACAAGAATCTTTCATTTTGCCATATTATTACTTCATTTCAACTGATCTCCCATCCAGAAGATACTGCTTGTAAGGTATTTTTTCCTGCCGAGAAGGAAGGAAGGGGCCGGAGCCATGAAGTGAGGAATAACAAAAAGCTTTATTGAGTACAGAGCACGCATCCCACCCGGCAAGGTTCCCCGGCCCTGGCCCTAGGAAAGATGGAGGCCAGGGAAGTCGTAAGGAGTGACCAATGTGAGGGATATTTAAAGGGTCCCTAGGGTAGTAGAGCTAATATGACGTGGTGAAATCTCACTGGCTGGCAGACAGTCGCTTTTTTCCAAAGGACTCCTGGGAAGTTTCTTTTGGTGCACTTGGTTGTGGGCGATCCTAGCCAAAGTTTGCGGGTCTGACCTTTCCCATTATCCACCGATCTTACACTGCTGAGGGACCTATGTGGTGCTGTGTGTGACACTCTGTACTAGTCATCACAGTACAGGCATTGCCAACAGTGCCCTTGTGCTATGCTATGTGTTTCACCAGTATCATCTCATGTACTCTATATGTGCACCCAGTCACATAGACATGTACTTTCCCCATTTTTCTGGTGAAGAAAAGGAGGTACAGAGATATTAAACAATTAGCTCTGGGTCATACAGTGAGGAAGTAGAGTGTGAACCTTGGCATGCAGACTCCATAGCCTTCTCCTCAGCTCAGCTGTCTTCCCAGAAAGCTACACATTTAATTACATCAGACAATGCTTTGTCACACACACTGAGACTGGTTTTCCCCCAGGAGAGGAAGCTTGGCTGATTTCAGGTGTTTAAGCTGGCCTCCATGGGGAAGCGGGAATGACAGAGGACTGTGAATGTTGAACTTAACTGTTAGACAATGGGGACCTGCTAGAGCATTAGACATTTGGCAGCAAAGAAGGCCAGCTACCATGGTGATGCTTTCTAGTATAGGAATCGTGTGTCAGCCTTGTGAGGGATGGGTTAGTGGGGCAGACGTAGGAGGTGGGAGGGAGGGTGGTAGGACCAAGGTGCAAGCCTAGGGCCTGTCTTGCAGTTGCCTAGTTGTACAGTGATTTAGTTTAAAACAATATGATTTCAGGAGACATGGAGAAGATAAAAAAGGTAGACCTGAATACCGTCCCTTTTTCTCAGCTTTCCTGCTTTACCACAGGGCACCCTTTTTCTCAGCTTTCCTGCTTTACCACAGGGCACTTGCTTTTTCTGTTTTCTTTCCCTGTGAGAATTTCCCAGGGCAGCAAAACAGTCACGTTTTGCCTTTGATATCTGAGTGCTAATCAGGCAATGTTCTGCTGTTCATGACTTGGAAGGTAACCATCTGGGACAAATGAAAACATGATCCCTAGTCTGTGCTCTCATTTCTGATGCATCTTGGACAGCAGCTCCAAAGGCTTCTGTGATGTTTGACGTACTCTGGATAATTAAATATAAGCAAAGCCCTTTGAAGGCTTAGCATGATGTTGATTAGTTTCCAGGAAATGACAGGGTATGATACAGTCTCCCAAGAACTTAACATAATGGCAAGCAGTATCTTGAGCTCTTTACATCTGCCCTTTATATTAGAGGATTGCCCTCTTGTAGAAGGTTTTAATACCCTTATATCCATCAGTGCTTCACATTTAGATCTGCATTGCTTGTCTTTTTGCTACTTTTTTTTTGTATTTTTCCACAGTGAGAAGCGGGGTGGGGGTGTGGGAGGGACGGGGAGAGGCAGACAGACAGACTCCCGCATGTGCCAGGCCAGGATTCACACGGCATGTCCACCAGGGGGTGATGCTCTGCCCGTCTGGGGTGTTGCTGCGTTGCAACCGGAGTCCTTCTAGTGCCTGAGACGGAGATCATGGAGCCATCCTCAGCTCTGAGGCCAATTTTGCTCCAGTGGAGCCTCTGCTGTGGGAGGCGAAGAGAGAGACAGAGAGGAAGGAGAGGGGGAAGGGTGGAGAAGTAGTTGGGCGCTTCTCCTGTGTGCCCTGGCCAGGAATCGAAACCAGTACTTCCACATGCCTGGCCGATGCTCTACCGCTGAGCCAATTGGCCAGGGGCCTTTGCTAGTAATTTTTACTACTTACTAGGGCCTCTTGTAGTGTGATTTGCTATTTTTTTTTTAAAGTGAACTTCGAGCCACCTCTTTTAAAAGTGAGCTGTCCTGTCTGACTGATGGTGGCGCAGTGGAACAGCACTGACGTGAGATGTTGAGGTCACTGGCTTGAGTATGGGACCATTGACATGGTCTCAAGGTTGCTAGCTTAAGCCCGAAGGTTGCTGGCTTGAGCAAGGGGTCACTGGCTTTTGCTTGAACCCCTCCCCCGCCCCCGTCAAGGCACGTATGAGAAACAATCAATGAACAACAAAAGTGAAGCAACTACAAGTTTGATGCTACTTTCTCTCCCCCCTCCCTTCCTGTCTGTCTCTCTTAAAAAAAAAAGGAAAGAAAAGAAGAAAAAGTCCTGTAAACATTATACTAAGTAAAGTGTCAGACACCCAAGGACAAATATAGGACACATATTATATGATTCCACTTATGTAAGCACATAGAATAGTCAAAATCATAGAGACAGAAGGTAGGTGAGTGCTTCTAGGGGCAGGGGTGGGTGAGGAGGGGAATGGGGATTACTGGTTAATGAATACAGAGTCTCAGATCGGAAAGATGGGAATGTTCTGGTGCTGGATGGTGGTGATGGTCCCACAGTAATGTCAGTGTACTTAATGCTACTGAACTGTACACTTAAAAATGGTCAATTTTTTATCTTATGTGTATTTTATTTTATGTGTATTTTGTCATTATAAAAAGAAAAAATGTCATCCTCAGTACCCTACTGCCCCATTTGGGCCTGATATGTTGATAGCCCAAATGGTTTCAGGGATTTTACTAATAATTATGTATTGCTTGACATTCTTTTCTTAAAATGGGCAATCTTACACATGGATCAGACCTCATCACTGCCTTCCATTCAGGTAAATAATTGGTTCTCTTTGTCTAGGGCAGCATTTTACAAACCATATTCTCTTAAATGTTAGATCTGCAAGGTGTTAATAAATATCATGGAAGAAATAAATAATTGAAAGAATTATAGAACTTGAGAAACTGAGTTAAAAATGCTAAAATGTTCTTTACTGTCAGACTTTACAGAAATGTTGGTGTACTTAAGTGTGCAAAGAATATTCAAGAATTTTCTCCAACATGGCTGCGCCTAGTAATGCCATGGACAAACACCAGCAAAGTAATTGCAAACAGTAAAACTGAGAGGTTCTTAAGGAAGCAGATAAATCCAGGCTTTTGCTGAGACAGGAAGGCATTGAAACAGTACCCTGTGCCACTCAGCACAATGGGAACAGTTGGGGTTTCAGTCCTTCCCTTCAGGCCTCAAAGTAGTGGGAGAAATTATTTCTTCTGAGGATGAGAAACTGCTTTTGGAAAGTGGTAACTGGACAGATGATACAGAATATCAAAATTTTCAAAAATCCTTAAAACACTTAAGAGTAAAGCATTTTGGTTATGAATGCCACTATGAGGATAACAATGGGGATAACAATAAACCGTTTCCAGGGGAGCTTCCTTCCATATGTGATAACAGTTTGGAGCAGGAGTCCCCAAACTATGACCCATGGGCCGCATGCGGCCCCCTGAGACCATTTATCCGGCCCCCACCGCACTTCCGGAAGGGGCACCTCTTTCATTGGTGGTCAGTGAGAGGAGCATAGTTCCCATTGAAATACTGGTCAGTTTGTTGATTTAAATTTACTTGTTCTTTATTTTAAATATTGTATTTGTTTCCATTTTGTTTTTCTACTTTAAAATAAGATATGTGCAGTGTGCATAGGGATTTGTTCATAGTTTTTTTTTGTAGTCTGGCCCTCCAATGGTCTGAGGGACAGTGAACTGGCCCCCTGTGTAAAAAGTTTGGGGACCCCTGGTTTGGAGAAATGGTTGAAGGCAGCTTCCATCAGACAGAAACCCGGCTAATTGACTGTGACCCGGTGTGAGCCTGGGCATGGAGTTCCTGCTCAGATTGACACACACTCTACTCTTGAGGATGAGATCATTTTTCTCAGTTTGGGGTCAAGTTATAAAAGTCCTGACCCTGATGATCTTCAGATGTCAAGTGGTTCAGTGACATCTCTTTCAACAACTTCAAGAAATCTATCTTTTTTTTTTTTTGTATTTTTCTGAAGCTGGAAACGGGGAGAGACAGTCAGACAGACTCCCACATGCGCCCGACCGGGATCCACCCGGCACGCCCACCAGGGGCGACGCTCTGCCCACCAGGGGGCGATGCTCTGCCCCTCCGGGGTGTCGCTCTGCCGAGACCAGAGCCACTCTAGCGCCTGGGGCAGAGGCCAAGGAGCCATCCCCAGCGCCGGGCCATCTTTGCTCCAATGGAGCCTTGGCTGCGGGAGGGGAAGAGAGAGACAGAGAGGAAGGAGGGGGGGTGGAGAAGCAAATGGGCGCTTCTCCTATGTGCCCTGGCCGGGAATCGAACCCGGGTCCCCCGCACGCCAGGCCGACGCTCTACTGCTGAGCCAACCGGCCAGGGCCGAAATCTATCTTTTGCAAGAATTGTGATTTCAATTTTTAAAAAATATTTGCTAATTTTATAACATCACTATAAGATTCACTGAAAGATAGACCAAAAAGGGTTATCACGATGGGGGGGGGGGAAGAATATTCAAGAAGAGAGCATAGCATGCATATTTTCTCCAAATTTTTGACCATGTAACTGTTTAATAGCAGAAAATCTCTGAGGGCTAGGATTTCTTGGATAACAGTTTGGAGAACGTGGGCATACCTCAGAAAGATTGCAGCTTCAGCTCTAGAACATCTCAATAACGTGACTAGCACAATAGAGTGAGACAGGAATTTTTTATTTCCCATGGCACTTACACTACACTGTAGTCTGTTAGGTGTGCAATAGCATTATGTCTTCAAATGTGCATACCTTAATTTAAAACTACTTTATTGCTAAAAGATGCTAACCATCATCTGAACCTTCAGCAAGCTGTAATATTTTTGCTGGCAGAAGGTTTTACCTTCAATTTGTAAAAAATGCAATATCTGCAAGGCACAATAAAGAAATGCAGTAAGATGAGGTTGCCTGTAAAGGCCTACACAATAAAATGCAACTGTTTAGTATGGCTTTCAACATTTCCTATGATGACTTTAACTAAACTTCCAACTCCGGCTCACATTTTTCCTCGCTGCCATTGTACACAGCCATATTACACTTTTCATTAGTTTTTGAATGTATCTGGCACCCTTAGTCCCCATGCACTCAGTCTGGTATGCCCTGCTCTCTTATTTATCCTCCTGAGGCACTTCCTCACTCACAGAGTGTTCCCTGATCTTTGAAGTGTAAAGGAATTGCTTGCTCCTGTAATCACTTGTAGCAAATGTCCTACTTTTTAAAATGGCATTTGTGCCTACATTAGCTAATCACATAAGCAATTATGGTATTCTATCTTGAATCATTAATTGTTCACAAGTCTCTCTGGTCTACGAGGAGTCAAGTTTCATGAATGCAAGATAGGATGGTGTTTTACTCATCTTCGTGTTTTCCACAGCCTGTGTTGTTCAGATCAAATAGGTGTTCGATATGTACATATATATCTGCAAACTTGAATTTAATTACTAAGCAGCACCTATGATGTATAGGGCTCTGAACAATTACGTTTAATTGGTAGATTACAAAAATACTAGTCACAGTTTCTGTTTGCTAGGAGATTGGAAAGCAGCATATGCAGAACTGAAACATTTTAGAGACGTTATACAATGAAATAGCTGGTAAAAAATGGTGGACATAGAATATATGAATGTTAAAGCCATGACCAGTTAAAGAGTGATCTAAGCTGCCAGGGTTTAGGGACAGCTTCTGAGCTGAGACTTAAAGAAGTGGTGGACATGGCTTAACAGTGCAATGAAATGCTTTCTCCTTTGCTGCCATCCCACTTTGTATGATCAGCACCTTCGTCAGCATCATCAACGTCACTGTTCCTATCACTGTTTTGTTATCAGAGTTGTCCGTGGACAGTCCTGTCTATAGACTTCTACTCATCTACTTACTGTAAACAGGGCTTCCAGGGCTCAGTAAGCTTACAGCTGTTAGAGGTACTGTACTTCAGTATCTCATTGGTGGTGGTATTTTCTCCCCCAATCCTGGGGATGGTGCATAGATAACAAAGAGAACATGGTGGAGATAATTTTATACTCTTACAAGTTGTAGTGTATCAACCACATGACAGTTCTAATGTAAACTACTGTCTCATGAATCATTAGCTTGATGTGAACCTTAATGCCATGTTGACACTATAGTCTGGTGGCAAAAAGATCCTTGGATGTTTCTATCTTCATATTCCTTAAGTAGTTTTGATTTTTCAGATTCCATGAATGTTTTTACAAGTCTTGCTTTCTGGAAACCCACCGAAGGGGGCGCTACCTGAGTGACAACTGGCCCTCGCTAATTACTTAGCAATTGCTTAGCCTTCACAGGAGGCATGGACATTTCTGCCATTGCTGGCAAATGGGTAGGGTTAGGTAAGTGATGTTTAGTCTACCCCAGGCTAACAATAGCAGGAACAGATGATTTTGACAGGTCCAGTGGTGAAAATTCAAAAGGAAAAATTGTTGAAAAAAAAAAGATGCAATTTGCTAAATTGCATCACAGAAATAATGAGAATATTTAGGCGAGTTTTAAAAGGTGCCTAGAGCCTGGTTGTGGTGGTGCAGTGGACAGAGTGTTGACCTGGAATGCTGAGGTGCTGAGGTCGCTGGGTCGAAACCCCGGGCTTGCCCAGTCAAGGCACACAGGACAAGCTACCAGTGAACAACTAAAGTGAAGCAACTATGAGTTGATACTTCTTGCTCCCCCTCCCCTGTCCCTCTCCTCTCTCTGAAAAATCAATAAATAAAAAATCTTAATAAAAACATTTTAAAAAGGTGCCTAGAAACATGATTGCATTAAAAGGATTGGCCATCTCATGCTACAGTCCTGCAGCCTGCCTTCTCAGACTGGACACACAGGTCACTTCCTAGGTGAGGGTCGCTGTACTTGCTCTGTGAGCATTCTACTTAAGAGAAGGCCAGCTTTCTCTAACCCGAGTGAACCACTAACACCTCCTTTCATTGGAGCACTTCTTTTGAAGGAGATATTGAGCTATTTTATTGAGCCAAACAGTGCACGGGAAGCAGGGGAGTGAGCAGGGGAGTAATAATCCCCAACAGCAATGACCAAACCCTAAATTATGCATTATGACATATTCCAGCACTCCATGATAAATGTGAATGCTCTTATTTTCAGTATTTGAGGCAATCCCTTGCATTGGCATTTAGGTCTTACTTGCATTTGGTTTGTAAGATGGAGTTCCCGTTGTCACGTGATGCAGGCATGAGAGATGGAAGAAACATGGGTAGAAATGTGAAGAACAAAAAGGGATGGTGGTGGTGGTACGTGTGATACTGGGAACGGAAGGAAGGGTATGGTGGTGAGGCCTGTGCTGACAGTAAATGTCATCCCATTGCTCGGATTTCTACCATCACAGGCGCAAATGTCAGAGCCTCCTTCCCCGGGAGCGTCCCTGGGGTGCACAGCGTGCCAGGTGAGGGGAGAGAGGACCAGAAGGGGACTGGAAGTTTGGCGGT
This sequence comes from Saccopteryx leptura, assembly GCF_036850995.1. Lineage (NCBI taxonomy): Eukaryota > Metazoa > Chordata > Mammalia > Chiroptera > Emballonuridae > Saccopteryx > Saccopteryx leptura. Next base: position 223,541,159 of record NC_089503.1, read on the forward strand.
AAGCAGAACTATCACGGTTGAGTAGACTTGGCACTTTTGGTTTTTTTTTTCTCATATAAATCATGTTAGAAATAAATCCAACTTTAGATACTTACATTCCAGTCTATTCTATATATGTACTTATGAACTGAGATTATATCTTTTTTTTTTTTTTTTGGTATTTTTCTGAAGCTGGAAACGGGGAGAGACAGTCAGACAGACTCCCACATGCGCCCGACAGGGATCCACCCGGCACGCCCACCTGGGGCGATGCTCTGCCCACCAGGGGACGATGCTCTGCCCCTCCGGGGCGTCGCTCTGCCACGACCAGAGCCACTCTAGCGCCTGGGGCAGAGGCCAAGGAGCCATCCCCAGCGCCCGGGCCATCTTTGCTCCAATGGAGCCTTGGCTGCAGGAGGGGAAGAGAGAGACAGAGAGGAAGGAGGGGGGGTGGAGAAGCAAATGGGCGCTTCTCCTGTGTGCCCTGGCCGGGAATTGAACCCGGGTCCCCCGCACGCCAGGCCGACGCTCTACCGCTGAGCCAACCGGCCAGGGCCTGAGATTATATCTTGAGACATTATTTGTTGCATTCTTTTTTCCCTCCAATTTATTGCCCCTTAGTCAATTAGAGACAGCCATTCTGCTCTAAGAAGAAGTAGGAATGTTATAGAAGAAATAAAAAGAACACGACCGACCCAGTGTTTGGTTTCCTTGACTTCTTTTTTTTTTTTTAATTTTTTTTTTTGCATTTTTCTGAAGCTGGAAATGGGGAGGCAGTCAGACAGACTCCCTCATACACCTGACCGGGATCCACCCGGCACGCCCACCAGGGGGCGATGCTCTGCCCCTCTGGGGCATTGCTCTGTTGCATCCAGAGCCATTCTAGCACCTGAGGCAGAGGCCATAGAGCCATCCCCAGTGCCGGGGTCATCTTTGCTCCAATGGAGCCTTGGCTGCGGGAGGGGAAGAGAGAGACAGAGAGGAAGGAGAGGGGGAGGGGTGGAGAAGCAGATGGGCGCTTCTCCTGTGTGCCCTGGCTGGGAATCGAACCCGGGACTCCTGCACGCCAGGCCGATGCTCTACTACTGAGCCAACCAGCCAGGGCCCAGATTCCTTGACTTCTAATATAGAGCACTGAGATTCGAAAGGGAAATCCTGAAGCGTGTGGGGAAGAATTTACACCGGGGAAGTGGAATAAGTGTGGATTTAGACAAGGGATGAGGTTATGCTGGAGCAGGGCTGCCTCTACCCCGCCTCCTGGTGGGGAGCCAGAGGAATGGCACAGAGTCAGTTTCAGGAAACTTCAAATAGAGGCTTGGTCAGTTCTGGAAACCCAACCAGTGCCCTGAGGAACCCTGACCATCGCTGAGGGAGTTCTACATGCAGCCAGGGTGAAAGAGTGGTGGCAGTGGCCTGTTTTGTCCCTGAGGGTCTTTTCAATAGCAGCTCTCTCCATGTTGGTCACTTGTCATATTGTCGAATGATGTCAGGTTGTACCATGAAGATATCATCCTACCTTCTTCACCCCTTTAAATCCTAGCTTCACCCCTTTAAATAGGCTATTGCAAACTCCAAAGTTGAGTGATTTGCCGAAGGAGATATGGCTAGTACATTTATTCCTAGGATTTATCCCAAATACACAGTTAGGATTCAAACCCAGATAGTCTAATCCAGGCATGGAGCGTTAGACACTATGCATCACAGCGAGGGCTGCCGACAGTGTGTGCTGACCCTGTGACAGGCTTCCCTCTGCCCTGGGCAGCCGGCTGCTAAGCAGAGGCACTTCTTAGTCATGATCTTGCAAAAAATGAAAAAAAAAATCTTTATTTGTATTTGGAATGGCTATTTTTATAGATGCTGGTGATAATAAGCTCATGACGCGTTCATACTCGAGCTCGGAAAATGATCACCCGCTTTCTCTCCTTTGCTTTTCTCAGACTCTCCGCTCCTTTCACGTGTGAAATTAGGATGAAACAGCTATTGGACAGGGTCACGAGGATTAAATTAGGTAACGTGTCAAATGTCAAAGCACTTAGCACAGTGGCTGACACGTTCAAGACCTAGACAATTTTAGTTATCTCCTCAGAAAGAAAGAGAGGGATGTTGTAAGGTTATTTTCATGTATTAGCCATCTGAACAGGTCAGGTACTGGAACAAAATGTACATCATTTCTATTCAGTGTCCATACCTCTTCATTTGCCTTGGAGATTTAGCCCATGGCACTTTCTTTTTCTGATATTTTGCTTCTGTTGACGTTCTGAAGGGGATTTTCAATGATTGCACAGATGTGGTGAAACCCATCTGCATGGTCCTTCATGGACCTCACTGCAGATGAACCAGAGCAAGTGCATGCCATCAGGCCCCACCCACTGTCTGAGGCTCTGTCCCCAAGACTGCCAGAGTCACGAGTCAGCTACAGCCCAGTGCCTGTCTTTGAGGAGACTGTACCCTGAGTTAGAGACCCACTTCCACCCATACACATTTGATTCCTGTAAGATTAATGTGCCTTCAGGCTGGTGGTTGCCAGATGGGTGGGAAATTGGGGGACTTAGTGAATCAGGTGAAGGGATTGAGAAGTGCAGACAGGTAGTTACAAAATAGTCACAGGATGTAAAGCACAGCATAGAGAATAGAGTCAAACATTGTAATAACTATCTGTGGTATCAGCTGGGTCCTGGAAATATCAGGGGGAACACTTTGTCAAGTATATGATTGTCTAAGCACTATGTTGTACACCTGAAACTAATACAAAATAATATTGAAGATAAACTGTAGTTGAAAAAAAGGGATTAATACCATCTTTCTTCTTATACTTTTTTATTTTATTTTTAAAATGTTTTTTAGGTAAGAGGAGGGGAGATAGTGAGGCAGACTCTTGCATACACCCCTACTGGGATCCACCTGGCAACCCATCTAGGGCTGATGCTTGAGTACTGAACTATTTTTAGCGCCTGAGTCTGATGCACTGGGACCAACCTAGCTATTCTCAGTGCCTGAGGCCATGCTTGAACCAATGGACTCACTGGCTGCAGGATGGAAGAGAGGAAGGGGAAAGAAGTTGGGGTCGCTTCTCCTGTGTACCCTGACTGGGAATCAAACCCAGGACCATACACAGGGCTAAAACTCTATCCACTGAGCACCAGCTGGAGCTATACCATCTTTCTTCTTAAGAATTCATGGCATTATCACTAGGAAATTGTTCCTCATTTTGTCTTTCTTTTGTTTGCAGAATTGAGGTTACCAACAGGGGAAAAACCATTACTTGATGTTACATGGGGAATTAAGCAAAGTTCTTGCTCTTTCCAGAGGGCAACAGAGAATTTACACAGGAGGAAGTGTGATGCTACACTCCAGGGCATCTCAGGCTGAAGGAGAGGTCCATGGTGTGGATTTCTTTCTGCTTTCTTGGGGTAATCACTTCTCATTACGTGCTGCTTAATTCAACGTTTCTAAAATTCAAGACCCATAGTAATCTAATTGGACAGAACCGCTGCATTTATTAGAAAACATTTCTTGTTTAGTCTTGAGAAGTTCTTCACAATTGTCATATTGCAGATAAGGTAGTAGGAATAATTTTGTTGTAATGCCTAGATTGTGTTTGTCCCATCACTTTTGTTGTTGTGAAGGTAATAAAACTGCTGTTAAATCCCAATAATCTAAAAGATCACTAAAATGACCAAGTGTCTATTAGTTGGAGTTATTTCTCCCTAATGTGTCAATTTGAATTTTTGTAAGCTAAATTTTGCTTGGTTGTCTGTGTTTCTTGAGGCAGGGGTATTTAAATCTTGGTAGAACATTTTTATTTTCTTTCTGTGAAGAAATTCTCAAAGAGTTGACATTCTCTTTCCCACTTTCCGATGCTTCAGGTGCCTAAAAGGATGCTGGGAAGGAAACAGGAGTCTGCTGCACTTTATTGAGATGGGGAGTGACAAACCTCCAAGGGGAACAGGAAGACCTGACATCAGTGATGTTTTTCTATTCTTCTGGTTCAAGCCCTTCCTGAAATAAATAACTCAAAGTTTTAGGGATGTTTCGAAGCACAGTGTCAATCCAAAGTGAGGAGGGGTCTGTCTGGTCTCTGTGCTGCCAATGGCCGATTGCAGACTAGCCTATCATGAACCTGCTAATGTTAGAATGAGAACCTGATCTGGTCAGCTCTTCCAGGGCATGGAAGAACTAGCCCATGTCTTTGAGTAAACTCGTCTTCCTCTGGTAAGATTGTGGGGACAAATGTGAAGTAGAGCTATTTTTGTAAAAGTAGAAACATTGTCAAAACTTCAAACACTTTGCTGATGGGTTCCTTTACTTTTTTTTTTTTTTGTCAACAGCATTGCTATAATTAGTGCTTATAGACTGCTGCACTGCTGCCCGCTCAGTTCACCTGCCCACATGTTAAACTCACCTGTCTTGACAGGAACAAGCAATCATTTCCGCAGTGTCTGCTATACCAGTGCTTAGTGTAACTAATCTACTATACCCGTTAGGGTATTTCCTTAGTCTTTGAATTTTGAGCAAGGTAGAAATTATATTTTCTTTTATCCAGAATGTCTCAAAATGAAACAAGCCGTCTCTCTAAAATCTAGCTTCCTGTTTTCTTTTAAAGACAAGTTTAAAATGTGAAAAAATTCATATCGCCTTGGCCAAAATATATAGCTACTGGTTTTCACTGAGAAGTTTGCAAGTACTGGTTTTAACCGCCAATTAATTTAGGAATCTATTCTTTATAGAGGAAAGGTAAGTGGACCAGGAAAGGGGAATAGGAATGAGAAAAACAGTGATTTTCCCCCCTTCTCAAATATTGAAAGTTTATTACAGTTAGTCTGCATATTCCAAGCATTTCTCTGTCACTTATATCTCGTTTACACTCTTACGGAGCAGGTTGAGGCTTTCCTTGTGCAAATTCAGAACCCAAGGAAAAGAAATGCCACCCAGCCCGTGCGGAAGGCCGAGAGGTGGATGTCAGCTTCCGCCTCAATGTTTCCCACACTGCACTTTACCAGCTGGGCAGTGCTGACGCTTGCTCCTATTAATTCATGTGCCCAACATAATCCCATAAAAAATTACTTAAGGAAATTTTTACTTGACAGTATGAGGATGTTTTATGACTCTCAAAAGCAAATCAGACTACTTTTCCCCTCGAACATTAATACTTCCTTGCAGTTTTAAAGTTTCATTAGTCAGCAAACTGTTCACTAAGTTCCTTCTGTGGGTGGGAGACTCACAGGGTTTTCTTTATGAGGGAAAACAGGGTATATGAAACATGGTTCTTGCTTAGAGGAGATTTTTGGGGGAGGTAAGGCAGTCACTCTAGAACAGGGGTCAGGAAACTTTTTGGCTGAGAGATCCATAAACGCCACATATTTTAAAATGTAATTCCATGAGAGCCATACAATGACCCGTGTATGTTAAGCATTATCCAATAAAAATTTGGTGTTGTCCCAGAGGACAGCTGTGATTAGCTCCAGCCACCCGCAACCATGAACATGAGCCGTAGGAAATGAACAAATTGTAATACATGAGAATGTTTTATATTTTTAACGTTATTTTTTTTTTTTTAAAGATTTGTCTGTGAGTCAGATGCAGCCATCAAAAGAGCCACATCTGGCTCGCGAGCTGTAGGTTCCCGGCCCCTGATATAGAGTAATAAACAGCCATTCAGGCACAGTTTGATTAAATACCATGTTCAGTGGGTTTCAGCCTTTTTTCACTTGGGGACGGGTGAAGGTAGAACTATTCTGGGAACGCTAAGGCAGAAGCCCCCCTGAGCATAAGTGAATTCAACTAAGGATCATCGGGTCTAGAATCTTTTTACCACATCACGGTGGTTGGCTCCTTCACAGACTGGCAGGAAATTTCTGATGAATCGGTCTGAGGACCATGGTTGAAAAACTTTGATATAAGTAACCAAGGGGCTTTATGTTCCTGGTGAACCTTTAGAGGGAGGATTGTCTGTGGGCAGGAGCTGTTGGGATATGGGACTTGGGATGGGTGTTAGAAGCAGCGGCAGTGTGGGGTGAAAGTGGTTAAATGGGGCTCAGAGACGTTGGTTATCACTCTAGACTAGACTTGAGTGAGTCACAGAATCACCCTTGTCTCAGTTTCCTTTTCTGTAAAATGGAAAGTTTGGACACAGCAGTAGTGTCTATCCAGATCCAAATGCAATTGTTTGGGTGACTTGGACTTCTCGGGGTTAAGGCAGCCTCTCCAATGACTGTCAGTGTTCCCTGCTTCCTGCTAATCACAGAAACATCGAGGGAATGACACTTCAGTGATCAGATTGTGAAATATGGGGACATTTTCTTGTTAGTAGACTCTCTTGCTCTATTGATTTGTGCACTTTGATAAAACAAGGTGCTATGTTGAGAAGGCCACTAGGTAGCCTGACCAGGCTGTGGCACAGTGGATAGAGCGTTAGACTAGGACGTAGAGTACCCAGGTTCAAAACCCTGAGGTTGCTGGCTTGAGTGTGGGTTTGCTGGCTTGAGTGTAGGATCATAGACGGGACCTTATAATCGCTGGCTTGAGCCCAAGGTCGCTAGCTTGAGCAAGGGGTCACTCACTCTGCTGTAGCCCCTTGGTCAAGGCACATATGAGAAAGCAAACAATGAACTAAGGTGCTGTAACAAAGAATGATGCTTCTCATCTCCCGTCCTGTCTGTCTGTTCCTATCTGTCCCTCTCTCTGTTTCTGTCACAAAAGGAAAAGAAAAAGGAAAGTCCACTAGGCAGGGAACCAAGGGCCACCTCAGAAGAGGACAAGGGAGGCCTTCAGTCCAACAGCGAAGGAAGAACTGAGTGCTGCCAACCTTCCCTCAAGCCCTGATGCTCACGGAAGCAGACGGTACCCGGCTCACCCTACAGCTGAGACTGCAGACCCTGGACGACACCTGCCTTGCGGCTTTGTGAGAGACCATGAAGCAGAGGGTTCGGCTAGGTCATGTCCAGATCGCTGACCTGCAGAAACTGTGATGTAATAAATGGGTGTTGTTTTAAACATGCTGTGTAATTGTAGTAACTTGATACTCAGCAATAGGTAATTAATACAGTCATTTAATTTAAAAATACTGCTTGATAGCACAAAATAATGTTTATGTATTATAGAACTGTCATTATAATGTAGATAACTGTCATTATAATGTAGATAAGCAGAGGAGGGTATCTGTAATGCTTTCTCCTTAGAAACAGTCCCTGTGAAACCTGGATGACCCTGTAAACTCCTGTTAACCCTGTCAGACCTCTTTCAGTGTGCTCAGGTGGTATGGTTTTGTTTCTCCATGCATTCGATGCCATCTGGTTGCTTTCAGAAATTTCTTAAAATTCCTCTTCCATTGCTGGTACTTTTAGAAGAAACATGGGCTTGTACAAGATCAAGTTATGATGTTGCGTGGGATGAAGGGCTGGTCGCAGGGAGGACCTTTGTGCTTCGTCCTGCATTCTTGCTGCTTCTTGCTTTTCTTGACTTGCTTCTCCCCTGCGTCTGCTGGCAGTTCTGGTGTCTGGCTTTCCTTCTGCCTCTTCGGGTCCTCTTCTCAGTTGAGGCCACGTGGCGTTCCTGTCACCACTGTTTGCTCTTCTTTATCTGTTCACCTCTGGATATGAGGGTTTTATTTTTAGACCTTTTCTGGTCTAAGTCTATACATTCTCACGGTTGGTCTGTCCTGTACATCAGGTATAAGCCAGCATTTCCCAAAGTATGGAACATGGACCGCTGCTGGAATGGTGGGACTTTAGGGGGTTCATGCTCATACAGTTGACTAATATACCGAGTCACAGGATGAAAACATCATGTCCATTTCAATGCTTTTCTAAAACCCTGATTACATCTAGTTGGGTATGAAACGTAAACACCTCTTGGATACAGTCTCATCAGGCTTGGTCATAGAGAATGCTGTTCTCAAAAGTAGACCTTTGAATGAGCAAAGGTGGAATCTAATACCATTATATTTACTTTCATACTTAACTTGTACTTATGGCAGGTGATACTGACTTTCTGGTAATGGTGGTAATATACATTTTTATTTTAAGTTAATTTGTTAAAGTAAAATTATTAAAAAAACTTTAATAGTATACATGATACACAAGAGAAGCAGAATCATGAAGACAGTAAGTGTGGTAATGACAATAAATGGAGTTTGGTAAACAGTGACCTAGAAAACCACATGTGTATTTATTATCCTTGATTTATTTAATGACTGTCAACGAACTGAGAATGAGTTCTGAAATGCATAGTATGGATCTTTATAATAAAATAAGTGACAGAATATTGTTAGATATAAGAACACTGACTTGGAAACGATCTTGCCTGGATGGATTCCCCAAAGTGCCTCCGTCTCTTTGCTGGACAAACTTTGTTGTGGATGATCCAAAGCTGTGGTTCTCACACTTCGGGGTAGAAATGTCAGATTCACATGGAAGGTTTTCTGAAACAGATTGCTGGGCTGCACTTGCAGAGTTTCTGATTCAGTAGGGCCTGAGAATGTGCCTTTCTGAGTTACTTAGCTCGGGAGACCATATTTGGTCTAAGCCAGGTCTTGGGCAAATTACTTGTAATGTTTTTGAGGCTCAATTTTCAAAGGAGAACTTTGAATACTACAGACACATAGATTTTGAGAATTGAAAGCACCTGGTCTTGTGCTGCCTATAGCATGGTGTGGTTTCCATTGGTGGTATTTGAGCAGATTTCGATGCTATATAAAAAGGAGACCGTTTTAATTGTTATGTGCTGATATTAAAGTGTACTAAAACAGTACAGTCCATAAAGCCTATGATCCCACTGCTGCAGATGAGGCTTTAATGTGAGTCAATAAAAACAGTACTGAGTACATATGAGTTTTTCTTGGGTGGTGATGGAGAATGTGAATACTGAAATTGGGAAGTGAGGGTGTCCACTAATCACTGATGATTCTTAAAGTCCTATCTCCAGAATAGATCTCTCTCTTAAACTTTAGTTTCCAGTAACCAGTAGTCTAATTGACTGCTCTCCATGGTTGTAGTTCAGGCCCTCAACAATTTTTTCCTTATCACATTGATTGCTTACTCATTGCCTTTCTTTTTCCTGCTCCATTTCCAGTATCTCCCTAGAACACATGTGAGTAGCTGCTACTCCCTTGCCCCAGACTCACCAGTGGCTTCCGAGTGGCTCAGAATAAAGTTCAAATTTCTTAACATCTTACACAAGCCATGTGGATCAGCCTTTTACCGTCACTTTCCAACTCTTCTTGCATACCTCCCTAACATTTGCTTTTGCTAAACCACTACGTGCATTAGCTACCTCCTCTTTGTCTGGGCCTTGTGCCTTTGCATGTGCTCTCTGTCTGTCGTAGATGCCTTTCCTTGTGTTCCATCTAATGGACTCCTGCTTAGTCTTCTTTAAGGCTCAGCGGACCCCATCCCTCATGGTAAGAAACTGTGAAAATGTCCATCAAAATATACACCCCGCCTGACCTGTGGTGGTGCAGTGGATAAGGCGTCAACCTGGAAACGCTGAGGTTGCTGGTTCAAAACCCTGGGCTTGCCTGGTCAAGGCACATATGGGAGTTGATGCTTCCTGCTCCTCCCCTCTTCTCTCTCTCTCTCTCTTCCCTCTCTATAATGAATAAATAAAATCTTTTAAAAAAAAAAAAAAGAACAAAATATACACCCCACTTTTTATAGTAAAATTTTAAAATCACAAAGTGTACAATTGGCAGTTTCTCAGATGTTATAAAAATGTAGCAAGTCCTCCTTCCCCACTCTCCCAGCCTCCCTGTTCTTCCCTCAGGTAACACTATTAATAGTTTAGTGTGTTTTCTAGAACATTTTATCTGCATTCACAAACATACATATAAATAATGGAATCTATCTAAGAATACAGTTTGGCAGCTGGCTTTTTTTTTTTTTTTTCCATATGCTATCTCATGGGCATCTGTGCATGCCAGGGCTTGAAAATCTAGCACACTCTTTTCAGCAATTGCCTTTTCTTTAAGGAGAGATCAAAGAGAGAGACTGACTTTCATGTCTCCAGCATTCTTTGGAAATGAGTTAGAAAATCTTTGTTTAATGCAACAGCTTGTCTTATTTTTATTCTTATTTTATATCCTTGCATAAAATATCTATACTGTTCTCCAGGAGTAATTTCAAGCAACACTTACTAACTGACACTTCTTATAGATGAGACTGACTCTCATGTCTCCAGGGTTCTTTAGAAATAAGTCAGAAAATCTTTCTTTAATGCAGCAGCTTGTCTTATTTCTTATTCTTATTTTATGTCCTTGAATACAATATCTACACTGTTTTCCAGGAATAAGTTCAGCAAAACTTAGTAACCGATACTTCTTATATAATTTACCTATGTATTCATTTATTTATATCATCACTCCTATCCCATCTTAATGCACATTTTTTTGTCCTTGTGACCTTTTGTCACTTATCTCTAGGACGCATTTCTCAATTGTTTATATTTGAATGAAATCTGAGGGTGTTTCTTTTTTTTCTTTTTTTTTTCTTTCTTTTTTCTGAAGCTGGACACGGGGAGAGACAGCCAGACAGACTCCTGCATGCGCCCGACCGGTATCCACCCGGCACGCCCACCAGGGGCGACGCTCTGCCCACCAGGGGGCGACGCTCTGCCCCTCTGGGGCATCGCTCCGCAGCGACCAGAGCCACTCTAGCGCCTGGGGCAGAGGCCAAGGAGCCATCCCCAGCGCCCGGGCCATCCCTGCTCCAATGGAGCCTCACTGCGGGAGGGGAAGAGAGAGACAGAGAGGAAGGAGGGCGGGGGGTGGAGAAGCAAATGGGCACCTCTCCTATGTGCCCTGGCCGGGAATCAAACCCGGGTCCCCCGCATGCCAGGCCACCGCTCTACCACTGAGCCAACCGGCCAGGGCCAATCTGAGGGTGTTTCAAGGATAGTATTGAATTTAATTTTCACAGTGACTCTGTGAGATAAGTAAGAAACAATTATTTCTATTTTACAAGGAAAAATTTGAGGCTTAGAGAAAGTAGCTTAACTACAAACCGAGTTCTCTGTCATTTAACCTTGACTGTGTCCATGTCTTCTTACTGTCCCTTGCTTGTTCAGTACTCACCTTTGTGACATTCTGTCAGATATGCTTCGAATCCCTGCATCCTCACCTTTTGACACACAAAAAAATCTAGTCTGTCTAGTTTTCTTTGGATGAGTTAATTTACACTAAAATATTCACACTAACAGTGGCTTACTGTTTTATTCCTCCCAGACTCATTATTATAGGAGTTGGTAAATTAATCTAAATGGAGGAGAATCGTGGTAGAAATTGTTGAACAAATAATTTTAAAGATTTTATTTATTGATTTTAGAGAGAGGAGAGAGAAAGAAGGGGTGAGGAGAAGGAAGCATCAACTCCTAGTAGTTGCTTTCTATATGTGCCTTGACTGGGCAAGCCTGGGACTTTGAACCAGTGACCTCAGCATTCCAGGTAGATGCTTTATCCACTGTGCCCCACAGGTCAGGCATTGAGCAAATAATTTTAATTCTTGAGTATACTTTTTGGTGTACTCCAAAGAATTGTACATAGAGGATCCTTTAAAGCTATGTCTCTGAGTAAAGTCATACCTTTTGCTTATGTGTTAGGAGGACAAAAACAGCTCTACCAGACATTATTATTTTTGTATATTCTGCTTTATTTTTTTCCACATTTTTTCCTATGATCCACCTCAGTCAATTTTTAAAATAACCTTGAAAGGAAACTCAGACTTGCCTAGGTCTCTTTGAATGCTTTTCTTCAGACTAACTTCCAAAGTTTTTGAACTGCTGGTATTCATTTTTCAAAATAATTCTTCATGAAAATAACCAAAATATTTTCTGAAGTAGACCACTGGGATCTCTTTACTATGCAGTTGCCACCTGACTCTAGAGATCTCACTTTAATTCTGTGAATTTGAGGTTTTATTGCTGAGGGGTGATTGGGAAAACTAACAGCAATTTCCTCAAAGCACTTTGAGGTCTTTAGGGGCCATTTATTGTTCCAACAAGACATTATCCTCCAAGCACAGGCATTTTATTGTCTGCAAAACAATGGGGGCCCAAAGACTTGCCCCTGATGAAGAGTTTGCCTTCTCTTTCTCTTATTTGCATAAAAATGAGATGGATATTAACACTGAAATCTCTACTCTTGATTCAGACAGATTATTTAAAAAAATATAAAGAACTAGGCTACATGTTTATCAGCCTGATTTCTTTCATCTCTCTGGTGCTTTTTGATAGAGGTAGGAAGATGGCCAGTGACTTGAGAAAGAAAGTGCAGTCTCCTGATGGGAGGGAAGGAAGGTCAGTCACATCTGTCCTCTGAGCAGGGAGAGGGAGCTGTGGGTCATGTGGACGAGGCCTGGGTGAGCTGATCAGTGCAGCTGAGGACATCAGGAGGTAGTTTATCTGGTTTGCTATAAATGAGGTTTAAGGAGCTGCAGAAAACAAAAGAGCAAATTTGGGAGTTGCCTAGACATACAGTGTGTCCGTAAAGTCATAGTGCACTTTTGACCGGTGTTGGGCAGATAAAATATATTATGCTCAGTTTGTTAAAAATGGTGCTGCCCACGAGGAGGCCGTCGCCCAGGTGATATTAATGTGTGTTGGGGGTTGGCTAAAGGCAGGCAGAATCCTTGTAGCCTGGGGCTTGGTTTTGGGATTAAGCCTTTCCCACCCATTTTTGATGTGGGGTGGTACAATCCCATCATGCCTCAGAAAGTGACTTTGTATTAGAGACTTCCCTATTTTGTATATTGGATTAAAGGTTGTGAAGCTACACTATAAAATAGGGGCAGAATAGGAGCTTGCGCTCTTGATTCCTGAGATTATCATTAGAGGAGAGAGCAGAGCAGAGAGCAGAAGGAGGCCACGTGGAGTAGGCCAGGAGAAGCAGCCAAGATGGCGGAGTGTTGAGTGAGAGGCCAGTTTGTGTAGAGTTTGTATCTGGGATAAGGAAGGAGATGAGGAACTGAGGAGAATAAGGCTGGTGAGCTAGAAACCTTTGATTCTAGGAAACTCGGATAAGTCAGTGGCTTTGTGAGCACTGAATGTGAGTGGGTTTTGGAGCCCAGTGTATGTTTTTACTTGCCCGCCGGGTGCAAGCTAGGATTAAAGACTATGGCCCACCAGTTTTTGGCTCCATTGTTTCTTTACCGACTGTCCGAATCCAATGCAAACTTGCATGGGCTGGGCGGCTGTGATGGTGGCCCTGGCCGTGGATACTGGCTTTACAACCGGTCACAGAAAAGCAACAAAAGACGATAGAATTGTGAAATCTGCACCAAATAAAAGGAAAACTCCCAGTTTCATACCTATTCAGTGCAGTTCGATGTGGTATCACGCACAGATATTTTAGGGCTCCTTAGGTAGCTATCCCGTATAGCCTCTACAGACTCGTCACTGACTGATGGCCTACCACAGTGATTTTCAACCTTTTTTGAGTCGTGGCACAGTTTTTACATTTACAAAATCCTGGGGCACACCACCTACCAAAATGACACTCTAACACAGTACATATTATACATATAGTTAATAATATAGTTTCTAAATGTACTTATACTCACTTAGTGTGAAACCTGGGCCTGTTTCGATGAACACAAAAGGGATATCCTGGCAGGAATGATAGAAAGACACACACAAAGCTCTTCCTCAACAGTTCTCAGTCTCTCTCTGTTTTTAGTTTTTATCACAGTCAAGCTTGAGAAGCTCAGCTCACATAGATATGTGGTTGAAAATGGGAGCAATGTCAAAATAGCTTTGTTGGCCAGGATGGGAAACTCCTTGGCAACAGATAACCAAAAACTGACCAAAGGAAGATCAGCAAACTTTAGCTTTAAAGTTAGATAACATTGTGATGCATTGTATATCACCCTCTGCAGGGCCTCTTTTAAAAAGAAAAAGGTCAAATATCTATATACACCATCAGGATAGACATAACCAGCTGAGGCTGAGGCTTCATCTAGTGGTGGCAACATTTACCTCCAGTCCTGACCAGGATTAGAAATCGGGACCATGGGGAGGAGTAGCAGCTTCAACTACTCACCGCGGCCACACAATGACAAGTGCGCGGCAGCCCAAGCGGGGACCTTCCTGGGTGTGGATGAGAGGCGGCCTACTATTGGTTCATTGCTAGTGGTCGGGATGAATCCTAGAAGGTGATTGGTCAGTGAGCGTTTCCTGTGCCTCCACTCTTCCTGTCACTGATAACTGGAGGAATTGTGAGGGGAATGCTTATGTTTGGATGGAGGCGACTGGCGGCAGGCCGGATAAATAGCCTCCGCGGGCCGTATCTCCGCGGGCCGTATCCGGCACGCGGGCTGGGCAGTAGTTTGGGGACTCATGTTTAATTTCGCCATGGCACACCTGACCATGTCTCACGGCACACTGGTTGAAAAACACCAGCCTACCAGAATGGGGTTTCTCCACCAAACTGCTGGGTTCCTTCAACTGCTTATCCCACTGAGTAATGTTATTCCTGTGTGGTGGTGTTTCATTATAAACGCGCTGATATTCACGTTGCACTTTGGTCACGGATTCGAATTTAGTGAGCCACAGAACACACTGAACTTTCCTCTGTACCTTCCACATCTTGATTGGCATGGCCGTGGGCTGCTCCGCTGTATACACGGTGTTATGTCATCATCTGCACATGCACACATGCTGCCACATCATCCTACAGAAACTGGGAGGGTTTTCCTTTTATTTGGTGCAGATTTCACATTTCTATCATCTTTTGTTGCTTTTCTGTGACTGGTAAAAAGTGCACCATGACTTTACGGACACACTGTAGATCGAGTTTTCCCTATCACTTCAGTTTGTGAACCAACCCTTCTCTTTGTCTTAGAATGATAATATTAATGATAGTAGAGAGGATCATTTCAAGGGCATCCACGATGAGCCATGCTCTGTGCCCAGCATGCTGCATACAGACTGATTCTATTCTCTCCCTCACCTGTCCTTTGAGGTGGTCACTGTGGTCCTCTTCTACAGACGAGAACAGAGTCTCAGTGTTAACAACCTGCTCAAGGAGGAAGAGGCAGTCAGAGCAGGAGTGTGAGCCAAACTGGGTGGGTCTGGCGCCATGCCCCCCTCAACAGCATATGTCCATTGGCTTTCCTAGACTTGTGGACTGAGCTGCCGTGTTCTAAATAAAAAATGAGAGTAATGCAAAACTAAAGTTCCAATTGAGGAACCTCCCATTGCGGCCGAGGTTGAACACTCTTTGCAGCATTAACAATGCTACTAATAAAATAAACATTCCCAGGGGCAATAGTTTGATATATTAATGTATTTTTAAATTTAATTTTAATTATTATTATTATTATTAATATTAATGGGGTGACATTGATAAATCAGGGTACATATGTTCAGAGAAAACATCTCTAGGTTATTTTGACATTTGATTATGCTGCATTCCCATCACCCAAAGTCCAATTGTCTTCCGTTACCTACTAACTGGTTTTCTTTGTGCCCCTCCCCTCCCCCAACTCCCTCCCTCTCCTCTCCTCCCCACATAACCCTCACACTCTTGTCTATGTCTCTGAGTCTCATTTTTATGTCCCACCTATGTATGGAATCATATAATTCTTAGTTTTTTCTGACTTATTTTGCTCAGTATAATGTTATCAAGGTCCATTCATGTTGTTGTAAATGATCCGATGTCATCATTTCTTATGGCTGAGTAGCATTCCATAGTATATATGTACCAAAGCTTTTTAATCCACTTGTCCACTGACGGACACTTGAGTTGTTTCCAGATCTTCGCTATTGGGAACAATGCTGCCATAAACATGGGGGTGCATTTCTTCTTTTGAAACAGTGCTATAGTGTTCTTGGTGTATATTCCTAAAAGTGGGATAGCTGGGTCAAAAGGCAGTTCGATTTTTAATTTTTTGAGGAGTCTTCATACTGTTTTCCACAGTGGCTGCACCAGTATGCATTCCCACCAGCAGTGCAGGAGG
This sequence comes from Saccopteryx leptura, assembly GCF_036850995.1. Classification (NCBI taxonomy): domain Eukaryota; kingdom Metazoa; phylum Chordata; class Mammalia; order Chiroptera; family Emballonuridae; genus Saccopteryx; species Saccopteryx leptura. The sequence goes on from NC_089503.1 coordinate 223,557,082, forward strand.
GTTCCCTTTTCTCCACATCCTCACCAGCACTTATTCTGTGTCGTTTTGTTGATGAGCGCCATTCTGACTGGTGTGAGGTGATATCTCATTGTGGTTTTAATTTGCATTTCTCTAATGATTAGTGATGTTGAGCATTTTTTCATATGCCTGTTGGCCATCTGTATGTCCTCTTTGGAGAAGTATCTATTCATCTCTTTTGCCCATTTTTGGATTGGATTGTTTGTCTTCCTGGTGTTGAGATTTACGAGTTCTTTATAAATTTTGGTTATTAACCCCTTATCAGACGTATTGTCAAATATGTTCTCCCATTGTGTAGTTTGTCTTTTTATTCTGTTCTTGTTGTCTTTAGCTGTGCAAAAGCTTTTTAGTTTGATATAGTCCCATTTGTTTATCCTGTCTTTTATTTCACTTCCCCATGGAGATAAATCAGCAAATATATTGCTCAGAGAGATGTCGGAGAGCTTACTGCCTATGTTTTCTTCTAAGATGCTTATGGTTTCACGGCCTACATTTAAGTCTTTTATTCATTTTGAGTTTATTTTTGTGAGTGGTGTAAGCTGGTGATCTAGTTTCATTTTTTTGCAGGTAGCTGTCCAATTTTCCCAACACCATTTGTTAAAGATGCTGTCTTTACTCCATTGTATTTCCTTGCCTCCTTTGTCAAATATCAGTTGTTCATAGAACTGTGGGTTTATTTCTGGGTTCTCTGTTCTGTTCCATTGATCTATATGCCTGTTCTTATGCCAGTACCAGGCTGTTTTGAGTACAATGGCCTTGTAGTATAACTTGATAGCAGGAAGTGTGATACCTCCCACTTTATTCTTCTTTTTTAAGATTGCTGAGGCTATTCGTGTTCTCTTTTGGTTCCATATAAATTTTTGGAATATGTGATCTATATCTTTGAAGTATGTCATTGGTATTTTAATTGATATTGCATTGAATTTATAGATTGCTTTGGGTAATATAGACATTTTAATGATGTTTATTCTTCCTAACCATGAGCACGGTATATGCTTCCACTTGTTTGTATCTTCCTTGATTTCTTTTATCAATGCTTTGTAATTTTCCGAGTACAAGTCTTTAGTCTCCTTGGTTAAGTTTATTCCTAGGTACTTTATTTTCTTGGTTGTAATTGTGAAGGGGATTGTTTCCTTAATTTCTCTTTCTGACTGTTCATTGTTGGTGTATAAAAATGCCTCTGATTTCTGAGTATTGATTTTATATCCTGCCACTTTGCTGAATTCATTTATCAGGTCCAGTAGCTTTTTGACTGAGACTTTAGGGTTTTCTACAATATCATATCATCTGCAAATAATGATAGTTTTACTTCTTCTTTTCCCACTTGAATTTCTTTTATTTCTTCTTCTTGTCTGATAGCTGTGGCTAGGACTTCCAGGACCATGTTAAATAAGAGTGGTGAAAGCGGGCACCCCTGCCTTGTTCCTGATCTTAAGGGTGTTGCTTTTAATTTTTGCCCATTGAGTATGATGTTGGCTGTGGGTTTCTCATAGATGGCTTTTATCATGTTGAGGTATGTTCCCTGTATTCCCACTTTGCTGAGAGTTTTGGTCATGAATGGGTGCTGGATTTTATCAAATGCTTTTTCTGCATTTATTGAAATTATCATATGGTTTTTCTCCTTCTTTTTGTTTATGTGATGAATCACATTCATTGATTTACAAATATTGTACCATCCTTGCCTCCCCAGAAAAAATCCCACTTGATCATGGTGTATGATTTTTTCCATATATTGTTGTATCCAGTTTGCTAATATTTTGTTGAGGATTTTAGCATCTATATTCATCAGAGATATTGGCCTATAATTTTCTTTCTTTGTGTTGTCTTTGCCTGGTTTTGGAATCAGAATTATGCTCGCCTCATAAAAGAAGCTTGGAAGTCTTCCTTCCTCTTGAATTTTTTGAAATAGTTTGAGAAAAATAGGAGTTAGTTCTTCTTTGAATATTTGGTAGAATTCTGTTGTGAAGCCATCGGGCCCTGGACTTTTCTTTGTTGGGAGTTTTTTTGATAACTGTTTCGATCTCCTTTGTTGTAATCGGTCTGTTTAGGTTTTCTGATTCTTCCAGATTGATTTTTGGAAGATTGTATGCTTCAAGAAATTTGTCCATTTCATCTAGGTTGTCTAGTTTTTTGGCATACAGTTCTTCATAGTATTTTCTTACAATATTTTGTATTTCTGTTGTGTCAGTTGTTATTTCTCCTCTCTCATTTCTAATTTTATTTATTTGAGTCCTCTCTCTCTTTTTCTTGGTGAGTCTAGTTAAAGGTTTATCAATCTTGTTTACCTTTTCAAAGAATCAGCTCCTAGTTTCATTGATCTTCTGTATTGTTTCTTTAGCCTCTATGTCATTTATTTCTGCTCTGATCTTTATTATTTCCTTCCTTCTACTACATTTGGGCTTTACTTGCTGTTCTTTTTCTAATTCTTTTAGATGCAGGGTTAAGTTGCTTATTTGAGCTTTTCTAGCTTCTGAAAGTGTGCCTGTAGTGCTATGAACTTCCCTCTCAGCACTGCTTTCGCTGTGTCCCATAAATTTGGGTTGTTGTATGCTCATTGTCATTCGTTTCTAGGAAATTTTTTTATTTCTTCTTTGATCTCATTCTTAATCCATTCATTATTTAACAACCTGCTATTTAGTTTCCATGTGTTTGAGAATTTTTGAGCTTTTCTGTTGTGATTCATTTCTAGTTTCATGCCGTTGTGATCGGAGAAAGTGCTTGATACGATTTTAGTCTTCTTAAATTTGTTGAGAGCACTTTGTGCCCTAACATGTGGTCTATCCTAGAGAATGTACCATGAGCACTTGAAAAGAATGTATATTCTGCTGCTTTAGGGTGAAAGTTCTGAAGATATCTATTAAATCGAGTTGATCTAGTGTTTCCAATAAGTCAGCTGTTTCTTTGTTAATTTTCTTTCTTGAGGATCTATCTAGTGATGTTTGTGGGGTATTGAAATCCCCTACTATTATAGTATTGCTGTTGATCTCGCCCTTTAAATCCATAAAAGTGTGCTTTATATATTTAGGTGCTCCTATATTAGGTGCATAGATATTTATAATAGTTATATCTTCCTGTTGGATTACTCCCTTTATCATTATATAGTGGCCTTCTTTATCTCTTACTAAAGTCCAATTTGTCTGATATAAGTATTACTACCCCAGCTTTTTTTTCATTTCCGTTTGCATGAAACGTTTTTTTCCATCCTTTTACCTTCAATCTATGTGTGTCTTTTGTTCTAAGGTGTGTCTCTTGTAGACAACATATGTATGGGTCCTGTTTTCTTATCCACGCAGCTACCCTATGTCTTTTGATTGGATCATTTAATCCATTTACATTTAAGGTTATTATTGATATGTAGTTGTTTATTGCCATTTTCTTCTTTAAAGGTGTATTCCTTTTTTTGCTGTATTCTTTTCCCACTTTGATCTGTTTACAACAGGCCTCTTAACATTTCCTGCAGCATTGGTTTGGTTGTAATGAATTCCTTGAGTTGTTTTTTGTCTGGGAAGCTTTTTATTTCTCCTTCGATTTTAAACGATAGCCTTGCTGGATAACGTAGTCTTGGTTGTAGGTTCTTGTTCTGCATTACTTTGAATATTTCTTGCCATTCCCTTTTGGCCTCAAGTGTTTCTGTTGAGAAGTCAGATGTCATCCTTATGGGGGCTCCTTTGTAGGTGATAACTTTTTTTTCTCTTGCAGCTTTTAATATTTTCTCTTTATCGCTTAGCTTTGGTATTTTAATTATGATGTGTCTTGGTGTAGGTTTCTTTGGGTTTCTCTTTAATGGAGTCCTCTGTGCTTCTTGGATTAGTGAGAGTTTCTCTTGCATTAATTTAGGGAAGTTTTCAGCTATGATATGATTGAACAAAGTCTCTATCCCTTGTTCTTTTTCTTCTTCTTCAGGAACCCCTATGATGCGGATGTTATTTCTCTTCATGTTGTCACAGAGCTCTCTAAGAGTTTCCTCTGACTTTTTGAGTCTCTTTTCTCTTTTCTTCTTTGCTTTCATGCCTTCATTCTAGTTGTCCTCTAACTCGCTGATTCGATCCTCTGCTCTATCTATCCTGTTTTTAATTCCTTCCATTGTGGTCTTTATTTCTGATATTGTATTTGTCATCTACAACTGATTCTTTTTTATACTTGCTATTTCTTTATTTAGGTTTTCATACTGACCCTCCATTGTTGTTCTAAGATCCCTAAGCATCCTTACAATCATTATTTTGAACTCCGCATCTGGAAGTTTGATTATTTCCATATCACTCAGTTCATCTCTCAAAGGTGTCTCTTGTGGTTTCATTTGGATTGCACTCCTTTGTCTTCTCATCCTCTTTTTTGGGTGTTTTATTTGTAGAGTTGGTTGAGTCTAGGCTTGGTGTTGTCTGCCTCCAGTTTTCAGTTGTGTTATTTCTAGGTCTTCTTGGGTTGGTATCAGCTGTTATCTGTAATCCACTTTCGGATTTGGGCAGCTTTGAAGTCTTGATTTGTTTGTTTTCTTAACAGGAGATAGTCTTGTTTACTGATCTCAGCAGGGGGCTTCCTTGAAACTGTATCCAGGAATGCGATGGGTGTAACCTGAGACTCTGAAGGCCTCTTTAGCCAGCTAATCTCACTGGGGGCAGGGTGTTTTCTCAGCTTCAGTAGGGGGAGGTGTATCTCAGATCTTCATGGAGACCTGAGTTACTGCCCCTCCTCCCCACTTCTTGTTTTCAGCTGTGTCTTGTTGTGCTGATTAGAGCTGGAGAGATGTCCGGAGATCTCTGATCTGGAAGCACTTCAGCTCTGTTTTGTGAAAGGTTCAGTCCCTCCCCCAGCTATGGCCGCCTCCAGCAGGGATGAGTCAGCCCTTTTAGCTCGTCTCCTGCATTCCTTAGCCCCTCACAGTCTGTCCCTCTCCCTGTCCTCTCCACCTGGGAGATAAGCTGGTCCTTTCAATGCACCTCGCTCCCTGGTCGCCAGGCAAGTGGGTGTGAGCAGTAGTTTCTGCTCCCCTCCCTTCGAGATCCTCTTTGGGCTCTCAGCCCCCACCCCCTCTGTTCCGGCAAGCAGAGGAGGTTCAGGCACTCCCTACCAGGTCTCCTGTGGTTTCTACTTTGCTCCTTGGTTTTTGAGAGCCGTTCTTGCAGTTCAGAGTTGGTTTTTCATGCTGATTTTTCCTAAATTGATTTGTATTCCAGTTTGGTGGTGAGAGCTGGGCGTCTGTGCATCTGCTTACTCCGCTGCCATCTTTTTCTCCCTGAAATGGCCATTTTTGTCTCTGAGTACTTTTGCTGTATTGTAGTCAGCATTATCAGATATGAGTATTGCTACGCCTGCTTTTTTTGGATGTTATTTGCTTGGAGTATTGTTTTTCAGCCTTTGACTTTGAATTTGTTTTTATCCTTGTTACTTAGATGAGTTTCCTGTAGGCAGCATACAGTTGCATTTTCTTTTTAAATCCATTCTGCTACTCTGTGCCTTTTTATTGGTGAGTTTAATCCGTTTACATTTAGTGTAATTATTGACACTTGTGAGTTCCCTATTGCCATTTTATAGATTGCTTTCTGTTAGTTTTGTGTCTTGTTTGATCCTTCTCTTTCATTTTTCTATCTTTTGTTTTTTGGTTGTATTCCATACATCTTTCCTCTGTTGCTATCTTTTTTATCTCATGTGCTTCTGTGGTGGTTTTTTCAATGGTGGTTACCGTTAAGTAATGAAAAGGGTTCCTACCCTGTTCATTGTAGTGAACTATTTTGTGAGTACTTTTGCACTCCATCGTCCTTTGTTACTGTTAATCTCCATCCTCTCCTCCCCCTTTCTTTTTGTTGTTGTCACAGTTTAAATTTGGTTTTATTGTGTTCTTTTTGGAGCTTTTACTTGTGGCTTTGTTTTTTGTTTTTTTTTCTTTGTATCTGATTGGAGAACCCCCTTTAGTAATTCCTGGAGTGGGGGTTTTCTGATGATAAATTCCCTCATCTTTTCTGTATCTGTGAATGTTTTCATTTCTCCTTCATATTTGAAAGATAGCTTTGATGGGTATAGTATTTGTGGCTGACAGTTCCTCTCTTTCAGGAGTTTAAATATTGGGGTCCACTCTCTTCTAGCTTGTAGAGTTTCTGTTGAGAAATCAGATGATAATCTAATGGGCCTTCCTTTATATGTTGTATTCTTCTTTTCCCTGGCTGCCTTGAGAATTTTTTCTTTGTTGTTGGTTTGTGCCAATTTCATTATGATGTGCCTTGGAGTAGGTTTGTTGGGGTTAAGAAAACTCGGAGTTCTGTTTGCTTCTTGAATTTGAGGCTTTAGTTCTTTCCACAGGCTTGGGAAGTTCTTATCTATTATTTGTTTGAGTAAGTTCTCCATTCCATTTTCTCTCTCTTCTCCCTCTGATATACCTATTATTCTTATGTTATTCTTTTTGATGAAGTCAGATAATTCCTGTAGGGCTGTCTCATTTTTTTTTTTAATTTTTGAGTCTCTTTCTTTTTCTCTCTGTTGTGCCTCAAGTTGCTTGTCTTCTCTTTCACTAATCCTACCTTGTATCTGGCCTGTTCTATTAGCTAAGCTTGTTACCTCGTTTTCAGCTCGTGAATTGAGTTTTTCATCTATGTTTCATTTGTTTTTATAGTTTCAATTTCTTTGAAAATATATTCTTTGTGTTCATTGAGTTGTTTTCTGAGCTCCCTAAATTGCCTTTCTGTGTTTTCTTGTATATCTCTGAGTATTTTTAGGATTTCTATTTTAAATTCTCTGTCATTTAACTCCAAGTTTTCCAATATATTAAATTTTTTCTCCATAGATTTTCCCTCATCTATCTGTGTTACCTCTCTTTCTTTTGTATCCATGATATTCAATTTTCTCTTCCTTAATGGCATCTGAGGGTGGTTTTGTTGATAATATTAATGAGATTTATTAAAGAATAAAAAGTTAGCCTGACCAGGCTGTGGTGCAGTAGATAGAACGTCGGACTGGGATGCGGAAGACCCAGGTTCGAGACCCGAGGTCACCAGCTTGAGTGCGGGCTCATCTGGTTTGAGCAAAAGCTCACCAGCTTGAGCCCAAGGTCACTGGCTCAAGCAAGGGGTTACTCGGTTTGCTGAAAGCCCGCGGTCAAGGCACATATGAAAAAGCAATCAGTGAACAACCCAGGTGTTGCAATGTGCAATGAAAAACTAATGATTGGTGCTTCTCATCTCTTTGTTCCTGTCTGTCTGTCCCTGTCTATCTGACTCTCTCTCTCTGTCTCTGTAAAAAAAAAAAAATCAAAATAAAATATCAAAAAGTGTTGTTTTTTTAAATAAATTAATAATTAAAGAAAAATAAAATAAAATAAAAATTAAAAAAAGGAAATTATTCCCCCCCTTCTTTTTTCTCTCCTCTCCTCTCCCCTTTTTCTTGAGAAAATCTTGTGGTGAACTGTGAATTATATTGTGCTAAATAGAACAAACAATGCCTGTACTGGAGGGCCTGAATTGGGGAGAAGTATTAAAGGGCAACCCCCCCCAGAAAAAAAGGGGGTATGGACCCACAAAAAGCAAATAATGAAAAAATTTGGGTCAAGAATAAAATGATTTGCTCTTAGGTGTTGGTTGACTAAGAGTTATGATGAGAGGAATAAGAGGGAAACAGGAAAATGGGGGGACAAATTAAAAAAATTACCATTGTGTTTAGTGGAACAAGAACTAGATAAAATGGAGAGCCAGGGATGGGAGCACTGCTAGTGAGTTAAAAAGGTGAAGTCAAAACCCTCCAAAATGCCACAAACATAAGTTTGATTCCCAAATAAGATGATTTGTTCGTTATTGAGGTTTGAATGAGAGGAGACGTAAAGGAGAAAGGAAGAAACTAATATAGAGGGAGAAAAGAAAGAGAGAGAGCAAAAAAAAGAAGGAACCACTAAAAGAGGAAAAAAGAAAAAAGAGGAGAGAGAGAGAGAGAGAGAGAGTTAAGGGCTTTGGAGTGCAATCCTCATAGAGAGAAAGGAAGAGGAAAGAAAAGATAACGGGAGATGTAACACTTATGGGTAGTGTAGTTCAAGGAGAGTAGAGAGTAAGACTGGCAGAGAGTTAAATGACCAAATTGGAGGAGGAAAGAAAAAAAAATCAAGAATGAAGATAAGAGAAACAAACAAATATAATAAAATGGAATAGGTTATAAAGTGTGCAGATTATTATTGATTTTGAGAGGTTATCTTCTTGCTTTTTCTTTTCTCTCTCTCTTCCTGGTCGGTGACTCTGTACCCCAGGTTCTGCCCCTTTGGCATGCTCAGGTAGAGATTTGCAGTTGATAAGTCTCTATGGTGATGTCATGTATTGGGCTTCAGTCTTGTTGGCAGTCGAGACTCATTAGCATTTATAGGCTCCGACAGTGAGAGAGTCCGTGTTCCTGGAGCCTTTCTCCTAGTCTTTCCTTCCTCAATTAGTAGCCTGATAATCCAGCTATGGGATTGCTGCTGCCTCTGCCTGGATAGTAAGAGGCTGAAAGAGCTGGCAACTCCCCACTCTATTCCCACTTAGCACAGGGCTCTGGGTAAGGCTCAGTCAGTCAGAACTGCTAGCATAAGCTGGCGGGGCTTTTGCCCACTGAAAGACCTCTGGCTCTGCCACTCTGTCCGGTAACAGAGGCGGGTGCCCACTCCTGGGGTGCTAGAGGAAACTCTTGCTCACTATCTGTGTGCAGACCAGGATATCAGGCCGAAAGTCTCACACTCTGAATGAAGTCCCCGGCTGCACGGAAGAGTTCTGGTGTTGGAATTGGCTTTCACTTCCTCCCTGTGCACGGCTTTTTCAGGGCGCTGGGGTGGCCTGGAGATTCTGCTTTTGGCCCACACAAAGGCCCCTGACTCTGCCCCTCTGTGGTATAACATGGGCGCCCACTGCCGAGGCACTCGGAGGAAACTCTCGCTCACTGTCTGCGCATGCCAACCAGGATATCAGGCCAGCCGCCTCACCCTCTGAGTGAAACTCCCGCCCGCATGGAAAAGTTCCACAGTTGGAATTGGCTCTCACTCCTTCCCCATGCGTGGCTTTTTCAGGGCGCTGGGGCGGCCTGAGATTCCGCTTTCGGCCCACACAAAGGCCTCTGACTCTGCCCCTCTGTGGGGTAACACGAGCGCCCACTGCTGAGGTGCTCAGAGGAATCTCTCGCCCACTATCTGTACTTGCCGACCAGGATATCGCGGAATATGGCTGCCCCACTTGTCTTTCTTTGTCTGGGTTTGGCGTGAGTGTGAGCTTGTATTGACTGGGTTGCCAGAGGCACAGTTTTTCCTCGGCTTTGATCTCCGTGCCACAGCCTGTTTCGGCCGTTTGTGCCGCGACCTGGATCTATTCACCCCCTTTGCCTGCCTCAGTTTCTATATTCTCAGTTCCCAGTGAAAGCAGCCCTATTTTGGTTAGTGAGGAAAGTGGCGCATTTCTTACTCCCTATTTCCTTCGGGGTTTGATTATATATTTAGCCAATTTTTCACTCGACCATACCTTCGGGTGTATTGCGAAACATCTGGAGGCTCCAAGGATAGGTTTTTCTGTTTCTGGTTGAAGATCTTGTTGAGTTTTGGGGGAGATTTATTGGTATCGCTTCCTACCGTGCCATTACTCTGACGTCATCTCTAATTTTCTTTCTTGAGGATCTATCTAGTGATGTTATTAGGGTATTGAAATCCCCTGCTATTATAGTATTGCTGTTGATCTTGCCCTTTAAATTCATCAAAGTCTGTTTTATATGTTTAGGTGCTCCTATATTAGGTGCCTAATATATATAACGGTTATATCTTCCTGTTGGATTGCTCCCTTTATCATTATGTGGTGACCTTCTTTATCTCTTTCTATAGCCTTTGTTTTAAAGTCCATTTTTTCTGATATAAGTATTGCTACCCCAGCTTTTTTTTCATTTCCATTTATGTGAAATATTTTTTCCATTCTTTTATCTTCAGTTTATGTGCATCTTTTGTTTTAAGGTGTGTCTCTTGTAGACAGCATATATGGGTCCTGTTTTCTTATCCATGCAGCTACCCTATGTCTTTTGATTGGATCATTTAATCCATTTACAGTTAAGATTATTATTGATATGTAGTTGTTTATTGCCATTTTATTCTTTAAAGCTGTATTCCTCTTTTGCTGTATTCTTTTTTCCCTTTGATCTGTTTACAACAGGCCCCTTAGCATTTCTTGTAGCATTGGTTTGGTTTTAGTGAATTCCTTGAGTTGTTTTTTGTCTGGAAAGCTTTTTATTTCTCCTTCAATTTTAAATGATAGCCTTGCTGGATAAAGTAGTCTTGGTTGTAGGCTTTGGTACTGCATTACTTTGAATATTTCTTGCCATTCCCTTCTGGCCTCAAGTGTTTCTGTTGAGAAGTCATAAGTCATCCTTATGGGGGCTCCTTTGTAGGTGATAGCCTTTTCTTCTCTAGCAGCGGTTCATATTTTCTCTCTATCACTTAGCTTTGGTATTTTAATTATGATGTGTCTTGGTATAGATTTCTTTGGGTTTTTCCTAATGGAGTTCTCTGTGCTTCTTGAACTTGTGATACATTTTCCTGTCTTAATTGAGGGAAGTTTTCAGCTATGATATGTTTGAACAAAGTCTCTATCCCTTGTTCTTTCTCTTCTTCTTCAGGAACCCCTATGATGCGTATGTTATTTCTCTTCATGTTGTCACAGAGCTCTCTTAGAGTTTCCTCAGACTTTTTGAGTCTCTTCTTTTTTTTTCCTCTGCATCCGTGCCTTCATTTATCTTATCCTCTAACTTGCTGATTAGATTCTCAGTTTCATCCATCCTGCTTTTAATTCATTCCATTGTGTTCTTCATTTCTGATATTGTATTTGTCATTTCTGACCGATTCTTTTTTATTATTTCAATGTCCTTTTTTATATTTGCTATCTCTTTATTTAGGTGTTCATAATGACCATCTATTGTTGTTCTAAGATCTTTGAGCATCCTAATAATCATTATTTTAAACTCTTCATCTGGTAATTTGGTTATATCTGATTCATTCAGGTCCTTTTCTGGGGATTTCTCTTGATTCATTTGTGTTGCATTTCTCTACCTTCCCATTTTGTTTGTGTAAATAAGGTTTTGATCACTGGAGTCCACTGGGTATGGCCTCTGTGTTTCCTAGGTGTAGTCTGTCTGCAGGCCCACCACCCCTTCTGTTGCTGCTGCCTAGAGCATTGGGGTATGGGGGTTGCTGGTGCCTGCCCACTGGAGCTGTTGCTGTGGTTTCCGCCTTTCCTTCACAGGAGGGGCTTTGATCACGTGCTTGGTTGTACAAGCTTTGGTGGCCTTGGCCTTCGCCCCGCCCCTGTGGGCGGGGTTATGTGCCACGCCAGGGCTGCAAGTCAGGCCTGCAGGGCAGGGGTGAGCACCTTTGCTCAGCTGCTGGTCTCGCCTGATTTCAGGCTTTTGCCCCAACCCTGCTCCTGCAGGAGCCTGCTCGTGGGACGGCTGCAAGCTTTGGCTCCACAGGCTGGGTGGGACTGCATGCCCACGCTCAGTCACAGGACTCCACCTGTTCTGGGCTTTTGCTCCACCCCCGTGAGAGGAGCCAGCTCGTGCGTCAGGTCGCAAACCTCAGTTCTGCGGGGTTGGGAAGGCTGCGCTCCTGCTCAAGGGCGGGTCTCCACCCCTTCCAGGGCTCCTGCCCTTCCCTCCACAGGCTGAATTGTAGGCGGCCCGCAGCTGGGTTTGACCACTCTCGCGCGTCCTCTCCACCCCAGCCTGGCAAGATTGAGCTCACACCTGGGCCTCAGTGGTGGCCAGCCAGCTTCTGCCCTTGCCGACAAAACCGGCTTCCGTGTCATGCCGCCGCTTGCCCTCAGGCGAGCCCTCAGTTGAGCCCTCGGCCATGTGGGTGGGGGTGCTGCAACTCAGACCCTAAGACTCACTACTGTAGTCCCAAAAGCTCCCTCCTTCTAAGTGACTTTGCTCTGAGTGCCACAGGAGAGTTTGTTTGGCTGGTGTCCTGCTTCCCTTTGCTGGTATTGCTGTTTCCGGGGGAAATATTCACTTCAGATTTGGGGAGTGACTCATCCCAGGGGTTAGAGTGGCTGTCCCTCAAAGTGTTTCTCCCTGTGCCTCCAGATTACACTCTCTTTTCAAAACCAGTCCCCTGGAGCCCCTGGTGAGTGGTTTTGAGAAAGGATTTCTGCGCAGTCCCTTTAAGAAGAATCCTAGGTCTGAGAAATCAGTCTCTTTCTCACAAACAGTATCCTGACTTGTTTCCAGCTAAATACTGTCCATACGCCTCTTCAAGGCTCTGGGGCTGCAGGTTGGGCTTTGTTCCTGGGGCTCAGGACCCTCCTCCCCTCTCTGCTAAACTCACTTCCTGCCACACAAGTCTCTCCCAGCTGCCGTTAGCAGCTGCCGTTAGCAGCTGCCGTTAGCTCTGGGGAGCTGGGCAGCCCTCTCCGCATTTCCGCTTTTCTTACCAGTCTCAGTGTGGCTTCTTCAGTGTTCCTTGGTTAAAGAGTCCTCTTAGTTTAGTCCAAAGTTGGTTTTTCCAGATTATGGTTCTTAAAATTAAGTTGTAATCCACTTTTGTTCTGGGAGGTGGAAGTTCTGATGTATTTTTTTAATGCCAGTCATTGGGTCAACCAAATTTAATGGAATCCACTCTGTGAAACCCAGTTGTATAAAGTGTGCTCTTGCATGGGAAATAAAGGATTCTTGCCCGACCTCTGGAAAGCTGAGCTGAGGTGGTGATCCTGGGAGAGGGACAGAAGGTGAAAGGATATAAAATAATGGGGTGAATGAATTAGTATTTATCTTTGCATTTACAATGTGGATAATTTGAATATTTTAAAATTGATTAGCACTGTATAAACCAAAGCAAACATATGGCAAATTTTCAGTGAATTTCTGTACCATAACCACTTTAAATCCTGCATGACTCCCTAATCATCTTCTCCTGAACACCCTCCCCATTTGCTACCTCTGTTAGCATCTCTTCTCCCCTGTTTATTCGCCCTGGGGAAACAATTTTGAACTGGAAGTGAGGAGCCACATCCTAACTGTGTGACCTCTAGAGAAGCACTGTAGGTCAGTGGTGGATTGCAGAGATGGCCAAAGAGTCACTGTTGTTTGCACTTACCTTCCTACACTGATCCTGGGTTTCACTCACCATGCGATTTGAAACCAATGAGCATTAATTAGCAGATGTGACATGCGCAGAGATGGCAACATGCCTGCACCTTTCTTTGGCTTGCCCTTTTGCTGCTCTTGAACTCTGTGCCTGCCATGTGAAGAACCCTGGGGTAGCCTACTAAATGATGAAATTATTTTTCGTGTGGCCCATTCTCCCTGTCATTTTGGCCAGACATGTGAACCATGCCATCATAAGTCAGCCGGCAGCTAGCTGACTCACTTCAGTTAAAATTAGGAGAGCTAGCCCAACCCTGACTAGCTAATTCACAGATTTGGAGCTAAGTAAATGGTTGTTTCTTTAAGCCACTAAGGTTTAGGGTGGATTGTTTATAGCAAAATATAACTAGTACAAAATTGAAGAAACACAATCAATGAAAATCTATGCTCTGCCTACCCCACAGCATTGTTGGAAAGAGAGCATGAGGTAAGGAAGTGACTGCTGATGGTGGGCAAGGCTTCTGAAGAGCTGTGCCCAGCATGGCGTCCTGTGTCTGATTAGGAACTCAGGGTCACTCACCCAACAAATGAATGAGAATAGACCCTACAATTACAAGGTAGCAAGAGCAGCAGCGATAGAATAGTCAAGTATTAAAAAGCCCCCAAGTAAGATGTTTCATTTTTCTCTTTAATTAAAAATGTTAGTATATCAGTTGTGTAGAGAGAATTAAAAAGCACGAGATGAAGCAGGAATGGCAGTCTGACTCACTGGGGCCGACATGGCTGTGGGACAGTGCCCCACCTCTCTCTGAAGCTCAGTCTGCACATGGCAGGGTCTTCACACTAGGTCGGCAAAGATATTTCTGGTTGCTTGCTTTCCCTTAGGAATTAAACTTTTCCCAGTTATATATGTACACCCATGCAGCGTATCTGGATTCTACTTGTATAGCATTCCTATGAGGATAGTTATAGAGTCCATAACACTGAGAGCCAAATTTAGAGAGGTGGAAATTATTTCTAGTCTGTGAAAACACAAGGATTACAAGATCAGTAAGTGAGGATTATTCAAAATGAGTGACCGTATTTCCTCAGCTAAAAACAATAATTGACCCAATAGGGTCTATAAGGAATATGTTTTTGTATTTTGATTTATGTTTGTCTTGTAAAAATGTATATCTTTAATCTGGTTATATTGTGAAATATAGCCCATATAGAGGAAAGAGCACAACACCTAAAGGTGCTGTTTATTGAGAAACTATGAAACAAACCCATGTAACAACACCACCCAGGTCAGAGGTAGAGCCTTGTCTGTGCACCAGACATTCCTTCCTATTCACACCCTCCCCTCTCACACCAAATGTTAACCACAATCCTGACCTTGCTTAACTTTATAGTTTTACCGTCTCTGCTGAGTTTAACTACCTATGTGTGTATCCCTAAACACCACAATTTAGTTTTACTTGCTCCGAGTTTTGTATAAATGAAGTCTTTCTGTGTCTGTTTTTTTCCCCATCTCTTGCTTAATAACGCCATTACCTGCTTTGTGCAGGTATAGTGTATTTATTTTCGTTGACAGGTAGTTTTCCCTTGCATGCATACAACTTCCTGTTAACAGACACAACAGCAGTTTTCACTTTTAGATCATAAGAACTGTTGCTGTGGCTATGCTGGCACATGTCTTCTCAAGCATGCGCATGCACTCAAGTTTCTCTAGGGAGTGTCCTTTCTGGGCCATAAGGTAACCATATCTTCAAATCGAGTAGAAGAGGCGAGAGTATTTTCTAAAGCAGCAGGACCATTTTGCCTGCCACAGCAATGTGAGTGTTCCCAGTGCTCCATATCCTTGTTAGCACTTGATATTGTCAGACTTTTAATTTTTGCCAATCTGGTGGGTGTGTAGTAGAATTGCATTATGACTTCAATTTGCATTTTCTGATTATTAATAAGGCAGAGGACTTTTTCACATATTTTTTAACCATTGGATTTTAATTTCATTTTTTTAGCAAGACAGGAGAGAGAGAGAAAGAGAGAGAGAGAGAGGAAGGGAGGGACAGACAGGGATAGACAGACAGGAAGGGAGAAAGATAAGAAGCATCAACTCATAGTTGCTGCACCATAGTTGTTCATTGATTACTTTCTCATATGTGCCTTGACTGGGAGCTCCAGCTGAGCCAGCGACCTTTGGGCTCAAGCCAGTGACTACAGGGTCATTTCTATGATCCCATGCTCAAGCCAGCAACCTCAGGGTTTCAAACCTGGGAACTCAGCGTCCAAGGCTGATGCTCTATTCACTGCATCACTACCTGATCAGGCAAGTTCTTAATTTTAATACACTGAAATATATCAAATTTTTCCTTTTCTCATTGATTTTTATGTCTTCTTTCAGAAAACTTTTCCTATCCTGAAGCCACAAAGATAGTTAATTTCCTATATCAGCTCCTCAAAGCTTTACAGCTTTGTCTTTCATATTAAATGTATTGATTCTCTTATGAATCAATACATTTTTATATGATAAAGGTGCAATTTCATTATTTTCCATATAGATGTGTACTCGTACCAGACATTAATTAGAAGGAGCATACTTTCTCCTATAACTAAGATGGCATAGAGTTGCCTCCTTAATCTGCTTCATTTGTTTACTTGTCTCTCTGTGTACTAATGCCACATTCTCTTAATTATTATGGCTTTATAATAAATGTTTTGTGTGTGTGTGTGTGTGTGTGACAGAGACAGAGAGAGACAGAAAGAGGGACAGACAAGGACAGACAGACTGGAAGGGAGAGAGATGAGAAGCATCAATTCTTCATTGCGGCACCTTAGTTGTTCATTGATTGCTTTCTCATATGCACCTTGACCGGGGGGCTATAGCAGAGCGAGTGACCCCTTGCTCAAGCCAGCAACCTTGAGCTTCAAGCCAGCGACCTTTGGGCTCAAGCCAGTGACCATGGAGTCATGTCTATGACCCTATGCTCAAGCTAGCAACCCCACACTCAAGCTGGTGAGCCCATGCTTAAGGCGGATGAGCCCACGTTCAAGCCGGCAACTTCGGATTTTGAACCTGGGGCCTCTGTGTTCCAGTCCGACACTCTATCCACTGCACCACTGCCTGATCAGGCTATAATAAATCTTGATAGCACCTGTTCATCCTCAAAAAAGAGTCTTAGTTATTCCTGGTCTTTTCCATCCCCTTGAAAATCTTAGAATGAACCTGTGAAGTTCTGCTTGCACATATAAGTTGTTTGTTGCTGCTACATGGAAATAATAACACATTCATCTTTATTTATTGAGTATACATACTTTGACAGGGAACTGACACAATCAGATATGTTTTATAAAGATACCTGTCGAGGTAATATTGAAAAATAGGTGAGAAGGGAAGCAGAAAGACAGATTTGGAATCTACTGGAATCATTCAGGCTAAAGATGAAGAGCGTCCGGATTGGGAGCATGGGGAGACCAGTGCGCAGGGGCTGGTTTGAGGGCAGTTTAGACGAGAGGTGGGAAGAATGCCAAGCCACGGCTTTGAAATGTTGTATGGAAACAGGCTTTGGGGGAGGGAGATGAAATAAATATGCCAAAGAGAAAATAGTGAATGGATAGAAACTTTTTCAAAACAGCACCTACAGGCTATGTGGGAAATTTTGTACAACAGTTAAGTTTCCGAAAGTTAAAGAAAAATCGGAATTGTAGAGAACTTTGAAAGAACAGGAAACTCACAGTTGATAGAAACTAGTGGCTGATGATAAATATATTAACACAGAAATTATGCATGCTCCACTTGGCTTAATATTATTTTTCACATTCACAGTTTTTGACATTCTTAGCAATAGGTTTTTTAATTTCTACATTTTATGCCTTTCAGGTGACTTGATTTTAGTTTGTAACATCATAAGTCTTACTGAAAACACATTCAAATATTTTTCAATTGATAGCATCTTCCAGAGTTTGACTCAATCTGTATTTTTAAATGAACTGTATTATTTTTTCTCTTATACTGAAAAATTTTTTTCTGATGTATTCTTTAACATCTAAGAAAAGCAGACAATAACTGGACTAGTATGGTTCAAATTTATATTTGGTCCTGTTCCCGTTAAAAGATTATAGAGGGGGGGATGACCAGGCAGTGGCGCAGTGGATAGAGTGTTGGACTGGGATGCAGAGGACCCAAGTTCAAAACCCCGAGCTCGCCAACTTGAGCGCGGGATCATCTGGTTTGAGCAAGGCTCACCAGCTTAAGCCCAAGGTTGCTGGCTTGAGCAAGGGGTCACTTGGTCTGCTGTAGCCCCCGGTGAAGGCACATATGAGAAAGCAATCAATGAATAACTAAGGTGCCTCAATGAAGAATTGGTGCTTCTTATCTCTCTCCCTTCTTGTCTGTCTGTCCTTATCTATCCCTCTCTCTGTCTCTGTCACACACAAAAAATGATTATAGGGTGTCCTCGGGTTATGACACAGTTCCCTTCCTATGACAGTGACATAACCTGAATTTTGGTGTAATTCAAAACACACCCTAACCTAAGTCACTTACCTATCGTAACACAGGTGTAAAATCATAGTCTAGAACAGGGATAGTCAACCTTTTTATACCTACCGCCCACTTTTGTATCTCTGCTGGTAGTAAAATTTTCTAACCGCCCACTGGTTCCATAGTAATGGTGATTTATAAAGTAGGGAAGTAACTTTACTTTATAAAATTTATAAAGCAGAGTTATAGCAAGTTAAAGCATATAATAATAATTACTTACCAAGTACTTTATGTCAGATTTTCGCTAAGTTTGGCAGAATAAATCTTTTTTTTTTTTTGTATTTTTCTGAAGTTGGAAACGGGGAGGCAGTCAGACAGACTCCCACATGCGCCTGACCTGGATCCACCCGGCATGCCCACCTGGGGGTGATGCTCTGCCCATCTGGGGTGTTGCTCTGTTGCAACCAGAGCCATTCTAGCGCCTGAGGCAGAGGCCACAGAGCCATCCTCAGTGCCCGGGTCACTTTGCTCCAATGGAGACTTGGCTGCGGGAGGGGAAGAGAGAGACAGAGAAGAAGGAGAGGGGGAGGGGTGGAGAAGCAAATGGGCACTTCTCCTGTGTGCCCTGGCTGGGAATCAAACCCGGGACTCCTGCACGCCAGGTCGATGCTCTACCACTGAGCCAACCGGCCAGGGCCCAGAATAAATCTTTATAAAACAACTTACTATAGTTAAATCTATCTTTTATTTATACTTTGGTTGCTCTGCTACCACCCATCATGAAAGCTGGAATGCCCACTAGTGGGTGCTAGGGACCAGGTTGACTACCATTGGTCTAGAACATAAAAACACAACTAAGCCACAGAAAAAGGAAAAGGACATAAGTATACTGTACTGTACACTGTACTGTAGTAACACAAAAAATGATAAAGAATGAGTGTAGCCTGACCAGGCGGTGGCGCAGTGGATAGAGTGTCGGATTTGGACACGGAGGACCCAGGTTTGAAACCCTGGGGTCGCCAGCTTGAGCTGGCTCATCTGGTTTGAGCAAAGCTCACCAGCTTGAGCCCAAGGTCGCAGGCTTGAGCAAGGGGTCACTGGTCTGCTGCAGCCCTCCAGTCAAGACACATATGAGAAAGCTATCAATGGACAACTGAGGTGCCGCAACGAAGAAGTAATGCTTCTCCTCTCTTTCCCTCTGGTCTGTCTGTCCCTCTCTTTGTCTCTGTCTCTGTCACACACACAAAAAAGAATGAATAAAAAAAATTTCTTTTTTTCCTGTGGTTGGCTTGTACACTAGAAGGGGCATTTCAGGGTGGGAGAGAGTGACCTATTGGGAGGAGGAAGCTGGAGAGGCAGGAGAACCTGTAGGAGGTTCTGGAGAAACTGGGTCAGGTGAACCAGGATTGCCTAAGGAACATGCATCAGATACTGAAGGTGATTCTACCTGCACTACAAGTGTTTCATCTCGAGAAGCAGCTGATGTAGATAGAGGGTACAATGTCTAATGTCACTTCCATCGTGATGGCTTTCCTTTTTTTAAAGCACTACCATCTGAAGACTCTGACTTTCATTTAGGAGCCATGATAAGGGCCAAAAAGTCACCAAACTAAGCAACACAAATGGAATGCTTGTGCTCTTAATAGTTCAAAGTGGCATAGGTAAGCCTACTGGGGAACGCCAACTCCCTCACTCCTACGCCACATTACTACGTATTCTTCTGCCGAGCACAACCAAACTAGTTCGCCCATGTAGTCCATAAGTACAACGCTAACAGCATAAGCCAAAACACTCATGTCTCAATTTTTTAGTTTTTATAGGAGTGAGTGTCGTAAACTCAAATTGTCGTATGTCAAGAATGTTGAAACCTGAGGACCCCCTGTACTAAGATACATATTAGTGTGTGACCACTAGTTGATTATTAGGGAAATTTTATTTGCTTTGAAATGTACAAATGTTTAATGTAATAGCACAGTTTTATATTTTACACTCAACAACATACCTTCAACTTCCTTTTCTTTGCTTTTTGAGTTTTACATTTTGGAAAGAAATGGGCCTTCTGGAGCATGACAAATTTGACTTAAACGTATTTGCAACAGGGTGCTATTTTAACTCTCAACAGCTGGTTTAACCGTAGGTTCTCTTTTCTTAACAGGGGCCTTACAGGTTTGGGGTCATAAATTCTAATCTAAGGCACATAGCATGGCAGTGATGGGGAAAACACGCCTTAGATAATTGCTCAAGACATAAAGGTTAGGTTGGCCCAGGAGTGATAATTAAGGCATTTTTGAATTCAACAATCTTTTTTTTTTTCTTTTTTCTTTTAGCAAGAGATAGAGGGACAGACAAGGACAGACAGACAGGAAGGGAGAGAAATGAGAAGCATCAATTCTTCATTGTGGCACCTTAGTTGTTCATTGATTGCTTTCTCATATGTGCCTTGACCAGGCGGATACAGCAGAGTGAGTGACCCCTTGCTCAAGCCAGCGACCTTTGGGCTCAAGTCAGAGACCATGGGGTCATGTCTATGATCCCACGATCAAGCCGGATGAGCCCACACTCAAGCCTATGACCTTTGGGTTTTGAACCTGATTCCCCTGTGTCCCAGTCCAATGCTCTATCCACTGTGCCTCCGCCTGGTGAGGCTGAATTCAGTAAATTATAATCTAATTTTCAAAAGCAATAGTGGTGTTTGCAAATGAGAGGAGGAAAAAAAAAAGAGAGAAATGATAGGGTGTAGGAATAAATGCAACTCAGATCTCAGATGCACTAAAATTGTGTGTGTGTGTGTGTGTGTATGAGATGTGGGTGAGAAAGGCCATTTTAACTTTTTAGCTGTTAACTTTTCAGAGTGAAACATCAAATCTCTGAAACAATGGTGACAGGACGCCTGGAGAAGAAAGAAAGAGGCCCTGAGCACTCTGAAAATGTGTGACATGTTAATAAACATGCTTACATAGCACGAAGGTGTGTCATTGAGATTTGGGATATACCGAAAGGGATATAGTGACTTAGACTCAAAGTTCAATTACGTTTTTGGATGTGTTGGTTCATCTCTGTGTTTTGCCTTCCACAGAACATGGTTAGCTGTGCATCTGTAACTCATTGTTCACTTTTTACTCAGCAGTGGATCAAAGGGGAATTTTTTAGTCATCTACGATCTGGTTTTGAATCTATTGCAGACCCCAGTTTCTTTGTGTAAGTTGTTCTATCAGCCTACTTTTCAGCATTTATAACATTTGGAACCAGTGAGCCAGAGCCACACTGCCACCAGCGGCATGGTGTGAGGAGCGGGCGCTTGGTCTCCCAAAGGGCACGGGAAAGCCCGTGGCAGTCTGGGTCTAACTGGAAGAGAAACACGTAGTAGGTTACATAGGGGAGTTTAATGTAAGAATTCTTAACTCTAATAAAAAAGTGACTACAAGACATGAAGAAACTCTGTCTCGCACCTCAGGGCTGAGGGAGAATGCCAAGGATGGACACATGTGAAGAGTTCAGATGTCTTGGCTAAGCTATGCTTTCGCCAACAGCAGAGAGGTTGACTGTAGTGGTGTTGCGTGGAGACAGTAGCCCCCCCCCCCCCCCAACGTAGGTGAGAGCTGATGATCAGCTACTGGTGGTTGTGCAGGCAGTGGAACTGTGCAGGCCAGTGGGGCACGAGGCCTTTGGAGTGTGAAATGTGCTGTGAGGTGGGGGGCAAAGGGAGGAAAGCTCTTCCAGGAGGATGAGGACACGTTATCACCAGGGCGAGGCTGCAGGTTGCAAAGAGATGGTGTTCTGGTCATGGCTGACGCCCACCTGCCTCCTCTACCTGTGCTAGGAATTGCTGGAAGCCTCTTTTTCTTGTAGTGTTCCTTTATCGCCCTCTGCTGGGAAAGCGTAACATGACACCCACTGTAAAGGAGAAGTTCTTAAAGGAATTTGTGATTAATCATAAAGTCAAGGATATATTTGGGCTTATGAGACAATAAATTTTAAACCGGCACAGGATCCAAGAACACTGAAGAGGGCCAATATCAGCATTACAAGAAAGATTGGTGACTCTTTTCAGCCTGTGAAAGGAGATCCCTTAAAAGAAACTAGCAAACAAGGATTTCCGCCCCATCCTCCCCTTGCCCCTGTTTGACAAAAAGACTCAAACACTTTGATATTTCTTCAGTGTGTTCTGACATATTACTTTGTGTGTGTCTATATAAAGTAGAGCAATTTTTATCTGTATATTTAAGAATAAATGCAAACCTTAGGGAGAAGCATATTCAAATAAGCGTGTCCAAATAACCAGAAGTAATAAACAGTCTCTGGAAAACAGTAAAAAGGGATGCAAGTCATAAACCCAGGATATACTTTCCATGTTCCCTTTTCCCGTCTTCACAGTTTTCTTTCATCATGTCATGTTGGAGCCTCTCATCGCTGACTCTCCACCCCTAACACACAGCCAATACTCACAAAATGCATCCCCTTTCTCTCTGCACCCCTCGGCTTTCTCTTCTCTCCCCTTGTTCTCTTTCTCCTCTCTCTTACTCAGCGTTGTCTCCGTTTAACTCTTTACTAGATACTTTTTCTTTTCTCCTTAGGCTTTCCCCGTCTTTTTTGCCTTCTCAGCGTCAGTCGCCCTCTGCCCACTTTCCCCTTCAGCCGTGAAAGCCCTTGGGCCCCTTCATCAGTCTCCTGGGAAGGCGGGGGTGGGCGGGGGGGGGGGGGAGGCAGGAGTGTCGCCTCATTCTCTTCACCCCTGGAGGGTACGTGGGGAAGCCACGGACGTTAGCATTGTAAATCCTGTCCTCCCATTCTTTCTCCTCCTCAATCTTTGCTGACTCCTGCAAGGAGATATTCAATATTCAGTATTTAAATGTTCCTTGGACTTCCTTGAATTTATGACCTGAGGCCACTCTATTCTTTCTCTTTACCAGGCTGTACATAATTTCTCTTGGTTCCCTGGAAAGGGCAGCCAAGTGAAGTACGAGCCTGCACGCGTGCACACGCGCACACGCACGCACACGCGCGCACTTGCACACATCATTTTTTCTCCTAAATAACCTTGAATATTAGTATTAGCATTTAAACTCTGCCCTCTGCTGTCTCTGCTCCTTATAATTTGCAAAAAACTGGGTCCCCTAGGTAACCGTATTTAGGGGTGCATGTTCTTTTTAGGTGTTCTTCTGCATGGGCAAGCAACTGCAGGGAG
Organism: Saccopteryx leptura; assembly: GCF_036850995.1. Lineage (NCBI taxonomy): Eukaryota > Metazoa > Chordata > Mammalia > Chiroptera > Emballonuridae > Saccopteryx > Saccopteryx leptura. Next base: position 223,579,806 of record NC_089503.1, read on the forward strand.
CATGTAACAATTTAAGAAAAGTGATAGGAACTTTCATACTGCTATTCCAGGCAGAGCCCAGTGCCTGGCATACAATATAGAGTCTTGAACAAAAACATAAATGAATAAATAAATATACACCTGAAAGTTAATAAAGAAAATCAGAGAGAGTTTTTCATTAATGTATATTAAATATATAAAGTCTTTCTTTGCAATCATTTTAATACATTAAAATCCTGGCCTGTGGATGGGGATCCTTGGTATAAAAAAATTTTCATTTATATAATTCCATAAATATTTCTCCAAAGATGATGGCAGAAACAAGAAACATCACAAAATGGGGAAGTTTGCATATTATCTTCGACTTTCTATAGTTAGTTAAGATACATATCCTAGGCAGTGTGTGTGTGTGTGTGTGTGTGTATATATATGTTTGTGTGTATATATAATCATTAAGGTGAGGAAAAAGCTTCATGTTTCAGGAATTGGTCAGGATGTGTTAGGTTACCCTAAGAAACAAACAACCCTTGAATCTTAGTGCATTAAGACAAAAAAAGCTTCTCACCTTCGTGACTTGTCACAGAGTAGCAAAATTCTCTGCTTTATCTCTTCCCACACTTAATGCCTGGCTAATGGAGCAAGTGCCAACTGGAGTGTGGCAGGTTACCTTTCCCAAGAAGAAAGGGTATTTTGCAGTCTTGCTCTGGCAACTAAATTCTCTGGCCTGGAAATGTCAATCTCCTGATCTACAGGAAGCACAATCCTACTATGTGTCCAGAAGGCAAGGAAAGCTGCAAAATTTCGGAAAAACTGGCCACCTCATTTAGAAATTAAATCCTGCTTGATTTCTGTTAAACAATGAAATCCTATAAACTTCTTAAAAGAGTAATAAACATGTATTTAAACCCTAACAGCCTGACCTGTGGCGATGCAGTGAATAAAGCATTACCATAGAATGCTGAGGTCACCGGTTCGGAACCCTAGGCTTGCTGGGTCAAGGCACGCACAGGAAGCAACTAAGTTGATGCTTCCCACTTCTCCCTCCTCTCTCTCTTTCTAAAAATCAATAAATAAAATCTAAAATAAAATAAAATATAAAATATTTGTATTACAAACTATTACAAAAAAGAAAAGCCTGACCTGTGGTGGCGCAGTGGATAAAGCGTTGACCTGGAGTGCTGAGGCTGCCAGTTCAAAGCCTCAGGCTTGCTGGGTCAAGGCACATGCGGTAAGCAACTCCCACTTGATGCTTCCCACTCCTCCCCCCTTTCTCTCCTCTCCTCTCCTCTCCTCTCCTCTCCTCTCCTCTCCTCTCCTCTCCTCTCCTCTCCTCTCCTCTCCTCTCCTCTCCTCTCCTCTCCTCTCCTCTCCTCTCCTCTCCTCTCCTCTCCTCTCCTCTCCTCTCCTCTCCTCTCCTCTCCTCTCCTCTCCTCTCCTCTCCTCTCCTCTCCTCTCCTCTCCTCTCCTCTCCTCTCCTCTCCTCTCCTCTCCTCTCCTCTCCTCTCCTCTCCTCTCCTCTCCTCTCCTCTCCTCTCCTCTCCTCTCTATAAAACCAATAAATAACATCTTAAAAACAAACAACAAAGTTTTGTAGTAAAAGCCTCCTGAAGGTTCAGCATCAAGTTGCGCGCCTTCTGTTGTGCTTGTGATGTGATACGGCTGTGCACAGGCAGGATCTTGGGACCCACCTTAGTGACACCCTTACGTCAGAAAGACACAATCCCTATCTCTGGTCTTTCATTAAGTTACCTTCTCTTTCTTGTTTAGAAGGACGAGGTACAGTTCAAAGTAAAACAGCATGTCGTTTCTAAATACTTTGTATTTAAATACATACATATTCTCACGCCTGATGAGCAGGTTTAAAGCTGCTTCAAGTTAAGAGGGAGATACAGTCTCATCAAAGATATAAGTGAGTGTACTAGAGCAGAGAGGGAACTTTTTGTTGGTTTCACTGACCTTTTACATTTACAAATTTAAGACAGCTAAATGAAGTATTCTCTACATCTAATACTAATGTTTATGGGTATTTGGTATAATTGAAATAACTGGTCTAAAGAGAACAGAAATTTGGTATATTGTGCAAGTGAATTACTTTGTCTTATAAACTTGTTTCATTTGCACAAACCAAAGTAACTGGTGTTGCCTTTTCCCCCTTAAATAATGGTGCTTCAAAAGTGTGACACTTCAGTGGATCAAGGGCGCCCTCCAGTGGTCGAATATATTCACTTTGGGGTACTTGGCTCTCCTGGGGTTTCTTGCTAGTATCTGGTATGTTCTGTTGCTGGATGGCTTCCCACCATTGAAAGTTGATTTTGGTTTAAAAAATGGTGGAAGATATTTAACAAGATGAAAATGTGAATTCTGGAAAAACAACACAAAAAAGAACAGAGACCTCATGGGTTGGGCCCTACTAGGGAAGAATATAGAGAAGAAAATACACAACTGAGCCTTGAACACTCTGGCTTAAACTGCGGGGTCCACTTACATGCAGATTATTTTTTCCAGTAAGTACAGCCAGACCTTTCTATCTTCAGATTCAATCAGCTGCCTCTGCAAACAATTATTTTCCATCCGTGTTTGGGAATCTGCAGTTGGGAATATGAAATGTTTGCTGTGTAGGTGATGAGTTTACAACGTAAACAGTGAGGTCATTGGATCAAGGACATGGTGAATACAAGTCTGCCCCACAGCCATGCCTTCTGGGCTGGTATTCAGGCTGCCTTACATCTTTGATGAGACTATACCTCTGACCCTCTGTCTGTACGTCTATACCTGCCGCTCCCCGCGTCAGTGATAGTCCTAACCATTTCACAAGTATGACAGAATACATTCTACAATGTATGTCATATCTCAATGTCATAGTAACATTTGGGAAGAAAATATAACGCTATGTTGAAATATTTAAATATGAAATTAAAACATTAGTCTTCTGCTATAGTTGCCCCAAGAAATGGTCTTGGTTTTACTGGTGAGGTTTTGAAGGGTTTTTATCTGACATTCCTGCCAGTGGTTCACACTAACTGTTGTCTCTGTTCACGAGTCAGGAACACAGCTGGCTACACTCAGTTCTGGCGGAGGCAGCAATGAAATAGTTTGTTATGTTGATAATTCTGTCTCTCAATACAAAAGTGATAAAACTGATATGTAATGGTCAATTTGGCTTATACCAATAAATATGGGTGGAAAAGACATAAAGATCTTACTGTTTTCTACCTATTTTTTGCTTAGTAAACCTATAAGGAAGCAGTTTTGATCATGGAGAATGAGGGAGTGGGGAGAAGAAGAGACAGCTTTGGTGGAGCCTATATGATATCACTCCTTTGGGGGCTAGCATTTTGTAGAAGGGAAGTGAAATCATTAATATAAGTAATATTTGCCATGCATTAAAAATGGGATTTCAATATATCAGAGAAATTAAATATTAGCTGAGACGTCTTGGGCCTCTTTGAGAGCTATGGATGCAAAATAATGACATCAACTGAGAGCCTTAGATAAATAAAAGAATTCGATTTAATTCCTGGCTTGCTTTTTAGAGAAAGTCATTTGAAAACACACACACACACACACACACACACACACACACACACACACACACACACACCCCGTCTGTTCTCAAGGAGCAGAAACATAAACCTTTAGCCAATATATCTAATAAATACTAAAAAGCACATTTCAGTCCCTCTGTGGGTACCATTTAAGGGTGAAGAGAACATCAGAAATGAAGAGGAGCCACAGGCTGTTATGAGCAATGCTCTCATGCCAGCAGCTGGGCTTGGGATTCAAGCATTCACTACTACCAATGGAGCTGGAAGTTACAGCTTTCACATTGAACTCTTCCTGTAGTTTTTAAACTAATATTACTCTTAAATTGAGGGACTAGTTTGAAGAGAAGCGCTTCAGGGCCATTGCTTATGGAAGGGCTCTTTTGGATACACTGATATAGTGGAGTAGGACCATATCATTGGACATTTGCTAAGGATGGTTGAACTCAAGATGAGAACTGGAAAAAGCTAATGAGCTAAAGCTCCTCCCACCCCCCAGCTTCCTCATCCCCATGTGGAAAACCCTTACTGTTTTCATGTTCCAGTAACATCACTGCCATTCTTGGGGCGAATGACCCTATTAATACTCTAGAATAATGAAACTTAATAATGGTGCACTTCTTTGCTTACTGCCTCATGTTAAAGCACACCGAGTAGTTTTAGAAGTTATTAAGATGCTGGCTTGACCAGGTGGTGGCTCAGTGGATAGAGCATTGGCCTGGGATGCTAAGGACCCAGGTTAGAAGCCCCGAGGTTGCTGGCTTGAGCGTGAGATCATGGACATGACCCCTGGTTGCTGACTTGAACCTCAAAATCACAAGGTCACTAGCTCAGCTGGAGCCCCCCAGTCAAGGCACATATGAGAAAGTAATCAATGAGTAATTAAGGTGCCCCAACTATGAGTTGATGCTTATCTTTCTTCCTTGCTGTCTGTTTGTCCTTCCCTCTCTTGCAAAAAAAAAATGATGTCTTTAAGATGCTGGTCTATTCCTATATCAATATTATCTGCATACATTATTAACCATTTAACAATCCACAGATCTTTACTTAGTGAGGAGCATGTGCCAGGCACTACGGCAACTATTGGCATCAATTAGGGAGCAAACATATACATTTACATTCCCACCTCAGCACCTTACCTTGTGCCTTCCGTCTTCCTCACAGTATTTGTTCTACCTGGACTTCAAGGCCAAGCTCAAGTCTCCTGCGCTATGAAGCTTTTATTCACCATGCTTCCCAGATCACATTCTCCAGCACATAGTTGCTATTTAATGATATCCGGTCTGAGCTTGCTCTTTCTCCTACTTCATCTAGCACAGTGCTGGCCATTTAGGTTGCTTAATGACTACTGCTGATTGACTGCTTTCTTCTCTATACCAGCTTAATATTATAGACAAATGAGACAACAACAAAAAAAGAACATGATTTAGACACACACACACACACACACACACAATGCAGTTAAACATCAGCTATCTGGTAAGAATATTGTGATCTGTAACAGGAAAGAAAAAAACTAGCTTGCCTGTCAAAGCCCAGTAACAAAGGTTCTGCAAGCTGCTACAATTTTGTAAAAAAGATACTGGTCATCTCCAATTTTATTTGGAAATTCTATATTTGTACCTGAACTGTGTTTAGTTACAGCCTCCGTATTTGAAATTAGACAGTATCTCTCAGCCTTACTCTTCCCTTATTCTTTTTTTTTTACTCGTTTACTAAATGACTGCTGCATGCAAATGTTTTCTGCAATAAGATGTTTAAAAAAAGGATACCCCTGCCAGCAGAGTTCCGGTTAGCTGTCTATCACACAAATTAATTCCTCTAAAAATGGGCTATTTTCTCATTTGGTTTAATGGTGCTCAGAGCAGGTAGCTGTGGGTTTTTTTTTCTTTCTGGGTCTTAGGCTCATCAGCCCTCTGAGTATTTTATTTTGATCTGGACCATTAAAGAGTGGAGTTCAAAATGCTCCATCATTATGCAATCATGCAGAGGATGGATTTCTCTTTCAGACAAATGGAGTTAAAGGACTATTATTCTTTCCCCACTTTCTTCCCAAACTAATGGATCATTTAAAAACCATAGGGGTATCACATCTTAAAAATATCTGAGAAACAGTTTCTAACAACCATGGTGTATTCTTACATAATTTATAGCTAAAAAAAAATAAAATACGACATAGAAATCTTGGAGGAAAAATATCAAGTTAATGATTCTTTCTTTATTCTTCCCCAGGGTGTCATTTTGCCACAGGATTCACAGAGACTCACCTCCAGTGTTAGGTAAGAACGTTGCTGCTCTTGATTGGGTATTAGAATTATTAACTCCATAGCAATAAGTCTAACTACCTGAACCAGGATGAATAAGTTACTGCAATTGTCAGAGTTGTCCATTTGTATTTAAACCAACCGAATAATAATGAATCAATGTAAAAATTCAAAAAGATAGAAACTAAGAAAGATGATGTGGCCATTTTGTTATTTTCTAAATGAATTAAGTCACTTTCAGGATAATACATAGCATTCATATTCGATGGTTTTGAACTTAATGTCTTGTGTGTGTGTGTGTGTGTGTGTGTGTGTGTGTGTGACAGAAACAGAGAGACAGAGAGAGGGACAGATAGGGACAGACAGACAGGAAGGGAGAGAGATGAGAAGCATCAATTCTGTGTTGTGGCTCCTTAGTTTCCTTAGTTGTTCATTGATTACTTACTCCTATGTACCTATGATCTGGGGACTACGGCAGAGCGAGTAACCCCTTGCTCAAGCCAGCGACCTTGGGCTCAAGCTAGCGACCTTGGGCTTCAAGCCAGCAACAATGGGGTCATGTCTGTGATCCCATGCTCAAGCCAGTGACCCCACGCTCAAGCCAGATGAGCCCGCGCTCAAGCCTGAGACCTCAATTTTGAACCTGGGTCCTCTGTGTCCCAGTCTGATGCTCTATCCATTGTACCACCACCTGGTCAGGCTGAACTTAGTGTATTTTAAGAAAAGTTAAAAATAATGTTTTTATAATGCATTGCAGGTATCACCTTCAATGCTTAAAATATTTCCCAAGTTAAGAATTTTCTCCCTGATGAACATTTAACTTGTTGAAGAGCAGTTATAAATAGTGATGTGGTTAAGAACATGTATGCTGGTTTCAGACAGGTGGAATTTGCTCCTCAATACCTGTGTGGATTTAGGGGAAGTGTTCAACCTCTGCTTTGGGTTAACTGGTGACCCCACCCCCAATATTTCTATTCTGTGGCTTAACACCCTGAATCTGTGAATGTGACTTTATTTGGAAAAAGAGTCTTGCGGAATCAGGGTAACAAATAAATGAAATTGAGTCTAGAAAAACAATTCAAAAGATCAATGAAACCATGAGCTGTTCTTTAGTTTCATCAAGAAAAAGAGGCCCTAGCTAATTGGCTCAGTGGTAGAGCTTCTGCTGGGCAGTCCTGGGTTCGATTCCCAGCCAGGGCACACAGGAGAAGTGCCCATCTGCTTCTCTACCCTTCCCCCTCTCCTTTCTCTCTCTTCCCCTTCCACAGCCAAGGCTCCACTGGAGCAAAGTTGGCCTGGGTACTGAGGATGGCTCCATGGCCTCCACCTCAGGCACTAGAATGGCTCCAGTTGCAACACAGTAACAGCCCAGATGGGCAGAGCATCGCCCCCCTGGTGGGCATGCAGGGTGGATCCGGGTAGGGCGCATGCAGGAGTCTGTCTCTCTGCCCTCCTGCTTCTCACTTCAGAAAAATAGAAAAAAAGAAAAAAAGAGAGACAATCCAAATAAATAAAATTAGAAATAAAAGAGGAAACATAACAACCTACACCACAAAAATAAAAAGAATTATAAGAAAATCTTACCAACAATTATATGCCATCAAATTGGGCAATCTGAAAGAAATGAATAAATTTCTAAAAACATATAATCTTCCCAGGTTGAATCAAGAAGAAACAGAAATTCTGAGTAGACCAATAATCCTAATGAAACTGAATCAGTAATAAAAAAACTCTCAACAAACAGCAATCTTGGATTTGAAGGCATCACAGGTGAATTTTATCAAGCATTCAAAGACGAATTATCACCTATTCTCAAATTATTCCAAATGCTACATTTTCTGTCCACAAATATTTTCTGATTCTCTGAATGGAATGCAATATCGCCTTCCTTTGAGATATAGCACCTAAATTGAGTACTGTTGATAATAGTAATAGCTAGCACGAATTGTTTCTAATGTGTCAGTATTAAGGACTTGCATGTGCTCACTCATTAAATACCCACACAAAACCATGTAATATACACTCTGTTACTGCCCCCAGTGTCTAGGAGAAGACAGGGAGACAGCACCAGCTCACCCTCATGGAGTTGGTAAATTGCAGGTCGGGATTACAATCGCTGGGCGCCGGGCTTCAATGCCACTAACCTCCTTCTGCTTTGTAATATTATTTTCTGACATTTCTCACCTTCATCTGGATGGCAAGTTCTTAGAAATAATCCTCTCTTACTCATTTTTGTGTCCCCTTTGGAGCTTTATATAGTACGGGCCTCAAAGATATTTGTAGATAAATTTCCTTGGATGGCAATTATAGTAGTACTGTGTAAGGGGAATGAGTACAAACATTCTAGGTATTTGCAAAAGGCAAAGAAAAAAATGTCTCTGGAAATGCATAATTCATATTGTCCAAAAAAGAATCACCTCTTTCACACCATGCTTTCTCTTTCTTGTCAGTCTGCTTCTGTCCCATTACAGATGCAAGGAAATGTCACCTTAATCTTTGGGAAAAGTGTGACCCTACATATTGAAGTCAAGTAAAATATTGACATGAAAGATGATGTTTTCTATTCTTTCTCTGTTTTTCATTGTCACCTTTTACAGCCAGGGCAGTGACCTCAGTTTTGTCCCACCTACTTACTCAGTATGATTGTCCTTATCAAACATAACTATGCTTTGTAGAAAAGAAAGTCAAATAGTTCATATTCTTACGTATTAAACAGACTTGATCTTTGGCAGGTGTTTCTCCCCAACCCTCCAAAATGTCCACTTCTCACTTAATAAGGGGCAGAGCTGTACTTAGCAGCCTTCAATTCCCTTCTGGTTTTTACCATCTGGTACATTTTCTTGGAGTTTATGACATAGATTTTTGAATGTCAAAGCAGGAAATCTTCTCACTAGAGAGACACTTTAGATGTCAGTCATCATTAAAATAAAGACCTAGAGTGACTTAAGTCAATTCCCACCAATGGAAGAACTCCTGCCAATCAATGGTGGTGTCTGTCGTTAGCGTGGTGACAGGCAGGGCATCTTCTGATGCTAGTTCACCCGCACAGGTTAGTACCTGTCAAGCTCTCATCTTCTGTGACCTTTAACTTTGGGCCTTAGTCATTTAAAAAGTCTTATTAAATTTCTGTATAGAAGACTATTTATGCATTCATAGTTTTTTTCTTTTTTTTTTACCATTGTCATTATCAGAGAAATAGCTCAAACACATAGCATATCTCAAAGTCTATAATGGTGTTCTAATCCCATCACTTCCCTGCCCGAAAGCTAGTCATGAAGGAAATCATTTTTGTCTTTACCAGAGTATGATTAAAGGATATACCCACATCTCTAAAGAGTAGCTACAACCATCTTCTTCTTTTTTCCTGAGAATCTCCTATGTGAGAGACTGCTCAATGACACAGGGGACCACTAATCAGTATAATTCAAGTAGGGTCCCTGGCCTCCAGGGAATAGAACCTTGTGGAGGAGTTTAGAGGTGTGTTGAAAGGTAACTATAAGTTAGCAAGCGATAATTTTGGAGGTTCAAAGTGAAAGAGTAATTGTTGTGGCTCAAACTTTTTTGACTACACTCCACTCATTAAGGGCAGAATTCTCCATGGCTCACCGAAATCACTGATTGTCACTTTCCAGAGGGGGAAAATGGGTTAAAAAAATAAAAAACCAGAAAGAACCAAATAAAACCTGTTGGTTACATATATGAGTGACTTGTTATTTATATTTATGAGGATATGTGTTCATACCTTTAATTTTTATAATGAAAATGTCTAAAAAATAAAAATGACTACAGCTGAATTATATATTCCTTTTGGTAATATTATAAATTATTAAGTAGGACACATTCACAGACCTTGGTAAGGACCTGTTAATGACCAAGCAGATTTTGAGGGGATTATAAAATTGTCTATTTTGACAGAGGTATAACGAATGACTGAACAAAACATGTCCTAAGTTTTAATTAGTGGGCAGTTAAAGACCGATACTATTTATGCAAATATACATTACCACCCACTATAGACTTGACCAAATAATCTTACAAAACTAATTTGAAACAATTATAATAATTAACCTTTTATTAAGAAACCACTCTGTTTCAGCCCCTATTCTAAGTACAATGTCTCTCCTTTAATTCTGTGTGAAACCACCCCACAAATAACCTGGGGAACAGGAAGTGTGAGCAATGTGCCCAGGGGCCCCACAAGAGGTCATCCACTCCAGAGCCACTGCTCGACCCACTGTTGCTGATGTTGGGTGATGATAGTTTATAAATGAGAAGTGAAAATAGCAGCAATGAGAACCATGACCATCTGAAATTGAGATATAAAATAAATAAAAAGAAAGAAGGCTATGCTGATGATTGGAAAGTAACTGAGAACATAAAAGGGTGGAAACTCCCCCTATATTTATGTGGGTGTGTATGACGGGATTTGGTGTAATAGCTCAACTTTAGCAGGACATTGAATTGGAGTTCTCTGCAAACTTTAGTAATGTCTGATTTTAATTTATCAATGCCAAATTTTACTACAGTTAACAACTTATGAAGTTCTTATATCCAAGTAGAAAGTAAAAACAACAGCACTCTTCTGAAAACAACAACAACAACAAAAAAAAAATGCCCTTGAACTTTTGGGCCAGTTAGTAGTGCAGTAAAAGGAACCCTCGGGGCTCAACAGCAGGTGTGGAAATTTTTCAAAGAATTTTTAAGTCAGAATAAAGGGAGTGCTTTTTACTTTCAAACAGAATTGACTTCTAATAAATATTATGGCATTTACAATGCATATTACTTTGAGAAGTTACTATATTCCTGAATTACTATTCTTGGTTGTTCATCTATAATATGGGGATACTAACATTTAATCACAGGACTCTTGTATATATTTGGTGAAACAGCACACAAACTTTCCAATCAGAGTGATGGACATGTAGCAGGGGTTCAGTAAATACTAGTTTTCTTTCCTGCTCATATATTCTATAAGAAAGTCTCCAATGATCCCCAAACAGTTATATGATTTGCAGCATAATTCTGTGATGTGCAATGTTTTCTTACTTTACTTTCTTTCTTTCTTTTTTTCCCATCTTTAAATGAGAAGCAGCCAGGCAGACTGGGAAGCCCCTGTAATGAGAATTAGGAGGTCTAGTATAGCTATTGCCATTTAAAAATACCGTGCCACACTCTCAGCTAACTTTGTTATTTGTAAAAGGGGGTGCTGTGTTGGATGGGCCCTTCTAGCTTTAACAGGCCATGTAGGAGATGCAATGTGGAAATATAGATCTTTAATGGCAAAAAAAGTTGTGTGCTTGAAAATTGAATATCAGCATTGCTGCTAGGAAAAGACTTATTTGGGTTTATGAAGTTTTGAGCAAATGAGTGTTTTAAGACCCCAAGGGTATGACCTTCAGATAAGAAATGACTAGTTGTTTCATTCGGATGTTGCTATGGAAAAGCAAAATGGTGGGTAGGAATTTTTTTTTCTGATGATGCTGAGTGAACTAATTGTGCTCCAGAGGAAGCAACCCACATTGAACCCATCTCTTAGCTGGTCCCTTTAAATCATTAATTAATTATGTGCATTTGTTATGCTTTTACTATATGCCAGGCAATGAGCTAAGCACAGAGGTCACAATGAGGAACAAAATGTATAGCCCCTGCTTGCCTCACGTTACAGTCTACCTAAAGAGAAAGGTAACGAACACAGTGACAATAAGAAATAATAATGTGTCCACCAATGCAAGTGCAAGGTACCTATTGTTATCATTATAATTTAGTAGGTCCAGAAAGCTTCTTGGAGAAAATTTAAAAATAAGTAGGAAAAGCCTGACCAGGTGGTGGTGCAGTGGATAGAGTGTTGGACTGGGACACAGAGGACTCAGGTTCAAAATCTTGAGGTCGCCAGCTTGAGGTCGGACTGATCTGGTTTGAGCAAGGATCACCAGCTTGTACCCAAGGTCGCTGGCTTGAGCGAGGGGTCACTTGGTCTGCTGTAGCCCCCTGGTCAATGCACATATGAGAAAGCAATCAATGAACAACTAAGGTGCCGCAACAAAGAATTGATGCTTCTCATCTCTCTCCCTTCCTGTCTGTCTGTCCTATCTGTCCCTCTCTCTGTCTCTCTCTGTCTTTGTTACAACAACAACAACAACAACAACAACAAAAAAAGGAGATGATTTGGAGAGGGAGGAAGACCAGAGTGTTTTGTTGGAGAGATTGGAAGGGCAGAGAAACATCAAAGCCAGATCATTAAAGAAGTCATTTGCTCAAATATTGATATTTTGGTTTTCCAGGACAATAGAAGAACATCAAAGTTTTAAATGCATATGCCAGAGTGACCTTTCTCCCTCCCTTTCTCCCTCCCTTTCTCTCTCCATTTTCTCCTTATTCCAATTATAACATTTTGATATAGGGATTACATCATCTCTCTGGCAATTCTCCACGAGTCATCTGTTATTTTAATTGCTACCTTTTGATTCAATATGTTAATACTTACTTCATTCCCTTTGCACAGTATAAAGGATCTAATAGTTACAAACTCTGCTTTGATGGAGGGTTGGCAGGTGTTATTTCTAAAACTAAAATGTGGCTACCATTAATAAATGGACTTAGCTTCACAAAAAGGATTCTGGTTTGAGGAAGAAAGCAATGCTGAACTGAAACAGTAAGTGGGCCTCTGCTATCAAAATAAACTGTTACAGAGGCAGGATAAAAATTTTCAGTAACACTTCCTGGTTTAATCACACATAAATAAATACAGGCTTACTCTTTCCTGCATCTCTAATCATGACAAGATATATTCCCATTTCTGGTGGGGAATTTAAGGTTTTTGGACCCATGTGCTGCAAATGGCATCTAATGTTTCAAATCTTCATGAAACATATTTGACATCTAATTGAGTAAGGCACCATGCTGGGTATAATGTTCAGAAGAAGTATCTTAGGAGGTTATAATGTAGGAAGGGAATTGTGGGAGCATTTTTACATTTCTTTTCCTCATACAATCATACCCTAGTTTTCAAATATACCTTAGGGTTTTAAAACATGTAACTTCTTTACGACTCTGTTTTAAATAAAGGTAGAGCTTAAGAAATTAAATGTTTAAAAAATCATCACTTGAACACATTTTGTGTACTGACTGTCCCCTTCAAGACATCTTAGGACATTAGTGACTAATATAAACAAACAAATGTAAAAGATGCATATTACAGACACATTAGAAATGTGAATTTATTATAATAGAGTGTAAGATTCTTGAGGCAGTGCTGTTAATATTTTTTATGTTCCTTTGTGCGTGGCATCAACCGTATTTCAGCTCCTTACTAAGTATCAGTAGTTGTCTTGCAAGAACAAGTTATTTAGTTTTCTTTCAAGTTTGGCTTTAATATTTTTACATAAATATTTAATTAATTTAATGTACAAATCTTTCACTTTTTTTTATTTTTATTTTATATTTTTGTATTTTTCTGAAGCTGGAAACGGGGAGAGACAGTCAGACTCCCGCATGCGCCCGACCGGGATCCACCCGGCACGCCCACCAGGGGCAATGCTCTGCCCATCGGGGTGTCCCTCTGCCGCGACCAGAGCCACTCTAGCGCCTGGGGCAGAGGCCAAGGAGCCATCCCCAGCGCCCGGGCCATCTTTGCTCCAATGGAGCCTTGGCTGCGGGAGGGGAAGAGAGAGACAGAGAGGAAGGAGGGGGGTGCGGGGGTGGAGAAGCAAATGGGCGCTTCTCCTACGTGCCCCGGCCGGGAATCGAACCCGGGTCCCCCGCACGCCAGGCCGACGCTCTACTGCTGAGCCAACTGGCCAGGGGCAGTCTTTCACATTTTAAAAAGGTCCCCTGTTCTCCGTAAGTTTTTTTTCCCCAGGCTAAACATTCCCACATTTTCCAAATGTGTGTTTGTAACACAGTTTTTATTTGGCATCCTGATTGTTTGTCTGAGAAAACTGTGTTTGTTAATATCTGATTGAAAGTTTAACATCCAGAACCCAGTATAATATCCTTAATAGGGTCTGATAATGAAGAGAAGTTTTACTTTCTGCCTTTGAAATACTTTACTATTATTACTAATGGAGTAAATTTATATTAATTGGTTTGTTTTGTCAATATATCATCATTTCTTTATATTTTATTCTCTATGAACTAGAACTCTTAAGGTTTTAAACTTGTGTTAATGAATAATAACTGTAACAGTTGTAGCTAATAGAGTACTTAATAGTTCATAAGCACTGTTTTCAACACTCACATGACTGATAATTTTAATCTATCAGTAACCTTATGAATTAGGTAGGTTATTTTTTCATTTTTAGAGATGAGTAAGTACAGATATAATGTAGGGTCATGGAGTTAGCAGGTGGTAGAACTGAGACTCAAGGTTGGGCAGTCTGGGTCCATCTCATGCTCTTACCCTGCAGTTACTCCTTCTGAATGATCTGATTTACCTACTCAGAAACTATCGGTGTAATTATTACTAGTTTTTTTTTTTTTTTTTTTTTTTTTTCTGATGTTGGAAACGGGGAGGCAGTCAGACAGACTCCCACATGCGCCCGACCGGGATCCACCCGGCATGCCCACCAGGGGACGATGCTCTGCCTATCTGGGGTGTTGCTCCGCTACAACCAGAGCCATTCTAGCGCCTGCGGCAGAGGCCACAGAGCCATCCCCAGCACCCGGGCCATCTTTGCTCCAATGGAGTCTCGGCTGCGGGAGGGGAAGAGAGAGACAGAGAGGAAGGAGAGGGGGAGGGGTGGAGAAGCAGATGGGCGCTTCTGTGTGCCCTGGCTGGGAATCAAACCCGGGACTCCTGCACGCCAGGCCAATGCTCTACCACTGAGCCAACCAGCCAGGGCCTCACTAGTTTTAAGTAAACATTTTATTTTGGAAAACCATGCACTTGGTTTTTCCTGTTTTAACTTCTTACATACCCATATGTAAAAAACTAAGAAACCAATACTGGTGTATTACTATCAACAGAACTTCAGATGCTGTGTGGATTTTGCTAGTTTTCCACTAACGTCCTTTTTTCTGTCCCAGGTTGCCATCTGGGACACCACCTTACATTCAGTCCTTCTGTCTCCTTAGTCTTCTCTGTGCTGTGCCAGCTTCTCTGTCTCCCTGTTTCTGACGACTTTGACAGTTCTGGGGCGTCATCAGGTATTTGGTAGAATGCCTCTCAATTTGGGTTTGCCTGATTTTCTTTCTCATGACGAGGCTGGGGTTATGGATTTTTGAGGACAATACCATTGAGGTGAAGTGCCCTTTTTTTTTTTATCACATACCAGGGGTACATGATCTCAACATGATTTATCCCCAGCAATGTCAAGCTCAACCGCCTGGCCAACGTCATGTCTGAAAGGTTTTCCACTGTAAAGTTACTTTTTCAACATTCAGTTCTTTGGAAGCAATTTAGTAAGTTTAGCCCAGACTTCAGAGGACAGGACTGAAATAATTTTTAATTTACAATATTCATATCATAATATGAACCCTCCTCCCCAAGTAATTTCATGTATCAACTAAGTATCAGTGACTTGAATAAGTCAAAGGGAAGTATGACTCTTATGCCTTTGAAAAATGACACAAAATTGATAGAGATAGGGATGTATCAGATTATGAGGCAAATGCTTATTTAGGCTCCAATATAGAACTATTATTTAAGATTTTTACATAACTCCGATAACTACCAATTGCCTTTTACTTTATTTTTTTTACTTCCAAAAAATATTGTTGGTCTACAGAGGAAGTTCAGAGGACTACAAATAATGCCATTAAATTCACTGAAACGACATAATTTCAGTGAAACCAATGTGATTTCATTCCAAGGAGTCCCACCCTGGCCCAGAGAATCACGTCTTCCTCACATTCTCTTCTCCCTCCGAAGGCTGTGTGTCCTCTGCTGCCCTCAAAACAGCCTCCTCGCTTCCTTGCAGGAAGTCCCTTTCAGGTGCTCTTCCAAACTGTCGCCTATTTTTATCCCTCTCTTCTTTATTTTTATATTATAGCACTGACTCACATTGCAAGTTGTTTTTAGGAGTAAGTGCATTCATTCAATATGATGCCTCAGAGATATTTCTTTCCTTCAGTCTTACTTTGGAGTCTCTTTCATGGATCATGAAGAGGGATAAGCTACCTTGAAGCCCATGGAAAACAATTGGGGTAGGTGTCAGGAAATCTAGGTGGCATAACTTAACCTCCATGAGCCTCACTCAGTTCCTCTCAGAAATCCCATGGTTAAAGGTGAGGTGTTGTTACACATCTTATGTTCACACAGGGATCACAGAGTGAGAGGATATGATTATTATTTCAGGAATGGAATCACAGCCCTGAAACCGAAAGACAATTTGAAAGCAAATGTTCCCTGTTACCAATGAAAAAATGATAGCATGTTGCTAACCAAATATATTTTCTTCGACTAGTGGAGATTTATACTTCATAAGTCAGCTCCTTTGGAATTTGTTATTCTAAAAAGAGATTGTTCCCTGTCCTTTCCAATATTCCTGTACTACTGAAAGAAAACTTTATTCACAGATAAATAAATTATTTTCAAGGAATTTAGTTGGATAAATTTATCTGCTTAAAATGAAATAATTTTTATCTATCTGGAGATTACAAGTGAATCTTGGAACTGTCCTCAATACCTCCGTGTTCATATAATTCATATAGTTCATATAGTTAATACATATAATTACTTGGTTATTGTATATTTTTCTGTAATTTATAAGCAGACCAACTAATACATATATGAATTCATAGCTAAAGTAATTCATTACTGAATTCAGTAATGAATTACTTTAGCTAGAAGTCTCTTTCTTACAGGTATGTCTTAACGAGTTTCATTGAAGAGATACTTCCTTTAACAGGGGAAAATAAACTTTGATTAAAAATATAAAACTAAGAGCGTCGGCCTGGCGTACAGGAGTCCCAGGTTCGATTCCCAGCCAGGGCACACAGGAGAGGCGCCCATCTGCTTCTCCACCCCTCCCCCTCTCCTTCCTCTCTGTCTCTCTTTTCCTCTCCGCAGCCAAGGCTCCATTGGAGCAAAGTTGGCCTGGGCGCTGAGGATGGCTCCATGGCCTCTGCCTCAGGTGCTAGAATGGCTCTGGTTGTAACAGAGCGACACCCCAGATGGGCAGAGCATCGCCCCCTGGTGGGCATGCTGGGTGGATCCCGGTCAGGCACATGCAGGAGTCTGTCTGACTGCCTCCCCGTTTCCAACTTCAGAAAAATACAAAAAAAAAAAAAATAAATAAAATAAATAAAACTAAGATTCTGCCAAAATTTAAGGTACCTTGCAATGGCTGTTATGTGATTATAAAACATTTGATCATGCTTAATTCATACCCCACTAGAATTCATTTTAGCAAGATTTCAAATTTCTGTTCAAATGTTTATAGCGGAATCCCTTGTATTCAGAGTGACCAATTCCTCATGGGGAGTAATGAGACGCAGTCATAACTGACTTGCAGGAATCAATAAAAGCAAACAATATAATACCCAGGCAATGGCTGTTGGGAGCTGGAGGAAATCCCTGCTTACCTACAGAATGACAGAAGTAATTTGGACTTGACCTAACTTCCTCAGTCAGAAACGGGTGACTGTTCTCCATTAGCAGTTTTTAGAGGACAGCAAACCAACAGCTCCCTTAAATTCAGCACCACTGATATGACATATTTAATTCCACAAGGTGTCCCCACTTCCGCCCCCTTCGCTTTCCACTTGAATCAGTAGCGTTACTCCAGAAATGTTACTCCAACAGCTAGGGTGCAACGTGAACACTCATTTCTCAAAACAAACTCTAGTGCATTGTGTTTCCTAGTTTTTAGCAAAGGAGAGAGTCTGTACCTTCTGAGACATTTTGATTGTCTTTTTTTTCCCTTTCAATTTTATGTTGTATTGGTTTCAGGTGTACAACATAGTGGTTAGACAACCACACACTTTACAAAGTGTTCCTCCCCGACACATCCAGTACCCTCCTGGCACCATACAGAGTCGTTATGATATTATTGACTATATATTCCATGCTGTACTTGACATCCCCATGACCGTTTTGAAACTACTGCACTGTACTTCTCAATCCCTTCGTCTTTTCTCACCCTGCCCCAACTCCCCTCCCCTCTGGCAACCAGCAGTCTGCTCTCTGGGTCTATGACTCTGGTTCTGTTTTGTTTGTTCATTTATGTTCTTTAGATTCCACGTGTCAGTGAAATCATATGGTATTTTGCTTTCTCCAACTGACTTATTTTTATACAGTATTTCCTAGTTTTTAGCAAAGTAGAGTGTCTGTACCTTCTGAGACATTTTGGTCATATTTCTTTATTTTCTACTAGAGCTTCCCAAGGCAGCTGAGAGATACTGATCACTAGTGGACAACAACTGTGTAGAGCCTGCTCCCGGAATGCAGTTAATGGTAGAGACAAGAACTGTTTAATTGTTTATGGAGACTAAAAAAACCCCAACAATTTAGCTAGGTATTATTCTTTCTAGACTATCAAAAACACAGTGAAAAATATTTGGGCTTTTTCAGCTGTATTTGGGGACATTGTGGTTCAAGTCAGACTTAAGCTAAGTAGAATCAAGTTGACTTGCCTTTTCCTAGAACATCTTTCACAGTGGGCAGTATTATTTTTGGTGGCGTGTTTGAAATGAAACAAATCAATATCAAACAAACCAAAGTGAGATCTAGTATCTTTCAGATTCTTCTCCATTTACTCTCTCCCAAAACCACATGATGACAGTTAACACCAACCAACTTAAGGGAATCCAGAGTTAATATTTATATTTATAAATGATTTTAAAGCTTTAATTGTAATTCTTTAGTCTGTATTTCTGGACATTGGAAGAATCAGTTGACCTGATTATAGATGTTCCCTATAGTTTCTAAATTCTAAGAATTGAAGGATAAGATTAGAAGTTTTTTTTTAATCCTAGCATGCTTTTTAAAAATACAACTTAAGGGAAAGCAGCAGATTTGGTTTGACATACCAAACCATGGGAGTTCCCTAGGTCTATTATTGCTTATCATGAATTTATATTTTCCCTGGGGACCTAAGTTCTTAACTGGTTGGCGAAACAAAATGTGCTATTCTTTTTCTTTTTTTGTGTCTTAATTCTTCTTTGAGACAGCAAATAAGTTCAGATGCAGGAAAGTAACCCTCTCCAGCAAAAGAAGAATGTTTTCATCTATTCTCACTTGGATAATCTGAAATCTGTCATATGTGGAGTGTTAAAATATTATGTGCTTGACCAACCAAGAATGGCAAATGTTCAGCTACACAGAAAATCTTTATGGAAATTCTTCTTCCTGTGGCTTTTATCCAGCACACACAGTGTAGTCAGTATGACTACAGGTCAATGCGATATTTATTTTATTTAATCAAATGAATAGCACGTTAATCCAGAGAGTGCTAATGTAATTGTGTGATTATCAGCAAAGCAGAAGACTTTTATATCCTTGCTATAATGTAATAATGTATGTGAATTTTCAATAATGGCCTTTTCTGATGGGAAAGGGTGTCATTAATTGAGTTGGTTTCCCATCTGAGAGTGGTAATCAGCACTATTTTCCAATGGTGTTGATTTTTGTATGAACACAGAATACCAATCTATGTTATTCTTACATTTTCCTATAATAATAAGGGTATTAATTCAAGTTTCATTTTCCTTTCTGAGATCTTATCTTTACTATTCAATCACTACATTTCTACTCTAAAGAAAATGCAGAAACCTCTATGGAGAGAGAGACAATGCCCTGGAGGAATTTGCAGTCTCTTAAAGGAGTCAGGTGCGTCAATAGATAATTGAAATGTCGTAAGGTAAAGGCTATGTCTACTTTTCACCTCCTTTTAACTCCCAAACCAACCCCATCATCTTATCAAAGCCTTGAATACCCTTCCTAAAGCTAAGCTCAGTATACTTTTCTGCCTCAATTGGCCTCATGGGTGTATTTCCCATTGTGAACTACTTTTACTCTTTCTAACATCGCTTGGTTCTCGGTTTTCATAAACTCCCTTAATCCTGGTTTCTTCCTACTATTATTTTTTTACTCTATCAAGGGTTCTTTTGTCTATCCTTTAGTGGTTTCCAGAACTTACTTTCATTTTACTCTGCACATGGACTATGATTTCAATTACTGTCTGAACTAATGACAGAATCTGGACAGCCAGAATTTTGAAGGCAGAAGGAGCAGTGGGAACGGTAGTCTACAAGATAAATGAAAAAGAGAAGAGAAAGTAGTGAGCCTAAGGGTTAGAGCCAATATACTGTTGGGAGAGGGGTGGGTCCCAGATGGAGCCTCTATTTCTGATATTAGAGTCAAAGACCAGAAAGCTGCCTTCATATTTTTTTCTTAGATATGCTTAGATACTTGCATTTTGTCTGATTGAAACTAGCAATCTTTTCCTCAAAACCTTTCTTCTATTCATTAATGATATTTGAACATTTAAGAATACATGGTTCGAATCTGTATATCTTTTGATTGGAGCATTTAATTCATTTGCATTTAAAGTAATTGTTGATAGATGTGTATTTATTGCCATTTTACTATTCATATTTTTTTTTTATCTTTTTCTTCTTCTTAAAGAAGGTCCTTCAACATTTCTTGTAATACTGGCTTAATGGTGATAAACTCCTTTAGATTTCTTTTATTTATTGTAGCATTCTTTACAATAGTCAAGATATGGAAGCAACCTAAGTATCCATCGATTAATGAATGGACAAAGAATAAGTGGTGCATGTACACAATGGAATATGATTCAGCCATTAAAAAAGGATGAAATCTTGCCAACTGCAACAACGCGAATGGACCTAGATAGCATTATGCTAAGTGAAAAGTCAGACAGAGAAAGGCAAATGGCAGATGATCTCACTTATATGCGGAATATAAAGAACAAAACAAACAAGCAGAGTAGGAACAGACTCATAGATACAGAGAACATTTTGATGATTGACAGATGGGAGAGGGGTTGGAGGACAAATAAAAAGGTGAAAGATTTAGGGATTAAGAAGTACAAATTGGTAGTTTAGAATAGCCATGTAAAGTACAGGGATAGGGAATGTAAAGTACAGTGTAGGGATGTAAAGTACAGCATAGGGAATAATATTGTATAACTGTACATGGTGCCAGATGGGTACCAGATTTATCAGGGTGATCACTTTGTGTTATATAAATGTCTAATGATGGGGTTGTACACCTGCAACTAACATAATATCTTATGTCAACTGTAATTAAAAAAAAATAATACACAGTTCCATGTGAAATTTCCAGGGAAGTTTTAGAGCAGGGAACTGTGGGGATTCAGAATGAGTCACCCCAAGATGTGCCTCTGTGGTATGCAAATTGTTTTGAGCTAAAGGCAACTTTAGCCACAGGCGCAGGAGAAAGCTCTGCACCCAACCCCGTTCTTAACTTCGTAGAAGAATTGAATTAGAATTGACTTAGAGGCCTTGCCCGTACAGATAATCTTTTCAACTCAAACACACCGCAGTGCAAACTTCTATTTACTAAACATTTGCTCTTCTTCCCATCCTGCCATGACCCTTTGAGGGCCTCAAGGTGTGTTACCTCATCCCTAGCTCAGAATATCTTACACACCTCAATCCCCTTTTCTCTCTCTGAACCTCTCTGCACGTGGGGCAGACTCTCTCCTGGATGCAGGGGTTCCATATATCATCTATGTGTATATTAAACTTGGTTGTTTCTCTCTTGCTAAAAAGAAAAAGGATGCGCAGCTCCCTCTTCTCTTTCTGTCATGGGCATAATAAAACTGTCATTTTGGAAGAAAGACATTGCAATACATATTTTTTTCTTTCAATTGAACTTTGTGCAAAAAAATGTCACTCACACTTGATATGGAATCAGCAACTGTCATTTGAGGAGAGGAGCTACAGAAATGGGAGAAGCAGTGAGACAGGCAAGGCAGGCACCTGTCTCATGGGTGAAAATCTAGAAGAGGAATGTGTGCATGTGTGTGTCTGTGTGTGTGTGTGTGTGTGTGTGTGAGAGAGAGAGAGAGAGAGAGAGAGAGAGAGAGAGAGAAAGAGAGAGGGATAGAGGGATAGACAGGGTCAGACAGGAACGAAGAGATGAGAAGCATCAATCATTAGTTTTTCGTTGAGTGTTGCAATACCTTACTTGTTCATTGATTGCTTTCTCATATGTGCTTTGACCGTGGGGCTACAGCAGACCGAGTAACCCCTTGCTCCAGCCAGCGACCTTGGGCCCAAGCTGGTGAGCTTTTGTTCAGAGCAGATGAGCCTGCACTAAGTTGGCAACCTCGGGCTCTTGAACCTGGGTCCTCCGCATCCCAGTCCAATGCTTTATTCACTGCGCCACTTCCTGGTCAGATAAGAGAAAGAGAAAATAAGAGAAAGAGAAAGAGAGAGAGAGAAAGAGAGAGAGAGAGGTTCTTTTATCACCAATTGCAGAGCTTCTTAAGCTTCCCTATTTAGGTATTTCTAAATGATAGAAGAGAGGAACAAACATGTAACCTGAGAGAATCCATAGCATCATGCCCTTCTCACGTGTCAAGGTGAAGGTTTAAAAATTCCTTGAATGATTGTGTTGTATTTTAAAAAAGAAATCGAAAGTATATCACTCCCTCGTGTAGCCATGCATGTTTTTATATAAAAAGAATATGTCAAGTAGCTTGCCAGAAAGACACTATTGCATTAAATCAAACAATTTCAGAAATGGTGCTGAACTGAATAAAAGCAATCACCTTCAATAGGTTCAGAGTCCTGGCAGTTCTGAGAACCCACTTTCACGTGAACATAAACCTACCAAAGGCAACTGTTTTTTTTTCATTGCTTTTCTAGCTTTGCTGCATGGGGAGAGAGATTCTGATGCTGCCAAAAAGGCAGCAGGATACAATGCTTTCAGCCAATCTTGGTGGAAATTTTGGTAAGTCTATCTTCTTGTGTGTGTCATTTGACACATTAAAAAGGTCTTTGATTGTGTTCTTTCATTGCCCTAGAGAAATCATTTATTCATTTACCCCCCAAAATATTTTTTTTCACTGCCTGCTAGGTGCTAGGCACTATTCTGGAACATCAATGAACTTGAGAATGAGTTTTTGTAGGAAGAAAGATAACCGAAGACGTTACTGATTATTTTAATACTAATGCTGTAGTTTTTAGTCATAGATAACCAATAAAATGACTATAATTTCCACAATAAGTCTCTTTATGGAGTGTTTAAACTTGTTTTTATTAAAGTGATTATGTCATATGTATTGAGAGCATCCATTTATTCTTTATCATAAGGTGAATAGTGGTTTTGTTGTTCTTATTGAGATTTTTAGGTTCAGGTCAGGATCCAATCATCGCCTCTCCCCAGCTATTCCAGTGTACATTTTTGTGATAGAAGAAGTTTTCAAAATTACTTTTGTTTTCACTAAATTTAAATGAAAGTAAAAAACATATTACCTGCAGTGAGTTATTCCTGGCAAACAATGCAGATTGTCTGTGTGGGCCTTCAGGGTCCCTTGGTGAGTACTCTCATTTGTTGTTGTATTTAAATTAAACTGTTACAACATCCATGCACAGCTTGTAGTTCAAGCCCATGGAGGCTTATGAAATATTGTTAATCTAAAATCTGATGATGATATTTTCCATAGGGTTTCTCAGGGATAGCATTCTCAATCCTGCACATCACTCGCCATGTAAACTTGGATGAGTGGATTCCATCTTCCTTTCGACAAAAGATGATAACTACCTTACTGTTTATCCTAACGGTGACTGGGATTCTCAATATTAGTAGGCTGTCTAGCACATAGAAATCACACATTAGTTTTATTGTTATAGACTATATTAGCCTTTCTTATAATTAATTGTGAGCAAATCTCTTTCTTTCCCATAAACTAGGCATTACAAAATTTATCTCTTCTTCAGATCTTTTTGGAACTTGGTTTTAGGCTTTCTTTTGCGTGTCTACTAGGGAATGCTCCTTTCTTCTGAGGTGTGGTGTCTTATGTCTCAGCTGTCTGCCAAGGTTGCTGGTAGTGAGCTCTCTCCACTTTGGTGGGGCCAAACTCCAGTCCAGTTCCATGGAGCTGGTCTTTCTGCACCACTGCTTGACTTCTATTAACTCTGTCCCACTCTCCCACATGAAGCGCCCAAGATCTGTGCCACCTGTGACCTCACCCAGACACACAGCCATGGACTCATAGGAAACTCTCTCAGCACGTGTGTCAGTGGCCCCTTTTGCACAGCCCC
Source organism: Saccopteryx leptura (assembly GCF_036850995.1). Taxonomy (NCBI): domain Eukaryota; kingdom Metazoa; phylum Chordata; class Mammalia; order Chiroptera; family Emballonuridae; genus Saccopteryx; species Saccopteryx leptura. The sequence goes on from NC_089503.1 coordinate 223,603,789, forward strand.
TTCTGTCGATGCCTCACCCTGCAGATCCCAGACATTGCACTTGTCTCAATTCTATTCTCTGCCTCCGCAGTTCAGCAGGTATGTCACGCTCTGCTTGGATTCCAGCTCTTTGTGCCTTGGTTGGGAAATCATCCCCAGGCAGAAAGTGGGGGCAATAGTGGGACTTACCTTGTGAGTTATGCTTCTTCCTGGAATTGCAGTCTTATACCGTGTGTTACTTGCTGTCTGAAACACTTACCTCATTTATTTTGTTCAGTTTTATAGCTGTTTACTATGAGAGGTCTAGTTCAGTGCCAATTACTCATCACAGATGGGCATTTCCTGCAAAGCCTATTTCACACCTCTTTTCTAAATGTACTGCTATTTCTCTAAGGGATGCAGGAGGACAGAATGGAGAGTAAGTTACATAACTTTACAATCATACTCTATTTAGCAGGTTTATTAGCACCTATGATGAGTTAGTGGCAGGGAATATAGAAATGGAAGAGACAGGTTCTTTAAGGCCTTCACAGTGACAAAGGCTCTCAGGACCTTTGTGCATTTCTCAGAGACTTGGGAGCAACTTATATGTGTTTACTCCTTCGAAATTAGAATCCTCACCACACTGCCCTATAACAACTGGTTTCCTTACCTTTGTTGATTTTTTTCAATGACAGGAAACTCAGTGCCTGTCTGTTCTATCTTTGGACAACAAAATTTGGAGCTAGACAGCATTTCATTTTGTTGCGCTGAACTCCAGGATGTCTCCTGAAGTCTTCCATCAATTGTTCTTACTTTTATTGGCTATAAGAGACCAATAAAACTCATCTTCCACCTGACATCTTCAAATAGCAGCAGACAAGGAGACTGTCCCTATGGAATCTGCTGTTCTTTGAGCTGTAGATGGGGACTTATTCAGGTGGAAGGTGGCGGCAATTGTGGGGCTTGCTTTGTGAATTTTGGTTCTTTTTTTGCATTACAGGCAAGTACTATCTGTTCACTGCCTGAAAACAGTTGCTTTGTGTATTTTGTCCTTTTTTATAGTTGCTTACTATGGGAAGTTTAGTTGAGTACCAATTAACCCATCACGTGGACCTACTGTTTTTTACATAGTAAGAATTTGCATTTTTGAGAATTCAGGTTGTGGCCTTAGACTTTGGAATCATGCTCAGTGTCACTGAGGCTTTATTAACTTATTAATGCTCTTAAAATCCCTATGAGGTAGGCATAATTTCTTCCCCATTTTACATATAAGGAGCCCAACGTACAGAAAGGTTAAGAAAGTTGCCCATACTACAGAACAGAAAATGAGCATTTCTGGGCTATATATAGACTAAGATGTAATGTACATTTAGTGTGGCTTTCTTTTCCTTATTTTGTTATCTGAGTGAAAACAGGATTTTTTTTTGCCCTTTTGATAGCTTTTGGGAGACTCAATATCTAATGTCTGACTCTTACTGTTCATTATTGAAAACATAAAATAATGTCATTATCCCATTCAAAATTACTCATGAAGAATAGAAGCTATTGAAATCTGGAACCAGAAACCACACTTGGGTATTATAATCCTCCTACTGGAATGTCAAGTCCAAGGGGGCATTAATTTTTTGTCTGTTTCATCCACTGCTGTACCCCTGTGCTTAGAAAATTTCCTGAGAAAAAAAATGTACACTTAATAAATGTTTATTGTACAGATATAATTTTTATATTTCATTCAATTTTACTGAGAAGAGATCCACATTTTTACCTTCCATAGCTTAAAACTTAAATATGATTATCCTACAATTATAAAGGATAACTCCTTTCTAGTCTATATTTTTCACTTGCTATAAAATCTTCTAAAATGAGTGATTATTTCTACTTTCTCATTTAATTCTTTTTATACATTCACCTTTGCCTTATTCAGATGATATTTTTCATGTTAGAGGGTGCCAATAATCAGCCTTATTTTAAGGATAATTTGATCTTGGTAGACTATTAGAGATTCTCATTGCTTTGACATAAATAATAATACAGATACAGAGATAAATGCATTTGGGCCCCTAACTACAAGATAAATGCTGTGTTTAACAAATTAGTCAATTTGGCTGTTCTGAATTGCAAAGATGGAGAGTACTTTGTTAATATTATTTGTATTTTTTATTAAGAACTATTGCATTTGAGTAAGGTTTTCTCCCATAAGCCATCTCTTTTCAATTCAGTTTCCATATATTTTCATTGTTCCATGGAGTTTGCTAGTGAAATCTGATTTTCAAAGAGAGAATTCCAAAGACTCTATTCACCAGGGATTAAAAGGACCCAGTGTATATTTAATACAGTCACCAAAGGAAAAGCTCTGAAATACGGTCACAAAAGTGACATTTTGTACTTGGGAAAATGGCCAACCCAGCAAGCCTGATAGACAGACAACTAAGACGGACAGTGTGAGTCTTTGTGCATTTATTTCTGCGGGAGTGAGGAATCCTTTGCAAAAACATAAATGCAGCACAATTCTCAGGATCTGGTCCATCAGTTTTGGAAGCTATCATCAGTTAGTTTTTATTTTTTAAAAAATTTTATTCATGTACAATGAGTATATAGAAATTCACACATATCCTGTATGTACTTTTGAAACCATCACCAAAATCAAAGTCATAAACATACTGTTAGAAGTTTTTCCTTAACTTTTTGTCTTGATGGACAAATGTCCTTTAGTTTATTAATTGGAAAGGAGTTGTTTGGGTTACAGATGAGCAAAGAGCAAGCAACAGCTGCTTACTTAATAAGAAGACAACACAGAATAAGAGACACCTGAACAGCAGGTGCTCACACAGGACCATTTAGACAGGACTTTTATCACCCAGGATGTTTTTGAAATGAAGGAACTTTTGTGGAAAATTATGTAAAACTTTGTGATTTTTTTTTACATAAAGTAAATAAGAAGACATGCTGAAGGAATAAACAAAGAGGAGATCAAAGATCACAGTGGCCTTATTGAAATAAAAGTCAATTTTGTAGAGAAAATAAAATAAAAGCAGCAGCAATCACTCATCTTCCTGAGGACAAACAGCTCATGTTAATCTTTTGTTCAGTGGAAGCCTTTTGCCAGCTGGCATTCTGTTATTATTCTTTCCACCTGGCGTTCCTTTTCTAGAAGCTGCATGAAGATGGTGGGTGAGAAGGTGGCAAAGGGCTCGTACTCAAGGACTGGATACGTTTTGGAATTGCCCCTGGCTGCTTTCTCTCACACCTCACAGCCAGCCCCCCCGGAAATCCTGTGGGCGCTTCTCAAATCTGTTCACTCTCACCATCACCATCGCTGCCCCTGGGAGCGCCACCATCTCTCACCTGGGCTCTGAAATAGCCTCTTTCCAGGTCTCTCTTTTCCCACCCCTTTCCTCACAGTCTGTTTTCAGTGCAGCAGTTGGAGTGACCCTTGGATCAGTAAAAGAAATCATGTCCCTCCTCTGCTCAAACTCTGTCTGCCGTGGTTCTGTTTCACTGAATAAAAACTGAGGTTCTCACATGGCCTGCAGGGTCCTAGCGCAGAGTGTCTGATCTAAGTTATTCTTCTGATCTCATCTCCTAACCTCTCCTCCTCAGTCATTCTGTGCCGCCTGCACTGGCCTTCTGGCCTCTGGAACATACCAGGCGGCTTCCTACCTTAAGGTCTTTATATGATCTATTCTTTTTGCACGGACTGCTCTTTCTCTGGACACCCACCCAGATGTCTTGTCTTCTTAAATCTTTGCTTCAGTCTCACCTCAGCAAGGCCCTCCTTGACACCTTAGTTAGTATAATATTTTAATCTACCCTCCACCCTGCACTCCTGTACTTCCTATAGCCCTGACCTGACCTGAGTCTACTCTGTTCCCTCCATGGCACCTCTCACCTTCTATACCATTCTCTATACCACACCACATAGTCTTGATTAGCTTTACTGCTAATGTTAGTCTTTGCCTGCGCCTGCTCCCTCCCCCAGAAATATAAGCTTCATAGAGGCAGAGCGTTTGTTCGGTTTATTACCTGAGGACATAGAGCTATGTTTGTCACATAAGTTTCCAGTAAATGTTTGTGGAATGAATGAATAAAAGTCATCTGGTTCTTTGAATGGAATGAAAATCTGCTGCTGCTATTGAAATTCCTTACCAGACACCTGAATATCATTGCAAATTAGTTTTTAAAAATAACTGGTAGAAGGGATTAAGCAAAGCAAAAGTACTTATCGACACAGACAACAGTGTGGGGACTGCTGGAGGGAAAGGGGGTGCGGGCGGTGGGGGAGGGCAGAGGGGGATGGATGGTGATCAGGGAGACTGGCCTTGGGGTGGTGAACACACATGAAATATACAGATGATGTATTGTGGAATTGTGTGCCTGAAACCTGTATGATTTTATTAGCCAGTGTCACCCCAATAAATTCAATAAAAAATTAAAAAAAAAAACAAACCAATACAAACACATGATACACAATTCAGAAAGTACAAAGGGATATATAATAAAATTAAGTCTCTTTTACACTTCTTTTTGGGCCATCTCTTGAGAAGAAATTAATAACTAGTTTTTAAAAATACTTCTTTTTGAAAGTATTCTATACATTTAAATATACAGCCATTTAAAACTTTTTTACATGAACACAAATGGTAATATTTCACTATCTTGGCTTTGGTGTCTAACAATATATCTTGATGATTCTTTTATTATAATACACAGATGAACTTTCTTACTCTTCTTTAAAACTACAGTGCAGTATGTTTGTTGTTACACAATTGGGTGGATATCAATTCTTGCACTCATATACAATGCTGCAGTGACAGTCCTGGGCAGGTGTCACCACAGATATAGAATAACGTTCTGGAGAAGGAGGTGCAGGATCAGATAATACATACATTTTAATTTTAAAATATGCCAAGTTTTCTTCCTTGGAAATGTTACCAGTCAGCAATTTTCCTAACAATGCACGAGGATTTATATACTACAGGTATTGATCGACTTACGACCTATGCAACTTACAACCATTCGCCTTTAGGACCACAATCGCTATCCACGACTGCTCTGCGTCTGGCAGCGCAAGGGTTGCCCAGCTGGGTGTACAACAGTGCTGGCCAATAAAATGTTTTGTACATGTTTATATATTTTGATATGTTTTGCAATTAGGAAAATGTTTCCTATGGTATTTTTTACACTTGTATTTTGTATTTTTGTATGCACCTGTATTTTATAATTTTGTATGTTTTGCAAATATTAAACTAGTTGTACTGTTAATGCAGTGTTTTACTTAAACCTGATGAATGTAAAAATAAGAAACAAAATGGTGTAGAGATGATATAAATGGCATAAAATGAACAAAGAAAATTATGATATATAACAATAATGAAAGAAAATTATGATAAAATATGACTTAAAGATTTTTATAACATCATTTAACAGTACTGTACATATAGCCTACTCAACTTATGACCAAATTGTGTTACGACCAGTCTGTCGGAACCAATCATGGTTGTAAGTCAAGCACTAGCTATATTACTCATAGTGCGTGTTATTAAGGATTTTAATTTTCTTTGTGTGTGTGTGTGACAGAGACAGAGAGAGGAACAGATAGGGACAGACAGGGAGAGAGATGAGAAGTATCAATTCTTCATTGCAGCACCTTAGTTGTTCATTGATTGCTTCTCATATGTGCCTTGACTGGGAGGCTTCAGCAGAGCGAGTGACCCCTTGGTCAAGCCAGTGACCTTGGGCTTCAAGCCAGCGACCATGGGGTCATGTCTATGATCCCACACCCAAGCCAGTGACCCCATGCTCAAGCTGGTGAGCCCCCGCTCAAGTCCGCGACCTGGGGTTTTCGAATCTGGGTCCTCCGTATCACAGTCCAGTGCTCTATTCACTGTGCCACTGCCTGATCAGGCTGGATTTTAATCTTTATTTTAAATGATTACAGGCTAATAGTACAGAATAAAAACACTAAAATAGTACAGAAAGTATAAAATAATGAGTGAACACTTGCAGATTTTTCAGATCCCTCATTTGCAATCTTCAAAGATAATAATGGTTAACAACATCTTGGATGTATTTTCAGAAATTTTCAATATATATAAGCATTATATACATATGTATATAATTATTTTATACATACGTATAAACATAATAGAATACTTTGCAACTTTTTTTATTTGACAATATATTATGGACAGTAATCCTGTTAATACATATAATGCTGCTTTATTATTTTTTATAGCCATGCAGTAGCACATGTATTATGGTTTATTTAACCTAGTTTGTATAGATGAAAGTTTAAAATGTTTTAAGGGTTTTATTTGGAAACAATGTTGCAAAGAATGGCTTTGTGTATATGCCTTTGTTATTTGTGAATGCAAATGTATATATTTCTATCAGTCAAAAGATATGAACATCTCAAATTTTTATTTGTTTATTCATTTTAGAGAGAAGAGAGAGAGAGAGAGAGAAAGGGTAGGAGCAGGAAGCATCAACTCCCATATGTGCCTTGACCAAGGTCACCTGGGGTTTCGAACTGGTGACTTCAGAATTACAGACCAATGCTTTATCCACTGTGCCACTACAGGTCAGACCTGTACATCTCAAATTTTGATAGTTCTTTTCAAGCTACTTTCTAAGAAGGTTGAATGCAATTCTTTCAGTTAGATACTTTGCTTTTCTACATACTGCTGTCCTTTATCATTATTTCTTGTTTTGTTTGAAGAATCAGTATTTATTCAACTGATGTGGAATGGTGTGTGTTCTAATAGGATGTGACATTGGGAAAAGAAACCACCTTTCCACTGCCATTGGGGATTTTGCACAATTCTGAGAGTTCTACAAAGTACTATGAGTAGCAAACTCAGCATATTTCAGATCCCTGGAGAGGCCTGCATTACAATTGGCTATGTAGGAGGAAGTGACAACATAGCATTTATGTTACTGGACTTAACAGAGAACTTTGTTACTTTTAAAATTTTGTACCAATAGGTTACCTTCCCACTGAAATGGTTTCCCATTTGTGTCCCCAATTCTTCATTGTGACTCAGAGTTGCTATTATAGCAAATGAGTTGTCATAAATTTTGCATTATTGCAATCCTCCTTAAACATCTTTGCATGCTGCCTATGCTCAGGTGACAAAATTATTTACATATATTTTCAATCTAGGATATATACATGGTAATCCAGTAGTTCATTAGTTCTATGGTCTGGATAGGAAAGCTGAGCAACTGGAATGCAGTGGTTTGCTCATTGATTGCAAGCATATAATGGAATGAACTATAAAATAAATTACTTCATCTAAAGACTCAAAGTTGACAATAACAAAATCCAGAGAAGTCGTTGTAGAGGTATACAAACTATTTATTGGGTGTCTGTGCTTGATCTAGTTTATCTGTCAAATGACCTCCCCCTGTTTACTTTGGAAATTGTTTCCTTCTACCAATCTATAGGAAATAACTAGCTATTTAATGCACCCCACTTTGTAGCTTCCAGACTCATGGACACTGCTTTGACAACTTAACAGGGCAGTTAGTTATTTCAATACCAAGCCAGAAAATGGAGAGATAGAGAGTAGAAGCAATTATAAAATACAATCACCTCGTTGTGCTGAAGATTAAGCAGCAATAGAAAAGAGCCAGCCAGAGGCGTTGTATCTGGAATTCAGTTCAACAAGAGTAATCTGGCAAGGACTAGAGTTTCAGGAAGGACAGGGGCGGAGCTCAAATGAAGTGAGGCAGTAAAACCTATGGCTTAAATCTGAGGCAGTGGTTCCCAACTTTGAGTGATCATCAAATCATACGGTCATGTTAGTTAAAAAATAGATTTCAAGATCTCACTTTGAAAGTTCACTTGAGCCTGACCGGTGGTGGTGCAGTGGATAAAGCGTCAGCCTGGAATGCTGAGGTTGCTGGTTGGAAACCCTGGGCTTGCCTGATCCTCTCTGATCCTCTCCTCCCCCTCTCCTCTCGCTAAAATCAATCAATAAAAATGTTAAAAAAAGAAACTGCAATTGAGAAGTCCTATGGGAATGTGGGGAGAGGAGTGATTAGAAGTCTACATTTTAGCAAGTGATTTTGCTGCAGATAGTCTGCCTACTGCATGTTGAGAGATAGTCACCATCTGGAGAGTTGTCTCAGTCTAGTGCAGGGGTAGTCAACCTTTTTATACCTACCGCCCACTTTTGTATCTCTGTTAGTAGTAAAATTTTCTAACTGCCCACTGGTTCCACAGTAATGGTGATTTATAAAGTAGGGAAGTAACTTTACTTTATAAAGTTTATAAAGCAGAGTTACAGCAAGTTAAAGCATATAATAATAATTAATTACCAAGTACTTTATGTCAGATTTTTGCTAAGTTTGGCAGAATAAATCTTTATAAAACAACTTACTATAGTTAAATCTATCTTTTTATTTATACTTTGGTTGCTCCACTACTGCCCACCATGAAAGCTGAATGCCCACTAGTGGGTGGTAGGGACCAGGTTGACTCCCATTGGTCTAGATCTGAGGTTTACCCAGAGCCTCACAGGTAAGCAGGGTTGCTGCACTCCAGTCCTAGACAGAGGATGCATTTTCCTTCTGGTTTAATCTGTCTGGAAGGTTTGAATTACACGTTGGTCTGAGCTCTCATGAAGAGATAAATATCAATATCGGGGTCCTCCACATCGAACACCGAACAAAGGGAAGGTCAGATCCCTAGTTTTATTTTAGTTGGGCTGCTTTCCTTTGACATTTGTCATTGGATCCAGACTTCACCTTTGACAGCTGGTGTAATGTTCACTGTTTACTCAATTTTCCCTATTTAAGAGGCTATTTTGGCTTGAGGTCTAAATTCTCCACAAGGAAACCAATAAGTTCTATGTATCTTCCTTTCTTTCATTTTCTTCCAAATGAAAGTCTATTTTCTCAGTAGAAATAGACAATAATTTAAAACCTGACAATCTAAACAATACTAATTTCCATGAATTTATGATTGACTTTCATCAGAGGGTCCAAACCCAAATGCCTTCCAAAGTTGTATGGGGAGGAGTATATGTGGGGACAGGGGCACCTGTCAGAAGGAAGTGGTAGAAACTTCAAACTGACAAAGGTACAGCTTACCAGAAAACATTAAAAAATTAAAATGAAGCATCATGTTGTTAAAAGAGAACAGAAGTTCAGTCTACGTTCTGACTGCTGGCCGTGTCCCTGTGCTCTGAACTTATAGTCTTACATTGGTCAACTTGTAGCCTCTGTTTTAGTTGGTTATAACTTCATGGTGCCACTACAATAAAATATGTGCACATTAGAACACAATATGATACAACACAGAAATTTTTGGATATACTGAAAGAGGGAGAATAAGGGGTTGGGAGAGAGTGAGACTATATGAAAGCCGTACCAAGTGCTACTACCTACCTGCCCTTGAATAAGCTGCAAAGCTTCTCTGAGCCTCTATTTCCTGTGGAGGATAGATAAATATCTGTATCGAGAGATTGTCTTTAGATTTAAATGAGATAATGCTCTTAAACTTTGTACAATCCTTGATACATAGTAGGCACTAAATAAATAAAGTCACTTAATTAATTTTATATGGCAGAAAATACTAGAAATATTTTGAAGAAGATGGAATATCTCTAGCATTAATATATGTCCGTACTTAGTGATGTGAAGGATGATGTAGACTAGTGGTCCCTAACCTTTTTTGGGCCAGGGACCGGTTTAATGTCAGAAAATATTTTCATGGACCGGCCTTTAGGGTGGGATGGATAAATGTATCATGTGACTGAGACAAGTATCAAGAGTGAGTCTTAGATGGATGTAACAGAGGGAATCTGGTCATTTTAAAAAAATAAAACATCCTTCAGACTTAAATATAAATAAAATGGAAATAATGTAAGTTATTTATTCTTTCTCTGTGGACCAGTACCAAATGGCCCACGGACCATTTTAAATTTTAAATCATAATTGTGGGGGGCATTTATTGGATGGGATTGTACATTAAGCAACAGGCAGAGTAAGCATTTTGATTTGGGCAAGAATAGGGGTGCAGTAATACACCCAGTTTTAAAGCCATAGCAAGCTGCAAGGAGCACATATTTGATGTTTTATTTTTCAGTTCACATATGCCATGCATATTCTCAGAGCATTTTCCTGTTACGTTTCTGTGTTTACCCTGATCTCTCCACTCTATTGTCCCAATCCCCTTGTGAGTAGCTGCATGTGGGTTACAACTAGGGGACTTATAAAGTGTGGGGGCAGAGCACAGCTTTCACTGCAGCTTGAAACTGCCTCATTTCTATGGTTATCATATCAGTCATCTTGGCTTCATTAAATAGGGAGTCGAAAGTATTGTCTGAATATCTAATGCAAGTCAAGTAGTGTTCTACACTAACTTCTGCATTTCTTCATTCAAGAGTTATGTTTATTGAGAGCCTGCTTTGTATTAGGTACTCATCTAAGTGCTGGGAATACATCTTTGAACAAAACAAAGCCCTCATTCTTACAAGTTTGTACTCCAGTGGAGGAATGCAGATCAGAAAAGAAAGCAACAGCTACAGTCTGTGTCTGTAATGGAGACAAGAAAAGCAGGGGAGGATATATGCTCGGGCAAGGGGGGTGACATTTGAGCAGAGACCTGAAATGAACAGTGGATGGAGCCATGTGGACCTCGCCCTGAATGTTCAGGAAGAGTAACAGTCTACAATGGCCTGGAGGCAAGAGTGCACCTGGTCTGTGTGAGGAATAGCTAGGAGACACATGTCACTAGGGATGAAGGAGCTGGTGACATGGAAGTAGGTGACATCAGAGAGGTTCTCAGGGGCCAGATGATGACCAATCATAGTAAGGCCTAGTAAGGGCCTAGTAAGGTTTTTTTTTTTTAAATTTTATTCTACTGAAATGGAAAGACATTGAAGGGTTTGAAAATATTATAGAACTACCATTTTATAAAGATCTTTGCTATTATGTGTGGAAAATCTTGATTGTGCTGACTATGTGATGAAACTGGATCATCTTGTTTGCACATGCAATGATAATGTACAAAATCATTCAACAGACTTTGTTCCCATAGTTGTAAAGCAGAGTGTGCTCAACAGTTGTTATTCTATGGCATGATATGCCACATGTGATGATAAGCCTCTTAAAGATGCAGTGCTTGAAGGAGTATTTTTCCTTCAAGGGTATCCTTAGTTTAAGTCTCTTCTTGTGACACTTGAAGTAAGTTATTGTGACACTGAAATTTGAAACTGTTCTGTTCTGCCCTCTTCATTCTTTCTGTCTCATAAACATCATACCAACTTAGAAAGTGGTGGTATCTTAGTTCAGTACTTTCAAATTTCCAGTAGTATGACTTAAAGAAATTGTATGTACTAGAACTAGGATATTTTTCAAGTCTAAGAAGTTTTGGGGCAGACCAGGCAATGGTGCAGTGGATAAGAGAATCGACCTGCGACATGGAGGACCCAGGTTCAAAACCCCGAGGTTGCTGGCTTGAGCATGGGATCATAGCCATGATCCCATGGTCAATGGCTTGAGCAGGGGGGTCACTGGCTCGGCTGGAACCCCCTAGATCAAGGTACATATGAGAAAGCAATAAATGAACAACTCAAGTGCTGTAACTATAAGTTGATGCTTCTCCTCTACCTTCCTGTCTATCTGTCCCTGTCTGTCCTGCCTCTCTCTCATTAAAACAAAAAGAAGTTTTGGATAATGTCAAATGATCACTAAATGAACAATCTAGTTTATGTCCACAGAAATATAAGTTAAAACACCCCAGAGATGAGCAAAGTCAGATAGTTTAGAAAAAAATATATTAAAAATTTTTTTATATAGATGTGTAAGGACTCAATTATGACAAGAAGAGAGTTAGGGTCAAAGGCAAAATGGAATGTGTAAAACAGGAAAAGGGACTTCCGGGAGCCAGCAAGACATTACCATTTCTCAACCACTTTTTGAAATAGCTTGGTGATCCTCATTAAATGCTCTTTATTTTTAGAATAAGCTGAAATGTTCCTGGACTATCATGAAATGGCTAAAACAATAGGATAATATATTCACCACATAAGCTAGGAAGGCCATAGAAAAAGAGAATCTGACATTTTTCCTCACAGCTGAGTTGCTTGGTGAATTAGGCTCTAAATGTCTGTGAGAAATTATTACTGAAAAATGAGATAATACTCAAATACTAAATAGAATATAGTGTCACTAAAGACAAACTTGCATATTTTATTTTTCCCTATAAAACAATAAATTATATGCCTTTGTTAGTAATGAACTATTAGTGAGCTAAGATTTGATTGAAAATGAGGGAATTAAGTCAATTTCTTCTAGTAAGGGAATAATAAACTAGAAATATGACCTTTCCAACTTAAAGAAATAAAAAGTTTTGATATTCTGATTGATATCTTTTTAAAAGATGCATAACTTTTAGTAATTTATACCGTTATCATACCATTTTTGACCCTTCCTATCACTAAATGAAATATTTACATTTAAAAATTTTTATGTACTTCTTCCAAATACATCAGATATATTAGTTTCTATGTACAAGTATGCTTATGTTATTATTTTTTTTTTATTTTTTTATTTTTTTTTATTTTTTCATTTTTCTGAAGCTGGAAACAGGGAGAGACAGTCAGACAGACTCCCGCATGCGCCCAACCGGGATCCACCCGGCACGCCCACCATGGGGCGATGCTCTGCCCACCAGGGGGCGGTGCTCTGCCCATCCTGGGCGTTGCCATGTTGCGACCAGAGCCACTCTAGCGCCTGAGGCAGAGGCCACAGAGCCATCCCCAGCGCCCGGGCCATCTTTGCTCCAATGGAGCCTCGGCTGCGGGAGGGGAAGAGAGAGACAGAGAGGAAAGCGCGGCGGAGGGGTGGAGAAGCAAATGGTCACCTCTCCTGTGTGCCCTGGCCAGGAATCGAACCCGGGTCCTCCGCACGCTAGGCCGACGCTCTACCGCTGAGCCAACCGGCCAGGGCTATGCTTATGTTATTTTAAAGCTATGAAACTATATCTGGAATGACTTGTGACTGTATACCTCCAGTGCAGTGTAGTGATTCCAAATGCCAAACAGCTGGCCTATTAAGCTAAATGAGAGAAGAAATCCTGTGTAAATCAGTAGATGGGTACCTAGGAATATGTGATCTCAGGTAGTTGGTTTCCACGTTTTAATTCTTTTTATTTTATTTTATTTTATTTTTTTAATGGGGCGACATCAATAAATCAGGATACATATATTAAAAGATAACATGTCCAGGTTATCTTGTCATTCAATTATGTTGCATACCCATCACCCAAAGTCAGATTGTCCTCTGTCACCTTCTATCTAGTTTTCTTTGTGCCCCTCCCCCTCCCCTGCTCCCTCTCCCTCTCCCTCCTCTCCCTGTAACCACCACACTCTTATCAATGTCTCTTAGTCTCACTTTTATGTCCCAACTACGTATGGAATAATGCAGTTCCTGTTTTTTTCTGATTTACTTATTTCACTTCGTATAATGTTATCAAGATCCCACCATTTTGTTGTAAATGATCCGATGGCATCATTTCTTATGGCTGAGTAGTATTCCATAGTGTATATGTGCCACATCTTCTTTATCCAGTCATCTATTGATGGGCTTTTTGGTTGTTTCCATGTCCTGGACACTGTGAACAATGCTGCTATGAACATGGGGCTGCATGTGTCTTTACGTATCAATGTTTCTGAGTTTTTGGGGTATATACCCAGTAGAGGAATTGCTGGGTCATAAGGTAATTCTATTTTCAGTTTTTTGAGGAACCACCATACTTTCTTCCATAATGGTTGTACTACTTTACATTCCCACCAACAGTGTATGAGGGTTCCTTTTTCTCCACAGCCTTTCCAACATTTGCTATTACCTGTCTTGTTAATAATAGCTAATTTAACAGGTGTGAGGTGGTATCTCATTGCAGTTTTGGTTAGCATTTCTCTAATAACTAAAGAAGATGAGCATCTTTTCATATATCTGTTGGCTATTTGTATTTCTTCCTGGGAGAAGTGTCTGTTCATGTCCTCTTCCCGTTTTTTTTTATTGGATTGTTTGTTTGTTTGTTATTGAGATTTATGAGTTCTTTGTATATTTTGGATATTAGGCCCTTATCTGAGCTGTTGTTTGAAAATATCATTTCCCATTTAGTTGGCTTTCTGTTTATTTTGTTATCAGTTTCTCTTGCTGAGTAAAAACTTCTTAGTCTGATGTAGTCCCATTCATTAATTTTTGCCTTCACTTCTCTTGCCTTTGGAGTCAAATTCATAAAATGCTCTTTAAAACCCAGGTCCATGAGTTGAGTACTTATGTCTTCTTCTATGTACTTAATTGTTTCAGGTCTTATGTTTAGATCTTTGATCCATTTTGAGTTAATTTTATTACAGGGGGACAGACTGTAATCCAGTTTCATTCTTTTGCATGTGGCTTTCCAGTTTTCCCAGCACCATTTATTGAAGAGGCTTTCTTTTCTCCATTGTGTGTTGTTGGCCCCTTTATCAAAAATTATTTGACTATATATATGTGGTTTTATTTCTGGGTTTTCTATTCTGTTCCATTGGTCTGAGTGTCTATTTTTCTGCCAATACCATGCTGTTTTGATTGTCGTGGCCCTATAATATAGTTTGAAGTCAGGTATTGTAATGCCCCCAGCTTCATTCTTTTTCTTTAGGATTGCTTTGGCTATTCGGGGTTTTTTATAGTTCCATATAAATCTGATGACTTTTTGCTCCATTTTTTAAAAAAATGTCATTGGAATTTTGATGGGAATTGCATTAAATTTATATATTGCTTTGGGTAATATGGCCATCTTGATTATATTTATTCTTCCTAACCAAGAACAAGGAATATTCTTCCATCTCATTATATCTTTTTTGATTTCCCTTAACAATGGTTTATAGTTTTCATTATATAAGTCCTTTACATTCTTTGTTATGTTTATTCCTAGATATTTTATTTTTTTTGTTGCAATCGTGAAGGGGATTATTCTTTTGAGTTTGTTCTCAAATGTTTCATTGTTGGCATATAGAAAGGCGATTGACTTCTGTATGTTAATTTTGTATCCTGTGACATTACTGTATTGGCTTATTGTTTCTAGTAGTCTTTTTTTGGATTCTTTGGGGTTTTTGATATATAGGATCATATCATCTGCAAAAAGTGATACCTTTACTTCTTCTTTTCCGATATGGATGCCTTTTATTTCTTTGTCTTGTCAGATTGCTCTGGCTAGAACCTCTAGTACCATATTAAATAAGAGTGGAGAGAGTGGACAACCCTGTCTTGTTCCTGATTTAAGGGGGAAAGCCTTCAGTTTTGTGCCATTTAATATGATGTTAGCTGATGGTTTATCATATATGGCTTTTATCATGTTGAGATATTTTCCTTCTACACCCATTTTGTTGAGAGTCTTAAACATAAAATTGTGTTGTATTTTATCAAAAGGCTTTTCTGCGTCTATTGATAAGATCATGTGGTTTTTGTTCTTTGTTTTGTTGATATGGTGTATTATGTTAACCGTTTTACGTATGTTGAACCATCCTTGAGATTCTAGGATGAATCCCACTTGATCATGATGTATTATTTTTTTAATATGTTGTTGTATTTGATTTGCTAGTATTTTGCTTAGTATTTTAGCATCTGTATTCATTAGAGATATTGGTCTGTAGTTTTCTTTTTTTGTGCCATCCTTGCCTGGTTTTGATGTGAGGGTTATGTTGGCCTCATAAAATGTGTTTGGAAGAATTGCTTCTTCTTCAATTTTTTGGAAGACTTTGAGTAGAATAGGAACCAAGTCTTCTTTGAATGTTTGATAAAATTCACTGGTATAGCTGTCTAGGCCTGGACATTTATTTTTGGGGAGGTTTTTAATGTTTTTTTCTATTTCTTCTCTACTAATAGGTCTGTTTAGGCTTTCTGCCTCTTCTTGACTCAGTCTATGAAGGTTGTATTGTTCTAGGAATTTATCCATTTCTTCTCGGTTGTTGAATTTAGTGGCATAAAGTTTTTCATAGTATTCTACAATAATTCTTTGTATATCTACTGTGTCCGTGGTGATTTCTCCTCTTTCATTTTGAATTTTGTTTATATGAGTTCTTTCTCTTTTTTCCTTGGTAAGTCTTGCCAAGGGTTTGTCAATTTTGTTGATCTTTTCAAAGAACCAGCTCCTTGTTCTATTAATTTTTTCTATAGTTTTACTGTTCTCTGTTTCATTTATTTCTGCTCTGATTTTTATTATCTCCTTTCTTTGGCTGGTTTTGGGTTGTCTTTGTTCTTCTTTTTCTAGTTCCTTAAGGTGTGAAGTTAAGTGGTTCACTTGAGCTCTCTCTTGTTTGTTCATACATGCCTGAAGTGATATGAACTTCCCTCTTATCACTGCTTTTGCTGCATCCCAGAGATTCTGATATGTCATATTGTCATTTTCATTAGTCTGTATATATCTTTTGATCTCTGCACTTATTTCTTCTTTGACCCATTCATTTTTTAAAAATATGCTGTTTAGTTTCCACATTTTTGTGGGATTTTTTCCCTCTTTTTTGCAGTTGAATTCTAGTTTCAAGGCTTTATGATCAGAAAATATGCTTGGTACAACTTCGATTTTTCTGAATTTGCTGATGTTGTTTTTGTGGCCTAACATATGGTCAATTCTTGAGAATAATCCATGTACACTGGGGAAAAATGTATACTCAGTCACTTTGGGATGAAATGTCCTGTAGATATCTATCATATCCAGGTGCTCTAGTGTTTTGTTTAAGGCCACTATATCTTTGTTGCTTCTCTGTTTGGACGACCGATCTAGAGCCGTCAGCGGTGTATTGAGGTCTCCAAGTATGATTGTATTTTTGTCAGTTTTTGTTTTAAGGTCAATAAGTAGCTGTCTTATATATTTTGGTGCTCCTTGGTTTGGTGCATATATATTAAGAATTGTTATGTCTTCTTGATTCAGTGTCCCCTTAGCCATTATGAAATGGCCATTTTTGTCTCTGGGTACTTTTGCTTTCTTGTAGTCAGCATTATCAGATATGAGTATTGCTACGCCTGCTTTTTTTTGGATGTTATTTGCTTGGAGTATTGTTTTCCAGTCTTTCACTTTGAATTTGTTTTTATCCTTGTTTCTTAGATGAGTTTCTTGTAGGCAGCATACAGTTGAATTTTCTTTTTTAATCCATTCTGCTACTCTGTGCCTTTTTATTGGTGAGTTTAACCATTTACATTTAGTGTAATTATTGACACTTGTGAGTTCCCTATTGCCATTTTATAGATTGCTTTCTGTTAGTTTTGTGTCTTGTTTGATCCTTCTCTTTTGTTTTTCTATCTTTTGTATTTATTTGGTTGTATTCCATACATCTTTCCTCTCTTGCTATCTTTTTTTATCTCATGTGCTTCTGTGGTGGTTTTTTCAATGGTGGTTACCTTTAAGTAATGAAAAGGGTTCCTACCTTGTTCATTGTAGTGCACTATCTTGTGAGTACTTTTGCACTCCATTGTCCTTTGCTACTGTTAATCTCCATCCTCTCTCCCCCCCTTTCTTTTTGTTGTTGTCACAGTTTAAATTTGGTTTTATTGTGTTCTTCTTGGAGCTTTTACTTGTGGCTTTGTTTTTTTTTTGTTCTTTGTATCTGATTGGAGAACCCCCTTTAGTAATTCCTGGAGTGGGGGTTTTCTGATGATAAATTTCCTCATCTTTTCTGTATCTGTGAATGTTTTTATTTCTCCTTCATATTTGCAGGATAGCTTTGATGGGTATAGTATTCGTGGCTGAAAGTTCCTCTCTTTCAGGACTTTAAATATTGGGGTCCACTCTCTTCTAGCTTGTAGAGTTTCTGCTGAGAAATCTGATGATAATCTAATGGGCCTTCCTTTATATGTTGTATTCTTCTTTTCCCTGGCTGCCTTGAGAATTTTTTCTTTGCTGTTGGTTTGTGCCAATTTCATTATGATGTGCCTTGGAGTAGGTTTGTTGGGGTTAAGAAAACTCGGAGTTCTGTTTGCTTCTTGAATTTGAGGCTTTAGTTCTTTCCACAGGCTTGGGTAGTTCTCATCTATTATTTGTTTGAGTATGTTCTCCATTCCATTTTCTCTCTCTTCTTCCTATGATATACCTATTATTCTTTTGTTATTCCTTTAGATGGAGTCAGATAATTCCTGTAGGGCTGTCTCTTTTTTTTTAATTTTTGAGTCTCTTTCTTCTTCTCTCTGTTGTGCCTCAAGTGGCTTGTCTTCTCTTTCACTAATCCTACCTTCTATCCGGCCTGTTCTATTAGCTAAGCTTGTTACCTCGTTTTTCAGCTCCTGAATTGAGTTTTTCATCTCTGTTTGATTTGTTTTTATAGTTTCAATTTCCTTAGAAATACTTTCTTTGTGTTCATTGAGTTGTTTTCTGAGCTCCCTAAATTACCTTTCTGTGTTTTCTTGTATATCTCTGAGTATTTTTAGGATTTCTATCTTGAATTCTCTGTCATTTAGCTCCAAGGTTCCCAATATATTAAATTTTTTCTCCATAGATTTTTTCTCATCCAGCTGTGTTACCTCTCTTTCTTTTGTATCCATGATATTCGATTTTCTCTTCCTTAATGGCATCTGAGGGTGGTTTTGTTGATAGTATTAATTAGATTTAATAAAGAATAATAAGTTAAAAAAATAAAAATAAAAAATTGAAAAGAGTTGTTTTTTTAGAAAATTAATAATTAAATAAAGAAAAATAAAATAAAATAAAAATTAAAAAAAAGGAAATTATTCCCCCCTCCTTTTTTCCTCTCCTCTCCTCTCCCCTTTTTCTTGAGAAAATCTTGTGGTGAACTGTGAATTATATTGTACTAAACAGAACAAACAATGCCTGTAATGGAGGCCTTAATTGGGGAGAAGTAATAAAGGGGCAAAAAACAAAACAAAACAAAAAAACAGAAAAAGAGGGGTATGGACCCACAAAAAGAAATATGGAAAAAATTTGGGTCAAGAATAAAATGATTTGCTTTTAGGTGTTGGTTGACTAAGATTTATGATGAGAGGAATAAGAGGGAAACAGAAAAATTGGGGGACAAATTAAAAAGTTACTATTGTATTTAGTGGAACAAGAACTAGATAAAATGGAGAGCCAGGGATGGGAGCACTGCTAGTGAGTTAAAAAGGTGAAGTAAAAAAACCCCAAAATGCCACAAACATAAGTTTGAGTCCCAGATAAGATAATTTGTTTGTTATTGAGGTTTGAATGAGAGGAGACGTAAAGGAGAAAGGAAGAAACTAATATAGAGGGAGAAAAGAAAGAGAGAGAGAGAGAAAAAAAATAGAGGGAACCACTAAAAGAAGAAAAAAGAAAAAAGAGGAGAGAGAGAGAGTTAAGGGTTTTGGAGTGCAACCCTCATAGAGAGAAAGGAAGAGGAAAGAAAAGATAATGGGAGATGTATCACTTATGGGTAGTGTAGTTCAAGGAGAGGAGAGAGTAAGACCGGCAGAGAGTTAAATGACCAAGTTGGAGGAGGAAAAAAAACAAAATCAAGAATGAAGATAAGAGAAACAAACAAACAAACAAACAAATATAATAAAATGGGATAGGATATAAAGTCTGCAGATTATTCTTGATTTTGAGAGGTTATCTTCTTGCTTTTTCTTTTCTCTCCCTCTTCCTGGTCGGTGACTCTGTACCTCGGGTTCTGCCCCTTTGGCACACTCAGGTAGAGGTTTGCAGTTGATAAGTCTCTATGGCGATGTCATGTATTGTGCTTCAGTCTCGTTGGCAGTCGAGGCTCATTAGCATTTATAGGCTCTGACAGTGAGAGATTCCGTGTTCCTGGAGCCTCTCTCCTAGTCTTTCCTTCCTCAATTAGAAGCCTGATAATCCAGCGATGGGGTTGCTGCTGTCTCTGCCTGGATAGTAAGAGGCTTAAAGAACTGGAAACTCCTCACTCTATTCCCACTCAGCACAGGGCTCTGGGTAAGGCTCAGTCAGTCAGAGCTGCTAGCATAATCAGGCGGGGCTTCTGCCCACTCAAAGACCTCTGGCTCTGCCACTCTGTCCATTAACATGGTTGGGCGCCCACTCCCGGGGTGCTTGGAGGAAACTCTTGCTCACTATCTGTGCGTAGACCAGAATATCAGGCCAGCCGCCTCACCCTCTGAGTGAAACCCCCACCCACACGGAAATGTTCCAGTTTTGGAATTGGCTCTCGCTCCCTCCCCGTGCGTGGCTTTTTCAGGGCGCTGGGGCGGCCCGGAGATTCTGCTTTCGGCCCACACAAAGGCCCCTGACTCTGCCTCTCTGTGGGATAACATGAGCACCCACTGCTGAGGCACTCGGAGAAATCTCTCGCCCACTATCTGCGCGCGCCGACCAGGAGATCGGGGAAAATGGCTGCCCCGCTTGTCTTTCTTTGTCTGGGTTTGGTGTGAGTGTTAGGTTGTATTGACTGGGTTGCCACAGGCACAGTTTTTCCTCGGCTTGGATCTTCGTGCCACAGCCTGGTTCTGCCGTTTGTGCTGCTGCCTGGATCTATTCACCCCTTTTGCTGGCCCTAGTTTCTATATTTTCAGTTCCCAGTGAAAGCCGCCCTGTTTAGGTTAGTGTGGAAGGTGGAGCATTTTTTATTCCCTATTTCCTTTGGGGTTTGATTATATATTTAGCCAATTTTTCGCTCGACCATACCTTCGGGTGTATTGCGAAACATCTGGAGGCTCCAAGGATAGGTTTTTCTGTTTCTGGTTGAAGATCTTATTGAGTTTTAGGGGAGATTTATCAGTATCACTTCCTACCGCACCATTACTCTGACATCATCCCCACGCTTTAATTCTAATTGTCTTCATCTATAAAAAGGCAATTATAAAAAGATAAAATGAAATGTGTAAAAACAGCTAGTTTAGTAGATGCTACATAAAACTTGACTTTCTCCCATTACTATCTTGTGAATTAAGGCGTATTATCATGATAGTTATCTATAAAATATAAAAATGGCATTTGATAGGTAAATTCATTCTAATTTATGGATTTACAGCAAGGGGGAATTAAGTCACTATTCCTTGGACTGTAATCGTACAGCTATTAGGACATAATTTCTCAGCTTCCAGCACAGGCAAATCGGAAGTGAATGTCTTGTTTTGGTGCCTTCTGCCTTCTTATTTTGCACTCATTTAAAAAAATTTATTGACTTTATTGAAGTGACATTGGTTAATAATCTGTATATTGTAGTATGTGTTCATCCCCCATCAAATCAAGTTTCCTTCCATCACCATTTTCATTTTTTATTTTGTGATTATTGTTTTTTTGTTTTTTGTTTTTTGCTTTTTCAGCAGCTTATATTATAGAGTCACAGAATCTTGGAGTATGAAAGACTTTTGGACTGGAACATGAGAAACGTTTATTCTGGTGCAGAATTCCTTCCACAGCATCCCTGACAGGTGGTCATCAATCCTCTACTTAGATGCTTTCAACAGAAATAAGTTGATACCCATCTAAACACACAGTATAGAGCAGTGGCAGTTTTCTCAGACTCCCAGGAAGTTGAGTATTTGCTCCTTATTAAGCTGATACCAGTGGAATCTAAGTAAAAGTGATACGTACCATTTTAAAACGAGATTTAAAACACTGAGGCACTGATCCTTTATATACTCTTTGTTTACTTTCCATGAGCCAGAATTAGGATGTGCCTGCAACATAGCTGCAATCAGGTGGAGAAAAAAACCTAAAAACAAGATTGAAGCAAGTCGGTTCCTGAATGACAATCACCTTCTGCTTGGACCACTAAATGTGGATTGGTTTATAACAGACAAATAAACTTCTCTCTCCTTTAGGCTATTGAGTAAGTATTGAGTATCTGATACAAAACCCTATCATTATACTGACTTATGCAGGGGACACTTCACCTTTTCTAATCTCTGGAAGAGATTGGGTAAGATTGGATTTATCTATTTCTTGAATATATCATAGAGCTTGCTTATAAAATTATCTAAACTGACATATTATTTGGTGGAAGATATTAAAGAACAGATTTAATTTATTTAATTAGTATAAAGCAGGTCAAGTTATCTCCTTCTTGAGTCAGTTTTGGTAAATTATATATTTTTTAGGAATTTTAAATTTTATATAAATACTAAAATTTAATTGCAAAGTTTTTCATAATTCCTCTAATTTAAAAAAAATTCTGATATAACTGTGGTTATGTATTTCTTTTCACTCTTGATGTTATTCATTTGACTTTCTAAAAAAATAATTCTCCCCAACTATAATTTTAAAGTATATTCATTTTTTCAAAGAAGAAAATTTGTTTTTATTGATTTCATTGGTTTCTGTTTAATTCTAGCTCTTAACTTCATTATTTTATTCCTCATTTCTGTAGGTTTAATTCTATTCTTTTTTCTAAGTTATTAAGTGAGAAACTTAGCTAATTGAATTTTAGTTGTAAAACCATGAATTATATAAGAGTATCTTTAACATTCAAATTTTAAACATGAAACAGTTCTTTCAAGAGTTATTATCAGCTACTGAGAGGCTGTATTAAAATCTCCTATTCTGCCTAACCTGTGGTGGCACAGTGGATAAAGCGTCAACCTGGAAATGCTGAGGTCGCCGGTTTGAAACCCTGGGCTTGCCTGGTCAAGGCACATACGGGAGATGATGCTTCCAGCTCCTCCCCCCTTCTCTCTCTCTCTGTCTGTCCTCTCTCTCTCTCTGTCTCTCTCTCTCCTCTCTAAAATGAATAAATAAAAAAAATTTTTAAATCTCCTATTCTGATATTAGATTTCTCAATTTCTTCTTGAGATTTAATCATTTTTCTTTCTTTTTCTTTTTTTTTTTTTTTGCTTTATGTATTTTGAAACTGTTTTTTGGTACATATAAAAAAGTATATATTTCTAGCTCTACTACAGTTTTTTTTTTTGGTAACAGAGACAGAGAAAGTCAGAGGGACAGATAGAGACAGACAGACAGGAAGGGAGAGAGCTGAGAAGCATCAATTCTTAGTTTCTACATCTTAGTTGTTTGTTAATTGCTTGTTCATTGATTGCTTTCTCATATGTGCCTTGATTAGGGGCCTACAGAAGACCGAGTGACCCCTTGCTCAAGCCAGTGACCTTGACCTTGGGCTCAAGCTGGTGAGCTTTGCTCAAACCAGATGAGCCCGCACTCAAGTTGGTGACCTCGGGGTTTTGAACATGGGTCCTCCGTGTCCCAGTCTGATGCTCTATCCACTGCGCCACCACCTGGTCAGGCTAGCTCTTCTACAGTTTTTGTGTTTTTTTTCTTTCTTGCTTTATTTTTAGATTGTGTTATTTATTTTAGATTTTACTTTTGTTCCATATCCCCCTTTTCCTGGTTTGAAAATTGTATTCTCTTATTCTAAAAAATTTAACATGTATATTAAACACAACCAAGTTTAAATTAATAATTTTATCCTCTTCCCAGAATGTATAGACTTTCTAAATGCTCTAAAATTAAGTGATATTTCATATAATGATTATTTAAAATTTCTCTATGTTTAACATTTTCTTTGCTTAATTGTCTTTTTTTTTTTCATTTATTGCCTTTGGGATCACTTTTTAAGTCTTTAAATGATATTTAAAAGTTTAGTAAAGATATCTTCATTGTAAACTTTCATTTTTTTTTATATCTGAAAAGGTATAATTTTATATTCTTTTTGAAAGATGATGAGTTAATATACAGTGTATCCATAAAGTCATGGTGCACTTTTGACCGGTCATAGGAAAGCAACAAAAGATGATAGAAATGTGAGATCTGCACCAAATAAAAGAAAACTCTCCCAGTTTCATACCTATTCAGTACAGTTTGATGTGGGTTCACACACAGATTTTTTAGGGCTCCTTAGGTAGCTATCCCGTATAGCCTCTACAGACTCATCATTGACTGATGGCCTACCAGAACGGGGTTTCTCCACCAAACTGCCGGTTTCCTTCAACTGCTTATCCCACTGAGTAATGTTATTCCTATGTGGTGGTGATTCGTTATAAACGTGCCGATATTCACATTGCACTTTGGTCATGGATTCGAATTTAGTGAGCCACAGAACACACTGAACTTTCCTCTGTACTGTCCACATCTCGACTGGCATGGCCGTGGGCTGCTCTGCTATATACACGGTGTTACGTCATCATCTGCGCATGCGCACATGCTGCCACATCATCCTACAGAAACTGGGAGGGTTTTCCTTTTATTTGTTGCAGATTTCACATTTCTATCATCTTTTGTTGCTTTCCTGTGACCGGTCAAAAGTGCACCATGACTTTATGGACACATTATATATCAGCATTTTGAAACTACAGTTCCACTTTTTGTAGATGGTGTTATTATTGACAAATCAGATGTTAGCCTAATACTTCTTCCTATGTAATTTCTGTTTTCTCTTGAGTTGATTTATAGATTTCTGTTTTTTTGTCATGTGCTGTTCTACTGTGATATGATGCTAAAAAATGTTCTGCTGAGACTTCTTTTTGGTTTCTTCAATCTGTGTCTTGGAGTGTTAAGTCAGTCCTGGATATTTCTCAACCATTATCTCTTCAAATATATTCTGTGCTCTATTCTCTCTCCTCTCCCTGTGGAGCTCCAATTTAAAGTAGGTCGTATGTGCTCATACTGCTTTACATATCTTACTTATTTAGCGATTGTTAACACCATTTCTCCCTTCTTTTCTCATATAGCTAAGGAAACTCTGCTTTGGAGATAAGAGGTAGGTTTTCTGTGCAAAGATAAAGACAAAAATTCTTTCTTTGAAATCTCACTGTTGTTTAATGTATAGTCTCTTTGTGAGATGCTTTCTCTTCTTGATGGATGTTTTCAAGTCTGCATATGATGAAGTTTAGACAATATGAGATTACAAATACTTTTATATCTACCCTGTTTCATTTTGTTAATGTCCTTGCTGTCATAGTTTTAGTAGCTCTCAGTCCCATACTTGTCCAGTTTTGGTGGTTTCTGCACTCCTAGCAACAGTGAAGTTTATAGACTTCTCTGTTTGCTCAAGTTAAAAAGGATATTATCTATTTTACCTGCCCAGGAGGGTCCGTGAATTAGAGGTAGGAGTACCTTTGAGGTGTGAGCTCTTTGTATGTCAAGTTAGGTTACTAGACCTTTGTATTTTGTAATCATGGGCTACTGTACATTGATGAAAGTTAAAAAAATGTTTGGGCAGCTCCTGGAGATTTAGGATTGGTGAATAACCTGTCATTAGCATGTCCAAAGAGTCCTAATTAATGGCTTTCTGTGTATGTGTGTGTGTGTGTGTGTGTATGTGCTGTTAGTAAACTCAATATATCTGTACTCTCTTTTTGAAAAGAGAACAAAGTCAGTTCTTCACTTTGTGTTTGGTAACTTTAGGTGATCAATCCATACTATCTGAAGGGACAGACTAATGTTAGCAGGACTTGCACTTAGTTGAGATGAACAGGCAATGAAAGAAAGGAGGCCTGGCCTTTTTGAGCAGGTTCCCTGTTATTGGCAAATGAGGGCAACGAGGATGCACATTCCACAAATTAATCACTGGTTTTGGTATTTTAACATTTAACTTATTACTTTACTATTAATTAATTTTTTTCTAGTTTTGTAGACTAACAATGACATCTTGTTTAATTTTATTTTTTTAATAATCCATGAAGTTGAACATTATTTACATAAAATTATTGTTTAGAAAATTTTTCTTTTTATTTATTCACTTTAGAGAGTGAGGATAGAGAGAGAGATGGGGGTGGGGTGAGAAGCAGGAAGCATCAACTCCCATATGTACTTTGATCAAGCAAGCCCAGGGTTACGAACTGGCGACCTCAGTGTTCCAAGTCGCCACTTTATCCACTGCACCACCACAGGTCAGACTACGTATAATTCTTGTTGTATTTGAAGATACAAATAATTTGTTAGATTAGGAGCAGAGATATTGGAGTGCCTGGTATGTGTCGCTGATGTATGGGCTCTTTTAGCTGCAGATATGAGTAGAAGGAATAACCCAACGTAAAAATTATGGAATGCTTCCTGAGGGAGATGGAAACTTGAAAGATGAGAATGTATGATGTAATATATATGGTTCAAAGTCCTTATTTACTTGATGTTTATTCACTGAATATACTCATATGTTGCCTAAAAGTAGTAAGAATTAAATATTAAAACAGAAAACCAGTAAATAGGTTAGGTTAGAATTTTTAGCCAGAGAAGTTGGTGTGGCTTTTGTTCAAAATGGAAGAGAGACTACATAAAATAATTTGACACGGGAAATAATGGTATATGAGCCAGAAATCTATTTATTTTTATTTTATTTTTTATTTTTCTGAAGTTAGAAGCGGGGAGACAGTCAGACAGACTCCCACATGTGCCCAACTGGGATCCACCTGGCATGCCAACCAGGGGGCGATGCTCTGCTCATCTGGGGCATTGTTCCGATGCGACTGGAGCCATTCCAGTGCCTGAGGCAGAGGCCATGGAGCCATCCTCAGCACCTGGGCCAACTTTGCTCCAATGGAGCCTTGGCTGCGAGGAGGGGAAGAGAGAGATGGAGAGGAAGGAGAGGGGGAAGGGTGGAGAAGCAGATGGGTGCTTCTTCTGTGTGCCCTGACTGGGAATTGAACCCGTGACTTCCACATGCCTGGCCAATGTTCTTCTGCTGATCCAGCCAGCCAGGGCCTGAGCCAGAAATCTAAATGAGCAAGTCAACAAGCTGATGGTTCCAGATAATCTGTGAAGTCATAGTAGCCTTGACTATGATGAGCTAGGTTTTGTTTAAAGGAGTCAACCTAAGGAATTAAGTCTGGCCAAGAAGGCTGCAGTCCCCCCTGGTTGTGCATGTGCTCCAATGTCACCTGGAGGGGGAGCAGAGTGGGGCCGATGGGATGGGGTTTATTTGTAGTAGAATGATGATGGGCCTTGAATGGTGGTCTTTCTGCTCCAGCCCAGGAAGCTCTGCTCAGAGCAGGGTGAGCAGATTATCAATTTGGGAATATTACTTCTCTTTTTCCTTTGAAATATAGAACATATATTTCCAATAAGAGGCAGAGGATTAAATCCCCTAATTTTTGTGAGTTAAAATAGTATTCTTGAAGTAGCTAGACTGCTTATAAACACTCATAGCTTTGGGGCATGACTGCATGTTAATGTAAGGAAGTCCATGGAAAGGTGAATCATTATTTACAGTCCTCTTATACTTTTTTGGTTTCTATTGCATATCAAATAAAGGGTGTTTGCAAACACTGGTTGACTTTTTTTTTTTTTTTTTTTTTTTTACTACAGAGACAGAGAGAGAGTCAGGGAGAGGGTTAGATAGGGACAGACAGACAGGAACGGAGAGAGATGAGAAGCATCAATCATCAGTTTTTCGTTGCGACACCTTAGTTGTTCATTGATTGCTTTCTCATATATGCCTTGACCGCGGGCCTTCAGCAGAACAAGTAACCCCTTGCTTGAGCCAGCGACCTTGGGTTCAAGCTAGTGAGCTTTGCTCAAACCAGATGAACCTGCTCTCAAGCTGGTGACCTCGGGGTGTCGAATCTGGGTCCTTGGCATCCCAGTCCGACACTCTATCCACTGCACCACTGCCTGGTCAGGCACTGGTTGACTATTGATTACAGTTTACTCTGCAGGTGTATTGTTCCTTCCAAAGGTGAGAGAGGCCTTTGCAGAGCAAAAGGAAGCAAGCATTTCCAGGTAAGGCACAGGCAGGACCACACAATTGGCAATAAGCCACATTTAGAACTTTTGCCAGCAAGGCGTGTTAGCAAATAGAAGAAGAAATGCAAGCGAGCATCATTCTCTGTTGTTTAAGGGAACTGAGTGTAGTACTTTGGTTAAAGGACAATGCCCTCAACTAAACCCTACACACCTTCATACCCTTTGTGGGTCTTTTGAAAGTCCTGGTTACAAACTTCTCATGTTTTCAGTGTCAAGGTGACAGATTTAACTTGTTGGCTAAGGGGATATTTGTAGTCATGTTTCTGACACCCAGAATAAGGTAACAGGTAAGCAGCTTCCTTTATGGCCTGCCTCCTGCACAAGGCAGGCTTATTCTTTTGTGTGTGTTAATCTCGTAAAGTGTCTCCATAACATGCAATTCACATAGTGAAGCTGCTGATAGAAGCAAACACAGTCAAGAAAATAATTTCTTTTTGTAGCATTATTATGTAATGAGAAGAACAATAATAGAGTCTAGATTTTTTCCACTTGGTTGATTGCTCTCTTCACAGTCCTACTCCATTACATTTTATCTCTCTCATTTTCATTCCAATAAACTTTATCTGCTTCTACCTATTCTGTTATCTCTTTTCTACCTCTATCCTTGTAAGTACCCCTTTTATTTATTTAGTTTTCCTCTCTCCTTTGAAACTGTCTTTCTCAGGAAATGCCACAGGATCCTGCTTTGCTGTTGTAGCCCTGCTGACATTATTCTTGATCAGAAGTCTGATTTGTGGCTTCAATTACATTGCTGGAGATTTACCTACTAATTGATTTGGATGTGAATTCATTCTTCAGGTGACAGACCTGAACTTAGCAGATGAAAAACCCTAACGGAATAAAAAAGCAAACAAAACAACACTGAGATTCTTACTTGTTCATTTCTAGTGCCGTGTAGAATTATGTAAATAATGGAGCTATTTATATCAGCTGTCATTCTGTTTTACCTGAGAAGTAGCTGCAGTGCCTTTAAACAATCGTGGCTGCCCTATGTTTGGATGGGTGATAACTGTAAAACGTTTTCAGTGTCAAGAATTATCCATTTTAATGCCATTTTTCATTTTAATGAAGTTGGAAGCTTAGAGATGAGTCCTGATAGAAATATTCAACTGACCCTGAATCCACCGCAACATTATATAGCTAAAGGAAAGGCAACCATTTTGTCTCTGCAAATATATAATCATATGCACAACCAATTTTTAATTGAAAGTGAAAGAAGAAAAATCACTTTAATGTTTTGGAACCGATTAGACATATGTCCCTCCGGATATAGGATTTCCCCCCAGAATTTTAAAATGCAAACATTTGGAGTACTTAAAATAAGTATGCCTTTGCTTTGCTAAATATTTGTTGAAACATTTATTTTGCTTTCCTGAAAAACATCTTCTGCTCTAGGCTTTGTGATGCTTTCCAAAAGTTTCTTTTCTTGCAGTCAACATTTTTATTGAGCTGATAGATCCTACGCTCGGGAACATATGTTTTCACGGTTTTATGAGCTGGTTCATTTCCTTTCTCCTTGTCTTTTATATTTTTTGACTGTATTTAAAAACCCAAAACACATGAAGCTAGCTCACTGAATATGTATTTAAAGATAATGGAATATAAAAATTAAATATTTAATTCTTCTCTTTGGTACACTGTATTAAAAACTTTGTACATAGTTTTTGTTTTGTTTCCTTTATACAATTGGGTATTAGAAAAAATTGATATGCCTTGTATATCATTTTTCTTTCTTTTGTTTCCATTCTACAGTCATATATTGTAAAAAATTGGCACTATGTCCGTATGAGAAAAAGCTCTCTTTTCATTAGTAGGACCAGAAAACCTAGCTTAACTCATATTTTGGTGTACACAATACAAAAAAGAACAACTCTGTCTCTTTGAAAGTCATGCAGTGTTATGTCTTTAAAAACACACAATCTTTAGTGTAAATAATACATACAAAATTGTAATTCAGTAAAACTGGATGGCGAGATTCAAGCCATAGCTCCTTCAGCTGCCCATCCTGGGTATTACTTCACCTCTCCGGTGGCATTTTCTCCGTTGGTGAGACTAGAATCCACACTTACCTTAACTTGGAGGGTTTTGAATATAAGATGAGGTGATCAATGAAAATGCTTCATAGTATGTGGCTCTTTCCCAGCGCAAGAATTGTCTGTAACTTTGTTGGTCTTCACATGCAAGCCCTACTCTGACCATGTGATACAGTTGAAAATAAATTAAAACTATCTGGTAACCCAGACACAAAAGTGCTTATTTCAGCTGTCTCACTCACTAGTTAGTGATGCTAGCTGTTTATTTCACCTTGCTGTTTGTCAGTGGATTCAAATATACTGTTAAGATAAAGAGATTGACTCATCTTCACAGTACTACTGTGAGGCATAACCAGTAAAAAAGAATTTCTCTATATAGAGAAATCACCAAAGACAGCATAAATGTTACACAACAGTGTTATAATTCTACCTTCCCGGCATAGCCGCTGGGATTAATGTACTCATGAATCCAAATAGTATACTGGCTTTAGTACAGAGTAAGCAAATGTAGTTTTCCTGCCCATTTATCCTATCAAAGTGATCTTACTTCCTGGACTTGTTCATTCATATTTTCCCAGGATTAATAATCATCAGTCACATCTTTATTGTACATGTGGAAACTCCATTGCTTAACATTTTCAGAAGCCTAGAAGATTCACAAACCTATAGTCCCTAACTATTCACTGCTATAGGAACAAAAGCAAAAAAAACCCCAAAAACAACACAAGCTAAATGGCGTTTAAGTGAATGTTCTTGAAAATGCCTTCTGACCCAGGCGGGGGTGGTGGTGGTGGTGGTGGTGGTGGTGGTGGTGGCAGCAAGGAACAGGATCTTACATGGCAAAGTCACTTTATTTGATATACTTTACATATGGCATATCAAAGTACCAATCTGCAGTAATAACATGAGGTAATTGGAAAGACAAAGAGGAGCATGCGCCTACAATCTAAATCTCCAAAAGAACGGGCAGGGAGTGGGGAGTGGTATTATCCAGACTCTTAGTGGAATTCTTGGATGTATTTGAACAACAGTGAGGTGCTTTATTCTTATACTGCATCCATCTTAGAGTAGTACTTAGGACCTGGCTTTATCCTCTTTGTGGGTGTCCCTGCCCAACCCAGATACAATTCCACTACTCATCAGCAAGTTGATTATATTTACTTAAGGTTCATTGGGGAGTATGGGACTGTTTTTACATTATATGGAGCCAGGCTCCATAAAGATCCCCATTAGATGTTCTCTCCTCCACGTCTCTGCTCACTCCTAGCTGCCTCATCTCTCTCCTCTCTCCTTGCACCCACTACTCAGTATCCCCAGTTATCGCTACATTTTCTAGATCATCTTCATATTATCCAACCAAATTATCTCTGCCTGCCCCAGTTAGCCAAACAAAAGACCCAGTCACCCAAACATCTTTAGAAAGCAGTTCATAGACTAGGGAATCCGGGCCCTGGGAGGTTTCAGCCACCTCTACCAACAGCCTGGGGAATTCTGCCTCTGGGAGGCTCAGTAGGGAGCACAGAAATTTTCCTAAATAAAATGAAATGTTTCTCCTGTAATAAATTTGGAATTTTGAAATACTTGTTAAGAATCAACTATTGGGGCCCTGGCCAGTTGGCTCAGTGGTAGAGCATTAGCCTGATGTGTGCATGTCCTGATTTAATTCCCAGTTAGGGCACACAGGAGACCATCTGCTTCTCCATCCCTCCTCCTCCCCTTCTCTCTCAGTCTCTTCTTCTGTAGCCAGGGCTCGACTGGTTCAAATGCATTGGCCCTGGGCACTGAGGATGACTCTGTGGAGCCTTTGCCTCAGGCGCTGAAAATAGCTTGGTTGTGAGCATGGTCCAAGACGGGCAGAGCATATTGGCTTCAAACGGGGGTTCCTGGGTGGATCCCAGTGAGGGGACATGAAGGAGTCTGTCTCTCTACCTTCCCTCCTATCACTGGGAAAAGAAGAAAAAAAATCTACTTTTGGGTCCAGATACCATGTTAGACATTCTGGTATGGCAAAATAACAATAATACAACAAAAGCAGAAACCAGGTCTACGCCGATAAAGAGGTAATTGTTTAGTGGGAAAGATAGTAATTAACCAACAGGAGACATGAATATATATGTACAACTCTAATGGGGATGGGAATGAGGCTGGAGAAACTAACACTGTGCTATAAGAACATGTAATTAGCCTAGTCAGAGAGGTCAGGGAAGTCCCTGAGGGGCTGAGAATGGGAGAGTGTAAGATTTCAGTAGGCATGTGAGTGAAATAGCTTCATACAGTGGGAGCAATGGAAGCAGAGGAAATTTCTGAGTATTCCACAGAACGAAGGGAGGCAAATATGGCTGGTGCATAGAAAGGGGTGGTTGGGAGGGGAAGCTAGGGAGAGGAAGGGGCCTGTCTTGGCAGGTCCTTGTAGGTCAAGTTAAAGATTTTGGTCTTTATATCTTCTGAAGGTTTTTAAACTGGGACAGGGCATGGAGAAAAGGTGGGTCATCTACTCACATTTATATTTTGGTGCAATAGTTCTGAATACAATTAGAGAATGAACTGAGGTAGGTTGGGGGGGACCATTGGGTATGGACAGATAATCAGGAAGCTCGTGCAGTGGTCTGGGTGAGACTCATGGGAGCTTGCACCAGAGTGGTAGTGGTGGTAGCTGTGATAGAGGGCAGTGAATACATATGGGTGTTACCTTGGGTTTGACAAGGAAAGCGTTGGCTGAGAAGTGGAGCCTTACCTAACAGGATGAAAGAGTGACTGGATATGATCTCTTAACTTTGTGGATGTGAAGTCCACCAATGACCTTGGCAAGTGCTATTTTGGTGGATGAGGGTACAGACCTTATTGGAGTGGATGGAGGAGGTGAGATGAAGAAATGGGGGTAGAAAATGTAACGGCAGTTACATTATAAAGAAGTTTGACAAGGAATGAACAGAGGAGAGGAGGTGAGAAACTTGAGAGCTGTAGGTAAATGTGTGGTGAAGGAAAGATTTAAAGATCTGAATGATGTATTTATAAGGGAAACATCTGGCACAGGTGATATGGGCTCCCACACAAGATGGAAGACTAGACCTTAGACAGGGAAAGAGACAATCCTGCCATATCAAGGAGAAGATGAAGTAGATACAGCCCTAAAAGGATGGGTATGTTTTGCATTTGAAAGATGAGAGAATAGCCATGAACAGGTCTGTGTTTTCTCTGTGAAGCGGAGGTAGGTTGTCTTTTGACCATGATGGAGGTGGTAGGGAGACCAGGGTTTGAGAAGGGTAGAGAAGGTTTGAAAATGTCATTGTGGACATAGGAGGGTGAGTTAGCCAGTGGAATTTACTGAGACTGAGGGGCAAGATTGTAGGCTTATTTGAGGTTGGGATTTTGACTTTATAGTGGAATCAGTCAACAATTGGCTATTTATTGTCATTTGCTAAACTCCTTAAAAATGGTCTGCTTCCCTCCTATGATAGTTTACAGCCTTGAACATGAGGCTCAAACCTAATTAGTGGTTTTATGGCAACAGAGAGTGATCCAATGTATAGTAAGAAAAATCCACTCAATGGTAGACTGAGAGAACAGGCTGCCAAATTTTATAATTTCTCGATTTTAGTAACTGCATTTGTTTATTTAATAAATATTGACTGAGTTACTGTGTGCCTGTGAATTACTCTGAGGAGGGAAGGAGACAGAGAAACAATATTTTTTTTTAAGGAGCTCAGAGTCCCATGGAGTAGTTACATAGGTAACTATATACATTATAATATGATGTGATTGAAGCCACAACATAAATCTGCAGGAGAAAAGAGCACAGAAGTGTGTGGGTTAGTCAGGGGATGCTTTTGGTGAGAGTAAAATTTGAAATGATTTTGAATGTTGACTTGTTTACCAGGGAGTGAGGAGAGGAGACTGGTGAGTGGGAGCTCTGCCTTCCTTGTAAGCAGATGGGACTATTAGCACTGCCAAGGCCTAGAAAGCCTGGGGGAGACTGCTACTGATAGGAGCAAAAGAAGGAAGCACAGGCAGCAGCCAGATTGTGAAAATCCTTTTATCCTGCTAAGTGTTTGGGCTTTATTTTATAGGTGACAGAAAAAAAAAAGCGAAGAGCTTTAAGCAGTTGAGATGACATGATGTAAGTGTCTTTTAGCACAGTCATGCTGGTGGTAATATGGAAGATTACTTAGAAGGAGTAAAACCAAGAAGGTTGGTTACGAGCTTAGACAGAGATGAAGACATCCTGAACTAGGCTGTGGGCATGTAAATAGAAAGGAACGCATGGATTCAGGATCTAGAGAGCAGACAGAAGCAACTAGACTTGTGGTTGACGCAAGGTTGAGGAGGGCAAGAGGATCAACTGAAAGGTGACTCCCAGATTCCAGGTCTGTGTGGCTGGTTGGATGGGGACACCGCCAGTGATGTTTCTGAGTCCCAGGTGAGAAACAGGTTTGAGGTGAGTAAAGATCATTGTAAATGTGATCATTTGGAAGAGCCTCTGGAATGGACCAGTGGAGAGACACAGCAGATTTACAGAGGTTAGAAAAGAGGTTTGAGAGAAATAACAAGGAATTGTAATTTTTAAACTTAAGGGTAGTAACTAAGATTATAAGAACAAATGAGGTTGCCTAGGAAGAGGTGTGAGTGAAAAAGAAAAGAGAATAAAACATGGAACCCTGGGAAGTGGTACTAATGGTACTACAAGTACAAGAAAAGGTAAATGTAACAGTAGAAAGGGGTAAGAGAGGTAGAGGAGGAGAACCAAGAGAAGCCAGGGAAGCAGAGATTAAAGGGAAAGGGTAGTCAATGTAAAAAATAGACACTGTCAGGATTTAGTCTGGTCCATTGGTTTGAGAATTTGCATATCTTACTATCTCTTTATGATTTATTTATTTTGTGTGTCTACATCATCTTACATTTAATATTTTAATTTATTACAGAAATCACAATAGTCAGATATTTTCTCTGAACATGACTGTCAATATTACTTATATTGTCTTTAAAGCATTTTTTAGTGCAGTTCCAAAGGTATGCATGGGGTTACTGCATTGGTGAGAAAAAAGGATCAGAGATCAGATTGTTCCTGGGTTGAGGGAACAAAAGGAAAACAAGGAAAATCTAAGAAATGAAGTGTAGACACTTTCAAATTTTAGCACAGCTAAAATGATGAAAGGTTAAAATATTTAACATCCTAGAGTAAGGGCTTTTTATCTTTTAAATTTTCTAAGGGTCAACAGGTGGGCTATAGGTTGTTCTGTGTGGTTCCACATGTTGCTACCATCAATGGTGAATGGATATTACTCATATGTGCCTTGACCGTGGGCCTTCAGCAGACTGAGTAACCCCTTGCTTGAGCCAGCGACCTTGGGTTCAAGCTGGTGAGCTTTGCTCAAACAAGATGAGCCTGCGCTTAAGCTGGCGACCTAGGGGTCTCGAACTTGGGTCCTCTGCATCCCAGACTGATGCTCTATCCACTGCGCCACCACCTGGTCAGGCTTGGATATTACTAAGACAAAAAAATTCTAATAATTAGGAGCTTTCTACCACAGGAATGTTCTTCTTTGTAAGGAAGGAAATTCATTACTCTAAGACATGTTACAAAAGAATCTGAATAGCCACTTGTCAAAATAGTGGAGAGGAAAGTCCTATATGGGGGTTGAGAGAGTCTTTTTCGCATGAGACTCTCTGTTCAGTTATAATCTCTTTGGAAGGGCTGACAACTGTCATTTGAATTACATTACAATTCCAGAGTACAGGCTTGTTCTATGTACTCTCTCTTCCTGTTAAACCTTAGCTTATGCTACCAAGAGTCTCCTTCTCTTTGGTCTCTATCCCATTTTGCACACACACTATCCAATTGACTGAAATGGTCTCTTTTCTCATCTAAATTTCTTTCCCCCTTGAAGCTTTCCCAGACCATCCTTTGTCAAGTTCCTGTCACAGCAGTTTCTTCCGCCAACTCTGATTGGTGGTGTGTGCCAATCTGCAGGTCAATGATACAAGATGTCAGAAAATACACACGTGCTTGAGTGTTCTGCTAATTTGGTGGGCAACGGTCATCCTGTATGAGCAACTCCTATGTCCATTCAAAAAATTTAACAAAGTTTGACTTTGCAAACAAAGAACAAATAGAGAGACGTGATTATCTTGTAAGATGAACAAATTTTTTTTTGGTATGTCATGGTTTTATATCAGAAAAAAGCCACTTTAGAATATATAAATAATAATAACGAAGAAGGGGCAACAATGGGGAAGTGATTCTTATCTTCTGTATTTATATGTATTAATTGATTTATCAAGGATAGCCCTGAATGATATGATATCTATTCCTGCTATGCATGCATATTACCACCACTGTTCAGAATTCTTAAAGATGGAGCTATTCTAGGTAACTATTTGTGAAATAGCAGAAGTCTTAACTTTTACATATAAAAATTGCTTTATCTTTTGGAAATATATTATACATTCAATTTCTCTCTTACAATGAAAATGCTAAATATAAATTTGACATTTCACTGATTTGGAATTAACTTTATAAGATCCATTGATATACTCATTTCATTGAGTTACTCATTCATTTTATAGAGCCCCTTTTAGCTATCAAAAACCAGGTTAGGCTCTGAGTTGTAGTATATTATACTGCAGGGAGGCACGGGCTTTCTTGCACTTAATGGTCAGCTCTTGCTCCGATTGCAGATTTCTGTTTTAGACAACTGTGCTATCAGGCTCCTGGCTTTAACTGTTTTTGAGAGTGGACTCACCTCTAAGCAATGTCTTTCTCCACCTCTGATTTTTTAGCTAGATTTTCTGTATATACAATAGAAATTATTATATAAAGTGCATATATAAATTAAAGGTAAATCTGCTATGAGCATCGGAAGGGGCTATCTTTTGAGTAATTGCATAATTTTAGAGCCCAAACCTGTCATCGATTTTAGGCACTGAGAAGTCACAAACATATATTTTTATAGAGATAGATTGTTCAAGGGAGCACAGATTATAATTGATTATGCAGTTGCTACTGTTTCTTGTTTTCATTCGGATTGTAGATGTATAAACAATATTTATTAACTAATAATGTCTGGTTTTATACTTGAAACTTTAGAGTTTTCTTTTTTGTGTGTGTGTGTTGTTTTTTAGTATTCTTCCATGTATTGGCTACAGCTGATGGTTTTACTGATGTAACCAAGATGGAGAAAATTTTATTAGGATTTCAGGGAGGTTGGGCTCTTAGATAATAAACAGCTCCCTGAGATTGGATAGCACGGCACTTCTCAGGCACTGTGGGCAGTGGGAAGGTGATGTGAGGGAGTGCAGGCTTTGGAATATAACCAGACAGAAAGGAGAAGGGGGCTGGGCCACCAACACGGCAGAAGGCTTTGAGGTACATGGCTTATTTCTCCCCATAATGCCCATAATCCACAGCAAACTCTTCACACTCCTACAACTGTGGGAGTAGGTATTTTGTGAAAAATAAGGATGAGGCTGAATTTTATTTCTGAGGTAGAACACAAGGAAATTAAGTTAGGAATTTGTAAGATCATGAGAAGTTTCTGGATTTTCCACATCCTGATATTGGCTGTTCAATCCAAATTTACTTAAAATTTTAAGGGACAGTCCCAGTGGTGGGATTAAGCTGGTTCGCACCAGTTGGGCAGAACTGATAGCTAATTTTTTGTTGAGTTTGGAGAACTGGTTGTTAAAATGGCACAATCAGGATTCTCTGTAAGGTGGGTGCCTGGGCAGTCGCCCAATGTGGAAATCACAAATTTACATTCCTTACTCTTTTCTAACGTTCATTTGCACAACAGTGTATTCTGAGTGCCTGTAGTGATGTTCATTTTATCCATAGGTAAAAACATTGCAAGTGAGGATGCCAATCAAGAAGCAATATGGAAATATCTTAAATAACAGTTTTATTGTTTTTTTCTCGGGTATTATTTAATATTTTTTCATTACTATTTTAAAACTCATAACATAATCTTAGTTTTGTGTACCTGTTTTATTATTCTTATTTAAGAATTAAATGCATGAAATGATAAACTACCTTTTGGTATATATTTTTTTGTATATACTTAGATGGTCATTAGGGCAGAGAACTGGTTGTTAAATTATTTGAATCCCACCACTGGAGAGTTCCAAAATGATTTTTGGTTTTTTATTTATCTTTTTCATTTTTTGGAAGCTGGAAACGGGGAGGCAGTCAGACAGACTCCCGCATGCGCCCGACCGGGATCCACCCGGCATGCCCACCAGGGGGCGATGTTCTGTCCCTCTGGGGCGTCGCTCCCTTGCATCCAGAGCCACCCTAGTGCCTGAGGCAGAGGCCACAGAGCCATCCCCAGCGCCCAGGCCATCTCTGCTCCAATGGAGCCTCGGCTGGGCTGCGGGAGGGGAAGAGAGAGACAGAGAGGGAGGAGAGGGGGAGGGGTGGAGAAGCAGATGGGCGCTTCTCCTGAGTGCCCTGGCCTGGAATCGAACCCGGGACTCCTGCACGCCAGGCCAACGCTCTACCACTGAGCCAACCGGCCAGGGCCTGATTTTTGGTTTTATTTAGACAAGAGTTAGTGCAAAAGTGAAATACGAAACAGATATACTGTTCATGTACTTGGGAATGGTTTTTAACTACAAGAAGGCATAAATTTGTAGCTACCATAGGAACAGGTGTTTCTGTCATTTTTTTATGTAATGTAAACCTACATGTTTTTAAAAATTACTCTTATTAGTTTTAATTGCTTTTTCTGAGCAGGGTTCTACTAGGTTTTTTTATTCTTGCAACTCCTCACAGAGTCTAGTAGTGTAATAAGGTAGGTAGTTAATGTCATCAATTGTCTCACTAACTGAATGAAAGTAATAGTAGGTTCCTGTTAATGAGGCCAAACCCAAATATGGAAGGGACCCCGGCAATGACAAAGAGAGTCAGAAAAGTGAAATAAAGAAACTGGTAGAAACGAGAGATTATTGAATTACTCTAGCCTTACACAATGGAATTGCATAAATATTAGAGTGAATATCTTACTTTTTGA
Source organism: Saccopteryx leptura (assembly GCF_036850995.1). Lineage (NCBI taxonomy): Eukaryota > Metazoa > Chordata > Mammalia > Chiroptera > Emballonuridae > Saccopteryx > Saccopteryx leptura. The sequence goes on from NC_089503.1 coordinate 223,642,419, forward strand.
TCCACATGGTGATATGTCCTCAAAGTTTCAATAAGTAATTTATATCATTCATCAAGCAAAACCTAAAATTAAACAAAATCCAAAAATATGTGGCTTAAATTAATGGAAAAACGGAGGCATCTTAATGTGAGGCCAGCTTATGTGAGGTCTAGTGGGGTATAAACGGAAACTAAGCCTGTGGTTCCCCAAGTATGATTCTTGGACCGCTTGTATTATAATCACGTGATAAACTTGTTAAAATGCAAAGGTATGAGCCACACTACAAAATGCTTAGTCAGAGTTTCTGGGAGAGAGGGCTCAAAAACTGCATTTTAAATCTGCACCCCAGGTAGTTTTGGATGTTTGCAACCACAGCCCTAGAATACAGATTTCACTGTGGTTTCAGAATTGATGGCTTTGATTAATGTTATAGGACCGTGGGGCGGGGGGGATGACAAGGGGATATTTGTTGGTAACTAGACAGGCAGGGAGGTGTGGCAGTGAAATAAGATTTATTGTAAAATGGACCAGGATTTGAAGAGATTATGCCTTGGGCAAGTCATTTAATTTTTCTTGATCCATTGTCTTCCTGTAAAATGCAAATAAGAGTACTCCTGTGGTGTGGTGGTTATGAATAAAGATCATTCCTGTGGTACCTGAGAAGTCATAGCTGTGATTGTTGAGCCCTGTGAAAGGACGCTGTACTGTGGTTAAATTGTGCAACCCCAGATCCCAGAAAACTGTAGGGAAGCACACAGATTCCACATTAAAAAGTAATTTGTCAAACTGTCCGATAGCCCAGTCCAGTCGTTACCAATACCATATATATGGAGGACAGATATGATCCCATAAGAAATTCATGGCCTAAGAGGAAAAAATATCTGTTACAAGAACATGGTAGAATAATGCAAACGTTCTACCACTTTGCAGCAGAACATGATTGTAAAGAAAAAGTGTAACTTCCTGAGGAGCAAAAAGAAATCATTTAAACAAAATTTGATGGGCTAGAAAAAAATGCTGCAGATAACAAAGAAACTAAAATTATAGCTCCAAGGAAGTAGGAGATGAGCGAACACCAAGTTTTTGCTGTGTATGTGATTCAGTCTCAGAGGAGCATGACCAGGCGACCTGAAGTGAGAGAAAGAAATGGTAAGTAAAATTTGTGTTCAGTGTACAAATTGGTACAGTTTTGTGTTTACTTCTATGAGGAAATAACTGCATTATGCATTGGGCTCTGGTTAAGATATAATGCAAGTTATGATTGAATTATGATGTAATTACAAAGGACTTCCTTAAGGATGGAGCATATTTAATCCCTTCTCAATTTTTGAAAGTGAATATTTGGACATTTGGATGATTGTTAGAGGTTTATTTTATTTTCACAGCTATTTATTTATTTATTATTTTTTTAAGTGAGAGGAGGGAGATAGTTGAGGTAGACTCCTGCATGCACCCCAACTGTGATCCTCCTGGCAATTCCATCTGAGACTGATGCTCAGACCAACCAAGCTATTTTCAGTGCCTGGGATGACATTTGAACCAATTGGGCCACTTGCTGCAGGAGGGGAAGAGGGAGAGAAGGAAAAGAGGGAAGGGGAAAGAAGCAGATGATCACTTCTTCCATGTGTTCTGACCAGGAATTGAACCTGGGATATTCATATGCTGGACTGACGCTTTATCCACTGAGTCACTGGCCAGGGCCACCATTTTTTAAAAATGGGTTTGGCAAGGGAAGCAATTTATTCCTAGAGAATTCTATGGTAATTATTTGCAGTTTACCACCACATTTATTATATGGTAGTAGCTCCAGTGCTGAATCACTAGAATGAGAAATATTCAGGTAGTAGTTAGATAATTGGCATCAGGCAATTAGCAAAGAAAACAAGCCTTTTTTATAAATCAGTTGATGTTTCCTACCACCCAGCTTTATTGAGATGTAATCGACATATAACATGGTAGAAATGTAAGGTGTACATATTGGTGTGGTATATTCAGATACTGTAAAATGATTACCACTAGAGCTTTAGCTAACACCTCCATCATGTTACATAATTACCATTTTTTTTGTAGTGATGACATTTAAGATCTATTCTCTTAACAACTTTGTTTTTTTTTTTTAATAATTTTATTTTTTTAATGGGGTGACATCAATAAATCAGGATACATATATTCAAAGATAACAAGTCCAGGTTATCTTGTCGTTCAATTATGTTGCATACCCACCACCCAAAGTCAGATTGTCCTCTGCCACCTTCTATCTTGTTTTCTTTGTGCCCCTCCCCACCCCCATTCCCTCTCCCATTCCCCCCTCCCCCCCGTAACCACCACACTCTTATCAATGTCTCTTAGTTTCACTATTATGTCCCACCTACGTATGGAATAATACAGTTCCTGGTTTTTTCTGATTTACTTATTTCGCTTCGTATCATGTTATCAAGATCCCACCATTTTGCTGTAAATGTTCCGATGTCATCATTTCTTATGGCTGAGTAGTATTCCATAGTGTATATGTGCCACATCTTCTTTATCCAGTCATCTATTGATGGGCTTTTTGGTTGTTTCCATGTCCTGGCCACTGTGAACAATGCTGCTATAAACATGGGGCTGCATGTGTCTTTACGTATCAATGTTTCTGAGTTTTTGGGATATATACCCAGTAGAGGGATTGCTGGGTCATAAGGTAGTTCTATTTTCAGTTTTTTGAGGAACCACCATACTTTCTTCCATAATGGTTGTACTACTTTACATTCCCACCAACAGTGTATGAGGGTTCCTTTTTCTCCACAGCCTCTCCAACATTTGCTATTACCTGTCTTGCTAATGACAGCTAATCGAACAGGTGTGAGGTGGTATCTCATTGCCGTTTTGATTTGCATTTCTCTAATAGCTAAAGAAGATGAGCATCTTTTCATATATCTGTTGGCCATTTGTATTTCTTCCTGGGAGAAGTGTCTATTCATATCCTCTTCCCATTTTTTAATTGGATTGTTTGTTTGTTTGTTGTTTCTCTTAACAACTTTGAAGTATACAGTACACTGTTCTTAACTCTAGTCATAATGCTGTACATTAGACCTTTAAAACTATTTCTTTTATAACTGGAAGTTTGTCCTACCATCTTTGACTATCATCTCCCCATTCTCTCTCACTATCCCCCAGTCCCTGGTAACCACAACTATACCACTATATATGCTTTCTTTGTCCAATATTTGGATAAAAACACTTGGGTGTTTTCATACCTTGGCTATTATGAATAATATTGCAATGCACATGGGAGTATAGCAATCTCTTTGAGATACTGATTTCTTTTCTTTTTGGAGATATACCTGATGATTAATGATGTTAAGTCCTGTTTGATGTACCTGTTGGCCATTTGTATGTCTTCTTTGAAAAATGGCTATTCAGACCTGCCTATTTTTAAAATTGAGTTGTTTGTTTTTCTATCATTGAGTTGTATTAATTCTTCATATATATGTATTTTGGATATTAATCCCTTATAAGTTATATGAATTGCAAATATTTTGTTGTATCCCATAGTTTGCCTGGTCATTTTTTTGTGTGTGGCAGAGACAGAGAGAGTCAGAGAGAGGGACAGATAGGGACAGACAGACAAGAAGGAGAAAGATGAGAAACATCAGTTCTTTGTTGCGGTTCCTTAGTTGTCCATTGATTGCTTTCTCATATGTGCCTTGACCAAGGGGCTACAGCAGACTGAGTGACCCCTTGCTTGAGCCAGCAGCCTTGGGCTCAATCTGGTGAGCCTTGCTCCAACTAGTTAAGCCCGCACTCAAGCTGGTGACCTTGGGGTTTCGAACCTGGGTCCTCCATGTCCCAGTCTGATGCTCTATCCACTGTGCCACTGCCTGGTCAGGGTTTTTTTTTTTTGGCTATGCAGAAGCTTTTTAATATGATGTAGTTATAGTGGTTTATTTTTGCTTTTGTTTTCTTTGCTTTAGGTGCCAAAAAAAAATTATTGCCAAGACCAATATCAAGGAGTTTTATTCCCTATGTTTCCTTTTGTACAGGTTTGATCTTATATTTAGGTCTTTAATCTATTTTGAGTTAATTTTGTGAGTTGTGTGAGATAGGGTTCCAATTTCATTCTTCTGCACATGATTGTCCAGTTTCCCAACACTATTTAATGAAGAGACTATGCTTTCTTCATTGAGTATTCCTGGCTTTCTCATCAAATATTAGGTGATTATATACGTGAGGGTTTATTTCTGGGCTCTGGATTCTGTTCCATTGGCCTTTGTGTCTATTTTTATGCTAGTACCATACCGTTTTTATTACTATGGCTTTGTAGTATAGTTTAAAATCATGTAATATGATGCATCGTGCTTTGTTCTTTCCCAGTATTGCTTTGGCTATGTGGGCTCTTTTGTGATTCCAAACAAACTTTAGGATTGTTTTGAAGAAACTGTGAAACATGGTATTAAAATTTTGATAGGGATTACATTGAATGTTTTTTTGCTTTATAATAACGCCATCTAAGGAATTTATTGAACACTATTACTAATAAAGTAGCAAACCACTAGTAAAGCACAAGGTGACAAATGTGGACCACCAACTCAACAGGGAGGTCATTCCTCAGCTGAAGTTCAACCTCACAGTTCAGTAGACACTTTTGAATAGAGCCTGAAGTTCCTTAGAAATCAGTGGAAGAGGATTTTGTTCTTTGTACAAAACACTAGGCAACTATAGACTATCTATTTAATCACAGATTTCAATGGGAAAATGCAAGAAACCCAAAATATTAGAATAAAAAAGGAGAATTCCAGATTAACCTAGAAGACAATCATTCATTGGCTCTACCTAATCAATGGTCTTCAGCATTTTCTGGGGGGTCAGATATTTAGTTACCATGCTCTGTGATATTTTTAGGCACCTAACGGATACCAAACACGTGCTGGAAAGTCTGGTATTAAGACATGCAGTTTGTCATCAAAAACCTTACTGTCTCAGGAACTAGAATTCCACATTGTGTCCATGTGTGCATGCATGCATGTGTGCATGCTTGATTTTAACGTAGTCTAAACTATAAATTGTTCTTAATTTATAGAATAAATTTTGCATTCATTCTTTATTAATTTTTCACTGTATTTCTCAATAAACTCTAAGACCCTGCTATTTGAGAGATAGCTGAAAGAGGCACACTTACCTGATTGATCCCTCTGGATAGCAGTGTCTTATTCTGACCTGGCCACCTGTTATACTTGCTGAAGAACTTGGCCTGGACAGGCTTATTTAAAGCTGGAAGTGTTATTTTGAGCAAGGACACATTCTCCCTTTCCAATGGGGAAAAATCACTGTGAATGGTTGTACATAAAAGGGATATTAAATAAAATAGATAAAAGAGTTGTTAATCTCTTTTTAAGAAATTTTGACAAGCATCCAAATCTTCTTTTTTGGGGGGAAATAATTTTTTCATAAACTGTATCATTATTATCTGGGCATAATTAATTAGCTGGAAATGATTCCTTACACAGACAATGGGGATACTGTGGTCTTTGCATTTTTCTTACATTCTTCTGTAGTTCAGAACTTTATGTTTAAAATAATGAATAAAGGGTAAAGAATCTGTTCCAACCTGCACGGAGACACCAACACCTCTAGCGTAATTTCATGGTGCTAGCAGAGGCTGAAACTGCTATTTTCATATTTTTAAAAGAAGCTCTTCTAACCATCTCACCTAAGGCTTTAAAGTTAATTATTTCAAGCTCAATCACATCTTCTTGGTGATTTTTGGCATTTTAAAATATTTTTAAAGTTGATTTGAGAGAGAGCGAGAGAGAGAAGCAATTATTTGTTATTCTGCTTAGTTGTGCACTCATTGGTTGCTTCTGAAATGCCATCTGTGCTCCGACGGGGGCGGGGACTGACCCCGGCAACTTTGGCGTTTCCGAACAGTGCTTTGACCAACTGAGGTAACTGGCCAGGGCCTGATTTTTTGGCATTTCTAATAGAGAAAGTTGGCTTTCTTTTGACATATGGTATGATAATCATATCCAAATAAACAATATGGGCTTTAGTCAAAAGACTGACTTGTTCCTTCTAAAAGCTATTCAGCATCTTAAGCTAGACAGCTGCGGTCGTGCTTTAAATCTTCCACCTGATTTGAAGAGGAGGAGCTTGAATCCATGCTTGACAATTTAGTTCAAAAGCTTTCCGTTAGTTCCCCTCACCCAGATTTATACATTTGGAGTCACATGTGAGAACTGCACCTTTCATTGCTTTTCATAATGATTAATTGCTGTGCAACAAAGGTTTCCCCAAATCCTCCAACAGAGCTTCCTTCTGGCTTACAATGAATGTAGCTCCTTTGACAAATTCACTTGCAGGAAGGCGGGAAAGAGCTTATTTTAAATAGGGAACACATCTCCATTTGTCATAAACTCAAACTAAGCTTTTCATAGCTGCTTTTCAGTTTCTTTGTCTCCCCCAATCACCTCTGAACAGGGGGAAATCTCTCCTTCATTATGATGTGACTGAGGTACACTGTTCGCCTCTTGAAATGTTCCAACCCAATTTCCTCCCTTTCTTTTAAATGGTAAGCGTGAGGTCATAGATTAGAAAATGCATGGATTTTTCAGTTACGATTCCATTTATTAAGCTCTGACAGAATTACTCTAGTTATATCTAGTTGCAGTGCACTACAATTTACTAAAAGAGACTATAGTGCATCTTTTTAAAATAGGGTTGAACATATCCCACTATATTCAGTTAATAGAGATTTAGCAGAAATATACAGAACATTCCTTTATTTTTCTGACTTTATGACATTTTTGAAAACCCCATATAATAATAATCTATAAAATGTAATTTTTCTTTCTAAAAGATTGTCTTGTGGGTTTGGTATTTCTCAACTATCTAAAATGTATTATTGTACAAAGTTTGCAGGTACACGTATCTCTTACAGCAGAGCACTTAATAACAAGAAAACAAATCTCAGTATGTCAGTTTACTGTGGAGTTACAGGTTTTCTTTAGTTACTTTCTGATTTAAATTGGCTCATAAGAAAGTGTCTTCATGGTCCTTTAGCTGTTGCATAACAAACAATAGAAAAATCATCTTAATGGTCATTTTAATTTTTACGAACTGTAATGATGTAAGCCACAACAGACTAGTTAAGTGGCTAAATAATAGGGATGCTAGAGATTACAGGTCAGCTTTTTTTTTGTCTTAATTTTACCAGGAATAACAAAGAAACTTTGATGTTATAAAAACTGTTCAGTCACAATGGCCATTCATATAGGAATGGTTGGGCTAGGAAATGAAATCATCCCATGCACTATGCTCCAAGTATATCAAATAAATGTGAAATATATATTCATAGCTCTCTGTGAACATTAGAATGCTATACTAATTAAAACAGTATGGTATTGGCATAAAAACAGACACATAGATCAATGGAACAGAATAGAGAGCTCAGAAATAAACCCATGCATACCTATGTGGTTAATTAATTTACAACAGAGGAGCCAAGAATACACAATGGAGAAGGGACAGTTTCTTCAATGTTGGGAAAACTGGACAGCTAAATGCAAAAGAATGAAACCGGACCACTGTCTTACACCATGCATAAAATTACTCAAAATGGATTAAAGGCTTGAAACTCAAGACCTGCAACCATGAACCCCATAGAGGAAAACATAGATGGTAAGCTAGTTGACATAGGTCTTGGCTATAATTTTTTAAGTCTGAAACCAACAGCAAAAATAAACAAAGATTGGGACTTAATAAAATTGAAAAAGAAAGGAAACCATTAACAAAATGAAAAGGCAACCTACTGAATGCAAGAACATATTAGAAGGTCATATATATATTCAATAAGGGGCTAATATCCAAATTTATATAAAGAACTCTTAGAACTCAATAGCAGAAATAATGAAATCAAAACAAAACCAATCTGATTGAAAATGGGCAGAAGATCTGAGCAGACATTTTCTCAAAGAAGACATACAGATGGCCAGTAAAAACATGAAGAGATGCTCTAATCAGGGAAATGCAAATAAAACCACAACAAGATATCACTTCACACCTATTAGAATGACTATTATCAAAATAGTATTTTCTAATAGTTTTTCTATTTTTTATGGTAGCCTAAAATATGGTAAATAAAAGTGAATTAGAACATAATAAATAGAGTGACGTCACGGAAATGGCGCCGTGAGCAGCGCGTCCGACAGATCTCCCCAAAATCACAACAAATTTATCAACTAGAAACAGGAAAATTTATCCTCGGAGCATTCCGGAGTTCCACACAAACTGAAAGTGAAAGGACTGTTATCATTTGAATCTGAGAGACGAGGGTGTGGAGGAAGCTACCGCAGGGACGTTCATTCAAGCCGCGAGGAAGTGCGCCTGTGGTGAGTCGGCCCACACTCGGGAGCCGTGAGCAGCCGCTGCAAGCAGCCGCCGCGAGGAGCAGCCGCAGGCGCGTGCCCGGTTCGGTTGCAGAGCGAGCACCGCCCACACTCTGGAGCGGCGAGAAGCCGCTGGCGCGCCCGGTCCGGGTGCAGAGCGAGCACCGCTAACGTTCCCAGTGGCCCGCGCACTGAGAGTGAGAGTCGCCAGCCACCGGTGCCCGGAGCACCCCATTCGCGCGTATACCCTGGGCATTCCACGCGCCCAGAGCGCCCTGCTGGCCCGCACACCCAGGGTGCCCCATCATCCGGCGCCCGGTGCGCCCCAGCCGCCAGCAGCGGGGGGAGCGGAAGAGGCCCCAGGGCGGTATTCCCTACTTGGGAGATTCTCTCCGCGGGCGGGGCACCTCACCCAGCCATTCAAGCTAACAATCAAGCGTTGGGGGAGGGGCGCGCGCAGGCAGCCTGAAATACCTTCGGGAGCACAGCTGCGACCCAATCACTGAAATTAGCTTAACCCGTGAAATCTGCGCACCCTCGGTTCTAATTGATAAGATCTCTCTCAGTTCAGCGACCCAAGACAAGAGGCGTGATATTTTTTAGTGCCTCTCGCTAAAGGGGCGGGGGCAACTTCTGATTGATAGAACCTCCATATTCAGGGATAAACGCTAACAAGAAGGACTTGGCAGATAATAAGATCTATACTACACTAGTCGCAAGCAGAGACTAGTGCCTCTTCTTCCCAGCCGAAACAGGCTACAAAGTGTGGAAAGCCTGGGTTGAGAGGTCCAACTAAATGCTAGGCACTGAACAGTCACCTTGACAACAATTGACTCCCACCCCCGCCTGATTACACTGGAGGCCCTGACTACCAGAGCCTTTCCCAAAGCCTTGCACTGAGTGGGGATAGAGTGGGGATTTCCCAGCTCTTTGAGCCTCTTACTCCCCAGGCAGAAGCAGTTGCAGCCTTATAGCTGGATCACCAGGCTGCTAATTCAGGAAGAGGGGACTAGGAGAGAGAATCCAGGAAAGCAAACTCTCTCATCGTTGGACCCTGCAAACGCCAACAAGCCTTGACTATCAGCAAGACTAAAGCCAATTATATGACATTGCCATAGAATCCCATCAACTGCAAATCCCTACCTAAGTGTGACACAGGGGCAGAGCCTGGGGTAGAGTCACCGACCAGGAAGAGGGAGAGAAAAGAAAAAGGAAGAAGTTAACATCTCAAAATCAAGAAAAATCCACAGACTTTACAACTTGTTCCACTAATTTTTTTTTTTGTTGTTGTTGTTTGTTTCTTCTATCTTATTGCCTTTATTTCCTCCACCTCGGACCTTCTATTCTCTGCCCATCTTATGCTTCCCTTTTCTTGAACTACACTACCCATAAGTGTTACATTTTATTTCTCTTCTTCATCCTCACCCTCCTTTAAGGTTATACTCCAAAACACTTAACTCTCACTCTCTCCTCTTTTGTTTTATTTTGTTTTGCTTTATCTTGTTTTTTTCTCTTCCTTTTTTATTTCTTCCTTCGTTTTTCTCTTTTTCTTATTTTTTCCTTTCTATTCGTTTTTTCTTTTCTCGTTTTACTTTCATCCCATTTAATCCTCAATCACGAACAAATTAGTTAATTTGGGACTCAAGGCTTTTTTTTGGCTTTATTTTTCTTTTTCGCTTTTGTTTTTGTTTTTTTATTGTTTGTTTATTTTTGTGGCATTTTGGGTCCTCCCAACCCAAGGTCTCCATTGTATTTAGTCTTCGCTCCACTTAATACAACAGATTTTTACTTATCATTTTTATTTTTTTCTTCTTTATTATTCTTTTTTTTGTCCTTTTTTCTGGTTCCCTCTTATCCCTCTCATTATATCTCTTAGTTGACCATCACTCACAAGCAAATCATTTTATGCTTGTCTAAGATTTTCTTCCTTTTTTTTTTTTTTTTTTTTTGCATTTAGTAGGTCCTTACTCCCCTTTTTTTGCCCCTTGAACTCTTCACCCCAAATCAGGCCCTCCATTATAGGCATGATATTTCCCTGAGGAGGGGAGAGGAGGGAAAGAGAAGAAAGAAAAAAAGGGGGAAATAATAAATTATTACTGTTTTTTTTTTTGTGGGGTGTTTTACCTTTTTTTTTTTTTTTTACTTTTTACTCTTTATTAATTCTAATTAGTGCTATCAACAAGACCACCCTCAGATGCCAATAAGAAAGAGGAAATCGAATATTATGGATACAAAAGAAAGAGAAGTAACACAAATAGATGTGGAAAAATCTATGGAGAAAAGACTTAACATATTGGAAGCCTTGGAGCTAAATGACAGAGAATTTAAAATAGAAATCTTAAAAATACTCAGAGATATACAAGAAAACACAGAAAGGCAATATAGGGAGATCAGAAAACAACTCAATGAACACAAAGAATATATTGCCAAGGAAATTGAAACTATAAAAACAAATCAAACAGAAATGAAAAACTCAATTCACGAGCTGAAAAACGAGGTAACAAGCTTAGCTAGCAGAACAGCCCAGATTGAAGATAGGATTAGTGAAATAGAAGACAAACAACTTGAGGCACAACAGAGAGAAGAAGAAAGAGACTCAAAAATAATAAAAAATGAGAAAGCCCTACAGGAATTGTCTGACTCCATCAGAAAGAATAACATAAGAATAATAGGTATATCAGAGGGACAAGAGAAAGAAAATGGAATGGAGAATATACTCAAACAAATAATAGACGAGAACTTCCCAAGCCTGTGGAAAGAACTAAAGCCTCAAATTCAAGAAGCAAACAGAACACCGAGTTTTCTTAACCCCAACAAACCCACTCCAAGGCACATCATAATAAAGATGACACAAACCAATGACAAAGAAAAAATTCTCAAGGCAGCCAGGGAAAAGAAGAGTACAACATATAAAGGAAGGCCTATTAGATTATCATCAGATTTCTCAGCAGAAACTCTACAAGCTAGAAGAGAGAGGACCCCAATATTTAAAGCCCTGAAAGAGAGGAACTTTCAGCCAAGAATACTATACCCATCAAAGCTATCCTTCAAGTATGAAGGAGATATAAAAACATTCACAAATTCAGAAAAGATGAGAGAATTTATCAACAGAAAGCCCCCACTCCAGGAAATACTAAAGGGGGTTTTCCAACCAGATTCAAAGAACAAAAGAAAACAACACCACAAGTAACAGCTCCACCAAGAACACAATAAAACCAAATTTAAACTGTGACAACAAAGGAAAAAAAGGGGGGAGAGGATGGAGATTAACAGTAGCAAAGGACGATGAAGTGCAGAAATACTTATAAGATAGGGTACTACAATGAATATGGTAGGTACCCTTTTCATTACTTAATGGTAACCACCCTAGAAAAAACCACCACAAAAACACTTGACTTAAAAAAGGTAGCAACAGAGGAAAGAAGTATGGAACACAAACAAACAAAAACAAATGATAGAAAAACAAAAGAGAAGAATCAAACTATATACAAAACTAGCAAAAAACAATTTATAAAATGGCAGTAGGGAACCCACAAGTGTCAATAATTACACTAAATGTAAATGGATTAAACTTACCAATAAAAAGACACAGAGTAGCAGAATGGATTAAAAAAGAAAATCCAACTATATGCTGCCTACAAGAAACACATCTAAGCAACAAGGATAAAAACAAATTCAAAGTGAAAGGCTGGAAAACAATACTCCAAGCAAACAACACCCAAAAAAAAGCAGGTGTAGCAATACTCATATCTGATAATGCTGACTACAAGACAGAAAAAGTACTCAGAGACAAAAATGGTCATTTCATAATGATTAAGGGGACACTGAATCAAGAAGACATAACAATCCTTAATATATATGCACCAAACCAAGGAGCACCAAAATATATAAGACAGCTACTTATTGACCTTAAAACAAAAACTAACAAAAATACAATCATACTTGGAGACCTCAATACTCCGCTGACGGCTCTAGATCGGTCATCCAAACAGAGAATCAATAAAGAGATAGTGGCCTTAAACGAAATACTAGAACACCTGGATATGATAGACATCTACAGGACACTTCATCCCAAAGCGACAGAGTATACATTTTTCTCTAGTGTACATGGAACATTCTCAAGAATTGACCATATGTTGGGCCACAAAGACAATATCAGCAAATTTAGAAAAATTGAAATTGTACCAAGCATATTTTCTGATCATAAAGCCTTGAAACTAGAATTCAACTGCAAAAAAGAGGGGGAAAAACCCACAAAAATGTGGAAACTAAACAACATACTTCTAAAAAATGAATGGGTCAAAGAAGAAATAAGCGCAGAGATCAAAAGATATATACAGACAAATGAAAATGAAAATACGACATATCAGAATCTCTGGGATGCAGCAAAAGCAGTAATAAGAGGAAAGTTCATATCACTTCAGGCCTATATGAACAAACAAGAGAGAGCCGAAGTAAACCACTTAACTTCACACCTTAAGGAACTAGAAAAAGAAGAACAAAGACAACCCAAAACCAGCCGAAGAAAGGAGATAATAAAAATCAGAGCAGAAATAAATGAAATAGAGAACAGAAAAACTATAGAAAAAATCAATAAAACAAGGAGCTGGTTCTTTGAAAAGATCAACAAAATTGACAAACCCTTGGCAAGACTCACCAAGGAAAAAAGGCACAGGACTCAAATAAATAAAATCCAAAATGAAAGAGGAGAGATCACCACAGACATCATAGATATACAAAGAATTATTGTAGAATACTATGAAAAATTATATGCCACCAAATACAACAATCTAGAAGAAATGGATCAATTCCTAGAACAATACAACCTTCCTAGACTGAGTCATGAAGAAGCAGAAAGCCTAAACAGACCAATCAGCAGGGAGGAAATAGAAAAAACTATTAAAAACCTCCCCAAAAATAAAAGTCCAGGCCCAGACGGTTATACTAGTGAATTCTATCAAACATTCAAAGAAGACTTGGTTCCTATTCTACTCAAAGTCTTCCAAAAAATTGAAGAAGAAGCAATACTTCCAAACACATTTTATGAGGCCAACATAACCCTCATACCAAAACCTGGCAAGGATGGCACAAAGAAAGAAAACTACAGACCAATATCTCTAATGAATACAGATGCTAAAATTCTAAACAAAATACTGGCAAACCGAATACAACAACATATTAAAAAAATAATACATCATGATCAAGTGGGATTCATCCCAGAATCTCAAGGATGGTTCAACATACGCAAAACGGTTAACGTAATACACCATATCAACAAAACAAAGAGCAAAAACCACATGATCTTATCAATAGATGCAGAAAAGGCTTTTGATAAAATACAACACAATTTTATGTTTAAGACTCTCAACAAAATGGGTATAGAAGGAAAATATCTCAACATGATAAAGGCCATATATGATAAACCATCAGCCAACATCATATTAAACGGCATAAAACTGAGGACTTTCTACCTTAAATCAGGAACAAGACAGGGTTGTCCACTCTCTCCACTCTTATTTAACGTGGTGCTAGAAGTTCTGGCCAGAGCAATCAGACAAGACAAAGAAATAAAAGGCATCCATATCGGAAAAGAAGAAGTAAAGGTATCACTTTTTGCTGATGATATGATCCTATACATCGAAAACCCGAAGGACTCCACAAAAAGATTATTAGAAACAATAAACCAATACAGTAAGGTCGCAGGATACAAAATTAACATACAAAAGTCCATAGCCTTTCTATATGCCAACAATGAAATATTAGAAAACGAACTCAAAAAAATAATCCCCTTCACGATTGCAACAAAAAAAATAAAATACCTAGGAATAAACATAACAAAGAATGTAAAGGACCTATATAATGAAAATTACAAAGCATTGTTAAGGGAAATCGAAAAAGATACAATGAGATGGAAAAATATTCCTTGCTCTTGGATAGGAAGAATAAATATAATCAAAATGGCCATATTACCCAAAGCAATATACAAATTTAATGCAATTCCCATCAAAATCCCTATGAGATTTTTTAAAGAAATGGAACAAAAAATCATCAGAGTTATATGGAACTATAAAAAACCCCGAATAGCCAAAACAATCCTAAGGAAAAAGAATGAAGCTGGGGGCATTACAATACCTGACTTTAAACTATATTATAGGGCCACGACAATCAAAACAGCATGTTATTGGCAGAAAAATAGACACTCAGACCAATGGAACAGAATAGAAAGCCCAGAAATAAAACCACATATATATGGTCAAATAATCTTTGATAAAGGGGCCAACAACACACAATGGAGAAAAGAAAGCCTCTTCAACAAATGGTGTTGGGAAAACTGGAAAGCCACATGCAAAAGAATGAAACTCGACTACAGCCTGTCCCCGTGTACTAAAATTAATTCAAAATGGATCAAAGAACTAAATATAAGACCTGAAACAATAAAGTACATAGAAGAAGACATAGGTACTAAACTCATGGACCTGGGTTTTAAAGAACATTTTATGAACTTGACTCCAATGGCAAGAGAAGTGAAGGCAAAGATAAATGAATGGGACTACATCAGAATAAAAAGTTTTTGCTCAGCAAGAGAAACTGATATAAAAATAAACAGACAGCCAACTAAATGGGAAATGATATTTTCAAACAACAGCTCAGATAAGGGCCTAATATCCAAAATTTACAAAGAACTCATAAAACTCAACAACAAACAAACAAACAATCCAATAAAAAAATGGGAAGAGGACATGAATAGACACTTCTCCCAGGAAGAGATACAAATGGCCAACAGATATATGAAAAGATGCTCAGCTTCATTAGTTATTAGGGAAATGCAAATCAAAACTACAATGAGATACCACCTCACCCCTGTTAGATTAGCCATTATCAACAAGACGGGTAATAGCAAATGTTGGAGAGGCTGTGGAGAAAAAGGAACCCTCATTCACTGTTGGTGGGACTGTAAAGTAGTACAACCATTATGGAGGAAAGTATGGTGGTTCCTCAAAAAACTGCAAATAGAACTACCTTATGACCCAGCAATCCCTCTACTGGGTATATACCCCAAAACCTCAGAAACATTGATACGTGAAGACACATGTAGCCCCATGTTCATTGCAGCACTGTTCACAGTGGCCAAGACATGGAAACAACCAAAAAGCCCTTCAATAGAAGACTGGATAAAGAAGATGTGGCACATATACACTATGGAATACTACTCAGCCATAAGAAATGATGACATCAGATCATTTACAGCAAAATGGTGGGATCTTGATAACATTATAAGGAGTGAAATAAGTAAATCAGAAAAAAACAAGAACTACATGATTCCATACATTGGTGGAACATAAAAATGAGACTAAGAGACATGGACAAGAGTGTGGTGGTTACCAGGGGTGGGGGGAGGGAGGACAGGGGGAGAGTTAGGGGGAGGGGGAGGGGCACAGAGAACTAGATAGAGGTTGGTGAAGGACAATCTGACTTTGGGCGAGGGGTATGCAACATAATCTAATGACAAAATAACCTAGACATGTTTTCTTTGAATATATGTACCCTGATTTATTAATGTCATCCCATTACCATTAATAAAAATTCATTAAAAAAAAAAAAAAAGAACATAATCAATAAATGAATAAGTAAATAAGTAAGTAAATAAATAAATCAATCCCATCACTTACTCATTAGTATAGTCTAATCAATACTGTCTTTAAGCTGCTGGCCCACCTGTGCTCTTAAAACTACTTTTTATTTCATAAAAAATTCAGGTGTAGATATCTTTGTTGATATATGCCCCTTGATTAATGTAGCTAATTTATAAACTGCCCAAAGAAAGTGAACTTTCAAAGAACACAGGGAACAATTGTTTGCATTTTTTATTCTTGGAGAAAAAGCCTTAGATTTCAAATATTTTACATAGAAATAACCTTTTTTTTTTTAAAAAAAAGATTTCTTTGCTGTGCAAAATTGAGAAACAAACTTATGTTAGTGGATTCCTCCTTAAAGGTAAAGAACATAGTGTACTGACTGTAACGAATATTTGTGCATTACCATGATTGGGAATAAACATAAGGCAAGTCATCATTTCTATAATTGTAATGCTCTTTCTGTGTCACTGGGTTCTTATAGAAACATCAGGTAAATATATCTGCCTCTTTATTTTTACTGTCTGGCCATGATGGCAAACAAAAAGAACCAGACTCATAATTATCATATGTAAATAACTGTTTTATAAATAATACATGATTTTAGCTTGTAGATGAGAAAGGCTGTCTGGCTCAGGGGCTGGCTAAACAGGCGGGGGGAATCTGGGCACTGTGCGTAGCTGTGTGCCTGTGTTAGTTAATGCTCCCGTTTCCTTCCTGAAAGAGCTTTTTTGAGTGTTGTCAAATCAAGAACCCATAAACCGTTAGAGGGCGCAAGAAGCTAAACACTTCTGGGGGGTGGGGGGAGATTTGTATGTGGGGACTGGGTTCCATACATGCTAGGAAGCAGAAATGACCATAGGTAATTTGGTTGTGGTCTGGACATCAGGTAATAGGAATTCTGAAGATGAGGACTAGGAACATCTTCACTCGTAGGTTTGTAGATTAGACGAATCCTACGGAGTCTTTTAATTAGTGCTCCCCTCCGCTAGCACACATGATAAGCTAGCCTAGATATAGATGCCAGCTTGTATATTCTGGGGTCTATTACTAATCAATGTCTCAGTTCTTTGACTCATCCTCTTTCCTGGCCTCCTCATCCTCCCCATGCCCTGGGCATTACTAAGTTAATGGCTTTGACTTTACTCCTGTATTTACACCTTTATTCACTCAGTTTAAAAGACCAATATGAGGAGAGCAATCAACGGACAATTAAAATGATGCAACAAGTTGATGCTTCCCATCTCTCTCCCTTCTTGTCTGTCTCCATCTCTGACTCTCTATTTCTCTCACTTTAAAAAGGTAAAATAAAAGACCAGAAGGAAAGTGTTAACATGGCAAACTAACAATTGAGTGTATCTCTGCAATGTATAATGAAAAGCACTTGCAAGTTTTGATTGAATTACTAAAGTTGAATTGTGGTTACAATTTTCTAGCACTATGTTTATTATGTAAGGAAGACCTGTATTGCTGTTTTTTTGTTTTTGTTTTTGTTTTTTTTAGCAAACCAGCTAACTGGAAGGCAAATTTTTATCAAGCAGTGTACAGTGCTTATGCTAATGATCGAGGCATTTTGAAGCTCTCCTGATAAGGATAGATATTTAATAGATTAAAGGATATATACAATGTTTATGGTTATTTTTGAGTTCTTTATATAAGTTATTTACTATCTAGGTCTCACTAAAAATTTATTACTAGCTTCTTGGTGAGGATGGTGCTCTTTTCAAAAAACACTTTTAAGGCTACTGCTTACTGTTAATGTACAGGCTAGCTATATTTTAAGTTATTTTTTAAAAGCATCTTGGATATTTTGGTTCAAAACTCCTCCAGTGCTGACTAGGAGAGCTGTGATTGTTTTTAGCTATTCTTTTTTAAGAGGCAAATAATAATTTATATTGTTAGTGGTTAGTATAGAATTTTTCTTGCCTTTCAGAACTGAAGAACTCCCTGAGGGCTAGTGCAAGTCATCTGGATTGCGTGGTGCAGACATTCGTGTCAAATGTGCAATTAGGCAGCTAGTACATGGGGGAGTGGGAGACATTTTCCACGGTTCTTGGAATTTGTGTTCTTCTTGAAACCCTGAGTCATAGAAAAATGAATATAGGAGTTCTTTCTGTCTCCAGCCAAGGTAGGAGATGAAAGGTGATGGGAAAAATTATTTGACTTGAATATTCTATATTTGGGGAAACACTAAAAACTCCTGTGATCCTTTGAGAAGATTGTCTATGCAGACACTTGAGCTTCATCTTTGTAATGGATGCCCTCAAATCTTGCATACTATCACCCTGCATTTCTTTTTTCTATAAACTAACTCTTTTCTCTCTAATCAGTGTGGATATCTTTTGCTATTTGATTATTTAGTTTTGTTAACTATCTTTGGTGGATAAATAAATCCTCTTTACTATTTTTCTAGTACAAATATTTATCGACTTATGACCTATGCAACTTATGACCATTTGACTGTATGACCACAATCGCAGCATTACCATCTCCGTGTGCACCATTTCAACTGTTATCCCAGACTCGGTACAGCAATTTGTGTTTTGTGTCTTGGATATTTTTCATCAAACCCCTCCCAAGATGTCTACCAAGAGGAAATTATCTTTGTAAATATTAAACCAGTTGTACTGGTAATGCAGTGTTTTACTTAAATCTGACGAATGTAAAAATAAGAAACAAAATGGTGTAGAGATGATGCAAATGGCATAAAATGAACAAAGAAAATTATGATATATAACAATAATGAATGAAAATTATGATAAAATATGACTTAAAGATTTTTATAACATCATTTCACAGTACTGTACATATAGCCTACTCAACTTACGACCAAATCATGTTACGACCGGTCTGTTGGAACCAATCGTGGTCATAAGTCGAGCGGTAGCTGTACATCACTTTATAGAGATGGTTTTGTGTTCTATGGTAAACAATGTTTCTCAAATTTAGTCTGCAAGAGACTACATCAGAAATGATAGCGGCAGTTAATACAGGCATTCCCCCTCCTTTGTGTGTGTGGTTGTGTGTGTCTGCATTTCTCTGGGTATCTATGCATTTCCTAGGAGATTGTTATGCAAAGCATTGTGTGGAAACACCTCCAATCAATGTCACATTCTAAATCCCCTCATCTGACCCTTACAAAAATATGTGGGAAATCCTCAAAGTTATCTGTTGGGTCAGATATTCAGACAGTGACAATGTTATGTGGGTTGTGAAGAGGTAGAATTTTCCTCTCTGTGTAAGAATATCCTTCTTGTGGAGTTAATCTCCTTTTAGGCTTTTCCTGTGGGATTGGTGTTAAAGTGAGACCAGCTTGTGAGGCTGTGCTGAGTCTTCTCCAGCCTGGGAGGATGTGCCAGAAGGCCAGCGCTCAGGAGAAAGGAGGCAGGAAGTAGTATCTAAGTGGGCTTCCATAGAGGGCGGGTCTTGGGTTAGAGTAGAAAAGAGCAGGTAGGGTACTCATGGCTTTCATGAAGTTCAGGGAGTGGAATCCTAGTTAGTAAGATAATATTAATTTTCTTGGAGAACATCATCTTTGTTGTAAATCCTCCTTGGAGGTAATATCATGGAAGACTGTGTGAGAGGAGTGGTGGAGTCCTTTAGTGCCTCTGAGTGTTTTACCCTAGGAGACCCTTAACCTTTTGATCTAACATGTTACATTAAAAAGCAAAACAAGATAAAAATAATAGCAACATGCCCCAAACCTGTTATAAAAAAGTCAAGATTAGAATTATTTAAAAAAGCTTTTTTTTTTTTAAAGTCTTGCCCTTGATATGTGATCTTGGCCTGTTACCATGTATTATCTATCTGTTTTTCAGGCCCTAAAATCTAGTTTTTATTAGGTTGTCATTTGACTTTGTATTGACTATGAAAGTCCCAGTACTATTTACTTTCAAAGCAGGTTCAACTGCTGAAGTGTAACCTGTACCAGAGACAGAAGCTTGTGGATCCTTCCCAGGCATCATTAGTATGTCTGTGGGTGGGTTTGTGAACTCTCACAGAAGGGTTGTTTAACACAAATGTCATCCTATTTAACTTGACCATTTAAAGGGCTAATTTTTCATAATGTAGCAACTTGAACAGATTCTGTATCTTTTTTTTGGCTGAACTGCTTTCTTTCCAACCTATTATTATTATTTTTTTAAGTGTGAAAGGCTTTAGATCAGATACAGAGATATTCATAACACTAAAGAAAGCTTAATTAATATCAACGAAAAATTCACAGTAAGAGAAAATAAAAGCAGCAAGCAAAAGAGAGCACATATGCTAGATCCAGAAGTCCACAGAGAATAAACCCAGGATGCTTAACGCCTTTAGGACAGTCTGTCAGATCAAGGGAGGGAGAATAAAAAGTTAAATCTGAGTTAAAAGAGCAATCCCTCCTTGCATAGAGAATATACCAAAGACCAAGACACTGAACCATCAAATCTCTTTGCTTTTTTCTTTCTTTCTATTAAACTAGACTTTTGTGATCACGTGGCATGTTATGGGGCAGGCCTCTCAGAAAGGCTTTCATAGGTGGACGTGCAGGCTTGGTGGGGGGATGGAAGGCCAGGCTGGAGTATGACCACCTCCGTTCGAGGCCTGTATCTCAGAGGAGAGAGTTCCTGTGCATGAGACCAGAAATAGCATCAAATACGTAGTGTATGGTCACGGTCCAGCCACGACGAGTCTATTACGGGGTCTTTGAATGGATAAAGGTGTGGAATTGAATAAGTGATAGGCAGAGACTTAAAGATATATATTATACATATAGATGGGCTCGGGAGGATGGCACGGAGAACAGTCTCTACTGTTCCTGAGCCGTAACATGGCCGCTCCCCAAAACGCACCAGTTTTTGTTCAGGGAAAAAAACACGGACCATTAGCAATTCAGTTGTTTCTAAGACAACTCAAAGACAACCCCCACCATATCATTCAAATCTAACTTTACACCAATAAGAAACTAGCTTCCAGCCTCTCCTGGAGAACATGGGTGGGACAAGCGAGAATCAGGTATATAGCTCTTTGTTAACTAGGCAGGTGAGATGGGGGTTGGGCCCAGCACTTTGGTCCCCAAGATATCCAGATTGTAAAATACCCTGTTTAATTTCGGCTCCCAACAGTGTATGATGGGTCTGTAGCAATTGTAGAACCTTTGAGTCACTGTCCTCTTTTGTGTCTCTAATGGCCTGGGTCCATTTTATAAATCTTTGCTTGGTTTGAGCCTTGGTGATAGGACATAGTGTGATGGACCAGTGCTAATGACAATAACTCAAGGACTGAATCAAACAAGATCTTTAACATGTTAAGATATTTCTTATGAGGAAATGAATTTTTCTTTGAAAGCATTTAAAAAGTAACTTTTGTGACTCAAACCAACCTGTTAATGGGAAAAGAGACAAGCGAATCATAGTGAGTGTGCAAGGGTGAGTGGAAAGTGTTGACTTTGTGATTTATTCAGAGGCCTTTCATGTAGACCACTGTGGGTCACTTCTGTTTCCACATTTGTGCACATCCATCCATATTTTGATCAGAATCCTAGCAAGAAACAGATGATACTCCCGATGGGGTAATTGAAGAGAGTTTAGTGAAGAGACTACTTTAAAGTTGTAGTTCTCAGCCATAGGTTATTAACTGAATAACACATTTTCCAAATGGCCATTTGACTGTGGGATTTCTGATAGAAACCCAACAGATTTCTCTGTGTGTTACATGGGTTGCTGTGGGAATATTGTGAGCTTGCAGTCTTTTTGGTAGCATAGCAACAATTCCAGGCGTGACTGTTTCCCAGTGCACTCAGCAGAGTGGCATGTTCACTGCTTTCCTATAATTCAATAGTGTTTGAGCCTCAACCTTACTGACCTGAGCCTGGCCTTAACCAATTACACTGTGGGAGGCGCTAATAACTTGGAGGGTAACCAAACTCTGCTTCATAGAATTCTTTTCTCGAGGCCTTGAAAATAAAGTGTGTTTAATGGTTTTTGGTATTATTTATGTCTGCACATATAAAACATACCTTATGATGTTAAGATAAAAAGTATCCTCTTGGCCCTGGCTGGTTGGCGTAGCGGTGGAGTGTCGGCCTGGTGTGTGGATGTCCCAGGTTCACTTCTGGGTCAGGGCACACTGGAGAAGCACCCATCTGCTTCTCCACCCCTCCCCCCTCTCGCTTCTCTCTCTCTCTCTCTTTCTCTATCTCTTCTCCTCCTCTCCTGCATCCATAGCTTGAATGGAGTGAGTTGGCCCGGGCGCTGAGGATGGCTCCATGGCTTCCACCTCATGTGCTAAAATGGCTCTGGTTGCAACAGAGCAAGGACCCCAGATGGGCAGAGCTCGCCTCCTAGTGGGCTGGTCACATGGATCCCGGTTGTGGTTCATGCGAGAGTCTGTCTCTGCCTCCCCTCCTCAGACTAAAAAAAAAAAAAAAATGTATCCCTTGTAAGGTGTTAGTTCCATAAATGATTATAAATATTTGCTGAGGAGAGCTGTCCATTGATGTGATCATCTGGAAATTATCTTACAGATAGTGGTTCAATTTGCTTCCCTCTGCTCAACAGTGACTTCTTTTCTTTTTCTTTATTTTTAAAAAAGAATTGAGAGAAAACAGTTCTCTAATCTTTTTCTTCTTTTTATTGAGATATAATTAATGTATAACATTATATTAGTGCCAGGTGTACAACATTATGATCTGGTACACGTGTATATTGTGAATGATTACCACAGTTTACAGTAATTTGCTAAAACCAAACAATCCTAAACCCAAACCCAAACCAAAACAAGACAAAATAAAAGCCCCCCATCCCAACAACCACAAACAAGTAACACTTGGGGATCCTTACTATTTATGCAAACACAACTAAATGTTTTGCTAATATTATTTGATACTTTCAATTATTATTTGACGCCTACCAGGTGTCATTATTCCCATTTTGCAGATTCCAAAACTGAAGCTCAGAGAAATAAACTAGTCTATCAAAACCACAGAGAAAGTTAGAGATGGATCGTGAGCCCACATCTTTCAGCCCTTGGGACTGGTTGTGTGAGCCACTTTCTCTCTCTCTCTGGGGACTGTGCTTTGTCAGTGTACATCCAGTGCCTAGCACAGGCTGTCACTTCAGGCATATAGTAAATGTGTTTGGGCTGATTTGATTCAGCTTGACAAAGATGTTCAGTTAGTCCATTTGTAAGACTGTGGAAGGTACGAGATATCTCTCCACTTCTCTAAGCGCTTTTGATTATATTTGGAATGCTTTTTGAGGAGTCAGAATTCCAGGAACCCAGTTTAAAACTCAAGAGCCCTGTACATTTGGTAGAGACAGCAGTTTTGTTTGGGACATGGTTCATACAGCCCATATGACATGTTGGCAAAGGGGTAAACGAGGGACGTTAGGCTGATGGATTTGAGTGAGGTAAGCAGGGAAAGGAAATGGATAAGTTTGTTGTTGCCTCAAAGGTTAATGGAAAAGATTTGTGCTTTGCTGAGCATAACTCACTGCATAAAAGATGTAGCAAAGTTGCTTAACAAGGTCACTCAGCTCTGGGGAGATTTTTGATCTATGCTCAATCAGATTCTTTCACCTGCCGTGGCCGGGCAAACCTTGCAAGTGGAGTCAACCAAATTGGTTACTCAGTATTCAAGTACCTAGATTGCACTTTCTTCGGGTTTAATTCCTTGTCACTGTCACGGCCTGGCAATGACACCTCCTAATTGAGTGAATTCAGTACTGCCTAGCAGCTTCTGTGCTGTGAGCCCCAAGGATACCTGTTTATCTTATTTAGGTTGCTGTTTGCTGAGGACAGAAATTTGTGTCAGCAGAGGGGCCAGCTTTGGAAGATAAGGAAGATCCTAGCACACAGGTATCAGTGATCACTGAATCACCTTCTAGATAAACAAAAAATAAACCAAATGTTGACATATTGAAGGCATAAGCACAGGGTTAAGAATTCAGACCAGCATTTTTGGTTTCGGCTGCCATTACTGATCCTTATGCCTTGGCCCAGTTCTGAGCCACCCAGTCCAGTGTTTCTATTCAGAGTTCACGGTAATGAGAAGAGATGGCAGAAATAGCTATCGCAGAAATGCCAGATTACTTGAGGTTAGTTTCCTGGAGATACTTGGACTTTGCTATTTTAAATATTGTTATAGTGAGTTGTGATGACATGCCTTGCCCGATTCTTTTTTCTGAGTAGTATATTATAGGAGATTGACTTCACGCTACTGTGTTCTAGCAGAAGACTTGTTTTTGCAGGATTGGATCTTAGGACTTCATGAGGAGCAACAAAGTTCTTCACAACTGTCGCCTCTGTCTGGGCTGAAGAGTTAGTTTTAATTATATACCTCTCCCTTGAGCTATTGAGACTGTACTCTCCCTTGTCTTCCCAACTCTTGTTACTCCCACACCAATTATTTCGACTCATTGCTGACATATGAATCACAACTTCAGCCATGATACTGTTTCTGAACGTACAATTTTTGTGTCTTTCAATTGCCTATGGAATGAAACCTAAAAATCTTAATGCAATCTCCTAATTATTAGTCCTACACGTCACTCTTCTGTAGTGAAATCTAGCTCTTTTCTCTCTTATTTTTCCCATGGTTTTTACAGTCTCCTGGGATTTGTCCTGTGGACATTCTTTCCATCTCAAAGGCTCTCTTTTTCCTGGAGCTTTAGATGCCTTCAAAAAGGTATCATTTTTTCCTTTGAATCTCTGGAGTACTTAACATCTCTCATGTTAATTATCTTCACTCTTTATTTTTATTCTCTATTTATCCTGTATTTATTATTATTTATAAATTTCTACAGGGTGGGGCAGAAGTTGGTTTACAGTTGTATGGAAAATAACATAATAAATAAAAATACAGAAATGAACTCTGTGTATTACGTACTTACCACTGTAAATGTACTCTTGCCTCACTCTGAATTATCCTCTACACAGGTTGTAAGATAAAGTTAGGGTTTATGTCGTATCTTTCTTTTATATATAGGGAGATCTCAGTAGAAATTTATTGAATTGAACTCTTGTGAATAAGGCTGATTTAATTTCTTCTAACCAGCACTTGTTTCATTTCTGTTTAGGAAATAGTGAGCTTCTTTGGTGATAATAGCATCTGTACATTTTTTAATAGTATTTGAAATAGTACTGGCTATTTGAAGGTGATCCATTTCTAATATTAAAAGGAATCAGGTTAAGGCTCCTGGGAAAAGGTTACATTTTGCCTGAATTTCCCTCTACTTTTAATTCTCTATGTCATCAAAGGGATTAGCCCTCTGCAGCATTTAATTACTTATAACACTCCAAACTACTTGGCATTCCACAAAACTAGTTAAACACTGTGTTTTGTTGAAGATGATAAATAACACTAATTTTCATATAATTTTACATACACTTACTCTGGCAGGAACTAGAAATGGAGATTGTACCCAGTAGTCTTTTTACATTTAATTTGTTATTGTTGTTTTAATTATCAACATTCTCCTCTGGCGTTTCAAGTACTTCCAGAGACTAAACTGACAACTTAGAATTCCAATGCTTTGTAACTATATTGAAACTTTACTTAAGAATTGTAGCATTTCAAACCAAATTGAAACAATTAATCTTAGAGGCTATAATGCTTCTTTAGGGAAGCACAGGACAAGAATTTGCTAAATGATCAGTGGTCTCTTCACTTACATCTAGTTCTCTCAGGTTCACGTGCATGAAAGTTTAGGAAACATCTCAGAAATACTGTGTAGTTTCATGTGGAATCATAATTTGGATTTAACCATAAATTCAAAGCCACAGTTCAAAATATTATTCTAGCAGCCTAAAACCTAACTATAAGCCTTCCAAGTAAGCTCTTACAAATTGAATATGGTCTATTGTTGTGCACCTGTAGAGACTAAAAAATTTAATAATTATACCAAGTGATTAACTTCCCTGTCTTCTCTGTGATGGTATCTTAATTTGCCATCCAAGATCTTTTCGGGCCATTTAGAATAATTAACTAATTTAAAGACAAAACAGAAAAATACCCTCTTCATTTTTAGGCACAGACTAGATGTAATTTTTTAGGACAAAGCAAACTTTCTGAACTACAACTTGAAACTGTGTGTGTGTGTGTGTGTGTGTGTGTGTGTGTGTGTGTATGTATTTAACATCAAGGAAAAGATGATTATACCTATTTCACTCCTGATGATGTTAGAACTTGTGAATTTGCTAGCCTAGCTCAACCTTGAGGTGTTATCATACAGTCTTTTTATAAGTATGATACACCTAGCTCAATAATCGCTATTCTAATAGGTGTGAGGTGATAGCTCATTGTGGTTTGGATTTGTATTTCCCTCATGATTAGTGATGTAGTGATGTTGAGCATCTTTTCATGCACCTGTTGTAAATATAAATATTTTAAAGGATATTTGTTTAAAATCAGCTATTTTTTTAAAATTTTTATTTTTTATTTTTTACAGAGACAGAGAGTGAGTCAGAGAGAGAGATAGACAAGGACAGACAGGAGCGGAGAGAGATGAGAAGCATCAATCATTAGTTTTTCATTGCGCGTTGCAACACCTTAGTTGTTCATTGATTGCTTTCTCATATGTGCCTTGACCGCGAGCCTTCAGCAGACTGAGTAGCCCCTTGCTGGAGCCAGCGACCTTGGGTTCAAGCTGGTGGGCTTTTGCTCAAACCAGATGAGCCAGTGCTCAAGCTGGCGACCTCGGAGTCTCGAACCTGGGTCCTCTGCATCCCAGTCCAATGCTCTATCCACTGCGCCACCGCCTGGTCAGGCTAAAATCAGCTATTTATCTCAATTTTATAAAGTGGTAAAAGTACATAATTGACAATGTTTTAATACACTGGAAACTCTTAATTTTTATTTTTTTTTATGAGAAAATGATTTTTTTTTTTAAGTGAGAGTAGGGCAGATAGAGAGACAGACTTTTGCATGTGCCCTGACTAGGATCTCTACCCAGAACCCCTGTCTGAGGCTGATGCTCTACCCACCTGGAGCCATGCTTGCAACCAAACTATTTTCAGTGCCTGAGGTGGAGGCTCCCTGAGTGTTTGGGCTGACACATTTGAATCAATCAAGCCATGGCTGTGGGAGAGTAAGATAGAGAAAAAGAGAAGGGGGAGAGGGAGGGGAAAGAAGTAGTTGGTTGCTTCTCCTGTGTGTCCTGACCAGGAATGGAACCCGGGATTTCCAGACACTGGGTCATTGCTATACCACTGAGCCAACTGGCCAGGGCCAGAGAAAACTAATTTTTTTTAAAGCATTAAAAAGTAACTTGATCATTTTCTTGTGACCCAAACCAACCTGCTAATGGAAAAAAAAGTTAATGTTTTGGAGATGAACATCACAGGAGGAAGGGTGGGTGAATAGTGTTCACTTTGCTGTTTTAGTCACAGGCTTTTCATATAGACCACACGGTCAGTTCTACATTTACATAGATCTTACATTATGACATGGCCTATATTTCATCATAACCTTTTATGAAAGAGACTTCAAGTGTGACCTTATTTTTTATGTATGAAGAGACACAATATATATGTATGTAAAGCAAAAGGAATAGAAGGATAGTCATTAAAAAAACAATGGTTTTCCTGGTAGATTACAGATGATTTCTAAAAACAAACATATTGGTTTATCCATAATTTCACTGTTTGAGGGCAAGCTTCATGTATAATTTATCTCTAGCTGCAGTGCCTAGCCAGATGCTTATTCACGAAATAAATATTTCGTGAATGAACAAATGAATGAATAGGATCCTATTGTTTACAGGTCACAAAAAGCAAGATTCAGGTACTGCATTTTTCAAGTGTGAGGTACTGAATATCTCACACTTGAAAATTTGGAATTGAAGCACAGAACTCCTAGTACCCAGTTTTGTGCTTGCTTTACTACATTGAAAGGCAAATACTACTGGGAATGTTGAGTGAATATCTAGCATCAATTCTAATTTTCACTTGGAGTTGTATACTCTGCAACAAAGTTGATCATTCACCACTGCCTGTTTACCAGCCACTGAAACTTGGAACACAGAGGAATTACAAAGCCCAAAATGCTTGTCATGGACTGGGCTGCACTGTCCCCTTGAGATTGCTTTCCCACTTAAATTATAACTCATAGGCTGTGCTTTCTTGATTCAGGTTTCATAGAATGTCAAACATTTTTTTAAAATCATAGATTGCATAATGCAGCCCACTTATAGAATGGCAGTGGGTATAATACTCTTTTCTATAAGGCTTGTCCCACAGAGGGGAGGATTCTGTCCTCACACTGCGATGAAAGCTAATTATGTCCTGCCTTCCTTAATCCTTCTTCCGTGGAAGAATGGCTGTCAGGAGAATGCAAGCTGGACCATTCTCTGCCTGGACCACTCCCTCCCTTCACTCAGGCTCTGTCAAGAACTTTATTTACCAGGAGCTGGGAAGTCTTTCCTCCTGCCTTGAGACTTCTACTTATAAGCCCGGCAAACTTGACTTTATCAAAGAAAGTATGTTCATTTAAAAACTGTAGCCTTCCTTACTGTGGTTGAATATCAGATTTAGATCCAGAAGGAGCTCTTAAATGCCAAATTTATATGAGAATTTAGGGCCAAGTTAGAAATTCTATGGAAAGGTCATTAGTGTTATAATGATCACTGTGGCATTCTTTCAGCAGGATTTCTTTAAGTTTGAATTTTCACTGGATACCATTGTTAAGCCATTAATGGGTATACAACCACACGTATATCAGGCTATATATATGAATGGGACCATATATATATATATATATATATATATATATATATATATATATATATATATGTATGTATTTACCATTGGTGGAGAATGTAGAAGATTCCAATGTGCATAACGTTTTGCAATGATTTCTGATAGATGAGGCAGTTGGCAAGGAAACACAGAGTCACACATCTCTAAGGCTGATGCATCTCATCAAATCACAGAGCCTGTGCCACTAGGGGTTAGATGGGTCCTTTCCAAGTAGCAGCAGGCATGCCCTTATAGACTAGAGCATACTGCCTTTGTGTTTGACTTTTCCCTGCCTTTTTTGAGATAAAGTAGGGGCTCTGTGTCCTGTTTTCACATTAGATACGTGCACATTATAAATCTCTGAAGGGTCTTTTAAAAAAGTCTGATGATACTGGGTCCCCTCCTCATCCAATTAAATGAGAATATCCAGGGATGAGATTCAGGCATGGGCACTTTTGGTCATTCTCTTGTGGTTTAAAGCCAAATCCAAGCTAAGTTTTAATTTGCAGTCAAATTAGTCCCCAGAAATGCATTCAAAGCACCCTAGCATTAACCTTCCTCTGTCAACAGGCTCCCAAAATGGTGATAAATGACGTTCTTTTGCTGCAGTACTCTCCCTGTTCCCCACCGCAGCTCCCTCCCCAGGTACGGTTTCCGAACAACTACAAAATGCCAATTTCACTGAAAGGTCAAATCAAAGCAAGACCAGGGTGAACAGATGAGCCACATTCTGTGCCCAGGACAGCCTCCAGCTTGAAATGCCTAACACACAAACGTGACTAGAGGGAGCGAGATGGCACAGCAGAAGAATCGGAGGCAGACAAAGTCTTTCCTCCATTTCGGCTGGTCTTCCTTCAGTGTGATCTCACCGTCAGGGCTGGAGTGTTTCCGTATTGCCGCATGGAGTCTGCCCCTGATGCTTCTGCCTCAATTGGTTGTGTCTTTCCCAGAATGTGAACTTAAGGTGAAGTTACTAGGAAAACCCTAACACAAGTTGAGCCAGTTAATATGGAAAGAAAGTCTTGACGTGATCAAATCAAGCCTTTTTCTCTCAGAGATCAACCTGAACGCCGGCTCCGTATTACTCCGCGAACGCTGACCGCGGAGTCAGGGGCCCATTCCTTAGGCCTGCAACGTCTGGTGGTCTGCGGGGATAGTAATTGGGCTGCTCCTTCCTATTTAAGATTCACTACCTGTGCTGACTCGAGTAGATAGACTGGCAGCTATGGTAAAAATCTCCATTTGTTCCAGTAGGTTTTTTTATTCCCTCCTGGACCATCTTGTAAATTGGCAGTTATAAGTAATGACAAAGAGCCCCTCTCAAGGTTGGCAGGTGTGATGAGTAAGTAACATGCCGACATATCACCTGCAGTGAAGCAATCTCTCAGCGGTCCCCTGAGATGGGAGAAAACCGCTCTACCTTCAGCAGCTCTCCCTAATGACACTGAAATCTCAGTTGCTCTTTGCTACGGGCCTTGAACCTTACTTTGATTTAATCTCCTAGCAGTTTCTATTTTCTTGCTCTACGAAAAGTCTAAGCTATTTAAAAGGAAAAGGAGTAAGCTGGCATCCTCTTAACAAGTAAATTCACAGGTTGAGGAGAAACATAACCCACCAGGATGGAAAGAGCCACTAATGAGCAGTCCCTGAACAGATTAACAATTCAAGGTTGGTTTAGATTATGGCCATCAAATTTAACAGCCCAGAGATAAATCCACCAACTCATCATTGATAAAAAAAAAACCCACCCCAACTGTGTTAGAGTCATCGTACTGACAAAGTTGAGTCCACTTCGTCAAACTGTCATTTATTTAAATTTAGAAGACTACATTTATAACTTATTTGTATGGATTTTGTTTTGTTCTATTGTGTCTATGGCATCAAAGGTAAATAGTATAGATTTTAATCTGTTTTTTCGCAGTCTGCCTCCTGCCTGTCAGCCACTAGGTAACTGATTTTCTAGGCTATTGAACAAGTAAATTTAAATTGATGAGGGCTTTGGCTTGGGAATATTATAATTCAAACATTTTTTGAGTGGCTGTGGATCCTGGTGGTATTTTGTTTGTTTTGAGTTATCATTATGGCCATATTTCTGGACCTAAATTCAATAATAAATTCTCTACTGGTCTCCTAGAAAAGTCGATTTAATTTTCATGTACTTGGATTATAATAGCTTTTAAAAGCAATATGGATGAAAAGGCAAGAATGCTTGGCCTATTATTAAAAAGAGCTATAATACATTATTACATCTATAATGTTGTTAAGACTTTTAATCCAGTGATTATTCACCTGCTTGGCAGTGAATGAGTCATACTTCTTTAGAAACATTGTGATTTATCATCTAAATGGGAATTTTAATATTTTCGAAATAAGATGGGCTATAACCTTAGAGCTCTTTTCTACTGTTGCCAGAGTGCTTATTCACCTGGGGAGTTTATATGACGGACAATTAGCAGGATTGGTCCAATGAAAGGTGTTCAGCTGCACAGCCTGGATTACTTTCCCATTTTTCTTATAAATCCCTCTAGGCATTAGGCCACTATGGAATAATGGCCAATGACTCACTGCTTTGAGCTGAATGCCTTTAAAATGTAAAGGACCAAAATCCATCTCAGCCTGTGTCTTCCTCTTTGTTTTGTGATACGTAAGAGGAGAAGAACCATGCCAAGATTGTGCACCATGCATAGATCTGGCTTACAACAAAGAAGGAATTCTGAAACTCTTAG
Source organism: Saccopteryx leptura (assembly GCF_036850995.1). Lineage (NCBI taxonomy): Eukaryota > Metazoa > Chordata > Mammalia > Chiroptera > Emballonuridae > Saccopteryx > Saccopteryx leptura. Next base: position 223,673,838 of record NC_089503.1, read on the forward strand.
GAAAAAAAATTTTTTTTTTTGTATTTTTTTTTTGAAGCTGGAAACAGGGAGAGACAATCAGACAGACTCCCGCATGCGCCCGACCGAGATCCACCCGGCACGCCCACCAGGGGCGACACTCTGCTCACCAGGGGTCGATGCTCTGCCCCTCTGGGGCGTCGCTCTTTTGCGACCAGAGCCACTCTAGCGCCTGGGGCAGAGGCCAAGGAGCCATCCCCAGCGCCCGGGCCATCTTTGCTCCAATGGAGCCTGGGCTGCGGGAGGGGAAGAGAGAGACAGAGAGGAAGGGGGGGGGGTGGAGAAGCAAATGGGCGCTTCTCCTATGTGCCCTGGCCGGGAATCGAACCTGGGACTCCTGCATGCCAGGCCGACGCTCTACCGCTGAGCCAACCGGCCAGGGCCTCTTAGGAAAAATTAATGTGTTTCTCAAGATTATTTAAACATCAATAAGAAACAGGCCTGTTAAGGGCAATTATATCCCTCATTGAGTGGTGATTTCTCTGTTGAAGAGTGAGCCACGAGTGTCATTGCCTATTTAGTTCAGATTCTAGAGGCCTAGGTATGTAGGTCTGGGTATTCATTCATTACTGTCTCAAAGCACTTCGTGAGTTTTAATGAAAAAATCAAGTATTTTGTAAATGCATACTTTGTGCATATAAACATTAAAATAATGTAACTGTATATAATGTAATGGAATTGAAATTGTGAAGATTTTCTACTCCCAATGCTGGAGGGAATATAAGAGCTTGCTATTTTCATATTTGCTATGGCAGTAGCTTTTGCCAACTGGCTTTACTCCAGAACCATTACTTGTTAATATTCCTAAATGTGCTACTATCATCATTGTCCAATGACAGAATATTCTGCAGTGATCTGCAGCATCTAAATTGAACTGAGAAAAACATACTGCCTTCATTTTTAAAGTATTTCATTTTATTTTTCTACAGGAGGAAAACAAGAACTGGACCAAGTAGTAATTATTAGTTACTTATTTAAATATATCTTATAGGCTGTAGGAGACATGGGCACTCAAGGGCAGTAATGGCTCATGAAGAATATTTGCAACTGGTTTTACCAGTGAGAAGAAACTGATTATATCCTCAGCTGCTTTTTACATTAAACCCCATTTTTAGACACCTATTTATCTTTTCAAAGAGTTTTGTCTCATTACTTATATTTTTATATGGCTCATATATGAAATAAGTCTTTAGATAGGGTCTACTCCTAAGTATCTTTCTTTACTCTGTACTAAAACTCACTGAGAAAAAGAATTGTTCCCAAAATCTTCAGTTATTCTAGTAAGGCACAAATTAAATGTGAAATGTTCTCTTTCTTTTTTTTGTATTTTTCTGAAGTGAGAAGCGGGGAGGTGAGAGACAGACTCCTACATGCGCCTGACTGGAAATCGCCCGGCATGCCTACTAGAGGGCAGTGCTCTGCCCATCTGGGGCGTTGCTCTGTTGCAACTGGAGTCATTCTAGCACATGAGGTGGAGGCCATAGATCCATCCTCAGCGCCCAGGCTATCTTTGCTCCAATGGAGCCTTGGCTGCGGGAGGGGAAGAGTGAGATAGAGAGGAGGGAGAGAGGGGACAGTGGAGAAGCAGATGGTCTCTTCTCCTGTGTGCCCTGACTGGGAATTGAACACAAGACTTCCACATGCCGGGCTGATACTCTACCACTGAGCCAACTGGCCAGGGCCTGAAATGCTCTTTATAACAGGACCATTTTAAACTTATCTCTTTGGTTGTTGTTTTGCTGCAGAGAATGTTTACCATTATCTACTAAGAAATTCACATTTGACTATTTTAAAGAATTTCAGGTGTTTTGTAGTGTTGACTCTTATTACTTTTTTTTTTGCAAGAGTAACTTTAACTTCTCTGCCTTCTAAATATTTATTTTATTAACTCTAGGTCTAATGTCTACTACACCATGGAAACATTATGTGGAAAATCACTGAAAATTAAACTTGCTTATCTGTTGTTGATTTGATATTTAATGAAGTTATATTAAAACCTATTTTCAGTGGCTGCTTTCTCAGAGGTCATGGATCCCAGCTTTTGTAATACATATCATTGAATATTTTTCCTCATAATACTTGGTAAAATGATATATTTCAGATCAGGGAGATAAGTTAAAATACAGCTTATTGAGGCCAATGTGATCAGATTGCAAAGGTAATTCAAATACTGTGTGTGTGTGTGTGTGTGTGTGTGTGTGTGTGTGTATATATATATATATATATATATATATATAATTTTTTTTCAAAATGGTTGGTTTAGTCAGACTAAACTTCAAGAAACTATGTATTTATCCAACAGTGCACAGCAAGGGTAGCTTACAGTGTGCATAGGACTAACAGTGGTGAGGGAAAGCCAACAAAATCTGGTAGTGATAGCATCATACTTACATAGAAAAACATTATGTATTGATTGTATGACTCTATAATTTAGCATCAGTTTTACATATATTAAAGAAATATGGGGATACTTCTTGAAAGTATTAAAAACATAAAACCATTATGGAACTAACTGTTCTTTCAGTTGGGCTCAGAAATATTTTGAAGTTATTTGGTCTTTCTTGTCTGTAGCACTCATGTTTATCCAGAATGAGGAAAGAAATTCTTTAACTGGATGGGTCCACTTTTGAGTTACAATGCAGTTATTGACTATGCTTATATACTCTGCAGATATTTTTTCAGAGTAGGAAAATGAGGATTTTAAAGTATTTGAATTTTAAATGAAGTCTTAGTTAAGCATAGCTAAGATACAATCAACTCTATCACTGAATGAGAATCATTACTTAACATTCTGATTATCCATGTGAAACAAGCAAAAAAATATTTTATCTTTTAGCATCTAAACAATATGAAGAAAAATTACTTCTTTATTGCAGTCAAATGCTTTAAAATTCTATTTATTTTTCTAATTACTGTTAGGAGACTGGTAAAAGACATTGTGGCATATTATTGCAATACAATGTTCTGTAGCTCATTAAAAATAATGGAGTAGATCCATATTTCCAGGATGAAAGCAAGCAATGGACTAATATGTATTAGATAATACAAATTCTTTAAACAAAGTTTAAAAAAGATATTCATTCTTTTGTATGCCTTTTTTATTTGTATATGCTAACAGTGTTGTAGAAGGAAATCTAGAAAGATTCAGTGAAAAGTTTGGCTATGGGTTTGAATGGGGAAACCTTTACCTTTATATTCTTATGCAATGCTTGATTTTTAAATTTATGTTGATGTTTTACTTTTATAACTTAAAAAGTAATTTGATTATTTTAAAGATAAGTTGGTATTCCCAGACCCTGCCTTTTACATGTTGTACCCAAGGGTAGAAGGTTTAAAATAATAGAAATTCAAACCAGCTTATGTAAAAAGCAGGGGTTTTTTGTTTTTGTTTTTTTTTTTTTAGTTTTCATCTTTTATTTCTACAGCTCTTTTGAGTTGGCTTCATTCAAAGTCTACATGTTGGGAAGGAGACAACTGTTGCCAACATCTACGCTCGGGTGCTCATGGCTTTACCAATAGGCGCAGAAGGGCACTTCTTTCCAGTCATAGAAGGATCTGCAATGATCTCCACTAATGTTATTTGCCAAAGCCCTGGGTTGATCCCTAACATAAGGGGTGGTGTTCGCAGACATGTGCAACGTGATTGCTCCAAGACAAGGACAATTATTGTGGCACAGGCAACACCACTAAAATAAAAGAAGGCAGTCTGCTTCCCAAACGAGGGAGAGGTGCCAGGCAGGCAAAACCCACAACTGAGACACACGCACTATCTAGGAGACGCATTTAGATATTATGATTTATAAATGATTAAAAACAAATTATTTATATATGTATTCAAAATTCAAGAGTAGTTTTTGTCATTATAGTTTTTCTCAAACACTAGACACTAAAAATGTGTTCCTTTTTTTTGCAGGAAGAAGATAAACAATTTTATTAACATGTAAAGATATTCCCTTGTTCAGAGTTGGGACAACTGGGTGAGGTCTGAAGTAGGTTATTGGCAGTATTGATTGAGATGAACAAATATTTTGGTAGTAGAAGGTCGAGAAGTTGGAAATTGTCAATTTTGGAGGCAGAGAAGAGGGAAGATTAAAAATTATATTGTACCAATGTCCTGGTAATTCTTTTAAAACTTCACAATGAAGCAAGAGTGTTCAGGTATATGACAGTGAAGAATCAGAAATACTAACAAATATTTTCTCTTTCTGCTTTGTATTTTACTGAATACATTTATGCAGAATTAACATACCTTTTATTATTGTTCATTTAAAATGAGAGTGGCTAGTAAAAGAGAGTGTGGGAATGCCAGACCTAGGGAGAAGTGAGCAGATTAGAGAGATAGTTTTTATTTGGTTTGGGTTTCTGCAAGGATACTTTCTGTAGCAATGCTTGATGGTACAATCAAAATATTTTTAGCAGAACAATACAGAGAAAATCCCACTGGCCTCCAAGGATGAGAAAGTGACTTATAGTGGCACTTTGAAGCACATTATAATAATGGGTGTTTCCTGGGACTGCCTAATCTAGGCTTTTAGACTCTTTCCAGAAAATAGCACTTTCGACCTTTTCTTGACAAATTTTTGAAGGACTGTTTTGTCACAGATGTTAGGAAACCACATTTGAAAAATTTATTTTGCATTAAAGTATTTATATTAAATTGCTTATATGAAAATACTTAAAAATAAACATCTTCAGCAAGTTGAATTTATACCAGGAATGTAAGGATTTTCTAACATTAGAAAATCTTTTAAAGTAATTAGCCAAAAGATACACAGAAAAAGTATATTGCTGTGTCAAGTAGAAGAGGGATGTGACACAATTTCCCCATCTATTCAAGAGAAAAACTTACAGCAAATTAAAAATAGAAAAATAGGCATAGTCTATATTCCTACCAGATATCAAGACTAAACATCATATTTCTCATTAGGAGCATTCCAGTTCTTGACAAGAACAGTGAAAAGATGCTCACTGTCTTCACTAATCAAATTATACTGGCAGCTCTAATTAGCTCAATAGGTTGGGAATAGGAAATAAATGGTGTAATGATATTAAGAAAAATAAATACAGCTCTCACTCTTTACAAATAAAAAGGCAGTCTACATAGAAAATCCAGGAGAATCTACAGGTGAATCGTTAAAACTATATGAGAGCTCAGCACAACTACTGACTGTACAGTAAGTATCCAAAGTTCAGTGTAAATACGCACATCAGAATATATTTTTTTAAATTGCAAATTTAGTTTTCAAAAGAGAAAATAGAAGTACCTAGGAAAATCTAACAAATGAGGTTTTAGATTTTTACAGAGAAAATGATAACACTCTATAAAAAGATATAGTTAAAATTCCTGAGTAAAAGGAAGTTTACAGTTTGGAAAACTCAAAAGAACAAATGAGTCACTTAGCTTTTAATTTACTTTGATTTTTATTACAATCCCACATGAAGTTCCAATAAAGTATTTGTGATTTTATATAAAAATTTAAAAGCTAAAACAAAAATTCTTATGTATCAGTAGAGGGTCAACATAATCTTAAAAATTTAAGGAATGCAGACAGTATAGATTCACTTTAGCAGATATGAGGACTTATAATGAAGGTGTAAAAATATAAAAAGTAATAAATTGATGCAAAGTTTAAATACTAAAGTAATGCAACTGAAAACTAAGAATGAGACTCATTCATATGAAGACATTTTATAAATTATAAAGGTGTCATTACAAATTCAGGAAGAACAGGTCTGTTTAATATGTGGTGCTGGGACAATTGTGACAATAAAATTAAAGCACCATCTCACAGTGTACACAAATGTATTTTAGAAAAGTCTCCATGTGAAAAAGCAACTTTAAAACAGCAAAAACATTGAAGAAAATCATTATGATTCCTGCATAGAGAAGCCTTTCCTAAATAGGATGCAAAAAACACAAACTAGAAGTTAAACAAACTGATAATTTGGTTTACATTAAAATAAAAAATTTCTGCATTTCAAAGACACTATAGTCAGGCCCTGGCCGGTTGGTTCAGCGGTGGAGCGTCGGCCTGGTGTGTGGGGGACCCGGGTTCGGTTCCCAGCTAGGGCACATAGGAGAGGCGCCCATTTGCTTCTCCAACCCCCCCTCCTTCCTCTCTGTCTCTCTCTTCCCCTCCCGCGGCCGGGCTCCATTGGAGCAGGGATGGCCCGGGCACTGGGGATGGCTCCTTGGCCTCTGCCCCCGGGCGCTGGAGTGGCTCTGGTCGTGGCAGGGCGGCGTGCCCCGGAGGGGCGGAGCGTCGCCCCCTGGTGGGCGGAGCTTCGCCCCTGGTGGGCCTGCCGGGTGGATCCCGGTCGGGCGCATGCGGGAGTCTGTCCGACTATCTCCCTGTTTCCAGCTTCAGAAAAAAAAAAAAAAAAAAGACACTATAGTCAAAGACAAGTAATATCTTGAGGAAAAAGTATTTCCAACAAAAGGTTAGTACCCAGAATGTTTAAAGAGCTACAGCTCAATGAGAATAGAGATATCACACACAACTCATAGATGAATCAGCCCACCTGGCAATAAAAATATAAAATTGAATCATTATTGGTCAGGGAAATACAAACTAAAATATGGATAAAATACTTCATACTCATCAGATTGGAATATTTTTAAAATCTGAAAATACTAAATGCTGTTGAAGATATGGTGAAATGGGAACTCTAATACATAATATGAAGGCAAGAGTGTAATTAGGTACAACCATTTTGAAAAGTAACTTGAGTCTGACCTGTGGTGGTGCAGTGGATAAACTGTGGACCTGGAATGCTGAGGTCACCGGTTCAAAGCCTCAGGCTTACCTGGTCAAGGCACATATGGGAGTTGATGCTTCCTGCTCCTCCCTCTGTTCTCTCTATCTCTTTCCTCTCTCTCTCTCAAAATAAATAAATAAAATCTAAAAAAAAAAGAAAAGTAACGTGATCAGATTTACAAGATGCTCAAGCTTTCAACCTAGAAATTTGACCTCTAAGTACATATGCATAAGAAAATACACGACAAGAATCTTCATTGAAGCATTTTTTTGAGACAGAAAAACTTAAATGTTCATCAGTTAGATACTAAATAAATAACTTGAACCTAGAGGTTCAAGTTTTTCTCTTTCACTGTATCCCTACCCTCTTCTCTCTGTCTATTTACCTTCTCTGAATCTGTTCTCTTATCTGTAAAATGAAGGCAATACAAGTTTCCAACATTGGTATATACATCAAATAAGATGGAAAAGAGAATCTATGGAAATGTTAATTTTTACTGTAATAGCCATATGTCTTCAATGAATGATAGTCTAAGGTTTTTAAGTGTAGAAAGATTTTATAGAATGCCTTAGAAGGATTCTATTTATATTAACATTGGGCTCTAAAATACCTAAAGAAGGCACTTACAAAAATAAATTCATAAATAGAAACCAGGGGAGGAAAAGAAAATTAAATGTGTGCCAAGTGTTAAAAGGAAACTGCAGGGAAGGTATTTAAAAGTTTGTAGAGAATGATTCATTTGATAGTCGATGTAGATTCTCTTCACTTTACTTTTGCCCATTAGGTGGTATTTTCTTAGGACTAACCAGAAGAATGTTTGAGTTTTGAAAATACATGTATTAAAATTGATAAAAAATGATGTGTTGTCTCATGCTCAAATTAGTAAATTGAGATAGCACTCGGGAAAAACAGCAGGGCATAAAAACACTTCTGAACAGTATTCTGAAGCATTACAGATGCTTTTTTGGGGAACTAGTTGCTCATTTCCTAAATAGATTTATTTAATAGCTTTTTTCATTTAATAAAATGATGAATTAAAAAATATGAACAGATTGTAATAACCAAAAATAAATGAACTTGACAACCTGGAAGATGAATGATTGCCAATGAACTGAATAATAATGTAGGAAAACTTTGGCATGCACAATTTATGTATGAATGAGAAATAAAATTTTGACATTTTAAGTTTAGAACAGGCTGCTGAGAAGTGGATTTTGGAAAAAAATACCATTTTTAATAATCCTATGAAATATTTTTCTAAAATATATTGTCAATTGTGTTTTACCTAATAATTTTAAATATTCTGTTCCCCTCTTCTCTCCTTTCTTTTCTGATTTCACAAATGTAACAACAGCATTCAGATAAGGATGCCTATAATGAAAACTGTAGTTTTGCCTATTTTTATTCCATATTATCCACAAAAGTGAGAAACTGAATCTTTTGCTTATATATATCTTGATTATGGCTGATATCTCTGAAAAATAGAACCATCATCTTTTTATAAAACTGGTATTTTCATTCCAGTAGGTTCTTGCTACCTATGTAATATTGAGCAAGTCAGTTGGCACGTTTAAGCCTTCAATACCTCATGGATAAAGAGAAAGTAATAATTCAAGAATATTGTGATAATCACAATGATGTAAACATCTGACAGTGTGTTAAAAACTATAAATTTTAAGAATGATGCAAAAATAAGATATTTTACATATACATTTTGTGTATTATCCTTTCCCCATTGGAATCGTCTGGCAACATCTATTAGAGTATGCAGGCAATTGAACTTTCATTTTTCATTTGTATATTTGACACTCACTGGGTAGAAGCATCCAAGCAGCCATGAAGCAATTAGCATGACTCTACTTAAGGACTTAAGTAAAGAACCTTAAAGAGATGGTCTACTTTCTTTGTACTATGGCTATGGAAACAAAGCATAGAGATGTAAAAAGACAAACCTAAGGAAAAACCAATAGCTCACTAATAATAACATCAGGACTTAGGACCGTGGTGTTCTGAATCCTTCCTGGTGGTAAACATTTTAGTATCTTGTACAACCTTCCTTTTCATAGGCTGGGATGGAAACAAGTCCTTACTGACTGTGTGAGCCCTGTGTTATGTATTTTATGTGGGTTCTTCCAAACAACAAACATGGGAATTATAACTGTGATAAGCAATGGACATTAAAGATAAAAATAAAATACTGTTGCCCACCAACAGTCATATTGTAATAAAGCAGTGGTTCTCAAACTTTTTGAAGTCGGAGAGCATTTAAAATCCTACAAATAATTGTAGGCACACTATATATTTATACAAATTTTTGAGAAATATGTTATAATAATTAAGTCAAATATTAAAGAAAAAATATAAAGTCCAAGTGTGCTTTTATGGTAATTAAACAAAATAAATATGACAAAATTATTCTGACATTAAAAAACATTTTTATGTTACATTTTTTGTTATGCTTTTTAGAATTTGTAAAAAAAGAGGGGTTAAAAATAAAAAAATGACAAAAAGTTATCTTATATTAATATATATAGATACATTCTTAGTAAGAGTTAGTAAATTTGGCAGGTCCTGGCACGAAGGTGTTAAGTTTTTTCATTCTTGTGTTTATGAGAAACATGAGCCTGATGTGTCCGAGTGCTTTCTTCAATGTTTGGGCATAGATTTGAAAGGCAAACTCTCATTTCCTTGTCAATACATTGAAGAATTCCTCTCTTTTTACTCTTAATTGTGTTGAGTGCAGAAACTCCCAACCATATGTATCATCTTAACTTTACACCAAACAAAGGATAGAAGAAACTTGCCTCCAGTCTTTCTGGGGAACATGGTGGGTAGTGTAAACAATCCAACACCCCAGCTTAACAGCCTTTTGCAAACTAATTAGGCAAGTAAGGTGGGGGGGGGGTTGGGCAGACTGTCAGCTTATAGTCAATTTCCCACATCTCTGTCCCCCAAAAGTCTAACCTCCAAAAACCCTGTTGGTTTTTTAGTCCCCAACAGGCACATATTTCTCTGGAATACCATCGGGCACACCTAGAAATCTTCTAGGGTGCACCAGTGTGCCCTGGAGCACACTTTGAGAACCACTGTAATAAAGGAACAAATGTACATGAAATGTACATGTTGGTCTTGACCAGGTGGTGGTGCAGTGGATAGAGCATAGGACTGGGATGCAGAGAACCCAGGTTCAAAACCCGAGGTTGCCAGCTTAAACACATGCTCCAGTTTGAGCACGGGCTCACCAGCTTGAGTGTGGGGTCACTGTTTTGAGTGTGGGATCATAGACATGACCTCATGGTTGCTGGCTTGAGCTCAAACGTCATTGGTTTGAAGCCCAAGATTGCTGGCTTGAGCATGGGGTCATTGACTCAGCTGGAGCCCCTTGGTCAAGGCACATATGAGAAAGCAATCTTTAAACACAGAAAGGCATTTTGTAGACATGATGTGATGCAAAAACACAACACAATCAACAAACAACTAAGATGCCGCAAGGAAGAATTGGCGCTTCTCATCTCTCTCCCTTCCTGTCTATCTATCTCTAGCTGTCCCTCTCTCTGTCTCTCTCTCTATTTCTGCCACACACACACACACACACACACACACACACACACACACACACAAAAGAAAAAAGAATAACAATGTTGGGATATGTGCTTTAATAGAAGCGCATAAAACATGTCCAGTGATGAAAATAAAAAATGAATGCAGAGGTTATGGTGAGGGTAGGTTTCTGAAAAGGGGGACACTTGACTAATTCAGATGGGAAGGAGTTTGACAGTTGTGTGTTTGGACTGGGTGGGGGTGGGGTGGGGGGCAGGGACCTGAGTGAAAAAGAAATCCCAAGTAAAAAAGACAATACATGCAAAAATACAGAGGAATAAAAAAAATTGCTGTGTCTGTAAGATAGCAGGCAATTTAGCTGGCTTAGTAGCATCCAGAGGGGTTTAGAGAGGTAGAAGAGGTAAGGAGAGGTCAGTTCACTTGAGCAGACCTGAGTTAAGATGTGAGAATCAACACTGAAAGCAAGTTCAGATGGTCCTCAACTTATGATTCAATTATGTCTCAAGAAACTCATCATAACTTGAAAATACCATTCAGTCAAAAATGCATTTAACACACCTAACCTATTGAACATCATAGCTTTAGCCTAGCCTACCTTAAATGTGCTCAAAATATATTATCTAGACATAATCCACCATAAATCGAGGAGGATCAGTAATGAACAGCCTTCCTCTTCTCACCAGAAGCAGGAGACACAGAAAGGCATTTTGTAGACATGATGTGATGCAAAAACACAACACACAATATCAAAAAAGTGCTGGCAACAAGTAGACTGGAGAGTACTGGTTGTTTACCCCTGTGATTGTGGGGCTGACTGGGAGCTATGGCTCACTGCTGCTGCTAGGGTCCTCAGAGCAGACATACTGCATATTGCTAGCCCAGGAAAAGGTCAAAATCCAAAATTCAAACTACAGTTTCTACTGAATGTGTGTTATTTTCGCACCACTGTAAAGTTAAAAAATTATAAATTGAATTACAATAAGTTGGGGATCATCTGTACTGTGTTGTGGAGTTCTTACCATCAAAATGAGTGGAAAGCTATTAATGGGTTTTAGGTAAGCAGACTGGTCATCCTTAAGCTTTGCCTTTTTTTTTGTCTGTTTGTTTTCAATTAAAAAATTATCTCCCTAGAGCAGGATAGAGGAAGAGTTAAACTGGTAGAAAGGTAAGTTAGGAAACTATTGAGAGAAATGATGGATGTTTGATCTAAGGCTGTGGCAGCTGAGATGGGAGAATGGATAACAAACAAAAGATGAGGAGGGTATTGATATTCCCATGGTGCAGGTGAACAAATCAAAGCTCAGAAGAACTAAGTAATTAGTCAAGTCAGGCAGAAATCAGGCAGGAGAAAAAATCAAGATAGAAACATTGGTCTCTATTAACTCTAATGCCAGGACCAGCTTCCAAGCTCCATTCCCTTGGTTGGGTCACATCTACCTAGCAGGAGGGGACTACTTTCATAATTATCCAAAGGCTCTTCATAGACCGGAAAGGAATGCTCAAACACTCTATTTCTAATGTAGCACCATGTGTCCTGGGCCAGAGATTTAAATTTTTTTCTTTTTTCTCTTTTATTTTCCTTCTCTCTCTCTCTCTCTCTCTCCCCTCTTTCTCTCTCTCTCTCCTCCTCTCCCTCTCCCTTCCTTCTTCCTTCCTCCCTCCCTCCCTCCCTCCCTCCCTCCCTCCCTCCCTCCCTCCCTTCCTCCCTCCCTCCCTTCCTTCCTTCCTTCTTTCCTTTCTTCCTTCCTTAATTAATTCCTCTTTCTGTTTTACTTATAGAATGATGGGAAGTAATCTGTAAAAATTATGCAGGTAGAAAATAGTTAATAGAAATTTTACTGAAATAAAAGCACTGGTTAGTAAGCATAATTTAATTTTTTTTCATGAATATAAAATTAAATATACTATTTAATATAACACTTAGATTTCTGGTAGAAAGCTTTTATTTAACTACTAAAGGAAGTTTTGTCAATGGAACTTTAAAGAAAATAATACATTTTTCCCCCAAAACTGTATAATTTTGAATTGCATAATTCAAATATATAGTTAATGGTTTATTTAAATCTTGACAGATTTGAAATGAAACCATTTTAGGGAATACAATATTGGTGAAAGAAATGAAAAGAATTATAGAATCTAGGTTTTCATGATGATATAGAATCAAACTGACAAATGCTTTAGTTCACAGTTGCTCAGTAAATTTCTTTTTAAAATTTTTATTTATGATTTTAATTTGTGTTTACATAGATTCAAGTGTCCCACTAAATATATCTCCCCCCATCGTTCCCTATGGCCCCTCCGCCCTCCCGTATGCCCCCTCCCCCAATGCCTGTCCCCCTTCCCTCCAGGATTTGCTGTCTTGTTCTCTATAATGCTGTGTTATGTATTTATATATATAATTTCATTAATCTCTTTCCCTTCTCTGATTCCACCTTCTCTTCTGCTTTCCCTCTGACTGCTTTCCCTCTGGTCCCTTTGATCTCGCCTTTGCCTCTGTTCTGTAGCTCAGTTCACATTGTTCATTGAATTCCTCAAATGAGTGAGGTCATATGGTATTCTTCTATCTCTGCCTGGCTTATTTCACTTAGCATAATAGTTTCCAGGTCCATCCATGTTGTCGCGAAAGGTAAGATTTTCTTCTTCCTCATGGCTGTGTAGTATTCCATTGTGTATATGTACCACAGCTTTTTAATCCATTTGTCCACTGATGGACACTTGGGCTGTTTCCAGATCTTGGCTATTGTAAACAATGCTGCAATAAACATGGGGGTGCATTTCTTCTTTAAATCAGTGATTTGGTATTCTTAGGATATATTCCTAAAAGTGGGATAGGTGGGTCAAGGGCAGTTCCATTTTTAATTTTTTGAGGAATCTCCATACTGTTTTCCACAGTGGCTGCACCAGTCTGCATTCCCACCAGCAGTGCAGGAGGGTTCCCTTTTCTCTGCACCCTCTCCAGCACTTATTATGTGTTGTTTTGTTAATGAGCACCATTCTGACAGTTGTGAGGTGGTATACCATTATGGTTTTAATTTGCATTTCTCTAATGATTAGTGATGTTGAGTATTTTTTTCATATGCCTGTTGGCCATCTATATGTCCTCTTTGGAGAATTGTCTATTCATTTCTTTTTCCCACTTTTTGATTGGATTGTTTATCTTCCTGGTGTTGAGTTTTACAATTCTTTATAAATTTTGGTTATTAACCCCTTAGCAGACATATTGGCAAAAATATTCTTCCATTGTGTGGGTTGTCTTTTTATTTTGTTCATGGTGTCTTTTGCTGTGCAAAAGCTTTTTAGTTTGATATAGTACCATTTGTTCATCCTGTCCTTTATTTAACTTGCCCATGGAGATAAATCAGCTAAAATATTGCTGCTAGAGATATCGAGAGTTTACTGCCTATGTTTTCTTCTAAAATGCTTATGGTTTCACGACTTCCATTTAAGTCTTTTATCCATTTTGAGTTTATTTTTGTGAATAGTGTAAGTTGGTGGTCTAGTTTCATTTTTTTGCAGGTAGCTGTCCAATTTCCCAACACCATTTTTTTTTATAAATAAATTTTTATTTTAATGGGGTGAAATCAATAAATCAGGGTACATATATTCAAAGAAAATATTTCCAGGTTATCTTGTCATTTAGTTCTGTTGCATACCCATCACCCAAAGAGAGATCGTCCTCTGTCACCCTCTATCCAGTTTTCTTTGTACCCCTCCCCCTCCCCCTCCCCCTCTTCCTCCTTCCCTCCCCCCACCCCCCGTAACCACCACACTCCTGTCCACGTCTCTTAGTCTCACTTTTATGTCCCACCAATGTATGGAATCCTGCAGTTCTTGTTTTTTTCTAATTCACTTATTTCACTCCACATAATGTTATCAAGATTCCACCATTCTGCTGTAAGTGTTCCGATGTCATCATTTCTTCTAGCTGAATAGTATACCATGGTGTATATGTGTCCCATCTTCTTTATCCAGTCTTCTATTTTTTTTTTACAGTGATTAAAAGCCTTTAAGCAAACTCTTGGCCAATACAGCAAGAATCCATAAAAGAGTAGTGTCCTTAACATGTTCACCAAGTCCAAGTTGGCCCCATCACCATACCAAATCCCTGAAAAATGCAACCCAACCACAGTTCAGTCTGTTAGGAGCTGTCACAGGGAGCAGGAGTCCAGGAAAAGTCCACATCCAGGAAAAGTCCGCATGGCACTGGAATTGTTGTCACCATTCTATACTTTGCAGCTAGCTCATGTCCAAGTCCCAATGACCGCTGCTTCTAGCGGGTAATGGTTCAGGTAGACTGGAAAAGCCATTTGCAGCATGCGTGGATATGGAGCTTCTGTTCTCATCTGCCTGGAGAGATGAGACCAGGTTGCTTTTCCCTGGAGCTCTGCAACTGTGGCATGGTAAAGAGAATCTTGGGATACACTAAGCTGGGTGGCCAAGGTAGATTTATAATAGAAGTTGGCAAAAGGGGGAAAGAGAGCTCTAAATTAGGAGTAGGTCCCAGCCTGAAATATGAGTGGGGCATTGAGGTAGGAGGGATAAAGGAAACACTATATATTAAGCAAAGCAGCAGAAAATAGGACTATCAACACCCACAACAGAGTTCTTTGAGGGAAGAATAAAAAACCTGACTATTCAGGCAAAACATAGTTAAGTGGCCCTTGTGCAAATGAGATCAGTTTACCTGCTTCTTGGAAGAAATACCCTAGGCTTGTCCACAGTGTCGTAGATGGGGCTGATGGCCCTGGGCACCTTCAGCCTTCAGTGGCAAACCCCAGCATTCTGGGCAATGTTAGGTCATAGGTGGCTGGAGCAGGGCTGGAAGAGACTGAACCCTCCCTTAGAGGAGCGAGGGGGAAGCCTACCTTCCAGTGTCCCTGTTTCCTCACAGCAGAGGCATGTAAGCCTGGTAGGCTTTAGCTCAATGACCTTCCTTTCCACTATTGAAGCAAGACCCAGATGGCATCCTATGAGACCCCTTTGGGGCGTTGGAGCCTTTAAGGGTGTATCCTAAAAGCTGGTAGTTCCCCTGATCTCTATTGGGCTTTTTCTGCCTCTAGGTATCTTAAAAGCCATGCTCAGAAGATCTTGCTGAGGGGTTTGAGCAGGGGTCTCAAACTCGCGGCCCGCCGAACAATTTTGTGCGGCCCTCAGACTAATCCACGAAGTTCAAAATATTATTTGAGTTTGAGACCCCTGGGTTTGAGGATCCCCCTTTGCCTATATAAATCTTTTCCATATATCTGGAGCTATTTGGAAAAAGACAAAACAATGTTATTAGCTGGGTCTAATAAAGAAGGTAGTAGTTTGCAGGCGAAAAAGATTTGGTATCTCCTGTTCATCAGCATTCCAAAGAAATGTAAATTTCTTTTTTTAAGTAAAAAACATGATATGGTGGACCCGTAGGAGTTCCAGGATATGACTACCCCCTCTTAAAAAATTTTTTTTTAAATTGACCTTAAAATGTTTGCTGAGTACACTTTAATAATACCTTAACTTTAAAGATTGTAAGCATGACAAAATACAGTAAATGCTTTTGCTCCATATGCAGAAGCATTTTCAGTTTAGGAAATCCAATAATAGAACAATGCATACAGACAATGAGCTACAGCATGCTTAGCAGCCTCTCCTATTCTGACCGAGGTTACTATAGATCCGGAATATGTATCCACTGTAATGTGGACATATGACTGTTTGCCAAATGAAGGTATATGAGTAACATCCATCTGCCAAAGTTGTCCTGGTAGGGGTCTTTGAGGGTTAACTCCAAATGAAGGGGCAGTATAGGACCCCTTGGACAGGATTTCCCAATCTGCGGTGCTGCTTCCCGAGAAAGTTGAAACTGTTTACACCGGGCTGCAGCGTTCTGGTGATGAATAGTGTGAGTCTGACTTGCTCGGTCTGTCATAGTTGCTCCATATAATTTTCTTTTGGGTAGCTTGATCAACAAGGGCATTTCTAGGCCCTGGCCGGTTGGCTCAGTGGTAGAGCATTGGCCTGGTGTGCAGGATTTCCGGGTTCGATTCCCAGTCAGAGCACACAGAAGAAGCGCCCCTCTACTTCTCCACACCACCCCCTCTCCTTCCTCTCTGTCTCTCTCTTCCCCTCCTGCAGCCAAGGCTCCACCGGAGCAAAGCCACCCCGGACACTAAGGATGGCCCATTGCCTCTGCCTCAGGTGCTAGAATGGCTCTGGTTGCAACAGAGCAACACCCCAGATGGGCAGAGCATTCCCCCCTGGTAGGCATGCCAGGTGGATCCCGTTCAGGTGCATGTGGGAGTCTGTCTGACTGCCTCCCCATTTCCATCTTCAGAAAAATACAAAAAATAAGTAAATAAAAGAAAAAATACAACCCCCCCCCAAAAAAAAAAGAGAAAAAAAAAGAAAAAAAAAAAAAAAAAGAAAAAAGGGCATGCCCTTGTGCTAAAGCTCCAGGGAGCATGGAGTGAGCTTGAGTATGTCCTATGAAACATGGAGCTCTATGTTGACATATAAGTCTTTGAAGAAGGAGGAACTGCTGAAATAGTTCATCAGCATTTGTCCCTAAGACAGCAGTCTTTATAGTGGAAACACCATAAGTAAATATTTGCTGTCTGTCTATAGATTAAAGGGGGAATATGGCAAATGCTGAAAAGCCATGATCTTTGTGCCCCTCCCCTCCCCCAAACCCTCCCTCTCCTCCCCCCACCCTGTAACCCCAACACTGTTGTCCATGTCTCTGAGTCTCATCTTTATGTCCCACCTATGTATGGAATCATATAGTTCTTAGTTTTTTCTGAATTACTTCTTTCGCTCAGTATAATGTTATCAAGGCCCATCCATGTTGTTGTAAAAGATCCTATGTCATCATTTCTTATGGCTGAGTAGTATTCCATAGTATATATATACCAAAGCTTTTTAATTCACTCATCCTCTGATGGAAACTTGGGCTGTTTCCAGATCTTTGCTATTGTGAACAATGCTGCCATAAACATGGGGATGCATTTCTTTTCAAACAGTGCTATGATGTTCTTGGGGTATATTCCTAACAGTGGGATAGCTGGGTCAAAAGGCAGTTCGATTTTTAATTTCTTGAGGAATCTCCATACTGTTTTCCACAGTGGCTGCACAAGTCTGCATTTTCACCAGCAGTGCAGGAGGGTTCCCTTTTCTCTATATCCTCACCAGCACTTATTGTTTTATTGATGAGTGCCATTCTGACTGGTGTGAGGTGATATCTCATTGTGGTTTTAATTTGCTTTTCTCTAATCATTAATGATGTTGAACATTTTTTCATATGCGTATTGGCCATCTGTATGTCCTCTTTGGAGAAGTGTCTATTCATTTCTTTTGCCCATTTTTGGATTGGATTGTTTGTCTTCCTGGTATTAAGCTTTATAAGTTCTTTATAAATTTTGGTTATTAACCCCTAATCAGACACAATGTCAAATATAGTCTCCCATTGTGTAGTTTGTCTTTTTATGCTGTTCTTATTGTCTTTAGCTGTGCAGAAGCTTTTTAGTTTGATAAAGTCCCATTTGTTTATCCTGTCTTTTATTTCACTTGCTTGTGGAGACAAATCAGCAAATATATTGCTGCGAGAGATGTCAGAGAGCTTACTGCCTATGTTTTCTTCTAAGATGCTTATGGTTTCACGGCTTACATTTAAGTTTTTATCCATTTTGAGTTTATTTTTGTGAGTGGTGTAAGTTGGTGGTCTAGTTTCATTTTTTTGCAGGTAGCTGTCCAATTTTCCCAACACCATTTGTTGAAGAGGCTGTCTTTACTCCATTGTATTTCCTTACCTCCTTTGTCAAATATCAGTTGTCCATAGAGCTGTGGGTTTATTTCTGGGTTCTCTGTTCTGTTCCATTGATCTATGTGCCTGTTCTTATGCCAGTACCATGCTGTTTTGAGTACAATGGCCTTGTAGTATATCTTGATATCAGGAAGTGTGATACCTCCCGCTTTATTCTTCCTTTTCAAGATTGCTGAGGCTATTTGTGTTCTCTTTTGGTACCATATAAATTTTTGGAATATGTGTTCTATGTCTTTGAAGTAAGTCATTGGTATTTTAATTGGTATTGCATTGAATTTATAGATTGCTTTGGGTAATATAGACATTTTAATGATGTTTATTCTTCCTAACCATGAGCACGGTATATGCCTCCACTTATTCGTATCTTCCCTGATTTCTTTTATCAATGTTTTATAATTTTCCGAGTACAAATCCTTAATCTCCTTGGTTAGATTTATTCCTAGGTACTTTATTTTTTTGGTTGCAATGGTAAAGGGGATGGATTCCTTGATTTCTCTTTCTGACAGTTCATTATTAGTGTATAAAAATGCCTCTGATTTCTGAGTATTGATTTTATATCCTGCCAACGTGCGGAATTCATTTATCAGGTCTAGTAGTTTTTTTACTGAGACTTTAGGGTTTTCTATATACAATATCATATCATCTGCAAATAATGATAATTTTACTTCTTCTTTTCCAATTCGGATGCCTTTTATTTCTTTTTCTTGTCTGATTGCTGTGGCTAGGACTTCCAGAACTATGTTGAATAAGAGTGGTGAAAGGGGGCACCCCTGCCTTGTTTCTGATATTAAGGGAATTGCTTTTAATTTTTGCCCATTGAGTACGATGTTGGCTGTAGGTTTGTCATAGATGGCCTTTATCATGTTGAGGTATGTTCCCTGTATTCCCACTTTGCTGAGAGTTTTGATCATGAATGGGTGCTGGATTTTATCAAATGCTTTTTCTGCATCTATTGAAATTATCATGTGGTTTTTCTCCTTTCTTTTGTTTATGTGATGAATCACATTGATTGATTTGCGAATATTGTACCAGCCTTGCCTCCCAAGAATAAATCCCACTTGATCATGGTGTATGATTTTTTTCATAAATTGCTGGATCTGGTTTGCTAATATTTTGTTGAGGATTTTTGCATCTAAGTTCATCAGGGATATTGGCCTATAATTTTCTTTCTTTGTGTTGTCTTTGCCTGGTTTTGGAATCAGAATTATGCTCGCCTCATAAAAGGAGTTTGGAAGTCTTCCTTCCTCTTGAATTTTTTGAAATAGCTTGAGAAGGATAGGAGCTAGTTCTTCTTTGAATATTTGGTAGAATTCACTTGTGAAGCCATCAGGCCCAGGACTTTTCTTTTTTGGGAGTTTTTTTGATAGCTGTTTCAATCTCATTTGTTGTAATTGTTCTGTTTAGGTTTTCTGATTCTTCCAGATTGATTTTTGGAAGATTATATGATTCAAGGAATTTGTCCATTTAATCTAGGTTGTCTAGTTTTTTGCTGTACAGTTCTTCATAGTATTTTCTTACAATATTTTGTATTTCTGTTGTGTCAGTTGTTATTTCTCCACTCTCATTTCTAATTTTATTTATTTGAGTCCTCTCTATTTTTTTCTTGGTGAGTCTCATAAAAGGTTCATCGATCTAGCCCTGGCCGGTTGGCTCAGTGGTAGAGTGTCGGCCTAGCGTGCGGAGGACCCGGGTTCGATTCCCGGCCAGGGCACATAGGAGAAGCGCCCATTTGCTTCTCCACCCCTCCGCCGCGCTTTCCTCTCTGTCTCTCTCTTCCCCTCCCGCAGCCAAGGCTCCATTGGAGCAAAGATGGCCCGGGCGCTGGGCATGGCTCTGTGGCCTCTGCCTCAGGCGCTAGAGTGGCTCTGGTCGCAATATGGCAATGCCTAGGATGGGCAGAGCATCGCCCCCTGGGGGGCAGAGCACCGCCCCTGGTGGGCGTGCCGGGTGGATCCCGGTCGGGCGCATGCGGGAGTCTGTCTGACTGTCTCTCCCTGTTTCCAGCTTCAGAAAAATAAAAAAAAAAAAAAAAAAAAAAAAAGGTTCATCAATCTTGTTTACCTTTTCAAAGAACCAGCTCCTGGTTTCATTGATCCTCTGTATTGTTTCTTTAGCCTCTGTGTCATTTATTTCTGCTCTGATCTTTATTATTTTTTTCCTTCTACTAGCTCTGGGCTTTACTTGCTGTTCTTTTTGTAGTTCTTTTAGATGCAGGGTTAAGTTGTTTATTTGAGCTTTTTCTAGCTTCTTGAGGTATGCCTGTAATGCTATAAACTTCCCTCTCAGGACTGCTTTTGCTGTGTCCCATAAATTTTGAGTTGATGTATACTCATTATCGTTTATTTCTAGGAATTTTTTAATTTCTTTTTTGATCTCAATGTTAACCCATTTGTTATTTAATAACATACTATTTAGTTTCCAAGTGTTTGAATGTTTTTCAATTTTTCTATTGTGTTTGATTTCTAGTTTAATGCCATTGTGATCAGAGAAAGTACTCGATATTTTTTCAATCTTCTTAAATTTGTTGAGACCACATTTGTGCCCTAACATGTGGTCTATTCTAGAGAATGTACCATGAGCGCTTGAAAAGAATGTATATTCTGCTGTTTTAGGGTGAAAGGTTCTGAAGATATCTATTAAATTGAGTTGATCTAATATGTTCTTTAAGTCTGCTGTTTCTTTGTTAATTTTCTTTCTTGAGGATCTATCTAATGATGTTAATGGGGTATTGAAATCCCCTACTATTATAGTATTGCTGTTGATCTCGCCCCTTTAAGTCCATCAAAGTCTGATTTATATATTTAGGTGCTCCGAAACTAGGTGCGTAGATATTTATAATGGTTATATCTTCCTTTTGGATTGCTCCCTTATCATTATGTAATGACCTTCTTTATCTCTAACTATGGTCTTTGTTTTAAAGTCCATTTTGTCTGATATAAGTATTGCTACCCCAGCTTTTTTTTCATTTTCATTTGCGTGAAATATTTTTTTCCATCCTTTTATCTTCGGTCTGTGTGCATCTTTTAATTTGAGGTGTGTCTCTTGTAGACAGCATATGTATGGGTCCTGTTTTCTTATCCACGCAGCTACCCTATGTCTCTTGATCGGATCATTTAATCCATTAACATTTAAGTTATTACTGATATGTAATTGTTTATTGCCATTTTTTTCTTTAAAACTGTATTCCTCTTTTGCTATATTCTTTTTTTTCCTTTGATCTATTTACAACAGGTCTCTTAGCATTTCTTGCAGCTTTGGTTTGGTTGCAGTGAATTCCTTGAGTTTTTTTTTTGTCTGTAAAGCTTTTTATTTCTCCTTCAATTTTAAATAATAGCCTTGCTGGATAAAGTAGTCTTGGTTGTAGGTTCTTGTTCTGCATTACTTTGAATATTTCTTGCCATTCCCTTCTGGTCTCAAGTGTTTCTGTTGAGAAGTCAGAAGTCATCCTTATGGGGGCTCCTTTGTAGGTGATAGTCTTTTTTTCTCTAGCAGCTTTTAATATTTTCTCTTTATCATTAGCTTTGGTATTTTAATTATGATATGTCTTGGTGTTGGTTTCTTTGGGTTTCTCCTTAATGGAGTTCTCTGTTCTTCCTGAACATGTGAAATGTTTTCCTGCCTTAATTGGGGGAAGTTTTCCGCTATAATATGTTTGAACAAAGTCTCTATCCCTTGTTCTTTCTCTTCTTCTTCAGGAACCCCTATGATGCGATGTTATTTCTCTTCATGTTGTCACAGAGCTCTCTTAGAGTTTCCTCAGACTTTTTGAGTCTCTTTTCTTTTTTCTGCTCTGCTTCTGTGCCTTTATTTATCGTGTCCTCTAACTCGCTGGTTTGATTCTCTGCTTCATCCATCCTGCTTTTAATTCCTTCCATTGTATTCTTTATTTCAGATATTGTATTTGTCATTTCTGACTGATTCTTTTTTATTATTTCAATGTCCCTTTTTATATTTGTTATCTCTTTATTTAGGTTTTTATAATGGCCATCTACGGTTATTCTAATATCTTTGAGCATCCTAACAATCGTTATTTTAAACTCTGCATCTGGTAATTTGGTTATATCTGATTCACCTAGGTCCTTTTCTGGGGATTTCTCTTGGTTTATTTGTGTTGTATTTCTCTGCCTCCACATTTTCTCTTCATGGGAGTGGCTGTGATCACGTGCTCGGGTGCTCAAGCATTGGTGGCCTTGGCCTTTGCCCCGTCTCCGTGTGTGACATTATGCTCGGTCCTGAGGCCACTGGCGAGCACCTTTGCTCAGCTGCAGGTCTCTGCCTGTTTCCGGGCTTTTGCCCTGTCCTTGTAGGAGGAGCCCACTCGA
This sequence comes from Saccopteryx leptura, assembly GCF_036850995.1. Classification (NCBI taxonomy): domain Eukaryota; kingdom Metazoa; phylum Chordata; class Mammalia; order Chiroptera; family Emballonuridae; genus Saccopteryx; species Saccopteryx leptura. Next base: position 223,696,296 of record NC_089503.1, read on the forward strand.
GGAACAGCTGCTAGGCTTGGCTCTACTGCCAGGCAGGACTGCATGCCCAAGCTCAGCTCAGTAGCAGAACTCTGCCTCTTTTGGGCTTTTGGCTTCACCCCCACGGGAGGAGCTGGCTACCAAGTCAGCTGGCTATCAAGCCTGGGTTGCATGGGTGGGGCAAAGCTGTGCTCCTCTGCCCTTGCTCAAGGGCTGGTCTCCACCCTTCCTGGGGTTCCCACCCTTCTCCCGCAGGCTGGATTACAGGCTGGCGGCAGCTGAACTTGACCGCTTTTGCACACCCCCTTCTCCCCAGCTGGGCAAGATTGAGCTCACACCTGAGCCCTGTGGTGACCAGCTGGCTTCCGCCCCTGCCAGCAGAACCACTCTTTTGTCTCCCACTGCCGTCCACCCTCCAGCAAGCCCTCAGCACGTGGGTGGGGGCGTTGCAGCTCGGACCCTAAGACTCACTACTGTAGACCCGGAAGCTCCTTCCTTCTATGCGACTCTGCTCTGAATGCTGCGGGGGAGCTTGTTTGGCTGCCCTCCTGCTTCCCTTTGCTGGTATTGCTGTTTCCGGGGGAAATATTCACTTCAGCTTTGGGGAGTGACTCGTCCCTGGGGTTAGGGTGGCTATCTCCCAAAATGTTTCTCCCTGTGCCTCCTAGATTACACTCTCTTCCTGTTACTCTGGTCCTCTCCTCTCTCCCCATCCCCAGGAGCCCCGGGTGAGTGGTGTGAGAGAGATATTCTGCGCGGTCCCTTTAAGAAGGATCCTGGGTCTGAGAAATCAGACTCTTTCTCACAAACAGTATCCTGACTTGTTTCCAGCTAAATACTGTCCTTATGCCTCTTCTGGGCTCTAGGGCTGCAGGTTGGGACTTTGTTCCTGGGGCTCAGGACCCTTCCCCCTCTGCTAAACTCACTTCCCACCATGTGAGTTTCTCCCTGCTGTCATTCGCTCCAGGGAGCTGTGCAGCCCTCTCCGCGTTTCCGCTTTTCCTACCAGTCTCGGTGTGGCTTCTTCAGTGTTCCTTGGTTGAAGAGTCCTCTTAGTTTAGTCCAAAGTTGGTTTTTCCAGATGATATTTCTTAAAATTAGTTTGTAATCCACTTTGGTTCTGGGAGGTAGATGTTGGTACGTCTGCCTACTCCAGCGCCATCTTGTCTCTCGACCAAGACTGTGGATTTAAAAAAATTTATTTATTTAGTTGTGTTTACATAGATTCTAAGGTCACCCCGAATGCCTCCCCCCTTCCCCCTATTCCTCTCAACATCTCCCTTCCCAACACCATTTGTTGAAGTGGCTATTTTTACTCCATTGTATGCTCTTACCTCCTTTGTCAAATATCAATTGTCCATAAAGGTGTGGCTTTATTTCTGGGTTCTCTGTTCTGTTGCATTGATCTATATGCCTGTTCTTATGCCAGTACCAGGCTGTTTTGAGTACAATGGCCTTGTAGTATAACTTGATATCAGGAAGTGTGATACCCCCCACTTTATTCTTTTTTCAGGATTGCTGAGGCTATTCGTGTTCTTTTTTGGTTCCATATAAATTTTTGGAATATATATTCTATATATTTGAAGTGTATCATTGGTATTTTAATAGGAACTGCATTTGAATTTATAGATTGCTTTGGGTAATATAGACATTTTAATGATGTGTATTCTTCCTATCCATGAACACAGTATATGGTTCCATTTGTTTGTCTCTTTCTTGATTTTCTTTAACAATGTTTTATAATTTTCTGAGTACAAATCTTTAACCTCTTTGGTTAAATTTACTCCTAGGTACTTTATTTTCTTTGTTGCAATAGTGAAGGGGATTGTTTTCCTAATTTCTCTTTCAGACAGTTCATTGTTGGTGTATAAAAATCCCACTGACTTGTCAATATTGATTTTACATCCTGCCACCTTGCTGAATTTATTTATCAGGTCCAGTAGTTTTTTGACTGAGACTTTATGGTTTTCTGTCTATAGTATTATATCATCAGCAATGATAGTTTTACTTCTTTTCCAATTTGGATGCTTTTTATCCCTTCTTCTTGTCTGATTGCTGTGGCTAGGACTTCCAGAACTATGTTGAATAAGAATCGTGAAAGGGAGCACCCCTGCCTTGTTTCTGATCTTAAGGGGATTTCTTTTAATTTTTGCCCATTGATTATGATGTTGGCTTTGGGTTTGTCATAGATGGCCTTTATCATGTTGAGGTATGATCCTTGTATCTCCACTTTGCTGAGAGTTTTGATCATAAATGGGTGCTGGATTTTATCAAATGCTTTTTCTGCATCTATTGATATTATCATGTGATTTTTATCCTTTCTTTTGTTTATGTGTTGAATCACATTGATTGTTTTGTGGATATTGTATTAGCCTTGTCTCCCTAGAATAAATCCCACCTGATCATGATGTATGATTTTTTTGATGTATTGCTGGATCTGGCTTGCTAATATTTTGTTGAGAATTTTAGCATCTAACTTCATCAGGATATTGGTCTATAGTTTTCTTTCTTTGTATTGTCCTTGCCTGGTTTTGGGATCAGTATTATGCTTGCCTCATTAGAGGAGTTTGGAAGTCTTACTTCCTCTTGAACTTTTTGAAATATCTTGAGAAGGATAAGAGTTAGTTCTTTGAATATTTGGTAAAATTTGCTGGTGAAATCATCCGGCCCAAGACTTTTGTTTGTTGGGAGTTTTTTGATAACTGTTTCAATCTCATTTGATGAAGTCGATCTGTTTAGGTTTTCTGATTCTTCTATATTTATTTTTTTTGTATTTTTCTGAAGTTGGAAATGGGGAGGCAGTCAGACTCCCACATGCGCCCAACCGGGCTCCACCTGGCATGCCCACCAGGGGGCGATGCTCTGCCCATCCGGGGTGTTGCTCTGTTGCAACCATAGCCACTCCAGTACCTGAGGCAGAGGCCACAGAGCCATCCTAGGCCTATCCTGCTCCAATGGAGCCTTGGCTGTGGGAGAGGAAGAGAGAGATAGAGAGGAAGGAGAGGAGGAGGGGTGGAGAAGCAGATGGGTGCTTCTCCTGTGTGCCCTGGCCGGGAATCAAACCCGGGACTCCTGCACACCAGGCTGATGCTCTACCACTGAGCCAACTGGCCAGGGCCTTCTATATTGATTTTTGAAAGGTTATATGTTTTGAGGAATTTGTCCATTTCTCTTAGGTTGTCTAATTTTATGGCATACAGTTCTTCATAGTATTTTTGTACAATCCTTTGTATTTCTGCTGTATCAGTTGTTATTTCTCCACTCTCATTTCTAATTTTATTTATTTAAGTTCTCTCTCTTTTATTTTTGGTTAGTCTGCTTAAAGATTCATTGATTTTGTTTACCTTTTTAAAGAACTAGCTCTTGGTTTTATTGATCTTCTGTATTTTTTTTTTAGCCTATATGTCTTTTATTTCCTCTTTGATCTTTAATATTTTCTTCCTTCTACTTCCTCTGGGTTTGACTTGCTGTTCTTTTGCTAGTTTTTTAGATACAGGTTAAATTGTTTATTTGAGCTTTTTCTAGCTACTTAAAAGTATGCCTGTAGTGCTATGAACTTCCCTCTCAGGACTGATTTTGCTGTGTCCCATAAATTTTGATTTGTTGTATGTTTGTTTTCATTTGTTTCAAGGAAATTTTTGACATCTTTCTTGATCTCATTGTTGACCCATTCATTATTTAATAACATGCTATTTAGTTTCCAAGTGTTTGAGTATTTTTCAGTTTTTCTAATGTAGTTGATTTCTAGTTTCATGCCATTGTGATCTGAGAAGATGCTTGATATGATTTCAATCTTCTTAAATTTATTGAGACTCATTTTGTGCCCTAACATGTGGTCTATCCTAGAGAATGTACCATTAACACTTGAAAAGAATGTATATTCTCCTGCTTTAGGGTAAAAGGTTCTGAAGATATCTATTAAATCGAGTTGATCTAGTGTGTCCTTTAAGTCTGCTGTTTCTTTGTTAATTTTCTTTTATGAGGATCTATCCAGTGATGTTAGTAAAGTATTAAAATCCCCTACTATTATAGTATTGCTGTTGATCTTGCCCTTTATGCCCATCAAAATCTGCTTTATGTATTTAGGTGGTCCTATATTAGGTGCATAGATATTTATAATGGTTATATCTTCCTGTTGGATTGCTCCCTTTATTATTATATAGTGACTTTCTTTATCCCTTACTATAACCTTTGTTTTAAAGTTTATTTTTTCTGGTATAAGTATTGCTACCCCAGCTTTTTATCATTTCCAGCTTTTTTTTTTTTTTCTGAAGCTGGAAACGGGGCGAGACAGACAGACTCCCGCATGCGCCCGACCGGGATCCACCCGGCATGCCCACCAGGGGCGACGCTCTGCCCACCAGGGGGCAATGCTCTGCCCCTCTGGGGCGTCACTCTTCTGTGACCAGAGCCACTCTAGCGCCTGGGGCAGAGGTCAAGGAGCCATCCCCAGCACACGGGCCATCTTTGCTCCAATGGAGCCTTGGCTGCGGGAGGGGAAGAGACAGACAGAGAGGAAGGAGGGGGGGGGTGGGGGTAGAGAAGCAAATGGGTGCCTCTCCTATGTGCCCTGGCCGGGAATCAAACCCAGGTCCCCTGCGCACCAGGCTGACGCTCTACCACTGAGCCAACCGGCCAGGGCCTCATTTCCAGCTTTTTATCATTTCCATTTGCATGAAATATTTTTTTCCATTCTTTTACTTTCACTCTATGTGTATCCTTTGTTTTGAGGTGTGTCTCTTGTAGACAGCATATGTATAGGTCCTGTTTTCTTATCCACGCAGCTACTCTATGTCTTTTGATTGGGGCATTTAATCCATTTCCATTTAAGGTTATTATTGATATGTAGTTGTTTATTGCCATTTTATTTTTTTAATCTACATTCCTCTTTACTAGATTTCCCCCCCTTTGTTCTGTTTACAACAAGCCTCTTAACATTTCTTGTAGCATGGTTTGGTTATATAATGAATTTCTTGAGTTTTTTTCTTTTGTCTATGAAGCTTTTTATTTCTCCTTCTCCTTCCATTTTAAATGATAACCTTGCTGGATAAAGAAGTCTTGGTTGTAGGCTCTTGTTTTGCATTACTTTGAATATTTCTTGCCATTCCCTTCTGGCCTCTAATGTTTCTGTTGAGAAGTCAGATGTTACCCTTATGGGGGTTCCTCTTACAGCTTTTAGTATTCTTTTTTTGACTCTTAATTTTTGTATTTTAATTATGATATGTCTTGGTGATGGCCTTTTTGGGTTCATCCTTAGTGGAACTCTTTGTGTTCCTTGAACTTGTATAACTTTTTCCTTCATCAATTTAGGGAGGTTTTCAGCTATGGTTTCTTCAATCAGATTCTTTATCCTTGTTCTTTCTCTTCTCCTTCAGGAACCTGTATGATGCGGATGTTATCACATGTTGTCACAGAGCTTCATGTTGTCACAGAGCTCTCTTAGAGTTTCCTCAGACTTTTTGAGCCTCTTTTCTTTTTGCTGCTCTGCTTCAGTGCTTTTGTTTATCTTGTCCTCTAACTAACTGATTCAATCATCAGCTTCATCCATCCTGCTTTTAATTCCTTCCAATGTGGTCTTTATTTCTGATATCATATTGGTCATTTCTGACTGATTCTTTTTTATTATTTCAATGTCTTTTTTATACTTGCTATCTCTTTATTTAGGTGCTCATTATGTCCATCTATTGTTGCTCTAAGATCTTTAAGCATCCTAACAATCATTATTTTAAACTCTACATCCTGTAATTTGATTGTATCTGACTCATTCAAGTCCTTTTCTAGGGATTGCTCTTGATTCATTTGGGTTGCATTTCTCTGCCTTTCCATTTTGTCTGTATATAAAAAGGGTGTGGCCACAGGAGTCTGATGGGTGTGGCCTCTGTTTTCCCTAGGTGTGGTCTGTCTGTAGGCCTGTCACTCCCTCTGTTGCTGCCTTGCGTGTTTGGGTACAGGTGTTTCCAGTGCTGGCCTGCTACCACGGTCACTGCTTTTTGCCTCACCTACTTGGGCAGGAATTTGTTTGCATGCCTGGGCTACAAGCCCTGGCTGGCCTTGGCCTTTGCCCTGCCCCTGTGGGCAGGACTGCACTTGCCTGCTGGGCCCCTTGGGTGGGATAGTGCTTGCACACCAGCCCCGCAGTGGGGCTGTACACCTATGCTAAGCTGTAGGTCTCAGCTGGTTCCCTGGCTTTTGCCTTTCCCCTATGGGTGGGACTACAGGCTGACCTCTCTTGCTTGCCTGGCCCACAGCCATGGATCAGACCACTTTTTTGTGCCCCTTCTACTGCCATGGCCGCCCTAAGCCTCCACTCCTGCCGGGAAAGACTGGGCTTGTGTAGGGCCTCAGCTGCTGCCAGTCTAGGCTTCCACCCTTGCCGATGAGACTGTGCTTCCATGTCCCGCTGTCGCCAGCCCTCTGGCAAGCACTCAGCAGTGTGAGTGGGGGTGATGTAGCACAGACCTTAGCACTCAATACCGTATTCCTGATGGTTCCCTGCTTCTAAGTGACTCTGTACTGAGTGCAGCAGGAGAAGCTTCTGTTTGGCTGGCAACCTGCTTTCCTTTCCTGGTATTGCTGGTTCCAGGAAAAATATTCACTTTAGATTTGGGGAGTGACTCAGCTCAGGGGTTAGGGTGGCTGTCCCTCAAAGTGTTTCTCCCTGTGCTTCCTAGATTACACTCTCTTCCTGCTATTACAGTCCAATCATCTCTTCCCTTCCCCCAGAGCTCTGAGTGAGTGATTGTGAAAGAGTTTTTTTGCACGGTCCCTTTAAGAAGAATCCTGGATCTGAGAAATCTGTCTCTTTTTTGAAAACAGTATCCTGGCTTATTTCACAGCTAAATACTGTCCATACGCATCTTCTAGGCTCCGGGGTTGCAGGCTGGGGCTTCGTTCTTGGGGCCCAGGACCCTCCCCTCTCTGCTAACTCACTTCCCACCACGCGAGTCCCTCTGGGCTGCTGTCTGCTTCTGGGAACCAGGCAGCCCTCTCTGTATTTCCACTTTTCCTACCAGTCTCAGTGTGGCTTCTTCAGTGATCCTTGGTTAAAGAGTCCTCTTAGTTTAGTCCAAAGTTGGTTTTTCCAGATTATTGTTCTTAAAGTTAAGTTGTAATCTACTTTGGTTCTGGGAGGTGGAAGTTAGTACGTCCACCTACTTCATCTCCATCTTGCTGCCTAGCAGTAAGTTTTTCATCTGTGGAATAAACAAAGTCATGTTTATATGGGTGCTCTCAAGTATACAGTATATCTGATTCTTTTTTTTCTTTTTTGGTATTTTCCCAAAGTTAGAAGCTGGGAGGCAGTCTTCTGCATGTTCCCGACCAGGATCCACCTAGCATGCCCACCAGGGAGCATTGCTCTGCCCATCTGGGCCATTGCATGGGTGGAGCCTGAGGTGGAGGCCATGGAGTTATCTTCAGTGCCCAGGCCAACTTGCTCCAATGGAACCTTGGCTGCAGGAGGGGAAGAGAGAGATAGAGAGGAAGGAGAGGGGGAAGGGTGGATAAACAGATGGGTGCTTCTCCTGTGTGCCCTGACCTGGAATTGAATCCGGGACTTTCACATTTCAGTTCAATGCTCTACTGCTGAGCCAACCGGCCAGGGCCTATCTGATTCTTTATGTACCTTGTGGTGCAGTTGCTTTGACCAGTAGAATAAGAAATAAGTTTGAGAGATTGAACAACTGAGTCTTGATTTTCAAGTTGATTCAAGACAACTTTGTCTAAGAGTCTCAGATTTCTCAACTAAGAATAAATGTAAATATACCCATCTGTATGAGTTAGTGTTCTTCAGAGAAACAGAAGCAACAGGATGTGTTGCAAGAAAAGTTGCAGTGTGAGTTCAAAAGCAGTTTACTGGCAGAATTCCTTCTTGCAAGGGAATGTCAGTCTGTATTATATTAAGGTCTTCAACTGATTGGATGAGGCCCGCCCATGTTGTGGACAGCAATCTGCTCTACTCAAAACTCACTGGTGTAAATGTTAATCTTATAAAAAAAATTCTTTATAGAAACAGATAATGTTTAACCAAATATCTGAGCACAATGGCTCAGTCAAGTTGCCATATAAAATCAACCATTACTCAATCTCAAAAGAATATTCTGAGCATTAAATGATTTAATACTCATAAAGCACGTAGGACATTGTCTGGCATATAACATACATTGAATGTTAACTCCTATTATTGCTGTTGTTATTAATATTCAAGCAGTTACTTTGTTAGAGTGGTATTGAAGAAAATGAGTACTGTTTTATAGTTCATAGAAGAAATACTTGTACTTTTTGAATAAGACACATTTTAAATGATCATGAAAAACAGCAAACATGTTGTAGATAACAGCCTTCTAGCAAATTGTCTGTTGTTTTCATTCAAATTGAACCTTTTTGAAGAGTATGCATTTATATAACTATCTCAAAGAAAATTCACCAGGAAAAAATAAATGTCTTTTATGTTGCTTTTCTCGGCATTTTCAGAGAGACAACTCTTTCCTTGCTGGTGGCTAGAGAAAACACCTCAAGTCTGACCAGGAAACATGGCTTGCTTCCTTCTACAGTCTCTTCTTTATCTTAACCCTCTCCTTGTGTTACTGCTGGAGACTCAGTGTAAAAATTAAGGCCCATCTCATCAAATCTTGGGTAGCAGCATAGTTACATTATTCACATGTAGTTTAAATGGAGAAGTCCATTACCACCAGAAAAGTTATGAAATATATGTGGTTCCCAAGATGACTTGGCCTTCCACCAAATAAATCATTCTTGAATGCACAGGGTGAGAGTTTGGACTCTTCTCTTTGCTCCTATTTTGTTGTAGGATTCTTTCCTTCCTGCTTGCTGATTTAACAACTGAAGCTCGAAGTTCAGAGATCAGCTGTTTCTTGCTTTGACAAGTGATGGTGTACTCCCTTTCATCATTAATTGTAAATTCTGTCAAAGCTCTTTTTTTTTAAATCACAATTTGTTGGGAACTCTATACTCAGATTCCTCAATAAATCTCTTTTCTCAAACAACTTTTCTGACTTTCCATTTATTTTGAGATGGTTTGAAAGGACTATCTTTTATTATGACACCCCCACCACCCTGGCTCTTTTTCTTTCTTTCTTTTTTTAAAGACTTTATTCATTTTAGAGAGGAGAGAGAGAGAGAGAGAAGAGAGGAGCAGGAAGCATCAACTCCCACATGCGCATTGACCAGGCAAGCCCAAGGCCTTGAACAGGCGACCTCAGCATTCCAGGTCGACGCTTTATTTATGTTTCTTTTTTTTTCTTGCAGATTTATTATTATTATTATTATTATTATTATTATTATTATTTTTTGGTATTTTTCTGAAGCTAGAAACGGGGAGAGACAGTCAGACAGACTCCCGCATGCGTCTGACTGGGATCCACCCGGCACGCCCACCAGGGGGCGACACTCTGCCCACCAGGGGGCGATGCTCTGCCCCTCCGGGGCGTCGCTCTGCTGCGACCAGAGCCACTCCAGCACCTGGGGCAGAGGCCAAGGAGCCATCCCCAGCGCCCGGGCCATCTTTGCTCCAATGGAGCCTTGGCTGCGGGAGGGGAAGAGAGAGACAGGGAGGAAGGAGAGGGGGAGGGGTGGAGAAGCAGATGGGCACTTCTCCTGTGTGCCCTAGCCGGAAATCGAACCCGCGACTTCTGCACGCCAAGCCAACGCTCTACCACTGAGCCAACCAGCCAGGGCCTTTCTTGCAGATTTTGACTTGCTTTCTTTCCCCTATCATGTCATATAGGAGTTCATTCAGTTTTGCAGTTTCTGCTTAAAAAATATAAAAATAAGAAGAGCATTAGTTTATTGCTTGCCATGGTCATTAATGGTAATCTAATAAAGGCCTCTGTTTACATTTCCATTGCTGCCGTCCTGAGTGGGTATGGCTCTAGCTCAGCCTGCCAGAGCGGAGGGTAGGGCACCTGGGTAGCTGCTTAGCTGGGCAAATTGAGAAAATGAGGCACAGGTGTTTAGCACACCCCTCCCCCAACCCCAGGGCATCTACTCCTCTAACTCCGGAAGCTGTGTTCCCCTCTTTTTCATTTTTCATTCCTCAGCCAGTTCTCTTCCTCTGCCTGAGATCCTTCTGATCCTGAGAAGCTAATTTTCATTCGGGAGTTAGGGATCTCATGTTACCTCTTAATATCCGTTACCTATGAGAGCCATGTGAAGAGAGCAATTTCAACCCAAAGAAATAGGAGTTGAACACCCAAGTTCCTGGGATGGATAAGTGTATCCTTTCATCTACATTATATGAGTAATTAGCTACTCCACTTGTCTGGAGGTCTTCAAAAAAGGTCTCACGGTGGATGGTGCTAGAGTCCTGCTGAGCACTCCGAGTGTAATGGAGACTCCTGGTTTCCCTCCCAGGGAAACCAGCAGCACTTTCTATGCTGCTGTAGTTATCCCCCAGTTGCTTAAAGTGTAGCTGCTAAGAACTCATAGCTGTGCCATTTTTGGGAGAATTCCCACCCACCAATTAAAGCCACTTAGCTTGAGAATTTATGAATAGTTATTTGTGCTTTGGGGGCATTCCACAGTCTTGGCCAGGGGTTGGCTGGTCTGTGGCACAAGGTCTCAGCCATCTGACCTAAGCTCAAACTACTGAGGGTTACCAGTCAGCCTGCGGAACTTCTCAGGGGCTCAGTCTGCAGCTGGTCTCAGCTGAACCCACATCTTTGCTTCGCTTCTACACTATCCCTACTCTGCTTCTTTCACTTCCTTGCATAGTTCTCCTGAGAGCAGTCTCAAAATTACTTGCACCCTCACCTCCAAAAGACTCTACTTCTAGGGGACCTGACTGAAAGCCCTGAACATAAGCTCAGGGAACAATGGGCCTAAAAGAGAGGAGGGACCTAAAAGAGGAGGGACCATATTTTACAGAAAGAATTGGGTATTTCACATTTTTAGAAAACAGCATAATAACCCATCATGGAGAAAATCAGAATTTTGGTTTTTAGTTTCATACTGTTTTTATTTTGAATTACGTTGAGTGGGACACCTGATCTTTGGAGTGCTTAGTTACTTGATAAGTCTTAATCAAGTCTTTTTAGTAGGAAAGAAAAATCTATTTCACACTCCTGTTTCCCATTCATTCAAAATTACATGCCTCTGTGAATTCACGAAAGGAAAAGATATATACACTTTAGATTCACAAATTTAACCACGTGCAAATCTCATAGCTACAAATGAATCTTCCAAAAGAAGTGTATGTGTATGTTGCCAGGTGGCAGTGGCTACTGTAGGGATTCTGCCCTTGCTCACCCTGGGAACAGATTCTGGTCCAGGGAGGTGTGGGAGGCTCTAGTATTTTCTGTATGTTAAAGGAGGTCAGAGCTTGTTCTGTTGGGCATCCTGTCTGGAAACCTCTCTCAAAGACAGAGAAAACCCAAAAAGTTTATCCTTCAATGGCAGCAGGCTTCTGATTGTTTTAGGTGAGTTAGGTGATTCTGGGATTTGATGGGCCATTTTTCTTCAGTTTAACACAACCCAGAGTCATGTCTGTCTATGCTCACATCTCACATTTAAGGCAGCTGGATTCACCCATGCAAAGCATATTCTGTCTATAAAATTGACATCTTCCTTATTCTCATTCTCCATCTTTTATGGTTCTGTTCTGATTGAAGGGTTCTTCACCCTACCTTTGATCTGCCTCTGGACCTTCTGATTTGACCTTCTCGTTTGTATTTGGATTCAGTTGGTTTGATTCTTTCCTCCCTTTACTTCCATGCCTTTTTACTAGAGCTCCTACAGATGGTAATTTGCTTGGATATCTCCTGGGATAAATGTACCAGCTCATTCTTCAGGTGTACCATTGCCTCATGATGTCTCAGACAATTTCCTCAAAGTATTCTTACTATAGAATAAGACAAATAGAACACAAGGAAAGCCACCAAACAAGTGGGAGGCTTCCCACTGCCAAGTTCACAACTAGATTAAACCCTTAAATTCTACTGCCTTTGCTCCAAGTATAGTGAAATACTAGTGGTATTAAAGGGGAGCTGATTTCTTGAACTTCATCATTGACCTCATCCAATCAACCAGGGTTTCTCACTAGGGGAATGCTAGCTTACAAAATGCTGCCTGTCCATGTTGCAAATACAAGAACTCTGGGATTGGCTCAAAACTCTTCTTCTATGATGACTTTATCTACTGCTAGCTATCTTTTATTGCACACCTACTATGTGACAGGCACTATGCCAGATACTTTTAAAGTCATTAATTTTAATCCTTATTGCTACATGCAAAGGTAGGTAATATCTCCTTCCTGCAAATCGAGCTGTTGTTTATAAAGGCTAAGGTTAGACATTAAGTGGCAAATTTGAATATAAGCCTACATGTGTTTGACTTCCAAGCCTATATGCTATTATTTCCCTTTTTATTGTCCTCTGACTACTCACTTCAGCCTAGCAACGAGCCATTTGCCGAGCCCCTGCATTAGTTACCTATTGCTGCATAATAAGCGTAGTGGCTTAGAGCAACACATTATTATCTCACAGTTCGCAGGGGTCAGGAGCCCAGCCATGACTTAGCTGGCTCCTTTGCCTATGGTCTCAAAAACTGTAATTGGGGTATCAGCTGGTCTTTGTTCCTTTCTGAAGCTTGGTGTCCTCTTCCAAGGTGTTAGCAAAATTCACTTTCTTGCAGCTGTGTGGCTGAGAGCCCTGGCTTTTTACTGGCTGTTGCCTGGAGGTTTCCCTCAACTCTGAAAGGTCTCTTCATTGGCAGTTCACATTATGGCTGTTAGCTCCTTGAAGGGCAGCAGGAGAGTCTCCCTATCCAATGTGCTATTATATTGAGTATTATAAACTTAACCTGATCAAAGCAGTGACATCACAGCACTTTTGCCTTGTTCTGTTGGTTAGAAGCAAGTCACAAGTCCTGCCCACATTGAAGGGGACAGTGTCTTATGTGGAGTAGATTACTGAGGGTCACATTATGGTGTGTTTGTCATGTTCCCTCACTGAAGATCTTACAGGGTGGCCGATGAAGGTTAGAAAAACACACAGAACACAGGAGATGACACTCCTGGTGCAGCTGCTGGTTCCAGCTGCCATTTTCCTCCCCCATTTAATTGAGGGGGCATATTACTTATTGACTTTTCTGGGGCAGGGTGACAATTTGCCATAAAATGCTTTGATACCCATGATGAAAGCCTTGTTATAAAGCCAAAGTACATTTTTTTCCCCAAAAAGAAAAAATAGAAAGAAGTCATCTGTTGCTAGGGAAACCACAACCTTTCACTGTGCTTATTTAAAGAAGAGACATATTCAAGACTCTGCACTGTAGGATCAGATATTGTGCTTTATGTTGGTGAGAATAAACAGAAAGTGTATCTTTCCTCTAAAAAAAAATCCATTATTTGTATCTTGTTGAAAATATTTTATTCTCTTGGGTTCAGTTCAAAATTCATCCCATTTTCTCCTGCAATTTTTATCTTATTTGCATATGAGACTTCCTTTGAAGTGGGCAGAATTTTTGGGTTTGGACAAAACATCAGGAGCTGAAGGGCTCCTGGGCAAACTGGTGAAAACCCATTTCAGAACGGCACGGCTGAGGGGCTCTCCCTCCCCGGCCAAACTGTGCCTGGGAGCAAAGTCAAGAAAAATCTCACGGCCTGTTTTTAATACTATTCACTCGTAGTACATCATCAGTCTCCTTGTATCAATGCTTAAATGATTGCATTCTTGTACAGATTGTGGTTCAAATACACTTTTTAAAAAGGCAGTTCTATTTTTAGGTGTCTAAGATTTTAAACTTGTAGACACAGACAACAGTGTGGGGACTGTAAGAGTTAAAGGGCAGTGGGGACACAGAGGAAGGTGAGAGGGGGGTAGATGGAGACTTGACGTGGGCAGGTGAACACACAAAGCGCTATACAGATGATGTATTACAGAATTGTATACCGGAAATCTGTATAATTTTATTAATCTCTGTCACCCCAATAAATTCAATTAAAATAAAATAAAATAATTTAAAAATGGCTTGATATGGTTAGACTGTAAATGCCACCTTCACAGACTCTTTAGGTTCAAGTCTCCTTTGTGGCGTGATAGGCTTCATCTTCCAGAGTGCGGCTGGTCAGGCGCTCTGAGCAGGCTCCAGTCTGCCGGCCAGATCACGGCCACTTCTCCAGGTCCGAGGGGACTTCTCATTAGAATCTCTTTAGGGGATTTTTTGGGGGACAGTTTACTTGCGAAAATGTAGAAAGAGACAGGATGGGGCAAGGAGGGGATAATAACTTCTGTGTTCTGACCTATAGATATAATTTACATAACAATGATGTGTCTCTGGAAACCTGACCTTCGTTAGCGTCACCTAAAGCCTAAAAATGAAGAGACAAGGCCTCTGAAAATTGAGGAGAATATTATTTTGAATTGACCTTGTATGTCGTCTGTATGCCACTAATTCTGCTGTTAGTTACTGTTGGAAAAACAGCCCCAATGCCTTCCCTTCCTAAGTGACAAGCTGTGTGCTATCAAAGATTGTTCTCACCTAGTGTTTCAAAAAGCCCACACTCATCAAGGGGCTGGGGAGAGGGCTTGTGGGCTGAGGAACCCGAGTTATCCAAAACCCTCCTCCGGGCGAGAACATTTCTGAAGGTTAGCTGCAATGTGAACTATACATAGGTAACTAATAAAGGGAATAATTATTTTATTTCTTCCATTTGTCCCTTTCACATTATAGCTTTGCTCTGTGAGTCAAGGCCTGTGTGGATAGGACAATGTTTTATTTATTAATGTGGGGATTATATTAAGGCCTGTTTTTTCTTTTTGTTGACAGAGACAGAGTCAAAGTCAGAGAGAGGGACAGAGAGGGACATCAGGAAGGGAGAGAGATGAGAAGCATCAGTTCTTCATTGCGGCTTCTTAGTTGATCATCAATTGCTTTCTCATATGTGCCTTGAGCTGGGGGCTACAGCAGAGTGAGTGATTCCTTACTCAAATCAGCAACCTTGGGCTCAAGCTAGTGACTGTGGGGTCATGTCTATGACCCCATGCTCAAGCCAGTGACACTGCACTCAAGCTGGTGAGCCTGCACTCAAACCAGTGACCTTGGGGTTTTGAACCTGGGTTCTCTGCGTCCCAGTCTGATGCTCTATCCACTGCACTACTACCTGGTCAAGCATATTAAAGCTTATTAATTCAAGCTGTTAAATTCTTTCTTGGGAAAATACTCAAATGATTACAGCCATAGTTTAAACTGATCTTATACTTAGAATTATAAATACAATACAGATAATTACAGCCATCCCTGTTATCTGTGGGGAATATGTTCCCAGATCTCCAGTGGATTCTTGGAACCTCAGTTAGTAGCAAATTCTTCATACACTATGTTTTCTTCTCTACATACTTACCTATGATAAAGTTTAACTTACAAATTAGGCACAGTAAGAAATTAACAACAATAACTAATAAAATGTAACAATTATAACAGCATACTATAATAAAAGTTATGCAAATATTCTTTATCTCTCTATCTCTTCTCTCAAAATACTGTGATATTTGCAGATCGGGGTCAATTGTGGCTAATTGAAATCAAGGAAAGTGAAACAGCAGATGAGGGAGGAGGACTGTATGGAATAAAAAAGGCATTCTTTAGTTCAACATGAAGAGTTAAAATGTGATATTTAAGCAATGGTTTGCATCCCTTTTTTGCCGTAGTTATTTGTATCAAAGAACTATGTGAACTAGATTTCTGTTATCATTTGATCTCAATGGGGTTTAAATTTATAACTTCCTACAGGACAAAGACAGCAATTTGAAATTGCATCTACCCACAAAGGAAACATTACATGAGCCAAGATGTGAGAATTAATGGAACTGATAAGAATAATTTTTTCTTGGGAATATAAGAAGGATAAAAGTTTGAAAAGCCAACAGGCCATTGTGTTTTCCACTTTTCAATATTATTATATGAATAATTGAGAAGTAAAATATTTTGACTAGATGCTAGGAGTAAAAATGCTAGTGTTCTTCTAATTATAAGTTATGGGCAGCACAATATGTTACTAATAGCACTAGACACTTCGTTGGTATTCAGTAGTAAAAGAAAACCAAATTAAAACCATTCAGTTTGACATGGTTGCATACCAATAAGGGATAGTTGTTTTTAAGCTCTTTTTCAAAAGTGAATCTGACAGGCTACTTGAAAATTATGTACTCACATTCTCTGCCTCACAGGTTTCTATGTTGCTGGGAGATTAAAGAAAACATCAAGAAAGTAAAGGAGCCTGACTGGGTGGTGGCACAGTGGATAGAGCGTTGGACTGGGATGTGGAAGACCCAGGTTCGAGACCCCGAGGTCGCCAGCTTGAGCGCGGGCTTATCTGGTTTGAGCAAAAGCTCACCAGCTTGAGCCCAAGGTCATTGGCTTGAGCAAGGGGTCACTCCATCTGCTGAAAGCCCATGGTCAAGGCACGTATGAGAAAGCAATCAATGAACAACTAAGGTGTTGCAATGCGCAATGAAAAACTAATGATTGGCCTGACCTGTGGTGGCGCAGTGGATAAAGCATCGACCTGGAAATGCTGAGGTCGCCGGTTCGAAACCCTGGGCTTGCCTGGTCAAGGCACATATGGGAGTTGATGCTTCTAGCTCCTCCCCACCTTCTCTCTCTGTCTCTCTCTCCTCTCTCTCTCCCTCTCTGTCTCTCTTTCTCCCTTTCTCTCTCCTCTCTAAAATGAATAAAAAAAAAAAAAGTCCACAATAAAAAAAGAAAAACTAATGATTGATGCTTCTCTCCATTCCTGTCTGTCTGTCCCTGTCTATCCCTCTCTCTGACTCTCTCTCTGTCTCTGTAAAAAAAAAAAGAAAAAAGTAAAAGAAACGGGCAGGAAGAGTCAGAGCAATTGGGAACACTTAACTGAGGTTAGCCGGTTCTGCCTAAACATACAGTTTAATGGCTCACTGTGGTAAATTGACCCACCAAAGTCATTTGCTGGTGATCTATCCAGCCATTTGCTATTTTACATTAATTCACAGTCTGTGGAAATTCTCAGGAGAAGTAATTTCATGAACAGAAAAAGAGAATTAAAATTAGATATAATTCTAAAAAACAATTGAAAAAAATCATGAAGTTTGGAAAAAACATATCTTTCAATATCAAATTAAGCTTAATTCTAGACTGTACACAACTACTTTTCCTTTTTGAGAAAACTGTTAGATGAGAGGGAAATGATTGTGGGGGGTGTAGAAAAGAGTAAAGGGGGTAAATGGTGATGGAAGGAGACTTGACTTGGGGTGGTATACACACAATACAATATATAGGGGATGTGTTATAGAATTTTCCACCTGAAGCCTATATAATTTTATTAATGTCACCCCAATAAGTTCAATAAACTAAAAAAAGTTGGAAATTACAAAATAATTAGATTATTTGGAAATCATTTAATTACCTAGGGTCAGGTATCAAGCCATGGACATGATCTGCATGTTTAGTGGTTATCGGATTTGAAATAATATTCATCAATCCACGTTCTCAGGTAGCCTATTTTAAAAGTTAATAATTATATCCTTTTCCAACCTGCTCCACATACTCTGCGGTCAGTGGAGCTGTCCTGACCATCTTTTCAATGGAATTTGACAATGAAAATGCTGGAGAAGTTTCATATGTTTGACTCGAGAATTTCTTTTTTTTTTTCTTAATCTTTTCTCATTGGCTAGATAATATCATGTGACTTGTCACTAGCCACTGGAGTGATATAATTACAGATGCATTGTCTCTGCCCTGTTTTACTTTGTGGAAGATGAGCAGAGGTGACACCAGGTTTGTAGTTTCCAAATCCCACACTGATTTAAATATAAACACAGATACAACATTTAATAGTTGAAAGGACCTTTGCAATCAACAAATGGTAGGCCTGAGACATAGAGAAGTAAAACAATTTGCCTCAAGTCATAAAAACAGATAGTGTCGAGCTGAGACAAAAGGGAAGATGCCCTGATTCCTAACCCAGTGTGCATTCGCAGCACACCACAAAGGGCATCAGAGTTTGTTCTAATTGTGTGAAGTAAATATAAAAGTATTACATTGTCATTTTCAAGACTCTGTGTACTTCCATAAGACATGTTTTCCAAATGCTTTTGGAAGCTTAAGTTAACACCTGCTGCTTTAAAATAAATGAAAACATTGTTATTCTTTATAATTTTTTTTGCTTTCACTATAAGTGCCAAATAACAGTACACAAGCTGTCAGGATCTTCATTAAAATACACACACACAACAGAAAGTGGTTTGAAAAGTCTTACTAGGGAAGTGATGAGCTGAACTAGGGTCAAGGTTGTGGCTCTACTTTCTACACTTGGATGTTCCTGGTGACCGATTTCCATAGTCTGACCATTTTTTCCATTCTCACAGAGGATACTCTGCACAGGAACACCAAGAAGATTAAGCAGTGATTTAAACCTTTTTTAAAAATTAAGGTAAGGGCCCTGGCGGGTAGGCTCAGTGGTAGAACGTCAGCCTGGCGTGTAGGAGTCCCAGGTTCTATTCCCGGCCAGGGCACACAGGAGAAGCGCCCATCTGCTTCTCCACCCCTCCCCCTCTCCTTCCTCTCTGTCTCCCTCTCTTCCCCTCCCGCAGCCGAGGCTCCATTGGAGCAAAGATGGCCCGGGCACTGAGAATGGCTCTGTGGCCTCTGCCTCAGGCGCTAGGATGGCTCTGGATGCAACAGAGTGACGCCCCAGAGGGGCAGAGCATCACCCCCTGGTGGGCGTGCTGGGTGGATCCCAGTCACATGCATGCGGGAGTCTGTCTGACTGCCTCCCCATTTCCAGCTTCAGAAAAATGAAAAAAAAAAAAATTAAGGTAAGCATATTTAAAATGAAACAAGAAATATATTGGGTTAGAATTCAGTGTTCTTTCAGCATATTGTTTTAATAATAATGCTGATGGGTTTTAAAAGCACTTAAAAGAGTGTAAATATACATCAAAATGACCTAACAGCCCAGGCTCAGTTGTTTCTAAGTCAAGTAGTTAAGGGCTAACAGCAAGGGTTCCAGCCTGTGTTTTTCCTGAAATCACAAACTCATTATTTGATAGAATTTTAATGTAAACTTGCCTTGCCAGATAAACTGAGACGAAGAAGTTAGCAAGAAATGATACCGGATAGAACCATTCAGTGCTATGGAAGAGTGGTTAGCCTAACATATACTTTATTTTTTCAATTAGCGAGCAGTTTTTATAGGAACTACCTGTTGGGGATGAGAGTTTGGCCTTGGCATCCTCAAGCCAAGCTGCAGATCTCAGCAGCTGTCTGTCTAAAACTTGCCATTTTTAGTGGCTTGCATGCCCAATCAATATGAATCCATACTTACTATTTAATATGATCCTGACTGCAGTGCCTGATGGCTGAAATAATATATTATGAAGGACATTGACTTGCAAAGTCCGTGATTGGGAAATCTTGAAGACTCCAAGTAATCTATTCAGATTTCAATTAATTTTTTCCCCTGTTACGTTATGATTATTTTTATGCTGCAATATATTTGTGGTTTCAAAATCTGGAAAAAAATTTAATGAGTAAGTTTTGGTAGGACATTTTACTCTCAATTCTGTCACCTGGTTTTTATACTTGGTCCAGTACAATGAAAATACACCCAGATCTTGAAACTGGGTACCTGTATTACCTCAGTGGAATAACAATATTCCTAGTTACTTTTGTGAAATGTCAGGGTTGGCAAACATTCTTTATAAAGGCCTAGATGGTAAATGTTTTAGGCTTTGTGGGATGTGCAGTGTCTGTCATAAGGCTTCAGCTCTCCTGTCACAGTGCAGAAGGAGCCACAGACAGTAAGTAAATGAATGAGCATGGCTATATTCCAGTACAATGTTATTTACAAAATTGAACAGTAGGCTTGCTCTGGCCTACAAACTGTAGTTAGCCAAAATCTAGATTATAGTGAATTACATATCTGGAGTGAGAAAAACGCTTTTAAAAATCTCTAAGCTTTAAAAGTTTCTTTGCTAAACTCCTGAGAAGAGTTTAGAATAAATTTTGCAAAAGAGCTATTTATAAATTTATTTCAATTCATTGAATTTGTATTTAGTTAGTAGAAAGTAAAGGGGAAAAAATCTATTATTCCCTTCACTTAATAAATTATAAGGGAGTTTAAGGCTAACTTTTACAGAAACTGCAAAATAAATATAACTGGTTTGTTAAAGCCAAAAGCTAGAAACGATCAATTTTGATGACTACAGTTTGGAAGTCTACTAAACAGAATGAATTACCCAGCCCATTCATTTAAGAATTGGCTAGTGTTGTGAGAATTTTCTAGTTATTGATTTTAATTTGCATCTTGGCCAATAGATAACTTTTCTTTAGAATTGATTTCTTAGATTTTGAAAAAAAACCTATTGATAATTGCTATTTTTGAGATATGCCACTTGTCATCTATCTCCCCCCTCCTTAAAAAAACACAAAAAAGACAGTCTGTCAAAACAAACAAAAACCAACCCCAAAACCTAAAATTATATTCTGCATACTATTTTGATGAATTTTTAATTTAGTTTTCAGCCTCTATTTAGGGAACAAATACTATGAGAGTATTGTTTCTAGATATACCAGAGTGGGCAAAAGTAAGTTTAGCATTGTGAGTACACAAAACATAGTTAACAAAACTATTATGATATGCATAATAGTTTTTCATACATGTGCTTTTTCATACAAACAATTGTAAACCTAGTTTTGCCCACTCCACACTATAAATGTGTTTTTTTTTATAACTTAAATAACAAGTAGATTGATCAGGACTTGAGAGGTATTAGGATTAAGAATGAAATTGTAGCATATGTTGAAAATAAGTAAATCAGAAAAAACTAAGAACTGCATGATTCCATACATAGGTGGGAGACATGGACAAGAGTGTGGTGGTGATGGGGGGGTGGAGAAAAGGGAAGGAGAGGGGAAGGGGGAGGGGGAGGGGCACAAAAAAACCCAGATAGAAGGTGATGGTGGACAGTCTGACTTTGGGTGATGGGTATGCAACATAATTGAATGACAAGATAACCGGGAGATGTTTTCATTGAACATATGTACCCTGATTTATTGATGTTACCCCATTAAAATTAATACAAATTTATAAAAAATAAAAAAAAGAAAATAATAGGACCAATATGTTAACACCTTAAATAAGGTTTTTGTAAGTTCAACAATGATGGGAAAATTAATTTAAATGTTTGTTAAAATATGAAGATGATAAGCAAAGAAAAAAACCTCATCGACACAGATAACAGCATGGTGATGACAGAGGGGGAGGGGGGAGATAGAAGACGCTGAAGGGGGATAAATGGTGGTGGTAGGAGAGTTGATTGGGTGTGAACACACAGTACAATACACAGATGATGTATTATGGAATTGCACACCTGGAACCTGTATGATTTTATTAACCAATGGCACCCTAATGAACTCAATAAAAAAGAAAAACATCTCCTTGAACAAAATGTTTGTTAAAATATGAAGTTGATAAATAGGCATGTAAAGCTTGATATAATCAATCATGTATTCTCTTTCAATGTTTATTTTTATTGATTTTAGAGAGAGAAAGAAGGAGAGAGAGAGAGAGAGAGATGTAGACAGGAACATCAATCCATTCCTGCATGTGCCCTGATGGGGGATCAAACTGGCAACCTCTGTGCTTCGAGATGATGCTCTAATCAACCCAGCCATCAGGCGAAGGCCAATCATGTATTCTCGAAAGAGCAAGGTGTGATGGCCAGCTCATAAGATGGCTTCAATGTTCTTCCCCTCTGGTACTCATCCCCTATGCTTAGTTCCTACCACAGTGCATGAATGCTGATCAGTGTGACCTATAGAATGTGTCAGAAATGACATGTGACTTTTGAGACTAGATCACCTGAAGCATTTTTAGCATCTGAGTTTCTCTTTCTTAGATTGGTCATTTATGGTCATTTATTTTATTTTTATTATTTTTTTATTGACTTTTAG
Source organism: Saccopteryx leptura (assembly GCF_036850995.1). Classification (NCBI taxonomy): domain Eukaryota; kingdom Metazoa; phylum Chordata; class Mammalia; order Chiroptera; family Emballonuridae; genus Saccopteryx; species Saccopteryx leptura. The sequence goes on from NC_089503.1 coordinate 223,718,223, forward strand.
AGAGGGGGGAAAGGAGAGAGACAGGGAAAGAGAGAAACACTTATTTGTTATTCCATTTACTCATGCTGTCATTGTTTGATTCTTATATGTGCCCTGACTGGGGATCAAACCTGTAATCTTGGCATGTCAGGACGATGCTCTTAACCAGCTGTACTACCTAGCCAGGGCTCTCATTTATTTTTGTTGTATGTATTTAAGATGTCTAATGTAATGATTTGATATACATAAGTCAAGCTAATTAATATATCTTCTTCTCACATAATTACTTTTTTTTGTGTGTGTTAGGAGAGCATCTTAAATATCACTGATGATATTGCCAGTATTCAGTAGAGCAGCAATTTTCAACCTCTTTCAACTCATGGCACACATAGACTAATAATTAAAATTCTGTGACACACCCAAAAATATATTCTATGTTTTGCTGATCTGAAAAAAGAATAGGTATACTTTTGACTCATTTACAGTGGATGGCCATTGTGTTGGCTGTTGTCATTTTTTAAATTTGACAATCTAAGGGAATAGAGGTCAGTGCCCCCGACTAAATAGTCAGGTATCGCATGTTATTTTATTCTGCGGCACACTGCTTGAAAATCGTCGCAGTAGACTATTGTTAACTACAATCGTCACGCTGTACGTTAAATCTCTAGACTTATTTATCCCACATCACTGCAACTTTGAACCCTCTGACCAACCCCTTCTCACCATCTCCCACCCTGAAACCATTGTTTAACTCCCTGCTTCTAGGAGTCTCAATTTTTTTCTTACCTTTTGTTTTTAGAGTCACACAAAGTGAGATCAAACACTATTAGTCTTTCTCTGTATGGTCTATTTTATTTAGCACAATGTCTTCCAGGTTTATTCATGTCGCAAGTGGCGAGATCCCCTTCTTTCTTATGGCTGAATAATATTCCATCTATCTGTCTGTCTGTCTGTCTTATTTCTTCCCATGTTTCATTTTAGCTAGTTTTTACTACAGTGTCTTTATAATCACCAATCCCTGCTTATTCTATGTTTCATCTACTGTTAATCTCATCCAGTGCATTTTCCTTCCCATACTTTATTTTTCATTTTTTTAAGTTTTATCTGGGTCTTTTAACAATCTTCCATATCTCTTATGCTCACTCTATCCTCTGCCTTTTTGAACATATGGAGTACATTTATAATGGCTGTTTCAGCATCATTTTCTACTAATTTTACCATCTGTATCATTTTTGCATCTCCTTCTATGGTTTATTTACTCATTGCATATTGTGTCTTCCTGCTTCTTTGAATATCTGTTATTTTTTTATTGGATACAAACTAGACATTGCAATTTTTTTTTCATGTTGGGTGCCAGAGGTTTTATTTTGTATTTCTTTAAATAATGTTTGGCTTTGTTCTAGAGTGAAAGTAAGTGGAAAGTTTGATCCTTTCCACTTTGCTTATAAGCTTTGTTAGGTAGTCCAGGACAGCCTTTAATCTTAGGCTAATTTGATGTCACTACTGTGGCATAATATCTTTCTGAAGACTCTACTTGATGCTCCATGTGTTGGAGTGTCTATCCATGCTGGCTGATTAGAACAGAACTATCCTGGGTTTTCTCTCCTTTTGAGTGGCTCTTTCCCTAGACTGAGTGCTTCTCTCTCTCGTGGCAGGCACTGGTCAGTAATCAGGTGCAGACGCAAGGAGGAGCCTGTGCCTATCTCCATAGCTCTCTCTGTGCTGCTCTCTCCTCTTCAGTTATCTGCCTTAATCATTCTGGCCACCTTAGCCTTCCTAAACTCTGAATTCTGCCCTCCACTGGAGGGAACCCCGGGGCTGGCTGTATTTGGGTCTCCCTTCCCTGCTCTGCAGCTTGCAAACTCTCTCCAGGCAGTTAGCTAGCTGAGGCATTTTCCGGTCTCATCTTGTTTCTTTCTTTTCTCTCAACACTGTCTCCTGTCCAGTGTTGGAAAAGCATTGTACAATACATTATGTCTGGTGTTTTAATTATTTCAGCTGGGAGGAGGCAAATCTAGTTCCTGTTATTTCTCCATGTATGAAAGTGGAAATTCTGGGAGAGAGGTTTTGATGGGATGTAGGAGGAGATTTATATCTAGGACATGAGGTAAGATTGTACTATAATGCAATTTTCTTTAAAAGTAAAATCAATTTTAATGTTTTTCAAATATATTGATTCTTGACTCTCCTATTTTATGCAGATCATTAGGAAGATTATAATTGGCAATTAATTGCCTTATTTAGTAACTCTAATTTTCTTTTAAAGGGTTTCCTCAGAGTAGTTGTTATTAATTGAAGAATTGGAGATACTTTTTGTTTTATGTTTTTAAATCCTATTTGTTAAAAATTCTGTAAGTTAAAAATGTTTCAGAGAATTGTATTTTTTTTTTTGTACTTTTCTGAAGCTGGGAACGGGGAGAGACAGTCCGACAGACTCCCGCATGCGCCCGACCGGGATCCACCCGGCACGCCCACCAGGGGGCGATGCTCTGCCCCTCCGGGGCCACTCTAGCACCTGGGGCAGAGGCCAAGGAGCCATCCCCAGCGCCCGGGCCATCTTTGCTCCAATGGAGCCTTGGCTGCGGGAGGGGAAGAGAGAGACAGAGAGGAAAGAGGGGGTGGGGGTGGAGAAGCAAATGGGCGCTTCTCCTATGTGCCCTGGCCGGGAATCGAACCCGGGTCCCCCGCACGCCAGGCCGATGCTCTACCGCTGAGCCAACCGGCCAGGGCCGAGAATTGTATTTTTACTATTAGTAACTTTTTCTTTCAGTACTAATCATATTCTTTATATTCTAAACCATTAAAAATATTGATTTATGCTTTAGTTGACAGTATAAAGTCTTAATATCTAAACAAGAGGCCTGGATCAATGAAATGTAACCATGTATAATCCTAAAGTTCTTTAGGAAATATAAGCTTTGGGGCACAAGTGAAATCACATTTATTTTTATTCTCCAATTTTGATGATTCTCAACAATAGCCTTCATATCCAAGCAGTATCTCAGAGCTTTTCTCTACTATTTCTGGGAACCCCCATAGGCACATCTCATATCTGCCCATACATCAGTTTTCTGCCAATGAATCACCTGCAGTTCATCATATAGCATCCATCATAAATGACACCCACTGTTTATAAAGATATTCCATAAAGTCACTCTGCTGATGTGGCTGATGGCGCTCCCCGTGAAAATATCACAGTCTTTGTCAATGCTATCATCCCGAGATGCTTAGAGTGATAGCATGGTGTTGCTTTCTGTGCAGAAGCAGGGAGAATGTGCTTTGAGTTTCTCTAAAAATAAGTTTTCCTTAAAATTGTTTAGTTTCTGACATTTATTCTTTTTATAGAATCTCGAGTATTCGATGAAAGTAGTTCCATCAGTTTCTAACCTTTACTTCTCTGATCAATGTGATGCAAACTGGCTTAAGGGAGCCTGATAAGCAGTAGATATAATAAATTCTCTGAATTATCCTTTTCCTTTCTCCTTAAAGAAACTTGACCTAACCAAGCTATTACCTTCTTCTGCAGTTACAACACAGTCCCCTCCCTATGTATTAAAGTATACAAACTCTGAACTAAATAAGGATGTGTGCCATTGTTATGAACAAGTCAAATTGACCAGGTACTTATAGAAATGGATATCAGAGAATCTTTGAACAAATACATTGTAGAATTTCCAGTCTCTAATAAACTATCGATAATTAACTCTATTTTTGAAAAATCAATATATATATATCAATAAATGGACCATTTCCTACATTTAGATTATGTAGTTTGCTTATTTTCCTGAATAAATAATGAGCAATTATTCTAAGTGCCTTACATGTATTAAGCTATCTAAATCTCACAACAACCTTATGCATTAGGCACATTTATATTTCCATCTCACAATAGCTAGGAAATAGAGGAGCCGGAATCAGACCATGTTAGTCTTGCCACTCTAAGAGGAAGTAAACTCTAGGAAGATATAAGTTGATTATAATTTTTACTCCACTTTAAACACTGTAGATACATTTTTATGTACCTTTATTTTTGGGTTGTCCTTTAAAAAATTATGCTTCTCAAAATTGTCAGGTGGTGGATAGAGCAATGTAAGCTAAACATCTGTATGAAAACTGAATATCAGTAAAAAAACTGGATATTTCTAAGTATCTTATACTGATTGGAGAAGTGATTACATTATTCTTTCACTTTTTAAAGATTTTTCAAACATTGTCAGACACACACGCACAAAGATACACATACACTTCTTGATAATGCAGGATATTTGATTATTAATTTAATGTACTTGAGGAGTATAAAAATAAGATTGTTGTATGTGGGTGTAGTGTAATGCTATCTTTTCCTCTTCAAAGTGACATAAACACATCCACTTAAATTTAGTTAATTTTAGTGTATCTAACTCTGGCACAGAATAATGAACTAAAATTTTAAAAAATATATCTATTTCTAATCTTATTTCAACTGATCATTTTGTTTAAAACGATTGATTCATCTAATGCAGTCTAATTCTATACTAGAACTAAAATGGAGGAGCTGGAAGGGCTGTTTGAGCATTTGGCACTTTGTTGAGATATGAGTAATGCTGGTGCCCTGGTGTCAGGGTCAGCTGTGAAAAGATGATGTCAGGTGCTATTCTGTAAACTTGTCTGGGAAGGGTACTCTAAGCCCCAAGAATATTGCCTGCAACTGTCATGCAATATCCTCAGTCTAGGTACCTCTCTGTGATTACAGCTGTCAGATGATATCCTCGATCTCTAAATCAGACAGCTAGCTGTTCCCTTGTATTAGTACATTGGCATGCAGTTAGTATGTTGTCATGGGAGTAACGGGAAGGGGTTTGATAGGAGGAGGTGGAATATTCAGATTTGAGTGAACAGGGTGTTGCAGTGTGTAGCCTGGAGACATGTAGTACATGGGGTGGTAGGATGGTCCAAAGAAGGGACGAAGGTGACGGACAAAGAAGGAAGCATGGATATGCTTATTTCAATATTTTACCACTTAAACACTGTTCTCAGCTGAATTACAGGGATTCTATACTAAAGGCCACATCTTTAACATTTTTTAAAGATTTCCACATATTCTAAACCCAAACTGTGTTTCTCTCACCACTGAATTTCCCTAGTAGTCATTTACTTTTTTTTACCCTCTTTCTTTGTTGATTTAGGTTTAGATTCATTTTTTCCAGCTTCCCAGTAGAAACCTGATGAGCCCTCATCTTGAAATATCATTTATACTAAAATTTCTTTACAATTAGTTCATTAAATAGCTATCAAGTGTTATTTTACATGCTTAAAACTTTGAGTATTGTCCAAACAACCTACGTATATTGAAGCAGTTGAGAAATGACTTCTACAGAGTAGTTGGCAATTGACAATGACAAACACTAGCATAATCTTTGTGTCAGAGTGTAGTTTGAGGAAGTTGCTTTATCTTCTCCTTTCCATGGAACAGGGTCATCCACATAATGTGTGACTAGAATAATAGCCACCCAGTGCAGTGGGACTTTAGAAGAGTCAGCCTTCCTGCTGACCTAAATTGTGCTATTCCTTACTTAGGCTTAATTCTAACTTTGTCTATAATTTTTTGAGTAAATTTATACATACTACTGAATACATACTTTCTAGTCCTTTTTCTCTGTGATGTTTTCATTCTTAAACAGTTTGAAATATTCAGGGTAAGGTACTTGTTACACTATGTTTATAAATTTTTTAATTATGAGAAAATTAAGTGATTTCTTATGATGAACGAAATGAACATTAGTCCTTCTTCAACTCATGGGGACTTTTGTCCTTGTAGTATACATAATAAATATAGTATAAACCAATCAAACATACTATATCCATATCCATATGTATAACCAAGATATACACCATGTGTGACAAACATGGAGATGTGCCTCACAGATCCCCCTTCAAGATAGGAGGGTGGCCAGCTGTTAGCCTCCTATTGTTAGCTCCTCTGAGTCCACCTCAGTTTTTGAGTCAAGGTTAGACTATTTTTGAGGTGAGCTAGTCAATACTGAGCAAGTCAGTAGAACAAAGGTCTAGCCATTTCCATCCAAATGTGGTTCCTTTAATGCAGGGGTCCCCAAACTACGGCCCGCGGGCCACATGCGGCCCCCTGAGTCCATTTATCCGGCCCCCGCCGCACTTCCGGAAGGGGCACCTCTTTCATTGGTGGTCAGTGAGAGGAGCATAGTTCCCATTGAAATACTGGTCAGTTTGTTGATTTAAATTTACTTGTTCTTTATTTTAAATATTGTATTTGCTCCCATTTTGTTTTTTTTACTTTAAAATAAGATTTGTGCAGTGTGCATAGGGATTTGTTCATAGTTTTTTTTATAGTCCGGCCCTCCAACGGTCTGAGGGACAGTGAACTGGCCCCCTGTGTAAAAAGTTTGGGGACCCCTGCTTTAATGGATGATCATTGCTCTTGCACTCCCCTTGGGCAAGCAGACTCTGTTGGATCTGTATCACTGCCTCGTGTCTCCCCACCTGATCCTGTTTCCTCTCTTTTCCTTTCACAGGTGTTACTCCTCAATACACTTTCTGTACTTCTCTGTCCCTACAATCTGCTTCCTAAAGTCAGTACCCATAGTAGAGCCGTAAAGTTTACCTTAAGCTTCTGTTTTTCATTCTCTTTTTCAGTTTCTTCCTAGAAATGTGGAAACTGAAGAGAAAATTTAGTATAATTCCATTTTCTTTTGAATACTGCTATTATGACTCATCCTCCCTGGGTCTTCTGCTTGTATGAAGGAAGTGAAACCAGTTTTTATAAATAAACCTATTCTTTCTCGGGCTAAATATCAGTGCTACAAAATGAGGGTGGGAATTTGCAGACCATTAAACTCAAATTTGAGCACTGTCTTGTTCTTTTCATTAAAAAAGAAAAATGCAGGCTACATTTCCAGCTTGATAAAATAGACTGCTGCCTTCTAATTGGTAATTTTAATAAAAGATAGTGACTAGTAATCATATGAGCTTCAGCTATTTAAAAATGTTGCTTCAGTAATCATTATACATGTCTGCTCTAATGAACTTTTCTAGATCTCTGTGTGTTAGATTCATTTGGGTCATTTGAAGTCAATTGTATGAACCTTTATTTATTTATTTTATTTTTTCTTTTTTTTTCTTTTCTTTTTTTTGTATTTTTCTGAAGCTGGAAACGGGGAGAGACAGTCAGACTCCCGCATGCGCCCGACCGGGATCCACCCGGCACGCCCACCAGGGGCAAGGCTCTGCCCACCAGGGGGCGATGCTCTGCCCCTCCGGGGTGTCGCTCTGCCGCGACCAGAGCCACTCTAACGCCTGGGGCAGAGGCCAAGGAGCCATCCCCAGTGCCCGGGCCATCTTTGCTCCAGTGGAGCCTTGGCTGCGGGAGGGGAAGAGAGAGACAGAGAGGAAGGAGGGGGTGGGGTGGAGAAGCAAATAGGCGCTTCTCCTATGTGCCCTGGCCGGGAATCGAACCCGGGTCCCCCGCACGCCAGGCCAACGCTCTACCACTGAGCCAACCGGCCAGAGCCAATTGTATGAACCTTTAAACATGCAAAATGATATTAGTACCATATCCTATGGCTTTTAAACCTTAAACTAGGGCTGAAATGATTTTTACTAGGTCAGTGCCTCAGATATAAAGTTTTTAATTACCAAGTACATTGCAGAATAGAAGGAAAAATAATACTGCTTTTGTAGTATAAGATGAAGTTATTTATAGCTTCAATTGGCTAACTGTTGAGAAATTAAAGACTCTAACAGCAAAAACCCAGGAAATACTTCTGTTCCTGGAGTATTTCTTATTCTCTAGTCTAAAGCCATTATGGAATTTCCACAGTAACAATTTTAAAAAGCTGAATCTGAAGCCAACAGATCTACATTTATAACACAGCCGTGTACTCATCTGTTGTCAAAATGCCATCATTTAATTTTTCTTAGATTTGATTTTTTGCTGTATAAAAAACTCCTTCAAAAAGTTGTTGTTATTGCCAAATGGGAAGATGTGCATTAAAACACTTTGTAAGCTTAACACGGTTTATACTAACAGCAAATGTTATTTTTTTTTCTTGTATGATTAAATCTAGAAATAAAATTGACTTATTTGGAGAAAAGTTATTAGGTATTTTGCAAGGAAGATAAGACAAACAAATTACTGTCAAGACATTATCATTATTTCAACCACAATCAGCTCGGACAGCTCAGAAAGGAGTAGAATGACTGAGATTCAAATTTATCAATTGCTGTACATTTGAGTTGTGTCTGTCTTAGAGTATGCAATCAGACACTAGCATATGTGCTATATTTACTTGTTAAGTAACCATGTATCTCCGAATTTGAAATATATATATTTGAATATATATATGCATGTATTTGTTAAAAACTTTTTGGTTTTTATATAATGTACTTTTGCTCACTATTCATATATGATATATGTAAATTTCCTTTTTCTTTCCGTTAAGAAATACTGCTTATATTTATACCTATATATTTTATTTTGGGGGTGATTTTTACTAATTTTAACTTAAGTAATATTTATTTATTTATTTATTTATAGAGAGAATGAGAGAGAGAGAGAGAGAGAGACAGATAGGGACAGACAGACAGGAAGGGAGAGAGATGAGAAGCATCAACTCGAAGTTGCAACACCTTAGTTGTTCATTGATTGCTTTCTCATACTGAGTGTGGAGCTCCTGCTGAACCATTGACCCCTTGCTTAAGCTAGAGATCTTGGGCTCAAGCCAGTAACCCTGGGCTTCAAGCCAGCGACCTTGGGCTCAAGCCAGTGACCATGGGGTCAAGTCTATAATCCTATGCTCAAGCTGGATGAACCCATGCTAAAGCTGGTGACCTCGAGGTTTTTAATCTGGGTCCTCAGTGTTCTAGGCCAACATTTTATCCATTGTGCCACTACCTGGTCAGGCTTGAGTAATTTTTATTGTGTAAATAATGCAATAGCAACCTTAAGGGAAATTTAAAAGACCTAAAATTACCCAAATAATGTTACCTATATAGTTTTTAATATTTTCTCTGTTTTCTATATGAATGCCTACTTTGCATAGTTATAATTGTACTACATACACCCTTTTAAGTTCTGTGCTTAAAAATTGACATTGAGACTGACCAAGTGGTGGTGCAATAGAGAGAGCGTTGGATTGGGACGCAGAGAACCCAGGTTCGAAACTCTGTGGTTGCCAGCTTGAGCATGGGCTCATCTGGTTTGAGCAAGGCTCATCAGCTTGATCCTAAGGTTGCTGACTTGAGCAAGGGGTCACTTGGTCTACTGTAGCCCCCTGGTCAAGGCACATATGAAAAAGCAATCAGTGAACAACTAAGGTGTTGCAATGAAGAATTGATGCTTCTAATCTCTCTTTTTGTCTGTCTGTCCCTACCTGTGCCTCTATTTGCCTCTCTCTGTCTCTGTCACACACAAAAATATTGACATTGATGTTTTCCTTGTGATTTTGTGGTCTTAATAATTAGTTTTGTCAAAAATTTCAAGTATGTATATTATTATTCATTATTATTGATGATTGCATTTCCCCCTTACATATAACTGGGAATTCGGTTTTCAATTTCACAACTTAATAGAAAAGTAGGATAAAAATACTCTTTTTTATGGCTACAAGTATTCTGTTACTTTTTTAGAGATGTGAATTTGAGTAAGTTTAAAACTTAACTATGCCTCATTTTTCTTATTTGTAAAGTGAATACAAATAATCCATCTTTCTTTTTCTAGAGTATAAGGAGAGCTAAACCCCATACAACATTTTTGAGGCCTTAGACTATTCTCCAGCATATAGTATGTGCTCAGTAAATAAAATTTTTATTTACTAAATAAACAAATTATTAACAAATGCTTATGTAAAATGTTGAACATTTAAAAAATGTTAGGTATATGGTTAAATCAATATCAGATGATTTGAGATCCACAAACAAATCTATCAATCAAAAGATACTGCAATAATTGTAGCAAAAAAAAGAAAATCAAGTGATATCAAAGCTGTTTTTCTTTTCTATTAGCACTGCAGTTAAAGGTGGACAGACCAGTTATAGATGACTCAACTGTCCACATTAATCAGAAACTTGCACTGACTCAGTTACTGCTGACAGCTATTTTCTGAATATTTACAGAAGGCAGTGAATGAATGACCTACAGAAAATATCACTGTGAGAAGATGCCATGTAAAAATGCAGTAGACCATTAAGAGTTTATTGTACTTAGCAAAAAATGTAATACTCCCAGGGCTCTATCCTTGCTGGTGAGAAAATAGTAAGTCTTTATGCCTAAAATGCTGTCATTCCAGAAAGATGGATGTCTTTCAAAGTTCTCCTGAACAAGCCATGAAGAACAGCATTAGCTGACCCTCAGTTTATGGTTGACTTTGCTACACAGAGCAGCAAATGTGATTTCAGTTCTATACCCATCAATGAGATTTATGATCTGATTATAAAAGGCAAAAAGCAGAAAATACATTAAATACTAACAGAATCCAAAATAAAAACTTAAGGGAAATATTCATATTCATGCATATATGCACTGTAAACCTAAATATCTAGGCAGCAATAATTGAAAAAAAATATTTGTTTGGTATTAAAAGGATTGCAATTTGGGGAGTACAGATTCAGGCAGAAGCCCAAAGGGTATTTCCCCACCCCCTGCAGGAGAGAAGCTCAGGGTTTTTATGAAAAAAAGGGAAGAAGATGAGGTAAGTTGTACTAAAGGAGAGTTCATTGGTGCTAGATAAGGCAAGGTTAGATTTGTATTTCACAGATTGGCTTGAGATTTGGTGTGGTATGTTGGTTTAATATGATTTAAAATCCACAGTACAATTGTGTGACTCCACTTGTTTATGACAACATTTTATAAGTCATGTTATTTAGATATAAGAATGAAATAAGTGGTGTCAGAAAGCCATCATCTCATCTGTATTGTCGTCAGTCAGCAGTCCAGTGTCTGGGAGTCACGACTGGGGGCTTATTGATTAGAATATGTGGAGAAGCAGCTATGGCAAGGGGACATTAAGCCTATGAATAATGAGTTTATGAGGACTACTTGAAGGTTTTGGTTTGGGCAAGGCACAATTTGCTGATCTAAATAGCTCTCCAAAGATCTTGAGATGTTTACTGCGGTCATGGCCCCAATGACTCTGGTTGGCAGAGATGCTAAACCATTGTGCTGGAGTGATAATTCTCAGAGTTTATTTGGTTTATTAGAAGTTATTTTCTTATATGCTATTGGCTTGTAAAATTGTAATTCCTAGAGCAAAACTGTGCTAAGTAAATAGCAACAAAGATAGAACAGAATCAGCCTCTGAGCATATCTTTGCTATGTCCCTCAAAACAAAACATTTGGTCATCAGGCAAAAGGTTGGGTTGGTTAGAGATTTGGTCATTGTCAAAGTACAACTTCCTCTGCCATTACAAACAGAATTTTCTTATTCTTACTGGCTTCTTGGAATATTGGTGGTTTGGTTCAGTTCAAAAGATAAAGAAAACAAGATGTGCAGGGCAGTTCTTCTGAAGTGGCTCCCCTGGGTCTGTTTTCACATGGCTCTCCTCATGGCATCCTTCATAGCACACATGCACAGACATGGCTGCATTTTGAGTGTTGCTTTCCCAGAAAGAAGTACAGAGGAGCCTTTGGTGTATGACTTGTCTTGATCCAGAAATGACTGAAAATGATGAAAGTATAAATTTTAGTGTAAATCATGGCCTTCTCCCCTTTCTTGATACTTCTAATGATCCTGAAAATTTCCCTAGTGTTCTTTTGGTTGAAAAGAAAGCCTGAGTCGGTTGGATGTGTGTATAATTGTTTTACGGTTGAACTGAGTTTTATGTTCCCCTACAACAATCCAAAAGAGAGTGGGATTTCTTCCAGGAGCTGTCCTGGCTCCATTAATTTTAAGGCTACCTTCAACTGCACAGATTGGGGTTACTTAAGAAGAATTCTTACACCAGAAGGACAGATAAAATTTATATTGGATATTTAGCCATTTGATTCTTTTCCAAAAATCACAAGAAATATTTCTGAAATTCTAGGGACAGATTGAACACATTCAGGGATGGGTAATCTTGTTAGCAGTGGTTTATATAAAAAATATTTGAGTACATTGTTCATCAGAAATTGTTTCCTGCTGGAATTAAAATAATAAAACAGGATTTAATAACATCATTTGCTACTTAGAGAGAAAATCATAAGTTACAATTTGGGTTACCACTTAATGTTTAATGGTATCAGAACTCTAGTTTTATATCTACAAAATTTGAAGGGAAAAAAAAAGATAAAGAAAATTTACTTTCTATGAAGATTTTAAGTTCATAGGAGCTTAGGTTTTACTGGAGCTTGGACATCATCAGGCACTCACTCCACCTCGTTAAAAGACCATCTTCCATATTTCCCGTGGTGTTTTTGTCATTGGTCACCCAACCTCTGCTTTGATGTCCTGCAGTTCCATTGTTGGACATGTCATGTTGCTAATCACTCTTATACAGATAACACTCCTCCCAGGTATGCTTACAAATTGTTTCTAGATCTGTTTTTGAATAGGAGATTTATTTCTTATGTTTACTAATGACTGTATGTAATAAAATTAATATAGTTGCTTTAGGAAAACTCTTATGATTTTCCCAGTCCTTTCTTGCTCAGGTGAAGTAGAATTGTAGTCACAGACTTTGGAGCCTAGCAGAAATAAAATCCCTCCTTGCCTCTCAACTTGTGTAACTTGATTAAACCTAAGTCTTAGTTTCCTTGTCTGCAAAATAACTACAGAGGAACTGACCTTACACATCTTCTCTGAGGGTTAAATAACAATACAGACTCACAACAGATGTTAGCTACTAATTTTATTTTTTTCAATCATTCCTTGACTAACTTAAATCCTTACGCGCTAAAACATTAGAAAAGAATAGATCTAAATAAGTTCGATTTGAATAAATTATTTTTTTAAAAAAGGCAGTGTGTACCTGATCAGATATATGGTAGTGCAGTAGATAAGAGTGTTGGTTTGGGACTCAGAGGATCCAGGTTTGAAACCCCAAGGTTGCCATCTTGAGAGTGGGCTCCTCTGGCTTGAGTGTGGGCTCATTAGCTTGAGCGTGGGATTGCTGGTTTAAGTGTGGGATTATAGACATGAACCCATGGTTGCTGGCTTGTGTCCAAGGTCACTGGCTTGAGCAAGGGGTCACTGGCTCAGCTGGAGCCCTCTGGTCAAGGCACATATGAGAAAGCAATCAATGAACAACAAAGATGCTGCAATAAAGAATTGATGCTTCTCGTCTTTTTCCCTTCCTGTCTGTTCCTACCTGTCCCTCTCTCTGTCTTTCTCGTTGTCTCTCTTGCTAAAAAAAAAAAAAAGAAGGACTTTCTTTCTGTCTTCTGGAGTCAATCTATACATCAAAATCAGCCCTTATTTGATTACATAAACTCATACATACACACATATACATACTTAAGTCAAGTCTGAATATGTAGCAACTTTAGTAAAGGTTTGGGAAAACAAAAGGGTTTTACTTCACAGCATGGGAGAACTCAAAATTGAACAGCTGACATTTTGGTTCTAAAGTGTTTTCTTGATGTTCAGTGCTGTGTCTTTGCCACCTCTCTTCTCTGGCCTTCTTCCTCTCTCTTTGGAGCCATCAAAATTCCTCTGAGGAGAGCTTCCCTCGTTAAAATAATGAAATCCTAAAGATTCAATTGGAGAGAATTTAAGACTATTTGTGACAGGTACTACAAAAATGATTTTGCTCTAATTAATAAATTCCTTTTTGGAATCTTATGTCCTCATAAAATTCAGTAACAAAATAATGTAATCCTACAGAGAGTTCTTTGCATTGCCAGTTTGAGGAGGCAATGTAGCTATTTATGGAAGATCTTTAAGCAAGAACAGTTTTTATTGCTTTGAAATCACTTGCAGATGTTATTCAATATCCCTGCAGTTGCCATAAGACAAAAACTAAGACATGGTACTTGTTACAGCCATCTGTTTAATGCTTTGTTAAGAGACGTCATTCTTCCAGATTTTTTAGGATTATTTTTGTATCCAAACATCTGCAAAGGTAAATGTTTAAAAATCATTGTCTTCATTAGTACCTAAGAACTGAAGAGGGAGCAGGTTTTGCTGCTCCAAAATATGTCTTTTTGTCATAAGAATTATTTTGAGCTAAAGACGATCAAAACCTAGCAGTTTCAGGAAAGCTCCCTCCCTCTCTCTCAACCGCTGCATTTACATTAGAGGTACATTCCTGTACCATGAAGAGAACTATTACCAGAAAAAGCCTTTTACCTAAGGAACCTATCATTCAGAGAAAAACCCTAAAGTTTTTTGTACATTGGTTTCTTTGTTTAAGACAGGAATTAAACAATTTGGGAGGCTATATTGAGAAAGGAATATTTCTATGTGTATTATAAATATACATATATTTCTATATAGTCATAATATTTTTATTCATAAAAATGCATGGTCAGCCTGACCAGATGGTGGTACAGTGGTTAGAGCATCGGTCTGGGACTTGGAGGACCCAGGTTTGAATCCCTGAGGTCCTGGCTTGAGTGTGGGCTCATCAACTTGAGTGAGGGGCTGCTGGCTTGAGCGTGGGATCATAAACATGACCCCATGGTCGCTGGCTTGAGCAAGGGGTCACTCGCTCAGCTGTAGCCCCCTTCCCCCTGCCAAGGCACATATGAGAAACTAATCAGTGAACAACTAAGTTGCTGTAACTAAAAATTGCTGCTTCTCATCTCTCTTCCTTCTTGTTTGTCCCTATCTGTCCCTCTCTCTGACTCTCTCTCTCTGTCTGTCAACCCTCCCCCAAAACAAATGACAACAAAATATACATAATCAAAAAGACTTAGAAAGTTCATTATTGAAGCAATACAAGGGTACAAAGTAGGTTTAGAATTGTTTGTATGGAAAAATATATAATATAATAATAAACTTTTGTGCACTCACAACTGTAAACCTACTTTTGCCTACCCCTATATCATGAGTCCTCGGGTTGCTACAGTCTCAACATATGATGTTTCGAGTTTACGATGCTCATTCCCATCCCATAAAAACTTAAAAAAATTGAGATGTGTTTTGGCTTACTCTGTTAGCTTTGTACTTACAGACTCCGTGGGCAAACTAGTTTGGTTACACACAGCTGAAGAATTTTCAGTAACGTAGCATATAAGTGAGGGAGTTGGTGACCCCCGCTATGCTTACCTACTTCATTTTGGCCTGTTAAAAGCACAAGTATTCCATTTGTATTTTGCTAGGGTGTGTTTTGATTTACACCCAAAATTCGGGTTATGTCACTGTCATAAGAATGGAACTGTGTTGTAACCCGAGGACCCCCTGTATATTGAGTTCAAATGAAAATGATTAACTCATTAGGCTTTGAATTCTGTAATATCAAATTAAATGGCCTTGTACATTACATTAAGTTAAAAAACAATTAAATTAACTTAAATATGTTATCTGTGTAACCAAAATTTGGATGAAGAATTGAGACAAGTGTGAACATGAAATTCATTTCTGTATTAAGGCAGGTAACATTCCCTTCTGATATAGTATAAAATGTTGTATAAAATCACTCAACCGAGTGCTAGCCTACTTAATATATTTACAAATAGGGCTCCTTTCTTATCCGAATAATTTGCGTTTCTGGAGTACAAGAGAGATGGTACTGTAGTGCCCTATCAAATGCAAGTCGGCAGAATTATTTGGAAGTTCTAACCACGACAGAGCACCAAGGCACAAAAGGGTAGTCTGGCTAATTCCTCAGGGAATGGTAAGAAAGCACTTTTCTCATGAACATGATCTAGTTTCTGTCTTCTCATTAATTAGTGAATACTTTATGCTGATACTCTACCGTCTGAGAATAATACTAACACACACCAATGGCAACATCTTCCTTATGTGTAACAGAAATTTAATATAGTTTCCACTTTTCAGAAAGTTCCTTTTTTCTGGATGTAAGCATATTCTATTTTATTATGGTAAGAGCATTTAATATGAGATTTACTCTCAACAAAATTTTAAGTGCGTAATACATTATTGTTGTTCCATGGTGTAAATCAGACCTCTAGAATTTATTCATCTCACTTAACTGAGACTTTGTTGATTAGTAACTTTCCATTTCCCCCTCCTCCTAGCCACTGGGAACCACCACTCCAGTCTTTGAGTCTATGAATATTACTATTTTAGATACCTCATATAAGTGGCATCATACAGCATTTGCCTTTCTGTGACTGGTTTATTTCATTTAGCATAATGTCCTTGAGGTGCACCCAGGTTGTTGCACATGGCAGACTTTCCTTCTATTTTCTGGCTAAATAGTACTCCATTGTATTGATATCACCTGTATTCTTTGTCTGTTCATCTGTCGATGGAGATTTAGATTGTGTCCATATCTTGGCTATTATGAATAGCACTGCAGTAACATAGCAGTGTTACTATCTTTTTGATATTTGATTTTAATTCTTTTCCATAAATACCCAGAACTGGGTCATATGATAATTATATTTTTAATTTTTGAGGAACCTCCATAGTGTTTTCCATAGCAGCTACACCATTTTGCTTCTAACAATAGTGTGCAAGCATTCAAAACTTTTCCATATCCTCACCAACACTTGTTCTCTTGTGTTTCTTTGATAATAGCCATTCTAACAGGTGTGATATTGCATTGTAGTTTTGATTTGGATTTCTCTGGTGGTGGTGTTGAGCATTTCTTTTTATTTTTTTTATTTTTCTGAAGTGAGAAGCGGGGAGGCAGAGAGACAGATGCGCCCATGCACCAACCGAGACCTACCTGGCATGCCCACTATGGGGCAATGCTCTGCCCATTTGAGCTGTTGCTCCCTGGCAACTAGAGTCATTCTAGTGCCTGAGGCAGAGACCATACAGCCATCCTCAGCACTGGCGCCAACTTTGCTTCAATGAAGCCTTGGCTGTGGGAAGAGCAGAGAGAGAGAGAGAGAGAGAGAGAGAGAAGAGAGGGGGGAAGAGTGGAGAAGCAGATGGATGCTTCTCCTGTGTGTCCTGGCCATGAATTGAACCTGGGACTTCCACATGCTGGGTTGATGCTCTACCACTGAGCCAACCGGCCAGGGCCACATTTTTTTCTTTTATCTGCTAACCCTTTTATTTCTCCTTTGGAGAAATATTTATTCAAGTTGTTAGCCTATTTTTAAATCTGGTTATTAGTTTTTGTAAATTCACTTTAGTGAAACCTAATTTACTGTGCAAAGGCTTTGTGTGTGTGTGTGTGTGTGTGTGTGTGTGTGTTCCAATAAAACTTTATTTACAAATACAGGCAGTGGGCCAGATTTGGTTTGTAGGCTGTAGTTCAACAAGAATTATTGCTGCCTGACCTGTGGTGGTGCAGTGGATAAAGCATCAACCTGGAAACGCTGAGGTTGCCGGTTCAAAACCCTGGGCTTGCCTGGTCAAGGCACATATGGGAGTTGATGCTTCTTGCTCTTCCCCCTTCTCTCTCTCTCTCCCCTCTCTATAATGAATAAAAATAAAATCTTTAAAAAAAAAAAAAGAATTATTGCTGAACATTTCTTTTTCCTCAAGACCCATTCTCTTATTCGAGTCATTAAAAAATCTCAAATCTGTTTACTTCTTGCCAATGCTAAGACCCTTACCCTGGAGCAAGCCACTGTCATCTCTTGCCTGGACCATTCATTGCAGGAAACTTCTAATTGGTTCCTCTGATTCTACTGTTGTTCTCCTACTGTCCATTCTTCACAGAGCAGCAGGAGTGCTCCTTTCAAAACTCACTTCTGATCATATTCTTCTTCACTTAAAATCAGTAATTACTTTACATTTTTCTTACGATAAAGATCCAGATCCTTAATGTGGCTTATACCATGCTTTATGGTCTGACCTTACTTATCTTTTTTTTAAGATTTCTATTTATTTATTTTTAGAGAGAGAAAGGTGGAGGGTAGGGAGAAGCAGGAAGGATCAACTCCTAGTTGCTTGTCATATGTGCCTTGATTGGCAAGCTTGGGGTTTCGAACCTGTGACCTCAGAATTCCCATTTGATGCTTTGTCCATTGTGCCACCACAGTTCAGGCTGACCCTGCTTACCTTTTTTTTTCTGACAGAGAGAGTCAGAGAGAGGGACAGCTGGGACAGACAGACAGGAAGGGAGAGAGATGAGAAGCATCAATTCTTCATTGCAACACCTTGGTTATTCATTGATTACTTTCTCATATGTGCCTTGACTAGGGGCTACAGCAGAGTGAGTGACCCCCTTGTTTAAGCCAGTGACCTTGGGCTCAAGCCAGTGATCATGGGGTCATGTCTATGATCCCATGCTCAAGCCAGCAACCCTGCACTCAAGCTGGTGAGCCTATGCTCAAGCCAGATGAGCCCGCGCTCAAGCCGGCGACCTTGAGGTTTTGAACTTGTGTCCTCTGCATCCCAGTCCTATGCTCTATCCACTGTGCCACCACTTGATCAGGCAACCCTGCTTATCTTTTTAGACTTTTCTCCTACCACTCTCTCTCCAGTCACACTCTGTCTTAGCTACACAGGCCTTCTTTTAGTTCTTCAAGCATAGCACACTCTTTTATATCTCAGGAACTTGTGCAAAGAAATTTTTCCAACTTATTTTGTTAGACAAAATAAGCAAAATATACAGAATAACTCACTTTGCTCCTGTCATCTGCCTCCTCTCAACCTCTTCCCCTTTAATTGCTTTTAAATCTGAGAGAATCATCTGAAGTAAAAAGAAATAAGGGTTCTGTTGTCATAATGTCTATCTAATCGTGGTTGTGAGCAAGCTGGTTGCTTTCTCAGTCACAGTTTGTCATCTACATAAGGATGACAACAACTGGGAACTCACTGAATTGTTTGGAAGATTAAACTAGATTACATATGTGACAATGCCCAACATCAGCTAAGTATAGTCTCAAAAATAAAATTCCTTTTCCAGTCTACTTTTTCCTTTCCTGTCCAGGTTTCTAACAATTTAATTGACATTTAGTTAAGCTCTTTGCAATATTTTTGTCTTTGGCCTATTGTACAATTTCTTTCACACTTTATTCCTTAGGTTAATTATATCCCATGGAAAATATAGCCCACCAATGCAAGAACCTTAGTCAAGCTAGACTCAGCCATTCTTCTATGGACAGTTTTTCTTTGTAAGAGAAATCAAAATAAAAGTTATGCAAAACATGACAGTTTTCCGTGGCAGAGACCTAAAGGAATTCTGTATGTTCTCTAATATGTTTTTAAAAAAAGAACAATATTTTTGGAGATAATCATTGTTTCACAGCATCACTAATCAACTCTTGATCTTTGTGGGAGTAATTTTTTAGTTTGTAGATTAGCCTTGTCCTTTATTTCCTCATCCTTATTTTGTCTGCCTCTTGGCTGCTTTACAGTTCATTAGTGCCTCCATCAGAGGATGGGAAATGGAAATAAAAAAAGATGAAATTCAAACTCAGGCAGTACCTATGAAACATAAAATGCACCTTCAGGGATGAAAGAAAGTCCATTGGGTTGGCTGTGAGGATCCTAATGATTGAATTTTACTCACTATTTGATTTCAGACTGTTATCTACACAGTGCTGATCAGCCTCTTAAACTCAATTTTCTTCTTGAAATGGTTGATTGGTACTTATTTTTACAGTGATATCCATCAACCACCCAGGCCATCAAGCACGGACAGGTATCTCTATATATTTCAGCTTCATCCTGGTATATATGCTGATTAAATTACCTATTCTCATTCCACATCTGTCTGTTAGGGCTTGGCATGTTACAGCTACTTCAAGAACCTGTCAGATACATGGATATCCTAGGAGCCAATACAGTTAGTGACTTTAAGGATTTGGGAAGATCTGGCCCATTCATTTTTTCAGGATGGAATGAAGGAAGGATTAGTTCATATCCTTGAATGATCTGTCTTGTGTAAAGTTTGGCCACCAATAGTCTTTTACTTTTTCCTGAGAGTTTGTTTTTCTGTAAATGTTGTAGTCCTTGCCAAAGATAAACCTTGACAAAAAAAAAACTAGCTTGTTTTTCAAAACATCAAAATTCAGTTTATGGTATAACCAGTGATATAATCTACAGTTATCTTAGTGTTAAATTTTGTTAACACTTTCTGTTCACAGACTTGATTATAAAACTAGGGATGTCTGTGGATTTCAAGTAAGTCTGCTTTAACTTTTCCTTAGCATGAGAAAAGTAAAATGTACTATGTTGAACTGTGAATATTTATTATTGTTTTGAAGCAGCAACAAATTCTTGACCATATTGCTTTTCTATTATTAAACAATATGAATTTTGATAAAGCTTCTAAAATAAATCTATATATGAAATGTTTCTTTCTTTTTTTTTTAAATTTTGTTATTTTTCTGAAGTGAGAAGCAGGAAAGCAGTCAGACTCCGGCATATGTCTGACGGAGATCCGCCTGGCATGCCCACCAGGTGGTGGTGCTGTGTCCATTTGGGGCATTGCTCTGTTGCAACTGGAGCCATTCTAGTGCCTGATTCAGAGGCCATGGAGCCATGCTCAGCACCCAGGCCAACTTTGCTTCAATGTAACCTTCGCTACGGGAGAGGAAGAGAGAGATAGAGAGGAAGGAGAAGGGGGAGGGGTGGAGAAACAGATGGTCACTTCTACTGTGAGCTCTGGCTGGGAATCAAACCCAGGACTTCCACACACCGGGCCGATGCTCTACCACTGAGCCAGCTGGCCAGGGCAAATGTTTCTTTTAAGTTCAGTGTCTCTGAATAGGTCTTTTTTCCCTGGTAGAAATAGGATAGAAAGAAGCCATGAGAACTTCTAGTCAGACGCTTACTGGACTTTCAATTGCCTATCAGTGGCTTAGTATTGCTCATTGCCGTTTTCAAACTCTAAGATTAAATGTTGGAATTCCTCCTCCCTCCATATTGACTGAAGTTGCCACAGTCGCTCTCTGGATGTTGGAATTACCCTAGTAAGACAAGTAGGAATAACTTTTGCAGAAGTCTTTTCTGGCTAGGCTCCTTTTTGTGATACTTAGACTGAAAACATTTATGATGAGAAATGCTGGTGAGGCAAAAAAAAAAAAAAAAAAAAAAAAAAAAATGGGACTAGGAAGAAAAGGGGGAAACAAAAAAATTAATGAGGAATTTATATGAAGAGCAAAGAACTATAGAGCTATAGTTACCTAAATTTAGGGTCTTCTGGATATGCTGTGTCCTGCAGTATGAAAGCCATTTGCTGAGAGTCTGACCTTCTTTGAGTATCTCTTCATTATTATCATTTTTAAAGGAACAAGGCTGAAAAGAAAATGAGTGAGGTAAGTTGGCACAGTGTAAAATTCATTTTACATGCTTTACTGGGTCTCAGGAACTGGCTCATAGATTTGAAAGGGCAAGTCACTATTATGTATGAGGAAGAATGACCTAGCCTCCAGGACATTATGGTGGCAGACAATAATCCCATTGTAAAAATTTATGACAGGAGTAAAATTAATTAGCTCTCTCCTCCAACTGTGCGAGACTACAGCAAGAGTTAGAACTCCGAGGAGCACCCCAGTGGGGGCCATGGACTTCAGAGGGGAACAAGGAGGGGTCGTAATTGTCTCTCTCCCAACTGTCATGTTCATGTCACAAAGAAATTGGATGAAAACAACAACAAAAGAGACACTTTTCCCCACTCATCTTGAGCATTTAATTTAGATCTTAGATTGCTTTTAAAAACTAAATATAGGATAATTAACTCTCTTATCAGACAACAGCCAGACTGCTATGATTGTTTAGAAGAGTTGGAAAAGGAGTCTGTTCTATAGTCAACGTGACCTTTATTCTTTATTAGGTTGTTTATCTGGCTCCTTCAAAAAGTTTTTTCAGAAAAATTTTTTTTAACTATATGGGTAAATATCTTTGTAGTCTCTATTAATTGATTTTTAAAGTCACATTCCAAGTGCCATGCCTTGCATTTACAAAGGTTGGGAATGTTTTGTACATAAATGGCATGGGGAGAGGTGAAGAGTTCTATAAAAAATATTTTGATTTTTAAAGGTCAAATGAGAAGGAAGAAAAATTTATTTTTGTACTTTATGTGTCTCATTCATTTTATATGCTTTTGAAAATGAGTTCTTTGTTAATATGCCATATAATATGCTCTATTAACACTGCCATTTCCCCCTCTGTAATTTGGGTTTTACTATAACTAGGTTAGAAGTAAAGGGTATGCCTCATATGGCTCAGCAATTTGTATCCACCTGATTAGGGGAGGCATTGGGACCATGAGTCTTTTAGAGTTTGGAGGAATGTTCATGATTAGCTTAAATTCTTTCTTTTTCCATAGGACACATGAAGATAAGGCATCCAAGAACCTAGGTACCCTAATTCCCCAGTCTTGTACCCTGTGCTGATGTAATCTCAATGATCTACTGGAAACATTTCTTGTAGAAGGTCTTCTTCACACTTCACAAAGTTAATTCTCGAAAATAAAGTCCTAAATACAAGCAATTTTATTTTATGCATACTTTATTTTAATTAAATATTGAGGAAGGTATAAATACAGAAAGGTATCAAATAACACATGTACAATTTGATGAATTATCACAAAGTAAACACATTTATGGAGCCAATACCCAAATAAAGAAATAGAATATTGCCTGCCTCCCCCAGAAACTTGCTCTTTGGTCCTTTTCAGTCACTATTGTTCTTACTTCTTCTCCAGAGACAGAGTGATCCTGGTTCCTGTCAGCATATATTGGTTTTTTCCTGTTTTTGAACTTTCTATATAAATACATTCTTCTGGCATGGCTTCTTTTACCTCAGGATATTATTTGTAAGATTTTCCAACATTATTTCACATAGTTTGTTTCTTTTAACTGATGTATGGTCTCCCTTTGTATGAATATATCACCATTTATTTATCTGCTCCAATATTAATGAAAAATAGAGTTGTTTCCAGTTTTGGACAACTACAAATAATAGAACTATGAACATTCTTGTTTGTGCCTTTGTATACACATATATACACTATCTTTTAGGTTATTCCTGGAAGTGAACTAAAGCAACGAAATGTGCATATGTGTAGTAGACACTGTCAGCTTTCCAGTTTATAATCCCAACAGCAGTAGGTGACTTGTTCCACATTCAGACCAAACATGGTGTTTCCAGAATGTTTAATGTGATCTGTTATGAAACATGTGTTGTGGCATCTTACTGTGACTTTGATTTGCATTTTCTTAGTTGCTGATCATTTTGAACACTTTAAAACATTATTTATTGGCTTTCTTGTATTTTTTCCCTTCTTGAAGTGGCTTTTAAAGTCTTTTATACATTTTCCCTTAATATATCTACCTTTTCCTTATTGATTATAAGAGTTCTTTAGACATTCTGGATGAGTTATTTGTCAGTTAAGTACATTGTGAGTATTTTCTAGTCTGTAGCTTGGCTTTTTATTTTCTTCATAGTGTATTTATTTGTTTGTTTGTTTGTTTATTTATTTTTGCATGCACATGAGAGAGAGAAGAGAGAGAAGGACAGATGGGTTGACAGACAAGAAGGGAGAAAGATGAGAAGTATCAACTCATAGTTGTGGCACTTTAGTTATTCATTGATTCCTTTCTCATATGTGTCTTGACCTGGGGGCTCCAGCTGAGCCAGTGACCCCTTGCTCAAGCCAGTGACCTTGGACTTGAAGTCAGTGAACTTTGGGCTCAAGCCAGCAACCATGGGTTCATGTCTATTATCCCATACTCATGCCGGTGACTTTGCACTCAAGCTGGTGAGCCTGCGCTCAACCTGGTGACCTCGGGGTTTTGAACCTGGGTCCCCAGGGTCTCAGGCTGATGCTGTATCCACTGCACCACTGCCTGGTCAGGTTGTATAGTGTGTTGAGAGAAATGGGTGATGGCATCAAAAGGTAAAAACCTCCAGTTATAAAACACATAAGTCATGGGGTTGTAATGTACACCCTGGTGACTAGAGTTAATACTATACTACATATTAGAAAGTTGCTGAGAGAGTATATTTTAAAGGTTTCATCACAGAAATATTTTTGTAACTACATATGGTGACAGATATTAACTTGACTGACTGTGGTGATCATTTGGAAATATCTACAAATATCTAATCGTTATGTTGTATAGCTGAAACTAATATTATATGTCAATTATACCTCAATGAAGGAGTCATTATTTTTTATTTTGTGCAAGGTTGCTATTCATGTATGTTCAGTACGAATAAACTTTGCGATATTTAATGATATTCATTATTATAACATTTGTAAAAATAAATTGAGTTTAATTTAGAATTTAGAAACTGCAAGGGGACGTCTTTCCTTTCTGTGGCAGTCTGCCCTCAGAATATTGGCACTGAATTTTTATTCTGTTTTTTCCACATTTACATTTTACATCACACTTGACCTTATCTCTCCTTGCCCCCTTTTGCCTAATAGCAGAAGGGAAACTCCACTTTGCCCACCATGTCTGATGCACAGGAAAACACACAAACTTAAGTCAATGTTTCAGCTGACCGGATGAACCAGAGGTTTCATCCTGCCGCCTCTGTCACTAGCTGCTCCAGAAATAAAGTCTCATTATGGATACTTTAAGGCAGTGGTCCTCAACCTTTTTTGGGCCATGGACCGGTTTAATGTCAGGAAATATTTTCACGAACCGGCCTTTAGGGTGGGATGGATAAATGTATCACATGACTGAGACAAGTGTCAAGAGTGGGTCTTAGACGGATGTAACAGAGGGAATCTGGTCATTTTTTAAAAATAAAACATCATTCAGACTTAAATATAAATAAAACAGAAATAATGTAAGTTATTTATTCTTTCTCTGCAGACTGGTACCAAATGGCCCACGGACCGGTACCGGTCCGCGGCCCGGGGGAGTTGGGGACCACTGCTTTAAGGCACGTACACAGCACTTTGTGAATAGCACCCTCTCTTTCAGATCAATGGTCAAAAAGATTCTAGGCCTAGCAGAGAAGCAGATAATGAGAGGAAAAATCAAGGAGAGCAGAGTCGGAGTTAATTCATCTTTGTTAAGAATCTTCATTGCAAAAATATTGGCAGCACCAGCCGCGAGAGTCTAGCTGAGGATGAAAGGAAGAAACTCCTATTTTCATTCTCCTGGGGAAATAAGGACTAAAAATGAACTGAACCAGGGGGGAATAAAAAGCAAGCAGAGCATTCTCATCTGAGTGATCAGATTTCTTCCTAAAGCTGCATATCTAAGATTTTCAGCTTGCTCCTGGACAGAATGGGAAACGTGGAGAGAGGCAAATTACAGGTGCACTAAGAATGAAAGCAAGCCCAACAAAAAGCTTATATTTTCTTTCATTTGAGTGAAATGTCTCTGCATTCCTTAGATCCCAATTTAGTTTTTATTTCCATTATAAGTTCATATAATTCTTGTAACTACTGTAGCAACCAAAACATTAAGCCTCCTGCTAATGTGTCAAATGGAAATCTTTGTCTTTTTTATCATCTGGATTTAAATGTTCCCTCAGTTACAAATTGTCTTAAAGTGGAAATTGACCTGATAATAGTTGAGAGTACTTTTTCCCTAAAGAATAATTTCATTGAATTTGTTAAAATCTCAGAATTTTCATAATAGATTATTCGTATATAAAATGACAGAATGGAATTTTGTACATATCCTTTTAAAAGTATCAGTAGGCTCTCTCTTAGCTCTAAGTGAGTTTTATATAGGATGAGCTATGAAGAATATTGACTCATATATTAGACATTTTTTCTTAGGGGCTGCTAGGTGTAGTGTTATAGCTTGCCGAGACCACAGTAAGAAGAACTGCATTCTAAACCATTTCCCCCCTTTGCTAGTCCCAAAATAGTAGCTCCAGTTAAGTGGCAAACACTCTTGTCATTGCTGTATTTCCACTCTTTTTTTTTTTTTTGTATTTTTCTAAAGCTGGAAATGGGGAGAGACAGTCAGACAGACTCCCACATGCGCCCGACCGGGATCCACCCGGCACGCCCACCAGGGGCGATGCTCTGCCCACCAGGGGGCGATGCTCTGCCCCTCCGGGGCGTCGCTCTGCCGCGACCAGAGCCACTCTAGCGCCTGGGGCAGAGGCCAAGGAGCCATCCCCAGTGCCCAGGCCATCTTTGCTCCAATGGAGCCTTGGCTGCGGGAGGGGAAGAGAGAGACAGAGAGGAAGGAGGGGAGGGGGTTGAGAAGCAAATGGGCGCTTCTCCTATGTGCCCTGGCCGGGAATCAAACCCGGGTCCCCCACATGCCAGGCCGACGCTCTACCGCTGAGTCAACCGGCCAGGGCCTGTATTTCCACTCTTAATAGGAAATAATTTAATCCTGCATCAGATAGAGGTTGGCTACTTAAAGCACCAAACAAACCAAAGAGAATATGGGAACTGCCCAGAATTCTCAAAATATTTCTAGTCATTTCAGCATTTACCAAATGCTGAAAGTAATCCATCCTGTTGATATAACAAATAAAAATAGCTAATTTGAATCAAACTAAATTTCATTAATACAAAACTTAGATACATCTAGGAAGATTTGGCTATTTGTGCGATCAGAATGATGCAAGACCAAAAGTCAAAGTGAAATTTGCCTACTTGTGACTTAAATTTCTATTTTTCTTTAGCTCCAGTGAAAATAAATATATTCTCATCTTAATGCCATCTGTGAATAATACCTAACATTTAATGTTTCCTGAACACCCACTTTATATAGTTTGGAACACTATGTTATTTAAACTTATTAAAGCTCATGAGGTAGGTTCTATTTTTGTCAGATTTATTTCACATGTAAGGAAACTGAGGCTTAGCAGTAGTGGAACTGATGTTTGAAATCAGGCTTTTCAAAACCCTGAATAAATCAGGATTGCCATATATCTAGCAATCCAAACAGATAACCAGTGAATAATTTGTATAACTCTATCTATCTATCTATCTATCTATCTATCTATCTATCTATCTATCTATCTATCATCTATCATCTATCTATGTATCTATCTATATCTATCTATGTATCTATGTATCTATGTAACTATCTATCTATCTATCTATCTATCTATCATCTATCTGTCTGTTGATAATGGAAAAAATGAAATAAGCATTGTTAAAAGGGTCACTTGAAATAGTATCAGGAGGCTATTAGGGAAGTGAGACCTATGTATGTCTTGAGACTCCTATTAAGTTGCTAAACTTGTTACTAAACTTAGCTTAAGGTTGAGCCATAAACTTCATGGAACAACAACTTCTGTATGGACACATAAGGACTTTACCTCCTCCTTGTAAATTCTGCCTTCACCATTTACATCTTAGAACTAACCAATCTCTGTTAACCTAGCGAACAACCTTTCATTTGCATGAAAGAATTGCACATTGTGGTTTGGCCCTTATAAACCCTGCCTTTCTTTGTTCTCTCTGGAGTATAGTCTGAATCTGGATTTCTTGGATTTGAATCTTTTAAGATCCCCAAAATAAATTAACTTGTTTTATATTCTCAAATCTTTATTGATTATCCATCCATCCATCCATCCATCCATCCATCCATCCATCCATCCATCTACCTTTTACTAAAAAAAGAAATGTGTATAGAGATTATAAGTGTATTGACTATAAATAAATATCATGTTCTTCTATCTAAGAATTGAGAAGCTGCACTTTTTTTTTTTTGCAGAAAGGAACATAGTGAGTTTGTTTAGCTCTCTAAAGTATTTTCATAAGTGTTTCTTAAGATTAAATTATATGTTATCAGTCAGGATTTTTTTTTTTGGTTACAAGAGACAGAAAGTACTTAAATTGGCTTAAAAGTAGAAAAAGCAGTAGTAAAATATTGGCTTGTGTAATGAAAAGTACCAAGATAGTGTGAGGGACAGATTGATCAAAAGGCTCTGGTAGTGTCATTAGGACCATCCTCCTCTCTGTGTGGTGGCAACTGGGCTGCCATCAGTTTTGGGTTTTCATGCTCGAGAATAGCATTAAAAAAACTTACTTTTTTTTCCCCAGCAGATCCACCCACATCCCGGAACTAATTCTGTTGAATTTGATTTTGTCATGTGGTCTTTCTTAAACTAATCACTGTGCCTAGAGCAATGTTATGCTTTGCTTGTCCAAGCCAGAGTCATATGTCTACTCCTATAATTGAGGTTGAGGGGGGTGGATAGTCCTCTGCAATCCACATGGCCTAATGCTGGACATTAGTAAGTCATCAAATAAACTTTAGCAAATTATCATAAGCAGGAGGAATACATTCTATATGGCTAAAGTTCCAAATTTATATTACAGTATTTACAATAGTTGAAATATTTTATAAGGGCTATGAAATCCCTTTGTAGAAAAATCATGGTATTAGGGCAGAACCAATGAAAAAAATGATATCAAACACTGAATTTTCTGGTAGAGTTTTTGAAAATACTGTCTTTATAAAATACCAGAATATGATTTTCTCGAGTTAGCTATATAAATAATGGATAATGAAAATGAGATTGGCCCTAGCCGGTTGGCTCAGTGGTAGAGCATCAGCCCGGTGTGTGGATGTCCTGGGTTCAATTCTCGGTCAGGGCACACAGGAGAAGCTTTCTCTACTTCTCCTGCAGCCATGGCTCAATTGGAGTAAGTTAGCCCCTGGTGCTGAGGATTGCTCTATGGCCTCTGCCTCAGGTGCTGAGAAGAGCTCAGTTGCTAAGCAACAGAGCAATGCCCCAGATGGGCAGAGCATCGCCTATTAGTGGGTTTGCTGGGTAAACCTGGTCGGGGCACATGTAGGTGTTTGTCTCTGCCTTGCCTCTTCTCATTGAATGAATAAAAAGAAAAAATAATAAGATTCTCAGTTATAATTTCTGAGTAAAGATAAATACATTGTTCCACTATATAGGATGGTAAGAAATTCTGCATGGAACTAAGAATCTGATCTGTCCTCAAATCCTGAATTTTCTGCTGGTCTTATTTTATGGATGTAACAAACAGCCAGATATCCAGAGCGTCTCTTTTTATAAATGATCTTATAACAATGTAACTCCCATGTTAATACACATCATGAGTTCCTTGGGTCATTAGATTCAGCATTATTGTGTTTTCTGGCCTATATCTCTTCTTCTGGCATTGTGGCTGTAATGTGTGAAATAGGGGGCTGCTCTGATCTACTCAATTCTCTTGCTAACTCTTAACACAAGATTATTGGAAAAGGAGGTTAGTTAGCTGAAAAATAAACACAAATTCCAACAGCAGAAAAACACATGGAAAGTGAAATCTCTTATGTCACCTCATGCCCTTGGTTTAGATGCAGTTTACCTAACCCTCAAGTGTCTGAAGAGGTGGATAGACATTTTTGGTCCTACGCTACCACTGATCTTAGAAAGGTCAACATGATTTAACTCTGGCTATGGTCACCAACCTTGCCAAGTGTTTGCATATATTGTACTTGATTCTTTTCTTTTCAGGTGATTCAGATTTCTGTTTTGTCATTTTATGGCTGCCATAAATAGATGAGTTATTTTATTTTTTTCCAGTTTTATTGAGATATAATTGATATGTAACTTATAAATTTAAGGTATAAACTATGATGATTTGATGCACATATTTTTTGAGAAATAGTTACCACAATAAGATTAGTTCATAATCCATTACTTCACATAATTATCTTTCTCGTATGTGTGTGTGTGGTGAACGTTTAATCTACTCTTTCAGAAACATTCAAGTATATAATACAATGTTGTTAACTGTAGTCACCATATTGTACAATAGATCCTAGAATGTGCTAATTTTATAACTTGAAGTGTGTACCTTTTGGCCAGTATCTATTTCTGCCACCCCTCAGCTCCTAGAAATCACCATACTACCTATAAGTTCAATGTTTCTAGATTCCACATATAGAGAGGTCATATAGTATTTGTCTTTCTCTGACTTATTTCACTTAGCATAATGCCATTAATATCCATTCATGCTTTGTGACGCAGGTAAAGTGAAATTGTTCCTAATACCCCTTTCAGTACATCTTGGTTTTATTTATTTTTCCAACAGTGTGCTAGAACTTCTCTGCTGGGTGCCTGAACTTCCACCAAGTCTCTGTTGTCCATGAGTAATTGTCTAAATCAGTATTCTTTGAGAAGACAGAAGAAAACTTATTCAGCTGGGTTGATGACATTATTTTTCATTATGGAAGAGAGGTGAGCTAAAGCCTGGAAAATGTTAAAAAGCAACTGATTAACCTCAGGGAAGAAAAGTGTGTTAGCAAAAGTTAAGCAATTAATGGAATCTTTGACTCAGAGTCTGCAGGTAAACCCTAGCCTATTAGTACTGATGCTTCCTTCCAAGACATAAAAGTATAGAATTTTTCCTTATTTAAAAAGACATGAATTATGTTTATATTCTCAGTGAGTATTACATAGTTTGCCACAATTTCAAAATGAATGAAAGAACTTTTCTTTATGGCCCATCAGCTTTAGTTCTCTCAGAACTAAAGAGTAAAGATAAATACTGAGTAAAGATAAATACATTGTTCCACTATATAGGATGGTTTCTATGCACTGGTAATAGTTTTACTAGTAAATATAACTGACACTTATTGAATGTTTACTAAATGACATCTATTCTGCTAAGCACTTTTTAATACTTTTACTCAACTCAGACTTCTGAACAGAAACCCAAATCTGGGTATCTACCTGCTTACTAGACATCTTCCCTTAGGTATTTTGAAGGCATCTTATCATTGTCACGTCCATACTTTTTATTCTTCTGTATTTTCAAATTGGTAAATTGCATCTCCATCCACCTAGTTCTTCATTCTTAGATCTGAACATCATATGTGCCCTATTGTTTTTTCTCTCCACCCTAGTTGAAAAAACATAAATCCCTTGCTTATAGAACTGTCAATTCTAGCCTTGCAAAGTGGCCAACCTTTCTTCATTTCCAGGGCTGTCACCTGGTTTGTACCTGACCTGTTCCAGTGCAAGATTCTCTTAATGAATCTCCTAAGAGCCACCCGTGTTGCCCTTTGACCTATATTCTATTCTAAAGCCAGAAACATGATTTAAAATGGCAATATGTTCATGTCACTTCCTATAAAACACCCTTCCCATTCTGCCTCATTCACTGGTTTCTCTCCGACTCCAAATGTCTGAGTTTCTGTACATTTGGGCAGTCTAAGTTTAGACAACACTTCTTCAGGGGAACTTTCTTGATCCCTTACAATCATTTTGGTATATTTATTTTCTTTTTCACAGTCTGAGTAGAGTGATTCTATCTATCTATCTATCTATCTATCTATCTATCTATCTATCTATCTATCTATCTATCTATCATCTATCATCTATCTATCTATTGTATTTACATCGATTCTAGTGTCTCCCCGAACGCATCCCCCCTCCCCAGTATTCCCCTCAACATCTCCCATACCCCCCTCCCAAAAGCTCCCTCCACTCTTCCCTTCAGGTTTAATTCCATTCCTCAGTTCACATTGTTCCTTAGATTCCTCAAATAAGTGAGGTCATATGTTCTTTTTCTTTCTCTGCCAGGCTTATTTTAATCAACCTAATAGTTTCCTGGTCCATCCATGTTGTCGCAAAAGGTAATATTTTCTTCTTTTTCATGGCCCCATCGTATACCATTGTATATATGTACTACAGCTTTTTAATCCACTTATCAACTGACAGACACTTGGGCTATTTCCAGATTTTCGCTATTGTGAACAATGCTGCCATAAACATGGGGGTGCATTTCTTTTTTTGAGTCAGTGATATGGTGTCCTTGGGATATATTCCTATAAGTGGGATGGTTGGGTCAAAAGGTAGTTCCTTATTTAATTTTTTGAGCAATCTCCGTTTTCCACAGTGGCTGCACCAGTCTGCATTCCCACCAGCAGTGCAGGAGGGTTCCCTTTTCTCCACATCCTCGCCAGCACTTATTCTGTGTTGTTTTGTTAATAAGCGCCATTCTGACTGGTCTGAGGTGGTATCTCATTGTGGTTTTAATTTGCATTTCTTTAATGATTATGATGTTAAACATTTTTTCATCTGTCTATTGGCCATCTCTATGTTCTCTTTGGAGAAGTGTCTATTCTTTTTTTTGCCTATTTTTTTAATTGGATTGTTTGTCTTCCTAGTACTGAGTTTTAGAAGTTCTTTATAAATTTTGGTTATTAACCCCTTATCAGACATTTGTCAAATATGTTTTCCCATTGTGTGGTTTGTCTTTTTATTCTGTTCATATTGTCTTTAGCTGTGCAAAACCATTTTAGTTTGATATAGTCCCATTTGTTTATCCTGTCTTTTATTTCACTTGCCCATAGAGATAAACCAGCAAATATATTGCTGCAAGAGAACTCGGAGAGCTTACTGTCTATGTTTTCTTCTAAGATGCTTATGGTTTCACGACTTATATTTAAGTCCTTTATGCATTTTGAGTTTATTTTTGTGCATGGTGTAAGTTGGTGGTCTAGTTTCATTTTTTTGCAGATAGCTGTCCATTTTTCCCAGCACCATTTGTTAAAGAGACTGTCTTTACTCCATTGTCAAATATCAATTGTCCATAAAGGTGTGGGTTTATTTCTGGGTTCTCTGTTCTGTTGCATTGATTTATATGTTTGTTCTTATGCCAGTACAAAGCTGTTTTGAGTTCAGTGCCCTTGAAGTATAACTTGATATCAGGAAGCATGATACCTCCCACTTTATTCTTCCTTTTCAAGATTGCTGAGGCTATTTGTGTTCTTTTTTGGTTCCATATAAATTTTTGGGATATGTGTTCTATATCTTTGAAGTATGCCATTGGTATTTTAATTGGTATTGCATTGAATTTATAAATTGCTTTGGGTAATATAGACATTTTACTGATATTTATTCTTCCTCACCATGAACACTTGTTTATGGTGTATGCTTCCACTTGTTTTTGTCTTCCTTGATTTCTTTTATTAATGTTTTATAATTTTTCAAGTACAAGTCTTTAATCACCTTGGTTAAATTTACTGCTAGGTACTTTATTTTTTTGGTCTCAATGGTGAAGGGGATTGTTTCCTTAATTTCTCTTTCTGACAGTTCATTGTTGGTGTATAAAAATGCCTCTGATTTCTGAGTATTAATTTTATATCCTGCCACCTTGCTGAATTCATTTATTAGGTCCAGTAGTTTTTTGACTGAGACTTTAGGGTTTTCTATATACAGTATCATAACACCTGCAAATAATGATAGTTTTACTTCTTCTTTTTCAATTTGGATGCCTTTTATCCCTTCTTCTTGTCTGATTGCTATAGTTAGGACTTCCAGTACAATGTTGAATAAGAATGGTGAAAGGGGGCACCCCTGCCTTGCTCCTGATCTTAAGGGGGTTGCTTTTAATTTTCACCCATTGCATATGATGTTAGCTGTGGGTTTGTCATAGATGGCCTTTATCATGTTGAGGTATGTTCCCTGTATTCCCACTTTGCTGAGAGTTTTGATAATGAATGGTTGCTGGATTTTATCAAATGCTTTTTTTGCATGTATTGAAATTATCATGTGGTTTTTCTCCTTCCTTTTGTTTATGTGGTGAATCACGCTGATTGATTTACAAATGTTGTACCATCCTTGCCTCCCCAGAATAAATCCCACTTGATCATGATGTATGATTTTTTTCATATATTGCTGGATCTGGTTTGCTAATATTTTGTTGAGGATTTTAGCATCGAAATTCATCAGGGATATTGGCCTATAATTTTCTTTCTTTGTGTTGTCTTTGCCTGGTTTTGGAATCAGAATTATGCTCGCCTCATAAAAGGAACTTGGAAGTGTTGAATGTTTTGAAATAGCTTGAGAAGGTTAGGAGTTAATTCTTCTATGAATATTTGGTAGAATTCACCAGTGAAGCCATCGGGCCCCAGGGTTTTGTTTTTTGGGAGTTTTCTGAAAACCGTTTCGATCTCATTTGGTGTAATCGGTCTGTTTAGGTTTTCTGATTCTTCCAGATTGACTTTTGAAAGATTATATGTTTCAAGGAATTTGTCCATTTCACCTAGGTTGTTTAATTTTTTGGCATACAGTTCTTCATAGTATTTTCTTACAATATTTTGTATTTCTGTTGTGTCAATTGTTATTTCTCCACTCTCATTACTAATTTTATTTATTTGAGTCCTCTCTCTTTTTTTCTTTTGAGTCTCATTAAAGGTTCATTGCTCTTGTTTAACTTTTCAAAGAACCAGCTCTTGATTTCATTGATCCTCTGTATTGTTTCTTTAGCCTCAATGTCATTTATTTCTGCTCTGATATTTATTATTTCCTTTCTTCTACTACCTCTGGGTTTTACTTGCTGTTCTTTTTCTAGTTCTTTTAGATGCAGGGTTAAGTTGTTTATTTAAGCTTTTCCTAGCTTTTTAAAGTGTGCCTGTAGTGCTATGAACTTCCCTCTCAGTACTGCTTTTGCTGTGTCCCATAGGTTTTGAGTTATTGTATGCTCATTATCATTCATTTCTAGAAATTTTTTTATTTCTTCTTTGGTTTCATTTTTAACCCATTCATTATGTAAAAACATGCTATTTAGTTTCCATGTGTTTGAACATTTTTCAGTTTTTTCTGTTGTGGTTGATTTCTAGTTTCATGCCATTGTGATCTGAGAAAATCTTGCTATGATTTTAATCTTCTTAAATTTGTTGAAATTAGTTTTGTGCCCTAACATGTGGTTTATCCTAGAGAATGTACCATGAGCACTTGAAAAGAATGTATATTCTGCTGCTTTCGGGTGAAAGGTTCTGAAGATATCTATTAAATCCAGTTGATCTAGTGTGTCCTTTATGTCTGCTGTTTCTTGTTAATTTTCTTTCTTGAGGATCTATCCAATGATGTTATTGGGGTATTGAAACCCCTACTATTATAGTATTTCTGTTGATTTCACCCTTTATATCCATCAAAGTCTGCTTTATATATTTAGGTGCTCCTATATTAGGTGTGTAGATATTTATAATGGTTATATCTTCCTGTTGGATTGCTCCCTTTATCATTATGTAGTGACCTTCTTTATCTCTTACTACAGCCTTTGTTTAAAGTCCATTTTTCTGGTATAAGTATTGCTAACCCAACTTTTTTTTCATTTCCATTTGCATGAAATATTTTTTTCATTCTCTTACCTTTAGTTTATGTGTATCTTTTGTTTTGAGGTGTGTCTCTTGTAGACAGGACATGTTTGGGTCCTGTTTTCTTTTCTTTTTTTACAGAGACAGAGTGAGAGTCTGAGAGAGGGATAGATAGGGAGAGACAGACAGGGACGGAGAAAGACATGAAGCATCAGTCATCAGTTTTTCACTGTGACACCTTAGTTCATTGATTGCTTTCTCATATGTGCCTTGACCGTGGGCCTACAGCCAACCAAGTAACCCCTTACTCGAGTCAGCGACTTTGGGTCCAAGCTGGTGAGCTTTTGTTCAAACTAGATGAGCCCGCGCTCAAGCTGGAGACCTCAGGGTCTCGAACCTGGGTCTTCAGCATCCCAGTTTGATGCTCTATCCACTGCGCCACCACCCGGTCAGGCGGGTCCTATTTCCTTATCCATGCAGCAATCCTATGTATTTTGATTGGATCATTTAATCGATTTACATTTAAGGTTATTAATTGATATGTAGTTGTTTATTGCCATTTCACTATTTAAAGTTATGTTCCTCTTTTGCTATATTCTTTTCCCCCTTTGATCTGTTTACAACAGGTCCCTTAACATTTCTTGCAGCCTTGGTTTGGTTGTAAGGAATTCCTTGAGGTTTTGTTTTTTTTTTTAGGATTTGTACATTTTATTTTTTGTCAATTATGCATACTGTAGTACAAATATATTTAGATCAGAAAATAAGTAATATAATAATGTTGAAAAGCATAGGTTCTTTTTTTTTAAATTTTTTAAAATTAATTTTACTAGAGTGACATCAATAAATCAGGGTACATATGTTCAAAGAAAACATGTCCAAGTTATCTTGTCAATCAATTATGTTGCATACCCATCACCCAAAGTCAGATTGTCCTCCGTCACCTTCTATCTAGTTTTCTTTGTGCCCCTCCCCCTCTCCCTTTCCCTCTCCCCTCCCCAACCACCGCACTCTTATCAATGTCTCTTAGTCTTGTTTTTATGTCCCAACTATGTATGGAATAATGCAGTTCTTGTTTTTTTCTGATTTACTTATTTCACTTCGTATCATGTTATCAAGATCCCACCATTTTGCTGTAAATGATCCGAAGTCATCATTTCTTATGGCTGAGTAGTATTCCATAGTGTATATGTGCCACAACTTCTTTATCCAGTCT
Organism: Saccopteryx leptura; assembly: GCF_036850995.1. NCBI lineage: Eukaryota > Metazoa > Chordata > Mammalia > Chiroptera > Emballonuridae > Saccopteryx > Saccopteryx leptura. Next base: position 223,754,390 of record NC_089503.1, read on the forward strand.
TCTATTGAAAGGCTTTTTGATTGTTTCCATGTCTTGGCCACTGTGAAAAATGCTACAATGAACATGGGGCTGCATGTGTCTTTACGTAGCAATGTTTCTGAGGTTTTGGGGTATATACCCAGTAGAGGGATTGCTGGGTCATAAAGTAGTTCTATTTTCAGTTTTTTGAGGACCAACCATACTTTCTTCCATAATGGTTGTACTACTTTACATTCCCACCAACAGTGGATGAGGGTTCCTTTTTCTCCACAGCCTCTCCAACATTTGCTATTACCTGTCTTGCTAATAATAGCTAATCGAACAGGTGTGAGGTGGTATCTCATTGCAGTTTTGATTTGCATTTCTCTAATAACTAATGAAGATAAGCATCTTTTCATATATCTGTTGGCCATTTGTATTTCTTCCTGAGAGAAGTGTCTGTTCATGTCCACTTCCCATTTTTTTATTGGATTGTTTGTTTGTTTGTTGTTGAGTTTTATGAGTTCTTTGTATATTTTGGATATTAGGCCCTTATCTGAGTTGTTGTTTGAAAATATCATTTCCCATTTAGTTGGCTGTCTGTTTATTTTGTTGTCAGTTTCTCTTGCTGAGCAAAAACTTCTTAGTCTGATGTCGTCCCATTCATTTATTTTTTCCTTCACTTCCCTTGCCTTTAGAGTCAAATTCATAAAATGCTCTTTAAAAACCAAGGCCCTGAGTTTAGAACCTATGTCTTCTTCTATGTACTTTATTGTATCAGGTCTTATATTTAGGTCTTTGATCCATTTTCAATTAATTTTAGTACAAGGGGAAAAACTGTAGTCGAGTTTCATTCTTCTGCATGTGGCTTTCCAGTTTTCCCAGCACCATTTATTGAAGAGGCTTTCTTTTCTCCATTGTATGTTGTTGGCCCCTTTTTCAAAAATTATTTGACCATATATATGTGGTTTTATTTCTGGACTTTCTATTCTGTTCCATTGGTCTGAATGTCTATTTTTCTGCCAATACCATGCTGTTTTGATTGTCGTGGCTCTATAATATAGTTTGGGATGACCGATCTAGAGCAGTCAGCGGTGTATTGAGGTCTCCAAGTATGATTGTATTTTTTTCAGTTTTTGTTTTAAGGTCAGTAAGTAGCTGTCTTATATATTTTGGTGCTCCTTGGTTTGGTGCATATATATTAAGAATTGCTATATCTTCTTGATTCAGCATCCCCTTTTTTGTCTTTGAGTACTTTTGCTGTCTTGTAGTCAGCATTATCAGATATGAGTATTGCTACACCTGCTTTATTTTGGATGTTATTTGCTTGCAGTATTGTTTTCCAGCCTTTCACTTTGAATTTGTTTTTATCCTTTGCCGGGGTCCAGCCCCAGGGGGGATCCAGGGGTCCCACAGGAGGAGACGGCGTCGGCGAAATCGAGTGAGAGAGCTGAATTCTTTTCTTTCTCTTTAGTCTCTTGTTAGCATTTACTGCCAGGCATCTCTCCCAAATGCTAGTACAGCTCCTTTTTTATAACACACACACCAAGTTACAATTACATGGTATTAATCATTGCTTCTGTTTCACTATGTTTACATGTTTCCAGATAACAGTTAATTTATATCTATAAACTACAAATCAGGTGGCAAATCATTCAAAGTACAATTAAAAAATAACTTGAATAGCGATAACATCAGTAAAAGCTTTTAAAGGATTAGTACTAACTAATAACTCAACTTTACTGTTGTTGTGAGTCAAGGGGCAGAGAGAGATTAACAGACAAAATCATTAAGGACTAGCAAATGACCACCGCTTGCTCAGGCAAATGGCCTTGAGTTTATGCAGTGTCCTAACTTTCCTCACAAGATAACAAAAGGCTTGCCCATTAAGAAATTGACATAACATTAAGAGTAACTTTTACTTAAAGATATATAGAGTGCACTCGCAAGATAGCTTAGTAGCAACATAATTTCAGAAGACATTAATTGCTATTGCTTCTATGTATGCCCTTCCATACCTCTCATTATCTGAAGAAAGAATTTTTGGGGAGGTATACAAACCTCATGAGAGTGTCTCACTGAGAAAGCCCAGCAACTGCCTTCAGTCATAAAACAATTCTCTTAGCAAAACATTATTTTCTTGCTGACTGCATTCCCATCCCAGGCCATGCAACGGGCCATTCCATAACACCTTACCTAAGATTCTATTGTCTAGTCAAATTTTATTTATTTACTATATTCACACACTAGTTAAGTTCTAACTATATTCTTCTTAGAGTGTACCACTATCTGCAGATCAAATAAGCAAGAAGAAAGGAAAGTTTCTCTACTCTATCACCTGAAAAGGCTAGGGAGGAAAAATGATGAATTAAGTGAAGGCCAAAAGGTGCTCTGTGCACAGCCACTGCCTTCTACCCATTCACAAGTCCCAATCTATTCTTTCTAACATGATTAAGAAGAAATTCTCCTACAAACTTAACCCTTTACGAGGGATATCATAGCCAGCCTCTTATGTTTACGAGCCCAGATCAAGGGGCTTACAGGCTTTTCTGTGGAACTTACACCTTCTGTCTCATTTCCAAAGAAATTACTACAAATCTACAGGGAAAGCACGGTACTATTATCCCTGTGCCACAAATAATAGCACACACTCAGAAAAAGGGGGGATATAAGGCCAGATTAATTCAAAAGATTAAAGGGGGAAGTATCGTGCCTTTCCTTGCGGTGACTTTGTCAACCCGCAGCTGTTGGTCTTTACTGCGGTGACTCTATCTTCTTTTGCTGTGACTTTGTCAACCAGCAGTTGTGGATCTTCTTCTGCTGTGACCTAGTTAGCCAGCATTAGTGGATCAGCTCCTGACAATCCTTGTTGCTTAGATGAGTTTCTTACAGGCAGCATACAGTTGGATTTTCTTTTTTAATCCATTCTGCTACTCTGTGCCTTTTTATTGATGAGTTTAATCCATTTACATTTAGTGTAATTATTGACACTTGTGAGTTTCCTATAGCCATTTTGTAGATTGCTTTCTGTTAGTTTTGTGTCTTGTTTGATTCTTCTCTTTTGTTTTTCTATATTTTATTTTTGTTTGGTTGTATTTCATACATCTTTCCTCTGTTGCTATCTTTTTTATCTCATGTGCTTCTGTGGTGGTTTTTTCAATGGTGGTTACCATTAAGTAATGAAAAGGGTTCCTACCCTGTTCATTGTAGTGCACTATCTTGTGAGTACTTTTGCACTCTGTCGTCCTTTGCTACTGTTAATCTCCGTCCTCTCCCCCCCTTTTTTTGTTGTTGTCACAGTTTAAATTTGGTTTTATTGTGTTCTTGGTGGAGCTTTGACTTGTGGTTTTGTTTTGTTTTGTTCTTTTTATCTGGTTGGAAATCCCCCTTTAGTAATTCCTGGAGTGGGGGTTTTCTGATGATAAATTCCTTCATCTTTTCTGTATCTGTGAATGTTTTTATTTCTCCTTCGTATTTGAAGGATAGCTTTGATGGGTATAGTATTCGTGGCTGAAAGTTTCTCTCTTTCAGGACTTTAAATATTGGGGTCTACTCTCTTCTAGCTTGTAGAGTTTTGTTGAGAAATCTGATGCTAATCTAATGGGCCTTCCTTTTTATGTTGTATTCTTCTTTTCTCTGGCTGCCTTGAGAATTTTTTCTTTGTCGCTGGTTTGTGCCAATTTCATTATGATTTGCCTTGGAGTAGGTTTTTGGGGTTAAGATAACTCGGAATTCTGTCTGCTTCTTGAATTTGAGGCTTTAGTTCTTTCCACAGGCTTGGGAAGTTCTCATCTATTATTTGTTTGAGTATGTTCTCCATTCCATTTTCTCTCTCTTCTCCCTCTGATATACCTATTATTCTTATGTTATTCTTTTTGATGGAGTCAGGTAATTCTTGTAGGGCTATCTCATTTTTTTAAATTTTTGAGTCTCTTTCTTCTTCTCTCTGTTGTGCCTCAAGTTGCTTGTCTTCTATTTCACTAATCCTCTCTTCTATCTGACCTGTTCTATTAGCTAAGCTTGTTACTTCGTTTTTCAGCTCGTGAATTGAGTTTTTCATCTCTGTTTGATTTGTTTTTATAGTTTCAATTTCCTTGGACATATATTCTTTGTGTTCATTGAGTTGTTTTCTGAGCTCCCTAAATTGCCTTTCTGTGTTTTCTTGTATATCTCGGAGGATTTTTAGGATTTCTATCTTGAATTCTCTATCATTTAGCTCCAAGGTTTCCAATATATTAAATTTTTTCTCCATAGATTTTTTCCTCATCTAGCTGTGTTACCTCTCTTTCTTTTGTATCCATGATATTAGATTTTCTCTTCCTTAATGGCATCTGAGGGTGGTGTTGTTGATAGTATTAATGAGATTTAATAAAGAATAAAAAGTTAAAAAAATAAAAAATTGAAAAGAGTTGTTTTTTTTTTTAAATTAATAATGAAATAAAAAAATAAAAGAAAATAAAAATTAAAAAAAAAGAAAATTATTCCCCCCCCCTTTTTTCCTGTCCTCTTCTCTCCCCTCTTTCTTGAGAAAATCTTTTGGTGAACTGTGAATTATAACAAACAATGCCTGTAATGGAGGGCCTGAATTGGGGAAAAGTAATAAAGGGGCAAAAAAAAAAAGAAAAAAAAAGAATAAAGAAGGGGGTATGGGGGGTATGGACCCACAAAAAGCAAATAAGGAAAAAAATTTGGGTCAAGAATAAAATTATTTGCTTTTAGGTGTTGGTTGACTATGAGTTATGATGAGAGGAATAAGAGGAAAACAGAAAAATGGGGGGACAAATTAAAAAATTACTATTGTATTTAGTGGAACAAGAACTAGATAAAAGGGAGAGCCAGGGATGGGAACACTGCTAGTGAGTTAAAAAGGTGAAGTAAAAACCCCCCAAAATGCCACAAACATAAGTTTGAGTCCCAGATAAGATAATTTGTTTGTTATTGAGGTTTGAATGAGAGGAGATGTAAAGGAGAAAGGAAGAAACTAATATAGAGGGAGAAAAGAAAGAGAGAGAGAGAAAAAAAGAGGGAACCACTAAAAGAAGAAAAAAGAAAAAGGAGGAGAGAGAGAGAGAGAGTTAAGGGTTTTGGAGTGCAACCCTCATAGAGAGAAAGGAAGAGGAGAGAGAAGATAATGGGAGATGTAACACTTATGGGTAGTGTAGTTCAAGGACAGGAGAGAGTAAGACCGGCAGAGAGTTAATTGGCCAAATTAGAGGAGGAAAAAAAATATCAAGAATGAAGATAAGAGAAACAAATGAACAAATATAATAAAATGGTATAGGTTATAAAGTCTGCAGATTATTCTTGATTTTGAGAGGTTATCTTCTTGCTTTTCCTTTTCTCTCCCTCTTCCTGGTCGGTGACTCTGTACCCCGGGTTCTGCCCCTTTGGCATGCTCAGGTAAAGGTTTGCAGTTGATAAGTCTCTATGGCGATGTCATGTATTGTGCTTTAGTCTCGTTGGCAGGCGAGGCTCATTAGCATTTATAGGCTCCGACAGTGAGAGAGTCCGTGTTCCTGGAGCCTTTCTCCTAGTCTTTCCTTCCTCAATTAGTAGCCTGATAATCCAGCTATGGGGTTGCTGCTGCCTCTGCCTGGATAATAAGAGGCTCAAAGAGCTGGCAACTCCCCACTCTATTTCCACTCAGCACAGGGCTCTGGGTAAGGCTCAGTCAGTCAGAGCTGCTAGCATAATCAGGCGGGGTTTCCTCCCACTCAAAGACCTCTGGCTCTGCCACTTTGTCTGGTAACACAGGCGGGCGCCCACTTCTGGGGCACTTGGAGGAAACTCTCGCTCACTATCTGCGCGCACAGACCAGGATATCCGGCCAGCAGTCTCACGCTCTGAGTGAAACGCCCAACCGCATGGAAAAGTTGCAGCGTTGGAATTGGCTCTCGCTTTGTCCCTGTGCGCAGCTTTTGCAAGGCGCTGGGGAGGCCCAAGATTCCGCTTTGGCCCACACAAAGGCCCCTGACTCTGCCCCTCTGTGAGATAACATGGGATCGCACTGCCGAGGCACTCGGAGGAATCTCTCGCTCACTATCTGCGTGCGCAGACCAGGATATCAGGCTGGCCGCATTTCCCTCTGAGTGAATCCCCTACCAGCATGGAAAAGTTCCACCGTTGGAATTAGTTCTCGCTCCCTCCTGTGTGCCGCTTTCCCAGGGTGCTGGGGCTGCCCAGAGATTCCGCTTTTGGCCCACACAAAGGCCTCTGACTCTGCCTCTTCTGTGGGGTAACACGGGCACCCACTCCCGGGGCTTAGGAAGAAATCTCTCGCCCACTATCTGCGTGTGCCGACCAGGAGATTGGGTAAAATGGCTGCCCCGCTTGTCTTTCTTTGTTTGGGTTTGGCGCTAGTGTTAGCTTGTATTGCCCGGGTTGCCACAGGATCAGTTTTTCCTTGGCTTGGATCTCCGTGCCACATCCTGGTTCGGCCGTTTGTGCCACGGCCTGGATCTATTTACCCCCTTTGCCCGTCTCAGTTTCTATATTCACGGATCCCAGAGAAAGCTGCCCTGTTTAGGTTAGTGAGGAAGGCGGAGCATTTCTTACTCCCTATTTCCTTCGGGGTTTGGTTATATATTTAGCCAATTTTTCACTCGACCATAGCTTCGGGTGTATTGCGAAACAACTGGAGGCTCCAAGGATAGGTTTTTCTGTTTCTGGTTGAAGATCTTGTTGAGTTTTGGGGGAGATTTATCGGTATCGCTTCCTACCCCGCCATTACTCTGACGTCATCTCAATGTCCTTTTTAATACTTGTTATTTCTTTATTTATGTGCTCTCTGTGACCATCCGCTGTTGTTCTAAGATCTTTCAGCATTCTAATAATCATTATTTTAAACTCTGCATCTGGTAGTTTGCTTATATCTGTTTCACTCAGCTCATTTTCTGGATGTTTCTCTTGTAGGTTCATTTGGATTGCACTTTTCTGTCTTCCCCCATTTTGTCTGTGTTGCCCTGGACTTCCCTGGCTTGGGCCTGAGGAAGATCACTGGGGGTCACAGCCTGTGACTGGTTCTTGTCCACCATTTTTGGGCTACAGGTGATCCAGATCTTGTGGCTGCCTCTGCTGGGTCCAGGTGCCATTGTAAATATCAGCTGCATTCCTAGGATTGCTTTTATCTACTCTTGGCCTGGGAGAGGTTACTTTAAAAGTTCAAGTTCCCCTAAAATCTGCTTTCTGTTGTCTTATTGGTGGTTACTTTTGGGCTCAGTACTGTAATTTAGTGATTAGGTACGGTATTAGATGTGGCCTACTTCTTAGCCTCAGATGTCATTCTATTCAGACATTTTAGCTTCTGTTGTGTGGTCTGTCTACCAGGCCACCACACTGTTGCTACCCCCGGGCTTTTGGGCTCAGGTGCTGCTGGATCCAGCCCATCTCTGCAACCGCTGCTGCCCTGGTCAGGCTCGTGCTGCCCGTGCACCTGTTTGGACCACTTCTGGGGCTGCCTCGGTCGGCTCAGATCCTAGCGACCATCTTAGGGGGGTTGCGTTTGCCCTCACAGGTCACTGCCGAGGTCACCTTTGCTCTCGTTACTGCTGAGGGCATGTCCCCATCTTGAGCCGGTTTGTGCGCCCCCTGGATTCATGCTGTAGCTGGCACGACTTCAGCCATTGTGTGTGCCCGTGCTTTCCCTCTCAGCTACCACTTGGGGGTCTGCCTCTGCTCAGTTCACCGCAGAGGGCGCACCCAGGGCTGGCAGGTTTGCGTGCTGGGCCTGGTTTCCTGTGGCAACCAGGCGACTTCTGCCGTTGCTGGCGGGATCATGCACCCCGGCGCATTCTCCCTTTGTTGACTCTTGGGCCTCCATGCCTGCTAAGGGCGGGCCACTCAGCGAGCCGGGTTTCCCCAGTGGAAACGGTGGTTCCTGGCTCTGCAGGCCAGCTTGCGCGTGCCTGCTTGAACCTCTGCAGCCACACACTATCACTTCTGGCCTGTCTGCCCTGGGTGAGCACTCAGCAGTGCAGTGGATGGTGTAGCTTAGACCTCTGCACTCCCTATTTGTGTCCCTAACATGGCACCTGGCTCTAAGTGCCTTTGTTCTAGCTAGGATAGGGGAGCCTCTGGTGGGCGGGACACTTTCTTTCCTTTGCTGGTGATGCTGGTTCACTTTAAATTTGGGGAGTGACTCAGCCCAGGGGTTAGGGTGCCCTCTTGGAGCTCTGGGAGAGTGGCTGTGAGCAGGGCTCTTCGTGTAGTTCCTTTAATACGGATCCTGGATCTGAGAGTCCTGTCTCCTTCTCTCAAACTGTGTCTAGGCTTTTTTCTCAGCCAAATATAGTCTGTAATCCCCTTCTAGGCTCCATGGCTCTATGCTGGAATTCCGGTTTGGGGGTAAGGACCTGCAACTAGCTGAACAGCCCTCCCCATCGCAAAATTTCCTCCCAGGCACCGCTCCCCACTCCCTGCTCCCAGGAGCAGGGCAGCCTTCTCTGGGTCTTTGCTTTCCCTACAAGACTCGGTGTGGGTTCTTTGGTGGTCTTAGGCTGTAGAATCTTTCTAGTTTAGTCCAAAATTTGTCTTTCACGATGAGTGTTCTCAGATTTAAGTTGTAATCCACCTTGGTTCTGGGAAGTGGGAGTTGGTGTGTCTGCCTACCCTGTGACCATCTTGTCCCCCCCTTCATTTTGGTATATCTATTATGAGCCCACAGTATATTTTACTTTTTTTCTTTTTAAGACACAGACTACATCAGGGTAGGAACTACCATAATATTTAGATTTTTTTTAGCATAATGCAAGCATTCCATAAATGTTTATTGAACAGATGAATAAATACTGCAATGGTCCTCCAGTTCCAAGCCTGGCTCTTTACATTATGCCACTCTCCTTTTAGACACACATTTCAGTGTCATTTCCATGTCAATAAAAGTTCACTATTTGCTCCAGGGTTTCAGTAGGAATACCCAATGCTTCAATACAGATGTTTCCATTTTGTTTTCTATTTGGAAAATATCTCAGTTTTTCTTAGTAACAAATTTCTTGGGCTTTTTTTGAAATCCTAAGTAAAAAGATTAGAGAGGAATGGAAGTTTCTGAGTGAAAGTGATTAAAGTATATTTTAAATAGTACTGGATTATTCTAAGGCAAATTAAAAAATGTGCTCCAGGCAAAAGGTTTTGAATATTGACATTTCTTGAAAAGAAAGTAAGTAATCCTGATGGAAAAATTCAGAAATGCATTAAACCTCCTAAAACTCATCTCAATGTGCATTATTGATTTAATTTTACTTATACAAAGTCCCAATAATATTGAAATCGCTTAACACATTAACAGGACTCAGTTTGAATATTAGTATTAAAGAAAAATGTTTGGTTTCCTACATTTTCTAAACCAAAGATCTTTCACTTTTTATAAATAATAATAATAATAAGATCCAAGTAGAATCATATCCCAGATACTTTGGTCGGTATTTTATATGCATTATTTATAATTCATGCTATCAATGAAAATTAGGTGTCATCCTTCTAGTTTTATAGAAGATAAAAATGAGATAAAGGCCAGGGAAGATAGCTCTCTAGCCCGTGCACTTTTTGTCAGGTCACACTGTCTTACTCTATGTGACAGAAGACATGACTTTGTCTTTATTGTATTCATCCTGGTAAGACAATTCCAATGCTGACTATGCAGCGGGATTGCGTCTGTTGCTCCAATCTGCTTAAATTGGCCACTGTGCAAAACTGAAGTGAAGCCCTAGCAGCTCAATCGAAAATCTATATGTTCCAACAGGGTGCCCACAGGGAAGCAGCAGATCTCTAATTTGGAGCAATCAGCACAGCAGAGACTGTGGCAGGTATGTTTGAAGAAATATACAAGGTTTCAGTCATTGTGGATGGTGGAAGAACTGGGATTTATTATAGAAACTAACCATCAGTCATTACATGAATCTGGACTCAGCAGCTAAATTTCCTTTTTGGGGGGCCTAACTGAATAAACAATACTATTTAGACAGAGACCAGTATTCAGTATTGATAAAGTTATGGATAAAATTTGAGTAAATAACATAGTTTCCGTGGTAAAAACTGGTTTGATCCATTCAAGTGTGTTGAATAAATCAATTTACCTGAGAAGGTTTAGATGTAGCTAAGAGGAACTGGGAAAAGACAACAACTGTAGTTTGTGTCAGCTGCTTCCTAAAGAGGTGGTCTACCGTAATTCTTCAGAATTATTTTTGGCTTCTCTCCCTGCGGTAGGGTGAGGAGGTGGGGTCAGTGCCAGCTGTTCTACTTTGGTGGCACTGGGATATCCTGGATGCCCAGAGGGAATGTGGTGCTGAACTAGACCTGGATACAGTGTCAAGGAGCACCAAGCCTGTCTTTCTTTGAAGGAGTCTCTGCAGAAATAGGAAGGGTGGTAAGAAAAGCTAATAAATCATGTGGTAATTTAGTCAGTGTAAAATGAATATCTGGAAACCAATGCTACCTATACCTCAAAGGTAGAATAATAACACTTTCCCTTAGTTGTAATTTATTAGAAACCTTCTCTCTATAATGCACAATTTTAAGGCAGCCTTTTGCTTTCTAAGCCAACTGCCCCAGCTAAATCCTTGCCCCCTCTCAGTTCCTTATCTGCTGAGATACAGTAGCCCTAGGATTTCACTTTCACTGTTTCAGTTATATGCAGTCACCACATCAGCACAAGAAGGGCGGGTACCATACAATAAAGCATTTTGTTGGAGAGAGATCACATTCACAGAACTTTTATTATAGTATAGTTACTGTTCTATGTTTTTAATTATTTTTTGTTAATCTCTTACTGTGCCAAATTATAAATGAAACTATCATAGGTATGTATAGAAAAAAAACATAGTATACGAAGATGATCCCTGACTTATGATGGTTTGACTTACAATTTTTTGACTTAAAGACGGTGCAAGAGAAATATGCATTCAGTAGAAACCATACTGCAAAATTTGACTTTTGCTCTTTTCCTGGGCTAGTAATATGCAGCATGATACTTCCTTGTGATGCTGGGCAGCTGCAGCCAGATGATTTTGCCCGATTGTAGGTAATGTAAGTGTTGTGAGCTCATTTAAGGTAGGCTGGGCTAAGCTATGATGTTCAAGAAGTCAGGTATATTAAATGTTTTCTGACTTATGATATTTCTAGCTTATGATTAGCTTATTGGGACATAACCTCCATTATAAGTCAAGGAGCCTCTCTAAAGTTCAGTACTATTTGTGGGTTTAGGAATCCACCAAGGGTCTTGGAATGTTATCTCCCTTCAATAAAGGGGGGAGCTACTATACTGTTTGTCTGACTGACATCCCACTTGATGCCTTCTTTTCTCTTTCTGTGAATTTCAATGGGTCACCATGACTGTGCCTATTGCAATAGATCAACTTGCTGTTAGTTCTATAGTTACAAATGCACCAACTCTCTTCATATCATGGAATATGATAGTTTCAATATGGTGCTAATAAGGCCAAATATGCTTATCCTTTTATAGAGTAATGTGGATCACTCAGAGAAATCATCTGGTTTAAGGGAACCATCTGGGATTATATCTCTGAGCCCAGGGACTGAACATGCCATGGCATATGAGGTGAAACAGTTTGCCCTTGTCCCCTGATATTCATTCTCCAGTTCCTTCACATCTAGAGTGAATAAGGAAAAGGCTAGGACAGTATTTTCCAACTTCCCTTGCATCAAGGTGCGGTCATGGATCTAAAACTATACAGTGGTACCTTGAGTTATGAATTTAATTCATTCTGTCACTGAGCTTGTAAGTCAGTCAACTCATATATCAAACTACCAATACTGGACCCGTGTGCCAACTAGCAGCAGCTTCCCGAATCACGACTCGTATCTCAGAATTTCACTCGGATCTTGGACAAAAATACAAACCAAGTCACAGCTCATATCTTAAAAAATTCATATGTTGGTCTGTTCATATCTCAAGGTACCACTGTACTATAGGGATGGGGATGATAAGCTGGAAGGATGTGGGTACCTGAAACTCAGAGCAGGAGAGTCCAACCCTGCTGTGTCTGTCTCTGGTCTTTTCAATGAGAAACTAACTTTTATCTTGTTTCAGTCACTGTTATTCTAAACCTTTGTTACTCAAGAGTGAACCAATCCTAAGTGATTTATAAGGCAAGAGTGTTAATTTCTCAGTGAACCACTGTTGGTTTTATTTAGAACTTATGTCTTCAGAATGTTTGTCAAGTAAAAGTAACTCATCAGAATATTTAATAAGCGAGCATTCAGTATTATAATTTACACTAATCAAATTTAACAAAAAATTACTCAGTGTTGTCTGTTAGATTAAATTAAATGAGAACATATATAGTTCTCCTGATTAAGTGCCAAGTACATAGTGAGTGCTAAATAGTAATTATATTCTCCTTTTTAGAGAAAGGCACTGGGTTTTCTTTTTAAAGCTCTTGCTAGTTATTTTTATTATAAATATTGTTACAAAATAGTATAAGAGAGACTTCTCCTAACCTGAAAGCTGACCCGCTGAGAAAGCACTCAGGTAATCGGTTATACTCCTCTAGAATAATTTTGTCTAAGCGTGCAAATTGTTTTATCCTAGAGTAGCAATTTTCTTCCCACTATGGTGCAGTTACATTAGTGGCCCACAGTGAACCATACCTTTGGGAACTGATGGCCTAGTGTGGTGATTGCCCTTCCCACACTGACACTGGGCTTGACCAGGTGAGTTGTGTTGGCCAATGGGACAGTAACAAACCCATGGTAAACCGAAGCTTTACATATATATATTCACATATTGGAATTTTTCCTTTTGGAATGTTGCTGCTGCCACATGAGGAGGCATGGATCAGCCTCCTTCAGGATGGAAGATCACACTGAAAGAAGAGTCAGGTGCCCCAGCTAGCCCGGCGGGGCCCAGCCCCAGTAAACCTCTAGTTGAAGACACCTGTTTCAAGGTGTCTAGGTGAGATCAGCAGAAGGACGAGAGTCATGAGACAAATAAATCATTATTGTTTATATTAATAAATTTTGGGATGATGTGTTACTCAGCCACTGATATATTCACACACACAGAACTCTTTCCTGTTTATGCTGTGTAGATATTTTTTCATAGTAAGAGATAGAATAAAAAAATAACTTAGCTAAGCTTTACTTTTTTCCTTATATGCTGATTCTTTCCCACCTTTTATGTGTTTGACAGCTAGAAATTAAAGGAAACAGTTAACTATTAAATTTGTGCACTGTATAAGCTCTTAACAGGGACTGACACTTTGGTTACCTGCAGTTAGAGCTATCCACATAATAACACTTTAAAAATTATAGAAAAATGTAGCATACTGGTTTAAGTATTTAAATTATAGAGACTTTACTGGAAGCTAAAACCCAAAATGGGAGAGAGCAAATGTGAGATTGTGATTCTAGCTCTATTTTTAAAAAGCAAATAAATGAGGAAAAAAATCACACACCTCACCAGGACATTTGCCTGTTTTCTAAGAGTTCCCTTTGTGTGTTTATTCCATTAGTGCCTGAGAGTGGTCGAAAGCTACCAGAAAAATCTTTCCAGGAGATGGAATTAATTTGCAAACCAGCAGAAGCAAGATCTCATTTGCTTTTCTATCATGATAATCTCCTTTCTAGACCAATGTTTTCTAGATGTTATATTAAAGTATTTTTAGGACATATAGAAACAAAATATAAATATTATATATATTTAAGTGATATTTGTTTCATAATTTCAAAATCCCCATCTCATCTCTAAACTAATGGTCCTTATCATTTGCAAAACAAATGAACTCTTAGAGAATGTCTTCTTGATTCAGGCTTATGATGACTCTGATACTTTTATAGTAAAGTATGTATTTAATTACAATTTTGTTACTTAGTTCTTTTTTATAGGTCTTACAAGGATCTTTTTTTCATATGCATAATATTTTGGGTAAATCTGAGTCTAAAAGCCAGAATACTTGAATTCTAGACCCAAATGTAACATTGCCTAGTCACATGACTTACAAGGAAGGAATTTAACTTTACTAATTAGTTTTCCCTTTAAAACATGGACTTAATATTATCATCTCTGTTCCTTCCAAGAGATTTTTGAAGAACCAAACAAGATCATATATGTAAAATTATTAATTAGCAATACCTTACAATTAAGTATTTATGTAGTATAGATTTTTTATGTACAAAATCTGCCAATTTTTCCTCAATTTTATTTTATTTTATTATTGTTATTTTTTTACAGGGACAGAGAGAGAGTCAGAGAGAGGGATAGATAGGACAGACAGGCAGGAACGGAGAGAGATGAGAAGCATCAATCATCAGTTTTTTGTTGCGACACCTTAGTTGTTCATTGATTGCTTTCTCATATGTGCCTTGACCGTGGGCCTTCAGCAGACCAAGTAACTCCTTGCTCGAGCCAGTGACCTTGGGTCCAAGCTGGTGAGATTTTTGCTGGAGCCAGATGAGCCTGCGCTCAAGCTGGCGACCTCGGGGTCTCGAACCTGGGTCCTTCTGCATCCCAGTCCGACGCTCTATCCACTGCGCCACCGCCTGGTCAGGCTGCAGTATAGATTTTTGAAACTTGTTTACCCTAGTTTTGTTTAGGGCTGGCAGAAAATGTTTTATACTTAGATACTGATTCTATCTTTGCCAGCCAATTTATTTAACACAGGTTCATAGTGAGAATTTCATGAGCCAATAGCATATACCATACTGTCTCTTGGTAAGCCAAATAAAGTAATAACATATTCCAAATAAGTGACAGATTAATCACAATCACACTGTTCTTCCAGGCAAGGGAGATGAAGAAATGGTCCAAATTTAATATGAAGTGTACCTTTTCTCTGTGAATAGGCACTCGGAGTAGACAGCAACCCAGAGCTGATTTTCAGCTGCCAGTAAAAGACCCGGTTCCTAGGAAACAGAAACGCCATTGTTGATGAGTGGGCTGATCTCTTTCCTGGAGCCAAAGAATCACTTTGGCCACAGCAAGAATTAAAATGCCCCAAAGGTTTTCAGAGAATTTTTAGTTTAGCAAGGAGTCATTTCTCCCCAAACTGAAACTCTCAAATAGTCTTCACAAACTCTCAGTATTTTCAGTCTAAATGTCCCCTTGCCATAGTGGCTTCCCCATGTGCTCTTTTTTTTCTTTAAATTTTAGAGGAAAGGGGGAGAGAGAAACATTTATTTATTGTTCCACTTATTTATGCATTCACTAGTTGATTCTTGTATGTGCCCTGCAGGGCTCAAACCCACAACCTTGATGTATCTGAAGGATGATCTAACCCAGTGATTTTCAACCTTTTTTGAGCCATGGCACATTTTTTACATTTACAAAATCCTGGGGCACACCACCTACCAAAATGACACAAAATGACACTCTAACACAGTACATATTATACATATAGTTAATAATATAGTTTCTAAATGTATTTATACTCACTTAGTGTGAAACCTGGGCCTGTTTCAATGAACACAAAAGGGATATCCTGGCAGGAATGGTAGAAAGACACACACGAAGCTCTTCCTCAACAGTTCTCAGTCTCTCTCTGTTTTTAGTTTTTATTGCAGTCAAGCTTGAGAAGTTCAGCTCACATAGATATGTGGTTGAAAATGGGAGCAATGTCAAAATAGCTTTGTTGACCAGAATGGGGAACTCCTTGGCAACAGATAACCAAAAACTGTCCAAAGGAAGATCAGCAAGCTTTAGCTTTAAAGTTAGATAACAATTCAGGCATCCCCAAACTACGGCCTGTGGGCCGCATGAGGTCCCCTGAGGCCATTTATCCGGCCCCCCCCCCCTGCACTTCCGGAAGGGGCACCTCTTTCATTGGTGGTCAGTGAGAGGAGCACTGTATGTGGTGGCCCTCCAACGGTCTGAGGGACAGTGAACTGGCCCTCTGTGTAAAAAGTTTGGGGACCCCTGCTTGTGATGCATTGTGATGCATTGTATATCCCCCTCTGTGGGGGCCTCTTTTAAAAAGAAAAAGGTCAAATATCTATATACACCATCAGGATAGACATAACCAGCTGAGGCTGAGGTTCATCTAGTGGTGGCAACATTTACCTCCAGTCCTGACCAGGATGGGACCATGAGGAGGAGTAGCAGCTTCAATTACTCTCCGCGGCCACACAATGACAAGTGCGTGGCAGCCCGAGCAGGGACCTTCCTGGGTGTGGATGAGAGGCGGCCTACTACTGGTTCATCGCTGGTGGTCGGGATGAATCCTAGAAGGTGATTGGTCAGTGAACATTCCCTGTGCCTCCACTCTTCCTATCACTGATAGCTGAAGGGATTGTGAGGGGAATGTTTATGTTCAGATGGAGGTGGCTGGTGGCAGGCTGGATAAATAGCCTCCGTGGGCTGTAGTTTGGGGACCCATGTTTAATTTCCCCACGGCACACCTGACCATGTCTCACGGGACACTAGTGTGCCGTGGCACACTGGTTGAAAAACACTGATTAAACCAACTGAACAACCCAGCCAGGCCCTTCTGCATGTGTTCTTATTCATAAGTAGCGGGGGCCCCTCAGCAGCTGGCCTACTGACTGTTTATCAGTGACAGGAGATGTAAAATGATGGTATCCATGCACAAGTTACTTTATTCTTATACATCAAGAGCAACTTTTTTCCTGTCATCAATGAGTGGATTAAAACAGCTTCATATAAATCATAAACAAGTGGATTTGAGGTCATATTAAACCTATACACAGAAATACATTGAAGGTAGTTCTATGGATAGTAGGTTAAGAAATAACCATTTTCTCAATGCATTTGAGAGAATATTATTTAGGAGCAAACAAAAAGAAAACTTTAAATCTGGAAAAATAAAAGGACGAGGAAATGATTCATTATTATGAGGGACCCTGTGCCCAGTTTGGGAACTTTCCAAAGTCACAATAGAATGACTTGGCTTTGAAAAGTGTTGGTGAGATACTCTGACACATTTCAATTATATCTGAACATCTTGCTGATATACGTATACAGGGGGTCCTCTGGTTACGACACAGTTCCATTCCTACAACAGTGACATAACCCAGATTATGGTGTGAGTCAAAACACACCGTAGCTTAACACAAATGATACACTTGTGCTTTGAACAGTCCAAAATGACATAGGCAAGTATACTGGGGGATGCCAACTCCCTCATTCTATGCTGCGTTACTGCGTATTCTTCCACCATGCTCAACCAAACTATTGATAGTTTGCCCACATAGTCTATAAGCATGACGCTAACAGCGTAAGCCAAAACATTCATGTCTCAATTTTTAAAAGTTTTTTTTTTATGGGAGTGAGCATCTGTTGGGCAAATGAGTTTGTAAAATTTGTATTTTTTGAGTCTGCTCACTTTTAGGTTTAAAAAATGGCACTGGGCAGCGCCAGGTATGTTATCCGTGAAACTGCAAATTACCTTCCTGCTTGGGAAGGGCCATTGTCTTGCTAATGTTTGCTGGAGGAGAGGTTTTTGTGCCAGAAAGTTTTTGAGTAGGAGAGGAGGCAGAGAAGAGAGAAGCCAGTTTGTGTAGTGAAAGAGGAGGTGTGCAGATGGGAAATAAGAGGTGAGGGGCTTTGTGAGCTCCACTGAGACTGGTGGGGACTTTGATTCTGGAAGGAACTGGAGAATATTCTCCTGGTTGTGGAACTGGAAAATGTGTCAATGGTTTTGGGAGCCTTGAGTGTTTGTTCGTCAGGCGGTGCGAGACTTGAATAAAGGAATGGCTCACCATTTTTTTGGCTTCACTGTGTCTTTACCGTCTGTCCACATTCAATGAGAAACTGCATGTGGATGACTGCGATGGCCACGACTACTGGGCATACATCATCATAAACTCGAAATGTCATATGTCCAGACTGTTCTAACCCGAGGACCCCTATATTGTCATTTAATAAGTAAAATGTTTATTATAGTCTCTTGTAGGGGGAAAGTTTTGTTATAAAGTACCATTTCTGTAGGTTTACATAGAGATACCAAGTCCATGAATTTTAAGGAGTTTTATTAAAAATAGGAGATTTATTAATATGCCGGCCACATATGACAAACACAGGGCATAGCTGACCCAAATTGTGCCATCCAGAATATAGCCCTGAGGCAGGTTATATACCTTTGATTACACACAGGTTGGCGGGAAAAGGGGGAGGAGGGGAATATTGCACAATCATTAGCAAGCTTATAACATTCGTCTATAAGATTTATAAAAAATATTTCTACATATTAAAACTTATAAGGTAACACAATAGTGAAAAATGTTGTTTTGCACATTAAAAGATATTCCCAGATCTTTCAGTGTTCATCTGCTATCCCTTTGTCTAGATCAGTGGTAGTCAACCTGGTCCCTACCACCCACTAGTGGGCATTCCAGCTGTCTATCCCTTTCATGCTCAAAACAGAGCAACCAAAGTATAAATAAAAAGATACATTTAACTATAGTAAGTTGTTTTATAAAGATGTATTCTGCCAAACTTAGCGAAAATCTGACATAAAGTACTTGGTAAATAATTATTATTATTATATGCTTTAACTTGCTGTAACTCTGCTTTATAAATTTTATAAAGTAAAGTTACTTCCCTACTTTATAAATCATCAGTACTGTGGAATTGGTGGGCGGTTAAAAATTTTACTACTAACAGAGATACAAAAGTGGGCGGTAGGTATAGAAAGGTTGACTACCCCTGCTCTAGAGGTATATACATCAACTATACACCTTCAGGATGGGACGGGGAGCCTGCATGGCACCAGGGGATAAGCGTTGTGAATGGCCCATTAGGAGAGGAAAAGGGCTCGCTTAATCTTTCTTCCCTTCCCCCGCACCTGGCTAGGTGTTTATCCTCTTCCTCACAGGTGCAGGAGAAGTGAGGGAATCCAAGTTTCCTCTCCACTTCCACTCAAAACCTAACACAAAATCTCTCTATTTACAACATAATGCTGTCGTCTGTCCTGAGTTGGTGCAAATCACACACAAGTGTAAAAATCATATTTACAAAATCTTTCTGTATGCTTAGCCCAAATTATAAAATGCCCTTTAAGCTTTCTAGTAAAAGGGGGTTTTCTACACAGTGTTTCTCTGCAAGCCAGGAAACTTTCACATTCCTCTACCCTCACTCTCTACAGAAAGGAGAGGACAACAAACCTGACTCTTCCTTCTAAAATATTAATTTTTGCAATTCTTTGGTACAGTTTTTCCTTCTGCCCTTGTAGGCTCTTTGGCTGGTTTAATATTAAATTGGTATAATACAGATAAGGAGAAAAACAAGCAGAGGTTTAATAGCATGTATATCTCCTGTATACATGGGAGAGGTCCAGGAAGACTGCATAGTAAATCCCTGAAATCGCCTAACCTATCACCTTAAATATCATCTTCAGCTAAAGACAAGCCTTCAGTGATGGAAGGTTACCAGGAAAAGCACAGTATAGAAGACTAAGGTTGTAAAGAAGCAGATTTAAATCCTTGCTTTCTGTATTGATAAGCGTTTACAGAGATTTAAAGACATCTTTCTCTCATGGGTATAGAGAGGGAGACATGCTTATAAACAGAGAATTTCCATACAAATGTAAATGCTTCTAATCAGTTGTCAGAGCTTTACCTATCTCTGCTGGGGTTTTTTCCTTTCTTTTTGTACATTGAATTTATTAGGGTGATGCTAATGAACATAATCTTACATGTTTCAGGTTCTCAACTCCACAACAGATCTCTGTACACTGTACTGTGCGTTCACTCCCCCAAGTCAAGTCTTCTTCCATTATCATTTATCCCCCCCCTCATACTCAGTCTCCCCCCCATCACCACACTACTGTCCGTGTCCCTCCATCAGAGGTTTTTTTGTCCTTTCCCCTCTCTATCCCTCCACCTCCTTTGCTGATAAAATGAACTAACAGACAAAATAGAGACACTCATACATAGAGAGCAGGCTGACAGCTGTCGGGGGTAGGGGCTGTGTCTGCTATTTCTTAAAAATAACCAGCTTAAAATAATCAATATGCCAAAGAGGCATATTTTAAGGCGGTATATTTTGCTCCCCTACAGTCTGAATGCTAATTTTTATTTTTTTTGGTAGAGCAAGCACTTTGAAAAAAAAAATCCTAGAATATACAGAAAAAGATATTACTATATAGACAATGTTATTTACATACCATCAATCTTATGTTTGACTTCAAATATGTTATTTGAATAATTTGCATGAAAACAAGATCTTTGTCTTTTTAAGAGTTTATCTCCTCCGCTGCTATTTATCTTATACTGGATTATAGCTTCAAGTGAGGAAAAAACAGCAGGAGCTGATGAACTCTCAAAAATAAAGATCCTGTTTTCATGCAAATACCTCTAATAATTAAAACAGAAATAGGAAAGTCATACACAAATGCCCGGATAAAATATATAAGAGTTTTTGAAGAATAAAAAGGCTTTCATGTTTAGATTTAACATCTGAAGTCAGTGGAGTTTGCATATGTTACTTTGATCTTTAAAATCTTATGGGTTGGTACTAGTGACTTGCAATGAGACCTCTTACGTTTCCTGCAGTCCTCTTTCTCCAAAACGCTAAGAGGAAACTAAACATAACTGTTTTTTCTCATAGGTTAGTTGGCAAACATTTGTTGTATTGAAAGATGACGATGATAATGTGTGTGGCAGATTTTTAGACTGGTCTTGTCCATTGACCCTGGAAACATTTGATCTTTTCTTCTGGGGCATTACCTTAATATATTATCAATACATTAGTGTAAGAAAATGGCCCTTTTTAAAGATTAAACCAGTTTTAACTGTGAAGTACTCAAATATAATGTTCAGAAGAATAAAGTATATTAAAGAGGGAATTAAAAGTGCTGACATTTGGGGGAATGACTTTCTTCCAATCTTTCTCCCTTCTTCATTTCTTCATTTGTTAACCATAGATGTGCCACCACTACCAAACTACAGGGATCCATTTGCCTGGGTGCATCAAAGCCCAGCAGGACACAAACAGAAGTTTGCAGCCAAGAAAGTAAGGGTTTATTAGTTGAAGAAGTGGCCCATGCCCAGAAACAGGTAAGCTAATGAATGCTCAAAGACCAGGCTACCTGATGGCTTCCAGGGGAAGGGTTATACAGAGGGAAAATCATTAAACATGCTGACAAGGGGAATTAGGGTCATGGTCAGGGTCATGGTCTATACTGATTATTTGGTGCTAGAGGAGGGGGTAGTTGGTCAGCGCAGCTGGTCCTGATGTCAGCCATGGTTTCGCTTCATCTGGTTTCACTGCTTTTCTGGGCATGGAGCTTAAACACAACTGAGGCCTAGATATTACTGTATTTTATTAAATATTTTACACACTATTTGGTTCAGAATATTTTGTTTCTTATTTTCCTCCTTAAAACCCTAGGTGTGGCCCTGGCCGGTTGGCTCAGTGGTAGAGTGTCGGCCTGGCATGCAGGAGTCCCGGGTTCGATTCCCGGCCAGGGCACAAAAGAGAAGCGCCCATCTGCTTCCCCACCCCTTCCCCTCTCCTTCCTCTCTGTCTCTCTCTTCCCCTCCTGCAGCCAAGGCTCCATTGGAGCAAAGTTGGCCCAGGCGCTGAGGATGGCTCTATGGCCTCTGCCTCAGGCGCTAGAATGGCTCTGGTTGCAACAGAGCAACACACCAGATGGGCAGAGCATTGCCCCCTGGTGGGCATGCCGGGTGGATCCTGGTCAGGCACATGCGGGAATCTGTCTGACTGCCTCCCCGTTTCCATCTTCCGAAAAAAAAATACAAAACCCCCCCCCAAAACAAAAAACCCCACAAAAAAACAAAACAAACCAAAAAAACCCAAAAACCGTAGGTGTGTCTTATGGTCAGGTGCATTTTATGGAGCGAAAAATATGGTATATTATCTCTTGTTTGACCCAAAGCTTTGTTTCTAAGATTATTTGACACTGATCACAACCTAAAGGCTTAATGACTAAGGGAGTGGACCTGCAAGGGAGAGGGAGGCAGGTGAGTCAGGGTGTTCGACGAGGCAAGTTAGAATCAAAAGGAAAGAAAGGAGAAAAGCTCATATTAAAGAAATGAAGGTTCTATGTAATTATACCACTTTTCCTTTCTTTTCATGCTCTTCTAATCCTTTCAGATTTAAGGCTATTTTTACCTAACCTTTTTCATTAATGGCATAAGTTTAGATAATAATCTGAACCTGACTAGTCTATAACACCTTTTATGATCTGGCTCCTAAAATAAGTGAATTTTAATTAGTATGCCTTTTGGTGCCATAGAATTGGCTAGAGTCAGTAGGGAAAACATTTCTTTTCCTAAAAGCCTTTACCAAATGAGCTATCTGATTGACCACTGGATGTTAACAGAGTCCTATGGTGTGAGAAACCCAATTTAAGAACAGCAATAATGAAAGGCAAAGAAGAAAAAGACAGCTTGTGTCAACTACAAAAAAGAGATAAAAATATTTCTTCTAAGCTTTTATTATTTTATTAACACTATCTTTTCCTAATTTAAAACTTCCATTGGATTTGAAAAAATAATGAGAACCAAAGGAAATGTGTTATTAAAGAATAATTCTTGATTACATATCTGCAAAAGCTTTCCTTTAGCAAGTACCTGCTACTTCTTCACCCAATCCATCTGTGCCAGGTCATAGTGTGGTCACTCAATTCCATCTATTCCGATTTCCTGCAGGGCTATTCCATAAGTCTGTAAGTCCAAAATAGGCATAACAGATATTTGCTTATTTTCCTTCTTTCATTTCTAGTTTACTTTTCTTCATCCAAAATAGTAGGCACATCAGCAAAGTATTGCACAGTGGTGTGATGGTCAATTTTAAAGATTTATTTATTTGTATTTTTTTCTGAAGTGAGAAGTGGGGAGGTAGGCAGACAGACTCCTGCATGTGCCTGACTGGGATCCAACCAGAATGCCCACTAGGGGGCGGTACTCTGCCCATCTGGGCCATTGCTCTGATACAACCAAAGCCATTCTAGTACCTGAGGCAGAGGCCATGGAGCCAACCTCAGCACCTGGGCCAATGTTGCTCCAATGGAGCCTTGGTTGCAGGAGGAGAAGAGAGTGACAGAGAGAAAGGAGAGGGGGAAAGGTAGGGAAGCAGATGGGTGCTTCTCCTGTGTGTCCTGGCCAGGAATCAAACCCAGGACTTCCACATGCCAGGCCAATGCTCTACAGCTGAGCCAACCAGCCAGGGCTGTGATGGTTAATTTTAAGTGTCAACTTGGTTGGGCCATGAGGTGCCAAGATATTTGGTAAAACATGGTTCTGGAGGACCTGAAATGGCAGTGGAGTAGGTGGATGCCCAGACACCCAGCTCTCACCACCAAACTGGAATACAAATCAATTTAGGAAAAATCAGCATGAAAAACCAACTCTGGACTACAAGAACAGCTCCCTAAAACCAAGGAGCAAAGAAGAAGCCACAATAAACCTGGTAGAGAGTGCCTGAATCTCCCCTGCTTACAGGAACAGGGCGGGGGGTGAGGCAGAGAGCCCAGAAGGGATCTCACTCCAGGGAAAAGAGCAGAAAATACTGCTCACAGCCACTTGCCTGGCGACCAGGGAACGAGGTGTGTTGAAAAGATCAGCTTACCTCCCAAGTGGAAAGGAGAGAGAGAGGGACAGACTGTGAGGGGCTAAGGAATGAAGGAGATGACCTAAAAAAGCTGACTCATCCATGCTGGAGGCGGCCATAGCTGGGGGAGGGACTGATCCTTCCACAAAACAGTGCTGAATTGCTTCTGGATCAGAGATCTCCAGACATCTCTCCAGCTCCAATCAGCGCAACAAGACACAGCTGAAAACGAGAAGTGGGGAGAAGGGGCAATAACTCAGGTCTCCATGGAGATCCGAGATACACCTCCCCCTACTGAAGCTGAGAAAACACCCTGCCCCCAGAGAGATTAGTTGGTGGAAGAGGCTTTCAGAGTCTCAGGTTACACCCATCGCATTCCGGGATACAGTTTCAAGGAAGCCCCCTGCTGAGATCAGTAAACAAGATTATCACCTGTTAAGAAAACAAACAAATCAAGACTTTGAAGCTGCCCAAATCTGAAAGTGGATTACAAATAATAGCTGATACCAACCCAAGAAGACCTAGAAATAACACAATTGAAAACTGGAGGAAGAAAACACCAAGCCTAGATTCAACCAACTCTACAAACAAAACATCCAAACACAGATAATGAGAAGACAAAAAAGTGCAATCCAAATAAAACCACAAGACAAACCTTCAGGAGATGAACTGAGTGATATGGAAATAATCAAACTTCCAGATGCAGAGTTCAAAATAATGATTTTAAGGATGCTTAGGGAACTTAGAACAACAATGGATGGTCATTATGAACACCTAAATAAAGAAATAGCAAGTATAAAAAGGGATATTGAAATATTAAAAAAGAGTCAGTTGGAGATGACAAATACAATATCAGAAAGAAAGACCACAATGGAAGGAATTAAAAACAGGATGGATAGAGCCAAGGATCGAATCAGCGAGTTAGAGGACAACTTGAATGAAGGCAAGAAAGCAGAGAGAAAAAAAAAAATAGAGACTCAAAAAGTCTGAGGAATCTCTTAGAGAGCCCTGTGACAACATGAAGAGAAATAACATCCGCATCATAGGGGTTCCTGTAGAAGAAGAAAAAGAACAAGGGATAGAGACTTTGTTCAATCATATCATAGCTAAAAACTTCCCTAAATTAATGCAGGAGAAACTCTCACAAGTTCAAGAAGCACAGAGGACTCCATTAAAGAGAAACCCAAAGAAACCTACACCAAGACACATCATAAATAAAATACCAAAGCTAAGCGATAAAGAGAAAATATTAAAAGCTGCAAGAGAAAAAAAATCTATCACCTACAAAGGAGCCCCCATAAAGATGACATCTGAGTTTTCAACAGAAACACTTGAGGCCAGAAGGGAATGGCAAGAAATATTCAAAGTAATGCAGAACAAGAACCTACAACCAAGACTACTTTATCCAGCAAGGCTATCGTTTAAAATCAAAGGAGAAATAAAAAGCTTCCCAGACAAAAAACAACTCAAGGAATTCATTACAACCAAACCAATGCTGCAGGAAATGTTAAGGGGCCTGTTGTAAACAAATCAAAGTGGGAAAAGAATATAGCAAAAAAGGAATACAGCTTTAAAGAATAAAATGGCAATAAACAACTACATATCAATAATAACCTGAAATGTAAATGGATTAAATGATCCAATCAAAAGACAGGGTAGCTGCGTGGATAAGAAAACAGGACCCGTACATATGCTGTCTACAAGAGACACACCTTAGAACAAAAGATTCACATAGATTGAAGGTAAAAGGATGGAAAAAAACATTTCATGCAAATGGAAATGAAAAAAAAAGCTGGGGTAGCAATACTTATATCAGACAAATTGGACTTTAAAACAAAGGATATAGTGAGAGATAAAAAAGGCCAGTACATAATGATAAAGGGAATAATCCAACAGGAAGATATAACTATTATAAATATCTATACACCTAATATAGGAGCACCTAAATATATAAAGCAGACTTTGATGGATTTAAAGGGCGAGATCAACAGCAATACTATAATAGTAGGGGATTTCAATACCCCACTAACATCACTAGATAGATCCTCAAGAGAGAAAATAAACAAAGAAACAGCAGACTTATTGGAAACACTAGATCAACTGGATTTAATAGATATCTTCAGAACCTTTCACCCTAAAGCAGCAGAATATACATTCTTTTCAAGTGCTCACGGTACATTCTCTAGGATAGACCACATGTTAGGGCACAAAAGTGCTCTCAACAAATTTAAGAAGATTGAAATCATGTCAAGCACTTTCTCTGATCACAATGTCATGAAACTAGAAATGAACCACAACAGAAAAGCTCAAAAATTCTCAAACACATGGAAACTAAATAGCAGGTTGTTAAATAATGAATGGATTAAGAATGAGATCAAAGAAGAAATAAAAAGATTCCTAGAAACGAATGACAATGAGCATACAAAAACTCAAAATTTATGGGACACAGCAAAAGCAGTACTGAAAGGGAAGTTCATAGCACTACAGGCACACTTTAAGAAGCTAGAAAAAGCTCAAATAAACAACTTAACAGCAAGTAAAGCCCAAATGTAGTAGAAGGAAGGAAATAATAAAGATCAGAGCAGAAATAAATGACATAGAGGCTAAAGAAACAATACAGAGGATCAATGAAACAAGGAGCTGGTTCTTTGAAATGGTAAACAAGATTGGTGAACCTTTAACTAGACTCACCAAGAAAAAGAGAGAGAGGAATCAAATAAAATTAGAAATGAGAGTGGAGAAATAACAACTGACACAACAGAAATTCAAAATATTGTAAGAAAATACTGTGAAAACTGTATGCCAAAA
Organism: Saccopteryx leptura; assembly: GCF_036850995.1. Lineage (NCBI taxonomy): Eukaryota > Metazoa > Chordata > Mammalia > Chiroptera > Emballonuridae > Saccopteryx > Saccopteryx leptura. Next base: position 223,780,638 of record NC_089503.1, read on the forward strand.
AACTAGACAACATAGATGAAATGGACAAATTCCTTGAAACATATAATCTTCCAAAAATCAATCTGGAAGAATCAGAAAACCTAAACAGACCGATTACACCAAATGAGATTGAAACAGTTATCAAAAAACTCCCAACAAAGAAAAGTCCGGGGCCTGATGGCTTCACAACTGAATTCTACCAAATATTCAAAGAAGAACTAACTCCTATCCTTCTCAAACTATTTCAAAAAATTCAAGAGGAAGGAAGATTTCCAAGCTCCTTTTATGAGGTGAGCATAATTCTGATTCCAAAACCAGGCAAAGACAACACAAAAAAAGAAAATTATAGGCCAATATCTCTGATGAATATAGAGGCTAAAATCCTCAACAAAATATTAGCAAACCGGATCCAACAATATATAGAAAAAAATCATACACCATGATCAAGTGGGATTTATTCTGGGGAGGCAAGGCTGATACAATATTCTTAAATCAATCAATGCTATTCATCACATAAACAAAAAGGAGAAAAACCACATGATAATTTCAATAGATGCAGAAAAAGCATTTGATAAAATCCAGCACCCATTCATGATCAAAACTCTCAGCAAAGTGGGAATACAGGGAACATACCTCAACATGATAAAAGCCATCTATGAGAAACCCACAGCCAACATCATACTCAATGGGCAAAAATTAAAAGCAATCCCCTTAAGATCAGGAACAAGGAAGGGGTGCACCCTTTCACCACTCTTATTCAACATAATCCTGGAAGTCCTAGCCACAGCAATCAGACAATAAGAAGAAATAAAAGGCATTCAAGTTGGAAAAGAAAAAGTAAAACTATAATTATTTGCAGATGATATGTTATTGTATATAGAAAACCCTAAACTTTAGGGCCTAAAGTCTCAGTCAAAAAACTACTGGACCTGATAAATGAATTCAGCAAAGTGGCAGGATATAAAATCAATGGTCAGAAATCAGAGGCATTTTTATATGCCAACAATGAACAGTCCGAAAAAGAAATGACGGAAACAATCCCCTTCACTATTACAACCAAAAAAATAAAGTACTTAGGAGTAAACTTAACCAAGTAGACTAAAGACTTGTACTCAGAAAATTACAAAACATTGATAAAAGAAATCAAGGAAGATACAAACAAGTGGAAGCATATCCCGTGCTCATGGTTAGGAAGAATAAACATCATTAAAATGTCTATATTACCCAAAGCAATCTATAAATTCAATGCAATACCAATTAAAATACCAATGACATATTTCAAAGATATAGATCACATATTCCAAAAATTTATACGGAACCAAAAAAGAACACGAATAGCCTCAGCAATCTTGCAAAAGAAGAATAAAGTGGGAGGTATCACACTTCCTGATATCAAGATATACTACAAGGCCATTGTACTCAAAACAGCCTGGTACTGGCATAAGAACAGGCATATAGATCAATGGAAAAGAACAGAGAACCCAGTAATAAACCCACAGCTCTATGGACAACTGATATTTGACAAAGGAGGTAAGAAAATACAATGGAGTAAAGACAGCCTCTTCAACAAATGGTGTTGGGAAAATTGGACAGCTACCTGCAAAAAAATGAAACTAGATCACCAGCTTACACCACTCACAAAAATAAACTCAAAATGGATAAAAGACTTAAATGTAAGCCGTGAAACCATAAGCATCTTAGAAAAAAACATAGGCAGTAAGCTCTCTGACATCTCTTGGAGCAATATATTTGCTGATTTATCTCTACGGGTAAGTGAAATAAAAGACAGGATAAACAAATGGGACTATATGAAACGAAAAAGCTTTTGCACAGCTAAAGACAATAAGAACAGCATAAAAAGACAAATTACACAATGGGAGAACATATTTGACAACATGTCTGATAAGGGGTTAATAACCAAAATTTATAAAGAACTTGTAAATCTCAATACCAGGAAGACAAACAATCCAATCAAAAAATGGGAAAAAGAAATGAATAGACACTTTTCCAAAGAGGACATTCAGATGACCAATAGGCAGATGAAAAATACTGAACATCACTAATCATTAGAGAAATGCAAATTAAAACCACAATGAGATATCACCTCACCCCAGCCAGAATGACGCTCATCAAAAAACAACATAGAATAAGTGCTGGCGAGGATATAGAGAAAAGGGAACCCTCCTGCACTGCTGGTGGGAATGCAGACTGGTGCAGCCACTGTGGAAAACAGTATGGAGATTCCTCAAAAAATTAAAAATCGAACTGCCTTTTGACCCAGCTATCCTACTTTTAGGAATATACCTCAAGAACACCATAGGACGCTCCAAAAGGCAAAATGCACCCCATGTTTGTGGTAGCATTGCTCACAATAGCGAAGATCTGGAAACAGCACAAGTGTCTGTCAGAGGACGAGTACATTAAAAAGCTTTGGTACATATATACTATGGAATACTACTGAGCCATAAGAAATGATGACATCAGATCATTTACAATAACATGGATGGACCCTGACAACATTATATGGAGTGAAATAAGTAAATCAGAAAAAACTAAGAACTATATGAATCCATACATAGATGGGACATAAAAATGAGACTCAGAGACATGAACAAGAATGTGATGGCAATGGGGGTGGGGGGAGGGGGGATGGGGCGAGAAAGGAGAGAGGGGGTGGGGGACGGGAGGGGCACAAAGAAAACCAGATAGAAAGTGACAGAAGACAATTTGACTTTGGGTGAGGGGTATACAGCATAATAAAATGTCAAAATAATCTGGAGATATTTTCTCTCAACATATGTACCCTGATTTATCAATGTCACTGCATTAAATTTAATTAAAAAAAGTTTTTAATAAAAAAAAGAATGGAGTGAAAAAAAAAACATGGTTCTGAGTAATTCTGTGAAGGTGCTGCTTTTGGATGAGATTAACATTTAAATCAGTGCAACTTTTAATAAAGCTAGTTGTCTTCTATAATATGGGTGGGCTTCATCAATTCAGTGAAGGTGTGAATAAACCAAAAAGATTGGCCTTCTCAACTAAGACATAATTCTCTTGTAGATTGCCCTTATCTGCAATATCAGCTCTTCCTGATTGTACAGCAGATTGCCTTCAGAGTCAAATAGGAATGTTTACTCTCCTGGGTCTCCAGCCTGCTGTCCTACTGGACAGAGGACAGCATCCATAGTTACATGAGCCAGTTCCTTATAATAGCACTCTATATCTATATCTATATATCTATATCTATATCTATATCATCTATATCTATATCTATATCTATCTATATCTATATGTGTGTCTATATATACACACACACACACACACAATTATATATATAATTGGTTATATATATTATTGGTTCTGTTTTCTAGGAACCATAATACAAGTGGTTTCATTGAAACTTCAACTGTTAGATTGCTCTATTTCCATTTAGCAATCGTTCATACTTTGTTTAATTTCTCTTAGTCTCTGTTGAATATCTTTCATTAAATCTTTCTAGGGCCCTGGCCGGTTGGCTCAGTGGTAGAGCGTTGGCCTGGCGTGCAGAAGTCCCAGGTTCGATTCCCGGCCAGGGCACACAGGAGAAGCGCCCATCTGCTTCTCCACCCCTCCCCCTCTCCTTCCTCTCTGTCTCTCTCTTCCCCTCCCGCAGCCAAGGCTCCATTGGAGCAAAGATGGCCCGGGTGCTGGGGATGGCTCCTTGGCCTCTGCCCAGGCGCTAGAGTGGCTCTGGTCGTGGCAGAGCGACGCCCAGGAGGGGCAGAGCGTCACCCCTGGTGGGCGTGCCGGGTGGATCCCGGTCGGGCGCATGCAGGAGTCTGTCGGACTGTCTCTCCCCATTTCCAGCTTCAGAAAGATACAAATATATATATATATTTCTAAAAATATTGATACATGGAATAAAATGCTTACACACTATGCTTGCTCAGATGTGCAAAAAATTAGTTTTCTTTTTTGTTTATAAAGGCCTTCTTGTTAATGAACCGCTAGCCCACTGATGGGGATTAAGGATAGGGAAGCAGAGGTGAAACTCGTCAATTAAATTTAACTTGAACTCTTCAGATTTAGAATAGTTTCTTTAATGTTGTCTCAGTTTGTTTGAGTATTTATTTATTTATTTATTTGAGAGTGGCGGGGGAGAAGTGGAAAGCATCGACTCATAGTAAGTTGCTTCCTGTGTGTGCCTTGCCCGGGCAGGCCCAGGTTTTGAATTGGCGACCTCAGCACTGCAGGTCAACGCTTTATCCACTGTGCCACTACAGGTCAAGTTGGATAATTATTTCATAAAATTCAAGGTTCAACAACCAGTATTGCTTCTCACTAAAAATTTTATCATGTCCCTACTTCTTCCTCAAGAGATAGTATTTAGATGTAGGAGGAAGCTTATGTATTAGGGACAATAGAAAAGCAGGTCTGCATGATGGTCTTCGTGTAATTTTCCCTGACCTCTGTGGTAGTGTCTCCAATCCATCTTGATCACTGGACATGCTGTTGGAATCTGCTGTAGATGTAAATCACTTATGAAAATCCTAACCTGTCCTTTCTGAATTGGCAAAAGTCCTGAGAGGTTTGGACCTTGCCCCCCACAGAGTAAAATTTCATTTTGGTTTTGCTGGGTACTAAAGATCCCTGTAGTTCTGCTGTGATTTCCATTTAGTCCTGGGTGGTCCACCCAGTAGTTGTTGTTACAAGAACACTTTACCTCTGCCATAGTGATCACCACTAGCCCAATCCATTAGCAAGTTTGCTAGCCAAGTAACATCTGCTTTCTTCTAGAGTTTTACTTAGGGTACTGAGGATTTTGGATACACTTCATACCACATAAGAGCCTCTGGAGATTTTGGAATGCTATCTTCAACCCACCCTCTGCTTAAATATGACATACTACTATGTTTATATTACCACTTTGTGTTGGTGGGAACAGGCTGTAAGAGCCCTCTGCATCAGCTGTTCAGTGATGTTATTTTCTCAACATAAGCCAGGGATAAAGGGATACTGAACATACTCCTTTAGTCATATCTCATCTTCTCCAAATACCTCTGTGTTTTAGATTTTACCCTGACGCTGTTGAGAACTTATCTTCTATGTCATTTTACCTTCTTTAGTTATACTATATGCTGGAGTCTAGGTAAACTCTACTTATATTTCTTTTAGGTAACAAACTTCATAGTGCAGCCTTAGTGGCAGAAAGAGTTATAGGAGGAAAAAAACTGGATTCATAAGATGAGAAAATACATTGGCTTAATATTTAAAAACATGATTCCTGTTATATTCTGATAGTCACAATATTTCCTTTGATCATTTGCTGTTATATTGCTACATTTATATTTCATGAGTCTTCCAAAAGGAATTGAATTTCTTCTTTGGGTTTTACTGAAAGTTGAATCTGAATAAATAAAAACAAATCAATATTCTATAGATTCTATAACTTCCAATATAAAGATTTGGGCTTCTGTGAAAGGTGGTAGTAAATATTTTTTAAAAAATACAAAACATAAACTTTTCTTTAGATATGTGATTTCCTAACAAAATGTTACTTTCAAAATGATGAAATAGTCCATGTTATTTCAGGGCAGTGTTATGATTAACTGTAATTATGAAACTATGCCAAGGGCTCATAACTTTGAGCTGAATATTATACAGTCTACTCATTTCTATCACTACATTTTTTTTGCTTGGAATATAATGATGATTTACTTACTATTTTTAAATATCTGAGAACTTGAAGTAGGTTCTGCTATGACTGGCTATTTAAGAATTTTTAGCAACTGCATTAAATAAGATTTTGATGTAAGTGAACTTTTCTTTGAGGAATACTTAACCTCTGCTACAGGGGCTGATGGGAAAAAAAAGAAAGAAAACCTAGGTTTTACAGCTAGCATTTAATGTTCTGTATCCAAGGAAGCATAGGAACTCAGCTCTGCATGGACCAACAGGTTCTAACATGGAGCTTTGGGTACTGTAAGAGTACAGGGTGGATCACGCCTGAAGTGAGGTGGATGACACAGTCCCAGTGTGGGCAGTAAGAGTGACAGAATCACAGAGGTATGGGAATCTGTGTCTTAGGTAGAGGATTATTGAAAGCTAGACATGAAGTAATGTTCTGATCAATTATATTGGGGTCAGAGAGGGCTGCAATCCCACTGGGCAACAAGATTATCTACTGATAGTCTTTACTGGAGCTGAGAATATATGAGATGGGGGAAAGGAAAGCTGTGGCTTGAGGGAGAGAGTGATTAGAAGACATTCCCGTATATGGTCCCAGCTTTGGCAGAATGATTAATTCTGCAGTCCTTGTGCTGGTATGGAGTCTATGGTCCTCTGGATCTGGAACAAATGTTGGTAAGCATGAAAGAGAAAGACTGATGACTATTAAAGAATAAGAATAGATGTTTAAAATGTAGATATTCCTCTAGTTCAGTTAGTTTTCATTAAAAAATTGATCTTTTTTTATCATTTCTAAAATACATGAAAATCATGCCAGACATCTCTACTACTAACTCTGTCATTTATTCCTTCAATAAATAACTATTGGGCTCCTACCAGGTTCTAGGTACTGGGGATATAGGACTTAACAAAACAAGCAGAGTCCCTGCCCTCACGGAGCAGCCTTTCTAATGCTGGGCTAGAGACAACAAGCAAGAAAGCACGCAAATATTCAAGGCAAGTTGACGATATAATAAACTCTGTGAATGAAATAAACTAGATAAAGTGACAGAGAGTGGTCATGTGGAGAGTACTTAGGTAAGATGACCAGGGAAGGCATCTGAAGAAGCAACTTTTCCGGTTTTATTGAGAAAGAATTGACATTCATTAATGTATAAGCTTAAGGGGTAAGGCACGCGGGTTTGATTTACATATACTGTGCAAAGATTACCATAATGGATTCAACATCCCTCATCTCATATAACTAGAATAAAAGGAAAATAAAAAAGTTTCTTCTTCTGAAGAGAACTCTTAAGAACTACCCCCTTACCAAATTTTCTATATAGCCTACAGCAGTGTTAACTAGTCATCATTGTTGTACATTATATGCCTAGTACTTATTTTTCTTGTAACTGGAACTTGGTTTCTTTTAAACTCCCCCTCGCCCAGGGGTCAGGAACCTATGGCTCGCAAGCCAGAATTGGCTCTTATGATGGCTGCATCTGGCTCGCAGACAAATCTTTAATAAAAAAAATAACGTTAAAAATATAAAACATTCTCATGTATTACAATCCATTCATTTCCTACCGCTCATGTTCATGGTTGTGGGTGGCTAGAGCCAATCACAGCTGTCCTCTGGGACAACACCAAATTTTTATTGGATAATGCATAAGGTACATGGGTTGTAGTGAGGTCAGGTAGTAAACTTCCCTCCTTTTAATCAAGTAGTCAGCTAGCTAATTGCAGAAACCTTTTTTATGAAGAAGGTGGCTAAAAGAAAAAAGGATGAGGAAGGAGTATCATACTTTTCAGCAGGAATGGACAGAAGAATTCACCTTTGTGGAGAGAGCAGGTTCTGCTGTGTGTCTAATATGCAATGATAAAATTGCATTGAAGAAATGGTCAAATATAAAGTGGCACTTCAACACATGCCATGCTACATTTGCATCGAAATATCCAGCCAGGGACAGCAGGAAGAAAGCATGTCAAGAGCTACTGTGCAGAGTGCAAGTTAGTCAGCAGCAATTCTGTAGTTGGACCCAACAAGGTGACTGGAATTTGGCTAGCTTTGCTGGTGCTTTAGCAATTGTGAGAAACGGAAAGCCATTCAAGATGGAGAGATGCCAAAACATTCATGCTTGATGTTGCCAATGAACTTTTTGACGACTTTTCGGATAAACACAAGATAATCAAATGAATAAAGACATGCCTCTGTCAGCAAGAACTGTTCACGATTGTACCATCATGATGGCAAATCATATTAAGGCAACACAAGTGAAGGACATAAATGCAGCACCATTCTTTTCTCTCGCTTTGGATGAGTCAACAGACGTAAGGCATTTATCCCAGTTCAGCGTGATTGCAAGGTATGCTGTTGGTGACACACTACGTGAGGAAAGTCTTGCTGTTTTGCCTATGAAAGAGAAAACAAGAGGTGAGGATTTATTCAAATCTTTCACTGAGTTTGCTAAAGAAAAAAAATCTACCGATGGATAAACTTATTTCAGCATGTACTGATGGTGCTCCGTGCATGGTGGGGAAAAACAGAGGATTTGTAGCACCTCTTTGTGAACATGAAAAGAGAGCCATTTAAGTTTTCACTGCATCCTACATCAGGAGGTGCTTTGTGCTCAGATGTGTGGTGAGCAGCTTGGTGAGGTGATGTTGCTGGTCAACTTTACTGTTGCCCAAGCTTTAATGATTGCCAGTTTAAAACACTGCTGGATGAAGTTGGGAATAATTTCCTGGTCTACTTCTGCACAGCAATGTGCGTTGGTTGTCAAGAGGGAAGGTGCTCAGCCATTTCGCGGCTTGTCTGAGTGAAATCTGGACTTTTCTTGAAATGAAAAATGTTGAGCATCCTGAGTTAGCTAACACTGCTTGGTTCCTGAAGTTCTACTATCTTGTGGACATGACTGAACATCTGAACCAGCTCAATGTGAAAATGCAAGGTGTTGGAAATAGTCTTATCCCTTCAACAAGCAGTGTTTGCCTTTGAAAATTCTTCATCACTAACATTGAAACAGGTCATTTACTACACTTAGAAAAACTGGGAGAGTTTAAAGATGCATGCACAGCAAGTGACCCTGCTCAACATCTTGATCTCCAGCAGCTAGTGGGCTTCACATCTAATCTCCTGCAGTCATTCAAAGCACATTTTGGAGAATTTCATGAGTGCACTCGTCTTTTTAAGTTCATCACCCATCCACACGAGTGTGCAGTGGACAGCGCAGACCTGAGTTACATCCCCAATGTTTCTGTCAGAGATTTTGAGCTACAAGCTGCTAACCTGAAGGCCTCAGACATGTGGGTGAATAAGTTCAAGTCACTGAATGAAGATTTGGAAAGACTTGCACGACCGGAAGCAGAGTTGGCGAGCAAACACAAGTGGGGAGAAATAAAAAACTTCAACCTGCAGACCAGCTGATTGTCAAAACTTAGAACGCGTTTCCCGTCACATACCACACACTGCAGCGTGTGAGTATTGCTATACTGACAATGTTTGGCTCTACATATGCATGTGAGCAGTCTTTCTCACCTCTAAAGAATGTTAAGATCAACGTACGATCACACTTAACGAATGGAAGTCTCCACGCCTGCATGAAGCTTAACCTCACCACGTATCAACCAGACTACAAAGCCATCAACAAAACCATGCAGCACCAGAAGTTGCATTAATGGTTAGAAGTACTTTATTCATCATTGGTTAGCAACAGCATAACAATGTTATTAAATAGAATTCAGAGAGTTATTGTACTTTAAAAGTGTTAGTCTTACATAAAACGCACACATTTACTTGTATTTAGTGTTAAACATATTGTATAGCTCTCACGGAATTACATTTTAAAATATGTGGCGTTCATGGCTCTCTCAGCCAAAAAGGTTTCCAACCCCTGCCCTCACCTATCCCTCTTTTAATCTCTTTTTCTCTGAGTTTGGAGGGTTTTTGTTGTTTTATGTTTTTTTAGAATCCACATATAAGATGTAGTATTTGTCTTTCTCATCCATGTTGTCACATGGTAGGATTTAAGAGGCAACTATGGAGATGAGAATGAATGATAAACAGGAATGAGCCATGGCAAGATCAGAGACACTGCAGGTAAAGCATTCAAGGCAGGGAAATAGTGGAGCAGGTGAGTGATACTGAGAAGGCTTGGATGGCCAGACCATAGAGCCAGGGAGGAGGGGTTCATTACAAAGTAGATAGGAGTGAGATCATGCAGCCTAGAAAGCCAGGGCAAGGAATTGAAATGGTTTTCTAAGCACAAAGAAAAGCCATTGGAAGTTTTAAGCAGTAGTATTACAGTTTAAATAATGTTTTGTTTTTTAATTACTCTTTTTGGGTGATGGTGTTAAAGCAGGGAAGATTGTTTAACCTTTTTCTTTAATGTAAAGGTAGCATTTCCTATTTCCATGCACCAGTCTTTGGAAACAGCTCACTAAGTCCAGCCCACATTCAAGTGGAGGGAAATTAAGTTCCACTTCCTGGAAAGGGTTATTTACATATATTTGGGTATCATTTTATGCATGTTATATATTTGATCCTCATTTCAACCCTATGGGCTACAGGAGCTGCTCTCATCACCCTGAATTTACATATGAAAAACTGAGGCATAGGGAGGTCATGTAACTTTCTTCAGGTCACCCAGCTGGATTTCATAAAGAGCATCTGGTTCCCTAAGGCATTTTGTTAACGCCTATTACTACTATTGTTCCCCTCAGAGCCTGATTAGTATAAACAACCTTAGAAACCAATTATGAACAGATTGTAGACTTTATGGTTTTCTATAGTATTCTACTTTTTGTTGTTTCCTGAAACTTTTAAATACCTGACCACTATTTCTGTATGATGATCCTATGTTTCCTAAGGTTAAAAAATCTCTAAATCAGTATATATTGATATTTGATCACTTACTAACTTAAAGAATTAGAAAAAAATATAGAAGGAGTGTGTATTTTTCATTTTATAGCTGTTTTTGAGCATTTATAATGCTCATTTCTATTAGCATTATTCTTAGTTTTAATATGATTATTTAATTGAACTTATTAAATTTGTATGATATTGTATATCATAATATGCTTGAATGAGCTGATAATGCATAAATGTGGCTCACTCTACCTTATTTACCATTTTTACATTATCTTTCTAGAAATTACTTGTAATCTAGAGAAGAATGTTTCTATGACATTCTAAAAGCATAAAATTATTGTTAATAAAAAGTATCTTGTTATTATGCTAAGTGAAATAAGCCAGAGAAAGACAAATACCATATGATTTCATTAATATGTGGTATCTAATGAACAAAATAAAATAACAGACAAAATAGAAACAGACTCATAGATATAGAGAACAGACTGACAGCTGTCAGAGAGGAGGGAGTCTGGGTGGGGAGCTGGGTAAAAAAGATGAAGGGATTAAGCCAAAAAAAAGGTATTTATTGACAGACAATAGCACAGTGATTACTAGAGGGAAAGAGGGGTAGGGGAGGTAGAAGAGGATAAAAGGGGGCTAAGTAGTGATTGAAGGGTCTTCACGTGGAGTGGTGAACACACAGTGCAATAGACAGGTGATGTATTATATACTTGTATGCCCAACACCTATAGAATTTTGTTAACCAATATCACCCCAACAAATTCAATAAAAATAATAAAGTGACAGTCTTAGGGAAAAAATGTATATTGTTTGGGGTTTCTTTTTAAGATGATGAATATATTTAAAAATTGATGTAATAGTGGTTATACAACTGAATAAAACCCACTGAATTATGTGCTTTACATTGGTAAATTGAATGGGATGGGAATTATATCTCAATAAAGCTGTTAAAAAATATTGTTTGATCCTATCACAGTAATGACAGTATGTAAGATATTTTTAAGGCAGAATGTTTATTTCCACTTCCCGAATTGTACCTTCTCCTTTGTCACCAGTAGCAGCATCAGCCCTGGGAACTCTCATAGTGGTAACTGCAGTTAGGGAAGGAGTTCTAACGTGCCAGGCCCTGTGCAGAGTATTTTATAGGCCTTCCTTCATTTAAGTCATTAAGATATATAGATATTAGTGTCTCCTGTTGAACAGATGAGAAAACTGATGCTGGAATGTTTAATTAATTTAACTTCATTTACACAGCCGGTCACTAGTATAACCAGGAAGGGAACCAGATCTGCCTGATTTCAAATACTGTTGTACTTTAACTTTCTGTCTTTTCCTGTGGTCCCTTTTTGTTGTGAAGTTCCCTTGCATTGAGATGGGACATAGATTTAAATGACTGAAAGTTTCCCTTAAATAGTGCTCTTTCCGCTCCTGGCTCCTGGTTCTATCCTCCTCCTTTTCCTTTTCCTTCTTTGTTGCAGGCTGAAAACAAACAAAAAAAAATGAAGAATTTTAGAAAAGAGTAGAAAACAGAATACATAATTCAAGAGTAATGGCAGCTTAATTAAATTCTGGCTCCTTTCTGCAAGTTTTATAGAGGCAAGAGATATGGTTTTGGACTTGAGTGTGCTATAAAATCTTGATTCTAATTCATAAGAATAGGCTTCTTTTTAAAGGTTACCATCTGTCTGCAACTGGTTCAAAGTAGCCATAGATCACTGGGGTTTATAGTGGGACATTCTGGAATGAGAACTGGAGCAGGGAGCTAATTGTTATCTGGTTAGTAGGTTGACAGACTATCCATATTTTTTTTCTAGGAATATTGTCCTCCTTAATGTCTGTGAAGGCACCATGGCATTTCTGTCACTTGAATCTTATCATATTAATAAAATAATATATTAAATATTCATTGAGTGCCTCCTATGTATAGAGCACTATTGTACAGTATTGGGGCCAAGAGGTAATTGGGGGCCCTAACCCCTAATTTTTAAAATACATTTTATTTATTGATTTATTAGAGAGAAGAGAGTGAGAGAGAAAGGGAGTGGGGGAGGAGTAGGCAGCATCAACTCATAGTAGTAGCTTCTCACATATGCCTTTACTGGGCAAGCCTGGGGTTTTGAACTGGTGACCTTAGTGTACTAGGTCGAGGCTTTGTCCACTGTGCCAGCATAGGTCAGGCCCAACTATTTTCAGCCTCTCTACCATCACCCAAATAAATAAATATGTAATCTAAGAAACCTTGCAAAAAACAGCTTCATTTTTGTTATAAAAAAGTAGATTTGAAATCATATCAAACCAATACCCAACACATTCACACATGCACATACCCAATTTCCCACATAGAGATAGTCTCAGAAGTTGACTTTAGATGGTGCATTTTGCTGCTGGTTGGATACTGGACCTAGTCTGGAGACAGGAGCATGAACTAAGACATTTCAGAAGGACCTTTCCAGAACTTTGAGTCTTAGGTTATATAGCAACCTGAGGTAGGGAGGAGAGGTAGCTCCTGGAATAGCATCACACTCCATTTGTCATTTTATGTTCTTGACCCAGAAAAAAGGAGAAGCTATTTGGATGCAGTGCCGAAGCTTTCACTAAGTAAACAAATAAAATTAACGAAGCATAGTGTGCGGCTCTGTGTGTGCGTGTCTTTCCATCACAGTGTCATATGGCACGAATGATATGAGGAATTCTAAGCAAGATGAAGCAAGTAGCAAAGCAATTTGTAATGTGAAATATAGATTTATTCATCATATAATACTTTTGACCTGATAGCAACAATGATAGCTCCTTAGGAATTTATAGTGATGATACTAGATTGCAGAGTTTGTCTTTTTGAATAAATAAGATGCTGTCAATACTCATCAAGAATGACTTTTATTTACTCTTTACTATGTGAATATTAGTATGAACTGTAAAAAACTAGAATGTAGACATACAGCTAAGATGAAGAGACTTGAGAACATGCAAATATATTTGCAACTTTTCTCATAGTTTATTCATGCTATTTTAGTTTGGTTTAATTTTATTGCCAGTTATTTAATTAAAATATATATTTTTTGACAGAGAGACAGAAGCATCAACTCATTGTTTTACTCAGTTGTTCCATTTAGTCATGTGCTCATTGATTGCTTCTCCTATGTGCCCTGATCAGAGATCAAACCCACAACCTTGCATGCTAGGACAACACTTTATCCACTGAGCAACCCAGCCAGAGTCTATTGTCAGTTATTTAAAATATACTTCTTTGCATTTACTAAAAGGTCTAGGATAATATTGCTTCCTGATGCTGATTATTAGCATCACCTAGAAAGATCCTTGTGTAGAGGTTTGAAACATTACTTGTCATTCCAATTTAGTGACTTTGTGTTGGAGTCCAGAAATCTCAATCTATATTATTCAATAAAATAGAATTTCTAAATTATTATCTATAAACGATCAAAAAAGGGTTTCATAAACTATGACTTGAGCTCAATCTTCCCAAAGCCCATTGGCATACTTAGTGGAAAGAAAGTATAATAGTTAGCAAGAGTCAACTGCATGCCAACCAATTTGCTCAATTAAAAAATTAATTAGTAGTCAAAGAGGTTATGTAAATAGCGTATGTTTACATTGCTGGCAGATAGAGTCAGGATTCGGAAATTTTCCATTATGTCATGTTATTTTTCTGAAGCCATTGTTTTGGACTCATAGAAGGATAATAATTAAGTAGATAAACACTTTTCAAGCATTTGTTTCTATGTTTATATAGGGAAAAAGTGAATATCTTTTTATATCATTGGAGCTCAATGTTTAGAATAAAATATTTGTAAGACTTAACATATGGCAAATATTTCAGTGATCAATAATTATAGACCAATTTGATAAAACAATCTAAAAAATAGAACAATATTTTAGGGTAGGAGTAAAAAAAATTAAGTAATTTTTGTTTCTTTTAAAAGTATTTTGAAACCTTAACTAAGAGATTCTAGACATTTCTGTTCTGCAATTTCCTGGTATATAAAATTAGTAATATTTTATTACATATGAATCAAATAAGTCTCATATCCAAATTTACAGTATAAGTATATTACTAGGATATATGTTAGTAGAATTTGCAAATTTACTGATAAATACCTTGGCAATAAATACAATTAAAACTGGTTTTGTTATCATTTAGGTTTATTTTAGTACGATGACATTTTACAATTTTAATCAGACATTCTTAAATTCAAAGCGTGATCAGGCTGGTAGAGTTACTGTTGATAAGGGGGCATCATCTAGGAGGATATAAATAAACTTTGGATTGGGAGGAAAATAGGTTTGAACTTTCAGGAAATAGCCGGGTGAGACTTGGTGACCCTTTCTGGCACAGGCTAGGTCCCCACACATGCCCAGCATGTTTACAGGAGTAAATGTCAAACTTTAACTTGTGGCTTTGAAATTCCTTTTTGACATGCACTGCCTTTTCTTTCTTAAATTGTAGATTTTTCTTTTATCCTTATAGCCTAATGAACTTTCATTTGTTCAGATTTAAACAATTTTTATATTTATACTTATGTATGTAATTACATGGGAAATAAGTATCGGAACAATTTAAATAAGACAAAAGCATATGGTAAAAGCTTGCCTGTGTCTCTTTAAACTTATATCTTCTTAATTGTCCCATTTCTAAACTTTGTGTGCATTAGGTTAAGCCTTTTAAAAAAAATGAATATACTTGTATATTTTTGGCTTTCTTTTTTACATATATGAGAACATTTTATTCAAAACCTTGTCTTGATATTTTAATTTTTTGGGAAATTTTTACAAATCTCTAATATATATGGAGTTCATTAGTTATTCAGATTATAAAAAATGTTGCTTTAGACATCCCTATACATATATTTGTATACATGAGCTATATTTTTTGTAAGATATCTTCCTAGAAATGACACTATTGAGCCAAAAGGTAAGTACATTATAAATGTTAAAAATATTGCTAGACTGCTTTCTTTTAATTCCATCTATGGTATATGAGATTTCCTGAATACTACACCCATTTCAAAACAAGATTTATCTCTTAAAATTTTGCAATTAAATGCCCAAAAGGTTAGTGTCTTATTTTTTATTCTTAATTCCTTAGATTGCTAAGGTGTTAAATATAGTTGTATAGTTTTATATTTATATGTCATTTGCACTTCTTTTTCTCATAATTCTTTGGACACTTTAGCCCATTTCTTAAATTGGATTCGTAAAAGCCCTTCACATATTATGGAAATCTACCATTTATCTGTTGCACAAACTGTTTATATGTTAAAAATATTTTCTCCAAAGTTTTTGCTTGTATTTTAACTTTGCGATGCCATTTGTTGAAAAGAAGTTCAAATTTATACATAATGAAATCATTTAATTTTCTCTTATGACTACTGAGAATTGTTTAGAAAGGCTCTTTCTACCTAGAAATATATTTAAAAATACTTTCCTGTATTGCCTCCTAATTTTTTTTGTTTTTTACATTTAGACATTCAAATTTATCTGGAATTTATTTTTAAAAATATACAAAATAAAATCTAAATTAATGTTTCCCCAAAGTACAACTAATATTTTCAACATTACTTATTTAACATACTTGCTTTAAAAAACACTAATATATACATGTTTTCATTATATATTTTTACATACATATACTTTATATTTTAACATTAACTATATATAAATGTTAGCAGGTTGCATGTAGATAGCCTCATGCATGTGTATGTATATATATATGAGAAACATTTTTACATACATGTACATGTATATATATGCATATATTTGTGTATTTTTATTTCATTGATGTATATTATATAAATAATTTCTAGGCCAATAACACATTGATTAATGTATTTTGTAATATATTTTGGTATTTTAAAGGGCAAGTCTCTACTCATGATTCTTTTTCTTATATTTTTTGGTGCACTTTTGTACATTTAATTTTCCAGATGAACTTCAGAATCACCTTAAGATTTATATAAAAATCCAATTGAAATTTTGATTGTGTTTGCATTGAATTTATAGGTCAATTTGGGGAGGATTTATATCTTTATAATATTGAGTCTAGCCAACGAGAAAATTAGCATGATTCTCTACTTATTCACACATCCATTTATGTCCTTCATTAAATAAAGTGTGCTTTACATAGGTTTTTTACATTTATTATCAACTTTATTCTTAGGTATATATCACCTATGACTAGGTTTGACTGAAAGTAAAAGAATCTCAAAATTATAGTAGCTTAAATATTAAAGAATTTCATTTTTCTTTCACATGAAAGCATCTGACTAAGGGCTAGTTTGGTGGTTGTGTTGCACAGTCTTTGGGGCCCCAGGTTCCTTCCACATCACCCTGTCATCTCTAAAAATGTCCTTCTAATCCTCATGATTCATGATAACTGCAGGAATGGTAGCCAACATACCTGCATTCCAGGGAAACTGACCAGGAAAATGATCTACAAGAAGAAGGTAGGGAGAACAGTCTGTTGTCTTACAAGGAAGGCTTCTGGAAACTGATACAGAATAATTCCATGTATATCCCACTTATAGCTTATTGGCCAGAATAAGATGTCACATGGCCACTGCTTAGTGGCAAGACAGCCTGAGAAATATTTCTTTAATTGTGGGACACTATGAGTCAGTAAGCAATCCAGTATTCTATCAGCACAGGAGTGGAAAATGTACATTGGGGGATATCCAGCAGACTCCAACAGAGTAAATACATTCTAATTTTTGTTGCTATTGTAAGCATATTATTTTGTATATTTTATTTTTTCATATACCTTTTCTTATGATTACAGAGACAGAGTAAAACAGTTATAATTTAAGAAATAGCATACAAAAAAGTTGTATCTGATAAAATGTAGAACTGTGCTATTGTGCAGTTAATAAACTGACTAAGGTGAGACACTATGTCAGCTTGATGGTGATCTAGGCTCAGAACATATGATCCAAATTCAACTTGTGGCTACCTGGGGACAGTTCTGCAATCTGTGCCTGTTTGGATTTGCCTGGATGTCTGCAACAATTTAAAGAATAATCAGGTCATCTGGTACCCTTTTTTGTTGATCCCATTAGGGAAGATCGAGGGTAGAATTCTGCGAGACACAGGAATCCACCTTTGTCCTGTCCTGTAGCTCCCTGTCCTGCATTATTCCCTTTCCACATGCGCTTCACCCAGGGACAACACTATCTTTCTTTAGAACTGAGGCTCAGAGGAAGAAGGGTATTATTTGCATTAGGTACAAATTCCCATCAATGGGAGGTACATTATAGCAGAGGTTTTCAGTGACACACGAACATCGTAACAAAAGTAAAGCCAAGATAAATATAAAAAGTAAACAAAAATCACATATAGGCTGGCGGGTAGTGGCTCAGTGGATGGAGCATTGACCTGGAACAGTGAGGTCACTGGTTTGAAACCCTGGGCTTGCCCAGTCAAGGCATTTCCTTGTCATGCAGTTTATGGGCAAGCAGTCAATCAACATCTAAAGTGAAGCAAGTAGGAGTTGCTTACTGCTCTCCCCCATCTCCTCTCTCTATAAAGTCAATAAATAAAATCTTTAAAAAAGTCTAAAAATTACATAACTAACTCCATATGTTGAAAGTAGAAAATATTTTTTTCTCTCCTCTCTCCCTTTTCTTTTTCTTTCCCTTTTTCTTTTTCTGTACGCTTACAAGGTGACTGTGAGATGGGAGTAAATATGCACAGCTTTGCTGTTCAGTCACCCTCTCTGCCACCTGTAATGTTCAAATCCTTCCCTATTGTTAATCTCAACTAAGTTGCTGGGAATCATACTCTACAAACAGGTTGTCTGCCAAGGGAGATGTCCCCAGGTGAATGTTTATAATATTTTTACCTAATAAACCAACTTTTTGAGTTGTTTCTTTTCAACAAAGCAAATCAAAATAAAAACAATTTACTTTCCCCATGGGCTGATAAAATGGCTCAAAATGTGTTGGAATTGAAATGAAAATAAATCATCCCTGGATACCTACAGGACTTGCAAAATCTCAACTAATAACTACAAAAAAAAAAAAAAAACACAACACAACAACAAAAAAGTATGAAATGGGAGTTTAAATACTCAATTATACTTTGGTGTATGAATATATTTGCCTGGAGTCAGACAAAATCAAAGCATCACATTCCTCACAGGCGTTATCATCTCAGATGGTATGGCTCAGTGGTCAAGATGCTAGGCTTAGTCATCAGGCAGAACGAGTTTAGAATCCTACCTTTCCCCATTCATACAATCTTGGCTATATTACTTGTCCCTTCTAAGGATCAGTTTTCTCATCTTTTGACTGAAGGTAATAACAACACTTTCCTACGCTGTAAACCTATTTACCTAAAGCGAACAAGTTGACTATTTCAATTCTATTTTAGTTTGACAATATTTTGTTGAATAAGAATAAGAGCTCAACCTTAAAATATCAGTGAAGCACTCTCATTTCCTTGTCATGCAGTTTATGGAGAAATGTATATATACACTGTTCTCATTTGCTTTTCTTCCAGCTCACTGCAATCAATTCTTACCCCTGTCAATCATTGACTCTTCTTACAAGGTCCCCATGTTTGCCATGGAAACATTTTTGTCTTAATTTTTTTCATGACTAGTGTAAAACATTTGACAATAACATACACTTCATAAAATTTTGTCTCCCTTGATATCTATGACCCAGGTTCCTCATCTCTCCCACTAGATGCCCTCCTTCTCTTTGTCCTTTAAACACCAGTGATCTAAGATTTTATTCTGTTGTTGAAACTCTTTATTTTTATTTCCCATAGTTTTTCTTGACAATATTATCTGTCCTCAGTGGTGTGATTCAATTAATTTAACAACTGGTTCTCTTCCCTAATAACCATTTTAAGTATAAAAAAAGATATACCAAAAGGTAGTTAATTATTTCATGCACTTAATACCTAACTAAGAACATTAAAAGAGATATATAAACTAGATTATAAGAGTTTTAAAATATTAATAAAAATATTAAATAACACCTGACAAAAACAATAAAACTGTTACTTAAGATATTTTCATATTGCTTCTTGATTGGTGTCACTTCCTACTGAAGTAACAAATACAAGGGAATTAAAATGTAGTATTTCATTAAAGGTCGAATGAGTTTTATGAATTAAATATTACAAGCATGGTTCTGTCAATTTTTTTTTTACCATTGGATGAAATGAACATTATCACGAGCGCTTAGAATACGCTGTTGTGCAGATGAACGTTAACAAAGAGTAAGGAATGTAAATTTGTGATTCCCACATTGGGCGGCTGCCCAGGTGCCCACCATAGAGAGAACCCCGATTACAAGTGCCATTTTAACAACCAGTTTGCCAAACTCAACAAAAAATTAGTTATCAATTCTGCAGAACTGGTGCGAATTGGCTGAATCCCACCACTCTTTGTCCTCCATAGTATTTATATCACCAGCAAGTTGTTTACTCTGAGATCTGAGTCTTTAGTCTTCTACCTCAAACTTAAAACTTGTATATTCATCTGTCAACTCAGTATCTCCTGGAAATCCTGGCATCTAACACTCATTTTATTCTTTTTCCCCAAACTTGCTCTCTTCCCACCCCCACTTTGTGCGAATATAAATTTATCCTTTCCTGCAAGATTGAACTTCTGTGTCATCTTTGACTTGTCCTCTTTACTACTTTAAACATCCAATTAGTTAACAAGACCTGTTGACTAATAGTGACTTTAGATAATTAGGAAAACATCTTTTGTCTCTCACTTCTCTAATCTAAATATAACATTGCCATCAGAATTCTCTTTTAAAATCCAAATTTAAAATTTTTTTTATTTATTCATTTTAGAGAGGAGAGGGAGAGAGAGAGAGAGAGAGAGAGAGAGAGAGAGAGAGAGAGAGAGGAGAGACAGAGAGAGAGAAGGGGGGAGGAGCTGGAAGCATCAACTCCCATATGTGCCTTGACCAGGCGAGCCCAGGGTTTCAAACTGGCGACCTCAGCATTTCAAGATCGACGCTTTATCCACTGTGCCACCACAAGTCAGGCTAAAATCCAAATTTAATCATCCTACTTCAGAGCCTTTGGTGGTCTCTCATCCTCCATCAGGTAGTTTCCAAATCCTTTTGGCTTGGCAGAGGGAGCTTCCTTCACAATGGTACATTTCATGGTACATTTCAGCCTGGTTTGTGGCCACTTCCCTGCAGTTAACACTGCTACCACAGAATTATCAGCACTTCTTAGATAGATCAGGTAATATCATACTCCATTTCCTTGTACTTTCTAATCTATTTGCATGGGTGTTCTTCCTCACATCCATCTGGTTCTGAATAGATTAAGGAACAAAATATTCTTTAAGACAGATCTCACATCTTATTTGCTTTGCAGTCTTAATTTTTTCATCTTCATCTTTTATAAGTACTTTTATATAGAACCTATCCCATTGAATTACAATCATTTATTTGCCAACAACAGTGAACTGCAACTGTCTAGTCCAAGGGTAGTCAACCTTTTTATACCTACTGCCCACTTTTGTATCTCTGTTAGTAGTAAAATTTTCTAACCCCCCACCGGTTCCACAGTAATGGTGATTTATAAAGTAGGGAAGTAACTTTACTTTATAAAATTTATAAAGCAGAATTACAGCAAGTTAAAGCATATAATAATAATTACTTACCAAGTACTTTATGTCAGATTTTTGCTACGTTTGGCAGAATAAATCTTTATAAAACAACTTACTATAGTTAAATGTATCTTTTTATTTATACTTTGGTTGCTCCACTACCGCCCACTATGAAAGCTGGAACGCCCACTAGTGAGTGGTAGGGACCAGGTTGACTACCACTGGTCTAGTCCCTAGCACAAAGCTTAACCCTTGGTGTGATATTTATGTACATATCAATCAGATGGTTTATGAATTAATGGGTGATATAGCACTTGATTTTCTTGTTCCAGACAGTCATGTCCTTGTCATACATCTGACACAAATTTTCAAGCTAAAATAAAATGGCATGGCTTTGCAATAGAAGTATGACTGTTTCTTTTTCATTGTCTTTTTTTAAAGAAGAAGTGCTTATAAGATTGGCATTAATAAGACAAGTGCTGAAGACTTGATTACTTGTTTCCTCTTCTCCTCACCCCCAAACTAGTTAGACTTCCTAGGTTACTGAGTATAATATAGTACTCCTGACAAGGGTGATGTGAATTATAGATTCAGGTCCTAACCAAATAAAGGTTCTCTTTTATCTGATTTCTACTTTCACATCATGAATAACTCTTGTCACTTTACACTTTTATTGTGTTTAGTAAAATTTGTTTGGTGGCTCCATACATGGTCTTGTGTACTTCACTAAACATTAAATACGTAAATTATTCAGAAAATTTCAGAGCTGTAGGTGAATTTTTAAAAGCCTAAAAACAAATCAAATATTGGCTTTTTAATGACGGTTACTCAATTTTATTTAAAATATCCTTTAGAAAAATATGTCTTTTTCTGGGTTAGTAAGCAAGTAATTAAACAGAAAATTCTAGTTAAAATGTCACTTGTTAAAAGTTGGAAAGCCAGTAGTTTTGTTTATTTGTGTATCATTATTTGAATGATCACATGCTTTTTCAACAAATAAATGGATTATAATTTAACTAGACTAATAGAGGAGAAACAGTATCTCAGAGTAGTTTCAAATATTTATTTCCATTATCAACATTCAAGATCAACTGAACATCTTATTATATGTTGAAGGACCATTTGCATTTCTCTTTCTATCGATTGTTTGTTCATATATCCTGCATATTTTTCTATCTGATTTTTGGTTTTTTCTTTTGTTTAAAAATGATTTAAATAGTAGGGTTTTAATACTTCCTCAATGATAAAGTATCATATAAGTACAAATTATGATATTAGAGTTGAACAATATTAAATATTAAATTGAAAAATAATATATACATTTAAACTATTTTTTCTGGTTTTTAAAATTATTTATCATAATCATGACAGTATAAAATTTTTCCATATACAAGAAAAAATTCAAATTTACTTATTTAAATTTAACATTTTATTTAGTCCAATTTATCAATCATTCTCTTATAGCATCTTGATTTTGAGTAGAGTTAGAAGAGTTTCTTTCCAGCCTGAAGTTAAAGAAGAATTTAGCTGTTTTCTTTTAATAATTGAATAATTTTACTTTTTATATTTAAATATTTGATCTATCTAGAATCCATGATCATGTATAGGGACAGAGTCCATTTGATGTTCTATTATTTTGCTATCCAGTTTTTTCAATACTATTTATTAAAATGTCCATATTTTCCTCAGCAATTTAAGATACAGCCTTTATCACATGCTAAATGTTTATGACATTAGTTCCATTTTTGTATTTTTCAGTTGATTCCATTGGTCTACCAGTTTCTGCATGCTCTAATGACGTACTGTTTATTTTTCTATTAATTTTAATGGGGTGACATTGATCAATCAGGGTACATAAGTTTAGAGAAAACATCTCCAGGTGATTTTGACATTTGATTATGTTGCATACCCATCACCCAAAGTCAAATTGTCTTCTGTCACCTTCTATCTGGTTTTCTTTGTGCTCCTCCCCTCCCCCTGAACCCTCCCTCTCTTTCCTCCCCCCAACATACTGTTTTAATTACAGAATGCATATAATGTTTCCAACCCCCAATTGCTTTTTAGCATTTTCTTGGCTATTTTTTATATAAATGTTATATTCAATTTGTCTAATGGCAGAATAAAAATATACTACTTGTTTTTTTATTGTAAACATTTATTTATAAGCAATCTTATTTCTGTATGCTCTTGAATTCACTCCTTCAAATCCAACAACACCACTTTTGTCGAAGTCAACAATGTCATCTTTCAAAATCTGATGGTCAAGTCTCAGTTCTTCTTTTATTTGACATATAAATAGTATTTGACACAGTGGGTCATTTCTTCTTCTTTGAAACACTTCTTTACTCGGTTTTCAGAACATCACACTCCTACTTTTCTTTTACTTTAACAGAAGTTTCTTCTCACTCTCCTATCCTGTTTTTTTTAAACTTATTTTTCTATTTTTTCCAACTATAAACATAATTTAAAAAAATTTTAATTAAATTATTGGGGTGCAATTGATTAAGAAAATTATGTTTCAGGTGCACAGCTCTACACCCTCTGTATATTGCATTGTGGGTTCACCACCCTGTCAAGTCTTTCTCTATGACCATCTCTCCCCGTTCTCTCCTCCTCTACCTTTCTCCATCCCCTTTCCCTCCTGCAGTCTTCACAGTGTTGTCTGTAGCTTTAAGCTTTTTTTCCTTTGCTTAATCCCTTTACATTTTCCACCTAGCCCCACCTTTGACAGCTGGTTTCTTTTAATCTTCAGATCTCTACAGGGAGTCCTAGTATTCAGAATTTTGACTTCATTTTTCTATCTAAGCTCACATAGTGTTTTGTGATTAAATCCTGTCTTATGTGTTAAAATACCAACTATATTCTGATGACTCCTAAATTTACATTTCCTGTTCAGGCATCTCTCACAATTTCCAACCGCTGTGTCCAACTGCCTCCATGTAGATGTCTACACCACTACTTAGATTTCTAAGAAGCTCAGAACTAGCACATCTAGACCTGAAATTCTGATCTTCCAACTGTAAACCTCTCACTTCTACTCCTTTCTTTAAGTTTCATAAGTGACAAATCTCTTCCTTCAGTTGTCACTCAGAAGTGTTGGAGGCATGACCGACTCTTCCACTAATACCCTGGCATAAGTCACCACCGCCTCTCCCCTGGATGAATAAGGTAGCCTCCTACCTGCTCTCCCTGCTTCCACCCCTGCTAAATTTCACATATTTTCAAAATAGCAGATAGGATTCTGTTGTTTGTTATCTTCCAAGTTTCTCTTTTTTTAAAAAGCATGTGGTTGCTTCTGCCAGCTACCTTACAAACTAAACAAAGAAAGCCAGTTTATGTTCCAGCAGGTTAGTCAGCAATACAGTGTGGTCTGAGGACCACTGAGAAAGATACCCCTCCCCTCCCCCACAACACTCATATTTCCCTTCCCTAACTTCTTCAACTCCTGAAATTCTACCTTTGAATTCTCCTTTTAGCAGTCAAATTGAAGGCATTTAATGCTAACATGTTAAGTGTTTCTTGGGTAGGGTACCATGAGTCTTGATTGCCTTGGAACAATGAATTTCTCAATTTCTTAAGAGAAAGAGGGTCTGGAAAAAATGGAGCACAAAGTACTTTCTAATGACAAGAGAGGGAGAGAGGAAAAAGTGAGAATTTGAAGTTCAGAGTGCCTTGATGTTGCTCATCCTCAGTGATG
The DNA here is from genome assembly GCF_036850995.1 of Saccopteryx leptura. Classification (NCBI taxonomy): domain Eukaryota; kingdom Metazoa; phylum Chordata; class Mammalia; order Chiroptera; family Emballonuridae; genus Saccopteryx; species Saccopteryx leptura. Next base: position 223,805,430 of record NC_089503.1, read on the forward strand.
GGTACGTAAGTTAAAAAAATCAGCTTCTTGCTATGGAATTCCTCTGAAAGTAAAAGGTTTCATAGTGACATTTGATTAGATTTGGAACTTTGTCTCCAAGTCAAGAAAATAGCCTAGGAGGGTTTTCCATAGATTACCCAAATAGAGGAAGTTGTAGGTTCCAGAAAAGTATATGATAGTTAGCCAGCATATAAGAAAATACCTTAGTTGTTGCACACTACACCAGCTCATTCTTTTCAGTGTAAGAAATTAAATGGAAAATCACAATATTAAATACCATGGAAAAAGTACCACTGCATAAGGTAGATGAGAAGCTGAATTTCAATCACTTTAATTTTAATGTTGTTCATGGTAGAATTGATTATCAAGCCAAACTGAAAAAGTGATATCCCCCGGGCAAATGCTAATGTTCTCGAGACTCGCAACAAGGGTATATTTAAAAAGGGGAAAAGAGGTTAATAAATTGCATCATGGAAAGAGCATCCCTTAAGCTAGATATGCCCACCAAAGGATCACATCATCTTTTAAATGTACGAGTTTTCCTGAATTCAAGAGAATATCCTAATTAGAGTAGCTGTCAGCTTTGCATGCCTTAAAGCCACAGCATAATCTGTAAATATGTGAGTAAAATTCTTATATCCAAAGAAAAAACTCATTATCTCACCATAGCAGCATGAAAGATACTGAGAATGACTTTGTAATGGGTTGAGTACCCTCTGAAGAGAAGAAAAGGGACAGGGAAGGGTCATCTCACAGACTAGGTGCTATTCCATGTATGTTACTAGACACATGAAAGGACCCTTCTAGAAAGTGAGAATTTCTTTTGCATATCACACGTAGGCTAGCTTTGTGAAGGTTTACTTCAAAAATTAATATTGTAGAGAGTAATGGCAGGGTAGGAAGCGATACTGATAAATCTCCCCCAAAACTCAACAAGATCTTCAACCAGAAACAGAAAAACCTATACTTGGAGCCTCCAGATGCTTCGCAATACACCCGAAGGTATGGTCGAGTGAAAAATTGGCTAAATATATAACCAAACCCCGAAGGAAATAGGGAGTAAGAAATGCTCCGCCTTCCTCACTAACCTAAACAGGGCGGCTTTTTCTGGTAACTGTGAATATAGAAACTGAGGCGGGCAAAGGGAGTGAATAGATCCAGACTGCGGCACAAACGGCCGAACCAGGCTGTGGCACGGAGATCCAAGCCGAGGAAAAACTGATCCTATGGCAACCCGGGCAATACAAGCTAACACTCGCGCCAAACCCAAACAAAGAAAGACAAGCGGGGCAGCCATTTTACCCGATCTCCTGGTCGGCGCGCAGTTAGTGGACGAGAGATTTCTTCCTAAGCCCCGGGAGTGGGTGCCCGTGTTACCCCACAGAGAGGCAGAGTCAAAGGTCTTTCTGTGGGCTGAAAGCAGAATCTCTGGGCAGCCCCAGCGCCCTGGGAAAGCCGCACACGGGAGGGAGCGAGAACTAATTCCAATGGTGGAAATTTTCCGTGCAGGTGGGTGTTTCACTCACAGGGAAACGCGGCTGGCCTCATATCCTGGTCTGTGCGCGCAGATAGTGAGCGAGAGATTCCTCCGAGTGCCTCGCAGTGCACGCCGGTGTTATCGCACAGAGGGGCAGAGTCAGGGGCCTTTGTGTGGGCCAAAGCGGAATCTCGGGCCGCCCCAGGGCCTTGCAAAAGCCGCGCACAGGGACGGAGCGAGAGCCAATTCCAACGCTGCAACTTTTCCATGCTGTTGGGGGTTTCACTCAGAGCGTGAGACTGCTGGCCGGATATCCTGGTCTGCACGCGCAGATAGTGAGCGAGAGTTTCCTCCAAGCGCCCTGGAAATGGGCGCCCGCCTGTGTTACCGGACAGAGTGGCAGAGCCAGAGGTCTTTGAGTGGGCAGAAACCCCGCCTGATTATGCTAGCAGCTCTGACTGACTGAGCCTTACCCAGAGCCCTGTGCTGAGTGGAAATAGAGTGGGGAGTTGCCAGCTCTTTGAGCCTCTTACTATCCAGGCAGAGGCAGCAGCAACCCCATCGCTGGATTATCAGGCTACTAATTGAGGAAGGAAAGACTAGGAGAAAGGCTCCAGGAACACGGACTCTCTCACTGTCGGAGCCTATAAATGCTAATGAGCCTCGACTGCCATCGAGACTGAAGCACAATACATGACATTGCTATAGAGACTTATCAACTGCAAACCTCTACCTGAGCATGCCAAAGGGGCAGAACCCGGGGTACAGAGTCACTGACCAGGAAGAGGGAGAGAAAAGAAAAAGCAAGAAGATAACCTCTCAAAATCAAGAATAATCTGCAGACTTTATAACCTATCCCATTTTATTATATTTGTTCGTTTGTTTCTCTTATCTTCATTCTTGATATTTTTTTCCTCCTCCAATTTGGCCAATTAACTCTCTGCCGGTCTTACTCTCTCCTCTTCTTGAACTACACTACCCATAAGTGTTACATCTCCCATTATCTTTTCTCTCCTCTTCCTTTCTCTCTATGAGGGTTGCACTCCAAAACCCTTAACTCTCTCTCTCTCTCTCTCTCTCTCCTCCTTTTTCTTCTTTTAGTGGTTCCCTCTTTTTTTCTCTCTCTCTCTTTCTTTTATCCCTCTATATTAGTTTCTTCCTTTCTCCTTTACATCTCCTCTCATTCAAACCTCAATAACAAACAAATTATCTTATCTGGGACTCAAACTTATGTTTGTGGCATTTTGGGGGGTTTTTACTTCACCTTTTTAACTCACTAGCAGTGCTCCCATCCTGGCTCTCTATTTTATCTAGTTCTTGTTCCACTAAATACAATAGTAATTTTTTAATTTGTCCCCCCATTTTTCTGTTTTCCTCTTATTCCTCTCATCATAACTCTTAGACAACCAACACCTAAAAGCTAATCATTTTATTCTTGGCCCAAATTTTTTCCTTATTTGCTTTTTGTGGTTCCATACCCCCTTCTTTTTTCTTTCTTTTTTTCTTTTTTTTTCTTTTTTTTTGCCCCTTTATTACTTTTCCACAATTCAGGCCCTCCATTACAGGTATTGTTTGTTATAATTCACAGTTCACCACAAGATTTTCTCAAGAAAGAGGGGAGAGGAGAGGAGAGAAAAAAAAGAGGGAGGGAATAATTTCCTTTTTTTAAAATTTTTATTTTATTTTATTTTTCATTATTTCATTATTAATTTTTTTTTTAAAAAAACAACTCTTTTCGATTTTTTATTTTTTTAACTTTTTATTCTTTATTAAATCTCATTAATACTATCAACAAAACCACCCTCAGATGCCATTAAGAAAGAGAAAATTGAATATCATGGATACAAAAGAAAGAGAGGTAACACAGCTAGATGAGGAAAAATCTATGGAGAAAAAATTTAATATATTGGAAACCTTGGAGCTAAATGACAGAGAATTCAAGATAGAAATCCTAAAAATTCTCGGAGATATACAAGAAAACACAGAAAGGCAATTTAAGGAGCTCAGAAAACAACTCAATGAACACAAAGAATATATGTATAAGGAAATTGAAACTATAAAAGCAAATTAAACAGAAATGAAAAACTCAATTCACGAGCTGAAAAACGAAGTAACAAGCTTAGCTAATAGAACAGGTCAGATAGAAGAGAGGATTAGTGAAATAGAAGACAAGCAACTTGAGGTACAACAGAGAGAAGAAGAAAGAGACTCAAAAATTAAAAAAAATGAGATAGCCCTACAAGAATTACCTGACTCCATCAAAAAGAATAACATAAGAATAATAGGTATATCAGAGGGAGAAGAGAGAGAAAATGGAATGGAGAACATACTCAAACAAATAATAGATGAGAACTTCCCAAGCCTGTGGAAAGAACTAAAGCCTCAAGTTCAAGAAGCAAACAGAACTCCGAGTTTTCTTAACCCCAACAAACCTACTCCAAGGCATATCATAATGAAATTGACACAAACTAACAGCAAAGAAAAAATTCTCAAGGCAGCCAGGGAAAAGAAGAATACAACATATAAAGGAAGGCCCATTAGATTATCATCAGATTTCTCAGCAGAAACTCTACAAGCTAGAAGAGAGTGGACCCCAATATTTAAAGTCCTGAAAGAGAGGAACTTTCAGCCACGAATACTATAGCCATCAAAGCTATCCTTCAAATATGAAGGAGAAATAAAAACATTCACAGATACAGAAAAGATGAGGGAATTTATCATCAGAAAACCCCCACTCCAGGAATTACTAAAGGGGGTTCTTCAATCAGATACAAAGAACAAAAAAAAAAACAGAGCCACAAGTAAAAGCTCCAAGAAGTACACAATAAAACCAAATTTAAACTGTGACAACAACAAAAAGAAAGAGGGGGAGAATATGGAGATTAACAGTAGGAAAGGATGATGGAGTGCAAAAGTACTCACAAAATAGTTCGCTACAATGAACAGGGTAGGGACCCTTTTCACTACTCAAAGGTAACCACCATTGAAAAAACCACCACAGAAGCACATGAGATAAAAAAGATAGCAACAGAGGAGAGATGTATGGAATACAACCAAATAAAAGCAAAAGATAGAAAAACGAAAGAGAAGGAATAAACAAGACACAAAACTAACAGAAAGCAATCTATAATATGGCAATAGGGAACTCACAAGTGTCAATAATTACAATAAATGTAAGTGGATTAAACTCACCAATTAAAACGCACAGAGTAGCAGAATGGATTAAAAAAGAAAATCCAACTGTATGCTGCCTACAGGAAACTCATCTAAGTAACAAGGATAAAAACAAATTCAAAGTGAAAGGCTGGAAAACAATACTCCAAGCAAATAACATCCAAAAAAAAGCAGGTGTAGCAATACTCATATCGGATAATGCTGACTACAAGACAGGAAAAGTACTCAGAGACAAAAATGGCCATTTCATAATGGCTAAGGGGACACTGAATCAAGAAGACATAACAATTCTTAATATATATGCACCAAACCAAGGAGCACCAAAATATATAAGACAGCTACTTATTGATCTTAAAACAAAAACTGACAAAAATACAATCATACTTGGAGACCTCAATACACCTCAATGATGGCTCTAGATCGGTCATCCAAACAGAGAATCAACAAAGACATAGTGGCCTTAAACAAAACACTAGAGCACCTGGATATGATAGACATCTACAGGACATTTCATCCCAAAGTGACTGAGTATACATTTTTCTCCAGTGTACATGGATCATTCTCAAGAATTGACCATATGTTGGGCCACAAAAACAACATCAGCAAATTCAGAAAAATTGAAGTTGTACCAAGCATATTTTCTGATCATAAAGCCTTGAAACTAGAATTCACTTGCAAAAAAGAAAGCCTCTTCAATAAATGGTGCTGGGAAAACTGGAAAGCCACATGCAAAAGAATGAAACTGGACTACAGTTTGTCCCCCTGTACAAAAATTAACTCAAAATGGATCAAAGATCTAAACATAAGACCTGAAACAATTAAGTACATAGAAGAAGACATAGGTACTCAACTCATGGACCTGGGTTTTAAAGAGCATTTTATGAATTTGACTCCACAGGCAAGAGAAGTGAAGGCAAAAATTAATGAATGGGACTACATCAGACTAAGAAGTTTTTACTCAGCAAGAGAACTGATAACAAAATAAACAGAAAGCCAACTAAATGGGAAATGATATTTTCAAACAACAGCTCAGATAAGGGCCTAATATCCAAAATATACAAAGAACTCATAAAACTCAACAACAAACAAACAATCCAATAAAAAAATGGGAAGAGGATATGAACAGACACTTCTCCCAGGAAGAAATACAAATGGCCAACAGATATATGAAAAGATGCTCATCTTCTTTAGCTATTAGAGAAATGCAAATCAAAACGGCAATGAGATACCACCTCACACCTGTTCGATTAGCTATTATTAGCAAGACAGGTAATAGCAAATGTTGGAGAGGCTGTGGAGAAAAAGGAACCCTCATACACTGTTGGTGGGAATGTAAAGTAGTACAACCATTATGGAAGAAAGTATGGTGGTTCCTCAAAAAACTGAAAATAGAACTACTTTATGACCCAGCAATCCCTCTACTGGGTATATATCCCAAAAACTCAGAAACATTGATACGTAAAGACACATGCAGCCCCATGTTTATTGCAGCATTGTTCACAGTGGCCAGGACATGGAAACAACCAAAAAGCCCATCAATAGATGACTGGATAAAGAAGATGTGGCACATATACACTATGGAATACTACTCAGCCATAAGAAATGATGACATCGGAACATTTACAGCAAAATGGTGGGATCTTGATAACATGATACAAAGCGAAATAAGTAAATCAGAAAAAACCAGGAACTGCATTATTCCATACTTAGGTGGGACATAAAAGTGAAACTAAGAGACACTGATAAGAGTGTGGTGGTTACGGGGGGGGAGGGGGGAGTGGGAGAGGGAAAGGTAGAGGGGGAGGGGCACAAAGAAAACAAGATAGAAGTTGACAGAGGACAATCTGACTTTGGGTGATGGGTATGCAACATAATTGAACGACAAGATAACCTGGACTTGTTATCTTTGAATATATGTATCCTGATTTATTGATGTCACCCCATTAAAAAAATAAAATTATAAAAAAAAATTAATATTGTATTTGGTGGTCTTTAAAAATTGATCCATTTTCTTTCAGTGATGAGATGATTTTGTTACTTCTCAACTAATTAAGTAGTATATATTCACTAGGATCATTTAAGATCACTTTCCTTTTCTTTGTTTTCTTAAGTGAGAGGTAGGGAGGTAAACAGACTTTCACATGCACCCTAACCGGGATCTACCTGGCAACCCCTATCTGGGGCCGATGCTCTGTCCATCTGGGAAACTGACCTATTTTTAGTGCCTGTGGCAGGGGCTCCATGGATCCATCTGCAGTACCCCAAGCTGATGCACTCAAACCAATTGAGCCATGACTATGGGAGGGGAGGAAAGAGAAAGAAGGGAAAAGAGAGGAGAAATATATGGTTGGTTCTCCTGTGTGCCCTGACCAGAATCAAATCCAGTACATCCATACATCTGATTGACACTACCACTGGGCCAACCAGCCAGGGCCTTAAGATCTCTTTTCAATAACTGAAGATTAGAAGAGCACAATATTCTCACATCATAGGAATATTTGTAAAGAGAATTAGTGTTATTATGCTAAGTGAAATAAGCCAAGCAGAGAATGAAAAATATCATATGATCTCACTTATATGTGGAATCTAATGAAGAAGGTGAACTGAGGAATGAAATAGAGTCAGAGGCAGGGTCACAAGGACCAGAGGGACAGCTGTCAGAGGGAAGAGGGATGAGTGGATGGGATCAGAGAAGGTAAAGGGATTACTGAAATTATATATACATAACAGAGATATAGATAAGAGGAAAGCAAATCCTAGAGCAGTGTTTCCTAACCTTTTTTGTGCCATGCCCCACCTTAACCTTTTTAAAATTTTTATGTCCCCCCCTATGTAACATACATAATTTTTAACATTAAAAAATTGATTTGTTCACTTAATAATCATAAATGATATGTTCTAGGAAGAAATCACTATGAAATTGTTAACAAAACACAGTAAGTAAAATTTCAAAACATATAATGAAAAACAGAAATTTAAATTCCAAATAATTTTAATACAGGTTTTTCTATATTAATTTATTATTTTAATTTAGTGTGATCCTTGCGCTTGATGCTTGCTGCACAGAGATTTTATATTAGGTTCCAATTTGGTTAGCTTTAGTCTCAAGTTGGTTAGCACAAGTCTCCACGTTGTGTTATATCCAGCCGATTTCTTTTTTTTACCAGCAAATCATTTACAGCACTAAATCCACATTCAGCTAAAAATGAAGATGGAAACGGTTGCAATAATTTTCTTGCACATTTGGTTGAATTTGGGTATTTGATTTCTGTTTCCTCACAAAGCCATGCCATCGCTCCTTTGATATTAAATAAAGCTTTAATTGACTCATCATTTTGCAATTCTGCGAGTTCTTCTTGATACTGCATATTTGATATATCAGACAAATCCACTAACATTCGCTGCATCATCCATGTTGGGAAATCAGTTTGTTTTAAATCAGAAAATCTTTCTTTTAAATCAGCCGATAGAATATTCAAATGATTGACAATAACAAGTAAAGCGGTATCAGTTACTTCACATTTTTGGAGCCAATGAAACTGTTTAAAGTTTTTGTTGTTAATATGTTTCTGACATAACTCAATATTGGTAATGAAACCAAATATCTTTGCTTTTGCATCGACAAGAGTTTTATTTGTTCCTTGAAGTTGCTTATTTAATATATTTAGTTTTTCAAAGATATCGGCTAAATAACTCACAAATGCTTTACCATCTATTGTTAACAGATACTTCATTTCAGGTTTGTCGCTTAAAAAATCACTAAGAGTATCAAATAGTTCCATAAATCTTTTCAAACAGTTTCCTTTAGATAGCCATCTTACTTCAGTATGAAGTAAAAGTCTCACATGGTCTTCATTTTGTTCTTCACAAAATAGCTTGAAAAGACGCTCACATTTGGCACTAGCTTTAATAGCATTAACACACTTTACTACTGTATGTAATACTTCATTCAGAACAGGCGAGATGTTTTTAGCTACCAAGTTTTCCCTATGAATAACACAATGCACAAGAATCATTTCTGGATTCGCATCTTTCATCAATTTTAAGCAGCCATTTTTCTTGCCCGCCCATCATATTGGGAGCACCATCTGCAGCACAAGATGTTATATTTTTCATTGGTATATCATTGACATCTAAGTAGTTTTTTAGCTTATTATATATATCTTTGGAGGTATTGGTGCTTTCTAATCTTTTACAGAACAACATTTCTTCAGCAAAATGTCCTTTATCAATATATCTTACGTAAGTTATCAATACTGCCTCACTGTCTCTCAAAGTTGATTCATCCATTTGCAAGGAGAATTTTCTTGTTTTCAGCTTTTCAATAAGTTGTTTTTCAATATCTTCACTCATTTTGTCTATTCTTCTGCTAACAGTATTGTCACTGAGTGGCATAGCTTTTACATCTTTGTCATCTTTTTCAAGACCGTTTTAAGAAATGCTGATATTGACGGTTTTATTAAATTCTCTCCTATAGTGTGATTTTCTCCAGTTTTAGTGATGAATAAATAAATTTGATAACTAGCCTCAAGAACACGATTATTAGTTGAAGTATGAGCAGTAAATAGAGACTTTAATGTTGTTCTTTTTTCAAAATTTTTCTTTAAAGTTTTAAAGTAACTCAAATCTGAATTAATATGAGCACTATGTTTCGCCTTCAAATGCACCTCAAGACGACCTTGTTTCATTGATTCGTTGGTCAAGCATTGCTGGCATAAAAGACAAAAAGGAATCCACTCATCGTGAACAGTGGGTATGAACCCAAATTTTAAATATTCCTCCGAATATTGACGAGTTTTTTTTCTTGTTTGCACCACTCATTTTACTATGGGCTATAAGAAATAAAAATAAGATCAATTAAAAACTAATATTAAAATATGTGTTAAAATATATTCAATGTGACATAGAGTAAACGTATACTAAAAATTCATATTTATTTAAATGTATATGACACATTTACTACACTACCACCGCAAATCAAAAGGTATCTATATTTTTTCCACTTGACAAAATTTTCTGGAAAGTTATGCTTCTAAAATTAAAATTGTCATGCATGCACTATTATAGCCCCAATAATATATATAAAATATTAGTACTTTCTAGCCCCGATGCAAGAAGTACTTAATAAAGAGTTTAATATTGATAAAAATAAAATCAAATACTTACCAATTATATCTATACAATATATGTATGTATATTTATTAAATCAACGAGCTTTTACAACAGTTTTGACTGACACTTATTTCAAATTAACACCAACTGAATGATGTGAAACACTACAGAAGTTGCGATGGGCCAATTAGGTGAGAATAACTGCGTTGTTTAGCGAGTTTTTAAAACGTCCGGGGTTCCCCGCGGCAGACGGCACGCTCCGCGGTGAACCCAGGACGAAGTTTACTTGACGACGCCAATCACCCAGTTGATATTTTGGTTTCATCAAACGAAATTATACTTAATAATTATTTACCGCAATTATTTAAGAATTGCATTTTTTGTTAAATTTGGCACCGATATCTAGCATTGCATTTAAATGGCCCGGGGCGAAAGAGTTAAAGTCGTGTCCAGTCCATTTTCAAATTGCCCCCCTTAACTATCGAATTGCCTCCCTGTGGGGCGTGGGCCCCACATTGGGAAACACCATCCTAGAGGGAAGGGGGGAGGGAGTTATGGAGAAGTGGGCAAAGAGGGTATAAAAAGATACACAGGGGTGGGGGTGAGGGAATTATATTCAGGAGACACTTGAATCCATGTAAACACATAAATTAAAATTAATAAAAATAAAAAAAGTGATTAGGACTTATGTTGAGCTGTAGTTATTTTTTTTCTTTTTAATTCTATCTCTGATTGGTCATGTGACTTTAGGCACATTGATAGATGTCAGCTGGACTATGAATGGCGAAATTCATAAAACTAGAATAATTTCCCTTACTAGATTAGAATCTCTCTGGTGTAACTGATACATAAATCTTTGAGATTTGAAGCTACTTTAAGGAGAAAGTCTTGTGCAAATAAATGACATATGTATTTACTTTATTTTTTTCTTTAATTCTTTTTTTTTTTTTTTTTTATATAATTTTATTTTTTTAATGGGGTGACATCAATAAATCAGGATACATATATTCAAAGATAACAAGTCCAGGTTATCTTGTCGTTCAATTATGTTGCATACCCACCACCCAAAGTCAGATTGTCCTCTGTCACCTTCTATCTTGTTTTCTTTGTGCCCCTCCCAACCCCCTATCCCTCTCCCATTCCCCCCCTCCCCCCCGTAACCACCACACTCTTATAAATGTCTCTTAGTTTCACTATTATGTCCCACCTACGTATGGAATAATACAGTTCCTGTTTTTTTCTGATTTACTTATTTCGCTTCGTATCATGTTATCAAGATCCCACCATTTTGCTGTAAATGTTCCGATGTCATCATTTCTTATGGCTGAGTAGTATTCCATAGTGTATATGTGCCACATCTTCTTTATCCAGTCATCTATTGATGGGCTTTTTGGTTGTTTCCATGTCCTGGCCACTGTGAACAATGCTGCAATAAACATGGGGCTGCATGTGTCTTTACGTATCAATGTTTCTGAGTTTTTGGGATATATACCCAGTAGAGGGATTGCTGGGTCATAAGGTAGTTCTATTTTCAGTTTTTTGAGGAACCACCATACTTTCTTCCATAATGGTTGTACTACTTTACATTCCCACCAACAGTGTATGAGGGTTCCTTTTTCTCCACAGCCTCTCCAACATTTGCTGTTACCTGACTTGCTAATAACAGCTAATCGAACAGGTGTGAGGTGGTATCTCATTGCCGTTTTGATTTGCATTTCTCTAATAGCTAAAGAAGATGAGCATCTTTTCATATATCTGTTGGCCATTTGTATTTCTTCCTGGGAGAAGTGTCTGTTCATATCCTCTTCCCATTTTTTTATTGGATTGTTTGTTTGTTTGTTGTTGAGTTTTATGAGTTCTTTGTATATTTTGGATATTAGGCCCTTATCTGAGCTGTCGTTTGAAAAAATCATTTCCCATTTAGTTGGCTTTCTGTTTATTTTGTTATCAGTTTCTCTTGCTGAGCAAAAACTTCTTAGTCTGATGTAGTCCCATTCATTAATTTTTGCCTTCACTTCTCTTGCCATTGGAGTCAAATTCATAAAATGCTCTTTAAAACCCAGGTCCCTGAGTTGAGTACCTATGTCTTCTTCTATGTACTTAATTGTTTCAGGTCTTATGTTTAGATCTTTGATCCATTTTGAGTTAATTTTTGTACAGGGGGAGAGACTGTAGTCCAGTTTCATTCTTTTGCATGTGGCTTTCCAGTTTTCCCAGCACCATTTATTGAAGAGGCTTTCTTTTCTCCATTGTGTGTTGTTGGCCCCTTTATCAAAAATTATTTGACTATATATATGTGGTTTTATTTCTGGACTTTCTATTCTGTTCCATTGGTCTGAGTGTCTATTTTTCTGCCAATACCATGCTGTTTTGATTGTCGTGGCCCTATAATAGAGTTTGAAGTCAGGTATTGAAATGCCCCCAGCTTCATTCTTTTTCTTTAGGATTGCTTTGGCTATTCGGGGTTTTTTATAGTTCCATATAAATCTGATGATTTTTTGCTCTATTTCTTTAAAAAATGTCATTGGAAGTTTGATGGGAATTGCATTAAATTTGTATATTGCTTTGGGTAATATAGCCATCTTGATTATATTTATTCTTCCTAGGCAAGAACAAGGTATATTCCTCCATCTCATTATATCTTTTTCGATTTCCCTTAACAATGGTTTATAGTTTTCATTATATAAGTCCTTTACATTCTTTGTTATGTTTATTCCTAAGTATTTTATTTTTTTTGTTGCAATCGTGAAGGGGATTATTCTTTTGAGTTCCTTCTCAGTTGTTTCATTGTTGGCATATAGAAAGGCTATTGACTTCTGTATGTTAATTTTGTATCCTGCGACCTTACTGTATTGGCTTATTGTTTCTAGTAGTCTTTTTGTGGATTCTTTGGGGTTTTCGATGTATAGTATCATATCATCTGCAAAAAGTGATACCTTTACTTCTTCTTTTCCGATATGGATGCCTTTTATTTCTTTGTCTTGTCTGATTGCTCTGGCTAGAACCTCTAGTACCACATTAAATAAGAGTGGAGAGAGTGGACAACCCTGTCTTGTTCCTGATTTAAGGGGGAAAGCCTTCAGTTTAGTGCCATTTAATATGATGTTAGCTGATGGTTTATCATATATGGCCTTTATCATGTTGAGATATTTTCCTTCTATACCCATTTTGTTGAGAGTCTTAAACATAAAATTGTGTTGTATTTTATCGAAAGCCTTTTCTGCGTCTATTGATAAGATCATGTGGTTTTTGTTCTTTGTTTTGTTGATATGGTGTATTACATTAACCGTTTTACGTATGTTGAACCATCCTTGAGATTCTGGGATGAATCCCACTTGATCATGATGTATTATTTTTTTAATATGTTGTTGTATTCGATTTGCTAGTATTTTGTTTAGTATTTTAGCATCTGTATTCATTAGAGATATTGGTCTGTAGTTTTCTTTTTTTGTGCCATCCTTGCCTGGTTTTGGTATGAGGGTTATGTTGGCTTCGTAAAATGTGTTTGGAAGTATTGCTTCTTCTTCAATTTTTTGGAAGACTTTGAGTAGAATAGGAACCAAGTCTTCTTTGAATGTTTGATAAAATTCGCTGGTATAGCCGTCAGGGCCTGGACTTTTATTTTTGGGGAGGTTTTTAATGGTTTTTTCTATTTCTTCTCTACTGATAGGTCTGTTTAGGCTTTCTGCTTCTTCTTGACTCAGTCTAGGAAGGTTGTATTTTTCTAGGAATTTATCCATTTCTTCTAGGTTGTTGAATTTAGTAGCATAAAGTTTTTCATAGTATTCTACAATAATTCTTTGTATATCTACTGTGTCCGTGGTGATTTCTCCTCTTTCATTTTGAATTTTGTTTATATGAGTTCTTTCTCTTTTTTCCTTGGTAAGTCTTGCCAAGGGTTTGTCAATTTTGTTGATCTTTTCAAAGAACCAGCTCCTTGTTCTATTAATTTTTTCTATAGTTTTTCTGTTCTCTAATTCATTTATTTCTGCTCTGATTTTTAATATCTCCTTTCTTCGGCTGGTTTTGGGTTGTCTTTGTTCTTCTTTTTCTAGTTCCTTAAGGTGGGAAGTTAAGTGGTTCACTTGGGCTCTCTCTTGTTTGTTCATATATGCCTGAAGTGATATGAACTTCCCTCTTATCACTGCTTTTGCTGCATCTCATAGATTCTGATATGTCGTATTGTCATTTTCATTAGTCTGTATATATCTTTTGATCTCTGCACTTATTTCTTCTTTGACCCATTCATTTTTTAAAAGTATGTTGTTTAGTTTCCACATTTTTGTGGGATTTTTTTCCTCTTTTTTGCAGTTGAATTCTAGTTTCAAGGCTTTATGATCAGAAAATATGCTTGGTACAACTTCAATTTTTCTGAATTTGCTGATGTTGTTTTTGTGGCCCAACATATGGTCAATTCTTGAGAATGATCCATGTACACTGGAGAAAAATGTATACTCAGTCACTTTGGGATGAAATGTCCTGTAGATGTCTATCATATCCAGGTGCTCTAGTGTTTTGTTTAAGGCCGCTATATCTTTGTTGAGTCTCTGTTTGGATGACCGATCTAGAGCCGTCAGCGGTGTATTGAGGTCTCCAAGTATGATTGTATTTTTGTCAGTTTTTGTTTTAAGATCAATAAGTAGCTGTCTTATATATTTTGGTGCTCCTTGGTTTGGTGCATATATATTAAGAATTGTTATGTCTTCTTGATTCAGTGTCCCCTTAGCCATTATGAAATGGCCATTTTTGTCTCTGAGTACTTTTCTTGTCTTGTAGTCAGCATTATCCGATATGAGTATTGCTACACCTGCTTTTTTTTTGGATGTTATTTGCTTGGAGTATTGTTTTCCAGCCTTTCACTTTGAATTTGTTTTTATCCTTGTTACTTAGATGAGTTTCCTGTAGGCAGCATACAGTTGGATTTTCTTTTTTAATCCATTCTGCTACTGTGTGCCTTTTTATTGGTGAGTTTAATCCGTTTACATTTAGTGTAATTATTGATACTTGTGAGTTCCCTATTGCCATTTTATATCTTTCTTTCTGTTAGTTTTGTGTCTTGTTTGATCCTTCTCTTTTGTTTTTCTATCTTTTGTTTTTATTTGGTTGTATTCCATACATCTTTCCACTGTTGCTATCTTTTTTATCTCATGTGCTTCTGTGGTGGTTTTTTCAATGGTGGTTACCTTTGAATAATGAAAAGGGTCCCTACCCTGTTCATTGTAGCGAACTATTTTGTGAGTACTTTTGCACTCCATCGTCTTTTGCTACTGTTAATCTCCATCTTCTCCCCCTCTTTCTTTTTGTTGTTGTCACAGTTTAAATTTGGTTTTATTGTGTTCTTCTTGGAGCTTTTACTTGTGGCTCTGTTTTTTTTTTGTTCTTTGTATCTGATTGGAGAACCCCCTTTAGTAATTCCTGGAGTGGGGGTTTTCTGATGATAAATTCCCTCATCTTTTCTGTATCTGTGAATGTTTTTATTTCTCCTTCATATTTGAAGGATAGCTTTGATGGCTATAGTATTCGTGGCTGAAAGTTCCTCTCTTTCAGGACTTTAAATATTGGGGTCCACTCTCTTCTAGCTTGTAGAGTTTCTGCTGAGAAATCTGATGATAATCTAATGGGCCTTCCTTTATATGTTGTATTCTTCTTTTCCCTGGCTGCCTTGAGAATTTTTTCTTTGCTGTTGGTTTGTGTCAATTTCATTATGATATGCCTTGGAGTAGGTTTGTTGGGGTTAAGAAAACTTGGAGTTCTGTTTGCTTCTTGAACTTGAGGCTTTAGTTCTTTCCACAGGCTTGGGAAGTTCTCATCTATTATTTGTTTGAGTATGTTCTCCATTCCATTTTCTCTCTCTTCTCCCTCTAATATACCTATTATTCTTATGTTATTCTTTTTGATGGAGTCAGATAATTCTTGTAGGGCTATCTCATTTTTTTTAATTTTTGAGTCTCTTTCTTCTTCTCTCTGTTGTACCTCAAGTTGCTTGTCTTCTATTTCACTAATCCTCTCTTCTATCTGACCTGTTCTATTAGCTAAGCTTGTTACTTCGTTTTTCAGCTCGTGAATTGAGTTTTTCATCTCTGTTTGATTTGTTTTTATAGTTTCAATTTCCTTGGACATATATTCTTTGTGTTCATTGAGTTGTTTTCTGAGCTCCCTAAATTGCCTTTCTGTGTTTTCTTGTATATCTCGGAGGATTTTTAGGATTTCTATCTTAAATTCTCTGTCATTTAGCTCCAAGGTTTCCAATATATTAAATTTTTTCTCCATAGATTTTTCCTCATCTAGCTGTGTTACCTCTCTTTCTTTTGTATCCATGATATTCGATTTTCTCTTCCTTAACGGCATCTGAGGGTGGTTTTGTTGATAGTATTAATGAGATTTAATAAAGAATAAAAAGTTTAAAAAAATAATAAAAAAAAATCGAAGAGTTGTTTTTTTAAAAAAAAATTAATAATGAAATAAAGAAAAATAAAATAAAATAAAAATTTAAAAAAAAAAAAAAAAAAAAAAGGAAATTATTCCCCCCCTCCTTTTTTCCTCTCCTCTCCTCTCCCGTCTTTCTTGATAAAATCCTGTGGTGGACTGTGAATTATAACAAATAATGCCTGTGATGGAGGGCCTGAATTGGGGAAAAGTAATAAAGGGGCAAAAAAAAAAAAAAAAAAAAAAAAAAAAAAGAAAGAAAAAAGAAAAAAAAGAGCGTATGGACCCACAAAAAGCAAATAAGTAAAAAATTTGGGTCAAGAATAAAATGATTTGCTTTTAGGTGTTGGTTGTCTAAGAGTTATGATGAGAGGATTAAGAGGAAAACGGAAAAATGGGGGGAGAAATTAAAAAATTACTATTGTATTTAGTGGAACAAGAACTAGATAATATGGAGAGCCAGGGATGGGAGCACTGCTAGTGAGTTAAAAAGGTGAAGTAAAAACCCCCCAAAATGCCACAAACATAAGTTTGAGTCCCAGATAAGATAATTTGTTTGTTATTGAGGTTTGAATGAAGGAGATGTGAAGGAAAAAGGAAGAAACTAATATAGAGGGAGAAAAGAAAGAGAGAGAGAGAGAGAGAAAAAAAAAAAAGAGGGAACCACTAAAAGAAGAAAAAAGAAAGGAGAGAGAGAGAGAGAGAGTTAAGGGTTTTGGAGTGCAACCCTCATAGAGAGAAAGGAAGAGAAGAGAAAAGATAATGGGAGATGTAACACTTATGGGTAGTGTAGTTCAAGGAGAAGAGAGAGTAAGACCGGTAGAGAGTTAATCGGCCAAATTGGAGGAGGAAAAAAAAAAGTATCAAGAATGAAGATAAGAGAAACAAACGAACAAATATAATAAAATGGGATAGGTTATAAAGTCTGCAGATTATTCTTGATTTTGAGAGGTTATCTTCTTGCTTTTTCTTTTCTCTCCCTCTTCCTGGTCGGTGACTCTGTACCCCGGGTTTTGCCCCTTTGCCACGCTCAGGTGGAGGTTTGCAGTTGATAAGTCTCTATGGCAATGTCATGTATTGTGCTTTAGTCTCGTTGGCAGTCGAGGCTATTAGCATTTATAGGCTCCGACAGTGAGAGAGTCCGTGTTCCTGGAGCCTTTCTCCTAGTCTTTCCTTCCTCAATTAGTAGCCTGATAATCCAGCTATGGGGTTGCTGCTGCCTCTGCCTGGATAGTAAGAGGCTCAAAGAGCTGGCAACTCCCCACTCTATTTCCACTCAGCACAGGGCTCTGGGTAAGGCTCAGTCAGTCAGAGCTGCTAGCATAATCAGGTGGGCTTTCCACCCACTCAAAGACCTCTGGCTCTGCCACTCTGTCCGGTAACACAAGCGGGTGCCCACTTCCGGGGCGCTTGGAGAAAACTCTCACTCACTGGCTGCGCGCGCAGACCAGGATATCCGGCTAGCAGTCTCACGCTCTGAGTGAAACCCTCGACCGCAGGGAAAAGTTGCAGCGTTGGAATTGAGTCTCGCTCCGTCCCCGTGCACGGCTTTTGCAAGGCGCTGGGGCGGCCCGAGATTCCGCTTTGGCCCACACAAAGGCCCCTGACTCTGCTCCTCTGTGCGATGACACGGGCGCGCACTGCCGAGGTACTCGGAGGAATCGCTCACTCCTTATCTGCGCGCGCAAACCCGGATATGCGGCCGGCCGCGTTTCCCTCTCAGTGAAACCCCCAGCAGCACGGAAAATCTCCACCGTTGGAATTAGTTCTCACTCCCCCCCGTGCGTGGCTTTCCCAGGGCGCTGGGGCTGCCCAGAGACTCTGCCCTCGGCCCACAGAAAGGCCTCTGACCCTGCCTCTCCGTGGGGCAACACAGGCACTGACTCCCGGGGCCTAGGAAGAAATCTCTCTCCCACTAACTGCGCACCAACCAGGAGACCGGGTAAAATGGCCGCGCCGCTTGTCTTTCTTTGTTTGGGTTTGGCGCGAGTGTTAGCTTGTATTGCCCGGGTTGCCACAGGATCAGATTTTCCTCGGCTTGGATCTCCGTGCCACAGCCTGGTTCGGCCGTTTGTATTCACCCCCTTTGCCCGCCTCAGTTTCTATATTCACAGTTACCAGAGAAAGCCGCCCTGTTTAGGTTAGTGAGGAAGGCGGAGCATTTCTTACTCCCTATTTCCTTCGGGGTTTGGTTATATATTTAGCCAATTTTTCACTCAATCATACCTTTGGGTGTATTGCGAAGCATCTGGAAGCTCCAAGTATAGGTTTTTCTGTTTCTGGTTGAAGATCTTGTTGAGTTTTGGGGGAGATTTATCGGTATCGCTTCCTACCCCGCCATTACTCTCTTCTTTAATTCGTATTTACTTTATTGTACCAGACTATATTAATATGAAACGGATTCTGCTTTTATAATTATTCCCTTTGTATATGGTAGTCATATAAAGACATGCTAAACATATTAACCTTTCAAAAATCCTATGATCTTGTATTGTGGTAAAATACCCAGAGTATGTCTTGGTGCCTGAATAATTGTTGCCAGCTGTATACCATCATTTGTATTCAACAAATATAGCATAAAATTTGCACCCTGGCTGGATTGCTTGGTTGATTAGAGCATAGTCCTGAAGCATGGAGGTTGCTGTTTTGATCCTTGGTCAGGGCACATACAGGAACAGATTGATGTTTCTCTCCCCACTACCCTCTCTCTAGCCCTTCTTTAAAATTGTTAAGATTTATTTTAGAACCCTAATAATTTACCAGTTTTCAGACAATTTCACTGTATATTTTTAAGTGTTTAAAAAATATCTACTGTTTCCTTCCTTCCTTCCTTCCTTCCTCCCTCCCTCCCTCCGTCCCTCTTCCCCTTCCTCCCTCCTTGTCTCCCTTCCTCCCCCTCTTTTCTTTTTCTTTCTTTCTTTCTTTCTTTCTTTCTTTCTTTCTTTCTTTCTTTCTTTCTTTCTTTCTTTCTTTCTTTCTCTCTTAACATTGAGAGTACTGAGGCTATAGCATTGATTAATACACTCGAAACCAGATATAGTAAATAGTGAAACCAAGACTCAAGCTCTACTTTTGAGATTCCACATATTTCTCTGTTAATACTCCTGTCAAAGTGAGAGAATATGAACATTTCAATATACTGTTCAAGTTGTTTATGAATTCAACCATAATGGGCAAGATTTTCTGACAAATTGTCCCTGAATGATATGAGTGGGATGAATAGGTTAGAAATGAGATTGTTAGCATGTAGTGTAAGCATCTTTAGCATTTGATAAAATACTGTCAATTCAGTGTCAAAATATGTGTGAAGTGTTCTCTCTGAAAATTATCTCCCAGATAACACTGCTGTAGCTTTCACATAATATACTTTATAACATTTTCACATAATGTCCTTTAAACGAGAGAGACTGAAGATAGTATTGATCAAATTTTGTGTCTTTTCAACACTAAAATAAACTTTCAACATTAATTCATTGGGTTTTTTTTTATGATGTCTGGAATGAAGAGCTGAACTTTTCATGAAGCTGGCTGGTACTTTTCAAGCAAAATTGATTGGTTCACTGGTTGTTTCTGTGACAGGTAGCAATAGCTGACATGGAATAAATATAGAATTCAAGGAGATAGATTGTGATGTGAGGTATTATTTTTCAATTTTTTTTTCAGTGAAGTCTTCTTGGAGATGGTAACAATTGAGAACTGAATGAAATTCGGAAGTAGATACCTGGGGAAAAACAACAACTTAAGAAAAGAAAACATCCAATGCAAAGGCTCTAAGTAGGGGCATTGGCTAAATGAAGAAATAGTCTGAGGCCAGTGTGGTTGCAATTAGTTATTCAGAGTGAGGATGGTAAGAGATGCTTATGGGGAGTTAGCCAGGGCTAGTTATATGTAACTGTAGAACTGTGTACTAAATTTTTTTCTAAGTATGATGGGAAGCTACAGAAGGGTATTAAGCAAGAAGGCACTGCCGGGGTCCAGCCCTGGGGAGGAATCCACGGGTCCCACAAGAAGAGACAGCGTAGGCGCGAATCAAGTGAGAGAGCCGAATTCTTTTTCAGCATTCACTGCCAGGCATCTCTGCCAATGGTTAGTCTAGCTTTATTTTTGTACACACACACTAAGTTACAATCACATGGTATTCAGAATACGTTGATTAATAATTATTTTTGTTTCACTAGGGTTACATATTTCTAGGTAACAGTTTATTCATTTCTATAAGCTATAAATCAGGTGGTAAGTCATTCTAAGTATAGTTACACAATAACTTGAACAGCAATAACAATATTGGTACAAACTTCTAAAAGGTCAGTACTGATTAATAACTCTACCTTACCTAATGTCCTATTGTCTAGTCAAATTTTATTTATCTACTATATTCTTACACTAGTTAAGTTCTAACTTTATTTTTCTCAGAGTGTTCCACCACCTGCAGGTCAGGTATGCAAGAAGAAAGAAAAGTTTCTCTACTCTACCACATGAAAAGACTAGGGAGGGAAAGTAATGAATTAAGTGAAAGTTGAAAGGTGCTTCTGTGTATAGTTACTGTTTCCTACCTATTCATAAGTCACAATCTATTTTTTCTAACATGATTAATAAGAAGAAATTCTCCTACAAACTTAACCCTTTTCGAGGGATGTCATAGCCAGCCTCTTATGTCTATGAGCCCAGGCAAAGGGGCTTAGAGGCTTTTCTTTGGAACTCACACCCTCTGTCTCATTTGCAAAGAAATTACTACAAATCTGCAGGGAAAGCATGGTACTGTTATCCCTGTGCCATAAATGATAGCACACACACACAGAAAAGGGGGGATATAAGGCCAAATTAATTCAAAAGGTCAAAGGGGGAAGTATCGTTGTGCCTTTTCTCTGCTGTGACTGTGTCAACCAGCAGCTGTTGGTCTTCTCTGCTGTGACTTTGTCAACCAGCAGTCATTGATCAGCTTCCAACAAGGCACTTTGGTTGTTCATTGATTGCTTTCTTATATGTGCCTTGGCCTGGGGGCTCCAGCTGAGCCAGTGACCCCTTGCTCAAGCCAGTGACCTTGGGCTGAAGCCAGCAACCTTGGCTTCAAGCCAATGATCTTTGGGCTTAAGTCAGTGATCATGGGATCATGTCTATGATCCCACACTCAAGCCAGTGTCCCTGCACTCAAGCTGGGTGAATCACGATCAAGCTGGTGAGCCCGTGCTCAAGCCTCCACCTTGGGGTTTCAAACCTGGGTCCTCAGCATCTCTGGCTGACACTCTATCTATTGTGCAACCACCTGGTCAGGCAAGAATAATCTGCTTTAATGTCTTAATAAGATTACTATGGTTTGTCTGTGGTGAAAAGACAGAGTAGAAACAGGGCATCAGGATACTCTGACCATGTGCCAGGTGAGGATAACAGTGGCTTGAACTGCTCTCCTAGCAGTGCAGGAGAGAAGTGGTAAGATTTGCATTGTGCTTTAACAGAATTTGTTCATGTACTTGATGTGGGATGTGATATAAAATGAGACTCCAAGAATGATGAAACAAAAATGACAGTGTTATGTACTAAAATGAGGAAGCCTGAAGGAGCATTGTTGAGACTGAGTCTGGTTTGAGAAGCTTATTTCAGTGAAAACTTTTGCTTATATTAATTTGAAGTTCACCAAGGAAATGGAGTCTGAAGTGAAATGTTAAAGTCCTTAGCATAATGAAACTGGATGAGATCACAGGGCATAGATAATAGAATAGATGGGAGAAAAACCAGGAAAGTATAGTGTTCTGGAAGGCAAATAACCAATTATGGCATTTCAAGAAGAACACGATTGAATGTTTTCAATGTTTTTAAGAAGTCAAATAAGATAAAGACTGAAAATAAAACATTTCAAGAATTATTGTGCACATCATTGACCAAAGCTGTTTTAGCAGAGTGGATGGAATAAAATCCTGATTAAAGTGACTTCTAGGTAGAATCACTGAATATGAAAGTAGAATCAGGAACTGGAGACAACTGTATTTCTTTTTATATATTATTGGTTTTTGGGTGAGAGAGAAAGAGAGAGAGAGAAACATTGATTTGTTTTTCCACTTATTTATGCTGTCATTGGTTGATTCTTGTATGTGCCCTGACTGGGGATGAAACCCACACTCCTGGCATGTCAGGACAATACTCCAACCAGCTGAACTACCCGGCCAGTCCAATTAAAGTTTTTGTCAAGGGATAACAGAAAAATAAGTCAAAACCTTAAGAAAGTTTTTTTTTTAATGGAAGCAGCAGTATATTTTTATGCTGAAAAAATTAATAATGATGCAGGATAGAGTCAGAATACTGGAAGAGGGATGAGCTGATGAGAAGAAATAGGTGTAGAGAATAAGTAGAGTTGATACCTTAGTGGAAGCAGGTGCATTTTATCTGTTGTACATATGGTATAATGTGTGAGGATAAAGAAGCTATCCAATAAGAAGGGCTTCACCTGCATGTGAGAAGGAGTTGGGGGTTAAGGGGTTCAGGAGAAAACAGAAGGTAAGAAGTAACTGCCTGAGACAGTCAGAGAATGACTTGACTGAGGCAGTGTAGTAGGACTGTGTACAGGCAGTAACGAGAGTTCACTGAAATTGGAAGGCCTGGGATAAGAGTAACAAATCATCAACAACTTGAGCTTGATTTGAACAAACAATGATACAAGCAAATCCAATATAGCAGGTAAAGAGTATGGCAGCTGTGGTTTCAAAGGAGCAATCATGTTTAGGCTTGAGTAAATGGCTATATTACTATAGTTTCCTGAGCAATTTTCTTATTCAGAAGACACCAGTCCTCACATAGGGACACACACAACAGAATCTTCCTTGTAGGAAAGAAATTATTATACTTTTTATTAAGATTCTAACAAAATTAGTGTTTACAATAGGACTTCATTCCATGCAAAAATGTGAAGTGTTAACTCCAGAAACTGAGGCAAAAAATCTTCACGGTGAGAAGAGAAAATAAAGGGCCAAGTATATTGCTAAATGAGGATCCAGATATCCACAAACAACCCAGCTCCCTGGCTCCTAAATCTCATGTAGTACATCATGTCTCAGACCAGGAGTTCTGACTAGGCAAGGCTTCCTACTTAATACATCCCTTCTCCTGATCAGGTTGGGTTCACTAGCTCCGTGAGATTGGGTCCCCAAAGAAGGGCCATGATAGTGACAGATAAATGGAGCAGAAGAAGGCAGAATTGAAAAGAGAATTTTTGTGAAAGTTTACAGGTTGAATAAGAGTTCGAAATTATATATTGGAAGTAAAAAACTGAATAGTGCCTCTGAAGTTAGCAGAAAAAATGAAATGTTTTCATTGAATTACTGTGTTTGGTGAGTGAATTTGGTACTGTTTTGGTCAGCTAAGATTTAAAACAGGAAGAAATACAGTCTTCATCTTGTGACAACTGAAAGCGTGCACATCCATCTATAAAGATGATATTTTTCATTGTTGGGTGAAACGAAAGCACAAATTGATTATGTGTGTCCTTGGATAGACAGCACTGAATGCAGGGGGTACAATGTCCATAAGCACAGCTTTACAGTCAGTAAGGAAAGCCTCGTACAATCTGTTTTTTTAAAAATCAATCTTCTGTATGACTAGAGGGTTTCACACAGACTTGTAACTAAGCAAAAGGCAAAGTCGTGAGAAGTGAAAAGTGAACTTGTAGAGAAACTTTGTTCCTGATGGTCAACTCAAAGCAATGTTGAAACTTGGCACCTCCCTATTAGGTGGATAATTAACACACTCATTAGGGCACAGCTCTCAAATATCAAGTGTCGTACAGGAGTTTTGCCCAGGTGTTGGAGTTCATTCAATGTGTATACAAAGCCTTTGAGAGCTTCTAAGAGTGCAGATATATTACACCCTGGATTACAGCAAAGACTGGTACTTCAGATGGCCAACAGGAGGGAAGACAAGCATGACACCAGACAGGAACTCACCCTGCCTAGCTATGTAAGGTGCTGGGCATTAGCACTGTTTTATAATAGTCCTTCACTTAGTCTTAGAGGTCAAGGTCTCATCAGTGCTGCTATACCAGTCCTTCAAAGGAGATGGTATCTCTCATGTAATTTTCTGTTTCTTTGTTAATAAACTTAGTGATGAATGATGAGGTTCTTACATGGTAGAATTCAATAATAAATTTGAACTAGATATCTTATGGTTTCTTGAATCAACATCATGAAATTGATTAGCGTATTATGGATTTCTCCTAAAAGGGGCTTTCTTATATATTCTATGCTAAGAAAAAAAATTGCATAATAATATTTATGGGGTTTTTGCCCTCTTTTTCTTGTATACTATACGGGCTTTATCTGGTATATTTGCTACAGTGGGTGCCAAATTTCTATTTTGATATCATTGAACTCAAATCCTATTAAGACTGTGCTTTTATTAAATCTCCTACTAACATTTTTTTCCACCAACATGATTTTGTGGTAGATGAATAATGACTACTTTCCAAAAGGAGAAAAATTGATTCTCTTTATTAAAAGCATTGAATAGATATGAGACAAGTTAATAACCAAAGAATTTGGTGATAAATTATATAGTAGCCAAAAAAAGTTAGATTTTAAATTAGAAAGAACCATGACGGAAGACAATCTGACTTTGGGTGATGGGTATGCAACAGAATTGAATGACAAAATAACCTGGACATGTTTTCTTTGAATATATGTACCCTGATTTATTGATGTCACCCCATTAAAATAAAAATTTATTTATTTAAAAAAAAAGAAAAAAAACTATTTTGATGATAATGATATAGTTCTCTTAAAAAGAAACCTTTGACATACATTGAGTCAACAGATTATTATCTGTGTGTGTGTATATGTACATACAAGTTTGTATATAATTGATAATTTTTGGATATAATTTTTGGCCAATTTTTATTAACTCTCTTTTAAAATGACTATTTGATGTAGGAGGTAAATATGTGCAGTACATTGAATTGTTTCAGGTACTATTGGATACATTGTATACTCTCCATGCTTTATTTATTTTTTAAACAATGTGGTTTTTATACATTGTGGAGTTAATGAATATTTAAACTCAGTGTAACACTACTTGACTAGTTATGAATAGGTATATTTCAATTTAATATTTTATTCAGTTTTGAAGTAAAATATTTTCCTTTCTATTTACATATCACCATAGTATATATTCTCTCTATTAAGCAAAACTGGGAAGGCTTCTTCATAAAGGTTTTGAAAATTCACTGTTTAGTAAAGTGATTCTAAGTCAGAGTCATAATTCTGCTAAGGTTTAACTGTAGGATCTTATGAAAGCCACTTAACCTTTCTGGGTCTTAGTTACTTTATCTAGACATTGTCTAAATGATTTCTGAGATCATTTTGAGCTTAATATTCTAAAACTCTATGAAATTGTCAAGCTGTGTCAAGATTTTTATGAAAAATAGGTAACAATGTAATTACAGTGCCATATCAGTTGTGCTATGAATAGCTGTAATAATAAAGTATGAACATCTATCAGAAGTTTGTTTAATGACTGATGTGCTGACCACAAGGTTTGTAGTATATCTTCCCTTTAAGAGGATTGAATTTTTAAAATAAACACTCTCATCTTCTTAAACCACAGGTGGGACAGCTTGATGCAAAGGGATATCTGAAAGAAGAATGCTTATATCAGATATGTTTACTTAAAGGATAAATATATAATCCACATATCAGATATTTTTTCTCCTAGAAAAGAACTTGTTTTGTTCTTTAAAAACTATAAATATAAATTAAGATAACCTAGTGTAAATAGTCAAAATAAATATTACTAATGAAAAACTAGCTCATTGCAGTTTCAGATGCCTTTCATATGCATTTACTCCTTCAACCCTCACAATGTTCGTGAGAATGAGTACAGATATTATTTCTGCTTTACAGATAAGAAAAACAAAAGTTTGAGAGGTAAAGTGCATTTTCTAGAGACCAATAAGTAATGTAGATGCCCTAGCTCTTCTATCCCTCCTCCCAAACCCCCATGTGTCCATGGGCTCTGTATGCATACAGGGGGGAACACGTAAGAGTAGGAAGTTCAGTCTTAGGATCTTTTAAGGGGGAGGAGCTGTGTGCAGGTCAGTAGTTGTCTCAGTAGTTCCTGGTGAATTACAGCAGCTTCATTCACTTGCCCTTGAAGGGGGGGTTGAAGGGTCTAGAGCAGAGGTCAGGAACCTATGGCTTGTGAGCCAGATGTGGCTCTTTTGTTGGCTGCATCTGGCTCACAGACAAATCTTTAATAATAAAAAAAATAACGTTGAAAATATAAAACATTCTCATGTATTACAATCAATTCATTTCCTACCACTCGTGTTCATGGTTGCGGGTGGCTAGAGCCAATCACAGCTGTCCTCTGGGACAAACACCAAATTTTTATTGGATAATGTGTAACATACATGGGTCGTTGTATGGCTCTCATGGAGTCACATTTTTTTTTAGCACTTTCCTTTTATTTATTTATTTTTTAAAATTAATTTTAATGGGGTGACATTGATAAATTGGTACATATGTTCAGAGAAAACATCTCTAGGTTAATTTGACATTTGATTATGCTGCATTCCCATCAGCCAAAGTCCAATTGTCTTCCGTCACCGGTTTTCTTTGTGCCCCTCCCCTCCCTCAAGCCCCTCTCTCTTCTTTCCCCACCCCATAACCCTCACAATCTTGTCCATGTCTCTGAGCCTCATTTTGATGTCCCACCTATGTATGGAATCATAAGTTCTTAGTTTTTTCTGATTTACTTATTTTTCTCAGTATAACGTTATCAAGGTCCATCCATGTTGTTGTAAATGATCCGATGTCATAATTTCTTATGGCTCAGTAGTATTCCATAGTATATATGTACCAAAGTTTTTTAATCCACTCGTCCACTGACAAACACTTGGGCTGTTTCTAGATCTTCGCTATTGTGAACAATGCTGCCGTAAACAGGGGGGTGCATTTCTTCTTTTGGAGCAGTGCTATGGTGTTCTTGGGGTATATTCCTAAAAGTGGGATAGCTGGGTCAAAAGGCAGTTTGATTTTTAATTTTTTGAGGAATCTCCATACTGTTTTCCACAGTGGCTGCACAAGTCTGCATTCCCACCAGCAGTGCAAGAGGGTTCCCTTTTCTCCACATCCTCGCCAGCATTTATTCTGTGTTGTTTTGTTGATGAGTGCCATTCTGACTGGTGTGAGGTGATATCTCATTGTGGCTTTAATTTGCATTTCTCTAATGGCAATCACATTTTAAAATATGTGGTGTTCATGGCTCTCTCAGCCAAAAAGGTTCCTGACTCCTGGTCTAGAGGTTTCTCAGCCTCTTCTTGCTTGGAATGCTGTAAGAGGCTCAGAAGTCAGACAACATCATCTTTGAGAACTTCCTGCCCCAGAATCAAACACACAGTTCTTTTCTTGAAAGATCAGATTTATATTATATAAAAATATATAAAACACACCCAAGAGAGTTGAATTTACTGATGTTTTGCATTTTATGGAAGTAGAGAATTCCTCCTAATTAAGAGGTGGCCTCTCCCTCTCATCCATGGCTCCTTGCTAACTCTTCCTGCTCCTACATCTCACAGTCCAGGCTCTCTCCCTACTCTGCCTCCACACACCTCTCCAGTTTTCCCTGGGAATGAAGGCATCCTTCTGAGGTCTGTTAATTCAGAAATTTCAATTCCTGATACTGAAGGGAGCAAAATGGTATTTTTTTCCTCAAATACCAGTGGGTGTTCTCATTCTAGTTAAGTTCCCCTGCTCCCCAGTAAGTGCTGATGCTGCATTTCTCATAAGTTACCTAAACTCATGACATGTCAAAGGGGGAATGCAATTTTTTTTCAAATACTACACATTTGGTACCATATGAGGAAAGTTTATTTATACTATTTACGTGACTTAGGCTATGCTACATTTGAATGAATAATCCTGTTCTAAGAAGCAGTTGGCCAGTTGCAGAGCCTGCTTATATTACAAGGACCATCTTATCAGCTATGAATGACTCTGAAACATCTGGTATGGGAGGAGTCACACCAAGGTAGATTATTTTGTTCCAAACTATCTGCTAACCAGGGATGAGGTTGCATTCAGTTCATCCTTACAATGTAATGTACACATGCATATAAAGATATATGCACACACATATACTCATATATGGATATATGTTTATGCAGATATGTGTACATTAATATTAGATATAGATAAAATATTCAGTGTTTGCTAATTCACGCTGCCTTTTGATTTGGTAAATCTCTGATTGTTGCTTTCATGTCAATAATTACCATGAAATACTTTACCAGTGTTTTCTGAAACTTGCAGTTTCCCTTCTTTCTTGCCACACACCTCCTGGAAACTAGTGTGGCAAAGTAACCTTCTTGGGGCAGTGGCATGTGAGTGACAGTGATGTGTGTCATTTCTGGGTAGAAGCACTTAGATGCTCCTGCAGATTCTTTATGCATGTGCTTCCTGCTGTGATAAATTATAAAGCCTTGTACTGCAATAGTGACATTATAAGATGGTAACATTATGTTGTTGTTGAGTTGCATGATTTATTTACATGGTTTGGCTATCTCACTATGTACTATAATTGGGTAAATAAATAATATTATTTGAGCATTTCAACTAGTTCTGTGAACCTTTCTTTTCTGTGGCCTTTGGGATCTTGCCTGTCAGTGTATTTCAAGGATACCATTGCATCAAGATAATTTACCATATGGCAGGTTTCTTTATAACAGAAAATATTCTAAGTCAGGAATAGTAGACATTATAGCAAACTAGTTTGGCTTTTCTATTGGATGATTATTAATCCTGTTACACAGTGTGTGAAATGTATTTGTAGAAATGCATAGTTATTTTATTTTTCTGAAGTTACCAAAAAAAAAAAAAAAAAAAAAAAAAAGAGTGTTCTGAATACTACAAAGCATCCTCCAGCTCATGCTCTTTAAATAATTTGATATTCAAATAGTTGATGGCTCTTTCATAACCTTGTTTAATGGCCTTCTTTGTGTAATGCATTATGTTAGATAATGTGGAAATTACAAATGTGGAGAAAATATAATCTTTGTCTTCAAAGAGCTGATGTCTAATAGGGCAAGAAATGTTTGTATGAGGTGAAATAGTCCAAAAAATTTACCATGTAAAAGTAGACAGCAATAGAATATAATAGGAAGTTGGCCCTGGCTGGTTGGCTCAGTGGTAGAGCATCAGCCTGGCATGTGGATGTCCTGGTTTGATTCCCAGTCAGGACACACAGGAGAAGTGGCCATTTGCTTCTCTACCTCTCCCCATCTCCCTTCTCCTTATCTCTCTCTTTCCCTCCCACAGCCATTACCTAGTTGGAGCAAGCTGGCCTGGGGTGCTGAGGATGGCACCATGGTCATGTCTCAGGTGCTAAAATAGCTCTATTGCTGAGCAACAGAGCAATGGCCCCAGATGGGCAGAACATCACCTGGTAGCGGGCTTGCCGGGTGGATTCTGGTCAGGGTGCTTGTGGGAGTCTATCTCTCTGCCTCCCTGCTTTTCACTTAGGAAAAATAAAAAGGAATATAATAGGAAGTTAGAGGAGGAATCCAGAAAAGGGGGAGATGTCATTTAGAAAAAGGAAATTTGGAAAGGCTTTATGGATTTAGGAATGGGAGGCATGTGTTAAAGATAAAAAATTGCTAAGGAAAGCCAATTGCCTTCTATGGAAACTGATACAGTGCTATTGTCTTGGAGAGAATTTACCAAGTTGAAAGGTCAATAAAGAAGTTGATTTGCTTTAATTAACTAAATGCAAGGAAACAGAAGTAAATTAAACAATTCTGCTACTATAATAGAATTTATAATTCTATGGTAAAATAAAACACTCACATATATTTTTATTAAGTGAGAGGCATGGAGGCAAAGAGATAGATTCCTACATGTGCCCTGACTGCGATCCACCCACCAAACCCACTAGGTGGCTAAGCTCTGCCCATCTGGGGCCACCACTTCATTGCTCGGCAATCGAGCTATTTTAGTACCTGAGGCAAGGCTATAGTGCCATCTTCAGTGCCCAGGGACAACTTGCTTGAATGAGCCATGGCTGCAGGAGGGTGTGGGGAGAGAGAGAAGGGGAAGGGGAAGGGCTGGAGAAGCAGATGGTTGCTTCTCCTATGTACCCTGACTTGGAGTCGAACCCAGGACCTCCACACACCAGGCTGATGCTCTACTGCTGAGCCAACTCTGAAAGAGCCTGTAAAATATTTAAAAATATGAGTACAAATATCTTTTGGGGAAAAAAGCATATATTGAGAGTGGAATTATTTTCCAAAGAACAAGATTATGTAGCAATTCTTAAAATATGATTTAACTATAAACTTTATATAATACTATATTGTTATTAAGTAAAATAAGACTTATAAAACATTACTGCCAACTCTTTCCAGTCTCATGAATTATGCCACTTTAAATATGACAGGCTCCATCGAAGAAAAAACATATAAATTAATGGTTTTAGAAAACTTGGGAAAATACCAGCATACAATCTTTTAGGATCATCTAGTAATATGGTAACAATGTAATGTTGCTGAAATTTTAGCTATTCTCTTCTTTCTTGTTTAGCTTTTGTTTGACATATTTATTCGCTCTAATGATCTTGGTTTATTGTGAATAGAATAACAAATACTGCTACACACACACACACACCCATATGACATCAATTAAATTATATACACATGTATGTATTTTGGTCAAGTTTCTGAAAAATATTAGGTCTCATCTTGTGCCTCTTTGCCCAAGAAGTCCCTGTGTAATCAAGCAGTGTTCCAAGTCTGTGCCCTGTGCTGTCCAGGGTGCTGAAAAAGGCTCCTTGACCAATGATGAATCCAGCAAAGCACTCTTCCCTGCTGTACACTTGTATACCTACAGAAATCTTAACTACACACCCAAGAAACTGCTATCAATATCTTATAGATGGCTTAGAAATTAAAACCTGTTAGTCCAAGTCTAAAGTCATATCTCAGCTGTACGTGGACTTAAGAACTCATGGAAGATAACCCATTTTAATAAATACATAATAATAGACTGATCTACAAACCAAAATAACAGTTCATTAATTTTTATATAAATATTACCAAAATGACTGTTTACCAAAAGGTAGGTAATCTCTTTTGAGTCTGGAAATACTAATAACTAGCATTTAGTATATACCAGACATTCTTTAAAGTACTTCATATATATTATGTGATATAATAATCACAACCATCCCTATAAAATCAACATTCCTATTGTCTAATAGTTGAGGGACTTTAAATATATAGATAGAGATTGGTAGAACCAGGATTTTTTCCTAGGAACTAGTCAGGTTAGAAACATGGGCCAGAGTACTCATTCATTTCTAATGTATTTTTTTTTGTGCATGTGTATATGCACACATACACTAATAATAAATTCCATTTGACACTTATTTAAATAAAGTTGTAATTGCATATTATTAAGCAGGCTCAGAGAATAGCCTGTCAGGTTCTAAATATCACCTGAGATATCAGTAATTACATGACCTATACAAGTTGCTTTACTTTTTTGCACCTCAGTTTTCCAATCTACAAAATAAAGAAAATAATAATGCTTGCTGGATAAAGTTGTTGTGAGGACTAAATAAACTGATGTATGTAGAGTACTCAGAATAATGTCTGGCACACAATAGAACTCAATAAACATTTGCTATCATTATTTGTATTTTCATGATATTAATTAGGTTGCAAACAGATACTTTGAAAAACCTATCATGTTCAAAAAAATTTTTGTGGCCAAAAGGAATGGTTTAAAGATTTGATTTTCTTTCTTAATGTATTGATTTTATGGTTTAAATAGAAAGGTTTAGCTGTCTTTTATTTCCCATATGAATCTTCTAAACTTGGCCTGTGTAGCTGAGGAAATGAGAAATGATTTAATTACAAATAAAGACATCCAGATACATAGTGTTTTTCATTGTGCAGTTAGTTTACAATATATGGCACTGATAACAATAAAGTAACTATCAGCATTCATATATATATGAACCAAGTCAATTAAGGTTGACAGAAGAATTGATGTTTCTTGGCACATATGATTAGTTATTCATTATAGAGCAACTAAGACCATAAAGAAACCAAACAACCTGGGCTGTTGCCATGATGATGTCGGAAACTGAGACACAATGTATAAATATCCAGCTAGTATTGAATCAGGAATATAAACAAAATGGGAACATTTGGAAATGTTGTAGTGTAACAATCCCTAATTAATGTTGTTTTATTTTAATATTAAAAGTAGTTTAATTCATTTATAAGGTGTTAACATGATTAATAACTTCTTTTAATATCTAGACATGCTATTAAATTTTGGTATGCAAAAAAAAAAAAAAAAGGAAAACACCAAACAAACAAAACCAAAAACAGGGTGTTTAGCCTTAAAATTTCAAGGTCAGGGGAGAGCAAAATAGGTAAACAAATAATGGTAATACTCTATGAGGAATTTTGTAGGAAGCAGAGTGGAAATAAACATGAGGAGAGAGGCATGTGAAGGAGATTTCAGTGAGTATGTAATTTTTTGACCTTCTGGACTAGCATTTTATTAGGAAACACAGTTTAGTGTTTAAGGTGTAGATATAAAGTCAGGTCTGATTTCCATTCTTAATTTTACATTTTATAGTTGTGTGAAATTGAATGAACTCCTTAAGCTTCATTTCATCTATTGTAATGAGTATTAAATGAGATAATGCATACAAAATACTTAACGCAAACTCTAGACTATTCAATGTAATATTTCTATCATGAAAAGTAAGAATTTTCCATGAAAGGGTTATTGAGTGTGAGTGAGTACATTTTAGACACATGGAGTTTATGTAAAGCAAAGATGCAAAGAGAAAGAGAGAGAGAGAGAGAGTATGGCACTTAAGTAAAATGTAAGTGTATGTCGATGAGCAGTAGAAGAATAAACTAGAAAATTAGAAAGAGTCTAGACTTTATTTTGAATATGAGAATTATTTTAATATACATGATGGAATATTTGATTGCCTGGGGAAATGCACACTGACAAAGTCAGTATGAAGATAAGTTTAAAATGAGCCGATATTTAATTAATCACAATAGCATAATTTTCAGAATATAGTAGTATGTGTATATATGAGACTGATAATTTCACAGAAAATTCTTGGGTGTATAAGTATTTGTAGATCATTTGGAACAACTCTGGCTGGAAACTACTGCCAATGGTGCAGAACATGGAAGATTTTGCTCACAGGAATTATGCTGTCAGGTTTGCATTTGAGAAGGGGTGCTGTGTTTATCACTAAAGGATGTGTTATGAAAAGTGGGGGAGAGGGTGAGGCTGTAGTCATAAAATCAATTAGAGACCATTTTAGTGGTTTGGAGAAGGAATATATAGCTGTGTCTTGATAGGAAACAGAAGGTACAACCTGCTGAGATTTTAGTAAAGGAAACAATTACTGAGATATAGATGAAGGTAAAGCAACCAGCAGGTTAGCACTAACAAGAGAGGGAAGCCATTAATACCCTTAAGCTTTACTATCATTACTACTCTTAAGATACCATAAGAACCTGGTTGAGGGCTGGAATCATGGGAGAAGCTGTATTCGTGAAGCAAGGTAGTATTCAAACGAATCATACCCAAGCAGAAGGAATGGGGGAGATATAAACCCAGCACTCTCTCTTCTCAATCTTTAAATCCTTCTGGTGCCTCCAAACCCAACCAAACCAGAAGCCAGAAAGCAAGAAAAACTTCCTGGGACACTGAGAAAAACAAAGGAGAATATAGACTACATCTAGGAAGGCAAACAGAATAACCAGCACAAGATGGGAAGGGTCTAAATGAGGACAATAGCAATGGGTACGGAGAAGGGGGAATAACTACAAAAATTTTTTATAAAGTAGAATCCATAGGACTTGGTGACTATGTCACTTATATCCCACAGAACTCTACTAATACATATGACAGAATATTTGATTGGAAATATGTATATGATGACAGTCACCGTAATATGTCATGTTTTAGAAGAGCTGGCATTTAATCCACACAGAATAATTTGTTTAAAAAAATAGTTGGATGTGTATATATGAGATTTTGATTATTCCCTTGGGGTGCAAGCGAGAGGAAAGCTCTTGTAGTGGTGTTTAGATTTCCTGCTTGAAACCCTGGAAATGTTTACCAGAAAAGGAGTACAAAACCCAGAGCAGGAAAGAAGGAGTTAGAGTTAAGAAAGGAAGTCAATAATTTGCATGAAGTCCATTATTAATACTAAAATTGCTATTTTGTTATACTCTAGTTGCGTTGATCTAGTTCCTGAAGGCTTCAAAGTCAATTTGCTGTACAGTTGCTGTATTCACTTATTTGGAGAAAAGGACAGCATATAGGTCCACAGTGGAGCATAACAATTTCACAACTAGTCATCACTTACTGTGAAAAAATACCTCTGCAGTGAAAATTATCCTCCCACCTGATCAGGACAACTGCAGAGAAAACTCTCCTGCCTAGATGTATGGCTTCAGGGTCTCAGATTCCCTGGCAACAACTACAGAGAGTTTATGAATGTGATTTTAGGAAACTAAACTATAATTTCATAACATTTGACAGTTCTGTTGCACTCAGCAGTGTGCTAAAAAATGGCGTATTGTTTGGCCCAAACATTTTTCTTCTTGTTTGAAGTTGTTTTATTGATGCCACACCCTTAAAAGCATCATTTTCCACCCACGTTTTTTATATTATAAATTACTCTTTAATAAACATCTTTGTGAAACAAATGTTTTCCTCTGTAGCTGTTATTTCTCTATAATAGACTTAACAAAATCAAATCACTACTTCAAA
This sequence comes from Saccopteryx leptura, assembly GCF_036850995.1. NCBI lineage: Eukaryota > Metazoa > Chordata > Mammalia > Chiroptera > Emballonuridae > Saccopteryx > Saccopteryx leptura. The sequence goes on from NC_089503.1 coordinate 223,840,416, forward strand.
GGCTATGGGAATTTCTAAAATATTACATCTGTTACAAGTTACAAAAATCTTTACTTTAAAAATTTTATCTCCATTTTAAACTTGAATTTTAGATGTCAATTTTCACATTTTTTTACAGCTGTTTTTTTATTATATATTATTTTGTGACTTCTCATCTACTGAGGTCTTGATGCTTCTTACTGATTTGTATGAACTCTTTATATTGTATATGCAAGCCATATCTGTTGCAAAGTCAATCCAGTTTATTAAACTTTTATGTGATATTTTTGATATTTAAGAAATTTTGTTACATAATAAAACATATTACTGTTTTTCTTGATTTCTTTCATGCTTATATCTTAAAAATTCCTTTCCTACCAAGATAAGTGCCTATCTTTATATTCTTCGTAATTTAATTTCAATTTATTTTTATAATGTTTAAGACAAATTCTTCCAGACTCATTTTGATTCATAAACCAAATAAAGCAAGTAAGTTAGCCTCTTTGTGCATCAGGTTTGTCTCCTATAAGATGCAAATAATACTAGTGCCTCCCTTAGGGTATTTCTGTGAGGCTAAAGTAAATCCACGTAAAGTGAGTGAAGCAGTGCCTGACACATAGTAGATACTTAGTAAATGTTGACTATTCATATTCACAACTATGTGGCCAAACCCTAAAATTTAGAAATCTCTGAACATTGAAAAAAAATTTTCACAACTCCTGTGGCATAAAATGTGACCTGAACTGACGTGAGGCTTGTTTTATAACACTTGGTGTGAATTGTCAGGTATTTCACTGCAGACTTATTGCTATGTTTGATTTCAGGGTGCTGAACTCTGCAGACCCCAGTGGGGGCATTATATAAAATATTACATTATCTACTCTACATTTTACTAATTAGTCCCTGAATCCAGGCTGTATTAGTAATTAATCAGCTATTAAATGTCAGGAATCATTATCTATATTCTATTATTTTATTTTATCATTGTAATGATTCAATCACATATTCATTCATTCAACCAGTAGTTTTCAGAATTAACCAATAGGTCCTGTTCAGGGTGTTTGGTATGTATCATTAAAGCAGATTAAGTGCTCTTTTTTCTTTAAGATAGCATCTTATTTCTTGAAGACTGTATCAACATGGTGTGTTATGATTAATGAAATAACTTTTGGGGAAGGGTGAGAAATAACACTGTATTAAGGCAGAAGTGGCTCAAGACAAGGTCACAGCCACAAGGTACAGAGATTTGACCCCTAATGATGCTAGCTGGCCGGTGCCACAGACGGCGTGATGGCCGAGACCCAGCACTCCAAACTTGTAAACTTGTGACAGACACAAACTTGGTAGGAAAATAGCCATTCAACCATGAGGAGAGGGGAGGAGTGAGAATTTTGAAGGAAGCATGGGTGTCTGAATTTAAGGTTTTAAATATATTTCTTTTTCTCACCATAAGCACAAAAAAAGTCACTAGTTCAACAAGGTTAAAAAAATGTCTTCAACTTTAATTAGAAGCTTCAGGTTTCTTTTTCTTCCTTTTAAAAATAATTATTTTCCCTGAGTCTTTTGTTTTACTGCATATTGTAAACTTTAAAGAAAAATAGATATACATTTACAAATTTTAATATTTTTAAGAGAACAAAGTACACTAGAATTGCACACCTATCTTGATTTTAAAAACATTAAATAGATTGAGGAAAAAACTTAATTGTATTTTATAGGGGAAAGTGAGGTCCAAAGAAATATAGTGATGGAGTTATAGCAAATGGCAGAACTGGAGTTAGAACCTTTGCAAAGGTTGCTGCCTTTCCACCACTCCATTCTTAACCTTTGTTGGAAAGATCCATGGAGAACAGATCTTCTTTTCTCCCCTTCTCCTCTTCCTTCTTCCTCTTCTTATCCTAGTCACCAAAACCAACTCCATGTAATTGAATGTTTCTTATGTCTGTACAGGACATAGCTCACGAAGCCTTGTTTAGGTTTCTTATAACTATTACTGTACTTTCATATCACAATTAAACTCTACATTCTTTTCTTTCTTTCTTTTATTTTTTTACAGAGACAGAGAGTCAGAGAGAAGGATAGATAGGGACAGACAGACAGGAATGGAGAGAGATGAGAAGCATCAATCATCAGTTTTTTGTTGTGACACCTTAGTTGTTCATTGATAGCTTTCTCATATGTGTCTTGACCGTGGGCCTTCAGCAGACCAAGAAACCCCTTGCTTGAGCCAGCGACCTTGGGTCCAAGCTGGTGAGCTTTTGCTCAAACCAGATGAGCCCGCGCTCAAGCTGGCAACCTCGAGGTCTCAAACCTGGGTCCTCCGCATCCCAGTCCAATGCTCTATCCACTGTGCCACCGCCTGGTCAGGCAACATTCTTTTCTCATTAAATTTTCTCAGGAGAGATAAGACAGATATCATTAAGGTTGTTTTTTTTTTTCTTCTTCTTCCAAATGAGAAAGACAAGGTGGCTTTCATAATAGTTTAAAAGATATAGCCTTGGGAAAGTAGTCTACTGTAAAGATGAAGAACTATGACTCAAAAATTCAGAAAATTATTTCCCTGATGGGAAGATTTCATTTTGCATTGTCTTTAATTCTATACATATAAACGGGCTCAACCAAACTCTTTAAAGTAATTTGAGGGTATATGTTTTATCACAAGATCTTGGTGGAAATATTGAAGGCAGATCGCTCATGTTATTATTATAGGTGAACACCACAAACATTTGCTCAAGAAAAATTCCCACTGAGATGATGAGCAACCGACATATTCTTGGGTAAATCAGCATGTCTACTTTTCAAATAATTTAATTTGGGGAGAAATTGCATACATACATTCTTTCATATGGCTATACATGGAGTTTCCTTTCCTTTCTAGGATTATGTCCATTTCAGGATAACTTTTCCTTATTCATTTCTTTACCTAAAGAAAAGCAGTTCCTCTATGACCACATCTGGGTCATGTTATTATCACTGACCAGCACGATAGATAGAGCAACTGGAAAGTGAGCTTAAGAACATGGGACAGGGTTCCTATCCTGTAAAATAAGGGTGTTTAATGACAGAGGAATGTATTGCAGCCAAAGTCAAAATAACGTTAACATTTAAATCACACGTGTGCTATAAATTATGCCTGCTAACACATCTGATGAATATAAGGATTTAAAATTTTTTTTTACAGTTTATTTTGTGAGAAATTAACACAGAGAGCTAGGTTAGCAGCACAGCTAGAAAGAAGGAAAACTGGTTATCTGTACCTTGTAACCTTTGCACAAATCCATTCAAATAACCCTTGTTAACAGAGTTACTGAACATCAGCCAATTATCAAAAAAGGTAAGATAAAAATGGATTTGGGGAAAAAATCTATACTAAACTCTTCTATTTAAAGAAGCTGTGCCCAGGGAATATTACTTTCTATGATAAAAACATATGGGGCCTTTGAGATACAATATGTGAAATGATTTATTTTCCTTGTTAATATTCACAGTAGGGAAGAAAAGTTTGGTGATGTAGTTTGCCTTCCTAGACCCACTAATGCGTTAACTATACAGAGAACCTAGTTGCTGAGGTGGTCTTTGTCTTTACTTAAACTAGTGGTTTGGTTCGTGTGTGTGTGTGTGTGTGTGTGTGTGTGTGTGTGTGTGTGTGTGTGGCAGAGAGAGACAGAGAGAGGGACAGATAAGGACAAACAAGAAGGGAGAGAGATGAGGATTAATTCTTTGTTGTGGCACCTTAGTTGTTCATTGATTGCTTTCTCATATGTGACTTGATGGGAGTGGGGGAGGCTACAGAAGAGTCAGTGACCCCTTGCTCAAGCCAGCGACCTTAGGCTTCAAACCAGTGACGATGGGGTCATGTCTATGATCCCACTTTCAAGCTAGTGACCCCACGCTCAAGCCCGCACTCAAGCCGGTGACCTTGGGGTTTCAAACCTGGGTTCTCTAAATCCCAGTCCAATGCTCTATCCACTGTGCCACCACCTCATCAAGCTCTTTTTCTTTTCTTTTTTTAAATTTCATTTTACAGTGATCTAGCTCCAAGTTAAAAAATCATTTCAGCTTTTTTTTAAGTCTGAAACTGTTTAAGGATAGATTAGAAATTAAAATTTATTTGGTATCCTGAGATTTGTTTTCTTTGTAAATAATTTTGGAAACATTTCATTAATGGGGATTATGAAAATAATATTCATGATGGTTTAGTAACTGATGTCAGAATTCAGAAAAGTTTACTGTTCATGTCTCCAAAAATAATGTCGATAATTACCATGTTTTCATAGGAAAAATTATCTAAAAGTTGCCAGCATGCTCTTATGAGGGCAGGCTCCATGTGTTTAGGCTAATAGAATAAAATTTTCAATTTGACTTGTCACTAGTTTAGTTGCCTGGACAGTTTTTGTAACCTCTCTAGGTGTCTATTTCTTCCTCATCAAGAGAGGTTAATTAGACAGTTATGTCATGGGGATAATTTTAAAGATCAAATGGGCTAATACATGTAAGCACTTGGCACAGTATCTGGCACATTATAAGAACTTAATGATATTAGTTTTGCTTATTAGTTATTATTTATTAACAGTTAAATTTATAGCTAGGCAAACTTGTTTTTAAAAAGCCACTAGCTATTAATAAATCTATAAATTCAGCTAAAACCAGAGTATAAAATTTTGTATTTTGCGAAAGCCACAAGGAAAACTATTAAAATGTGCCTCTCTTCCCCCCACCAAAACATTCATTGTTCTTGTGAAGAGAATCCTGTATCACTCTGAACACAGTGCAGCAGAGCATCAATAATTGAGGCAGAGTTAATATTTCCACTCTGAATCTTCAATTCCAAGGCTTAATATATTCACCATGTAAACAAGATTAGAAAATGAGTTAGGTTTGTAAGATATGAGTGTAGATACAGTCTTTTTCTAAGAATTGTTACTTTTTCAATGTAACAATTAGATACTTTATTTTAGTTATTTATAGCCACCTATTTGGATAAAAAAATCTTAAAATATTTAAACAGCATGACTTAAAAATTGTACAGATAGAAAAAAGCATGCATTGAAAGTGGGAAATGTCAGTGACACAGGCAAGGATCTTGGTAGGTTTACACACACTGGGAAAGAAGTTCTTGTAGAGATATGGAATATTCACTTTGCTAAGATCAAGGGGCATGGTGAAGGCCACAGCACAGTATTTTTAATTCTCAAACAATGCCAGAAAAACATAACTGAAGACTTTCCATAAGACTAGATATATGAGCACTATGAATGCATTTCATTATCCTTAAAGTAAGAGACATGGAGTTTTTAAAAAAACTTTTTAGTTTTATTAAGATATAGTTGACATAAAACATTGTATAAGTTTAAAGTATACAACATGATACAGGTTTTGCTTTAATCCTTTAGAGGAGTGATTTAAATATAAATGAAAAAGCTAAGGGATACATTTCCTGATCTTTTCAGTAACGTCTAAGCTCCCAGATCTGCTGACTCCCTATGACCTTCGTATCTCCATACTTAGCACATTAGCCCAGAGAATGCTGAAGCACAGCAAGATAAACAGAGGCAATGAAGATAGATGGAGCATCAGACAAGCAATCTAGGAAAGAAGGTTTACGATTGACCTTCTTATATACTTGGAACAGCATCATTAGCGGTTCTAATTACTTTTTACAAGCAATTAGATAATCTATTCTCAAAGATGGTCGTTGCTTACATTACCAAATTCTTATCTCTACTGGATTTTTTTTTCATCTAGTTTATTTCCTAGTTTCCCTGGGTTTTAAAAAAATCATTATTTTGATATTTAAAAATATATACTCATTTATAAAAGTTGTTCATGTGTTTTATGTTTCATTGTACTTTGATTTGGAGGAAAGGATAAGTGACTATCCTTAAAATTAAAAAAAAGTTTTTAAAAATAAAGATTTTAACAAGGATGCTAAATATATCTTTATAATACATATTAGTAATGTATGATATATATTAATGATACCTATAATATTTTAATTTGAAGATAAATAAATGCAAGTTGATACTTTCAGATTTCCTATATTAACTTCTCAACTATGTGCCTGATGGCCTTTTTGATATTTTATTTAAAAAATAATTTATGACCTTTTCCCACACTTAGTTTATTACTTTTTCCTAAGACAAGTCCCAGTGGATCTCACATTTTCATAATGTATTAACAAGCTTATTTAATACAATAACTAGCCTTCAAAATGACCTTTTTATATTGAGTACACCTCTTTGTATTTACAAAGATTAAGGTATTTCTAATTGTGCCCATATTTACAAGAAAAGTCATTTCAAGTTGCTATACTTCTAAAAGATGATGGTGGATGAATCCTCTGGTAGAGTCCCTATGTTCCTACCTAGGCACTCCCAGGTAAGCCTGGCTAACCAGCACTGGCTGGTGGTGTTCTCTGCAATGGTTCTTCCAGGGGTGGTACTGGTAGGTAATCCTGGGAGCCTCGAGAGACTCCTTGAAACAATGATTGATAAGATTGGAATCAGTTATTGAGGTATCTCTAAACAGTGAGAGTTTTTAACATGAAGGCCCTCCCCCCGTTGGATTTCAGCTCTGGGGTGGTGTGTATGTGTCCATTAATACAAGTGGATCTCCTAAAGTACTGAGGCTGTTTGTGTCTATTCCTCTAATAAAACATCTCTTGATATTATGAAGCTAAAAAAGAATTGACATCGCATCTTTTCCAGCTCTTACTGAACCTCTTGCAATCTATATGGTTTCTTCAGTGATGGCAATCCTTGGGTGAGGCTAGGAGGAAGTCACCTCCAGAGTGTCCAGTAGGATTTGGTGAGGAAGAAAGAAGGAAAAAACTAAGGCCACGGATAAATTTCTGCTCTTGGTTTCTAGCTTGGGAGCTGTTGTCTTTTCCGTGTTAGTTTCAACATTGTCGCGTTTCCCCGCTTTTCACCCTCAGACAATATCTTTCTTTCAGATTCTTTTGCCCATAAACAGTATGCGCCTTTCTTCATCGTTTTATCTGCTCATCACTGAGGCTACCATCAGCTCGAGGTCCCAAACTTTCACGGCGAGGCTGGGGCTCTACAGTCTCAGTGGTTCTAGTGATTCTCGTTGCACTGAGGTGTCCATCATTATGCTGGGGCGCATGAGCTGCGGAGAAGTAAAGAAAACTTTCTTTTTGCCCTTACTAAACACCAAGTTAGAAATCTTTGCAGAAGCGACAGACCGCACTTTTCGTCCTGGGCTCTATCCTGACCACGCCCACCCTGCCCACACTCACCCTCTGAGCCACCTTTCCGCAGACCCCTCCACTTGTCCTGTCCTTGACTCCAGTTATCCTGGCCTGGCAGGTTCTGGGTACTCGTGCCTAAAGGCTCTGCTGCCGCCTCCGCCCCGCGCTGTGTTCCCCGCGTGAGCGCTGGATTATTCCAGTCTTTGAGCATGGCAGATTTCCACCAGATGACATCATGGGAGCTGAGTGCCGGCTTCGAGAGGGGACGGAGAAGGGGAGGGGGAGGAGCGGAGGGGAGAGGGCTGGGAAGCAGAGCCAGAGCCGGGCTGTCCGCCACCCAGCTGCACGTCCGCAAGCTTGGGAGGAGCGCTCAGCTCTCTATTGACAAAGGATGGGAGGATGCCTGTGCTCGGGGATGCTCGCTGTGCACAGACCTGCAGCCGCCTGAGCGACTTCGCCCTCCGCCGGTGAGTGATTGCAAAGATCATTCAATTAGACTCGTGGAGAATCCGCACCCTCCTTGGCGGCTTGCCGTCAGGGGGTGCCCGCGTCCTTGACCCCCAGCGGGGCTTGGCGCAGCACTAGACCCGGGAGCCCAGGCAGCAGGTAGCTTTGCCAGGTGGGTCTGCAGAGGAGCGGAGGCTCCTGGCTGGGCTGTGTGATGGGTGCTGGGACCCAACTCCCTGATGGTGAGTTCGCCCCGTAGGCACCGCTCTTGGTGAGTGGAGGCTGTTCCAGTCAGCTGTGTAGGGTAGTTACCTCTCCTGGCCCGCTAGCGCCCGCTGCGCGCGCCAGTCGTTTCTGGTGGATCCCAGTGCGCGGCGCACTGTTTACACCGGCGTGGTACTAGTCTCGGAGCCGCACCCCTCGGAAAGCGCGGAATCGTTGCGAGCCGGGTCACAGGCTCACGAGCTACCGCTGTAGGCTTCAGGAGCCCGGGCACGGATTACCCAGGAAGGGCGCGCGCCGCAGGCCACCGAAGGCAGCCTTTGTCTTGGGTTTTGCTCTGATGCGCTCAGACCCAAGTCAGGCTCTCCGCAACTGTCAAGCCGGATCCAGGTCGCCCGCACCCGCCCACCTGGGCGAGGGATGCCATTGTGTTTTGGCTGCAGGAGGGACTGAGAGCTGAGATTTAAGACACCGGAGAGTCCTGCGCCCATGGGTGAGTGTGGAAGTTATCCAGGTTCATAGAGACCTTCCTGAGCTCCAGGAAGTTAAGTGACCAGTCGAGGCAGATAGACGCCCAAGTTCTGTCCCCAAGCGGTATGAGTGAAAGAGCAAACTTAGGAGACTCATGCTCGCCCCCCCCCCCCCCCCCCCCCCCGGTTATTGAAACGCTTATCTTGAGGATTATTTCTTACTGGTGGATGGAGTTAGAGGTATATCCAGTATATATCACAGTTAGGGAGATCCACGTGTTCCTAGCAATCCCTTTGGTTATTCAGTCAACCCGAAAGGTTTGCTTGCTAAACATTTTTGAGATTTGTGTCCGTTCTATCACAAAGGTTTGTGGGCTTAAGAGAAAAGATTTGGAAGCTGCCCAGTTATCTCAGTTTAGAGTTGTGCTGCGTGTAAGTGCTAGAAAGCCAACAAACCAATATCCGCGCTGCCTCCTTACCTGTCCGTTCGACACTCTTTTTATCAATGAATTCCTTCTGTTTGGGAAGAGTCCAATTTTCAGATCACAGAGAAGTGGCGATGAATCTTGGAGTATTTATTTAAATCTTAGTTTATTTCCAAAAGAAATACTGTGTGGAAAAGATATAAGGAAATGAAAGCTTGCCACTTTGGAGGTCAGTTACTATTTTAGGGGGATTTCATTCATTGCAATCTAAAATACTTAAAATTTTCAGAGCTACAATATTTTCTATTCATGAATTTAGTGTATGATAAATGATAACAGAATACTAAGGAGATTCTCGGTATACAATTTGGATATTCCAGCATATAGCATAATGCTAGGATATAAGAAAGTAACATTGATGGTTATAATTCAAAGTGCATTTTATATTCTTTTTCTTAAAAAGGCTTACTGGTTTTCAGAGCCTTCCCTCCCTCCCTCCCTCCCTCCTTGCTTCCTTCCTTCTTTCCTTCCAAGATTGGTGCTCATAGTAAAGCTTTTCTAAAACAAAAGTGTCAAAGTAAATTATCTTGGTCAATGGCTGCTCCTCTGATAAAGTTGAGGTCTTTTCAGAACAGACAGAATAGAAAATTGGAATGAGAAATGTGGTGGAAGTAAAAAGGAACTGAATGAAAGAATAGAGAGAAGTTATAGTAGATATAAATGGTGGGAGTAAGATGGGTACCAAAGATGTCACATCAATTTTGCTTTTGGAAATGCTCACTGTAGCTTTTACATGCTGTCTGTACTTCTGGGAAGTGTGAAATTATATGTTTGATTGTATTCTGTTATGTTGAGGGTCCAATGACATGACCAAAGGGAGCTTATTTTTATCCAGAATTTCCAGGGCTAGCAGTAACATTTTCTCCTGTGATTCAGAAATAATTTTTTATTTCATTCTTTATTTCCTGACTTTTTATCAGAAAGTGCCTCTACCTGTTTCTTCAAAAGTATTATTATTTTTCTAACTTTATTATACTTATCTCTTTATAGTAAAGCTTTAGAAGTTTATATGAAGGCCTTTAGAGAACTTGTTGCTCAGGTGGGCCGCTTTCCTTCAATATTATAATAACATCTCTTTCTGAAACTAGCCCAGTGAACAGACAGTCTGCTGATGTACTGATGCACCTGACTCAAAAACATACATTTATATAAACTATATATGATCTTAATTAGACAATCAGCCAGCAAAGCAGGATGTATGTGGTATTTAGCTCATGTTTTTTTAAGCAAATATTTTCTTTAACAATAAGATGCTTTACCTCCCCCCATATGTGATAAGTAAAAATGAACTTGAAAGAAAATGGGTTATAGTTCTTGTCTGAAGTCTTTTATTTCAAAAATATTTGTGCAAGAAGGTAAAAAATGTACTTCATTACACACACTCTGGAATATGTAAGGGAAGTCCTGAGAAAGGGTAAGCATCTCTAAATCTGATTTGATGTAGCTGACAGGCGGTTCAATGTTATTTAAAAAACATGAAGTAAAATGATGTCCTTACACTAGAGAATATTCTCACAATGTTCTTTAATATCTTTCACAAATATTTTGGCTATTTTGTTACACAGGATTCTTCATTGGAAAAAATGAGAGGAAGAGAATGAAGTTGCATTATAAGACAAAAACAAAGCTAGGGTATATTGCCATGGGTAGGCAGTAGGGGATGTTTCAAGGTCATGGGAAAGAGTATTGCGTTAGAACACTGAAAGACTTCCAAGAGAAGATTATGTACAAGGAACAAGTTTATACCATTTGGTGACCTCTTGCTTTCATGGTTCCAATCGCTAGATTCGAACAGATGTCCTGTTATACAGCGAAACTCTTTACCTTACTTGAGGCAGAATTGTATCTTGAACTCAATCAGAAGGTTATCTTATGGAATTTTTCCTTGGTGTAATTTAAATTTCAGTTTAAGGATGCTTTGTGGATCAGAAAACATTGTGGTTTTAATTTTTGTGTAGGCCTTTGATAGGGAAATTGGTCAGGAAAACCTTTTTGGTTAAAAGATTTTGATGTCCTGGCTTTTTCTGGAATTATGTTGAGTAAAAGCCAACATTAATGGGATTGTTGAACATATTTAGGAGTGTGATGATATTTTATTCATAAGGTTAAGTAATATTATTAATGGAGTTTTAAAAAATAAAATTAAGGAAAATTTGAGACAAAATCTCTAAAGTTATCCTTTTGTTATATATTAGACACATTTTGCAACTTATTGGACCTCTGTGATATTATTGATTCACTTTCTATTTCCCAGTGTCAGAATGATGAGTACTGGGTAGGAAGTAATGTGTTCTAGCTTTAACTGTGTCATCTAATTGAGGACAGATTGCTGAACCTCTTGAACAGTAGTTTCATTTTACATTAAATAAAGATGATAGTACCTGCCCCGCCTTTCTCATAGGGAATGGTGCTTAATAAATGAGCTATTGCGCAGAAGTGATTTCGAAAATATAGGAAGAACTATCTAACAGATATGATCTATTGGTAATCCTTTAATACCTAAGTATTGTCAGTTAAAGAAGTAAATTTATATAGAGATGACTTTAGTTGTAATTTCTATTTTAAATATTTGGTGTTTTTGATTAGTAGCATTCTTGACAAGAATATTTTATTATAATTTATAAAATTGTTAAGTAGGTTGTTATATACCTTTTTTACTGCAAGTTCCTGGCAACAAATTCTCTCATTTTTTTATGTTTGAGATATTTTTGTACAGCCTCAATTTTTAAAGAATATTTACACTGGGTATAGACTTTTGCTGGCAGTTACTTGCTGTCAACGCTTTAACTTGCTCTTCTTTGGACTCTGGCTGTTCTCTAAGTTGTCAGACTTATTGTTGCTTTGAGGATAATGTGTCTTTGTTTCTCACTAATTTTAAGATTTTTCATTTGTCTTTAGTTTTCTTCAGTTTTATTATGATATTCTTGGTATAGTTTTCTTTTTAATTATTCTTCATGGAGTTTGCAGAGCTTCTTGGATTTGTGGCTAGATATATTTCATCATATGAAATTCACTGGTTAATTCTTGAGCTATAGCTCTCTACTCCGTCTCCTTTGTTTTCCTGAGCCCTCAATGATATATTTAACACATAATTTCTTGGTACCTCAAATGCCACTTATCGTTGTTTCATTCTTTTTTATCCTATCTTTCTCTCTATCCTTGTGTGAATATTTTCCTTTGAACTTTTCTCCCATTTAACTGATAACCTTTTTTTATACTATGTTTATTATGCTGTCTGGCTAATCTGTGGGTTATTACTCTAGCTATTGCATTTTTTTTCCAGTTTTCAAATATGTGTATTTCATTCTTTTCTATGGATACCAATTTATTTATTTACTCCATTTTTCTTCTGTTACTTTGAACATACTAATTAAATTATTTAAAATTTGTTCATTAATGCCAATAATTGGATTACTGTGAATTGCTTTTCAGTATCTCTCTTACTTTTGATTTTTAAATTATGTATAAAAATTGTAAAGGCTTCAAATGATTTATCCAAAGAGCTGTCAGCATTTCTTCTGCTAGGTGGATAAATGGAGTGGTGGTCAGTCAGTGTAATCTGATCAATCATTGAGCTGACTTAATAGACTTCTTCCACTGCAGGGACACCCGAGCTGCCAAGGCAGAGCCTTTCACTGGTGTGTTCACAAGTACTGAACACAGTTCAGATCAAGACTTCTCTGAATCCCATTACTCTTTCCAGAAACTTTCTTCTTAGGGTCTGATTCTCTAATCATATGTACGACTTCAGGCATCAGCTGATGTCATGTGGGTAAAACCAGGCATGTGCCAGCTTGGTGTTTCATTATTTCCTTTTGACTGTGACCTTAGCATCTCTGGGCTTGAATTTTTTTTTATCTTTAGCCCCACAAGACTACCAAAATTTCTGCTGGATTCTCTATCCCATGTTAGTGGTCCTCTGCTAAGGAAAAGAATGTTCTCAGTCTCTTGCTGTGTATTTAGATTGACAAGTGCCCCACTCTCCAGTCCAGGCGGAAAAATTGTCCTCACATATTCAGCTTCCAGCTCTGATGCACCCTCCATCTGGAATCTTATAGCTTCTAGTCTTGGCTTCCTTAGAAGCTCTCCAGTAATTTTTAAGGGAATTTCACCCTTATTTCTGGCTTTTCTAGTTTTTGGTGGTATTGTTGGTCTACTGCGAGTTATACCACCATAACTGTCTGCTCAAATGGGTCATTATTTTACACCCGTTACAAAAATAGGTGCAAGATCATTACTTCATGATAAAACTGGAGTCAGTAGTCCTAGCCTACAGGCTCAGGCATTCCAGCTAACTCTAAACGAATTTGATTTAAAAAAATCACAGAAGTTTTGTTATAGAAAGAGAGCAGATTCTACTGAATCACATTATGTACACCAGTGGTAGTCAACCTGGTCCCTAGCGCCCACTAGTGGGTGTTCCAGCTTTCATAGTGGGCGGTAGTGGAGCAACCAAAGTATAAATAAAAAGATAGATTTAACTATAGTAAGTTGTTTTATAAAGATTTATTCTGCCAAACTTAGTGAAAATCCAACATAAAGTACTTGGTAAGTAATTATTATTATATGCTTTAACTTGCTGTAACTCTGCTTTATAAATTTTATAAAGTAAAGTTACTTCCCTACTTTATAAATCACCATTACTGTGGAACTGGTGGGTCGTTAGAAAATTTTACTACTAACAGATACAAAAGTGGGCGGTAGGTATAAAAAAGTTGACTACCCCTGCACTAGACTGAGACAAGTCTCCAGATGGTGACTATCTCTCAACATGCAGTAGGCAGACTATCTACAGCAAAATCATGGTACATTCTCTAGGATAGAGCACATGTTAGGGCACAAAAATGGTCTCAACAATTTAAGAAGATTGAAATCATATAAAGCATTTTCTCTGATCACAGTGGCATGAAACTAGAAATCCACCACAACAGAAATACTGAAAAATACTCAAACACTAGAAACTAAATAGCATGTTATTAAATAACAAGTGGGTTAACAATGAAATAAAAGAAGAAAATAAAAATTCCTAGAAACAATGATAATGAGCATACAACAACTCAAAATTTATGAGACACAGCAAAAGCAGTGCTGAGAGGGAACTTCATAGCATTTCAGGCATAACTTAAGAAGATAGAAAAAGCTCAAATAAACAACTTAACCCTGCATCTAAAAGAACTAGAAAAAGAACAGCAAGTAAAGCCCAGAGGTAGTAGAAGGAAAGAACTAATAAAGATCAGAGCAGAAATAAATGACATAGAGGCTAAAGAAACAATACAGAGGATCAATGAAACCAGGAGCTGGTTCTTTGAAAAGGTAAACAAGATCGATGAACCTTTAGCCAGACTTACCTAGAAAAAAAGAGAGAGGGCTTAAATAAATAAAATTAGAAATGAGAGTGGAGAAATAAAAACTGACATAATAGAAATACCAAGGATTGTAAGGAAATACTATGAAGAACTGTATGCCAAAAAACTAGACAACCTTTATGAAACGGACAAATTTCTTGAAACATATAATCTTTTAAAAATCAATTTGGAAGAATCAGAAAGCCTAGACCAACCGATTACAACAAATGAGAGCAAAACAGTTATCAAAAAACTCCCAACAAATAAAGCCCTGGGCCAGATGGCTTCACAGGTGAATTCTACCAAATATTCAAAAGGAACTAACGCCTATCCTTCTCAGGCTATTTCAAAAAATTCAAGAGGAAGGAAGATTTCCAAGCTCCTTTATGAGGCAAGCATTATTCTGATTCCAAAACCAGGCAAAGACAACATAAAAAAAGAAAATTATAGGCCAATATCCCTGATGAATTTAGATGCTAAAATCCTCAACAAAATATTAGCAAACCGGATCCAGCAAGATATGAAAAATATTGTACACCATGATCAAGTGGGATTTATTCTGGGGAGGCAAGGCTGGTACAATATTTGCAAATGAATCAATGTGATACATCACATAAACAGAAGGAAGGAGAAAAACTACATGATAATTTCAATAGATGCAGAAAAAGCAGTTGATAAAATCCAGCACCTATTCATGATCAAAACTCTCAGCAAAGTGGGAATACAAGGAACATACCTCCACATCATAAAGGCCATCAATGACAAACCCAGAGCCAACATCATACTCAATGGGCAAAAATTAAAAGCAATCCCCTTAACATTGGGAACAAGGCAGGGGTGCCTCCTTTCACCAGTCTTATTCAACATACTCCTGGAAGTCCTAGGCACAGCAGTCAGATGAGAAGAAGAAATAAAAAGCAACCAAATTGGAAAAGAAGTAAAACTATCATTATTTGCAGATGATATAATATTGTAATTAGAAAACTCTAAAGTCTCAGTCAAAAAACAACTGGATCTGACAAATGAATTCAACAAGGTTACAGGATATAAAATTAATACTCATAAATCATAGGCATTTTTATACACCAACAATGAAATGTCAGAAAGAGAAATTTGGAAACAATCCCCTTCACCATTGGAACCCCAAAAATAAAGTATCTAGGAGCAAATTTAACCAAGGGGATTAAAGACTTGTATTCAGAAAATTATAAAACATTGATAAAAGAAATCAGGGAAGATATAAACAAGTGGAAGCATATACCGTGCTCATGGTTAGGAAGAATAAACATCATTAAAATGTCTATACTACCCAAAGCAATTTATAAATTCATTGCAATACTTATTACACTACCAATGACATACTTCAAAGATATTGAACACACATTCCAAAAATTTATATGGAACCAAAAAGGAACACAAATAGCCTCAACAATCTTGAAAAGGAAAAATAAAGTGGGAAGCATCACACTTCCTGATATCAAGTTATACTACAAGACCATTGTACTCAAAACAGCCTGGTACTGGCATAAGAACAGGCATATAGATCAATGGAACAGAACAGAGAACCCAGAAATAAACCAACATCTTTATAGACAACTGATATTTGATAAGGAGGTAAGAGCATACAATGGAGTAAAGATAGTTTCTTCAACAAATGTTGGGAAAATTAGACAGCCACCTGCAAAAAAATGAAACAAGACCACCAACTTACACCATTCACAAAAACAAACTCAAAATGGATAAAAGACTTACATGTAAGCCGTGAAACAATAAGCATCTTAGAAGAAAACATGGACAGTAAGCACTTCGAGTTCTCTCGCAGCAATACATTTGCTGGTTTATCTCCACGGGCAAGTGAAATAAAAGACAGGATAAACAAATGGGACTATATCAAACTGAAAAGGTTTTGAACAGCCTGACCAGGTGGTAGTGCAATGGATAGAGCATCAGACTGGGATGCAGAGGACCCAGGTTCGAGACCCCCAAGGATGCCAGTTTGAGCGCGGGCTCATCTGGTTTGAGCAAAGTTCACCAGCTTGGACCCAAGGTCTCTGGCTAGAGCATGGGGTTACTCGGTCTGCTGAAGGCTCACAGTCAATGCACATATGAGAAAGCAATCAATGAACAACTAAGGTGTCACAAAGAAGAACAATGATTGATGCTTCTCATCTCTCTCCATTCCTGTCTTTCTCTCTGTCTCTGTAAAAAAAGAAGTATAAGATAAAAAACTTTTGCATAGCTAAAGACAATAAGAACAGAATAAAAACACAAACTACGAGATGACGTCAGAGTAATGGCGGGGTAGGAAGCGATTCCGATAAATCTCCCCCAAAACTCAACAAGATCTTCAACCAGAAACAGAAACACCTATACTTGGAGCCTCCAGATGCCTCGCAATACACCCAAAGGTATGGTCGAGTGAAAAATTGGCTAAATATATAACCAAATCCCGAAGGAAATAGGGAGTAAGAAATGCTCCGCCTTCCTCACTAACCTAAACAGGGTGGCTTTCTCTGGTAACTGTGAATATAGAAACTGAGGCGGGCAAAGGGGGTGAATAGATCCAGGCCACGGCACAAACGGCTGAACCAGGCTGTGGCACGGAGATCCAAGCCGAGGAAAAACTGATCCTGTGGCAACCCGGGCAATACAAGCTAACACTCGCGCCAAACCCAAACAAAGAAAGACAAGCAGGGCGGCCATTTTACCCGGTCTCCTGGTTGGTGCGCAGTTAGTGGGCGAGAGATTTCTTCCTAGGCCCCAAGAGTGGGTGCCCGTGTTGCCCCACGGAGAGGCAGGGTCAGAGGCCTTTCTGTGGGCTGAGGGCAGAGTCTCTGGGCAGCCCCAGCGCCCTGGGAAAGCCACGCACGGGAGGGAGTGAGAACTAATTCCAATGGTGGAAATTTTCCGTGCTGCTGGGGGTTTCACTCAGAGGGAAACGCGGCCGGCCTCATATCCGGGTTTGCGCGCGCAGATAGTGAATGAGAGATTCCTCCGAGTGCCTCGGCAGTGCGCACCCGTGTTATCGCACAGAGGGGCAGAGTCAGGGGCCTCTGTGTGGGCCAAAGCGGAATCTCGGGCCGCCCCAGCGCCTTGCAAAAGCCGCACATGGGGACGGAGGGAGACTCAATTCCAACGCTGCAACTTTTCCCTGCGGTTGGGGGTTTCACTCAGAGCGTGAGACTGCTGGCCGGATATCCTGGTCTGCGCGCGCAGCCAGTGAGTGAGAGTTTCCTCCAAGCGCCCCGGAAGTGGGCGCCCGCCTGTGTTACCGGACAGAGTGGCAGACAGAGCCAGAGGTCTTTGAGTGGGCGGAAAGCCCGCCTGATTATGCTAGCAGCTCTGACTGACTGAGCCTTACCCAGAGCCCTGTGCTGAGTGGAAATAGAGTGGGGAGTTGCCAGCTCTTTGAGCCTCTTACTATCCAGGCAGAGGCAGCAGCAACCCCATCGCTGGTTTATCAGGCTACTAATTGAGGAAGGAAAGACTAGGAGAAAGGCTCCAGGAACACGGACTCTCTCACTGTCGGAGCCTATAAATGCTAATAGCCTCGACTGCCAACAAGACTAAAGCACAATACATGACATTGCCATAGAGACTTATCAACTGCAAACCTCTACCTGAGCGTGCCAAAGGGGCAGAACCCAGAGTACAGAGTCACCGACCAGGAAGAGGGAGAGAAAAGAAAAAGCAAGAAGATAACCTCTCAAAATCAAGAATAATCTGCAGACTTTATAACCTATCCCATTTTATTATATTTGTTCGTTTGTTTCTCTTATCTTCATTCTTGATACTTTTTTTCTTCCTCCAATTTGGCCGATTAACTCTCTGCCGGTCTTACTCTCTCCTCTCCTTGAACTACACTACCCATAAGTGTTACATCTCCCATTATCTTTTCTCTTCTCTTTCTTTCTCTCTATGAGGGTTGCACTCCAAAACCCTTAACTCTCTCTCTCCTTTCTTTTTTCTTCTATTAGTGGTTCCCTCTTTTCTCTCTCTCTCTCTTTCTTTTCTCCCTCTATATTAGCTTCTTCCTTTCTCCTTTACATCTCCTCTCATTCAAACCTCAATAACAAACAAATTATCTTATCTGGGACTCAAACTTATGTTTGTGGCATTTTGGGGGGGTTTTACTTCACCTTTTTAACTCACTAGCAGTGCTCCCATCCCTGGCTTTCCATTTTATCTAGTTCTTATTCCACTAAATACAATAGTAATTTTTTAATTTGTCCCCCCATTTTTCTGTTTTCCTCTTATTCCTCTCATCATAACTCTTAGACAACCAACACCTAAAAGCAAATTATTTTATTCTTGACCCAAATTTTTTCCTTATTTGCTTTTTGTGGGTCCATACGCTTTTTTTTTTTGCCCCTTTATTACTTTTCCCCAATTCAGACCCTCCATCACAGGCATTGTTTGTTATAATTCACAGTTCACCACAAGATTTTCTCAAGAAAGAGGGGAGAGGAGAGGAGAGGAAAAAAGGAGGGGGGGAATTATTTCCTTTTTTAAAAAAATTTTATTTTATTTTATTTTTCTTTATTTCATTATTAATTTTTTTTTAAAAAAACAACTATTTTCGATTTCTTATTTTTTTAATTATTTTTTTAACTTTTTATTCTTTATTAAATCTCATTAATACTATCAACAAAACCACCCTCAGATGCCATTAAGGAAGAGGAAATCGAATATCATGGATACAAAAGAGGTAACACAGCTAGATGAGGAAAAATCTATGGAGAAAAAATTTAATATATTGGAAACCTTGGAGCTAAATGACAGAGAATTCAAGATAGAAATCCTAAAAATCCTCCGAGATATACAAGAAAACACAGAAAGACAATTTAGGGAGCTCAGAAAACAACTCAATGAACACAAAGAATATATGTCCAAGAAAATTGAAACTATAAAAACAAACCAAACAGAGATGAAAAACTCAATTCACAAGCTGAAAAATGAAGTAACAAGCTTAGCTAATAGAACAGGTCAGATAGAAGAGAGGATTAGTGAAATAGAAGACAAGCAACTTGAGGCACAGCAGAGAGAAGAAGAAAGAGACTCAAAAATAAAAAAAAATGAGATAGCCCTACAAGAATTATCTGACTCCATCAAAAAGAATAACATAAGAATAATAGGTATAACAGAGGGAGAAGAGAGAGAAAATGGGATGGAGAACATACTCAAACAAATAATAGATGAGAACTTCCCAAGCCTGTGGAAAGAACTAAAGCCTCAATTTCAAGAAGCAAACAGAACTCCGAGTTTTCTTAATCCCAACAAACCTACTCCAAGGCATATCATAATGAAATTGACACAAACCAACAGCAAAGAAAAAATTCTCAAGGCAGCCAGAGAAAAGAAGAATACAACATATAAAGGAAGGCCCATTAGGTTATCATCAGATTTCTCAGCAGAAACTCTACAAGCTAGAAGAGAGTGGACCCCAATATTTAAAGTCCTGAAAGAGAGGAACTTTCAGCCACGAATACTATAGCCATCAAAGCTATCCTTCAAATATGAAGGAGAAATAAAAACATTCACAGATACAGAAAAGATGAGGGAATTTATCATCAGAAAACCCCCACTCCAGGAATTACTAAAGGGGGTTCTCCAATCAGATACAAAGAAAAAAAAAAAAACAGAGCCACAAGTAAAAGCTCCAAAAAGAACACAATAAAACCAAATTTAAACTGTGACAACAACAAAAAGAAAGAGGGGGAGAAGATGGAGATTAACAGTAGCAAAGGACGATGGAGTGCAAAAGTACTCACAAAATAGATCTCTACAATGAACAGGGTAGGGACCCTTTTCATTACTCAAAGGTAACCACCATTGAAAAAACCACCACAGAAGCACATGAGATAAAAAAGATAGCAACAGAGGAAAGATGTATGGAATACAACCAAATAAAAACAAAAGATAGAAAAACAAAAGAGAAGAATCAAACAAGACACAAAACTAACAGAAAGCAAGATATAAAATGGCAATAGGGAACTCACAAGTATCAATAATTGCACTTAATGTAAATGGATTAAACTCACCAATAAAAAGGCACAGAGTAGCAGAATGGATTAAAAAAGAAAATCCAACTGTATGCTGCCTACAGGAAACTCATCTAAGTAACAAGGATAAAAACAAATTCAAAGTGAAAGGCTGGAAAACAATACTCCAAGCAAATAACATCCAAAAAAAAGCAGGTGTAGCAATACTCATATCGGATAATGCTGACTACAAGACAGGAAAAGTACTCAGAGACAAAAATGGCCATTTCATAATGGCTAAGGGGAAACTGAATCAAGAAGACATAACAATTCTTAATATATATGCACCAAACCAAGGAGCACCAAAATATATAAGACAGCTACTTATTGATCTTAAAACAAAAACTGAAAAAAACACAATAATACTTGGAGACCTCAATACACCGCTGACGGCTCTAGATCAGTCATCCAAACAGAGAATCAACAAAGACATAGTGGCCTTAAACAAAACACTAGAGCACCTGGATATGATAGACATCTACAGGACATTTCATCCCAAAGTGACTGAGTATACATTTTTCTCCAGTGTACATGGATCATTCTCAAGAATTGACCATATGTTGGGCCACAAAAACAACATCAGCAAATTCAGAAAAATTGAAGTTGTACCAAGCATATTTTCTGATCATAAAGCCTTGAAACTAGAATTCAACTGCAAAAAAGAGGAAAAAAATCTCACAAAAATGTGGAAACTAAACAACATACTTCTAAAAAATGAAAGGGTCAAAGAAGAAATAAGTGCAGAGATCAAAAGATATATACAGACTAATGAAAATGACAATACGACATATCAGAATCTATGGGATGCAGCAAAAGCAGTGATAAGAGGGAAGTTCATATCACTTCAGGCATATATGAACAAACAAGAGAGAGCCCAAGTGAACCACTTAACTTCCCACCTTAAGGAACTAGAAAAAGAAGAACAAAGACAACCCAAAACCAGCCGAAGAAAGGAGATAATAAAAATCAGAGCAGAAATAAATGAATTAGAGAACAGAAAAACTATAGAAAAAATTAATAGAACAAGGAGTTGGTTCTTTGAAAAGATCAACAAAATTGACAAACCCTTGGCAAGACTTACCAAGGAAAAAAGAGAAAGAACTCATATAAACAAAATCCAAAATGAAAGAGGAGAAATCACCACAGACACCGTAGATATACAAAGAATTATTGTAGAATACTATGAAAAACTTTATGCCACTAAATTCAACAACCTAGAAAAAATGGATAAATTCCTAGAACAATACAACCTTCCCAGACTGAGTCAAGAAGAAGCAGAAAGCCTAAACAGACCTATCAGTAGAGAAGAAATAGAAAAAACCATTAAAAACCTCCCCAAAAATAAAAGTCCAGGGCCTGGCGGCTATACCAGCGAATTTTATCAAACATTCAAAGAAGACTTGGTTCCTATTCTACTCAAAGTCTTCCAAAAAATTGAAGAAGAAGCAATACTTCCAAACACATTTTATGAGGCCAACATAACCCTCATACCAAAACCAGGCAAGGATGGCACAAAAAAAGAAAACTACAGACCAATATCTCTAATGAATACAGATGCTAAAATACTAAACAAAATACTAGCAAATTGAATACAACAACATATTAAAAAAATAATACATCATGATCAAGTGGGATTCATCCCAGAGTCTCAAGGATGGTTCAACATACGTAAAACGGTTAACGTAATACACCATATCAACAAAACAAAGAACAAAAACCACATGATCTTATCAATAGACGCAGAAAAGGCTTTCAGTAAAATACAACACAATTTTATGTTTAAGACTCTCAACAAAATGGGTATAGAAGGAAAATATCTCAACATGATAAAGGCCATATATGATAAACCATCAGCTAACATCATATTAAATGGCACTAAACTGAAGGCTTTCCCCCTTAAATCAGGAACAAGACAGGGTTGTCCACTCTCTCCACTCTTATTTAATGTGGTACTAGAAGTTCTAGCCAGAGCAATCAGACAAGACAAAGAAATAAAAGGCATCCATATCGGAAAAGAAGAAGTAAAGATATCACTTTTTGCAGATGATATGATCCTATACATCGAAAACCCCAAAGAGTCCACAAAAAGACTACTAGAAACAATAAGCCAATACAGTAAGGTCGCAGGATACAAAATTAACATACAGAAGTCAATAGCCTTTCTATATGCCAACAATGAAACAACTGAGAAGGAACTCAAAAGAATAATCCCCTTCACGATTGCAACAAAAAAAATAAAATACTTAGGAATAAACATAACAAAGAATGTAAAGGACTTATATAATGAAAACTATAAACCATTGTTAAGGGAAATCGAAAAAGATATAATGAGATGGAAGAATATACCTTGTTCTTGGCTAGGAAGAATAAATATAATCAAGATGGCTATATTACCCAAAGCAATATACAAATTTAATGCAATTCCCATCAAACTTCCAATGACGTTTTTTAAAGAAATAGAGCAAAAAATCATCAGATTTATATGGAACTATAAAAAACCCCGAATAGCCAAAGCAATCCTAAAGAAAAAGAATGAAGCTGGGGCATTACAATACCTGACTTCAAACTATATTATAGGGCCACGACAATCAAAACAGCATGGTATTGGCAGAAAAATAGACAATCAGACCAATGGATCAGAATAGAAAGTCCAGAAATAAAACCACATATATATAGTCAAATAATTTTTGATAAAGGGGCCAACAACACACAATGGAGAAAAGAAAGCCTCTTCAATAAATGGTGCTGGGAAAACTGGAAAGCCACATGCAAAAGAATGAAAGTGGACTACAGTTTGTCCCCCTGTACTAAAATTAACTCAAAATGGATCAAAGATCTAAACATAAGACCTGAAACAATTAAGTACATAGAAGAAGACACATGTAGCCCCATGTTTATTGCAGCATTGTTCACAGTGGCCAGGACATGGAAACAACCAAAAAGCCCATCAATAGATGACTGGATAAAGAAGATGTGGCACATATACACTATGGAATACTACTCAGCCATAAGAAATGATGACATCGAACATTTACAGCAAAATGGTGGGATCTTGATAACATGATACGAAGCGAAATAAGTAAATCAGAAAAAACCAGGAACTGTATTATTCCATACGTAGGTGGGACATAATAGTGAAACTAAGAGACATTGATAAGAGTGTGGTGGTTACGGGGGGGAGGGGGGGAATGGGAAAGGGGGTGGGGAGGGGCACAAAGAAAACAAGATAGAAGGTGACAGAGGACAAGCTGACTTTGGGTGATGGGTATGCAACATAATTGAATGACAAGATAACCTGGACTTGTTATCTTTGAATATATGCATCCTGATTTATTGATGTCACCCCATTAAAAAAATAAAATTAAAAAAATTAAAAAAAAACAAACCCACAAACTACACAATGGGAGAACACATTCGACAATACTTCTAATAAGGGGTTAATAACCAAAATTTATAAAGAAGTTGTAAAACTCATTACCAGGAAGATAAACAATCCAATAAAAAAATGGGCAAAAGAAATGAATAGACAACTCTCCAAAGAGGACATACAGATGGCCAATAGGCAGATGAAAAAATGCTCAACATCACTAATCATTAGAGAAATGCAAATTAAAACCACAATGAGATATCATCTCATACCAGTTAGAATGGCGCTCATCAACAAAACAACACAGAATAAGTGCTGGTGAGGATGTGGTGAAAAGGGAACCCTCCTGTACTGCTGGCAGGAAGGCAGACTGGTGCAGACACTGTTGAAAACAGTATGGAGATTCGTCAAAAAATTAAAAATTGAACTGCCTTTTGACCCAGCTATCCTATTTTTAGGAATATACCCCAAGAGCACTATAGCACTGTTTCCAAAGGAGAAATGCACCCCCATGTTTATGGCAGCATTGTTTTTTTTTTTCTTCTTCTTCTTTTTTTTCTGAAGCTGGAAATGGGGAGAGACAGTCAGACAGACTCCCGCATGTGCCCCACCGGGATCCACCCGGCACGCCCACCAGGGGCAACGCTCTGCCCACCAGGGGGCGATGCTCTGCCCCTCCGGGGCGTCGCTCGTTGTGACCAGAGCCACTCTAGTGCCTGGGGCAGAGGCCAAGGAGCCATCCCCAGCGCCCAGGCCATCTTTGCTCCAATGGAGCCTCCGCTGCGGGAGGGGAAGAGAGAGACAGAGAGGAAGGAAGGGGGGTGGAGAAGCAAATGGGCGCTTCTCCTATGTGCCCTGGCCGGTAATCGAACCCGGGTCCCCCGCACGCCAGGCCCATGCTCTACCGCTGAGCCAACCGGCCAGGGCCAGGCAGCATTGTTCACGATAGCGAAGATATGGAAACAGTCCAAGTGACTGTCAGTGGATGAATAGATTAAAAAGCTGTGATATATATATACAATGGAATACTATGGGGCCATGAAAACGAAGGAAATCTTACCTTTTGCAACAACATGGATGGACCTGGAAACTATTATGCTAAGTGAAATAAGCCAGGCAGAAAAAGAAAAATATTATATGACCTCACTCATTTGAGGAATCCAATGAATAATGTGAACTGAGGAACGGAATTAAGACAGAGGAGAGATCAAAAGGACCAGAAGAAAAGAGGATAGAGGAAAAGAGGATGATAGGATGGGATAAACCTGAAAGGAAGGGGGGAAGGTGCTATAGGGAGGGGGGCAAGGGTGATGTTGAGGGAATAAGGGGGAGAGGAGATGCATTCAAGGCAACCCTAGAATCTGAGTAAACACAATAAATTAAAATCAATAAGAAAGGTGACATTGGGATTTTGACGGAGATTGCATCAAATTTGTATATTGCTTTGGGTAATATGGCCATTTTAATTGTATTGATTCTTCCAATCCATGAACATGGAATATTTTTCCATTTCATTGTCTTTTTCAATTTCTTTCAAAAATGTTTTATAGTTTTCAGTATATAGGTCCTTCATATCCTTTGTTAAGTTTATTCCTAGGTACATTATAATTTTGGGTTGTAATTGTAAAAGAAATTATTTTTTTGAGTTTATTTTTTGTAGTTTTGTTGTTGGCATATAGAAATGCAGCAGACTTTTGTATACTGATTTTGTATCCTGCAACTACTATAATGGTTTATTGTTTCTAATAGTATTTTGGTGGAGTCTTTGGGGTTTTCTATATATAGGATCATGTCATCTGCAAAAACTGATACCTTTACTTCTTCTCTCCTGATATGAATGTCTTTTATTTCTTTTTTTAAAATTAATTTTAATGGGGCAACATTGATAAGTCAGGGTACATATGTTCTGAGAGAACATCTCCACATTATTTTGACATTTGGTTATGCTGCATTCCCATCACCCAAAGTCCAATTGTCTTTCGTCACCTTCTAACTGGTTTTCTTTGTGCCTCTCCCCTTCCCCACCCTCCCTCTCCTCCTCCCCACCCCGTAACCACCACACCCTTGTCCACATCTTTGAGTCTCATTTTTATGTCCCACCTATGTATGGAATCATATAGGTCTTAGTTTTTTCTGATTTACTTATTTCGCTCAGATAATGTTATCAAGTTCCATCTATGTTTTTGTAAATGATCAGATGTCATCATTTCTTATGGCTGAGTAGTATTCCATAGTATATATGTACCAAAGCTTTTTAATCCACTCGTCCACTGATGGACACTTGGGCTGTTTCCAGATCTTCGCTATTATGAACAATGCTGCCATAAACATGGGGGTGCATTTCTCCTTTTGAAACAGTGCTATGGTATTCTTGGGGTGTATTCCTAAAAGTGGGATAGCTGGGTCAAAAGGCAGTTTGATTTTTAACTTTTTGAGGAATCTCTATACTGTTTTTCACAGTGGCTGAACCACTCTGCATTCCCACCAGCAATGCAGGAGGGTTCCCTTTTCTCCACATCCTTGCCAGCACTTATTCTGTGTTGTTTTGTTGATGAGTGCCATTCTAACTAGTGTGAGGTGATATCTAATTGTGGTTTTAATTTGCATTTCTCTAATGATTAGTGATGTTGAGCATTTTTTCATCTGCCTGTTGACCATCTGTATGTCCTCTTTGGAGAAGTGTCTATTCATTTCTTTCGCCCATTTTTTGATTGGATTGTCTTCCTGGTATTGAGTTTTACAAGTTCTTTATAAATTTTGGTTATTAACCCCTTATCAGACGTATTGTCAAATGTGTTCTCCCATTGTGTAGTTTGTGTTTTTATTCTGTTCTTATTATCTTTAGCTGTGCAAAAGCTTTTTCGTTTGATATAGTCCCATTTGTTTATCCTGTCTTTTATTTCACTTACCCATGGAGATAAATCAGCAAATATATTGCTGCGAGAGATGTCAGAGAGCTTACTGCCTATGTTTTCTTCTAAGATACTTATGGTTTTATGGCTTACATGTAAGTCTTTTTATCCATTTTGAGTTTATTTTTGTGAATGGTGTAAGTTGGTGGTCTAGTTTCATTTTTTTGCAGGTAGATGTCCAATTTTCCCAACACCATTTGTTGAAGAGGCTGTCTTTACTCCACTGTATGCTCTTACCTCCTTTGTCAAATATCAGTTGTCCATAAAAGTGTGAGTTTATTTCTGGGTTCTCTGTTCTGTTCCATTGATCTGTCTGCCTGTTCTTATGCCAGTACCAGGTTGTTTTGAGTACAATAGCCTTGTAGTATAACTTGATATCCGGAAGTGTAATACCTCCCACTTTATTCTTCTTTTTTAAGATTGCTGAGGCTTTTCGTGTTCTTTTTGGTTCCATATAAATTTTTGAAATATGTGTTCTATATCTTTGACATAAGTCATTGGTATTTTAATTGGTATTTCATTGAATTTATAAATTGCTTTGGG
Source organism: Saccopteryx leptura (assembly GCF_036850995.1). Classification (NCBI taxonomy): domain Eukaryota; kingdom Metazoa; phylum Chordata; class Mammalia; order Chiroptera; family Emballonuridae; genus Saccopteryx; species Saccopteryx leptura. Next base: position 223,867,437 of record NC_089503.1, read on the forward strand.
TAATATAGACATTTTAATGATGTTTATTCTTCCTAACCATGAGTATGGTATATGCTTCCACTTGTTTGTATCTTCCCTGATTTTTTTTTATCAATGTTTTATAATTTTCTAAGTACAAGTCTTAATCTCCCTGGTTAAATTTATTCCTAGGTACTTTATTTTTTTGGTTGCAATGGTGAAGGAGATTGCTTCCTTAATTTCTGTTTCTGACAGTTCATCATTAGTGTATAAAAATCCCTTTGATTTTTGAGAATTAATTTTATATCCTGCCACCTTGCTGAATTCATTTATCAGGTCCAGTAGTTTTTTTTTTAACTGAGACGTTAGGGTTTTCTATATACAATATCATATCATCTGCAAATAATGATAATTTTACTTCTTTTTTTCCAATTTGGATGTCTTTTATTTCTTTTTCTTGTCTGATTGCTGTGGCTAGGACTTCCAGAACTATGTTGAATAAGAGTGGTGAAAGGGGGCACCCTTGCCTTGTGCCTGATCTTAAGGGGATTTTTAAAATTTTTGCCCATTGAGTATGATGTTGGCTGTGGGTTTGTCATAGATGGCCTTTATCATGTTGAGGTATGTTCCTTGTATTCCCATTTTACTGAGAGTTTTGATCATGAATGGGTGCTGGGTTTTATCAAATGCTTTTTCTGCATCTATTGAAATTATCATGTGGTTTTTCTCCTTCCTTTTGTTTATGTGTTGAATTGCATTGATTGATTTGTGAATATTGTACCAGCCTTGTCTTCCAAGAATAATCCCACTTGATCATGGTGTATGAATTTTTTCATATATTGCTGGATCTGGTTTGCTAATATTTTGTGGAGGATTTTAGCATCTAAATTCATCAGGGGTATAATTTTGGCCTATAATTTTCTTTCTTCATGTTGTCTTTGCCTTGTTTTGGAATCAGAATTTGCTCGGCTCATAAAAGTAGCTTGTAAATCTTCCTTCCTCTTGAATTTTTTGAAATAGCTTGAGAAGAATAGGAGATAGTTCTTCTTTGAATATTTGGTAGAATTCACTTGTGAAGCCATCAGACCCAGGACTTTTCTTTGTTGGGAATTTTTAAATAACTGTTTCAATCTCATTTATTGTAATCGGTCTGTTTAGGTTTTCTGATTCTTCCTAATTGATTTTTGGAAGATTATATGTTTCAAGGAATTTGTCCATTTCATCTAGGTTGTCCAGTTTTTTGGCATACAGTTTTTCATAGTATTTTCTTACAATATTTTATATTTCTGTTGTGTCAGTTGTTATTTCTCCACTCTCGTTTCTAATTTTATTTATTTGAGTCCTCTCTCTTTTTTTCTCAGTGAGTCTGGTTAAAGGTTCATTGATCTTGTTTACCTTTTCAAAGAAACAGCTCCTGATTTTATTTATCCTCTGTATTGTTTCTGCAGCCTCTGTGTCATATATTTCCACTCTGATCTTTATTATTTCCCTCCTTCTACTACCTCTGGGCTTTACTTGCTGTTCTTTTTCTAGTTCTTTTAGATGCAAGTTCAAGTTGTTTATTTGAGCTTTTTAGCTTTTTAAGGTATGCCTGTAATGCTATGAACTTTTCTCTCAGGACTGCTTTTGCTGTGTCCCATAAATTTTGAATTGATGTATGCTCATTATCATTCATTTCTAGAATTTTTTTTCTTTCTTCTTTGATCTCTTTGTTAACCCATTCATTATTTAATAACATGGTATCTAGTTTCCAAGTGTTTGAGTATTTTTCAGTTTTTCTATTGTGGTTGATTTCTAATTTTATGCCATTGTGATAAGAGAAAGTGCTCTATATGATTTCAATTTCCTTAAGTTTGTTGTGGCTGTTTTTGTGCCCTAACATGTGATCTATCCTAGCGAATGTACCATGAGCACTTAAAAAGAATGTGTATTCTGCTGCTTTAGGGTGAAAGGTTCTGAATATATCTATTAAATCGAGTTGCTCTAGTGTGTCTTTTAAGACTGCTGTTTCTTTGTTAATTTTCTTTCTTGAGGATCTACTATTGATGTTAATGGGGTATTGAAATCCCCTACTATTATAATATTGCTGTTGATCTTGACCTTTAAATCCATCAAAGTCTGCTTTATATATATATATTTAGGTGCTCCTATATTAGGTGCCTAGATATTAATAATGGTTATATCTTTCTTTTGGATTGCTCCCTTTATCATTATGTAGTGACCTTCTTTATCTCTTACTATAGCCTTTGTTTTAAAGTCCATTTTGTCTGTTATAAGTATTGCTACCCCAGCTTTTTTTTTCATTTCCATTTGCATGAAATATTTTTTCCTTCCTGTTATCTTCAGTCTATGTGCATCTTTTGTTTTAAGGTGTGTCTCTTGTAGTCAGCATATGTTTGGGTCCTATTTTCTTATCCATGCAGCTATTCTATGTCTTTTGATAGGATTATTTAATTCATTTACATTTAAGGTTACTATTGATATGTAGTTATTTATTGCCATTTTATTCTTTAAAACTGTATTCCTTTTTTGCTATGTTCTTTTCCCCTTCGATCTTTTTACAACAGGCCCCTTAGCATTCTTGCAGCCTTGGTTTGGTTGTAGTGAATTCCTTGAGTTCTTTTTTTGTCTGGAAAGCTTTTTATTTCTCCTTCAATTTTAAACAATAGCCTTGTTGAATATAGTAGTCTTGGTTGTAAGCTCTAGTTCTGCATTACTTTGAATATTTCTTGCCATTCCCTTCTAGCCTCAAGTGTTTCTGTTGAGAAGTCGGAAGTCATCCTTATGGGGACTCCTTTGTAGGTGATAGCCTTTTTTTCTCTAGCAGCTTTTAATATTTTTTCTTTATCACTTAGCTTTGATATTTCAATTATGATGTGTCTTGGTGTAGATTTCTTTGGGTTTCTCTTTAATGGAGTTTTCTGTGCTTCTTGAACTTGTGAGATGTTTTCCTGCCTTAATTGAGGGCAGTTTTCAGCTATGGTATGTTTGAACAAAGTATCTATCCTTTGTTCTTTCTTTTCTTCTTCAGGAATCCCTATGATGCAGATTTTATTTCTCTTCATGTTATCACAGAGCTCTCTTAGAGTTTCCTCAGACTTTTTGAGTCTCTTTTCTTTTTTCTGCTCCACTTCTGTGCCTCCATTTTTCTTGTCCTCTAACTTGCTGATTCAATTCTCAGCTTCATCCATCTGCTTTTAATTTTTTCCATTGTTGTTTTCATTTCTGATATTGTATTTGTCATTTCTGACTGATTCTTTTTTATTATTTCAATGTCCTTTGTTATATTTGCTCTCTCTTTATTTAGGTGTTCTTAATGACCATCTATCTATTGTTGTAAGATCTTTGAGCATCCGAACAATTGTTCTTTTAAACTCTGCATCTGGTAATTTGGTTATTTCTGGCTCATTCAGGTCCTTTTCTGGGGATTTCTCTTGATTCATTTGTGTTGCATTTCTCTGCTTTCTCATTTTATCTGTGTAAAAGAAGGTTTTGTCCACTGGTATCCACTGATTGTGGCCTCTGTGTTCCCTAGGTGTGGTCTGTCTGTAGGCCCGCCACCCCCTCTGCTGCTGCTGCTTAGGTCGTTCGGGTATGGGTGTTGCTGGTGCCAGTCCACTGGGGCTGTTGCTGTGATTTCTGCCTCTTCTTCATGGTAGGGGCTGTGATCACATGCTCAGGTGTACAAGCCTTGGTGGCTTCGGCCTTCACTCCACCCCCGTGGGTGGGGTTATGCTCGTCCCTGAGGGCAGGGGTGAGCACCTTTGCTCAGCCGTTGTTCTCTGCCTGATTCTGGGCTTTCACCCAGCCCCTGCAGGAGGAGCCCTGTCACAGGATGAAGCTGCAAGCCTTGGCTCCATGGGCCAGGCGGGGCTGTGTGTCCATGCTCAGACTCTGTCTGTTCTGGGTTTTTTGCTCCACCCCCATGGGAGGAGCTTGCTCCTTTGTCAGGCCACAAGCCTTAGTTCTGTGGGTGAGGCTGCGCTCTTGTGCCCTTGCTCAAGTACGGGTCTCCGCCCCTTCCGGGGCTCTTGCCCTTTCCCCACAGGCTGAACTGCTGGCGGCCAGCAGCTGGGCTTGACCACTTTCATGCATCCCCTCTTCTCTAGCTGGGCAAGACCGAACTCACACCTGGGCCTCAGTTGTGGCCAGCCAGCTTCGCCTTTGCCGACAGAACTGTGCTTCCGCGTCCCGCCACCCACCCTCAGGTGAGCTCTCAGCCCTGTGGGTGGGGGTGCTGCAGCTCAGACCCTAAGACTCACTACTATAATCCCGGAAGTGACTCTGCTCTAAGTACTGTGGGAGAGCTTGTTTGGCTTGTGTCCTGCTTTCCTTTGCTGGTATTGCTGTTTCCAGGGGAAATATTCACTTCAGATTTGGGGAGTGACTCATCCCAGGGGTTAGGGTGGCTGTCTCTCAAAGTGTTTCTCCCTGTGCCTCCTAGATTACACTAGCTTCCCACTGCTCCAGTCCTCTCCTCTCTCCCCATTTCCCGGAGCCCCGGGTGAGTGGTTGTGAGAGAGGTTTTCTGCGCAGTTCCTTTAAGAAGAATCCTGGGTCTGAGAAATCAGTCTCTTTCTCACAAACAGTATCCTGACTTGTTTCCAGTTAAATACTGTCCATACGCCTCTTCTAGGCTCTGGGGCTGCAGGCTGGGGCTTTGTTCCTGGGGCTCAGGATCCTCCCCTCTTTGCTAAACTCATTTCCCACCACGCAAGTCTCTCTGGGCTGCTGTTCACTCCGGGGAGCTGGGCAGCCCTCTCTGTGTTTCTGCTTTTCCTACCAGTCTCAGTGTGGCTTCTTCAGTGTCCCTTGGTTGAAGAGTTCTCTTAGTTTAGTCCAAAGTTGGTTTATCCAGATGATGGTTCTTAAAATTAAGTTGTAATCCACTTTGGTTCTGGGAGGTGGAAGTTGGTACATCTGCCTACTCCATCACCATCTTGTCACCTCGGATGTCTTTTATTTCTTTCTCTTGTCTGATCACTCTGGCTAAAACTTCCCAAACTATGTTGAATGAAAGTAAAGAAAATGGGCAGCCTTGTCTTGTTCCTGATTTTAGAGGGAAAGCCTTCATTTTTTCACTCTTTAGTATGATATTAGCTGATGCTTTGTGATATATGGCCTTTATTATGTTGAGGTACTTTTTTATTTATTCTGTTTTTATTTTTTTAAACACAAAGGGATGCTGTATTTTATTGAATAATTTTTCTGCATCTATTGATAGGATCATATGATTTTTATTTTTGTTGATGTGGCATATTGTGTTGATTGATTTCTGTATGTTGAACTATTCTTGTGCTCCTGGGATGAGTACCACCACTTGATTATGGTGTATTATTTTCTTAAGTGTTGTTGTATTCAATTTGCTAGTATTTTGTTTAGGATTTTTGCATCTGTATTCATTAATGATATTGGTTTGTAGTTTTATTGTTTTGTTTTCCTTGCCTGATTTTGGTATTAGGGTTATGTTGACCTCATAAAATATGTCAGGGAGTATTGCTTCTTCTTCTATTTTATGGAAGAATTTGAGAATAATAGATACCAAATATAGCTATGGTATTCAATTTCTTCTTCCTTGATGGCATTTGAAAGTGTTATTGTTAAGAACCCTATAAAAAATTGAAAAGTTAAATAAGAATACAATAATAATATAAAAATTTAAAACATTATGACAAGTAATTAAGAAAAACCTCAGGAAAGAATATCAAAAGCAAAGAAAAATATCAAAAACAAAACACCTTTAAAAATAAGAATAAAAATATAAAATTAAAAAAAATTGAATTCAAAAATGAAAAGGAAAAAGGAATAAGAATAAAAATATTTTTAAAAAAGGAAAAAAGTATGGGGGGAACAATAAATTTGGTTTTTTTTCAGATGTCTCTGTATTACAACTTTTAGCTCTGTGAAGTTTCTGGGCTGTCTGCTGAGATGTTGCTGTTGCAATGATGTAGGTGTGGCTGCAGTTGCGTTGATGGTGGGGCATGTTGTGAGGGCTTCATGGCTCTAACAATGGTGGTCTCAGGTTTATTGGCGCTCCTTTCCATGTCTCAACAGACCTGGGGACTGGACATGGAGCACCTCTGTTCTTCAGGGGAGAGAATGGCTCTGGAGAGCTAGCTGTGGGGTTTATCTCTGCCACTGTCTGTATCCACATGTGGAAGGAAGTGGGATCTGGGAGGTTGGGGACCACACTTGAGTTTTCTCTGTCTCTGTCAATGCGGGCTATGCGCAGACCAGGGGAACACTGGCTGTGACCCCACAGTCTGGCCACTTTATCTTCCCCTCTGCCCCTCTGTCTCACTGCTGTTCCTGGCAGAAGGAGACCCAGTCACTCCAGGTTTCCCTCTCTATAACCCTTAGACAAAATCCAGAGAGAACAAGCAGTCCAACAGAGAAAAAAAAACCCCAGTCACTCCAAGTTTGTCTTCTCTCCTTTCCTCTTCAAAGCCCACTGCAATTGAGTTTTATCTTCCACCCCTTTTTCACCTTGTCCCACCTTCAATCCATTCTGTGCATGGTTATTTCAGGTATGTCTGCTAGCCCAGCTGGGGTTCCTTCACTGCATTATAGTTCTTCAATTTGTTGAAGTTTAAGGGAGAGATCAGGAGTATCATGTCACCATTATTCCTTGTGTATCTCTCAGCTTCTTTTCTAATTGGTATATGACTGATACTCAGAAGAATATGTTTCTTCTAGAAGAAATGTCACAAACTGTGGTCAGTTGTTTTAAAAATGTCTTTAACTTAACATATATTGTTAAAACCTAAGTTAACTGTATATGGATTAGCCTGGGATTTTTGATGAATATGTCTAGTGATGGATGGATACTAAAGGTGAACTAAATATCTATATAATGCCACTTTAAAGTGGTTATGTATTTCAGATAACATATCAGAAACCTCTGATTTTTGGGAATGCAATCAAGTGGAATCTGGAGAATGCCTAGAATGGACTCTTTTGCCTGCCTTCCAGTCAGTGTCCTATGGTTCATTAGGAAATTCATTGGAGCTTGGTGGGAGTGGTAAACTTGGTACCATATGAGGCATTTAAAGTTCTGTATATTTAAGTAGTTTTGCATTGTCATAAATTTTATGTACTTTTAGTAGTTATCTGTTAACTTTAAGGGTGGTAGAATTGTAGGTAGTCTTTTTAATTTAAAAGCATTTCAACTAAAATTCTATTTGAGATTGATTTTAATAGTGTACCACTTTAGAAAGAGTCTATATAGATACTATTGAGGCAAGGTTCACAGCCACATTTAATCACTCAGTCCCAAGTTAGTTCTTGTAGTACTTAGGTTTTAATAAAATTGAATTGCCTAGGTACTCACACAAGTTCTGCTAATTTCTCCCAAGTTTCAAACTCAGGGTGCTAGAGAGAAATTATTTTTCACTAGAGATACCTTTTCTTAGGCAGTTCTTAGCAATTTGCCTTAATAAAACCCAAAGTTATATTTCAGATATAATGTGAAATTACTTTAAGATTTAGCATAATATATAATAGTTCTTGCCAACTTTCTCTCTTTTTAATGAGATAACTTGGCTTATTTTTCTAGGTTACTTTTAACTTAGTTTTTTATGAAATCTCTTAATCCTGTGAATATGTCTAATTTTAAAAACATTTAGTAAATAAATGATAAGCCAGTATTTGTTCAGTAATTATTATGAAAGAAAGATTTGTGCCATAAGTTAAATAGAAGTAGGGAAATCAGTTGGGCAGATTTGTAAAATATTGCATAACCAGTATAAAAGATAAAGTCTGGGATTTAAAAAAAATTGCTCTTTTATGATATTCACGGTAGAAGATAACCACCCTTAGAAAAACAAACTCAGACAAAAATCCCCTCTTTCATTTTTTATAGACCAAAGTTAGAAAACAGGTCTTAAAAGCAGTGATGATAGATACTGTTTCCATTGACTTCGTTATGAAAGTGAATTGTAATTGTCAGTTTGTAGGCATTATTAAAAACCATGTAAAAATGTTAAAATTTTCCATCACACATTACCCAAGTAACCCCCCACAAAACACCCCAGAATATTTTGGAGACATGTAAAAGGGATCTTAATTATTAGAAGTCTAATTACAATAATCTGTTTTTCTTTAAAAAATATAAGGGGAGTTTTTCAAAATATTGATAGTGGTTGTAGGACTATGGTGAATTTATTACTCTTACATTATTTTCTAAATTTTTATAAGTATGATTTATTTTCTCAGTAACGTAATTAAATACTTCTTGAACAAAAAAATAATATCTGAAGCAAAACTGCAAAATGATAACTTCTGTTAAGTCTAAATAGTTTTTAAAAATTTATTTATTTATTTATTTATTTAGTATTGTTCTGAAGTGAGAAGCAGGGTAGCAGAGAGACAGACTCCTGCATGTGCCCGACTGGGATCAACCCAGTAAGCCCACTAGGGGGTGTTGCTCTGTTGCAACCGGAGCCATTCTAGCATCTGAGGCAGAGGCCATAGAGCCATCCTCAGCGCCCAGGCCAACTTTGCTCCAATGGAGCCTTGGTTGTGAAAGGGGAAGAGAGATAGAGAGAAAGGATAGCGAGAAGGGTGACAAAGCAGGTAATTGAACCTGGCTGGTAATTGAACCTGGGACATCCACATGCCAGGCCAGTGCTCTACCACTGAGCCAAACAGCCAGGGCCTAAATAGTTTTTTATGATTGTTTAGTTTTTAATAATTTTCTGCATGTATATATATTTAATGATGAAATTATATATGCAGAAAATCATAAGAAAGGAATCTTCTATTTAATGCTAAGTTACAGTCTATGAAGGTACATCTACTGCAAAAATTTCTTTGAATAATTTGCCTCTCAATAGTATAAGAGATAACATGAGTTTGGCTGTTTCTTATTGGGATCCAAGAAATAATGTTTGTTTTAAATAAGTTGCTTAAAAGAAATTGTTGATTATCCTCATTAAGTTGTCCTAACAAGCTAAAAGTACAGTTAATAGTACCAAATTTTACTTTTATGTGTTATCGTGAAGAGTAAAGAGTAATCTGCATTCCCCTTTATTCCCCCTGCCCCCATTTTAAAAAATGGTGGTATCAGGTGTGTAGATTACAGACTCTGAACTCACAAATCCCATAGTTCATTCATCATGGTCTACTCTCCACAGCTGTGGTGTGAATTTGATCAGTGTGCTTTATACCATGTCGGTGCTAGGGGGTGATCTATTCTTTTAGAGATGGAATTCTTTTTATGTTAGTTCTTCCTCAATGAGAGAAAATTATTATACTTTAATTATTTACTTTACTTAGGGAAATATTTTTTCTTATAAATAAGTTTTTAAAGTAGATTTTAAACAAAAAGACTCAGTTTTCCTGTTAGAGGAATAGGATAAATCATAGTTTGTAAAAGCCCAGATTCTAAGCCTTATACAGCTATGTTGAAATTCCCACTCACTATTGAGGTGACAAACTGGTCAAATATCCCTTTGAAATAGGGACTTCATTGCCTTCAGGTATGTGTGCTGGAGTGGAATTGCTAGCTCATATGATAGTTCCATTTTTTTTTAAATTAAGTGAGAGACGGGGAGGCAGAGAGACAGACTCCCTTATATATCCTGACCAGGATCTACCCAGCAAGCCCCCTATGAGGTGATGCTCTGTCCAGCCCATATTGGGCTGTTGCTCCATTGCTTGGCAACCAAGCTATTTTAGCACCTGAGGTGAGGCCACGGTGCCATCCTCAAATAAACCATGGCTTATGGAAGGGGGTTGAGAGAGGGGGGAGAGGGTGAGGTGTATGGGGAGGGGTGGATAGCAGATGGTTGCTTTTCCTGTGTGCCTTGACTGGGAATCAAACCCAGGACTTCCTTCCATATGCCAGGCTGACACTCTACAGCTGAGCCAACCAGCCAGGGCCTATTTTAAATTTTTTTTGCGGAACCTATGTACTGTTTTATATATTGGCTGTACCTGTTTATATTCCCACCAAGAGTATACCAGTATTTCCTCTCTTCCACATCCTCATCAGTACTTGCTAGCTCTTATCTTTTTGATAGTAGCCATCCTAACAGGTGTGAGGTGATAGATACCACATTGTGGTTTTGATTTACATTTCCCTAGTTAGTGATGTTGAGCACCATTTCTTGTACCTATTGGCCATTTGTATATCTTTGGGAAAATGTGCTTTCAGCTGCTCTGACCAATTTTTAATGGGATTATTTGGATTTTTGTTATTGAGTTTTATGTGTTTCTTCTGTATTTTGGAGGTTCACCTCTTATCAGATAGATTGTTTGAAAATATTTTTTCCTATTCTGCAGGTTGCTTTTTATTTTATTGGTTGTATCTTTTGCTGTGTAGAAGCCTTTAGTTTAATATATCCTTACTGGTTGATTTTGGCTTTTGATGTCACATCTAAAAATTCATTTCCAAGACCAATGTCAATGAACTTTTCCCCTGTTTTTGTCTGAAGAGTTTTACAGTTTCAGATCTCACATTCTAGCCTATAATTCATTATAAGTTAATTTTTGAAAGTGATATGTGAAAAAGGTCAATTTCATTAATCAAGAAAAAAGAGTGAAGACTCAAATAAAATTAGAAATGGAAAAGGAAGCATTACAACTGATACCACAGAAATGCAAAGGAACATAGGAATAGTTTTGGGACCCTGGAATCCTCTCTCAAAAATAAAATTAATTAATGTTGGTTTAAATTATTTTCATATGTTACAATATTTACATTTTCTTAACTCTAAGAAGAAAGAAAATTGGTTTATCTTAAAAAAAAACAAACAAACCTGGTTTCTGCTCTCATTACTTCTCAGATTCAGTCCATATTTAGTAAATGTTTTATTGTACATTAGGAAATATTCTTTCTTGCACTATTTATTGGTTGGTAAAAGTTTGCCACATATAAGTTTGAAACAGAATGAAACACATGCATGGTTTTTGTAAGCTAAATGGTTTTCTTGTAGGATTTACTGTTAATTGGCCTTTTACCTCCTAGAGTATTGGATTCTTAGGGACTCTGGCAATTGTGTATGCAACAAGAGTCTATAGATCCTAATTAGGAATTTTTTAGGTGCTGTGAGAAACACAGTCATATTTTACAGAAAACACATTTCCAGAAAACAACTGGAACAAAAATGAGGCAGTCTGGTAGGATTATAAATGAGATATATAAATGAGAAGTTGGAACAAAGGAACAGCCATTTGCAGATGATACTATTAGTAGATGAGTTTCTAGCCACAGCAAAAGTGTATGTCTCTATTGCTCACCAACTGTGTTAAGTGTTATACAAACTCCCTGTCATTTTATATCTCTGATATTTTCTTCCCCTGTCTCAACTGGCTAGATTTTGATAAATCACAAATAACTTTAAATTTTAACTAGTTTTTACTTTGTGTTATGAAAGAAAATTTCTGACCTTCTCTGGGAAGCAAAATGTGACTGGTTTCCCATCCAATCAGTTTTAGGTGTCTGTGTGTTAATCAACTGGTAAAAGGCCACTGATGGAGCTAGAGCTTCTTATAGCTCCTGTGTAGCTTTAACCTCCATTCACAAAAAAACAGACTCCCTGAACTCATGCCCTTCTGACATCAGCAGTAGTAAAAACATTATTGTTCATTTAGATTCTTCTGGTGTGGAATACACCACTGTTTTCTTCTAATAGTTCAGATAATGGAGAGTTGACCATTTTAAAACAAAATAGAACTCTTGGCATGTGTTTTCAGGATTATATGTTTTAAAGTATATGTATCTCTGTCTTAGATAATCACACACTTAAATGTCCTTAGGTTTTAGATACCATTCATTGCTCCATAGAAAGGTTTTTTATATAAGCCATTGTTAAAAATTGTTCACTTACTATATCTTTTACTTTTCAATCCCAGGCATACTTAACTTAAACTACATTATTTGATAATAAAGCCCTTAGGTGTTTACCAATGTGGAAAAATCCTAGAATTCTACAAATGCTTAATGTACACATGAGTTTTTGGGTGCCTCAAACACTCTGGATTTATGCTAATGCTTTTGGGCCAAATAGGTAGAAATACGTGATTAAAATTCTTAGTCTTCATTTTGTTAATGAAATTAACCTACATGTTCTATAGAATTATAGTACAGTATTTTGTATATACTTTCAAAATCTATTTCAAACTTTGTATACATTAGAGGCTAAGTTCTGCCTCAGTAAGTTACCTTTTTAAATTGTACATGTCTCAAAGGAAAACCTCAGAAGACATGGCAAGGGTTAATGCTTAGATATGCTACAATAAACCTTCATGGTGAAGGATTCTTTTGGATATATTCAACTCCCATCAAAAAATAGCTTCCCTGAGGGTGTATTGAAACACAGGCAAAACTCATAGTCATATGAATGTCTACAAACATGAGAGAATGACAGTGGCATGTTTAAGGTGGAGGGGGGGGGAGGGATGGACGGAGAGAATGATTAAAGGGGTCTGTTTGCCCTCAGGCATCGAAGCCCAATCAAACAGGAACCGGAGTTTGCAGCTAAGAACGTTAAGACTTATTATTTGAGGAAATGGTGCCACACCCAGAGTCACAGGTGAGCTTGTACTCAAAGACCTGGCTCTCCAGTGGCTTTCAGGGGATAGGTGATATAGGGGGAAAATCCTTGATCTTTGTAGCTAAAGGAGTTGGGGTCCTGGGCTTTACTGATTGGTTGTAGCCAGGGTGGGGAGTAGTTGATCATTGTGTTGGTTCCTGACGACAGACATGGCAGTGTTTTGTCTGATTTAATAAAAGTGTGGTCCATAGGGTCATTTTGCTTTCATGGGCCTGGTCTGAAACACAACTGAAGTTCAGATATTACCTTGAGCTTAACAGAAACTCCGTTTCTGTGGTTAACAGACCTGAGTCTTTGTTCTCCAGACAGTTTAATGCTGACCAGTATATAAAGTCCTAAGGGCTTAAGGATTAAGGAAGGGAGTGGACTGAAAGAAAGGAGAAAGAGTTGTAGTAAAAAAATGGGTATTCTGTGCATATTACATTCCCAGAGAAGTAGTAGTTTAAGTAAATACTAAAGATATTTTATAGTGTCCCTAATGGAGGGACACCAACTCCTTTATAGATTTATATTTTACCACCCCATATATTAGCAAACTAGGAAGAGTGACACCAGATGGAGTTCAAGGCAGGTGGTGGTTGATGGAGGATCTAATTTAATTTGAATTTTGAATAACAGTAGATATAAGAGAATAAGTAGGTTCTTGTAATTAATATCAAAGTTTGGCTTTAAGGAAGTGCCCTATTTTGGAAAGCAATTATGGAACATAGAATATTGTAGGAAAGAGAAGAGAGTTAGATAATAAAACATCAGAAGACGAAGAAGATCCGGTCAGGACTAAAATGGGTATGTTTCAGCTGTGTTTAGCCAAGTGCTTCACCCATCCTTTTGTGGAGGAATTTCATTAAGACCAAAATGCATACCTATCATTAGCTTTATAAAAAATTTATTTTTTTTCATTTACAGTTTGCATTCAGTATTATTCTGTATTAGTTTCGGATGTCATTAGGTTCATTTCATATGTGTTTGTGTAAGATAACTAATTTGTCGATAAACCATGTACATACGGTTTACTACCAGTTGTGGGTTCAGGTATCCTTCCACGGAGTATTTCTGTTATTGTAAAATCCAGACTTAGAAAAACCCTTTCAGGTATTATCATAAATATGTATATATTGTTGCAATTAAAATTTTGGTTCCCATGGCGGGGAGAACATGCAGAGGGCCACTCACTGTACTCATTCTCCAAGCACATTCATGGACGACCTGAATCAGAATCTTTTAGAAGGGCTAATAAAATGCAGAACCCCACTTCAGGCCAGCTCTTTGGGTGGAGTTGAGAAATTTACATTTAACCAATTCTCTAGGTGATACGTATGTACAACAAACCACAACATTATAGAATGCTATTAGAATAAAGCCTATTCCTATCAGAGTATGAACACATACCACCAATAAAATTGGCATTTTATTTTGTCTCATTTTTGTTGGAGCATGTCTCCCTCATACCATTTTAAAGTGCAGAAATAATAGATCTACAAATACCAGAAATGTTTGCTATGGATTCTTTGGAAATGAAGACTTCCCCTTTCCTCACTCAACAGGGGGCCAGATGCGTGAGAAGCCATTTTGCCCTGGGAAGTATTACAAGCAGCCACCTGCTGTGTTAAACATATTACAAAACCTGGGGGGGAAAATAACAGATTTTTTTTTTTTTTGTGGATAAAGCTAGAAGCTTTTGTCTTGCAGATAAAGCCAGTGGAAGGAAAGCCAGTGTCTGTGGGTTACAAAGTCTTCATTATGATGCTGTTAATGATTACACAAGGACAATTAATGACCTGAGTTAGGCTAAGTGTTGCAACAGGTGCCTAACATTTGGCTGGAATGATCTTTTGAAATTGTCCTGGCCATTGTGCTCATCTTGGCTAGCTACTACAACATGACACTGTGATATAGTGTCATTTTTAACTTTAAAAAATGAGTGGTTTTCATATTTTGGTGTGAATCACCTCTCCTGTAGAACTGCTGAAAGTCTAATTTTGGGCTCACTGTCAGAGATTCCAACAGTTTCAATGAGAACAGTCTATCATTTTCTTAGTGGCCTGTGTTTCCCAGAGAGATGGACTTACATGTGTTAGTAAATGTAAGCACATATAATACAGCTTTATTGGGACTTTTGAAGATATTTTTAAAAACTGGACATTGTTACAGCAAATAACTCATTACAATGAAAAAAAAAAGCTCTAGAGGATGCCTCATTTGTTTCATACCAGCATAAAAATAATTTGAATATTCTATAGTGTATACAGTTGGTTAAACTGTATATTCACCTTATTATAATAGAATATAGACTATAGACATCATGATTTACTGACTGCCTGTCATGAGTAAGTACCGCAGATGAGCTTACTTGGACAACATGCACTTTAGATAATCTTTCTTCTCAACAGAAGAAGGAGCTGAGGGGTCTGTCTTGGCATGTGACAGAAGTTGCAGCTTAATTGAAGGGCCTCACTTCAGACAGACCTACTGAATTTTGTTTAGCACTTCTTACTGTGTCAGACAACAATACTGAAAACAGTGGCAACTGAGGGAAAGGAGGAATCCTTCCAAAACACCGCTTCCTGAACAGAGCACTGTCACACCCTCCGCATACGCAATGGCACACATCACTGGAGTTAATGGAGCGCTTACAGGCATGATGTGAATGTCCACATTTTCCCAACACTCTGTCACAGCTGGGTGCCAAAAAGTAGAATTGCTTGCCTATTAAATACACCTACTGCACTAGCAATGTTTACTCGGAATTCCCGGGAGAAAACAAAAAGGTTTATATTTGTAATTTAAGGTTAGGTTTTGTGGAGTAATTAGAGAAACCCCTTTTCAAAGTAGACTCAGATATTAGACTATATTAGTTTCTCTTTCTCCAAGTATCTTTAAGAAAAATGTCATTGCTAGAAAAATACATGAAAAAACTAAATGACCTGTGGAGCTTTTTTTTTCATTTCTATTTCTTTAAAAATGGCCAGTTGCCAAATGTCTAATATTATGAAAAGTTAGAAAAGGCCAGTTCTAAAAATAATGATAATTACTCAATAGCATTTCCTGATTCATACACAAAGCTGAACTTGTTTTAATAGGCAGAAAATAGATTTCATTATCTTGGGATGATATTAATCATATTAATATAATTACACTTGTTTTACCACTCGGTGATCTTATTCACTGACTTTCTTCCTCAATGATGTCTACTTAAATGACAAACTACTTACATGAACCAGGTCTACCAATTCCCACTTACCAAGAGCAATATCAGCTTATACTTCCTTTTCACTCTTTTTATGTCCCCAAAGACAAAACCATGTTGAAATGGTCATTTCCTTTTGTGAAATTAATTTCAGAGCTCCTGTTTAGGAAGTCTCATTTTGAAATTCTTGCTCTTCTCTTATCTCAGTTTCTTTCTGAAACCCAGCCAAGGTTTCTTTTATCTTCCAATTCATTCTCTATTGCAAAGAAAACCACCCTGGTGCCTCATATCCAATGTTACTTGACCAGTGACTTTCTTGTTAGCATTTATGCCCTTCAGGCACATTGGCTGTCTTGTGGCTATCCACTTCTGACCTCTGTCTACAGTCATGTGCCCGTTATTGACAGGGACACATTCAGAGAAATGCATCCTTGGGCGATTTTGTCATGCAAACATAATAAAGTGCACTTACAGAAACCTAGATGGTGTAGCGTCCTACTGTGACTGTATGTACTATGCTTTTTACTAATGCTGGCACGGTAGGTTTGTTTCCTGCTGTATCACCACAAACACATTAAGTAATTCATTGTACTATATCATTGCCATGGCCACACGTCACTAGACTAGAAGAATTTTTCAGCTGCATTATAATCTTATGGGATCACCGTCATATATATGTGTTTCATTATTAACTGAAAGGTTACATGGGCCTTTGTTAACTGAAAAAACGTTGTGCAGCATATGACTGTGTTTCTAGTCATTCCAAGAGATCATGAGGGCTCCTGGCATGCATCCAAGTCTTCACTGCCTGCCTGGGCGGCGGTCCCCAGAGCAGGCGTTCCCTAGCGGAGGAGGCTCCAGAGATCTGCTCTGGCTGATATCTTGGGCTCTAGTGTATATCATGGATTGACTATTGTAAGCTCAGCGTGGCTGTGGGAGAGATTTTTATGCATTCCTGGGGAGTGATTTGTATTCTATTAGAAAATAGCCACAGTGCATAATTTCTGTAGTCTTTCCCTTTTTTTCTTTTGATTCTCACCTTGTCCTCTATCACCTGATTACTAGAGGTTTCCAGAATCTGGGAGTCTGAAACTCTTCCTGATGCCACAATTCTTTCCAGAAAATGCATATTTCCTTTTTCTTCTGAAGTTTTTGGGAATATATTGATAATTATTTTTTAAATACCTATTTTATTTAAAAGTAATACCTAGCTGAAGGTTTATTTTGTCAGTTTGTGGGAGGTCAGAGAAAATCTGTTTTGGTTTTTATCAGTCACAAGGTATGTACCGTTTGTTATTTAGTACTCACAATAACACATTATTTTTTTCAGCGCCTCCGTCACTGTAGGATTCTGACTTCCTTTTTTATTGAACATTAACTGAACTACAATCAGAATTATTCTCTTCAGTATATTTTATTGCATTATAATTTTCTTAAAAGTGGCATATCATATGTCTTATGTGGCTGCGGTAGGCTGAATGGTGTCCCCAAATCTTCATTTTCTAATTTCCAGGACGTGTGCATATTACATCATGTGGCAAAGGGACTTTGTGAATGCGATTAAGTTAAGGATCATGAGAAGGGGAGATTATCATGGATTACCTGGGTTGACCATTTGTAATCACAACAATCTTTACAGGAGGCGACAGGAGGAATTGGAGTTAGTGCAGGAGATGTGAGGACAGAAACAGATAGTGTGGTGATATGCTTTGAAGATGGAAGAAAAGGCTGCAAGCCAAGGAATATAAGTGTCCACTAGAGGCTGAAAATGACAAGGAAACAGATTCTGTTCTCAGAGCCTCCAGAATGAACCAGCCCTGCCAACACGTAACTTTTTAGCCCAGTGAATCTGATTTTAAATTTCTGACACCCAGAACTATAAGATAATGAATTTGTGTTATTTTAAGCAGTTAAATTTTTAGTATATATTATAGCAAGAATAGGAAAGTAATACAGACAGCATAAATATGAAAGAGAATATTAGATTGCCTTTCTCCAATGTTGATGAAAAATATTTTACTTTATTTTGGTATGATATGAAACTTAATTGACACACATTGTTTTTAAACACAGTGAGCAGTTTATATATCTATAGTTCCATAATAATAAAAGTAATAGTACTTTTTTTTCTAGGATTATTGAAATATGTCTGTTTAAATATTTATGTGCTTATGAACATGAGTATGTTTTTTGTTTTTTTTTTCATTTTTCTGAAGCTGGAAACAGGGAGAGACAGTCAGACAGACTCCCGCATGCGCCCGACCGGGATCCACCCGGCACGCCCACCAGGGGCGACGCTCTGCCCACCAGGGGGCGATGCTCTGCCCATCCTGGGCGTCGCCATGTTGCGACCAGAGCCACTCTAGCGCCTGGGGCAGAGGCCACAGAGCCATCCCCAGCGCCCGGGCCATCTTTGCTCCAATGGAGCCTTGGCTGCAGGAGGGGAAGAGAGAGACAGAGAGGAAAGTGCGGCGGAGGGGTGGAGAAGCAAATGGGCGCTTCTCCTGTGTGCCCTGGCCGGGAATCGAACCCGGGTCCTCCGCACGCTAGGCCGACACTCTACCGCTGAGCCAACTGGCCAGGGCTGAACATGAGTATGTTTTAAATGCATTACAAAGATTATAACTTAGTCCTCACAACTTTGTAACTTTATAATGAGGAAACAGAAATTGAGTTTACAAAAATCATTTAATCCCTAAATGATAGAGTTGAAATTCCAGCTCTGTTGTTTCTGGCTCCAAAAGACAAATATCTATTTAACATTTCTTGAAATCTTTGAATAAAATAACTGAAATGTCATCATTACATTTGACTTTCCTGTTTTATCTCAAGTGCTAAAGAAACATTTTCTGTTTTTCCTCCTTGTTTTCTTCTTCATTTTATGTTATTTTACAACTAGCTGCCATGTAGTGATAAAAACATCCCCATAAGTAGAGTGATTCTGATTACGATATTTGAGTTCTACAAATTATAGAGTCTTTGACATCTTAGGAAAACTCTTACTCTTTAAGATTGCATTAATTCCAGAATCATTCCTATAAAAGGACATAAACACCATAATATTGGACAAACACTGGAAAATAAGTGCTGTACTCTAAAAAGGATATATGAAAAAAAAAATATCACCAGAGTTTCTCATATAAAGGTTGGACTTTTTGAATGACACTGTTAGTAGAAAAAGGATATGTCACAATTGGGAGCTGTTGAGTAGTTGATGGTTTGATATTGTTAACTTTGTGCTTTATTTAAGTAACTATTGAAAGTGAGGACAAAGAAAATGCAAAGGTGTTGTGACTTTCTTCACATTTTGCTTCTATTCAAGAGTTGAACCAGAAAATATTCTTTTAATTTATAGTCTAACTAGTATTTTGACAAGTACAGTGAACTCTTTTCAGTTAGTACAATAGTTTCAGAGGACATACATTATTATAACAAGAAGTTAAATATGAACTTGTGAATGAAGGTAGGAGAACTGTTTTGATAACTGACCTTAGGTTGGTTGCTAGAACTGATTCAACAGTTCTGACAGGGAAAGGGCTTCCCTGTCCTTCATCATCATTATTCCACTTCATTCTGTACACATTGGTACTAACCCTGTGTGTCAGGATGAGTAAACCTTTTCCAGACAGAAGATCTTTCTTTCAGTGTATAAAAACTTATTGTTGGAACCTCAAAGTAAGTTTTGTTGCTCATAAACTAAGTGTCCTTAGTAGAATATAAGAAGCTGTAAGACAGGGAGATTGTCTGGCTTATTCTTTGTGGTATTTCCAATGTCTGGAAGAATACATTACAATAATGTCTCAATAAATAATTTTTGTGTGAATGAGTTGGCCAAGATTCCGCTCCCATGGTCACAGACAACTAAAGGTCAAGAGATTACATATTTATTTAGGTAAGACTCATATCTCTTATTTCCTTTGCTTTGTTTCATATGCTTGCTTGTTATATTAATATATTTTCTGACCATAGTTTTCTTCTCTCTAGAAACGACACTGTTCTGAGCCCCTAAGCCCCCAAGGGATTTAGCACTCCATAGCTCTCAGATTAGACTCTAAGTGATTTCAGTAGAGTATCAGTATATTTTTTTATATTTGGAAGGACCCAAGGTAAGCAATGTCTACTTATAAACAAACTATTATACTGTATATCTGTGTCTTTAGCTTCTTGGATCATGAAAACACATCATGGAACTCAAAAGAAGTTGATATTAGACAAATCCCACCTTTAATGCAGGAAATGATTCTTGTTCTTATCAGTAAATAGTTTAAGTAAAGTTTATCCCTTTATTCTTCATGTCTAATTGCAACAATCCAGTATGGACTGTCCCTCCTTTGCTCCTTTCCTCGAAATGAAGCCAGTTTACCAGTCAGCCCTGATGGAAGTTCAGTCTGGGCTGCTGAGCCAGCTCTGTGCTGTGATGTAAGGCTGACCCTCTACAAAGAAAACCAGATGAACTCTCTTGATGCCAATTATTGGGCAAGTGTCTAGATTTTTCTTTCTTCCTCTCTACCTGCTCCTAGAAAATTGCAGAAATATTGTATTACCACTCCTCCCTCACTCCTCCAAAGGCAAGGATTGAATTCTCTTTCATTTAATTTGGTTTACTATTCCATTCTTTCTTTCCTCCCTTTTCAAATCTAATTTTTAGAAGTCTCATAGGATTAGGGCAAAGGCTAATTTCTTAGACATTGTGTATTGACAAAAGAAATATATAGAATAAATTGTATTACATCTCATCAACACAAACATTTTCTGTTCACCTTAATTAATTCTAAAACACATTCTTCTTTTCATTTTGCCACTTTCAGCATCGTTTTCCTTGCTTCCAGTTTACCCTGCTATGTCTACGGCAGTGGTCGGCAAACTCATTAGTCAACAGAGCCAAATGTCAACAGTACAACGATTGAAATTTCTTTTGAGAGCCAAAATTTTTTAACTTAAACTATATAGGTAGGTACATCCCTATCGAGGTAGCACCTGCATGCAGTATTTTGTGGAAGAGCCACACTCAAGGGGCCAAAGATCTGCATGTGGCTCACGAGCCGCAGTTTGCCAACCAGAGGTCTAAGGTAATGTTCTTTGAAGTACTGAAACTCATAATTAACAAGTTTCCTTAGTACTGCTCTCCATTATGCAGCTGTTAAGAATTTCATCATACATTTCACTTTGGGGACTAAGAATAGGAATATGTTTTGTTTCTTCTAAGAAAATATGGCAGCACAGTGGAGGTACAGCAACTAAATAATTGACCCATTTTGGGAAATGGGATACGCTGCCTTTTATAACTATAACAACTAAAAGAAAATAAAAATAGCTAAGAACAGGCAAAGTAAGTAAATGCAACATCATTCATTAACATGACAGGAGGTACAACAGGCTCCTTGGACGGCATCTGGCCCTTTGCCTAAAAGAGACATTTTTTTTTTCTGGCAAAGGAAAGAACTTAATCTGATACTCCAGTGTTCCAGCTTTGGGAGCCAATTCTCAGCTGTGTGAGCTACCAGTGGCAGTTTTTGCTCAGCCATTCTCAGAAGGACACCCAGAAATAAAGTCTGAAATCTATGATAATGCAAAGTGATGGATTAAATAAAAATAAAGATATTTGAAAGAGGTTTTCTAGAACTGTATGTCATTTCTCCATTCAACTTAGTTCAAAATCAAGCTGTTTCTTCCAATCTATTTTTATTTGTTCCTCATTTATTCATTCAACAAATGTTGATCACCTAGTATGTACCAGACTCAGTTCAAAGAGCATGGGAGACATCAGTAAATAAGCAAAGGTCTACTATATACCAACACACTTTCCTGGTGGGTAATCCCAGTTATGAATGCCAGGAGAGAATGAACTTAAAATGAAATCTAGTTTGGAAATGTAAATGGTATTATGAGCCTTAAAAAGGACATTTTTTTTAAAAATTAGAGAATTAAATTATTTTTTATTTACTTTATATTTTTCTTAAACACATGTAAAGAGGGATAGACTTGACTCATTTAGGCATTTTGAAAATCACTATAATGTATATGGCTCTTTGTAAATCTGAATTTATTTATTCATTCAAAAAATTAGTAAAGCTAGCACAATAAAGTCATCTTTTTATGGATTCAGCACATCTCTGAATAAAACAGACTAAGCATTTTACATGTCTGACTGTTTATACTTGAGCATGTGTACATATAATTACAGGCTTACGGATATTGGAATTTTTCGGGACCCTTCATTACTGTGCTTGGTACTAGAGATACTAAAAGGCAGAAGATGAGAACCAGGTCTCCAGGGCCTTTTGGCTTAGCTATTAAATGTGTCCTTTAAAACTAAATGAATATGAACAGTACAATTCATATATATATATCTATATTATATACATATGTAATATAGTACACAGATATATAATATATACGCTCTTAAAAATGGGTTATACCAAAAAGCCCATCAATAGATGACTGGATAAAGAAGATGTGGCACATATACACTATGGAATACTACTCAGCCATAAGAAATGATGACATCGGATTATTTACAGCAAAATGGTGGGATCTTGATAACATTATATGAAGTGAAATAAGTAAATCAGAAAAAAACAGGAACTGCATTATTCCATACGTAGGTGGGACATAAAAGTGAGACTAAAAGACATTGATGAGAGTGTGGTGGTTACAGGGGGAGGGGGGAGAGGGAGAGGGAGAGGGAAAGGAGGAGGGGGAGGGGCACAAAGAAAACTAGATAGAAGGTGACAGAGGACAATCTGACTTTGGGTGATGGGTATGCAACATAATTGAACGACAAGATAACCTGGACATGTTATCTTTGAATATATGTATCCTGATTTTTTTATGTCACCCCATTAAAAAAATAAAATTATTAAAAGAAAAAAAAGGGTTATAGAGAATCATAAAACATATACTTTTTAAAAGTAAAACATTTGACTTCTGTATATTTATAGAATATAAAATTTTAGTTATCACAATATTTCTTTTCTCTCTGTTATTTGGCTCAACTCCTAAGAGATTTGTTTTATTTATTGTAATATACCTAGGGCATTATCTGTTAAGGTCCACTTAGCTTATTTACTCAGAACTAATAAGAACAAAGTCTGAGCTCTGATACCCAAGGAACTGCACATTTGCCACCTCAGCACTTAACTCTAATGGTGAATTTGTCTCAGCATCAACCAAACCATTGCCCTGATAAAATCCATGTTATTGTTAAAAATGCCTTTTATCCCCCCCCCCCCAAAGTCATGGCTAGATTGGCTTGAATGAGTTGGCCCTGGGCATTGAGGATGGCTCTGGTGGCCTCTGCCTCAGGTGCTATAAATAGTATGGTTGCTAAGCAATGAAGCAATGTCCAAGATGGACAGAGCATTGTCACATAGGGAGCTTGCTGGGTGGACCCCTGATTGGAATCATGCAAGAGTCTATCTCTCTGCTTCCCCTGCTCTCACTTAATTTAAAAAAAATGCCTTTTATATAAATACCTGACATTATTTATTTAATTATTAATAAAAGCATTGTGAATGATTTTTATTGTGAAAATTATTAAGAAAGATTTTAGTATATTCTTGTTAAGCTCTTCAGAGAGCTTCCAATATTTGCAATGCGTTATCATGTTTTGAAACTCAGGAATATCTTGGTGTTGGCAAACATGAGGAAAATAAATAACTTTGATTATGAGGAAACAAGGTTTTTAAATGTAAGGAACAAAAACTTTTTTCATTTAATATCCAGTTTCCTTAATTTGTCATGCTTGGATAGGTTGGCTCAGAATGGGTGTGTTCTTTTATTGGTAGAGAACATTGTGAGGATGTGACCAGCGGTTGATGGGAGAGCTGGGCCCTGGCTGTTGGAGGCTTCTTTACCCTCTTTCTCATCTTTAGAATGTACTTTTCACCCACCATTCCCATAACCAGAGGAGTATCAAGGACAATGCCTTGAGAAACTAATGTGTATTTGAGACCATCTGGAATGAATAAATGACTGAACCCCATCAAGGCTTCTATTCTGGTGGGCAGGTGCTCTGGTCTACTCATCTTTTGATGGCCCATCACAATCTTGTGTGTGAGTTCCCTGGTTTACCAGCCCTGCCACTTACCTGAATGGTCTGCCTCTTCCCCCTGTCTCTCCTTGTCCTCTATGTATGAGGGCCTGTTTTGACTTTTACCAGAGGACTTCTGAGGTTGTGAAGGAACATCCTTACTATTTTTAGACCTGTTTTGTATGTATGCAAATGGATGGACAGAGAGTGTTTTTTGCCAGAATTTATAGTTAAGTTAGCAGTAACAGGAAGAGAAATGGTTCACAGACTCCAAATTTATTTCTGTATACTATTCCATTAAAGATACTTGCCTTTCTAGATCTCACTAAACCTACCTACTCTATACAACTTGGTTTCATTCACCCACATAATAGAAGAGAGAGTTGACATAGAAAATAAAGTATACAAATAGTCAAATTTTGTCAGTGACAATGAATCTTCTATTCCATATTCAAGATTCTGAGCAACAACACCACGGACAGTGTCAGTAGACTATTACTGTGCTCAGTCCTATGGGCTTGAAAAATTACCCCTTGGAAGCTTTACTCTTTCTTTCTTTCTTTCTTTCTTTCTTTCTTTCTTTCTTTCTTTCTTTCTTTCTTTCTTTCTTTCTTTCTTTCTTTCTCTCTCTCTCTCTCTCTCTCTCTCTTTATTTCTTTCTTTTAGATTATTTTATTTTCACTGTGGTGTGAAAGATTGATGGACAGTTCTTCTGAGCCATTAAAAAGCGAGTTAATATAAATCATCACTGACTTGTAGAAGAAAAAGATTTTTGCACAAGACCAGCCTTGTTTGTAGCCCTTTGCTGTGATGGGACACTTTCTTGCATTTAATCCCAACAAAAACACAAGAACAAAGATTTGCAACCTGATTATAACATTTGGGAAAATGCTTGCCACACCTACAAAAAAAAAAGATGAAAAGAAAGTAGCTTTCATTTTGATAACATTCACAAATTCTAACCTTAAAGCCAATATATCTTTAATACAAGTATAAGCAGCTCCTACTGTGAGGGGAAGTGTTCTTTTAACAGATCAGTTATGGCTTCTGAGAAGCATTATTTAAAAATGTGATATTTGCTTTAAAAGGAATAAATTTTAAAAACTTGTCGTATAACTGCTTGCTATGTATTTTTAAAAAATGGAGTAAGGAAGCTGCTTTGCATAAAAAATGATGGTAGGAACCTCTGAGTTCTTTAAGGCTCATAGTTTATTTTACAATGGATATTGCATATTCTGCACATACCATAAAAGACAAAATCTTTTCTGATTAATATTCCATTCTTTTCCCTCAACCAAATGCCAGCATTACCTTACTGTTATAGCCACTTCCTGCTGTTTACTAAACTTTCTTACCTGACATAGGCTCTCCTTTGGGTACATTGGTGATTTTCAGAATAGTCAGTTTGGTTGTTTAGGCTCTTATGTGTCAAGAAGACAGCACTTCCTTTTCCTTTGGTGGTCCAGTCAGAAAATCTCTCCCTTCCCAGCTGTGAACCTTCTGCCTCAGTATTTTATATTCATGAGTTGGTTACTAATGTTATCTTTCAGTACAACAAATGTAAGTTCATTAACTCCCATTGAACAAGTAACTGTTCTTTCTACAACTATTTTTTAAGTTGAAAAAGAAAAAGTTTTTTTATTGAAAATACTCTTTGGTATGCTTAGCTTGCTTATGGTGATTACAAGGGAGAATATGTATGTATGTATATATACACAATTTTATAACAATATTTTCATTATGTTTTTATTATGTAAAATTGAAACACAATAACAGACTGGACAAAAAAATGAACTCCCGTAACCAATTTTGTTACATCTTTCTTCCACATTCCTCCCATTCCCCCAATATATATTGAAGCAAAACTGACACATTTCATTTCACTCATACATTTTAGCATATATTTTTAAATACAAGGGCCATTAAAACACTATACCCACAACACTATAATTCCAGCCCCAAATTCGCAACAATGGAAGTACATTTTGATATAGGCAGCTCCTATATCAAACTGATTATATTAGTGTTTCCTTTCAAAGTCAACTTAAAGAAAGTGCAGAACTACAGTCTTACAGTGATGAGTTGGCAAACAGACTGTATCACAGATGCCCAGTTAATCAAGATGCAGTTTAAGTGTGGCACTAATTGCACAGAGTAGTAGATGCCGAAATCAGGGCTTTTCTTTTCTGTGCTCATGGCCAGCCCTACAGTAAAATTTGAAATGCAATAAAGCTGATCTTTAATTTTTCCTGCATCTGAGAAGCCAGCTCTCTCCTGTGTATTGCCTGTAGGACTCCCATGATGCACAGGACCCTGCCTCTTCCTACCCACCACAGTGCTGCCTGCAGCCATCCCACCTCACTTGGTTCCTTACTCCCAACCCCAGTGCAATGTCTCATTTCCTCAGAGTTCCATCTCCAGAGTTTAAATTTTAGTAGAAAAGCAACTTGTACTAATAGACAGCAAGATGTGTGAATAGGAATAATCATTTTTCTAAAAGCTACCTTATAATTGTTATTTTTGATAACAACCTTTGGCAGGAATGTCAGAGGAGATGGAAACCAAAACAACAGCTATTTGTGTGTCTGTGTAGTATGTCAGCTCCAGGCATCCTGAAAAAGATACCTACAGAATACATGATCGAGGCACTCTCTAACCCAGCGGTCGGGAACCTTTTTGGCTGAGAGAGCCATGAATGCCACATATTTTAAAATGTAATTCTGTGAGAGCCATACAATGACCCATGTACATTAAGCATTATCCAATAAAAATTTGGTGTTGTCCTGGAGGACAGCTGTTATTGGCTCCAGCCACCTGCAACCATGAATATGAGCGATAGGAAATGAATGGATTGTAATATATGAGAATGTTTTATATTTTTAATGTTATTATTATTATTATTATTATTATTTATTTATTTTTTTTGCATTTTTCCAAAGCTGGAAACGGGGACGCAGTCAGACAGACTCCTGCATGCGCCTGACCCGGATCCACCCAGCATGCCCACTAGGGGGTGATGCTCTGCCCCTCTGGGGCGTCACTCTGTTGCATCCAGAGCCATCCTAGCACCTGAGGCAGAGGCCACAGAGCCATCCTCAGCACCTGGGCCATTTTTGCTCCAGTGGAGCCTTGGCTGCAGGAGGGGAAGAGAGAGACAGAGAGGAAGGAGAGGGGGAGGGGTGGAGAAGCAGATGGGCGCCTCTCCTGTGTGCCCTGGCCAGGAATCAAACCCGGGACTCCTGCACGCCAGGCCGACGCTCTACCACTGAGCCAACCGGCCAGGGCCTTATTAAAGATTTGTCTGCAATCCAGATGCAGCTATCAAAAGAGCCACATTTGGCTCGCCATCCATAGGTTCCTGACCTTTGCTCTAACCCATTACTGTCTTCTCTTTCCGCTTGCATACCTACCACATTGATTTGTCACAACTCTAGTCAGGACAGACAGAATAAGGAGAGAATAAGTTGAAGGGGAAGAATAAAAAGTGGAAAAGAGAACAGATGTATACGAACATCCAGGCAGGAGACAAATGCTCTGTGGGACACTGAGCTATGTGGGGTACTGGTATATTTCTAAAGAACAAAAATATTGGGACTAGGACTACCTGTGTATTTGCTTCAATGATTATTTTAATGATAGGAACATGGGAATTTATTATATTGTCTTCTCTGCTATTATATATACTTGAAATCTTGTGTAATAAAGATAAACTGGAGTATAAATATATTATAAAAAGATGATTATGAGGTTAAGAAAACTGAGAAAGTATTCAGAGGTTTTCTTTTTACAATTGTGCATAAAAATCCTGAGAATTTGAATTATAAATGTATGCATATAAGTATGTATATATATACACACTCAGAATACGTTATAGAAAGGTGTCAGGTGAAGAAATTTTCTTCTGTTTACAGGGTTCTTTAGGCTGTTCTAAGAATTAAATTGACATGAGAGAGATTAACAGAGAAAAAAATAACTAAATTTAATTACATATATGAGGCCCTGGCAGGTTGGCTCAGTGGTAGACTGTCCGCCCAATGTGTGGAAGTCCTGGGTTTGATTCCTAGTCAGGGCATATTCCACCCCTTCACTTCTCTCTCTCTCTTTATCACTCTCTTTCCCTCCTGAAGATATGACTCAATTGGTTTGAGCAAATTTTCCCCAGGCACTGAGGATGGCTCCATGGCCTCACCTCAGGTGCCAAAATAACTCGGTTGCAGAGTGATGTAACAATGGCCCTAGATGGTCAGAGCATCTATCCCAAATGGGCTTGCCAGGTGGATTTCGGTTGTGCTGCATGTGAGTCTGTCTCTCTGCCTCCATGCTTCTTACTTAATAGAAAAAGTATTTTACCATAAATTTATAAATAAAACAGGCCCTCTATCTAAAGTCTTTGAGGCAGTAAGAGAATGTTAAAGGTCCTTCCTCTTTTGTTTCTTAAAAATAAAATCACCCTCATGCCAGAGAGACATATTTTAGCATGGCAAATTTTGCTTCCCTACAGTATGGCAAAAAGAAAAAAATGTGGTAATTTAAAGCATTCTATTAAATGCTTTATGAAATAACCTGTTAAGGCCCATGATTTTGATTTCTCCTCTTTCATTTTGGATTTTGTTTATATGAATTCTTTCTCGTTTTTCCTTGGTAAGTCTTGCTAAGGGTTTGTCAATTTTGTTGATCTTTTCAAAAAACCAGCTCCTTGTTCTATTAATTTTTTCTATAGTTTTCCTGTTCTCTATTTCATTTATTTCTGCTCTGATTTTTATTATCTCCTTTCTTCGGCTGGTTTTGGGTTTTCTTTGTTCTTCTTTTTCTAGTTCCTTAAGGTGTGAAGTTAAGTGGTTCACTTGGGCTCTCTCTTGTTTGTTCATATATGCCTGAAGTGATATGAACTTCCCTCTTATCACTGCTTTTGCTGCATCCCATAGATTCTGATATGTCGTATTGTCATTTTCATTAGTCTGTATATATCTTTTGATCTCTGCACTTATTTCTTCTTTGACCCATTCATTTTTTAAAAGTATGTTGTTTAGTTTCCACATTTTTGTGGGATTTTTTTCCTCTTTTTTGCAGGTGAATTCTAGTTTCAAGGCTTATGATCAGAAAATATGCTTGGTACAACTTCAATTTTTCTGAATTTGCTGATGTTGTTTTTGTGGCCCAACATATGGTCAATTCTTGAGAATGATCCATGTACACTGGAGAAAAATGTATACTCAGTCACTTTGGGATGAAATGTCCTGTAGATGTCTATCATATCCAGGTGCTCTAGTGTTTTGTTTAAGGCCGCTATATCTTTGTTGAGTCTCTGTTTGGATGACCGATCTAGAGCCATCAGCGGTGTATTGAGGTCTCCAAGTATGATTGTATTTTTGTCAGTTTTTGTTTTAAGGTCAATAAGTAGCTGTCTTATATATTTTGGTGCTCCTTGGTTTGGTGCATATATATTAAGAATTGTTATGTCTTCTTGATTCAGTGTCCCCTTAGCCATCATGAAATGGCCATTTTTGTCTCTGATTACTTTTGTTGTCTTGTAGTCAGTATTATCAGATATGAGTATTGCTACGCCTGCTTTTTTTTGGATGTTATTTGCTTGGAGTATTGTTTTCCAGCCTTTCACTTTGAATTTGTTTTTATCCTTGTTACTGAGATGAGTTTCCTGTAGGCAGCATACAGTTGGATTTTCTTTTTTAATCCATTCTGCTACTTTGTGCCTTTTTATTGGTGAGTTTAATCCGTTTACATTTAGTGTAATTATTGACACTTGTGAGTTCCCTATTGCCATTTTATAGATTGCTTTCTGTTAGTTTTGTGTCTTGTTTGATCCTTCTCTTTCATTTTTCTATCTTTTGTTTTTATTTGGTTGTATTCCATACATCTTTCCTCTGTTGCTATCTTTTTTATCTCATGTGCTTCTGTGGTGGTTTTTTCAATGGTGGTTACCTTTGAATAATGAAAAGGATTCCTACCCTGTTCATTGTAGCGCACTATTTTGTGAGTACTTTTGCACTCCATCGTCCTTTGTTACTATTAATCTCCATCCTCTCCCCCCCTTTCTTTTTGTTGTTGTCACAGTTTAAATTTGGTTTTATTGTGTTCTTCTTGGAGCTTTTACTTGTGGCTCTGTTTTTTTTTTTGTTCTTTGTATCTGATTGGAGAACCCCCTTTAGTAATTCCTGGAGTGGGGGTTTTCTGATGATAAATTCCCTCATCTTTTCTGTATCTGTGAATGTTTTTATTTCTCCTTCATATTTGAAGGATAGCTTTGATGGGTATAGTATTCGTGGCTGAAAGTTCCTCTCTTTCAGGACGTTAAATATTGGGGTCCACTCTCTTCTAGCTTGTAAAGTTTATGCTGAAAAATCTGATGATAATCTAATGAGGCCCATGATTTTGAAGAGAAGGAACAGAAGTGCATTCCTCTGGCATTGTAATTGCCTGGTATTAATACCTAAAAAAATATATGTATATATGCACATACAATATAAAAGTCTGAACAAAAGAGTTAAAAGGGCTAAAATCCAATTGTACAAATGAGTCCAGAATCAAAGGAGTGCACTTTCATTCTTTTCCTTCAGAATCTTGTGTTTCAGCACATTGCGTTGTAAAGCATTTGAAAGAATGCCTTAACTTACCCATTTTCCTTCCTTCCCTCCCTCCCTCCCTCCCTCCCTCTCAAAACCTTAATTCTTCACCATTGTAATTAAACCTCGCATTTGCACTATTTTTAATGTTCCTTATTTTGAATGGGCCGCTGTTTACTTGCCTATTTCTTTGCCAACAGTAAAATCTCTAAGACCATAATGAAAGGTAACGCTAATCACTTAGGAGAGGAAATGTTATTTTTTTTAATAAAAGGGGATAAAAGAAATATTAACTAGCAATATGAAAAGGACTAACAAAATTATTTTTAAAATGTTTTCATCAGAAGAGTGCTAATGGTTAAATATCCAAGGCTTTCAAGCATTTTAATTATCTACTGACACAAAAAATGTAAAGCTGTGATTGAGTGGATGTGCTTTTATGTGTCAGTAACATTCAGAATTACTTTTATGTAACTGGATTATCAAGTATACCCTGGCAATATTGTTACTTATATTTTTCTTTCTTTTTTTTTTAGTGAGAGGAGGGGAGGCAGAGACACTCCCGCATGTGCCCCCACTGGGATCCACCTGCTCTGCCCATTTGGTTCCCTTGCTTTGTTGCAACCGGAGCCATTTTTTAGTGCCTGAGGAAGAGGCCATGGGGCCATCCTCAGTGCCTGGGGCTAACTCACTCTAATTGAGCCATGGCTGCAGGAGGGGAGGAGAAGAGAGAGAGAGAAGCGAGAGGGGGAGGAGTGGAGAATCAAATGGGTACTTTTCCTGTGTGCCCTGACAATGAATTGAACCCAGGACATCCACATGCTGGGCTAACACTCTACCACTGAGGAAACTGGCCAGGACCTGTGATTTATATTTTTCAACAAATATAGGAACAGTTTAAATGGTTGTTAACAGCTTCATTTTCCAAAATGTGGGGACCCCCCCCCCCGCTTATTGGTGGCTCTCAGCTTGGGGTGGAAACAGGAATGTGAGGACAGTGTAACTTCTTTAATGTCATACTTATGAGAAGGAATTAATCTTGCCCCCTGTTTCTCATTTTTTTTTAATAATAATTTTATTTTTTTAATGGGGTGACATCAATAAATCAGGATACATATATTCAAAGATAACAAGTCCAGGTTATCGTTCAATTATGCTGCATACCCATCACCCAAAGTCAGATTGTCCTCTGTCACCTTCTATCTTGTTTTCTTTGTGCCCCTCCCCACCCCCTTTCCCTCTCCCATTCCCCCCTCCCCCCCCGTAACCACCACACTCTTATCAATGTCTCTTAGTTTCACTATTATGTCCCACCTACGTATGGAATAATACAGTTCCTGGTTTTTTCTGATTTACTTATTTCGCTTCGTATCATGTTATCAAGATCCCACCATTTTGATGTAAATGTTCCGATGTCATCATTTCTTATGGCTGAGTAGTATTCCATAGTGTATATGTGCCACATCTTCTTTATCCAGTCATCTATTGATGGGCTTTTTGGTTGTTTCCATGTCCTGGCCACTGTGAACAATGCTGCAATAAACATGGGGCTGCATGTGTCTTTACATATCAATGTTTCTGAGTTTTGGGGATATATACCCAGTAGAGGGATTGCTGGGTCATAAGGTAGTTCTATTTTCAGTTTTTTGAGGAACCACCATACTTTCTTCCATAATGGTTGTACTACTTTACATTCCCACCAACAGTGTATGAGGGTTCCTTTTTCTCCACAGCCTCTCCAACATTTGCTATTACCTGTCTTGCTAATAACAGCTAATCGAACAGGTGTGAGGTGGTATCTCATTGCCGTTTTGATTTGCATTTCTCTAATAGCTAAAGAAGATGAGCATCTTTTCATATATCTGTTGGCCATTTGTATTTCTTCCTGGGAGAAGTGTCTATTCATATCCTCTTCCCATTTTTTTATTGGATTGTTTGTTTGTTTGTTGTTGAGTTTTATGAGTTCTTTGTATATTTTGGATATTAGGCCCTTATCTGAGCTGTTGTTTGAAAATATCATTTCCCATTTAGTTGGCTTTCTGTTTATTTTGTTATCAGTTTCTCTTGCTGAGCAAAAACTTCTTAGTCTGATGTAGTCCCATTCATTAATTTTTGCCTTCACTTCTCTTGCCTGTGGAGTCAAATTCATAAAATGCTCTTTAAAACCCAGGTCCATGAGTTGAGTACCTATGTCTTCTTCTATGTACTTAATTGTTTCAGGTCTTATGTTTAGATCTTTGATCCATTTTGAGTTAATTTTTGTACAGGGGGAGAGACTGTAGTCCAGTTTCATTCTTTTGCATGTGGCTTTCCAGTTTTCCCAGCACCATTTATTGAAGAGGCTTTCTTTTCTCCATTGTGTGTTGTTGGCCCCTTTATCAAAAATTATTTGACTATATATATGTGGTTTTATTTCTGGACTTTCTATTCTGTTCCATTGGTCTGAGTGTCTATTTTTCTGCCAATACCATGCTGTTTTGATTGTCGTGGCCATATAATATAGTTTGAAGTCAGGTATTGTAATGCCCCCAGCTTCATTCTTTTTCTTTAGGATTGCTTTGGCTATTCGGAGTTTTTTATATTTCCATATAAATCTGATGATTTTTTGCTCTATTTCTTTAAAAAACATCATTGGAAATTTGATGGGAATTGCATTAAATTTGTATATTGCTTTGGGTAATATAGCCATCTTGATTATATTTATTCTTCCTAGCCAAGAACAAGGTATATTCTTCCATCTCATTATATCTTTTTCGATTTCCCTTAACAATGGTTTATAGTTTTCATTATATAAGTCCTTTACATTCTTTGTTATGTTTATTCCTCAGTATTTTATTTTTTTTGTTGCAATCGTGAAGGGGATTATTCTTTTGAGTTCCTTCTCAGTTGTTTCTTTGTTGGCATATAGAAAAGCTATTGACTTCTGTATGTTAATTTTGTATCCTGTGACCTTACTGTATTGGCTCATTGTTTCTAGTAATCTTTTTGTGGACTCTTTGGGGTTTTCGATGTATAGGATCATATCATCTGCAAAAAGTGATACCTTTACTTCTTCTTTTCCGATATGGATGCCTTTTATTTCGTTGTCTTGTCTGATTGCTCTGGCTAGAACTTCTAGTACCACATTAAATAAGAGTGGAGAGAGTGGACAACCCTGTCTTGTTCCTGATTTAAGGGGGAAAGCCTTCAGTTTAGTGCCATTTAATATGATGTTAGCTGATGGTTTATCATATATGGCCTTTATCATGTTGAGATATTTTCCTTCTATACCCATTTTGTTGAGAGTCTTAAACATAAAATTGTGTTGTATTTTATCGAAAGCCTTTTCTGCGTCTATTGATAAGATCATGTGGTTTTTGTTCTTTGTTTTGTTGATATGGTGTATTACGGTAACCGTTTTACGTATGTTGAACCATCCTTGAGATTCTGGGATGAATCCCACTTGATCATGATGTATTATTTTTTTAATATGTTGTTGTATTCGATTTGCTAGTATCTTGTTTAGTATTTTAGCATCTGTATTCATTAGAGATATTGGTCTGTAGTTTTCTTTTTTTGTGCCATCCTTGCCTGGTTTTGGTATGAGGGTTATGTTGGCCTCATAAAATGTGTTTGGAAGTATTGCTTCTTCTTCAATTTTTTGGAAGACTTTGAGTAGAATAGGAACCAAGTCTTCTTTGAATGTTTGATAAAATTCGCTGGTATAGCCGTCAGGGCCTGGACTTTTATTTTTGGGGAGGTTTTTAATGGTTTTTTCTATTTCTTCTTTACTGATAGGTCTGTTTAGGCTTTCTGCTTCTTCTTGACTCAGTTTAGGAAGGTTGTATTGTTCTAGGAATTTATCCATTTCTTCTAGGTTGTTGAATTTAGTGGCATAAAGTTTTTCATAGTATTCTACAATAATTCTTTGTATATCTACGGTGTCCGTGGTGATTTCTCCTCTTTCATTTTGGATTTTGTTTATATGAGTTCTTTCTCTTTTTTCCTTGGTAAGTCTTGCCGAGGGTTTGTCAATTTTGTTGATCTTTTCAAAGAACCAGCTCCTTGTTCTATTAATATTTTCTATAGTTTTTCTGTTCTCTAATTCATTTATTTCTGCTCTGATTTTTATTATCTCCTTTCTTCGGCTGGTTTTGGGTTGTCTTTGTTCTTCTTTTTCTAGTTCCTTAAGGTGGGAAGTTAAGTGGTTCCCTTGGGCTCTCTCTTGTTTGTTCATATATGCCTGAAGTGATATGAACTTCCCTCTTATTACTGCTTTTGCTGCATCCCATAGATTCTGATATGTCGTATTGTCATTTTCATTAGTCTGTATATATCTTTTGATCTCTGCACTTATTTCTTCTTTGACCCTTTCATTTTTTAAAAGTATGTTGTTTAGTTTCCACATTTTTGTGGGATTTTTTTCCTCTTTTTTGCAGTTGAATTCTAGTTTCAAGGCTATATGATCAGAAAATATGCTTGGTACAACTTCAATTTTTCTGAATTTGCTGATGTTGTTTTTGTAGCCCAACATATGGTCAATTCTTGAGAATGATCCATGTACACTGGAGAAAAATGTATACTCAGTCACTTTGGGATGAAATGTCCTGTAGATGTCTATCATATCCAGGTGCTCTAGTGTTTTGTTTAAGGCCACTATGTCTTTGTTGATTCTCTGTTTGGATAACCGATCCAGAGCCGTCAGCGGTGTATTGAGGTCTCCAAGTATGATTGTGTTTTTGTCAGTTTTTGTTTTAAGATCAATAAGTAGCTGTCTTATATATTTTGGTGCTCCTTGGTTTGGTGCATATATATTAAGAATTGTTATGTCTTCTTGATTCAGTGTCCCCTTAGCCATTATGAAATGGCCATTTTTGTCTCTGAGTACTTTTCCTGTCTTGTAGTCAGCATTATCCGATATGAGTATTGCTACACCTGCTTTTTTTTGGATGTTATTTGCTTGGAGTATTGTTTTCCAGCCTTTCACTTTGAATTTGTTTTTATCCTTGTTACTTAGATGAGTTTCATGTAGGCAGCATACAGTTGGATTTTCTTTTTTAATCCATTCTGCTACTCTGTACCTTTTTATTGGTGAGTTTAATCCGTTTACATTTAGTGTAATTATTGATACTTGTGAGTTCCCTATTGCCATTTTATATCTTGCTTTCTGTTAGTTTTGTGTCTTGTTTGATCCTTCTCTTTCATTTTTCTATCTTTTGTTTTTATTTGGTTGTATTCCATACATCTTTCCTCTGTTGCTATCTTTTTTATCTCATGTGCTTCTGTGGTGGTTTTTTCAATGGTGGTTACCTTTGAGTAATGAAAAGGGTCCCTACCCTGTTCATTGTAGCGAACTATTTTGTGAGTACTTTTGCACTCCATCGTCCTTTGCTACTGTTAATCTCCATCTTCTCCCCCTCTTTCTTTTTGTTGTTGTCACAGTTTAAATTTGGTTTTATTGTGTTCTTCTTGGAGCTTTTACTTGTGGCTCTGTTTTTTTTTTGTTCTTTGTATCTGATTGGAGAACCCCCTTTAGTAATTCCTGGAGTGGGGGTTTTCTGATGATAAATTCCCTCATCTTTTCTGTATCTGTGAATGTTTTTATTTCTCCTTCATATTTGAAGGATAGCTTTGATGGCTATAGTATTC
Source organism: Saccopteryx leptura (assembly GCF_036850995.1). Taxonomy (NCBI): domain Eukaryota; kingdom Metazoa; phylum Chordata; class Mammalia; order Chiroptera; family Emballonuridae; genus Saccopteryx; species Saccopteryx leptura. The sequence continues at coordinate 223,903,380 of NC_089503.1, forward strand.
GTGGCTGAAAGTTCCTCTCTTTCAGGACTTTAAATATTGGGGTCCACTCTCTTCTAGCTTGTAGAGTTTCTGCTGAGAAATCTGATGATAATCTAATGGGCCTTCCTTTATATGTTGTATTCTTCTTTTCCCTGGCTGCCTTGAGAATTTTTTCTTTGCTGTTGGTTTGTGTCAATTTCATTATGATATGCCTTGGAGTAGGTTTGTTGTGGTTAAGAAAACTCGGAGTTCTGTTTGCTTCTTGAAATTGAGGCTTTAGTTCTTTCCACAGGCTTGGGAAGTTCTCATCTATTATTTGTTTGAGTATGTTCTCCATTCCATTTTCTCTCTCTTCTCCCTCTGTTATACCTATTATTCTTATGTTATTCTTTTTGATGGAGTCAGGTAATTCTTGTAGGGCTATCTCATTTTTTTTAATTTTTGAGTCTCTTTCTTCTTCTCTCTGCTGTGCCTCAAGTTGCTTGTCTTCTATTTCACTAATCCTCTCTTCTATCTGACCTGTTCTATTAGCTAAGCTTGTTACTTCGTTTTTCAGCTCGTGAATTGAGTTTTTCATCTCTGTTTGACTTGTTTTTATAGTTTCAATTTCCTTGGACATATATTCTTTGTGTTCATTGAGTTGATTTCTGAGCTCCCTAAATTGTCTTTCTGTGTTTTCTTGTATATCTCGGAGGATTTTTAGGATTTCTATCTTGAATTCTCTGTCATTTAGCTCCAAGGTTTCCAATATATAAAATTTTTTCTCCATAGATTTTTCCTTATCTAGCTGTGTTACCTCTCTTTCTTTTGTATCCATGATATTTGATTTTCTCTTCCTTAATGGCATCTGAGGGTGGTTTTGTTGATAGTATTAATGAGATTTAATAAAGAATAAAAAGTTAAAAAAAATAATAAAAAAAATAAAAAATCGGAAATAGTTGTTTTTTTTTTTTTAAAAAAATTAATAATGAAATAAAGGAAAATAAAATAAAATAAAAATTTTTTAAAAAAGGAAATTATTCCCCCCCTCCTTTTTTCCTCTCCTCTCCTCTCCCCTCTTTCTTGAGAAAATCTTGTGGTGAACTGTGAATTATAACAAACAATACCTGTGATGGAGGGCCTGAATTGGGGAAAAGTAATAAGGGGGCAAAATAATAATAAAAAAAAAAAAAAAAAAAAGAAAAATGAGAAAAAGAAAAAAAAAAAAGAAAAAAAAAGAGCGTATGGACCCACCAAAAGCAAATAAGGAAAAAATTTGGGTCAAGAATAAAATGATTTGCTCTTAGGTGTTGGTTGTCTAAGAGTTATGATGAGAGGAATAAGAGGAAAACGGAAAAATGGGGAGACAAATTAAAAAATTACTATTGTATTTAGTGGAACAAGAACTAGATAAAATGGAGAGCCAGGGATGGGAGCACTGCTAGTGAGTTAAAAAGGTGAAGTAAAACCCCCCCAAAATGCCACAAACATAAGTTTGAGTCCCAGATAAGATAATTTGTTTGTTATTGAGGTTTGAATGAGAGGAGATGTAAAGGAGGAAGGAAGAAACTAATATAGAGGGAGAAAAGTAAGAGAGAGGGAGAAAAAAGGAGGGAACCACTAATAGAAGAAAAAAGAAAGGAGAGAGAGAGAGAGAGAGAGAGTTAAGGGTTTTGGAGTGCAACCCTCATAGAGAGAAAGGAAGAGAAGAGAAAAGATAATGGGAGATGTAACACTTATGGGTAGTGTAGTTCAAGGAGAGGAGAGAGTAAGACTGACAGAGAGTTAATCGGCCAAATTGGAGGAGGAAAAAAGTATCAAGAATGAAGATAAGAGAAACAAACGAACAAATATAATAAAATGGGATAGGTTATAAAGTCTGCAGATTATTCTTGATTTTGAGAGGTTATCTTCTTGCTTTTTCTTTTCTCTCCCTCTTCCTGGTCGGTGACTCTGTACTCTGGGTTCTGCCCCTTTGGCACGCTCAGGTAGAGGTTTGCAGTTGATAAGTCTCTATGGCGATGTCATGTATTGTGCTTTAGTCTCGTTGGCAGTTGAGGCTTTAGCATTTATAGGCTCCGACAGTGAGAGAGTCCGTGTTCCTGGAGCCTTTCTCCTAGTCTTTCCTTCCTCAATTAGTAGCCTGATAATCCAGCTATGGGGTTGCTGCTGCCTCTGCCTGGATAGTAAGAGGCTCAAAGAGCTGGCAACTCCCCACTCTATTTCCACTCAGCACAGGGCTCTGGGTAAGGCTCAGTCAGTCATAGCGGCTAGCATAATCAGGTGGGCTTTCCGCCCACTCAAAGACCTCTGGTTCTGTCTGCCACTCTGTCCGGTAACACAGGCGGGCGCCCACTTCCGGGGCGCTTGGAGGAAACTCTCACTCACTGGCTGCGTGCGCAGACCAGGATATCCGGCCAGCAGTCTCACGCTCTGAGTGAAACCCCCAACCGCAGGGATAATTTGCAGCGTTGGAATTGAGTCTCGCTCTGTCCCCGTGTGTGGCTTTTGCAAGGCACTGGGGCGGCCCGAGATTCCGCTTTGGCCCACACAAAGGCCCCTGACTCTGCCCCTCTGTGCGATAACACGGGCGCGCACTGCTGAGGCACTCGGAGGAATCTCTCATTCACTATCTGCGCACGCAAACCAGGATATGAGGCCGGCCGCGTTTCCCTCTGAGTGAAACCTCTCCAGCACGGAAAATCTCCACCGTTGGAATTAGTTCTCACTCCTTCCCGTGCGTGGCTTTCCCAGGGCGCTGGGGCTGCCCAGAGACTCTGCCCTCGGCCCACAGAAAGGCCTCTGACCCTGCCTCTCCGTGGGGCAACACGGGCACCCACTCTCGGGGCCTAGGAAGAAATCTCTCGCCCACTAACTGCGCACCAACCAGGAGTCCGGGTAAAATGGCCGCCCCGCTTGTCTTTCTTTGTTTGGGTTTGGCGTGAGTGTTAGCTTGTATTGCCCAGGTTGCCACAGCATCAGTTTTTCCTCGGCTTGGATCTCCGTGCCACAGCCTGTTTCAGCCGTTTGTGCCGTGGCCTGAATCTATTCACCCCCTTTGCCCGCCTCAGTTTCTATATTCACAGTTACCAGAGAAAGCCGCCCTGGTTAGGTTAGTGAGGAAGGCGGAGCATTTCTTACTCCCTATTTCCTTCGGGGTTTGGTTATATATTTAGCCAATTTTTCACTCGACCATACCTTTGGGTGTATTGCGAAGCATCTGGAGGCTCCAAGTATAGGTGTTTCTGTTTCTGGCTGAAGATCTTGTTGAGTTTTGGGGGAGATTTATCGGAATCGCTTCCTCCCCCGCCATTACTCTGACGTCATCTTCTTCTCATTATTTTAGGAGCAGTAATCTCTTAGTTCTCCTGATTCTGGTGTTCTGATAGGCCTTTTCTCTCATTGAAGATTTTGGGAAATACCATCTAGCAGAGAATCTAGAATTAATTCCCTAATGAATGAATTCTAATGCATTAGAAAATTTTCATGATTCCTAGACAAATTAAGTAAAATGCAAAGTATGTGAAGATAAGAATATTGTTTTGGTTTCCATTATTTCTCCAGTATCTAAAGGATATGCCAATAAATATTTGTTGAATAAAAAATTGGATTCAGTAATTTGCAATTAGATACATGAAAGTATGAAAACTATATGAGAACAATTGTCCTGGCCTATATGACACTGTTTAAAAAATATGCATAAAGTTTTGGGTATTGCTTTGCTAGTCCAATGCTAGGATATCAGTATGACCCAGGCATGACCCCTAGCTAATATGTCATTTACAAGCCCATTATCTTATTTATGTCCTTGTTTTCCTCTTCAAAAAATTATCTTGAATAATAAGGGAAAGTAATTCTTTAAAGTATGAGGTAAAACTTGAAGGAAAAGTATGATATTATTTACATTATTTCCTTACATCAAAGACCTTTATTAATGATAATTTTAAAGACATTTCTACCATTTTATTAAAAGAACATATTACTTATTAAAATAAATTTTTCACTTTTCAATGGGAGAAGTATTGCATGTAGCAAAGTTAGGAGGGGCTGGCTGGATGCCACTTGTCCTTTTTTTTTTTAATTTATATTTTTTACAGAGACAGAGAGAGTCAGAGAGAGGGATAGACAAGGACAGATAGACAGGAACGGAGAGAGATGAGAAGCATCAATCATTAGTTTTTCATTGTGCGTTACAACACCTTAATTGTTCATTGATTGCTTTCTCATATGTGCCTTGACCACGGGCCTTCAGCAGACCGAGTAACCCCTTGCTGGAGCCAGTGACCTTGGGTTCAAACTGGTGGGCTTTTGCTCAAACCAGATGAGCCCGCGCTCAAGCTGGTGACCTCGGGGTCTTGAACCTGGGTCCTCTGCATCCCAGTCCGACGCTCTATCCACTGCGCCACTACCTGGTCAGGCTGGATGCCACTTGTCTTGTTTGCTCACTGTCGGCATTGGGAAGCTGTAATTGTCTTTGGAGTTTACTTAAATCAGTGTTCAATACAAAATCTGAAGTAGAAAAACCACAAGTGTTCTCATATGTAAATATATGGCAAATGTTACAGACTAGAGTTTTGGCGCTAAGTGATATGGAAGGGCAAGCCTTTGTAATCCCGAGCCTGCAGGGTCTGCCAACCTTGCTTTGTCACATGATACATCTCATCCTGCTTCAGGGCATTCAGTAATAGCTACATAGACTCCACCATCAGTGAAAGTAGTTAAGGGTTATCCTTCAGACAGGCACCATTCAAATGTGTGTGTCTAGGACAACTACCCTTCTTCCCATTGTATGAAACTTCTGGCAATTCCTTCTTTGTTTATCACATTTTTAAAATGCCCTTCACCTTTGTTCTCTGTTTTTTTTTCTCTCTTTGCAGGGTACTATTACTCCCTGATAGCTATTCTTCCAGATAATCATTTTCTCTTACTTGCTAAATTACGCTGTGGTTGTATGAAGATTGTATGGTATCTCATGCCACGAGAGAGAACCAGTTTCAGATTGAGTATGATGAAACCCAGATCCACCTCATGAACATCTAACACATCAAACAGGCTTCTTTAAGCCTGTGATTTTTACTTTTTAGCCCTCACCCCATGATTGCAGACTAGAGTACACAGTCTTTTTCCAGAATGCAAGTCTCCAGTTGATAAGAGCTAACAACTTTTTTGAACACTTACCATGTGCAAGGATGTATTATCAATGTTTTATATCTATAAACTCATTTAATCCTTATACCAACCTGATCAACGAGGTTTTGTTATTGTCTTCATTTTTGCAAACAAGGAGCCTGTGCTAAAGAATTTAAATAACTTGTCCAACTCACATTTTTAGAATTTAAGAGGAACTAGGTTTGAAATGCAAGCAGTAGGTAATAAGAGTTTGCATTTGTTACCATTGTACTACACAGCCTTTCAAGACCTTGACTTTTTATTCTTTCTGCAGTTAAAAGTAAAGTACGATTTTGGTCTTGTCAAAAGTAACTATATATGTACACTAAGAACATGGCCTCAGGTTAGAGTCCTCGATACTAGGTGAAAACAATCCCAAATTGCACAGTGATGCCTCTGGACACGTGTTATGGCTGAAAATGATTTTTTTTTTTTTTAGCCAGACTAGAAGCACCTCACCAGCAAGGTACAAATAAACAGAGAATCGAAACATGGTTCACCTAATCCATATCTCCCACCTGCTCTTTTATGTAGAGCCACTCGTCCTTTGGTCCACGGCTTTCCCTAGTCACAACCAGTACAACCACAATCCTGCCCACCCATGACAGGCTTTGCTCTTCTACATGGCTTTTCTTTCTGAGGCGCACTTTGCTGGTTGTCTCCCAACATTACTTTCCCTCCTTGAGTGAAAGTGTGGCTCAGTGCAGACTGGTTTCCAGTTCCACTTCTCAAAGCAGTGATGAGGGACTAGGCTCCTGCCAGTGAGATAGTGTAGATGTGTGTAAGGTATTTAAAGGGGGCTACTCTTCTTTTTCACCTTCTTGCCCAGTGAGTGGATATTACGATTGCACATCTGGCTGCCGTCTGGGACCATGGAGTGAGGGGCTATCCTCCAGGAATGGCTGTGAGGTGAGTGGGAAGGAGCCTGTATCTTAGTCCAGTTTTAAACTGCTCTAGTAGTCATGGACACTGCTTGCTGAGGCTTTTTTTTTTTTAAATGTAAGAGAAATAAACATGTCTTGTTTAAGCAACTATTACCCTTGGTTTCATTGCATCATACAGCTGAACTAACTGACACATACACAAGGTAGAAAAGACTACTTTTGAAAATGGAACGAAAGGACAATAGAAAATCAGGTAAGCAGGTTAATAATAATTTGCACATGTTTTTTTTTTTTTTTTAAATTAAGTAAGAAGCGAGGAGAAGCAGACTCCCACATGCACCCTCACTGGGATCCATCTGGGAAGCCCCCTACTGGGGAATGCTCTGCCCACCTGGGGCCGCTGCTCTGTTACTTGGCAACCAAGCCATTTTAGCACCTGAGACAGGCCACGGAGCCATCCTCAATGTCCAGGGCCAACTTGCTTGAACCACTTGAGCAATGGCTGCAGGAGGGGAGGAGAGAGAAAAAAGAGAGAGAGGGGTAGACAAGCAGATGGGCGCTTCTGTGTGCCCTGACTGGGAGAATCAAACCCGGGACTTCCACATGCTGGGCTGATGCTCTACCACTGAGCCAGCCGGCCAGGGCACATGGTATGGTTTAGAACAGATTTAGTTGCTTATTAGAAATTTATTTATTTTACTTACCTTGCTTTTTACAGAAAATAGTATTTATCAGAAAAATGTCCTCAGGACATTATCTACTAAAGAAAAGTATAGTGATCAATATTAGAATAAAACAGCATGAAAAAAATTTTTTTCAACAAGATATTTGGTTTTCTTACAGATTGGTATCTTTTACTTCTCTTAGTAACTTTTTTTGTTATTATTACTTTAATGGATGAGTGTATAACTTGGATATTTAATAATATTTTAGACAGATTTTGTTATTTTTTATTATTTATTTATTTTTTAAAAGCACAGTATTGGTACTGATATTTAACCAAACTAGTATTACTTTCTCTCCTTTTCTGTCTCTTGCTCTAAAGTCCTATGGATTTGTTGCTCCTCAATAATGAGCCAACTGACCCCCTTTGCCCTTTACACCCCCAACCCCCTTCCCTTTGGTAATCGTATGGTTGTCTGTATCTGAGATTTTGTTGGCTGGTTGGTTGGTCTTGTTTGTTCACTTGTTGCTTTCAGTTTTATATCTAACATGTAAGTGAAATTATATGGTTCTTGACTTTTTCGGTCTGACTTACTTTGCTTAGCATGATATTCTCAAGATTTATCCATGTTGTCACAAAGCAGTATGACATCTTATCTGATGACTGAATAGTATTCCATTGTATATATGTACATCCTAGGCCACATATATGGTGATGGAGAAGATTTGACTTTGGGTGGTGAGCACACAATACAATATATGATGTTATATAGATCTGTACACTTGAAATTTGTTGACACCCAATAAATTTAATAAAAAGTGAGCCAACTGAGATCTGAGTACTAACTAGTGAGCAAAAGCCTTTTTTTTTTTTTTGGTCTGAAAGGTAACTACTAGTGTAATCTATTTATTCTTATTTTTAACACACACACACACACACACACACACACACACACACACACACACACACACACACCAAAACCCCGAAATCATTGTTCCATTTGTTTTGTCATGGCGTGCTAGGACTGGGAAGTTAGTTGGTTCAGGAGTCAGTAGACCTGACCTCCAGTTCTGATTCTACCACTGAGGAGTTAAGTGACTGTGAGTAATAATAATTGCTAACATTTTTGAATATTCACTGTATGCCAGGCACTTGTTTGATTACTTTGCATGTTTTAGCTCCTTTAGTTCAAATAGTAGCTCATTGAGATGAGTATTATGATCACTTTTAGTTTACAAATTAAGACACTGAGGTAGATATAAATTGTTTAAAGTTCTGCAGTTAGAAAGTAAAGGACTAAAATTTCAACTCAGCCTGTTTGGCTATAGTTCCTGCATTCATAACCTCTACTCTGCATCTCAAGTTATATAACCGCTCTAATACCATTTACTGGTCTCTAAAATAAGGGTACTTCTTTCTTTTTTTTTGAAGTTTCATTTTTTATTTTTGACAGAGACAGAGAAAAGGACAGACAGACAGGAAGGGAGAAAGATGAGAACCATCAATTCTTTGTAGTGACTCCTTAGTTGTTCATTGATTGCTTTCTCATATGTGCCTTGACTGGGGGCTACAGCAGACCAAGTGACCCCTTGCTCAAGCCAGCAACTTTTGGGCTCAAGCCAGCTACCATGGGGTCATGTCTATGATCCCTTACTCAAGCCAGTGACTCCGCACTCAAGCCGGATGAGCCTGTGCTCATCCCAGCTCCCTCGGGGTTTCAAACCTGGGTCCTCTGCATCCCAGTCCAATGCTCCATTCACTGCGCCATCGCCCGGTCAGGCATAAGGGTACTTCTTAGCCGATCCTTTTGATAGCTTATATTTGAAGATTTTATTATTAATATAGTATAATTAGATTGCTATTGAGAATGACCTAGTTATGATTAATAGGGATAATCAACTGTTTCTTTTCCACTCCCCTTAAAAGTCTCAATACCTCCCAAATACCTTATGACAAATAAGATTTCTCAAGGCCATTGGAAAACTTCAGATTCCTGATACACCTCAGTATGTGGTCTGGATCAAATAGAAGAAGGTCTAAATCATGTATAAAATGGACTATTAATTCACACCCTAGACAAATTTGTTTCCATATGTTTTTCTCCTTTCTGCAATCTGACAATGACACATTGGTGTGTCTACTTCCCTTCCTTATGATAATGCCGTTGGCTGGATTCTAATGGTTTGAAACATAGTGTTACATATTGGAGTGATTTTTACCTTGTAGAATTAGAAAAATTTGAACTAAACATTGCCTATTGGTGTATAAAGATCTCACATTCCTTCCATGTTTCTACAGTGGTTTGCTAACAATTGTATCAAAATGTTAACAAGTTTTTTTTTTAATTGCTTCAGTATTTTCTACAAGATGGCATTATAACTGAAAGTTAAAGGTCTATGGAATATTTTTTTTTCTTTCTTTTTGGTTAAATTGACCCAATACAAAAGATAGCTAAGTTTGGCTTTAAATGTTCTTACTGGCATTGTTCGCTTAGTTTTAATGAGATCTGAAGTGTTTTATGGAGCATAGGCAATCTGAGTGTATAAAACTAGGTGGGCCAAGTCCCTCAGCATTTGCCATACTTGAGTAATCCGTGGAATAACTTTCTGTATTTTATTCATGGACCCTACTTGCTATTTACTTGGCAAGTGACTTTTGAAATAATTTCTGAAAGTTGTTGGATTGTCACTATTATAGATAAGAGCTTTTTTGTACAAGTAATCAAAAAATATACATTTTCCAACATTTTTGGGTGGTTGAGCGAAGGGAAAAGGACCTGAGAGAGTTCAGTTTACTTTATATCATAGAATAAAAGCCATTGCCTTATAAATGTATTGAACATACTGTATCTATTATACAGTAAGGATTCAATATATGTTCAACATATGAGTAAGAACTAATAGGAGTTGGTAAAGAAAAGATGTGGTGGCAAGGGCCAAATTAATAGATGACTAACAAAGGACTAATTGAATATTTATTTAAAATTTTGCATGGCTTAGCAATTGCATAATAACCATGTCATCTCTAGAATATGGTAAAATTTCTAATGCATATCATTATTAGTGTATTTTAGTTTGGTTGGAGTTTTCCAGGGTTAAAATCTGGACCACTCTAGCAGGTACATTTGTCAGTACTTGATGGGCAATAGGTGATATCTGTAAATACAACAGAGGGACTTATCTGAGGTTATGACTTACATATATTGTAGCTGAGAAAACTTCTTAGATTAAGTAAACAGTGAAATCTTTCATTTGAGTCCTTGGGTCTGGGTGTGGGTGGAGTGCAGAGAACATTCCTAGCAGCTGTGGCTGATGCAATGCTGTCAGAATACTCCAGCTCCCAGAAGCCTCCTGGGCATACTAAGGAAGGGAGCTTGCCCGCTATAAGGAAGTGACTTAGCGCCAACCACGCAGCTCCCTGATCTTTTCAGCCATTGGCTATGAAGGACATACTGTAACACCCTATAGGCTGAACCCACGTATATAAGCTAGCTTACTTCCTGAATAAAGTGGATCTGCGTCACTGAACCTGGTCCCTGGAGTCGGGTCTTTGCATCTTCGTTGTCCCCACCCCCAGCAGGACTTGTCCACGTCTGGGGAGAGCGAGCAGTTATTCCCACCTGACTTTACCTGAAGCAATGTAATGCATGAGATTAGTCAGATTAGTTCCAGCATTGCATGCATCTTTTCTGCCAACAAATAAGATGAACGATGATCCTGCAGACAAGTTGTGATGATAAACACCTCATCTTAAGGTCTGAACTTGGCCAAAAGTGCATTTTTCTTTAGTCTTTATAGAAATCAGGATGAACAAAGTTATCCATTCTGATACGGACTGGAAGATACCATGGAACAATTTGAAAGCGAGAAGATAGTCAACAGGACATGCTGAATGAACATAAATTCTCTGTAGAAACTAAGGATTTTAACTTCATCTTTGAAGCAATAGAAGATCTGAAACGGGAGAGGGTGGAGATCTGATTTGTTTGTGGACGCACTTCCTCTGGCATCTGAATGAAGATAAACATGGATGCACTTGATCTGGGGAAGCTATTTTGTTTCAGGCAAAAGGTAATGGAGATCAGATAGATTAGAAGGGCTATAGAAGAGGTGGATTTTAGAATTATTTATGAGAAAAAATATGTCAAGGCTTGATCATTGAACGTGGGAGAGGAAGAAGGCTCGTGCTCTCAGGTTGCTGAAGTGGGTGACTGGATCGAATTAATTTCATTCACTGAGTTAGGCAATCTAAGGAGAAAGGTTTTGGGGCAAGATGATGCATTCAGTTATTCATGACTTTTTTTTTCTTTAAAATAGACATGATTTTAGAAAGGAAACTCATTAAACGTAGTTGTTTAAAGTTGTTAATAGTGTTACTTGGAAGAAAGAAGAGAAAAAAGAAGTTGGAGGTCTGACAGAAGTCATACCCGTTTCACTGTGCTGCCTGGCCTGTCCAGTCCTTTGTCCGTGTATTTCTGAAACTGATCTGGGAAGCATGTGTTTACCTTGAGCAGGATCTAGATTTTTAACCCAGACTGACCTTATGTTAGATATTGTGGAGGTCATAGTGCACAATTCCGGACTGCTTAGTAGATCCGATGGTTGAATGAAAGTCACTGCAAATTCACACATGGTTGCATAGAAACCTACAGTTTGCTAGTTCGCTGGAGCTTCCCAGCTGAAGATAAGGCATCCTCAGTGCTAACAACCTCAGTGTCAATGGTGTATGTATATCATCAGAGAGGGCCTGAGTTGTCCCACAGCTGTTCATTGTTCTAACTTGTGGTCATGGAGTTCGTGGGTCTATAGAGGCCACGGGGTTCATGCAGAGCTAATGCCATTTGTTAATATAGTTACTTTTCTAGTGTAAAATATCTGCCTTTTTTATTTTTTGAGAGGGGGGGAACAGAGGGAGCGACAGACAGGAAAGGAGAGAAATGAGAAACATCAACTCACAGTTGTGGCATCATAATTATTCCTCAATTGCTTTCTCATATGTGCCTTGACTAGGGTGTTCCAGCCAAGCCAATGACCCCTTGCTCAAGCCAGTGACCTTGGGCTCAAGCCAGAGACCTTGGACTTCCAGCTAGCAACCTTGGGGCTCAAGCCAGCAATCATGGGGTCATGTCTGTGATCCCACACTCAAGGTAGTAACCTCAAGGTTTTGAACCTGAGACCTCAGCATCTCAGGCTGATGCTCTATCCACTGTGCCACCACCTGGTCAGGCAAATATCTGCCTTTTTAACATGAATCAACCTTGAATTCAATATAGAGAAAGAGGAAACTCCTGTGATCAGTATTAGATTAAGAACTTAGATAAATAGCAGATACACAAATATCTCGGTTTTTGTTGACTTCAGTTATCATTGGTTTCGGTTTTCATTGATATTTTCCATGAAAACTTTGTCTTGGTTTTTTTTTTTTTTTTTTTTCTTTTTTTTTTTTTACTTTTAAAAAACATGAACAAGAAATTTTATTAGATCTGAGTTCCTACCAAGAGTTCAATATCTGCATCAGAAGCAGGGGCTGCATTACATATATATATATATATATATATATATATATATATATATATATATATATATATATATTTATAATAATTTTATTTTTTTAATGGGGTGACTGACATCAATAAATCTGGATACATATATTTAAAGATAACAAGCCCAGGTTATCTTGTCGTTCAATTATGTTGCATACCCATCACCCAAAGTCAGATTGTCCTCTGTCACCTTCTATCTTGTTTTCTTTGTGCCCCTCCCCCTCCGCCTTTCCCTCTCCCATTCCCCCTCCCCCCCCCCCCCCCCCCGTAACCACCACACTCTTATCAATGTCTCTTAGTTTCACTTTTATGTCCCACCTACATATGGAATAATGCAGTTCCTGGTTTTTTCTGATTTACTTATTTCGCTTCGTATCATGTTATCAAGATCCTACCATTTTGCTGTAAATGATCTGATGTCATAATTTCTTATGGCTGAGTAGTATTCCATAGTGTATATGTGCCACATCTTCTTTATCCAGTCATCTATTGATGGGCTTTTTGGTTGTTTCCATGTCCTGGCCACTGTGAACAATGCTGCAATAAACATGGGGCTGCATGTGTCTTTACGTATCAATGTTTCTGAGTTTTTGGGGTATATACCCAGTAGAGGGATTGCTGGGTCATAAGGTAGTTCTATTTTCAGTTTTTTGAGGAACCACCATACTTTCTTCCATAATGGTTGTACTACTTTACATTCCCACCAACAGTGTATGAGGGTTCCTTTTTCTTCACAGCCTCTCCAACATTTGCTATTACCTGTCTTGCTAATAATAGCTAATCGAACAGGTGTGAGGTGGTATCTCATTGCAGTTTTGATTTGCATTTCTCTAATAGCTAAAGAAGATGAGCATATTTTCATATATCTGTTGGCCATTTGTATTTCTTCCTGGGAGAAGTGTCTGTTCATATCCTCTTCCCATTTTTTTATTGGATTGTTTGTTTGTTTGTTGTTGAGTTTTATGAGTTCTTTGTATATTTTGGATATTAGACCATTATCTGAGCTGTTTTTTGAAAATATCATTTTCCATTTAGTTGGCTTTCTGTTTATTTTGTTATCAGTTTCTCTTGCTGAGCAAAAACTTCTTAGTCTGATGTAGTCCCATTCATTAATTTTTGCCTTCACTTCTCTTGCCTGTGGAGTCAAATTCATAAAATGCTCTTTAAAACCCAGGTCCATGAGTTGAGTACCTATGTCTTCTTCTATGTACTTAATTGTTTCAGGTCTTATGTTTAGATCTTTGATCCATTTTGAGTTAATTTTTGTACAGGGGGAGAGACTGTAGTCCAGTTTCATTCTTTTGCATGTGGCTTTCCAGTTTTCCCAGCACCATTTATTGAAGAGGCTTTCTTTTCTCCATTGTGTGTTGTTGGCCCCTTTATCAAAAATTATTTGACTATATATATGTGGTTTTATTTCTGGACTTTCTATTCTGTTCCATTGGTCTGAGTGTCTATTTTTCTGCCAATACCATGCTGTTTTGATTGTCGTGGCCATATAATATAGTTTGAAGTCAGGTATTGTAATGCCCCCAGCTTCATTCTTTTTCTTTAGGATTGCTTTGGCTATTCGGAGTTTTTTATAGTTCCATATAAATCTGATAATTTTTTGCTCTATTTCTTTAAAAAATGTCATTGGAAGTTTGATGGGAATTGCATTAAATTTGTATATTGCTTTGGGTAATATAGCCATCTTGATTATATTTATTCTTCCTAGCCAAGAACAAGGTATATTCTTCCATCTCATTATATCTTTTTCGATTTCCCTTAACAATGGTTTATAGTTTTCATTATATAAGTCCGTTACATTCTTTGTTATGTTTATTCCTAAGTATTTTATTTATTTTTGTTGCAATAGTGAAGGGGATTATTCTTTTGAGTTCGTTCTCAATTGTTTCATTGTTGGCATATAGAAAGACTATTGACTTCTGTATGTTAATTTTGTATCCTGCGACCTTACTGTATTGGCTTATTGTTTCTAGTAGTCTTTTTGTGGATTCTTTGGGGTTTTCGATGCACAGGATCATATCATCTGCAAAAAGTAATACCTTTACTTCTTCTTTTCCAATATGGATGCCTTTTATTTCTTTGTCTTATCTGATTGCTCTGGCTAGAACCTCTAGTACCACATTAAATAAGAGTGGAGAGAGTGGACAACCCTGTCTTGTTCCTGATTTAAGGGGGAAAGCCTTCAGTTTAGTGCCATTTAATATGATGTTAGCTGATGGTTTATCATATATGGCCTTTATCATGTTGAGATATTTTCCTTCTATACCCATTTTGTTGAGAGTCTTAAACATAAAATTGTGTTGTATTTTATCGAAAGCCTTTTCTGCGTCTATTGATAAGATCATGTGGTTTTTGTTCTTTGTTTTGTTGATATGGTGTATTACGTTAACTGTTTTGCGTATGTTGAACCATCCTTGAGATTCTGGGATGAATCCCACTTGATCATGATGTATTATCTTTTTAATAGGTTGTTGTATTCAATTTGCTAGTATTTTGTTTAGTATTTTAGCATCTGTATTCATTAGAGATATTGGTCTGTAGTTTTCTTTTTTTGTGCCATCCTTGCCTGGTTTTGGTATGAGGGTTATGTTGGCCTCATAAAATGTGTTTGGAAGTATTGCTTCTTCTTCAATTTTTTGGAAGACTTTGAGTAGAATAGGAACCAAGTCTTCTTTGAATGTTTGATAAAATTCGCTGGTATAGCCGTCAGGGCCTGGACTTTTATTTTTGGGGAGTTTTTTAATGGGTTTTTCTATTTCTTCTCTACTAATAGGTCTGTTTAGGCTTTCTGTTTCTTCTTGACTCAGTCTAGGAAGGTTGTATTGTTCTAGGAATTTATCCATTTCTTCTAGGTTGTTTAATTTAGTGGCATAAAGTTTTTCATAGTATTCTATAATAATTCTTTGTATATCTATGGTGTCCGTGGTGATTTCTCCTCTTTCATTTTGGATTTTGTTTATATGAGTTCTTTCTCTTTTTTCCTTGGTAAGTCTTGCCAAGGGTTTGTCAATTTTGTTGATCTTTTCAAAGAACCTGCTCCTTGTTCTATTAATTTTTTCTATAGTTTTCCTGTTCTCTATTTCATTTATTTCTGCTCTGATTTTTATTATCTCCTTTCTTCAGCTGGTTTTGGGTTTTCTTTGTTCTTCTTTTTCTAGTTCCTTAAGGTGTGAAGTTAAGTGGTTCACTTGGGCTCTCTCTTGTTTGTTCATACATGCCTGAAGTGATATGAACTTCCCTCTTATCACTGCTTTTGCTGCATCCCATAGATTCTGATATGTCGTATTGTCATTTTCATTAGTCTGTATATATCTTTTGATCTCTGCA